>NC_082670.1:56200749-57488249 GCF_025265405.1 Mesoplodon densirostris
TTGAATCCAAAATGATCTGGAGAATGAGAAATCAGGTTTAAATTAAACAGAATTGAACTGAACAGAGATAAGGAGAAGACAGAACCTTGTGACTGTAATAAATCCTTCCAATTCAAGGGCAGGAAACAGTGGATGGGAGAAGAAGATGGGAACATAAGAAAACCTCCAAATGCATCTGAATCACCTGACCAGAAAACAGGGTGTAAACAACGAAGAGGATACTGCCTGAGGGTCCTTAAGTCACTTACCTCTACTACCACAGCCTAAGCCTTTTAGGTAAAGTAAGGGCCACTAGAATTACCACACATTTTTAAAATGTGGATCTCTCTGGAAAGGGTGGAGTCAGTCATATCCCTTGGTCCATGGAACATTATCATGATCAGTTTGTACAAGGCCCTTCTCTTGTTTTATTTCTTTATTTACTTTTCTTATGACTTTTCTCTTTCCTGCTTCCCTCCCTGTCAGCAGCCATTTTCCTGTTTTTAAGGTACATGTTGTAAATATATGCTGCTATTTGCTCTGCAGTACTTTTATTATGTAGACATAATGTTACAAATCTCATTATGTTTCCTTCCAACTTCTACTAAGAACTAGCTTTTAAATTTTTTTTATTTATTTAAACTAAAAAAAACAAAACAAAAACAGTTCACCCATTACCCCCCACCCCCTGTCCCCCACCTTATAACCATCATTCTGTTATCTGTATCTGTGAGCTTGGTTGTGTTTTTTTGCTTTTACTGATATATTTTTCTTAGATTACACATATGAGAGATCATATGGTATCTGTCATTCTCTGCCTGACTTATTTCATTTAGCATAATGCCCTCAAGGTCCATTCATGATGTCACAAAGGGCAAGATTTCATTCTTTTTTATGTCTGAAAGTATTTCATCGTGTGTGTGTGTGTGTGTGTATGTATGTGTGTGTGTGTGTGTGTGTGTGTATCAATTTCTTTATCCATTCATCTGTCACTAGACACTTAGGTTTCTTCCATATCATAGCTGTTGTAAATAATGCTACAATGAATGGGGATGCATATATCTTTTCAAATTAGTGTTTTTGTTTTCCTCAGATAAATATCCAGAAGTGGGATTGCTGAATCATATGATAGTTCTAGGTTTAATTTTTTGAGGAACCTCCATACTGTTCTCCATAGTAGTTGCACCAATTTACATTCCCACTAGTAGTACACAAAAGTTCCCTTTTCTCCACATCCTCGCCAACACTTGTAATTTCTTGTCTTTTTGAAGATAGCCATTCTGACAAGTGTGAGGTGACATCTCACTGTTGTTTTGATTTGCATTTCCCTGATGATTAGCGATGTTGAGCATCTTTTCATGTGCCTGTTGGCCATTTGTAAGTCTTCCTTGGAAAAATGTCTATTCAGATTTTCTGCCTATTTTTTAATCAGATTGCTTGGTTTTCTACTCTTGAGTTGTAGGAGTTCTTTATATACTTTGGATATTAGCACTAACTTTTTAATGTCCTCATTGCTATGTGTAGCTCAAGTCCATTTCTGGTATCCATAAGCACAAAACCACATTTTGTCTATGCATTCCCCGGGTGGTGGAATTTCTTCCAACTCCTCACCACCACCAACAATGCTGGGATGATAAGACCTCTACATGGCCCCTGTAGACCAGGTGGAAAGTCTTTGAACTATATACCCAGGAGCAGACTACACACAGACTTCATACCACCAAGAATGCCAGAACTCTCCAGAGTGACTGCACCGGTCTACACGACCACCAACTGTCTCCCCTGTCCAAATTTTCCATATTTTGCCAGCCTAATGGATGTCAAATGATAACTCACTATTGTTTTACTGTTACTTTCTTGATTATTAAAAGTTTGAGTATTCTTCATATGCTTCTTAGCCATTTGGGTTTCTGTCTTTTATACACTGCCTGCTCATATCTTTTGCCTGTCTTTCTATTGGAGTGTTGGGTTTTTCTTGTCGATCTTTTAAAGTTTTTTATATATTCTAGAAATTGTCACTTGTCAGCTTAGACACTGAAAATGTTTTCTCCCAATATAATAGTTGTCTATTAACTTTGTACATGGTATTCTTAAATAGAAATCTTTAATAAATTCATAAATTTAATTTTAAAAAGAGATTATAAAGAGATATTGGGAAAGTTGGATGTTATCTGTTTATACACTTTTTAAGGTAAATAACAGGACATGTCTCAAGCTAGCATTACCAAAAAAAAGGGGGTGGCATTTATTAGGACTCAAAAATATTCAAGAGCTGGGGGTGGGGGGGCGGAGGGCAGAGGCAGGTGGCCAGAACCAAGGACTGGAGAGCAGTCAGGAACTGAGGCATCTTCCCTTCTCTCTCTCTCTCTCACTTCTACTTCTCTCTACATCTGCCTGGCCCCTCTCTCCAGATTTGCTTTCCTCACTCTCCCATCAGCTATCCCAAGCTCCTGAGTTTCTAAGTCCTCAGTTCAGAAAGCTCACTAGTAACTACACATTGCAAATTCCAAAATCCTGGAGTAGGGATTAGTAGGTCCAACTGTTTAATCAATAATGGCCAAAAGATAGGGTCAGATCAACAGAGACGGGGCTTCAAGGGTGCACTGCTTTGGTGGCAGCCCTCAGAAAAGGAGACTCAGGCCTGTGCCAACAGCACATAAAGAATGAGGAGAGACATAAAATTTGGTAAATTTTGTAAAGTGGATGTGAGACTCGTGTGAGATTTGTCTTAATACCTGACAGTACTTCCTGTCTTGTTCTCTCTGCTGAGACCAGAGGGCACCTGGAAATCAGTGATGATTCCTGGAGCATTTGTGGGTCTCACTCTTCAAGAGTGATCTGTTGTCCCACTGGTGTCCCTGATAGTTGGTCATATGTCCCAGCCAGCCTAATGAGATGTTTCTATATCCAGACTACATCTGACTACATCAGAGACCATATGTCAAAAGCTGTGGCTCTTGGTCCCTGACTAAGGTCTGAATGGATAAAAGATTCCATTTTTCCCATGAAAAGCATCCCCTCTAAAGAGCTATCTGGTCTCTAGGGCCTAACTACAAAAACCAAATATATATATTTCAGCCTCCATTATTCTTTTACAAATCTGATTCCACACCTTGTGTATATTACACAGCATGTGTGGATATTATGACTATTTTACTTTCCTTTATATATACATATACTACATAAAAATAGTTAATAAGGGCTTCCCTGGTGGCGCAGTGGTTGAGAGTCCGCCTGCCGATGCAGGGGATATGGGTTCGTGCCCCGGTCCGGGAAGATCCCACATGCCACGGAGCCGCTGGGCCCGTGAGCCATGGCCACTGAGCCTGCGCGTCCGGAGCCTGTGCTCCGCAACGGGAGAGGCCACAGCAGTGAGAGGCCCGCGCACCGCAAAAAAAAAAAAAAAAAAAAAATAGTTAATATTATTGAGTTCTCATTATGAGTCAGGGACTGGGCTAAGTGCTTAACATTTATAACTGCCACTCAACACTTAAGTGGTAATTATAAACCTTAAGTAACCTTCCCAGAGTTACAAAGTGGTGCATGTAAAGCTCAGATTCAGATATACCTGGATTCATCATCACAACAAGATATTCCATCCTTACATACATGTGGATGTGTTTGTTTGATGTTTACTATTCACTGGTCCATTGCTATTATTACCTGCCTTAGGATACTAAGGCTCAAAAGTCAGTAACTACTTTCTATTGCTTTCCATTGTACTGCATGTCTCAGCTTAGACATATACCTTTAAAAGGAATGATAAGTCTGTGGATGAAAGAGTGCCAACAGCAACATAATGCCTGATTTGAACACTGAGGGAAATCCTCTGGGTACAAACACAACACATGAGGAGATTTAAGTGAAACACGGGGAAATGTGGAAGGAGGGAAGATGGATGAACCCAGGCAAAGAGGGGAGGATCTCGAAGTCCAGGTGTTAGTGCATCTTCTGAAGAGCAGAGCACAGCCCAAGAGGAGAAGCCCAGTCACCAGGAGGGCCACACGGGTGTGCTTACAGCAGACAGAATCATCTAATGCTTGATGGCAGGACTCGTCCCTGACTGCCTCTGGGAGTTACTGCAGAGGCGGAGAAAGGATCCAGAAAGACCCAGGTGTGGCTCCTACTTCTGCCTATCATTCATGATTTGACCTTGGAAATTTTACTTTACCTCCCTGCACTCTCATTCATTTCCTTGTCTGTAAACTAATCCTTCCCTTGAAGGGTTGTTGCAAGAATTCGAAAGGACTTAGCATCACGGGTGGCATACGGGAGCCATTTGATAAGTCACCATCATTGTCATCGCCGTCATTGTGAACGACGGGGAAGAAGATCAGGGCTCTCCCTGTTCCCCAGTAATATTTCGGAGCCTCAGACACATGGCTGGGGCTTCTGGGTTCCTGTGAGTCTTCTCAGGCCGAGGAATGGCCAGTAAATCTCTATTCTCTCTCCAAGAGAAAGAATGGATCCCCACCGCCCCTGCTCCATGGCTCCATTTAGAAATCTTTCAGATTAAAAATGACCGAAAACCCAATTAAAACTGGCTTAAGCAAGAAGGGGACAGTGTTGGCTCACATAACTGGAAAGGCCACAAAAGTGCTGGTTTTAGGACTCGGCCTGGATTTGAGGCTTAATCCCAGATTTCAGGATTCTCTCTCCTTCCTTGACCTTGATTCTACCTCCCATCCTCCAGGTTCGCTTTAACAGTGTGGTAAAACCTTAAAAGGAAAAAAAACCTGCCTGTAGCTATAGCTTCACACATTCTGCCCTGAACAACACCATGAAAATATTCTTTTTCTGGTCATTCCTGGAAAAGTCAGGGAGTCACGCTGCTTGGGACAGTTTGGCTCCCATGCTCATCCTGAACCAATCCTGAGACCAAGGCAAGGAAACTATATTGGTGAGTTTAGGCCTGGGTCCCACACCCAGCCCTGGGGCTAGGAGTAAATTCAGCCCCACCTAAACCATTTGGCCAGAGTGAGGTAGAGGAAGTTCCCTAAGAAAAACTGATGTGCTATTAGCTGAAGAAGAAAATGGATGCTGGCAGACAAAAGCAAAAGATACATAGCCCAGGCCCTAAATAGCACCAGAAAAACAATAATACCAAATTTACTGAATGCTGACTGCGCTGTGGGATAAGCACTTTTCCTTAGCTACCTCATTTAATCCTTATAATAATGACGCACTGTATGTATTATTGCTGTCCCCATTTAACAGATGATGAAACTGAGACTCAGAGAGACTAAGTAATTTGTCTGAGGTCATGACTCTCATAAATGTCAGGGTTGAGATGTGAACTTAAGCCATTGACTCAAGAGTCCATTCCTTGAAAAGATACATGCACCCCAATACTCATTGCAGCACTATTTACAAGAGCCAAGATATGGAAGCAATCCAAATGCCCATCAACAGATGAATGGATAAAGAAGATGTGGTACATATATATAACGGAATATTACTCAGCCATAAAAAAAAGAATGAAATAATGCCATTTGCAGCAACATGGATCAACCTAGAGACTATCATACCAAGTGAAGTCAGTCAGAAATAGAAAGACAAATACCATATGATATCACTTATATGGGGACTCTAAAAACATGATACAAATGAACTTATTTGCAAAACAGAAATAGACTTACAGACATTGAAAACAAACTTACGGTTACCAAAGGGAAAGGTGAGGGGGAGGGATAAATTAGGAGTTTGGGATTAACATATACACACTACTATATATAAAATAGATAACCAACAAGGACCTACTGTACAGGGAACTATATTCAATATCTTGTAATAACATATAAGAGAAAAGAATCTGAAAAAGAATACATATATGTGTATATATATGTATATATATGTATAACTGAATCACTTCTCTATATACCTGAAACGTTGTAAATCAACTATACTTCAATAAAAATAAAATTAGGAAGGGTAAGCTGGGACGAAGTGAGAGAGTGGCATGGACATACATACACTACCAAATGTAAAACAGATAGCTAGTGGGAAGCAGCCGCATAGCACAGGGAGATCAGCCCGGTGCTTTGTGACCACCTAGAAGGGTGGGATAGGGAGAGTGGGAGGGAGACGCAAGAGGGAGGAGATATGGGGATATATGTGTATGTATAGCTGATTCACTTTGTTATAAAGCAGAAACTAACACACCATTGTAAAGCAATTATACTCCAATAAAGATGTTAAAAAATTAAAATAAAAATTAAAAATTAAATTAAATTAAATTAAAATTAAAAAAGCTTTTTAAAAAAGAGTCCATTCCTACTCTGGTGAATTGAATAAAGATGTCCAGATCCTAATCCCTGCGACCTGTGAATATGTTACCTTCTATGGCAAAAGGAGCTTTGCAGATGTGATTAAGTACCTTGAGATGGGGACACTATCCTGAATTAGCCTAGTAGGGTTAACATGTAATCACAGTGGTCCTTAGAAGATGGAGACAGAGGGAGATTTGACTACAGAGAGGAGAAGGCAACATGATGACCGAAGCAGAGACTGGAGTGATGCAGTCTGAAGGAAGAGGCCAGGAGCCAAGGGGGACAGGTGGCTTCTAGAAGCTGGAAAAGACAGGGAAACGTTCTCCTTTGGAGTCTCCAAAAGGAACCAGTCCTACTGATTCCTTTACTTTAGCCTAGTGGAACTGACTCTGTTCATACTTCTGACCTCCAGAACTGTAAGAGAATAAACTGTTGCCATAAGCCACTGAATTTGTCATGATTTGTTACAGCAGCCATAAGAAACTAGTGCAGTTACCAAGCCATACATCCATACACACAAACATACATGCACGCACATACATACATACCCATAATGCCTCTACAGAGTTGAGTGCACTTGGGGTTTGTGCCCTGTGGCCATTTCCTAGATAGAGCCCTTGAGAAGCAGAGAAAACATGGCCATATGTTGCATGTCCTCCATTTGCCCCTTTGGGTCTATGCTGAGCTCTCTCCACCCTCCTCTCTACCCAGACGGCTGATGTGTGTGGACATCAGTTGGTCCCTGTGCCCTGCAGCCTTCAGTTGGGGTCCCCAGTGGGGCATATGGGCAGTAAACTGATCGGAGGGAGAGTGATGCTTGAATATATACTCCCTCAGCTACTGATCTGACTGAAGTCTGGTTGCATGTGATGACCAAAGTCCACAGCTCCTGTTGGGGAGCTCTCTCCATACAACTGTGTCTTTTCAGGTTCCTGGGAGGGCTCCTTCCCTGGCCCCTTCAGCGCTAGGGAGGCCATTCTCCCCATACCCCTAGCCTGGAGTAGGCTATTCCCCTGCACCATCTCTTACAGTTTTCTTACATCCTTCTCATACCTTATAAACTCTTCTCAAAATATCCAGTTTGAGTGTAACATCTGTCTCCTGCCAGGACCCCACTGATCCAGCTGTGCGATGGAGCCAGGAAGACAGAGATGTGGGCAGCCAAAAGTAGCAAGGAGAAGGTCAGATAGAAGCAAGGGAATCTAATCTGTGAGACAATCTGTTGACTGAGGAAATGACAGGGTGATGGACATCTCAACTGTACTTCTGTGGCCAGAGGACATCAAGGGCCACCCCCAATCCCCTGCCCCTGCAAAGACTTGGCTCTATGTGTCTTAGGGTGCATTCCTCTGGAAGCAGGTCCTATGGGTGCAAGCATTTTACTTGAGATCTAATCCTTGGGCCTATCAGTAGGGAAGGAGGCAAGCGACTCAGGGGAGGGAAGGATTACTGCTTTCTGTATCTGACTCTGGAAACAAATGAAGAGGCTGGCCTTCAGAATTTTCCCACTGGAGAGATGAGGGAGGCAAAGAGAGTTATACACCAGCCCCCATGCGCTGAGGCATCCACTGGTTGAGGGATGTTCCCAGGGAGCATGCCCAGGAAGGAGTGGGAAGGGCAGAGAGAAGCCCCAGCCAGGAGGGCAGAGCACAGGCAGAGAGACGGAGGTGCCGGCGTGAAAGTCTGTGGGTGTGCGCTGCTACAGGAAAGCCCGAGGGGTGTGGGTGGGCATAGACAGCATATACGCGAAACCAAAGTAAGCTGGGTGTCTCTGAATTGATTGAGACTGTTTCTAAGTGGAAAGTGGCTCCAGAGAGAAATTAATTTGATTTATAGACAAAAGAAAATAAATTCTGTTTGCATCTGAGTTTATGGATGGAGATTCGCATCCACTCAGTTAACAGAAATCAGAAACCTACTCAAGCTAGCACAAGCATAAAGGAGAATTCATCACAGGCACACGTGGAACCCAAGGGCTGGAGCCTGAACTGTATCAGGGCCTGACTGAAAACTGGAACTGCATCAGGAAAAAAGGCAGCTGATCTCTCTCAACACGGGGCCCCTCTCCAGGGTTCCCCAGCCTTGGTCTTGCCTTCACGTACTGCCTGTGCTGCTTCATATCCCCTCCCTCTCTCTCCTTCCACCTTCCAGTTTTCTTCATTCTGTCTGCATGTGGCCCCCCAAATGGCAACCGCATCTCTGTTGGGCAAAATTCTAAGATGCCTCCATGAGTCCCCACTCCTTGGTGGACATAACCACATAATCTCCAGGATCATGAGTGTGATGGATTTCACCGCCATGATTAGGTGACATTAAATGGCACACTGTACCTTAAGGAAAAAGGGCTATTTGGGTGAGCCTGATGTAATCAGGTGAACCTTAAAAGTGTCTGAGCTCCTCCTGAGAAAAAGAGCAGAAGCATGAAAGGGATTAAACATGAGGGAGATTCTCCAGTGCTGGCCTCGGAGATGGAGGGGGCCACAGGGCAAGGATTGCAGGCAGCATTTAGGAACCAAGAAGAGATCCCAGTCAACAGCCAGCAAGGAAACAAGAACTTTACAGTCACTGAAAAAACTGAATTTGGTCAACAGCCCAAAAGACCTGGAAGTGGATTCTCCTTCAGAGGCTCATAAAGGAACACAGCTCAACCAACACAATTCCAGCCTTGTAAGACTGTAAGCCTTGTAAGAACCCAGCCACGTGGGGCCTGGACTTCTGACCTCCAGAGGTGCAGGATAATAAATGGGTACTGTTTTAATCTGCTAAATTTGCAATAATTTATTACACAATCATAGGATACTAGTATACCATCTCTGGCTCTACATTACCTCCTAATTCAAACACCCAACTCCAACTATATAGTCTCTAAGTCCTAAAATAGTAGAGAGAATCAACTTGTTCCTGTTGGGTGAAGGGTCCACCACTGGCCTAGAGCACTGTGGCTACTGGCCCAGGCAGGTTTCCTACTGCTCACTCAGCAGTGGCTGCGGATGTACAGTCTCAAGCAAGGGGACATGGACAAGGCAGGCAAACTGCCTGGCATGTTCTGCTATCGCCCTTTCAACTCAGATGATGTAGCAACCTATTAGTCTAGATCCTGCCTTACAGTATGTGCATTTTCTCTCACCTGATGAGCCCATCAAAGGGTAGTTTGCTGCAGGGAGACAAGCACTATCCCACGGGGCAAAGACGTGGGTGTGAATCCCAGTCATTCTACTTATTTGCTGTGTGAGCATAAGCAAGTCACTTAACCTTTCTCGGGACCTCTGTCCTCATTTGTGACATGGCAGTCCTGTATTGATACCTACCATTCAGGGCTGTTGTGATAATTAAATGAGATGAAGTAGGTAAAGCCCTTCATGAATCTTCAATAAGTATCAATTCCCTTCTGCCATTTTTAGTCTACTTTCTGTGTCCACAATAGCAGCTGGCACAAACAAATGAAAAAAAAAATCCATACGTTGGTTGTCTGATTGGTGGGGCAACCAATAGCAGAGAAGTGACCCGATTATCACAAGCAGCAATGGTGTCCACAGAGGACAAGCTGAGTAACAGTTCCCCCAGATGTGAGTTGGCTGAAAAAGTAATAATGAATAGCATGATGTTAGCATCTAGCGTTAATTGAAAGTATCCTGCGTACGAGCACTGTGCTGAGGGCCCCCCTGGTGCACCTCCTTTGAAACTTAACAAGGGTCTCTCTAAGTGCCATCAATACCCATTTTACACATGAGGAACAGAGATTCAGAGAGATGCGATGACCTAACGCCAGCTTGGAAGAGGCAGGGTCAAAATTCAACCCTGGGTCTATATGACTCCAAAGTCCAAAGCTTTGAGCCACTCTGCTTCAAATTGTCATGAATGTGGCAACCCTCTGCTGGAAACAGTTCTAGCTCTAGAAACACCTGTGGTACCCATGGAGCCTGAAACTGAAAGATAAGATATAATCCCCTTCATTGGCTGTTGGGCTCTTTTCAAATCTTTACATTTCCAAGTATTTTTTTTTTTAATCACAGGGCAAGAAAAGTATCCAAGAAAAGGATAATGAGCTTATGTCTGCCAAACCAAAAGTAGCTATTCAAAAGAGAGCCCAGAGCAACTCCATTTCCCTGCCAAGAGGAACACTCCATCGGTTAAGTCTTCCAAACAATTTCTGCTTGATTTTCAGCTGTTTAAAAAATAAAGACAAAATGAGAAGACTGTTGTTTTCTGGTGTTGGAAGCTAAGAGTCTCTGATTTTTGTCTTTGTTTTTTAGCAGAACTGAGACCTCCCAAGTGGCTAAAAATTCTCTGCAGAGCTTGGGGTATCAGAAAAACACCTGGGTTGCCCTTGACAAACATGATTGCCCTTGGGAATGTGGTATTCCGATTGACTGATTCCACACCCAGATGGTGCAGGCCCTCTACTCTCCACCACGTAAGGGTCACAGTGCAGGAGAGCAAGCCCCGACCGTCACAGTACCCCCGGGCTCGCTTTGATAGTTTTAATAAGCTTGTCCGTTCCCCATTTAAAAGTGAGCCATTATTGCTCAAGCCTTTTCAAGTCAGCTTGAAATTCACCTTGGCAAGGATCCTGTCCTTTTGGACACTTCCCCTGGCTTTTCAAACTCAGTAAAAGGAATTGAGACCTAGTGGGAAATGCCGGCCTGTCTAGAGTCTATACATAATCTCCCACAGGGCTGCCCTGGCTCTGGGCTAATTGGGCTGTTTGATTCTACAACAGTATCAGGAAAAACTAAGGGTGACTCTACACCAGCCTCCGGGCCCCTGTCTCTGAGAGTTCAGAGGGTCTGTGGAAATCAGAGAACATGATGAATCGCAGAATATTATTTGCTTCCATGGGTACCTGGGGTGTACTTTCGAACCCCAGGCCCCATCGAAATAAAATGCTGCTTATTCGTATGATACGTTGACAAATAGCAAAATTAAACAGATGCAAAAAGTTATAGACCCCCTTCCTCTGCACTGTGCCTTGTCTACATGGCAAATTCCTGTTCAAACTTCAAACTCACTCCATCCTAAAGTCACCCCTTCCCCAGGAGGTCTTCCCTGAGCCCAACTTAGCCCGGCACGATGCTCCCTCCCCTGTGCTCCTGGGCACCAATGACACATTGACACTGGCCATTAGAGTTTGTGAAATGACAAACTGGCGACCCCCAATAACCAAGCCTGTGAGTGCAGGACCCCCTGTTATGTAGAAAAGACCCTGTTGTATAGAAAAGTGCTCTTCAAGGTATGGTTGAACTCGGCAAGCCCACACAAGTCAAGTTCAGCGTTTAGAAAGCTCTGCAGTTATTTGACAGTGCTGAGAACTTCTACCAAAGGATCAGTGCGTGACAGACAGGAGATTAAAAAATAAAACTACTTCTTTTTTAAATTAGAGTTTGGGACATACTGCGATAAGAGACACACAGGAAGGGAGGGAGGGAGGGAAGAATAAAGGGAGGGAGGGAGGAAGAAAGTAAAGGTGAGTAGGAGTAAGGGAATTAAAAATAATAGGCAGTCTTTGTATCATTAGTTAAAATACATAAAGTATTTTCACACATATGATATCACTGGGCCCCGACCTTGTTGATGCAAGGTCTTCCTTCTGCTCCTCAAACACTCCAAGCACGTGTTCTCTTTCCTTTTTCTCTTCTTTCCCTGGGTGCACTGCCCTCCACTGGTTTCTTCCCCTATTATGATCACAGTTCACATGTAATCTCCTCAGGGAGCCTTCCTGGCCACCCAATCTAGAATGTTCTCCTCTCCCACCCCATGCCATCCCTCTCTATCTATGACAGTGGTTTGGGGTTTTCTTCCCTCTATGGAACTTCAAATGATCCAAACGATCTATTCATGTATTGGAATATTGTCTATGGTCAGCCTCCCCACTAGAAGGTGAGTTCCTTAAGAACAGGAATGTCTTGTTCACTCCCAGAATTCCCTAAGCTGGGACAGTGCCTGGCATATGAACAAATGAATGGATGAATGATTAAACTAGTCAATGAAAACAGTATATATCCTTGTTTCCACTTAAAATGCAAAGAAAATAAGAGTTTATGGACTTTGTCCAAAAGAAATTGAGGGTCTTGCCCAAGGATGCACAGCTCCTCAGGAGACCCTGGGCTCCAAGAGAACCTCCCGGCTCCAAATGCAGCTCCTTCCACCTTATAACACTGCCAAGATGTCAGCGCTTCCAGGGAAAGACCTACAGAGCCTTGCAACATCCAATAAGGAAATTCACATAGGTTGTGTGAAGCTATTGTCAGCTTCTGAAGTTCAAATAAGCACCCCTTTGATATTAAACAGACAACAGCAGAGCCCTGGAGGGTCTGCCTCGAGTGACATCTAACCCAAACAATTCTTTACATCCCTGTTCTATTATTGAAAAAGAGTGGTAAAAGCAAAGACTTTGGAGCCAGGCACACCTGAGTTCAAACCTTGAATTTTCTCCTCCTGTGGCTAGTTCCCACATCTCCCTCCCCATCAGGTTCTTCACTTTGCAGAGCATGCATGAGGATTCAACAGATGACGTAGGCAAAGTGACCCCAGAAGCATTCAACCAAAACAATCTCCTTCTTCCTGTTGACATCTTGTTTAACATCAACTACTATTACCAGTGTCAAGAGCATGGGAGAGTGAGTACAGAATGAAGATTCACAATCCACATAGGTTTTCAAGTTAGTAAAGGGCTCTCCAGCTGGCCCTACTATGTACGTGAGGTCCTCACATGTATCCTCCTAACTAAATAATGTTTTAGCTACTCTGTGACCTTACATGCAGTCTCATGGCTAAGAAAACAGCCCTCAGAGTGACCTTCATCTAGGATAAAGGAGGAAATGGCTGCTTCCAAGACCAAAATACAACTGTACTAGGAAATAATCTTAGTTCTTGAAAATTGACATTTTCACTTTATTTCTGCTTTTCTCCTCCAGCAGCTCAACTAGTAGAAACTAGCTTTGAATACAGACAAGGGTTCAAATCCAGCCCTGCCATTTGCTGGCAAGTTACTTCACATGTCTAAGCCTCAGTTTCCAGATCTGTAAAATGGGCATAATACTTTCACTTCAATGTGTTCTTGGTCAGCTTAGAGATGATATAGTAAAGACTATGGGAGATGTTCAATAAACAGGACTTTAATTCCTCCCCCCAAATACTTGGTCTTAATCACAGGCAAAAACATTTGCCAGTAAAAGCATGAAAGATGAAAGTCCCTTTACAATACTGCCTGGAACGTAGTGGGCACCCAATAACTATTTGATGAATGAATAAAATGGGTATTTGTTTGCGACTGTCAAAGAGGGAAAAGGTTCGTATCCTGAAACCTGGCTTGATGCCTCAGAATTTCAATTCATGACATTAGCCCTAATTCATAAGAATTCACTAAGAACTAGGTCAGTTTAGTCTAAAAATTTTGCTCATCTTTTAGCTCCTCTCCAACTTAGTTAAAGAGCCCATAACTTAAGGCCAAATGTGAGTGGTGACATGGCCCACTAGGTGTTAAACAACAGCTCCAAAAGTAATGTCTCCACAGCCACCAAAGTGACTCTTTTCCCTGGAAGAGGAGCAGACAGATCCCGATGGAAGGAATGTTAGAGGTGGCCACCCTCAAGGCAATCTGGCCCTGATTGCAAAGCACAGTTCATTCAGATCAAGGCCACTGACTGAGCCTGGCTTTTCAACTGTGCTCCAGTGTTTTCTGTCAAGAAAATGATGCAGGAAATGCCACCCAAAACTTAGATAAGAGCAGGAAGAAAGAGAATCAGGCCAAGATTGAGGAGCCTGAGAGGAGTCCCCGCGCTGGGGTTTGCAAAGCTCCACACAAGTTCAGATCCAGCACTTAGCAGAGAGATGCAGTTGTCTATCAGACATCAACCTTGGTTTGCAAAGCTGTCAGTCATCACCGTGAACTACAAAGTCACCGTGTGAACTGGCTAGGACCCATGAGGATTTCCACAAAACGAAAGTCCAGATTTTAAAAAATGCCAGTGGGGCTCCCCTGGTGGCACAGTGGTTGAGAGTCCGCCTGCCTCTGAAGGGGACACGGGTTCGTGCCCCGGTCCGGGAAGATCCCACGTGCTGCAGAGCGGCTGGGCCCGTGAGCCATGGCCGCTGAGCCTGCGCGTCCAGAGCCTGTGCTCTGCAACGGGAGAGGCCACAATAGTGAGAGGCCCGCGTACCGCAAAAAAATAAAAAATGCCAGTGAGCTCAAGGAACATTGGGATTCTCAATACTACTGGCGTACCAAGGCTCCAAAGCCACATCAAGGTCCCCTCTCTCCCTGTCTAACCCTGTCCCCATCTCCTCCTCCTCCCGCCTCCCACTTCCCCCTCCCTCCTCTCACTTTTTATCTCCTTCCCCCAGTTTTGAAAGATGTACAGAATTGAAGGAACAGAGAAAAACAATACAGAACATAAGCTTATTAGCCTATTTGTCTGACATCTACACTTCCACAAAATCCACATACATGAATTTGTTTTCTTTCCTTTTATGAGAAAAGGACTAATTCATGTGATAGATTAAATTTTTCAATAAGTTAATATCAGGGAAGACACAAGGTCAATGTAAATTCGACATCAGCTATCTGTCTCTCTATTCAGTTTGTATAATTCAACAAATACTTCCTAAGCACCAGCAAGGACTATGCCTTTCTCTCTTCTTCTCTGCCCCACACGGTTTCACTACAAATTCACAACCTCCAGATTCCACTGGGCCTTCAGTGTTGCTTGCAGCCTTTTTACAATTCTTTGGTCAGCACTCTCTCCCATTCTCCACACTAACAAATGTCATAATGTTCTAAGTTCTACCTAATCCCCACCTTCTTTACTCAGCAAAGTCCCTCACCTCCTCCTTCTCAGAGAAAATAGAAGCCATCAGGCAAGGATTCCCTCAACCAGCTACTTCCAAACTCCCCTGCCTGGAATCCCTGCCTGTGCCAGAAGTGACAGTGATGGTAGAATACTCTGGATCTCACCCCACCGTACTGCCTTCTCAGGACACCTGCCCTGGAGAGCAACCCTCTCTCTCCAGATCTTCAACCTCTCTTTCTACCAGTTTCTTCTCCATCAGGATTTAAATATACTTCAGGTTATCCCATCTTGAAAGCAAACAAGCGTACAAAACCCACTCTTCCCCATGCGCTGACCCTTTCACTTCTCTCTCTCTCTCTCTATTCCACGTCACACCTCAGCTTGTTGAAAGCAGAGTCCACACTCATTGCCCTGACTCTCTCCTCTACAATAAGCTTAGGAGCTTTGGATTAAAGCATATTGGTTCCAGCCATTCTTATCCCATTTGTGTGATCATGGGCATAGCTGTTAACCTCTCTCTCTCCATTTTCTCAGTAAAAAGGAATTAATACTAGTTCTACTTATTAAGTTGTTGTTAATATAAAATATGGAAATGTTGGTAAAGAGCCTAGGACAGAGTAAGCTCTCAAAAATGTAGCTATTATTATTAAATCCCAAATCGATATCTGTGGTCTAGACTTTCTCCTGAGTTCCAGATGCAAAACTCGAACGGCTTTTAAGGTATCTCTACAAAGATGACTCCAGACACTTCAAACGGTTCCAAGCAGACACAGTTGTCTTCCACCTGTCTTTCCCTATGAACCATCACTCACCCAGTTGACACTTCCATAGGCACTAATTAATGACACCTGTTTTCTTCACTCCCCTCCACATCCAGTCCCGATTCTACCTCCTACATATGTCTCAATCTGTGTATCTTCATTCCTACTGAGGCACTGTCACAGATAACACATACCATTGTCTCCTGTCAGTATCACTATCACAAATTTCCAACTGATATAGGCATTGCACCTCTTCTAATACCTTCTCTACACTATAGCCAAGGTGGGCTTTATTTATTTCATCTGAGTTAGACTTTTGAAAATATACAAAAGTACAAAGAATGATAAAATGAACACATATATTCACACTACCCAGATGTAGCTGTAATGTTTTAAAATTAAAATCTTACCACATCACTAGTTCGTAAAATGCTCAATGGCTCCTACTTGTCCTTAGGATCAAATTCAAACTCAGTTGGAAGGTTGAAATGACTCTCCACGACTTCCAGCCTCTTCTCACCCACATCTCCCCACTTACCAATCTGAAACCCAGACCAGAGCAAACCATTTTTGTTTGCTCCAAAATGCCAAACTCCCTGTGCCTTCCAGGCCTTTCCATCTTTGAGGAAGAAGGCATTAAAGGATGAAAAACTGCTTGAGTATGGGACAGAAGCAGAAATACACATTGGAAGGTATTTGGCAGTCAGCCCATAGAAGTGATGTTCAGAGCAATATCTTAGATGGTACAAGTGACAACATCACAGAACCTTAGAATTGCTTGGAAATTTAGTTAAATCCAGCCTCCCCTGCTGTACAACCCTGAACTTACCCATCATGCCTTCAAAGAACCTATCTTGGAAAAGTAGTAAAGTACATATACTTTGTTTTGCATCTTATGGCTTTTTAATGTACTCAAAGGAGAGTATACAATACATGGAGACAGATGATTATAATTCTCTAAGGCTCCTTGAGGGCAGAAATCTTTCGCCTGACATCCCTCCAAGGGGGTAGAGGTGATCTTTGAATGGAAAAGGAAAGAAGGTCAGTAAGTTCAATTAAGCAGTTCTTTTCATGAAGAGAGAGGAAGCATCCAAAGGTTTCTGGCAATTCCTTTGTTTTATGGAGGTAGTTAAAAGGAAACCAGGAAGGAAGAGAAATCTTTCCACTTCTGTGACAGGCCTTGCAAATATTCTTATTTTAAGGAAACACTGCCATTTCTTTTGCTACCCAGTTACAGTAAATGATGCCTAGAAAATGGCATAGCCAGTGTAAACCCAAATTCTCTTAGTCTGTACTGAAGTCCGTCTTCAAAGACACCTATATCATTAAATGCCTGATGCCACTTGGCTTGAAAAATTTTTCACTAGAAAAATTAGTGAAATACTAATACATGCAACCATACTATCAAAATTATTTATGAAACAGGTAGCCAGTGGGGAGGAAAATGAATTGTACAAATAAGCTGCCTAAATCCTCAGAGTTGTGATGGAAATTGCTCTGATTTCTGTGGATGACTTAAGACCGAAGCTTTGTTGTTATCTTTTTCAGAATTCAATAGTTGTTAACTGATCACACCTTTGCTTCTACAATAACTTCTGTAAAATGTGAGAAGAAAACCAAAGGGAATCATTGCTAAATATTTTAAAAAATAATTATGAAAGGGAAAGGAAAGGAAATCTGTGTGTGATCTCTGTATATGTTATCTGTATATTGTTTTCCCCATTACATATAAGAAACCAACCTCTCCTGTCCATGGAACATAACTGACATTCCAGTAAAGTAAAATATTTTCAAAGTGTTGCCATTCCGATGATGCAAAAGGTACACTGCCTTTTCGAACAGTATTTTGGAAAAATTAAATTTGTGTCAAGATGGATATTTTAATTTATAATGGGAAGTTAACATAGATGCCTGTAACAAGAGCTCTAAACTATCTTTTAATTTATTATTTAGAACTTTATATCATTATGTGCACACCCTCAAAACTGTCAATCCTCCAAGCACAGTTCTGAGCGGATATGCTCAAAGGTGTCGGTAACACCTAAGTGATGCTTTGAACTACATGGTAAAGTCAATAGAAAGTTGATGAAAATGCAGATTACAGGGAAAAGTTTTTGGAAAATTCAAAAACTCCATGATATACAGACCAGACAGTGACAGCACGTGCATGAGCATTACACATACAAACACACATGTACACACATGCACACACATATGCATGCACACAGGCATGTACATAGAGGACTATTTCAGAGGCACAGTCAGGAAGTCAGAGCATGTGAGCTCATGCTAGTCTCTAGAAACATCACCTACTGGAAGGGATCAACCAGTCCCTTAGAGCTAGTCACGGCCATCAACATAGAAGTCACTATTTATTCCGTGTTGACTACGTGCCAGGTGTCACGGCTAGTCCTTCATAATCATGACCTCACTTTATTCTTCCAACAACCATATTTAGTAAGTCGTAATATCCTCATTTTGCAGATAAGAAAACAGAGGTGTGTTTCATCGCCAAACTACCATATGACCTTGAAAAAAGGCAGCAAGGTAATTTATTTCCACGTGGTACTTGTTCCTTGCAGGCAAGCTTCCCAATGTCAGTAGGAATCAAATTTGGGTTTATATTAGATCTGTTAGTTTATTCCAAGGAATTTATAATTGAAACATAGAGAATAATGTTTTTTATTTAATTATATTCTTTCTTTCACAACAGTATATTTTACTTTAAAAGCTAAGGATAAACACTGCCTAATATTCTGATAAAACTTTGTTTGAAGAGAATACAGAGTTAGAGCAGGTGTTGAAGAAATACTAATGCTTCTGTACAACTCAGCCTCTTTCTCTCAGTTTCATCCAGTTCAACAACTGATAATGGGTTAGTATCCCACCACTGCCACCAAACACAAAAAAAAGAAAAAAAAAAACAGATATTACCCTAGCACCTGCTATGTGTCAGACATAGGAAATACAATACCAAGTTGGCAGATGTTGCCCCTGGCCCTCATAGAACTTTCAATACTGTCACACTCTTGGGAAACAGATGATTAAACAAGTAATTTCAATACAATGTTATAAGTGCTATAGAAGGAGAGAATCAGGAGATCATAGGAGCATCTACAAAGGTAAGGAAGGATTCTGAGAGCAAAATGATATCTGAGACTTGGAGGCTGAGGCAGAGCTGGCCATGCATGGCAGCTGTAGAAGGTAAGGCTCACATTAGGTCCTGGGTTTGAGAACACGATGTATGTTCAAGCCACTCTTAAAACAAGCACCACGATGTGGTGGGAGCACAGAGGTGGGGATGGTGGGGAGGAAGACAGTGTGAGAGGTTAGAGAAAGAGATGGGCAAAGATGGCAAAAAATAAGTCTTGAAATACAATCAGGGGCCAAGTCATAAAAGCTTCATGTGTCATTTTAAGAAGGTTGGGTTCAATCGAAAGGGTGATGGAGCAGATTTGAAGGACTTTCATCAGTAGCTACTTGTTTGTTTTGGGTTATTTTTGTGGTACGCGGGCCTCTCACTGTTGTGGCCTCTCCCGTTGCGGAGCACAGGCTCCAGACGCCCAGGCTCAGCGGCCATGGCTCACAGGCCCAGCCGCTCCGCGGCATGTGGGATCTTCCCGGACCGGGGCACGAACCCGTGTCCCCTGCATCGGCAGGCGGACTCTCAACCACTGCGCCACTAGGGAAGAAGCCCAGTAGCTACTTGTTTTAACTCCACTCCTGTCTCCAGGATGGAGTATAGCTCCGCCCCACTCTCTTGTGGCTAAAACCTCCAGAACTTTTAGCCTCACCACATGTTAAAATTTTTTTAAGTTTTTCTTCTGTGGTGGACTTTAATTACTCTAGAAAAAGAAACCCCTAATGTCTAGGACTTTCCTATCCAGTCAGCATGCTCAGCCCTCCCTACATGTCACTGTTACAATATTGCCCGTCTCCCAAATCAAGGAATAGAGGTCCTTCTGATCCATGCAGAGCTAGAAGGAAAGATGTTAACTGCTCACACCTGTAGCACGAACCCACATAACTCATTCGTCTCCTACAATGCATTTGTCTCCTACAACCACCCCGACTACCTTTAGCTATTTTTCCCTTGAAGCTGAAGCTTTTATGTAAATTGAAGCCATTAAATGGAATTATTCCTTAGCAGTTATCACTGATACTGGGTTAAATTCAAAACTATTCCCTCTTTAAAATTTTTAAATTACAAATATATTATGCCAGAATACAACCTTCAAAGCATAATTAAGCAGCCCTTTTTAAAAAACTTAAACACAAAGTATGTTTTCCACAAATTTTTCCTCCTCCTGGACTGGACAAAGAGAAAATTCCTAAGGAGAAAGTGGAAAATGCTTTTGGAATAAGACAATCCAAAACAAAGAAATACACACACACACACACACACACACACACACACACACACACACACATTTCTGCATCTGAAGACTGAATGGTAATAGAGAAAGAGTTGTTTAAAAGGGATAGTGGGATGTCTGAACAAATAATATCCCAAATATTTCAAGTCACACCCAGGAAGGAATCTCCACTAGCATAAGCTGTAATTTGCCACAGGCAGAACATAAGCTGGACTCCCACCTATAAAAAATTCTACAAGCAACAGCATGCCCTGGCTAGAATAACGATGCATGACTCACGGCTGAGAACATTCCACAGCTCAACAGACGGCTCTCTTCTGGGGTTTAAGACAGGCAGGCATCAGGCAGCATCCAGATAACAACAGTGAGCTACTGACCCAAAAAGGAGAAAGTCAGAGGCACAGGGTTCACCAGCCCAGGGAGACGGCATATCTTTTGAAACACACCATTTTCTGGGTGTACCCTGCAGGAATTTCCCTGAAACACAGAACAAAGCAATTGCTTTGTTACAGAAGCGTGTCAAGGAATTCGTAAAACAAGAACCGTTGGCACAAATGAAATTCCATGACTCAAATTTTTAATACACTGAGAGATGTAGATCTTGGTTGTTTTGTTTTATTTTGTTTTTTATCTCTCAGAAGCTAAATCTTGTTACGGTACATCTAGATTCTAACTTGAGGTTTATCCCTCTGGTATATTCCAGCTCAAATTCCTCATTTCCCCAGCGCACATCCTCATCTGTACCACAGAGAAAAATAAGTCCGTTCATGACAGTGAGCCTTTGTTTGGTCCTGAGAGAGCCCATACCCACTCAACTGGACAGCACTGCACCCTAACCCCGGCACATCCAAACCTGAACCTACTGTCCGCCCTCCAAATCCCAAGCCTCCTTTCAGTTTCCCAAACTGGTAGCTGGTAACCACCCACCCTCCGCAGTCTAGAAGCCCAGGGGTCACCTTTGCCTCCTCCCGTCCCTTCCTTCTCTAGCCAGTAACCACGCCCTGTCACTTGGACAGACTGTCTCCCCAGTGCCATGGCCACCTCCCAGATCCAGCTCGTTGCCATCTCAGCCCTGAATTATGCGGTCTGCAGCCAAAGTGGTCTTCCACTCGGCTCAGATGGAGTTTCTATTGCTTCAAACCCTGCCAGTGGCTCTCCATGGCTTTCAGAACAAAATCCAAAGTCCTTACCAGGGCTTAGGAGGTTCTTCATGCTCCAGCTGTTGCCTTTACCTGAATGCTCCTCTCTGGCCATGCTCCACCCCGTCCTCTCTGCTCTAACCAGGCCGAACACCACTGGACTCCCCCAAGGCACTTGCTCTCTCTTGCCGCCCAGACTTCACACATGCTGTTCCCTTTGCCTTAAACAAGAATGCTCCACCCAACTCCACCTGTCCTTGAGCCTCAGCCCAATGTTCTAGGCTCCTCTGGCAAGAAGACACATGTAGGTGCCCTCCCACACGTGTTCACAACCCTCTTTCCAGTCATAGTACTTGTCACTCCATGTTGGTGCCTGGGTCCCATCTGTATTGCATCCAGGATTCAGACACAGAACCTGGAACATATTAGGCACTTAATTATTTGTTGAATAAATGAATGAATGACCACTTCTTGAATGACTGAATGATGCAGTGAATTAATAAATTACTCTCCTGGTTATTTTAGCAATTGATAGCATATCCTTCTCCCTCCCCACCACTACCCTTCCCCACTCCCTCCCTTGTCTCTAACTGTTGCGCTGATCTGATCCCTCTCTGGCTCCCAACCTAGTCAATCTGTCCTCAGACCTCCGGATGCATGTGTGTGTGCCATGTCCCTGCTGTCTGACCCCTGGCTTTCCCACAGCATCTCTTGCTCCCCCATCCCCCTTTGGGTAGGATCAGCTTCAGAGAATCTAATTTCTGGTCCCAGTCACTCAGTCGGCCTATGCCTGGGCCAGTCACTATGCCCACCCCCCTCACCCACACAGTGAGGAGCCAGGCATTTTAACACACCCCATCGTTCCTAGAGTCCCGGAGGTTCAAGCAAAATCATACCATTTCTGTCCCTTTAAATCACGGCTATGCTGGGGAGGCAGGACACACACAGCTTGGTGGGATGCGCACTTTGTTAGGGCAAGAAGTGGCGGTCAAGGCAGAGAGTCACTCACCCTCTCACCATAGCTGCCCCCAGCAGCCCCGCCACACATCACCGGCCAGTTCTTTGAAAAGTCCTATGCATTCGTCACAGAGCTGCAGAAATTCATGGACACCCAGGGCGCACAATAGCAGGGAATTTGTTCTGGTAAACCAACTATTGTGGGGCAGTGTAGAGGAGGGCCGTGTTTCCCTGCAGAGGGAATTCCAGCAGCTTCCCAGACACTCTGCGGGGCATGCACCACAGCCCCACCCCCCACATGGTCGCTGCCTCGAGTGACAGGCTGACATCATTAGGACATGGCCACTGAGCACCACTGGCCTCAAATGTTCTTACATGGGATGTACATGCTGAGTCCCGACATAAGCTGCTGAGATCCCTGCCACCCCATCTCTCTAGGCACCACCCGTTGCCCCCTGGATGTGGTGTCTACAAAGACTTCCAGGGGTACAACACTTGGCTGCCTGCCATGACCCTGACTGGCTCCCCTCCAGATTAAGATTCCAGCATCATGGCATCCACCCAAACTAAGGCCTTTTGGAAGGGGGCGGGGGGCGGTTAGAGTCAAACAAATAACCACCCAGCATTTCCAAGTGGGCAGCACACTTCCTATAGACGTTCTTTACAGAGACTTTGCAGAGAGACCCAAGACTGGTGTTGGAGGCCAGCCATGTTGCAGTTGACAGAATGACTTGGGTGAATCTTGAAGAATATTCTCTCTTCTTTATGCCACCTTCAGATACCCTGCTGTCTTTCTTGAAGGCATTTTTAATCTGAAAAGTGCAAAATTCTTAAAACACATAAGGTGGAATCAGAAATACCACATTTGATATCAGAAAAGTGTGGGCTAGCCTTGAGGAAGAAGTTGGAACCTTGATCTCAAAAGCTATTAAAAGCCATCCTGCTCTCCAGTGCCTTCATCTGCCCGCCTGATTGCTTTTAAATGGAGATGCGCTATCTCAAGGAGAATAGGGTGTAGAAAATAGAATGCCATTTTTTTCTCTCCACTACCTCACAGATAATGACGTGGGAGCGTCCAGAGGTAGAGATAACCAGTGTAAATTAAAAGCTTAAGTGGGAGCCTGTTACAGGCCATCTCCATTCCCTCTTGCCTACTCCCATCCTCACACAATGCATAATACAACTGGAGAGAAGGCCCAAAACATTATCTCTAGAAAACTCAATCACTATAACCAATAACTCAGTGGAATGCCCTTTGTTAAGCCACAAGCCTTTGATTAGCAATTTTAATTTAAAGGGATTACTACCTCTGCCATCTAAGGCTGAGCTGCATGGATGCTTATCATGGTGATAAAGAGCATTTATAGGCCGAAGGGGGTCTCGGATTCAATTCCATTGAATTGCTGTTAAGTCAGATCTGCTTTAAAGAGACTGGAGGGCTTCCCCGGTGGCGCAGTGGTTAAGAATCCGCCTGCCAATGCAGGGGACACAGGTTCGAGCCCTGGTCTGGGAAGATCCCACATGCCCCGGAGCAACTAAGCCCGTGCACCACAACTACTGAGCCTGCGCTCTGAAGCCTGCGTGCCACAACTACTGAAGTCCATGTACCTAGAGCCTGTGCTCCACAACAAGAGAAGCCACCACGGTGAGAATGAAGAGTAGCCCCCGCTTGCCACAACTAGAGAAAGCCCGTGTGCAGCAACAGAGACCCAATGCAGCCAAAAATAAATAAATTAATTAATTTTAAAAAAGAGAGAGACTGGAGGCAATCAGAATGACTGTCCCATGGATGACTGTCCCATGGCTGGTCTAAGGTACCCCCTGGAGGTCCCCTGACCATCACCTTCATATCAGTGACACTGTCCTTTCTGGCTGGGACAGAGCAGGAATAATCAAAAAATAAGTATTTCCCTCCTTCCATGACTTCAGAAAGTGGTCAGCTGCAGAAAATTCGGGTCCTCAGTTTAAATGGAGCAAATGACCTTGAAAATCCAAGACAGACTTAGACATTGTTTAAATGATCTTAGGGACAGTACTTCCATCCCAATACAGTCCCTGTCCATGGTATGAATTCACTTCAGCGGGAATCTAAACTACAAAACCCATCACACAAAGCCCAATGTTCTGAAGGATTTTTCTCAGTGAATTTAGAACTTGAAAAAAAAATACAAAAGTTCATAAAAATCAGGCCACCACATCAGCCCCTTATTCAGGTTAGGAACAAAGAGAGAAAAAAACAGCAAGAAAAAATACCTAAAATCATCATGTCACTTGGTTTGACTGTTCTATCCAAATCTCTGCCCACACCTATTCCCAGAGCTCTGCTGAGGAGACAGGGAGCCAGAGGACCCTGCCCACAACCTGCTGATGGATATTTCATTAAAAGTAAGCATGAAGGGACTTCCCTGGTGGCGCAGTGGTTAAGAATCCGCCTGCCAATGCAGGGGACACGGGTTTGATCCCTGGTCCGGGAAGATCCCACATGCCGCAGAGCAACTAAGCCCATGCACCGCAACTGCTGAGCCTGCACTCTACAGCCCGCAAGCCACAACTACTGAGCCCACGTGCCACAACTACTGAAACCCGTGCACCCAGAGCCCGTGCTCCACAATGAGAAGCCACTACAATCAGAAGCCTGTGTGCCTCAACGAAGAGTAGCCCCTGCTCGCCACAACTAGAGAAAGCCCGTGCACAGCAACAAAGACCCAACGCAGCCAAAAATAAATAAATTAAAATAAATAAATTTTTTTAAAAGTAAGCACAAAGAATCTCTTTCACAGAAGGTTAAACTCAGACACCAATATTCTAGTCAGCTGTTTAGCCGCAAGTATACTCAGAAGGTCATGTAAACAAACTAAAGTGTTGACTTCATTTTGGAATGGCTGTATGTGCATGTGTGTCCACTTGCTAGTGAGAGAGAAGGGGTTAGGGAGAGAGGGAGGGAGGGAGGATGGGAGGGTGAAAGGAACATCTCAAAGCTTTCTTTTTGCAACCATGATACCTCCTGCAAAATACCTTTGGGATCCCCTTTTCCCTTGAGCTTTCTTAAAGGATTTCTTTTGCTTGCCACCAAGAGATACCTGTCCATGTCATGTAATCCTCCATGTGTCCTTTTATTATGATTTGCATCTTCCTGAGTTAAACCATATCTTTGGGCATTATGTATTTCAACAACAACAACAAAATTCTTACAAATGTCGCAGGATCCAAATGACTTTTTATTCCAAATAAAATTATGACATTTTATTACATAAATTACCAAGCTAGAAATGACATCCCCAGTTTTCAAGAGTTAGTAACAAAACAGAGCTAAAGTCCCTGTAGTAAAAGGAGCAGAAAAAGAAATCCCTGAACCCACTGAAAGAATGAAATAGATGTCAAAGGCCTCTCACAACTACCCTCTAATCCTTATCCTACACATCTTTCTCAATTTTCTGGAATTTCTGATGATTTTGTTTTATTGTGTTTTGCTTTGGCAAGTGGTTGGGGAGCTAAGTAGATGTAGCTGGACGATGGAGATAGGAAACGGCAATCGGCTGGAATCTTTGACACCAAAACAATAAAATTGTGAAGAATTCACTTCCCTTATCCACTTTCTTCTGGAACCAAAAACAGTACACAATCAAGTACATCAACTGTCAAGGATAAATGACACTTACAAACAATGACCAAAATAAGCAAAGGTGGTGGAGATTATTCTTTATTATGCTTAGTTCTTGATGTTTGGGTCAAAAAAATAATCCTATAGCTAAGAACCCTTATTAGGACTTAGAACTCAGTAGAAGTTTAATTGTATAGTGTTCTTCTCTGTAAGGCTATTTGCTGAAATGAGATATTTTCTCATGTGACATTTAACTGTTGTGGTATAGAGGGCTTTTTTCAAGGACTTATCATACACAAACACTCAAACTGAAGATGGCCATGTCCCCTGCAGAACCCTCAGCAGGAATTCCCAACTGGTTCTTTCTTTTTCATAGGAAGTGAGCTATTAAAGCTGCAACAGGATGTTAAATCAGACTTTTCCTAGGGTTGCCAGACAAAATACAGAATGCCCAGTTAAACTGAATTTCAGGTAAACAATGAATATTGTACAGAACATATTTATATCGAAAAAATTTATTTGCTAAATATGGCAACTTTAACACCTCTCATCTCAAAAATTCAACTGAAACTTCAAAGCTGAAACCACTGAGTTATAAAAACACCTCAATATCCCTAAAAAGAGCTGCTAAACATTCCCTTGCCTTTGGATTGATTCTGCCTCAGCCTTTGTGCTTGAAGTTCCTTATTTCTCCTTCTCTTCTGTATACTCCAGCCCACCTCACCTAAGACTCCCCTTTCACATTTATTGTCACTTATAACCTTGCAAACTCCTTCAGGGTAGGACCAAGTCCTCCTATTCATCTGTTTCCCCAGAGCCCTGAGAACACACAGAAGATGTTCAATAAATGTCCACTGAGATCAAATGTTTGCCCATGGCCTTCTACATTGATTCCAGACTTCTCTTGGCTTTTGCGAGCTTTCATAACAAAGCCTCAGCTGGATAACCTTATTCTCTACTTCTCAAAAGCCTCCACATTTATTAAGCTTTTGTTCTTGCTGTTTCCCAAACATGCTTTACTCAGCCTGCCTCTCTCCTCAAGCTAATGTAGGAGCCCATTCCACAATGTCTCACCTCCGCTCCTGGAATTTTACACAAACTTTACTTAAGATCCAATTCAAGCAGTCCATTCTTCAAGAAGATTTCTTTGATTATTTCATCTAATGCCACCCCTGGTTCCATAAAACTTCCATTTTACAAGTTAGAGCATAAGACAAAGTTTCACCTTCGATGTTTGCTAACTGTTTGGTCTGTTAGCTCAGTTGCCTCAGTTCTAAGGTCCTGAAAGTCAAAGATTGCGTCATAAGTGTCCCTTGTCTGCACCCCCTCTTCAGCACAATGTTTGCCCAGTGGACATACCCCACAGATAGGCATTGGATGTTATTTCCATCTCTTCTAGGACCTTCTACTAAATCACTGGGGTGTGATTCATGGCTTAATACCTTCAAGAACAACGAAGGAACATAGGGCTTCAATCTTGGCCTGTTCACAAATTTTTATCACTGCAATAATTTTTTTAAATCACATTTCATTTTGATGTGTATTTCTCTGACCACTAGATGTTGAGTATCTTCACATTTATCAGACATTTACATCTCTTCTTCTTTCATTGACCAGTTCTTACATAGTATATTTAGCTGAATATTCTGGTTTGTATTTAGTTTGAAATCTGAGGTTGAGATACAGTCCTGGGAATTAATAGCCTGGGTATAGCCAGTGAAATAATGGTTTTCATAAGACAGACCAGGGAATGTGGTAGGAATGACAACCCAAGTGGGCTTGTCAGAAAAATATGGATTTCTATAGTTAATTTTTCAGAATTATCCATTTAGCAATAGCCAAGTAAACCAGAAATGAGCCATTTAAAACCTAATCTTAAGTCCTCTGCTCACATTTGATGTTGTAGGATTTTGTTGGGATAAACTAAATCATGTTTCCAGGAATCAAGCATATTGGTAAGTGGGAACTTTCCAGAAGGCAGTGTCAATAAAGCTGTGCCTGGCCCCCAATTTGACACTGTGAGATAGAGATGTAGCTGGCAAGGGATGGTGGCTGCACTGGGTTCTGGGTAGAGCTGACAGTAATCCAAAATAATGAAATCGTATCATGTGCTCTGCCTGGGTATAAACTGTGTACAGCAATTTCTCTGGCTACTGGGCCAAAGTCAGCATTACCCACTGCAGATTGGAGAGTCAGAAATGTTGAGAGTTCACCATTAAGCAAAACAAGGCATGTTGTTTTAAGTCAAACAGCCATCATATTAGCTGTGTAAGGAAATAATTTTGAGAGATGCCAAAGGGTCAGGCTATACCATTAGCCACTTTGCTATGACAGAATATACCAAGGGCATGAGTGCAGGCCAGTGTGCTTGGCTGATATAGCCAGACATGGAGTCCTAATGCTGTGACCACAAACTGCTGAAGACACTGGATTCTGCAAGGGGAAGTGAGAATGTTTTATCTGCCCCGGTTCAGGGGTCATGAAAGCTACGTTTGTTCCTCCAATAGCAAGAGAGGTCAGGGGATGATGATAAAACTCCACCACTGTGAGATCTCATTCCAGCCCTGACATCCTAGAATCAGAATAAGCAGGGAGGCAATGAGGCTAGCCAAGGATGCGTTCCTCACTCCCAAACACGGATGGTCAAAGTAATATAATCATGGTTATAATAACAACAATAGTTAACAATGAATAAGTACCTTCTCTATGCCGGGGACTGTGCTGTAATACTTAACACAACCCCATAAGGTAGGGTGGATCATTTAGGAAATTACTCACGGCTTAGCATAATCTTCCTGGAAATCTTTCTTATCTCTAGAACTTCCTCAGGATGCAAAATCCTTGCTATTTTACAGAAGTAGCACTCAACTCTAGCCTCATGTGCAATATACAGTGTGAACACAATCTTTGGTTTCATTTTTTTCTTCATTATTTCTTCTTTTTTGGTCTTGGTTAGATATCTGTGTAGCCATCTAAGAGAGCAGATTACTACTATGAGTGAACACTTCCAAACTCAGCTCTCTTGCAAGATATAAGGAGCAAAGGCTGTGACAAAATAAACTGACTTGTTCTTGTGGATGCTGGGTAAGAAAATCTGGCCCACTACCTAAGATCTTGGAAGGACCCCAACGAATCCTTGTTTGTATAGGTGTGCTATTGTCAACAAGCTATTTTTATGATTAACTTCTATTCTGAATGACAAACGGGAAAAGAAATCCTTGGACTTTTACACCAAACGATTGCCAAGCTTTGTTTTACTGAGTGACTCAGAGAATTATATTGTCCTGACCTCAGAAGTCTTCATTCTGTTTTGGAAAGTAAATAAACCAAACTGAAACTTTTTCTTCTTCACTGAAGAAATGCTCAGAATTCTGTTCAAAGACATGATCAACCCATGATATATGTTAATTGCTTTCTTCACCATTATTCTTTGTTTATATTGTCAACTTTGAGCCTGTGTCTTTTAACTATTAGTTAAAAGTTAGGAATTCAGCTGTTAATTCACTGGCAAATTGCACTCCCTTTTTTTCCTCTGTTTGTGATCTGGCTTTATAGTTTAATCATGTAATATGCCAAAGTAATAGTGATACTAAAATAATAGCAATGAAAAAGACTTGGAATAGAGTAAAGCCATCTATCGGAGAGACTTCAGAGAAAATGGACATCAGAAAAAGATCTCATTCATTTGGGAAGCTTTAATGGATCCCATGTGCCAAATACTATGGTGCCCAGTCCTTAGGATGGATGAGCTGGAGGTGAGCTGGAGACAGCATCACATGGAGAGAGCACGGGCCTTGGAGGCAGATGGAGCTGGCCTTGGCTTATGCTGGGAAATAGGTGACAGCTGCTTTCCACCAGCCACTGATGGGGTCCTCTCTGGACTGCAGAGGTTGCTTACTTGAATTTTTAACTTTATATTTTGAGGTAATTATAGATTCATATGTAAGAAATAATAGATAACTTGTACAGCCTTAACCCAGTTGAAGCAGTAACATCTTGCATAACTATAGTAAATATCACAACCAGGAAACTGACACTGATACAATCCACCAACCTCATGCAGATTTCTCCAGTTTTACACACACTCAGTGTGGGTGTGTATGTATGTGTATATTTAGTTCTGTGCAATTTTTCACAGATGTAGATCTGTGCAGCCAAAAGCACAGTCAAGACGCAGAGGTTCCATCACGAGTACCCTTCATGCTACCCTTTTATAGCCACAGCCAACTCCCTCCCTTCTACCCTCTGGCAACTACTAACCTGATCTCCATCTCTATGATTGAGATAGATGGAATCATATAGTACAACCGTCTGAGACTGGCTCTTTTCACTCAGGATAATTCACTTGCAAACCAACTGAGTTGTTGTGTGTACCAATAGTGGGTTCCTTTTCATTCCTGAGTAGTATCCATGGCGTGGATGGGCCACTGTTAGTTTAACCACTCACCCACTGAATCACGTTTGGATTGTTTTCAGTTTTATAGCCAATAACGTTGCTATGAACATTCACGGATAGGTTTTGTGTGAATATAAGTTTCCGTTTCTCTGGGATAAATACCCAGGAGTGCACTTCTGGGTTGTATAGTAAGTGTATGTGTAGTTTTATAAGAAATTGCCAAGTGTTTTTCTAGAGTGGCTATACCATTTTACATTTCCACAGCAGTACAGGAGTGATCCAGTTTCTCCACACCCTTGCCAGCATATGATGTTATTACTATTTTTATCATTCTATTAAGTGTATAGTTATATCTCGTGGTGGATTTACTTTGCATTTCCTTAATAGCTAATGATATTTAATATCTTTTCATACGCTCATTGCCAGCTGTATATTCTCTTCAGTGAAATGTCTGTTCACGTCTGTTGCTCATTTTCTAATTAGATTGTTTAATTTTTACTGTTGAATTTTAAGAGTTCTTTACATAATTTAGATCCAAGGTCTTTTCTAGATATGTGCTTGCGAATATTTTCTCTCAGACTGTAACTTGTCTTTTTATCCTCTTAACATAGTTGAACAGAGCAAAAGTTTTGCAATTTAATGATGTCCAGTTAATCAATTTTTCCTTTTATGGATCATGCTTTTGGTGTCAATCCCTCCTTGACACCAAAAGAACTCTCCACTAGTCCCAAGTCCTAAATGTTTTCTCGTATTTTTTTTCTAGAAATTTTGTAGTTTTACATTTAAGTCTATGATACACTCTGAGTTAATTTTTGTATCAGATATGAGGTTTAGTTTGGGGTTCTGTTTGTTTTGCCTGTGGATGTCCAATTGTTACAGCATCATTTGTTGAAAAGGCTATCTTTTCCCCATCTGATTGTTTTTGCAACTTTGTCAAAAATCAGTTAGGCATATGTGCATTGGTGTATAACTAGGTTCTCTCTGTTCTGTTCCATTGATCAAACTGTCCATCCCTTCATGAACATCATACTGTCTGATGACTACTACAGCTATACAGTAAGCTTTAACATCAGGTAGCATGATTACTCCCACTTTATTCTTTTTTTTCCAAAATATTTTAGTTATTCTAAGTCCTGTGCATTTCCATTTAAATTTCTGAATAAGCTTTTCTATGTCTATTAAAAACAATGCTGGAATTTTGATAGGATTTGCATTCAACCTATAAATCAATTCAGAGAAATTTGACATCTTTGCTATGTTGAATCTTGTAATGCATGAACACCATCTTGATTTTAATTCTCCCCTGAAGGTTTCTTTGCCTCAGCACCTGAGTTAAAACATCCCTGGAGCCCACATCTACTGAAACAACACCTGAGTTTAGCACAGCCTTTGGACCCAGAGCTGCCCTCACTGGCCCTGGTCTCTGGCACAATCCCCTGTGATTACAGCTTTGGCTACTACCTGTAACACTACTGCAAAAGCCAGAACTTGTATTTGAATCCTACAATTATCGGGTGTCAGCTGAGTAACCAAAGCCTCGACTTCCTTATCTGTGGGATAACAATGGCTTCCTTGGAGCCTCTCGATAGGTAGGTCTTAAAGAGGGGCCATTATTATTACTCTAGCACATGATCCTACCACTTACCTAAGTTGATTTTAGCACCTGAAATGCCAGGCTGCAATCATCCTTATTAGTAAAATTTCACCTGTTAATCCATCGTTCCCATTTGTTGTGACCATTCTGGACCCCGGTATCACCCACATTTTTATCCCAGTCATCGAAAAATAATAACAAAGAAGGCAAAGAGACATGGACAGAGTTTGACACATACTAGAGAAATCTGTTCTCATGTAGGTCCTTTGGCTGCAGTGAACAGAAACACATTCTGGGAAATTAGGCAAAAGATATGGATTAAAAGGAAATCAAAGAATAAGGCAGTGCCAAAATTAGAAACATGACCACCTTGCCTAGGAGGCTGGTTCTGGAATGAACAAGTTCTAACCATCATCTGTTTGTCTATGTCACTCTATTCAAGATTTGAAGAACTAAGTGAAAGGTCCTCTTGGCTGAGCTCAGGCACTGTGACTGGCTCCCAGCTAGACCAGGCAGTAGGAGGCAGGATCTGGCTAACAAGACCATTCAGTATCTATTTACAGAAAGATTCCACCTGCATTTCCTGTCGACCCAAACTGCTCACAGTGGAGGACAGGCTATGCCCCAGATGGAATCACAGTGCTCTCAGGAGGGGACATGAGTATTTATATACCACAAAGTGCCGAAAGTTTACTCTTTTTTTACTTGATCATGATTCACTAATTAGCAGTCTGTGGCAATGGCCATTCATCCAGAAAGAGATCCACCCAATTGTTCAGGAATATAGATCCACCTGCTCCACTAAGGATGTGTTAACAAATCGACAGTCTTGCTGAAATGCAGGTATGTGAAGCCTATAACGTTTCATGAATCTATTGGAATCCACTGGATTCACAGCCCTCACATTGGCACTGAAGCTGCCACACTGGTTGTATAGTGAACTCAAGTCCCTTCCTTAACCTCAGTGCTCAAGTTTTTTCATTGACAAAAGAGAGATAATGGTTCTAATCTCACACTTCGGTGGGGTTTTTTTAATTACAAAGTACCACATATCTTATTTGTTACCTGTGTGCTACTTACAACCCCAACTGCCTTTTTATAAGCAGAGACTACCAAGTGGAGATTCCTTAATTTTGTTTAGTTTTTTTAGAGGATTGAGGCACAAACCAGAGAGAAGAAATCTGGAGGGAAAGTTGAGTTACTCTGCAAAAGAGAAAAAAAGAGAAATGGAAGACCTCCCACCATCTGGAGAAATCTGGGAGGGAGCGGTGAGGAGCAGGGCTGGGAGAGAGGGAGGAAGAGCCAGGAGGTGGCAAAGACGCATGTTGTATAATGAGACTCCTCCCACAACCCCCCCTGGGGGGGAACCCTCCCCAAAGAGGCAGTTTCATGTCTGAATGGACACGTTACAGGACAAGGGCAGTTTCAGGAAGTGGAACCCAAGTAGCAAAGAAAACCCATCCCACTTGGATCTCCACCCTAAGAAGTAGCAGAAATCTAGGATTTAAAGCTCCATGCACCATGGAATTTGGGCACTAAAGTCAAATACACAGAGACCTCCAAGGGCAAGTAAGCCTCCTGCCAACTTTTGGATTACACATATTTGCGTTCACATCTAGGAACAATAGAAAATCAAAATCCCTAGTCCTTGGGTGATTTTTCTCAAGCAGAAAAAGGAAAAAAAAAAGGCTTTGTGCCCTTACTCCATCTTTGATCTTTTATACATTCTCTAAGGGCATAAATAACTGTTTATACATGTTTCCATATAAAAATCACTCTCGAGGACTTTTTGTCTGTAGTTGTTTCCTGCTGTGGACTCTAACAAAGAAGCCTTTCCTTTTGAACCAAAAGTATTGAAAATCAGCACCCTACAATGGCCATGAGCTAGATTCCTTTGCTCGTGGGCTCTTTGGCCATATGCTTTGTAGGGTACACAACCAGTCACAAACATGAGTAGTGTGTGTCTGCTGTGGGGAAGGTCTCCCGCCCATTTCCCCAGGAGGTGCCTAACCATAGCCTCTGCAGAATGTGGGTCTGTCCTCCATCACATGGTCCTGCCATTCCAGCCACGGCCAGGGCTGCAGATCTAACACCAGAGCAGCCAAATTCCAGCCTCTGGAGTGGCCACAGGTGAAAAGACAAGCTAGACCTGTTGGACTCTCTTTCTTGGGAGTTTGAAACAGGACATGGGTAAAAAAAAATGCTGAAAGTATATGTCAAGGAAGGGCACGAGATAGCTTTAGAGGCCCTGAGGAGTCATGAACAAACCAGAATTAGGAGAAAGCAAGCCAACAGCAGAAGGAGAAGGAAGCAGACATAAGAAAATTGGCTGTTTCATATTAACCCCGCCTGTTCCCCAGGTCTGAGCAAACACAAGCCACACCTTCGCTCACCACCTCCAATTTTCTCTTCTTACTCCTCCCGTCTCCTCCCATCTGCACCTAAACCCACCAAGGTGGAATGGTTAGAGTTGCCATCAGGGCTGATGGAAATGCATGGTTCCAATTCCCTGGTTTTTCCCACCCCAGAACAAGATCACAAAGACATGCTGACCATCTTGCCACATGCAGGCATAATGACACCAAGGCCTTTCCTTGTGGTCTCAAAGTACCCAGACAGAAATAATATCTGAGAACTTACATTTCCCACCACGGTGCTCTTCCCTCCCATGGGATCTAACTGTAGCCCCAGAAAAAGAGAGGTTGGCTCTTGCAAACCCCCCAGGATGCCAACTCTAACCCATCACTAGCTAAAGAAAAGAGAAGGCCAGCACGATGTGGGCAGAGAGGCAGTGCTTTCTTTGCTGCTCCTTCAGGCTGTCAATTCCATTTGTGGGTTTGTGAAGAAGAGAAAGAGAAAGTATATGGAAATAATAGCACTACCGGCCACAATATATAGGTATGCAGGGGAAAATAGAGCTAAACATATTTTCAGGATGTGGCAAGTAGATATGGCTCAACCAGAGAATTTATAGCTGCAATTGGCATCCTTAAGACCATAAAACTGGGCATAGAAGCTACTTTTAGGCTTTGAGGATCAAACAACTAGATTCAAAACATAGATAATAGAATAACAACTGCTGCTTAACAGGGAGCAGGAGATAAAAATAATTTGCTACACCTCGCTGGATCCTACCCCATACCTCTATCACAGCAATCCTGCACAGTTAATTTATTAGAGTATGTGCAGTTATCAGAGATGAGGGAAAATTCTATCAGTGATGGAGGAAACGGGAGGGAGATGGGAGATCCTTATCCAGCAGTTAAACAAGAGTAAGGTTTCAGAAACCAAAGAAGGTAGAGTAGGAGGAAAAGAATTCCTAGTGAAAGCAAGTCTCCTTACCTGAGGTCAGTAAACAGAATCTACATTAGGAAATCCATACCTAATTTTTTTTTTTCTTTTTTTTTGCGGTATGCGGGTGTCTCACCAATGTGGCCTCTCCCGCTGCGGAGCACAGGCTCCGGACGCACAGGCTCAGCGGCCATGGCTCATGGGCCCAGCCGCCCCGCAGAATGTGGGATCTTCCCAGACTGGGGCACAAACCCGCGTCCCCTGCATCGGCAGGCGGACTCTCAACCACTGCGCCACCAGGGAAGCCCCATACCTAATATTTTAAAAAATTATTTTAAAATAGGCTAGTGCTTCAATTAAGAGACTGAATGAATTTCCTGGAATTGACCTGTTTTCTAGCTTTGAAATCAGCCATGAATGACCCAGACCAAAAGGCGCACACAAACACAGTCCCTCTTCCAACCTATCTCTTAAACAAAAGATCTCAAAGATGGCAGGCACCTGCTGGACTCTGGTGGGGGACCTTGACGCCCAAGGAGAGGGGAGGAACCCCCAAGTGACCGGGTAGGACATGGTGAGGAGTGAGTTGGGGAAGAAGTGGAGGCTGGACAGGACCGGCATCCCTGAGGGGTGGCTGGGAGAAGGGAGGGGTTTCCACGCATGGAGGGACCCTTGGGGGCTTGGAGGATCAGGGAGGAGCACACTTAGCATTTCCCCTGCCGAGTCGGCCCTGGGAAGCTGGCTGGACGCCCCAGCTGGGTCCTCCATCCTCCGGGGCCCCCTCTGACCTTGTGGGTCCTAGGAGCATAGGAGGGAGGCAGGGGGAAAAGAGGAGAGGTGGACAGAGAGGGGTCCTCTGGGATCAGAGGATCATGGGAAGCACCACGGGCATTTCCCTCACCCAGTTGGGCCCCAGGAAGCCTGCTGGGCTTCCTGGTCTGGTCCCCTACCTTCCAGGGCCTCCTCTGGCCACAAGGGTCCTAGGGGCATAGGAGGGGTGGGCAGAGAAGAAAATGGGCCAACAGAGAGGGACCCTCTGAGATCGGATGATCAGGGGGAACACGCCTAGCATTTCCCCCGCCCACTTGGGCCCATGGAGCCTGCCGGGGTCCCAGACCTGGTCTTCCACCCTCCAGGGCCAGAGGCATTCTTGGGCCCCTCCTGCAGTGTTGAGCATAAGTCCCACCTCCACCCCTGCAGGGCCTGTTCCAGCTCTGTGGGTTCTAAGCATAGGCCCTACCCACTGCCTAAACCCCACCCCTGCCTAAGCCCCACCCATCACAATCAAGGCCTTTTCTAGTTTTTCTTTTTCTCCTCTTTTTTTGCTATTGTGGTTCTATTTTACCTTCCAGTTGTTGTTTCATCTATATTTTTATTTTTTTAATTTTTTCTAACATATCTGTTAGTTTTCTAATCTTGTTTTATTTTTTACTCTTTGTTATTGTTCTGCTCTTTTTTTTCTTTTTGCCACACCACATGACTTGCAGGATCTTGGTTCACAAGCTGGGGGTCAGGCCTGAGCCCCTGCAGTGAGAGCTCCGAGTCTGAACCACTGGACTAACAGAGAACCTCAGACCCCAGGGAATATTCATCAGATTGAGGTCTCCAGGAGGTCGTCCTCTCAGCACCAAGACCCAGCTCTACTCAACAGCTTACAAACTCCAGGGCTAGAAGCCTCAGGCCGAACTACCAGTAAAACAGAACACAATCCCACCCATCAGAAAAAAACAAAAAATTAACAAAAAAATAATGTCACAGATGAAGAAGCAAGGTAAAAACCTACAAGACCAAATAAGTGAAGAGGAAATAGGCAACGTACCTGAAAAAGAATTCAGAGTAATGATAGTAAAGATGATCCAGAATCTCAGAAGTACAATGCAGGCATGGATTGAGAAAATAAAAGAAATATTTAACAAAGATCTAAAGAACAAACAAACAGAGATGAACAACACAATAACTGAAATGAAAAATACACTAGAAGGAATCAATAACAGAATAACTAAGGCAGAAGACCGAATAAGTGAGCTGGAAAATAGAATGGTGGAAATAACTGCTGAGGAGCAGAATAAAGAAGAAAGAATTAAAAGAATTGAAGACAATCTCAGAGACCTCTGGGACAACACCAAACGCATCAACATTCAAATTATAGGGGTCCCAGAAGAAGAAGAGAGGAAAAGAAAAAAAAAGGATCTGAGAAAATATTCAAAGAGATTATAGTAGAAGACTTCTCTAACATGGGAAAGGAAATAGTCACCGAAGTCCAGGAAGCAGAGAGTCCCATCCAGGATAAACCCTAGGAGAAACATACCAAGACACATATTAATCAAACTAACAAAAATTAAATTCAAAGAAACAATATAAAAAGCAGCAAGGGAAAAGCAAAAAGTAACACACAATGGAATCCCCATAAGGTTATCCATTGATTTTTCAGCAGAAACTCTGCAAGCCAGAAGGCAGTGGCATGATATACTTAAGGTGATGAAAGAGAAAAACCTACAACCAAGATTACTCTACCCAGCAAGGATCTCATTCAGATCTGACAGAGAAATCAAAAGCTTTACAGACAAGCAAAAGCTAAGAGAATTCAGCACCACCAAACCAGCTTGACAACAAATGCTAAAGGAATTTCTATAGGCAGGAAACAAAAGAGAAGAAAAAGACCCACAAAAACAAACCCAAAACAATTAAGAAAATGGTAATAGGAACATACATATCGATGATAACCTTAAATGTAAATGGATTAAATGCTCCAACCAAAAGATACAGACTGGCTGAATGCATACAAAAACAAGACCCATCTATATGCTGTCTACAAGAGATCCACTTCAGACCTATGGACACATACAGACTGAAAGTGCAGGGATGGAAAAACATATTCCATGTAAATGGAAATCAAAAGAAAGCTGGAGTAGCAATACTCATATCAGATAAAACAGACTTTAAAATAGAGACTGTTACAAGGGATAAGGAAGAACACTACATAATGATCAAGGGATCAATCCAAGAAGAAGATATAACAATTATAAATATTTACGTACCCAACATAGGAGCACCTCAAATACATATGGCAAATGTTAACAGCCATAAAAGGGGAAATTGACAGTAACACAATAATAGTAGGGGACTCTTAACACCCCACTTACACCAATGGACAGATGATCCAAACAGAAAATAAATAAGGAAACACAAGCTTTAAATGACACAATAGACCAGAGAGACTTAATTGATATTTATAGGACATTCCACCCGAAAGTGGCAGAATACACTTTCTTCTCAAGTGCACATGGAACATTCTCCAGGATAGATCACATCTTGGGTCACAAATCAAGCCTCAGTAAATTTAAGAAAATTGAAATCTTATCAAGCATCTTTTCTGACCACAATGCTATGAGATTAGAAACCAACTACAGGAAAAAAAACCTGTAAAAAACACAAATACATGGAGGCTAAACAGTGTGCTACTAAATAAGCAAGAGATCACTGAAGAAATCAAAGAAGAAATTTTTAAAAACATAGAAACAACTGAAAATGAAAACACGATGACCCAAAACCTATGGGATGCGGTAAAAGATTTCTAAGATGGAAGTTTATAGCAATTCAATCTCACCTTAAGAAACAAGAAAAATCTCAAATAAACAACCTAACCTTACACCTAAAGTAATTAGAGGAGGAAGAAGAAAGAAAACCCAAAGTCAGTAGAAGGAAAGAAATCATAAAGATCAGAGCAGAAATAAATGAAATAGAAATGATGGAAACAATAGCAAAGATCAATGAAACTAAAAGTTGGTTCTTTGAGAAGATAAACAAAATTGATAAACCTTTAGCCAGACTCATCAAGAAAAAAAGGGAGAGGACGCAAATCAATAAAATTAGAAATGAAAAAGGAGAAATCACAACTGACACCATAGAAATACAAAAGATTATAAGAGACTACTACAAACGACTATATGCCAATAAAATGGACAATCTGGAAGAAGTGGACAAACTCTTGGAAAGGTACAATTTTCCAAGACTGAACCAAGAAGAATTAGAAAACATAAACAGCCTATCACAAGTAATGAAATTGAAACTGTAATTAAAAATCTTTCAACAAACAAAACTCCAGGACTAGATGGCTTCACAGGCAAATTCTATCAAACATTTAGAGAAGAGCTAACACTGATCCTTCTCAAACTCTTCCAAAACACTGAAGAGGAAGGAACACTCCCAAACTTGTTCTACAAGGCCACCATCACCATGATACCAAAACCAAAGATATCACAAAAAAAGAAAATTACAGACCAATATCACTGATGAACATAGATGCAAAAATCCTCAGCAAAATACTAGCAACAGAATCCAACAACACATTAAAAGGATCATACACCATGATCACGTGGGATTTATCCCAGGAATGCAAGGATTCTTCAATATATGCAAATCAATCAATATGATACACCATATTAACAAATTAAGGAATAAAAACCATATGATCATCTCAATAGATGCAGAAAAAGCTTTTGACAAAATTCAACACCCATTTATGATAAAAACTCTCCAGAAAATGGGCACAGAGGGAACCTACCTCAACATAATAAAGGTCATATATGACAAACCCACCACAAACATCATTCTCAATGGTGAAAAACTGAAAGCATTTCCACTAAGATCAGAAACAAGACAACAATGTCCACTCTCACCATTCTCATTCAACATAGTTTTGAAAATTTTAGCCACAGCAGTCGGAGAAGAAAAAGAAATAAAAGGAATACAAATTGGAAAAGAAGACATAAAACTGTCACTGTTCTCAGATGACATGATACTATACATAGATAATCCTAAAGATGCCAACAGAAAACTACTAGAACTAATCAATGAATTTGGTAAGGTTGCAGGATACAAAATTAATGTACAGAAATCGCTTGCATGCTTAACAACGAAAAATCAGAAAGAGAAATTAAGGAAACAGTCCCATTTACCAGCACAACGAAAAGAATAAAATACCAAGGAATAAATCTACCTAAGGAGGCAAAAGACTTGTACTCAGAAAACTATAAAACACTGATGAAAGAAATCAAAGATGACATAAACAGATGGAGAAATATACCATGTTCTTGGATTGGAAGAATCAATATTGTGAAAATGATTATACTACTCAAAGCAATCTACAGATTCATTGCAATCTCTATCAAAATACCAATGGCATTCTTCACAGAACTAGAACAAAAAATTTTACAATTTGGGGCTTCCCTGGTGGCGCAGTGGTTGAGAGTCCACCTGCCGATGCAGGGGACACAGGTTCGTGCCCCGGTCCGGGAGAATCCCACGTGCCGCGGAGCGGCTGGGCCCATGAGCCATGGCCGCTGAGCCTGCGCGTCCAGAGCCTGTGCTCTGCAGTGGGAGAGGCAACAACAGTGAGAGGCCTGCGTACAGCAAAAAATAAATAAATAAAAATAAATAAATTTTACAATTTGTATGGAAACACAAAAGACCCCAAATAGCGAAAGCAATCTTGAGAAAGAAAAACGGAGCTGGAGGAATCAGACTCCCAGACTTCAAACTATATTACAAAGCTACAGTAATCAAGACAGTATGGTACTGGCACAGAAACAGAAACATAGACCAATGGAACAGGATAGAAAGCCCAGAGATAAACTCACGCACATATGGTCACCTTATATTTGATAAAGGAGGCAAGAATATACAATGGATAAAAGACAGCTTCTTCAATAAGTGGTGCTGGGAAAATTGGACAGCTACATGTAAAAGAATGAAATCAGAACGCTCCTTAACACCATACACAAAAATAAATTCAAAATGGATTAAAGGCCTAAATGTAAGGCCAGACACTATCAAACTCTTAGAGGAAAACATAGGCAGAACACTCTATGACATAAATCACAGCAAGATCCTTTTGATCCACCTCCTAGAGAAATGGAAATTAAAAAAAGATAAACAAATGGGACCTAATGAAACTTAGAAGCTTTTGCAAAGCAAAGGAAACCATAAACAAGACGAAAAGACAACCCTCAGAATGGGAGAGAATACTTACTAATGAAGCAACGGACAAAGGATTAATCTCCAAAATATACAAACAGCTCATGGAACTCAATAGCAAAAAAACAAACAACACAATTAAAAAATGGGCAGAAGACCTAAACAGACATTTCTCCAAAGAAGATATACAGATGGCCAAGAGGCACATGAAAAGATGCTCAATATCACTAATTATTAGAGAAATGCAAATCAAAACTACAATGAGGTATCACTTCACACCAGTCAGAATGGCCATCATCAAAAAATCTACAAACAATAAATGCTGGAGAGGGTGTGGAGAAAAGGGAACCCTCTTGCACTGTTGGTGGGAATGTAAACTGATACAGACACTATGGAGAACAGTATGGAGGTTCCTTAAAAAACTAAAAATAGAACTATTATACAACCCAGCAATCCCACTACTGGGCATATACCCTGAGAAAACCATAATTCAAAAGGACACATGCACCCCAATATTCACTGCAGCACTATCTACAATAGCCAGGACATGGAAACAACCTAAATGTCCAATGGCAGATGAATGGATAAAGAAGATGTGGTACACATATACAATGGAATATTACTCAGCCATAAAAAGGAATTAAACTGGGTCATTTGTAGAGATGTGGATGGACCTCGAATCTGTTATACAAAGTGAAGTAAGCCAGAAAGAGAAAAACAATATCGTATATTAACGCATATATGTAGAATCCAGAGAAATGGTACAAATGAACCTATTTGCAGGGCAGGAATAGAGACACAGATGTAGAGAACAGACCTGTGGACACATGGGGGGAAGGGGAGGGTGGGAAAAATTGGGAGATTAGTTTTGACATAAATACACTACCATGTGTAAAATAGATAGCTATTGGGAACCTGCTGTATAGCACAGGGAACTCAGCTCAGTGCTCTGTGATGACCTAGATGGGTGCGATGCGGGGGGTAGTGCGAGGGAGGTCCGAGAGGGAGGTGATATATGTATACATATAGCTAATTCACTTCATTGTACAGCAGAAACTAACACAACATTGTAAAGCAATTATACTCCAATAAAAAAATTAAGAAAATAGGAAACTTGAAGAGAAAAATAAATAAATAAAAATTTTAAAAGATCTCCCTCCAGCAACCTTTAAAAGGCTTTTGAGAGCTATAAAGTAGCAAGAATGAAATGTTAAAGCTGGCAGAATGCAAGCTGGCTATAGATGGCATACCTGACTCTCTCCTTGTCAACCCAAAGGAGGTGTTAGGTGTAGGAGACACGTCTGTTGAGTTGCCTATGGACTTGCACGGGCAGTACTTTAATGAAGAAATAAAAAGGACTGGACATCCAGGCACACTCTTGCACCACCACCCCTTCCTTAAGTCTCCTCCTTGTGCCTTAACTCACAGAGCAACATGATAGCCAGGGACAAACAGGTTGGGAGTGTAGAAGGTGGACAGATGATAAAAATGCTTCATCTTAAGAGTCAATGGGAGCTTTTGATCCAAAGTAATGAGTAAATATTGTCTGAAGCCCCAGCCATAAAAAAATTAATAATTTAAAATACTCCCTCACTTTCTCCCAAAGTCTTCCCCAATCCTATAAGTTGTAATGCACTAAAGGAATATTTTCATCAATGTGTCCAAATATGTTATTCAGGGTGAGATTTTATATGATAGAGCCCCAAGGAACTTTCTAGAAGAAAAAGGCAGCCCCAAAATTGGATGAATAAACGGCTTTAAGGTTTTAAGATTTGGCAGAGCATACTGTGCCTTCACTACACGCAAGCCAGAAATGGAAGAGAAAAGAATTCAGTTTTCCAGGCACTGCAAAGGGACTTGTTTAGTAGTTCAGCAGGTTCACAGAATGCGGCAAGCAGAACAGGCAGTGTCCTCAACACAAAGCAACCCGGACCCCTGAGCATCTAGCTGGCAAGGTGCCCAGCAGAGAAAATAGGCTGCTTTTGAATTTGCGGTCCTCTCAGTGTTGGGGGTGTTGCAAAAAGATAAAGTGGGTAGAGGGAATGGGAAAGCAGGCGTGGAGGGACAGGTGCATTCTGGAAGTGGGAAATTATTTTTCAAGCACAGAAAAACAACTTCAAAATATTACTAAGGAATTAATGCACAAAAAGTGTCCTCAGCAGGAAGGAGTGTGAAACGGGGATACATGTGTCATAAAAAATACACCCTGGGGCTTCCCTGGTGGCGCAGTGGTTGGGAGTCCGTCTGCCGATGCAGGGGACACGGGTTCGTGCCCCGGTCCGGGAGGATCCCGCGTGCTGTGGAGCGTCTGGGCCCGTGAGCCACGGCCACTGGGCCTGAGCGTCCGGAGCCTGTGCTCCGCAACGGGAGAGGCCACAGCACTGAAAGGCCCACGTACCACAAAAAAAAAAAAAAAAAAAAATACGCCCTGTGGCCAAGACCACAAATAACTGAACAGAAAAATCTAATCAAGCAGAAGGACGGTAATCTCCAAGGGATAAGCCACTTCACTGGGTATTCACACTCTAGTCCCAGGTCCAGATATATAAGAGCAGAAATGTAAACATACATACTACACACACACACACACACACACACACATGTGCCCATCCAGAGGCAGAGCATCCCATGGCCTGAGCATAGGAGGCAGTGGGAAAATTCATTCATGAGGACTTTTTAATTACTTTGCGTATGTTTTTCATCTTTCCCATTTCTTCTGATGGTGATTATGACTATATTTTGAAATCATGATCCACCACTGCAGCACTGTAATTACATAAATATGGCATCATAAATGGAGATTAGTGCCAGAAATAGCAAAGCAGAGAGGGGTGCTATTTGTCTCTATGGATGCAAGTGTGTGTGTGTGTGTATTTTATTAAAAAAAAAAAACTGCCATATAAGTGATATTTGGAAATCCTTTGCTAGTCCAAGCAAGGGCATCTTAGGAAAAAGAACAGGAGCCTCAGTCTCATTTTCAGCTGAAAAAGATGAAGGCAAGAAAAGGCAGGGTCTTCTAGTCATGATAAATGTAAATAATACGATAAGAGCTAGGTGTCGATTAAGCTAGCTAGCGTTAAACTGAGCTCAGGTCCCTGCACTGGCCTGTGTTGAGTGGGCACTAGGGGCTCTGCTTGTGGGCAGGAATCAGTCTGGGGCAGTACCTCTCATCAGCGGAGCCCATCAGCACCTCTGGAACCTGGGGGAATGTCTCTTAAGCACCATTCAGAACAGAACTACCTTCCTCCCTGCTCTCACTCACCCTTGCCTTCAGGGCACCAACCAGATCTTCAAGTAATAGGGATGAGAGCTGGGAGATAAACAGCCCGGCTTCTTTCACTCTCAGGAAAAAGGAAAATTCTAAAGTGTGTTCCACAAGTGTCACACAGAGTAAGTGGCAGTGCTAAACTATGTCAACAAATTATTTGAACTTCAGACCTTTAAAAGGTGAAGCCTAATTCTCCTCCCCTCAAATGTGAGCCATATTAAGTGACACTTCTAATGACGAGACTATGAGGAGAATGATGTTCTGTGACTTCCAAGCTGAGGTCATAAAAGTGCTGCTCCTGGGGAAAGCCAGCACCATGTCGTGAGAACACACAAGCAGCTCGTGGGGAGGTCCCCACGGTGAGGAACTGAGGCCTCCTGCCAACAACCAGCACCAGCTCGCCAGCCATGTGGTGGAGCCACCTTGAAAATGGACCCTGCAACCCCACTCAAGCCTTCAGATGCTGCTGCTCCGATGGACATCTTGACTATAATCTTACAAGACGTCCTGAGCCATAGCTGCCCAGATAAGCCAGTCCTGAATCCCTCATCTACAGGAAATGTAAGTATAATAGATATTTATTGTTATTTTAAGCCATTAAATTTTGGAGTAATTTGTGACACAGCAGTAGATAACTGACGCAGAGTCCTAGTGGCACTGACCCCCAACGCCCACAGCTGTAACCTGCTCACCAAGCCCCTCCCTGTGCTTCTTCTTTAGATCACCTCCACACTAAATGACCTGCACTCAAAATACCTGTCTCCTGGTTTGCCTTTGGTGTCTCAGACATCCCATATAAGGTAAATATTATCATTATCCTCATTTTAGGGATGAGAAAACACACGCAGGTTAGAGTTACACAGCAGGTAGTGGCAGAATGAGATTCTCTGAATCCTAATTCACTGCCCTCTTCTTCGTCACAGTTGTATCCCTCCAACCCCAATCCTTTGCGATTTTAAGCAATCTCTCCTCCCTCCCCAAGAACAATAAGTTAATTTGCTCATTCACTGTGGACAAAGGCACCCAAATAATCACAAAATGTAAAAACCAACCTAAGCAAATTCAATAACAAAAGCAGGAACTCTGAGTCACTTAAGTCTCAGTATATTTATTTTCCCTAATGCTACCTGTACACAGCAGGGAGAAATAATTAGCAAATTAATGGATTGTTCTTTGTTGAGACTGATGGAAAGGCTGGATGTGACTCTCCCTTGTCTTACATCTGGGCTACAGCGACTGGCCTATAAATGCTGACCAACGTCACCCGTGATTTACTGAAGTTATAAACAAGTGACATGCTGCGTGGGCAAGGAACAATGAAGATGAAGCCCATGTGTGCTGTGCTTTCTGTTCCGATCAAATAAAATGTACAGCCAACTTCATCTGTCAGACATTTAATCATAATCATTATTGTACTATGTGGCAATTAGGCATAAATGGGACATAAATGACTCTTGATAGCACCATTTTATATATCAAACAACAATTCTTGTGTTTTTCTTCTCCCTTTGATAGTTTTCCAATATCCCATCTCTACTTGGTGTCACTGTGTTTGTTCTACTGAGTCAAAATGTTAGAAGAGAACCATGTGGGCTTTGGAACAAACTAGTCACGCAGGCTGTGTAACCTTGATCAAGTCACCTTATGTCTCTGGACTCCTGTATAAGATGGAAATGAGGCCCCTCCAGTAGGATCAATATGAGAATCAAATGAGAAGCTGAATGCAATTGCTAGCACAGTGTTAGTATGCAGCAGGCACTCAAAAAGGTCTCCCTCCTGTCTCTTGTATCAACATTACTTCCACATACATTAATGTCAGAGGTTCTTGATCTTCTCCCCATGAGTTATCATTTCCTGCCCTGGATCCCACTCCCTAATGCACCTGCCTTCAGTCTCCAAGTCACACGGTTTCACACTAAAATTCCCCAAAATACTTCCTACCGAATGAAGAAATACTACTAAAGTAATCAGGACAACTGGCTTTGAGTCCATGCATAGAAATAAACAGGTTTAAAATTTATCTAGGAGCAAGAGTGTCAACACCTTAGCATGAATAAGTTCTAGTTAGGGCAAATTATGATGGTAATTTCTCTATTTGGTTTGGATATGGCTGGTGAGAAACTGGAAAGGACTAGTCATCTGAAAGAGCTAAAGGAAAAACAACGCTGTGGCTTCCAATAACCTTCACCCAGTCAGAGGCTGGTGGTATTTCAGAATTAAATTTAGCCAATACATACAGATCGAAAGTGTGCACAAAAATATTCCACATCCTCCTGGCTGTGTGCTCTTCTGGCCTTTAGCAGGCAGGATAAAGACAAAGAGTTTGCCTCTCTGATGTAGCAATGCCCACTGGTAAGCACAACAGCTCATAACCACAACAGTAACAGCTTCTTAAGGGCCTAACATTTATTTGCAGATCAAGGTTAGCAAATAGCTTTTATGTCTTACCTCATTTGACCTTCTTGCAGCCTGGGTGGGTACTATAACTCCATTTCACAGATAAGCCAACTGAGATCTAGAGAGGTTAAATGTCATGCCCAAGAAGCCCATGAATAATAGGCAACAAAATCGGATCTGGAATCTTAACCTCACATTCTTATCTCTTATTAGCCTCCCTCTATTAATAAATAATTATCTTGCTTGTTTGAGGGATAAATGGAAGCTACTTTCTAAATTCTCCAGTTAGCTTTTCTTGCCTGATATTAGTTTTAAGACCCACAAAGTCACACATCCACATCACACACGGCATGGTGTAGCAACAGCTTAAAAACAATTGTTTAACGACCTTCGAGAAAATTCCTTGCTGTGAATAGAGAGTCTGTTTCCCAGGGTCCAGGGCAATGGCAAATAGCTGCGTTAGGACCACTGTAGATAAAGGACCACCCAGTGATAAAAGGCTCATTCTTTTGTGCAATTGTGGCAGCAAATATTCCCATCAGCTTAACGGTGCCGGTAGCTTCTGCAGAAGAAAGCATTCAGAGCTGGCCAGCAAAGGGCAGACCTTGGCTGGATTAGCTACGAAGTAAACTTACAGTCAGGTTTTTTCCAACTTCCCCACCACAACATGGAGAATTTTGGCCGCAAATGTCAGATTTCTCTGTCAAGCTCTCGACCTCACTGGAAAAGAACCACTTTGCAATATCAGAAATGTAAGTATAACTTTCAAAATAAGGCAGTGAGGCTGAGACTACAGCAGAACCAAACTGAGCCAGGCTCTGCACCAGGAACCGGGTCCCTGGACAGGGGCACAGATGGAGCAGGTTCTCCCCTGGGCTGGTCATCAGTGTCCCCCTGAGGCACTTAAAATCCCAACAGGTCTCTACTGAGAACTAACTCTTCTCAATTAATTCCAAAACTCTGGGAGTAGGACCAGGCCTCAGTCCTGCTAAAGCTCTGAAGGCCGTTCGGCTGTGCAGCCCCCGCTGAGAAACAGTATTAGAGTAGAATCTAGAATGTTCCAAACTTGCTAGATTTTAGAATCCCCAGAGGTTCTTATTAAAAATATAGATTCACAGTTCCTGATCTAAATCTCCTGAATCAGAATTTTCAGGACAAGGAGTTGGGAATATGTATTTTAATACATTAAGATACATAATTTTATGTATTAATTTTATGTTAATTGTCCTCAAAAAAAATCGACAGAGTGAAAAGCCAATCTACTGGATAAGAGAATACGTGCAAATCGTCTCTCTGACAAGAGGTTCACGCCAGAATATATAAAGAACCCCTACAAGCCCCTAACAAAAAGACAACTCGGTTTTTTTAACGTACGAAGGGGAGGCCGCCCAGGCGGAAGGGAGGACGGGCTGAGGCGGGGGGCCTTTTTCTCCCCAGAATCTCGATGCCGTGCTCCCCCAGCCCAGGCGGACCTCGTTCTCTGTACCTGTTGGTGAGAGGCTGGCTGCTGCTCCTCGGTCCCCTCGTCCTCCTCCGTTCTCACGGCGGGACACCGGCCTGCGCGCGAAGACAGAGAGGCAGCGCCCACACAGGCCCGGTCGGCTTTTCCCGCCTCGGCGCCCGACTACGGGCCGCGCGAGGGGCCAAACCACGAAGTTTCCTGCTGCTGCGCGCTCCCTCTGGCGGCAGCTCTGGGAAGGGCGCCTCCCCGCCTGTCCGCATCCGCCCTGCGCAAACCAAGCTACCCCGGGACCGGGACCGGGACCGCAGACCCGGCTCAGCGCCTGCGCAGTGATGTCTGTAGTGGGGGACAACAGTTTGCAACTCTTTACTGTATATTCCATGCGGCTGTAACCTCGGTATGCCTTGCAAAATCCAGTGTGGTTTTTATAATTCTGTCACTGTAGTGTCACAAAGTCAGACCACGGATAAATGCTTGATTTCTATCCCCTTCAGCGAATAAGTTGATCGTCCCGTTTCCATTGCCAAAGGGGTATAGTTCTGACCCGAATGCTGGCTGATTTTCCTTTATGTTAAGAATTAAGTAAACTGAAACAGTGAAAAACCCCTTCTCCCCCAAAATAGGCAAAGGACTTGAATAAACATTTTTCCAAAGAAGACAAGCCAACAAGCATAGGAAAAGATGCTCGATCGACATCACTCATTAGAGATGTAAAATCAAAACCACAATGCAATATCACCTCATACCCATTAGGATGGCCACAATCAAAAAAACAAAAAAAAAAGGAAAATAACAAGTGTTGGCAAGAATGCAGAGAAATTGGAACCCATGTGCACTGTTGGCAGAAATGTAAAATGGTGCAGTGTCTATGGAAAACAATATGGAGTTTTCTCAAAAATGGAACTATTGTATGATCCAGCAATCTTACTTCTGGTACATATCTAAAAGAATTCAAAACAGGATCTTGAAGATATTTGTACAGCCGTGTTCATTGTAGCTTTATTTGCAACATACAAGAGGTAGAAGCAACTCAAATGTCCATTGATGGATGACTAAATAAACACAATGGAATATTATTCAGCCTTAAAAAAGGAAGGAAATCCTATCACATGCTACAACTCTGTGGGAAGCCCCTCTTCGTGGCCCCAGCTGTCCTGGGTTCCAGGAACACGGCTTGTTCCCCTTGTCCCTTCAGGGCTGGGGAAGGTGTCTCTGGGTGTCTTGGCATCCCTGCGCACCTCCTAGAGTATTTTTCCCAAACTACTTTTCCTTGCAGGATCCTGCCTGGTACTTTTGGCTTCTAGTTTGAAGGGTGGGGTTGGAGGCAAAAAGGAAAGAAATCCATGAAGAAGAATGCAAAGTAGCCAAGCCTGCAAGAGTTTCTGAAGCTCCCAAGCATGGTCAGCATCAGAACTTGCTACCACAACAGGTGCAACCACTGAACATGCTTGACTGATGGGATCCCATACCCAGAAGGAGCCAAAAATCATACCTCCTCTCTCAAGATTATTTCTGTGCTTGAAACAGAGACAAAAGCAAAAACATCCACACAGCTCCACTGGTCTTCCAGTGTCTACAGTCCTCGGCAAGACCTCGGAGAGAAGCTCCCAGTAGGGCCACATGTCGGCAAGACTCTCTCTGACCCATGACCGGAGGACGGCCCCTGGAGGTACTAGCAGGGCAGAGGAAGGGAATAAGTCAGCAATGAGCAAGGGGAAGGCAGCTCCGCTCTTGGCAACCACAGTGGGAAAGTTCAACGCTTTTAATCATGGAGTAACTCACCAGAAACTGTTATTTCAACTACTGAGCTTTCAGGCTGGGCTGGAAATTGATTGTATTGTCAGGGTTGTGTTCTTGGCAATGTCATAGGAGAAACGTGACTTTTAAAAAAGGGCTTCCCAGGACCCTGGGGTTGTTGCAAGGGTCTCTGAGCAACGCTCAGGGGGAAAGACAGTCGCCAGCTCCTCCATTCCTACTCCCAAACCATCACTCAGACACAGAGGCCTCCTTTCTCTCCAGCCCCATCAAAGATTGCCAAGATCCTGAGAAGGACAAGAAATTTCAAGGGGTTTCTGGTAGGAGAAAAGGTAATTTCAGAACATGCAGGGAAGGAGATGGTGTGACCCAAAAAGAAAATCTGAGAAAGGTAATCAAAGAATGGGGAGGAAATCCAAATTGGTGGACAGAAGTCGGATGAGCTGTGGAAATGGACAGGGGGCACTAGTGTTCAAATTGTCCATATAGGTCACGTTTGCTGTCTCTGGAAGCCCTAGCCGGCATTTGAAGCAAAGAGGCTGAAAAGGAAGACTGGGGGTGGCTATGTGCTTTGGAATTAAAACAGCATCAGCAGTATTATTAGCTGGACCAAGATGTGCAGAAGCCATCAATCATTCTGCTTCAGGGAATAATTGATTGCCAAAGGGGACCAGACCGGCTGCTTCTCTCTCCCTGAGGTCTGGCCCCGAGTTCAGCACAATTAGCTAAGTGCTTCTAGAAGAGTGGAGAAGTCTGGGAAGGCAGGTGGCTACCTCTTAAGTATGAAAGTGCTGAAGGAAAGAGAAGCTTCAGGAACTCTGCTTTGTACCCAACCCCAAAGCAGGACCAACACTGTCCACTAACACTGCTTGTGACCAGAAGCCCTGACTGAGTAAGCGTGGGCTCTGCTTTTGGCTTTGGCAGCCTGTTGAAACTTACAAGCCCTTCTCCAAAGACTGTTCTTGAGGGCAGAAAATAAATATGCAGAATTACAAGAGAAGCCAATGATGTTGAAACACAGTTACCAAAATATTTAAAAAATATATTTGTGGTGGAGTAGTAATAGTTGTGCATGTTTTTAAAAAATTCTGGATGACCTTTATTTTATTTTTGGCTGCACGACTTGTAGGATCTTAGTTACCCAACCAGGGATAGAACCCGGGCCCCCTGCAGTGGACAAGAGGAGTCCTAACCATTGGACAGCCAGGGAAGTCCCAGTGCCTCTTTATTAAACATTAAATAAGATCCAGTGGTGGGTGTGAGAACTTAGAGTTATGGAAGTCATGAATATTCTAAGATATCTACAACAATAGCTAGATGATATGAAAATATCTGTACTAGCTAGTGGAACTGTTAATTCTACTGTGGGTTTCCAACCTACATTTATCACTGAATGAAGTGCAAAGTTTCGTTTCGATGTTAGTGAAAATAAATAAGTAACATTTTTTCCACCCAAGTTTATAGATCACTGCATTCTCTCCTTGTGCCCTGGGTTAAGAACTTCTGCTGTAAATGGGAATTTAAAATGGCAATGACCCTCTACAGTCACTGTGAGTGCTATAAGAAAGCATGCAGGACTTCCCTGGTGGCGCAGTGGTTGAGAGTCCGCCTGCCGATGCAGGGGACACGGGTTCGTGCCCCTATCCCAGAGGATCCCACATGCCGTGGAGCGGCTGGGCCCGCGAGCCATGGCCGCGGAGCCTGTGTGTCCGGAGCCTGTGCTCCGCAGCGGGAGAGGCCACAACAGTGAGAGGCCCGCGTACAGCAAAAAAAAAAAAAAAAAAAAAAAAAAGAAAGCATGCATTCATCTTCTAATTTAACTGTGCTGTGCACATTCCCCAGACCCTGACCTTACAGGACCTGAAATCTGGAATGAAGTGACAGGGAATGCATCGTATAGTGACAATAACGCCTGCCTTCCCCAAATCCATCCAGACTAATGGTCGTTCACCCCTTCCTTGCTGCCACACAGAAACCCAGACCACACAGTTTCCTGTCTTCATTTCCTGAGCTGTACCCCTTTCTATCAGTGTCCCCATTCGGGGGTTTGGAATGGTCACTGAGTCCATGGGACTCACCAGTCGGACTGTGGATAATCTGTGGATTTGTGATGGCTTGTCTCTGCAACGTGATCAGGTTTGTATTTCAGGATAGTCACTAGGGCTTCAGAATTGAGCCCATGACTCCCGTCCACCTGTTGTGCCCCATCACCACTGCCACCACCCTTGTCCAAGTCACCACCCAGTTGCCTGGACTTCCTAACTGGTTCCCTCACATCCTTTCTTGCCCCCTGGTTGCTTTCTCAGCACAGCAGCCAGAGTGATTTTCTTAAAAGAGTTATCCCACCCTGTCACTCTCTTCCTTAGAATGGTCCAATGGTTTTCCATGTCGCTTAAAATAAGCTTCAATCTCCATGCCATACTGCAGGGGTTGGCAACCTATGGGTCTCTGGCCAAATCCACCCTGCACCTGCTTTTGTATGGCCCGTGAGTGAAATCATCTGCAGAAATTTGTTTGCTCTCTTATTACATAAATAATTACATGTAAGTACCTTGATTTGGCCTCTTGGCCCACAAAGCCTAAAATATTTATTATCTGGCCCTTTATAGAAAAAGTTTGCTAGCTTCTGCCTGCCAGGAAACTAGAAACCAGCCTAGGCCATTCCAGTTGTCCGTGGGGGGAGGTTAACGCAGAGAATTGGTTGTCCAAGAAGTTGTAAGAGCTAAGGAGGCAAGAGGACACAGTGAGGCAACTCAGAGATTCACAGCAGTAGGATGTGGCCACACCCCGCAGGCGGAGGACCCAGGGAGGAAGTGATGTGACCAATCGGAGCCCCAGAGCTGGAGGCATCCAAAGGAGCCTAAGGGGATCCAGCTGTGCAAAGGATGCCATCCAAGGCAGGGCAGAGGGTGAGGGAGAAAACCCAGATTCTCACCCATGGTTTCACACCAGCACCTCCCGCTGGCTGAAGCCACCTGGAGGGTTGCTGTCAAGGGGGTCTGGGAGATGTAGTTTCTGGAAATACAAAGCCAAGGGAGAAGAGGAAAGGCCAGGAAATGGGTATGAGATCTAACAAGCAAATGACCGGCTCCCCTGTAAAATGAGGATGGCACCTGCCTTGCAAATTAGCTATAAGAGCTGAAGATGTCACGTAAGGTGTCTATATCATGCCTGAAAAGGGTAACTAATATTGTTATCATCATTATTACTATTAACTTCTCCCCTGCACTTGGATTCCTGTTTTGGGTTATCCAAGCTCAGCATGAAGTTGTGGACAGGAGATAGGACCATAATTGACTCGACTAATCCAGAAATTGTGGGGAATGTGATGAAATTAGACCACATCTGTGGGTCCCAAATACACCGTGGAGATGGACCCAGGAACCTGCACCAAACCCCCTTCTCCCAGGGAACAAAATCATTTCACACCTCCCATTGCCAGCCAAAGGGCTGGGGAGACCAGGAGTTTGCTATTGCAGTATGCACTCGGAGACACCTCGTGCTAGCGGGGATTTTTTTCCCTAGAAGTCTGTATGTTGTTAGTAGAAACGCTTTTCTGTCTGTTCATGCAAACTTCTTCCTTCCTTAGAACTGCCTACCGTGCCAACCTCTAAAACCACAAGCATAACAGCTCAGTTTAACAAGCTTCCTCTTTGAAATGCCAGCCAGTGAGATCAATGATGGGTGTAACAAGATGAAGAACACTGCTGGTAGGGAAAGTTTTGCCACCTGACATGTCATAAGCAGGGATGAAAGGTGCACAGACCAAATATGCATCGCCAGATCAGGAGGGCCCTCCAAGTGAAGCAGCCAGCTTCCTCTGGAGAGGAGATGCCAGCCGTGAGGAGAGACCCAAGCTCTTCTCTAGATGGCCCTCTGCTCTCTGTCCAGCAATGGTGCCGGATGGTGCTACCCTTCTCTGCACGCTCTTATCGACTTGATGCTGAGGATGTAGCCACACATGGAACTGAAGGGAAAGAAGGTCAAACAGAGCTTCCCGGACCCTCCACCCCCTCACTCACAGCCAGGACGGCCCCCTGCCCAGGGGCCACAGGGAGGCCCCCATTCTGCTCCCCAGCATGGCCTGAATCTCTTTTTAAAGGAAAGTCATGGCTGGACTGATGGTCCCACTGCTGAAAAATGCTTCCTAGAAGGAGCATCTGACTTTCACCAAAACTGCTGGATAAAGAGCCCCTTCCACAATTCAACCCAGTGACTGTCTACGAGAAAAGCTGCTTTAACTGAGCTCCTCTCCCTGCTTCTCACAAGTCCTCCTCTTGCTCTGTCAGTTTCCAGTGAACAGTCTTCAGCAAATGTCTGCTGAGCTCAGGGACCACGGTTTCCCCGTCCATTGAGGTGGCTGAACTAAATGGCTTCCCAAAGTTCTCTGACTCTAATATGACCCTCTCTGATCACCTTGCCTGCAGGTGACGGTTCACTAGCAGATGATTCAAGGGGGAATGGCTCCTTTCAAGCTTCCCTTAAGAAGGATGTGGTCTTGTGAGAGAGACTAGGGACATGCACAGTCTCCCCATTAGAAGGTGTACATGGAGGCATCAAAAGATTTCAGAGGGAGACATCAATCAATCCGCTTGGGGACCAAGAGAATTCAACAGTCCAGCTCTATTTCACTGAGCACTGACTATTAGACACCAGGCTCAGTATTAGCTACTCCTACAATAACTAACTCTTACAACTCCAGGAGGTGGGCAGTCTTCTTAGCCTTGCTGTGTACATATGGAGACCGAGGTGGGCAAAGGTAAGGAACTTACTAAAGGCCACTTGACATCAAGTGAATGAGTGTGGATATGGACAAATCTCTCCCACTTCCAAACCTGTGTTTACAACCACTCCAGCATGCAGTAACTGGGCTAGCAGCAGACAATTATTGGGCACTTACTGAATACTAGACACTACTTCATGCATTTAATACTCACAGAAATTTACCCTATGGGGAAAGTATTATTTCAATTTCCCTTTTACAAATAAGAAATGGAAGCTCAGTGAAGTTACATAACTTGCCCAAGTTCACACAGGAGTCAGGATTCAAATCTAGACCCTAATGACAACATAATTTTTCCACCCAGGTTAGAAGAAAAAGGAAATAGGTTTTCCTAGTTTGGGTTCTTCCCCAAAACATAACCTGAGACAAGAATGTGGGTGCAGGTAGTTTATTTCTAGGGTGATCCCGGGGACCAGAGAAGTGTTATATATGGGAAAAGAGAAAGAAGCAAAATAAGGTTCCTGATTAACTGTGGACAGCGTGCTCAAGGACACAGGACGTCTGGAGAATCCTCTCAGAAGGAGCTAAAATCACAGGTGACAATATGAGGATGCAAGTCCAGGTCCCAGGTGTGCCTGCCTCTCAGGGGACAGGAGGTGGGAGGGGCCCCTTCAGACAGCAGGCAGCAGGACCAAGACAGGAGCCTGAACACCTGCATCCTGCATGACTCACCAAACACCTATAAAACTCCATCCCTCCCCGGCTGCCTCCACTACCTGGGGTTTACAGCTCTCCTGTTGAAATGATAGAAACAAACTCTCAGTTGATGGATGAAGTAAACTGGAGTGGAACAGCCCGTGATGCAAGAGACCAGAAGCAGCTTCCCCTTTTCTCTATTCCACCATGAAAAGCCAGTCCTCTGCCCTGGGCAGATCTGTCACTGGGTTCTCGGTGGCTGATGGTATGGAACTGAGGCTGAGTGCTTGGACCTTCTCTGTGTACCTGGGCAAGTTATTAACTTCTCTGAACCTTGGTTTGTTTCATCTCTTAAGCAGGACAAAGATAACTGCTCAAGAGAGCAGAGTGGGGATGAGATCCTATTGTGCCTGTAACACACCAAGCATAGTATACGGCGTATAGGGAGCATTTCATCAAGGATGGCTGTGCATAATATATTTTTGAGTTGTTTCAGTTCACTATCAAAGGGGAGAACTAGAGACAGTTATTTATCATTTCAAGAAAGAGAGTAACATAATACAGAGAGTGCTGGGCTGGGCTGGCAAAAGATTTCATTTCCCTGCTGTATAATCTTAGGTCTGGAACCCTCTCCAAATTTGAGGTTTTCTATCATTACGTGGAGATCATCATGTTTGCCCACCTCAAAATATTACCCAGGCTCCACGGAGATCCCAGATGTAAGGATGCTCTATAAAGTCTAATGCATATAGAAATGTTGTTGTGATGATATTAGTGAAGGATCCAACCTTCGCCCCCGTCATCATGGGCACAAACACGCTCTGTGGGGCCGCTAGAACCAGAGCAGGCATTTCACCTTAAGGGAAACACCATTGAGGGGAGGGTGTGATGAATAACATTCAGACCATCAGTGTCAAGGACTTGGCTGCTAATTTATTTATGTCTGAGGATGACAACCAGGGAAAGCAATTAGGACTTGGGCATCTGCCCTTTGGGGATCCTGATGGCTGGAGCCGTGGCAGTGGTGCTACGGAAAACTTCACAGCAGCTGCTAACTGCTAACTACTTTCCTCCCAGGTTGGTTCAGGCTCACTGTCTCTAAATAGGCTGGACAAGTCATGTCTGTGTCCCAATCTGTCATCTGTTCCCAAATTATATGGCAGGAATGCTGAAGGGAAAACAGATCTGGGGACAAAGGTGCTGGGGGTGAGGAGTCTAAAGTAGTTTCAGAGTTCTTTACTGCTGTCAATTAATGAATCCTGGCAGCAACCCAGAAAGTGGGTCAATATTATTATCCCTGCTTCGTGGATGAGAAAACAGGCTTCAGAAGAATGGCTCACTCAAGGCTAAGTCACCGATCAGAAGAGTTGATGCAGCACTAGATGGAAGAGTTCCTGAGTCCAAGTCCTTGGCCAAGTGTGTGCATCCTTAGTGAGCAGAAGGTGATGAAGAAATGAGATAGGCTCACCGTCTGCACCCTAAAATGATGCATAAACACCCCCTGCATGCAGTGGCAGGTGCCAGGTCCAACTCAGATTCTAAAGCTGGAAGAGCTTTTTTTTTTAATTTAAAAAAAATTAATTTATTTTTATTTTTGGCTGCATTGGGTCTTCGTTGCTGCACACGGGCTTTCTCTAGTTGTAGTGAGCGGGGGCTACTCTTCGTTGCAGCAAATGGGCTTCTCATTGCGGTGGCTTCTCTTGTTGCGGAGCACGGGCTCTAGGCGCACGGGCTTCAGTAGTTGTGGCACACGGGCTCAGTAGTTGTGGCTCACGGGCTTAGCTGCATGTGGGATCTTCCTGGACCAGGGCTCGAACCCATGTACCCTGCATTGGCAGGCGGATTCTTAACCACTGTGCCACCAGGGAAGTCCAAAGCTGGAAGAGCTTTTAAGCACAGTTCCTAAAACCTGAATAATCCAAGAAAATACCTTTGGATGCACCCTGCTTGTAAGGAAGATGAAGAGGTAGGTCGGTCTTCAGAGTGGACACTATTTGGGCTGCCCAACATCTGAATACCCTTCTTGCCCGGAGGCAAAGAGAGGTTTGCAGGCCTCCCTCCCCTTCCCCACCTCCCCAGCTTACTGTAACCCTACGGAAGATGAATTAGGGCCAGTGTGTAGTACAGGGAGGGCAAAGCTGGGGGTTGGGGTCACTGGCTCCACAGAGATGCCTGGTGGCCGCAGGTCTCGTGAGACTGTTCCCATGGCAAGTCCTTGCTGGGCTTCACCTCCCTGTTCTCCCCAAAGCCTGTGCTCCAGTTTTCCAATCAATTCCAATAAAGTCTTCCTGCTGGAACTTAACTGGACCCTCTTTCTGTTATTTGCAACCCTGACTATAGTTTCTCACCTAGAAATGTAAGTACTTGCCAAGGGGGATGAAAACTGCCAGGTGCAGATCCCATACGTTGCTGGTGGAAGGGTGAATGGGCAAAAAACCCAGGGAGGGCAACTTGGCAAAGCTGTCATTGACCCTTTGACCCAAATCTCCACCTTGGGGAATTTATCCGATGCATATGTTTGCACAATTGCAAAGGTACTTACAAAGTTGCTTTGCACTTGTGTACCTGTATGCAAGATTATTCACTGTAGGGTGTTCCTAATAGCAAAATATCTGAAAGGATCCAAAGGTCCATTAATAGAGGCCTTATTAGATACATTATGGTATATACACATGATGGAAAGCTGCCCAGCTCTCTCTTTTTAATGAGATATTTTCTATGTGTTGATATGAAAAATCCCCCTAATAAACCAGTAAGTTAAAAAAATAAAAAGATTCAGAACAGTGTGTATAATATGATACCTTTTATAAAAATAAGGGGAAAAAATAAGAATTTGTATTAGTTCTTGCTTTGATACACACAAGGAAACTCTAGCTAGGATACAACAGAAACTAAAACCAGTAGTTTCCTATTGGGAGGGGAGGGAGGGACTCAAACAAGAAAACAAAATGAAGGGAGTGAACATTTTTCACTGGGTTTCTTTTTGTCATTTTAGGTTTTTGAATCATGTCGATAGGCACCTATTCAAAAGATTACATTTTTAAAAGGCCACCTCAGAGAGTGAAAATCAGCAGAAATGTGATTCATTTGACCGTCCCTGCCTTCACACCAATTCACCCTCTCCCTCAGCGTGTGGGCAGGCCACACTGGTGAATGGTGCCCATGGGATTGTCAGATTCCAGGGTACTCAGGAGGCTGTGTCTGAGACTTTTCATTGGAGGATGGCTTGTCCATCATGAGAATAGAATCAGGTCCAGACTATTGAGGTTAAAAGACAAAATAGGTTGCTGAAAACCAAGAAGATGGTTTCTAGTACAAGAGAAAAGGAAGGTTCATAGCATCTTTTTTTTTTTTTTTTTTTTTTTGGCTGCATTGGGTCTTTGTTGCTGCACGTGGCTTTCTGTCGTTGCAGCGAGCAGGGGCTAATCTTTGTTGCGGTGCACAGGTTTCTCATTGTCGTGGTTTCTCTTGTTGCGGAGCTCGGGCTCTAGGTGTGCGGGCTTCAGTAGTTGGGGCTTGCAGGCTCTAGAGCGCAGGCTCAGTAGTTGTGGTGCATGGGCTTAGTTGCTCCGCAGAATGTGGTATCTTCCTGGACCAGGGCTCAAACCTGCGTCCCCGGCGTTGGCAGGTGGATTCTTAACCACTGCGCCACCAGGGAAGCCCCATAGCATCTTCTGATTTGTGGAATACAAAGAAACTACATTTCAGAGATGTGTATGCTCTTAAAAAGGGTGTCTCCATGTCATACAATTCACTGTTGCCTGCTGTCAAGAGACCCCCACTGCACTCAGAAACAGGAAAATAGCCCATTTGACATGAGCTATTGGGAAATACGGGGTCCTGGCAAATTATCTGCATCAGTGAAGTATGTCTGGTGTGATTATTTTGCAAATACTACCTAATAAAGGGGTTTGAGCTTTCTCTCCTGCAGGTCCACTGATCGTACTCAAACGAAGGTCCGCAAGATAAAATGTACTTACTTATCCTGTAAGCCATCTACTTGAAAATCAATAATATTTCAAATTTAATGATTTGTAAGACAAGTAAATTAGAGTTCGGAGTAAGCAATATTGATTAGATGATTCTGTCAACTGGAACCCATAACTTTCCTCTGTAATTAAGTATTCCATGTAGGGTACGATGAACTCAACACTGGTTCCTTTCATGAGGAAATCAGAAGGCTGGCCATTCCTGTAATGAGAGCACTTCCATAGCTAGCTGCCTGTCCGCGCCCTGCCAGGTATGGCCCTGCCCTTTTCCCTAGCAGCAGCAGTCTTCAGTGACAAGTGTCTTTCCCAAGCACTAATCACCCCTCTCTCTAGTCACAGAGCTTCAGCGAATTTGAACATCAACATGAAGAATGGAAACTAAAAAAAACGTTTAAAAATAAAAATCATTGTGGAAGAAATTGCCTTCAGTAAAAGAGCATCTGTGGAATGATGTGTAACTGTGAAAAGTTCTTTCAAGCTCCCCCAGCAGTTTGCATTTCACAGAAGCTTGGGGATGGGCAAAGTCGATTTCTCAACAAATTTACTACAGAAGGGACAAAAGGACAGAACTTAAAACATCTACTGTCACCTTTCAACATCAAACTTCCTACCTGTCAACACTAAATCACCTCGCCTACATCAATCTTTCCTGCCCCTTTTGAAGGGAACCTCATTTTTTAGATCTGAGTGATGGTGGCTTTTTAATTAATTAATTTCATTAATGTTAGAAGGAATCTCTGACCTTGTAGGAGTCCTGAATCTTTGGAGGAAAGTGCCCCCCCAGCCCATTTGGCTCAGGAAGAAAAATTCAGAGATTGCATGAGAAATTGAGCCACTAGGCAAAGGCCCTGCTGGTTTAAATAGGAAAAACATAAAAGCGAGCAGTGCTCTCTAGGTTCTGTTACTGGGAGTACGGACCATGGTGTTGTGTGGGCATCACCTGGGGGCTTGTCAGAGATGCAAGCTTTCCAGCCCCTCCCCCAGAACATCAGAATCCAAATCTGCTTTGCAGTAAGATTCCCAGGTGATTTTTGTACTCATTCAAGTTTGTGTAGTGCACTTAAGTTTACACTGTGGCTCTGCTCTTACTAATTGAATGATCTTAGCCCAGTTACTCAGCCTCATGTATTTCAGTGTGCCTGGCACGTAATAAGCATATATACATATGCAATAACCTTGTGTGGCAAAAGCAGAGGAGCAGAAGAGAAAGAGAAGAGGTCTGGAGATTGGTGAGAGAGGGAAGCACCTTATGCTATGGTATCTGAAACTCCAGCAGCAGGAGTCTTATTCAAGAATAGAGAAATCCAGGGCTTCCCTGGTGGCGCAGTGGTTGGGAGTCCGCCTGCCGATGCAGGGGACACCGGTTCGTGCCCTGGTCCGGGAAGATCCCACATGCCGTGGAGCGGCTGGGCCGGTGAGCCATGGCCACTGAGCCTGCGCGTCCGGAGCCTGTGCTCCGTGGTGGGAGAGGCCACAACAGGGAGAGGCCCGCGTACCGCAACAACAACAACAGCAAAACAAACAAACAAACAAAAAAAAGAATAGAGAAATCCAATATTGTTGGTATTGTCTATCCCGTGACAAATCTCTACTTAAAGCAACCACACAGTTCGTATGGGGGATATCTGGGGGAATATGGAGAGAAAGATACTCAAGGAGAAAGAGCCATTGACTCTCATTTGGATAGACACTGATACAGAAGAAGAATATAAGCAGAGAATAAGGATTTAGGAAAAGCCAGAAATAGGAATCAGAGATGACCAGGAGAAATGCAAAGCCATTGGAAGTGGTAGAAATCTTGGGGAGAGCAAGGACTTCCTAAACCATGAGAAATAAGGATGTGGGTCCATTTTCTCTAGAGCCTCAGGGCAAAGGTGAACTCAGCTGATTTCAGGGTGCACATGACATGGCCACCCTGGGCAGATTCTCAGTACATGGTGAGGTTATAATTAGGCCTGACATGTTGGCATCTCAACTCCAACCACAGACCTGCTCTTCCTCTGCATTGGAGCCTTCGATACAGAAACCCCACCAACAACGGAGAAATTTTAGAGAAGCCATGTGGCAGTCTGATACTCACCAGGTTTGCAAACAGACCTCTTGCCTTTGAAGTTTTCCAGGTTTTGTATTAGCAAAGAAGCCTCATCTCGTGGATCTTCAAGAGCATTGCTAAAATTTATAAGGAGAATCATGGCCTCTAACATGCTTCTATGAAGACCCCAAATTTTCAGAATCCTAATATGTGTGACCCAAGAGTCAAGGGGATGGAGAGGAATGCAGGCCAAGGGGGAGCCTGGAGGTGTGAGCTCGAGGCTCACGTTGTTGACCCACATTTATTCCTTCCTCCTGCCTGTTTCAGGATTCCACAGTGATGTCAGGCAGGAGAAACTTGAGAGAACGCAAATTAAATCAAGTGACGGTGCATCACACAATATTTAGGAGTGCACAGATTTTCTCCTTCACAGATGGCCTCTTAGAGGCGTGATGGCTATTTAGCACATGGAGTGAAATCATTTACAAAGAACCAGCATCATCCAATGCACGGCTTTCTGGCCCCCAGGAAAACCTTTTAAGATTTCAAGGCTTAAAATGAAGGAAAACTTCTTCTTGAGAGGGACCATCAAAGTCCATTCATCCCATTAAATACCCTTCATTCTCTTAGCATGATTACTTTCTATAAATGTTTGATTTCTAATGTGTCTTCTTTTGCCATGAAATAGAGGAAAATTACTTAATAGCAGAGAACTTATTTATCTGGCTGACTCATATTCTTTCTACTCTCAGCTGAAATATTTTATCCATGGAGAAGCTTCTCCTAACACCCTCTGGGCAGGGGAAGTTGTCTTACCTCTGAGTGTCTTTAGTGGTATATTCACGTCACCCCCTCATAACTTTTTATTTTACGTTGAGGTTATCTTTACGTGTCTGTCTCTCCTACAAGACTGTATACTGTTCACCATTGTACCCCTACCACCTAGCACTGTGCCTGGCACAAGACAGAAAATCAGTATACATCGAAATGTTGAAATCAGCAGAAAACTAATGGAAGAGGATTCCGTGTAGCCCAGAATCTGTGTTACAATAAACAAGGACATCTATTGCTTTCTTCCTCTCCTGCGTAATAGTTGGGAATATTACTCTCTTCTCCCGGCTTCACGGTGAGGCAATCTGTCTAAAGAAGGTGGCTTCCTTGAAATATGGAGACAACTGAAAATTCTCAAAACCAGCTTAGGCTGTAAGCTAAACTGGGTGAGGGGACTTGTCTTCCCTGTGTGGCACTACAACCTCAGGTCTGGGTGCAGGGTCTGCTCATAGTAGCCACCAGCGGTGGACCCAAAGACACACCACACAGACCCCCTTCATGGAAGGACCTGCTGTCCTCCTCACAGAGCCTTCAATCATCAGTGCCTTCAGAAACTGCTGCAGCTGTGCTTCCTCTTGTCTGAGGTCATGGTCTTCCCAGGGCAGCCCTCATCCCATGAATGAGCAAGGCAGGGGTACAGAGGCACAGCCATTGTGACCAAATGTGCCTTCAGGACAGCCCCAACAGAAAACATCTGCTCCAGATCCCCAGCAGCTTCCTTTTTGTCTGTGGTGTGGCTTCTCCCTGTGTCCAATAAATATTGGTCTCTGATACTTCGCTGCTCAAACTCCAACTCAGGGCTTCCCTGGTGGCACAGTGGTTAAGAATCCATGTGCCAATGCAGGGGACACGGGTTTGAGCCCTCGTCCAGGAAGATCCCACATACCACGGAAAAACTAAGCCCCTGTGCCACCACTACTGAGCCTGAGCTCTACAGCCCATGAGCCACAGCTACTGAGCCCCTGCGCCTAGAGCCTGTGCTCCACAAAAAGAGAAGCCACAGCAATGAGAAGCCCATACACCACAACAAGGAGTAGCCCTGGCTCACCGCAACTAGACGAAAGCCCACATGCAGCAACAGACCCAATGAAGCCAAAAATAAAATAAATTTAATTTAATTAATTAATAATTTCAAAAAACAAAACAAAAAAAACTCCAACTCATTGTCAGCTCCAGGAGAACCCGATCAACAACCAACGCATGTTTGTTGAATGAATGAATGAGCGAAAAAAAGAATGTATGAATACATGAATGTAAAAACAAATAAGTAAAAGATGTAACTAGAAAATATTTCAACCACGCTAAATGACTTCCATGGTCAACTAACGATAGAGTGGAGCAGTTAGGGGCTGATTCCCCCAAGCAGCCCTGCCTAGAAAACAGTGGAACCCAGCGCCTGCTCCTGAGCATGTCTTTGGCCAACTGCCATGACATCTCACATGGTCCTTCCAGTGACCCTATTCGGTGGAAACTAATCGGCCTCACTTTATTCTTTTTTATTATTATTATTTTTACATCTTTATTGGAGTATAATTGCTTTACAATGGTTTGTTAGTTTCTGCTTTACAAAAAAGTGAAGCAGCTATACATATACATATGTCCCCATATCTACTCCCTCTTGCTTCTCCCTCCCACCCTCCCTATCCCACCTCTAGGCAGTCAGAGAGCACCGAGCTGATTTCCCTGTGTTATGTGGATGCTTCCCACTAGGTATCTATTTTACATTTGGTAGTGTATATATGTCCATGCCTCACTCTCACTTCGTCCCAGCTTACCCTTCCCCCTCCCCATGTCCTCAAGTCCATGCTCTACGTCTGCATCTTTATTCCTGTCCTGCCCCTAGGTTCTTCAGAACCATATTTTTTTCTTTTTTTTAGATTCTATATATATGTGTTAGCATACGGTATTTGTTTTTCTCTTTCTAACTTACTTCACTATATATGACAGTCTCTGGGTCCATCCACCTCACTACAAATAACTCAATTTCATTTCTTTTTTTTTTTTTTTGCGGTACGTGGGCTTCTCACTGTTGTGGCCTCTCCCGTTGTGGAGCACAGGCTCCGGACGCGCAGGCTCAGCAGCCATGGTTCACGGGCCCAGCCACTCTGCAACACGTGGGATCTTCCTGGACTGGGGCACAAACCCGTGTCCACTGCATCAGAAGGCGGACCCCCAACCACTGCGCCACTAGGGAAGCCCTCGTTTCTTTTTATGGCTGAGCAATATTCCATTGTATACATGGGCCACATCTTCTTTACCCATTCACCTGTTGATGGACGCTTAGGTTGCTTCCATGTCCTGGCTATTGTAAATAGACTTGCAATGAACATTGCGGTACATGACTCTTTTTGAATTATCATTTTCTCAGGGTATATGTCCAGTAGTGGGATTGCTGGGTCGCATGGTAGGTCTATTTTTAGTTATTTAAGGAACCTCCATACTGTGCTCCATAGTGGCTGTATCAATTTACATTCTCACCAACAGTGCAAGAGGGGTCCCTTTCCTCCACACCCTCTCCAGCATTTATTGTTTGTCGATTTTTTGATGATGGCCATTCTCACTGGTGTGAGGTGATACCTCATTGTAGTTTTGATTTGCATTTCTCTAATAATTAGTGATGTTGAGCATCCTTTCATGTGTTTGTTGGCAATCGGTATATCTACCTTGGAGATCTTCTGCCCATTTCTGGATTGGGGTGTTTGTTATTTTCATACTGAGCTGCATGTGCTGCTTATAAATTTTGGAGATTAATCCTTTGTCAGTTGCTTCATTTGCAAATATTTTCTCCATTCTGAGGGTTGTCTTTTCGTCTTGTTTATGGTTTCCTTTGCTGTGCAAAAATTTTTAAGTTTCATTAGGTCCCATTTGTTTATTTTTGATTTTATTTCCATTTCTCTAGGAGGTGGGTCAAAAAGGATCTTGTTGTGATTTATGTCATAGAGTGTTCTGCCTATGTTTTCCTCTAAGAGTTTTATAATGTCCAGTCTTACATTTAAGTCTTTAATCCATTTTGAGTTTATTTTTGTCTAAGGTGTTAGGGAGTGCTCTAATTTCATTCTTTTACATGTAGCTGTCCAGTTTTCCCAGCCCCACTTATTGAAGAGGCTGTCTTCACCATTGCATATTCTTGCCTCCTTTATCAAATATAAGGTGACCATATGTGTGTGAGTTTATCTCTGGGCTTTCTGTCCTGTTCCATTGATCTATATTTCTGTTTTGGTGCCAGTACCATACTGTCTTCATTACTGTAGCTTTGTAGTATAGTCTGAAGTCTGTGAGCCTGATTCCTCCAGCTCCATTTTTCTTTCTTTGAATTGCTTTGAATTTCAAAGCAATTCAAAGATTGCTTTGGCTATTTGGGATCTTTATAGTGTTTCCATACAAATGGTGAAATATTTTGTTCTAGTTCTGTGAAAAATGCCATTGGTAGTTTGATAGGGATTGCATTGAATGTGTAGATTGCTTTGGGTAGTAAAGGCATTTTCACAGTGTTGATTCTTCCAATCCAAGAACATGGTATATCTCTCCATCTGTTTGTATCATCTTTAATTTCTTTCATCAGTGTCTTGTAGTTTTCTGCATACAGGTCTTTTATATCCTTAAGTAGGTTTATTCCTAGGCATTTTATTCTTTTTGTTACAGTGGTAAATGGGAGTGTTGCCTTAATTTCTATTTCAGATTTTTCATCATTAGTGTATAAGAATGCAAGCAATATCTGTGCCTTAATTTTGCATCCTGCTACTTTACCAAATTCATTGATTAGCTCTAGTAGTTTTCTGGTAGCATCTTTAGGATTGTCTATGCATGGTATCATGTCATCTGCAAACAGTGACAGTTTTACTTCTTTTCCGATTTGTATTCCTTTTTTTTCTTTTTCTTCTCTGATTGCTATGGCTAAAACTTCCAAAACTATGTTGAATAATACTGGTGACAGCGGACAATCTTGTCTTGTTCCTGATCTTAGAGGAAATGGTTTCAGTTTTTCACCACTGAGAATGATGTTGGCTGTGTGTTTGTCATATATGGCCTTTCTTATGTTGAAGTAAGTTCCCTCTATGTCTACTTTCTGGAGGATTCTTACCTGGAATGGGTGTTGAATACTGTCAAAAGCTTTTACTGCATCTACTGTGATGATCATATGGTTTCCTTCAGTTTGTTAATATGGTGTATCATATTGATTGATTTGTGTATACTGAAGAATCCTTGCATTCTTGGATAAACCCCACTTGATCATGGTGTATGATCCTTTTAATATGCTGTTGGATTCTGTTTGCTAGTATTTTGTTGAGGATTTTTGCATCTATGTTCATCAGTGATATTGGCCTGTCATTTTCTTTCTTTGTGACATCTTTGTCTGCTTTTGGTATCAGGGTGATGGTAGCCAGGTAGAATGACTTTGGGAGTGTTCCTCCCTCTGCTATATTTTGGAAGAGTTTGGGAAGGATAGGTGTTAGCTCTTCTCTAAATGTTTGATAGAATTCACCTGTGAAGCCACCTGGTCTGGGCTTTTGTTTGTTGGAAGATTTTTAATCACAGTCTCAATTTCAGTGCTTGTAATTGGTCTGTTTATATTTTCTATTTCTTCCTGGTTCAGTCTCGGAAGGATGTGTTTTTCTAAGAATGTGTCCATTTCTTCCAGGTTGTCCATTTTATTGGCATATAGTTGCTTGTAGTAATCTCTCATGACCCTTTGTATTTCTGCAGTGCCAGTTCTTACTTCTCCTTTTTCATTTCTAATTCTATTGATTTGAGTCTTCTCCCTTTTTTCTTGATGAGTCTGGCTAATGGTTTATCAATTTTGTTTATCTTCTCAAAGAAGCAGCTTTTAGTTTTATTGATCTTTGCTATTGTTTCCTTCATTTCTTTTTCATATATTTCTGATCTGACCTTTATGATTTCTTTCCTTCTGCTAACTTTGGGGATTCTTTGTTCTTTCTCTAATTGCTTTACGTGTCAGGTTAGGTTGTTTATTTGAGATGTTTCTTGTTTCTTGAGGCAGGATTGTATTGCTATAAACTTCCCTCTTAGAACTGCTTTTGCTGCATCCCATAGGTTTTGGGTTCTCGTGTTTTCATTGTCATTTGTTTCTAGGTATTTTTTGATTTCCTCTTTGATTTCTTCAGTGACCTCTTGGTTATTTAGTAGTGTATTGTTTAGCCTTCATGTGTTTGTATTTCTCACAGATTTTTTCCTGTAATTGATATCTAGTCTCATAGAGTTGTGGTCGCAAAAGATACTTGATATGATTTCAATTTTCTTAAACTTACCAGGGCTTGATTTGTGACCCAAGATATGATCTATCCTGGAGAATGTTCCATGAGCACTTGAGAAGAAAGTGTATTCTGTGGTTTTGGATGGAATGTCCTATAAATATCAATTAAGTCCATCTTGTTTAATGTATCATTTAAAGCTTGTGTTTCCTCATTTATTTTCATTTTGGATGATCTGTCCATTGGTGAAAGTGGGGTGTTAAAGTTCCCTACCATGATTGTGTTACTGTTGACTTCCACTTTTATGGCTGTTAGCATTTGCCTTATGTATTGAGGTGCTCCTATGTTGGGTGCATAAATATTTACAATTGTTATATCTTCCTGGATTGATCCCTTGATCATTATGTAGTGTCCTTCTTTGTCTTTGTAATACTCTTTATTTTAAAGTCTCTTTTGTTTGATATGAGAATTGCTACTCCAGCTTTCTTTTCATTTCCTTTTGCATGGAATATCTTTTTCCATCCCTGCACTTTCAGTCTGTATGGGTCCCTAGGTCTAAAGTGGGTCTCTTGTAGACAGCATATAGATGGGTCATGTTTTTATATCCGTTCAGCCAATCTGTGTCTTTTGGTTGGAGCATTTTATATATTTACATTCAAGGTTATTATTGATATGCATGTTCCTATTACCATTTTCTTAATTGTTTTGGGTTTGTTATTGTAGGTCTTTTCCTTCTCTTGTATTTCCTGCCTAGAGAAGCTCCTTTATCATTTGTTGTAAAGCTGGTTTGGCTGAATTCTCTTAGCTTTTGCTTGTCTGTAAAGGTTTTAATTTCTCCATTGAGTCTGAATGAGATCCTTGCTGAGTAGAGTAATCTTGGTTGTAGGTTTTTCCCTTTCATCACTTTCAGTATGTCCTGCCACTCCCTTCTGGCCTGCAGAGTTTCTGCTGAAAAATCAGCTGTTAACCTTACGGGGATCCCTTGTATGTTATTTGTTGTTTTTCCCTTGCTGCTTTTAATATTTTTTCTTTGTACTTAATTTTTGATAGTTTGATTAATATGTGTCTTGGCATGTTTCTCCTTGGATTTATCCTGTATGGGACTCTGTGCTTCCTGGACTTGATTGACTATGTCCTTTCCCATATTAGGGGAGTTTTCAAGTATAATCTCTTCAAATATTTTTTCAGTCCCTTTCTTTTTCTCTTTTTCTTCTGGGACCCTTATCATTCAAATGTTGGTGCATTTAATGTTCTCCCAGAGGTCTCTGAGACTGTCCTCAATTCTTTTCATCCTTTTTTCTTTGTTCTGCATTGCGGTAGTTATTTTCACTATTTTATCTTCCAGGTCACTTCTCTGTTCTTCTGCCTCAGTTATTCTGCCATTGATTCCTTCTAGAGAATTTTTTTTTTTTTTTTTGCAGTACATGGGCCTCTCACTGTTGTGGCCTCTCCCGTTGCGGAGCACAGGCCCTGGATGCGCAAGCTCAGTGGCCATGGCTCACGGGCTTAGCCGCTCCACGGCATGTGGGATCTTCCCGGACTGGGGCACGAACCCGTGTCCCCTGCACCACCAGGAGGACTCTCAACCACTGCACCACCAGGGAAGCCCTCCTTCTAGTGAATTTTAAATTTCACTTATTGTGTTGTTCATCATTGTTTGTTTGCCCTTTAGCTCTTCTAGGTCCTTGATAAACGTTTCTTGTATTTTCTCCATTCTATTTCCAAGATTTTGGATAATCTTTACTATCATTACTCTGAATTCTTTTTCAGGTAGACTGCGTATTTCCTCTTCATTTGTTTGGTCTGGTGGGTTTTTACCTTGCTCCTTCATCTGCTGTGTGTTTCTCTGTCTTCTCATTTTGCTTAACTTACTGTGTTTTGGGTCTCCTTTTTGCAGGCTGCAGGTTTGTAGTTCCCATTGCTTTTGGTGTCTGCCCCCAGTGGCTATGGTTTGTTCAGTGGGTTGTGTAGGCTTCCTGGTGGACGGGACTGGTGCCTGTGCTCTGGTGGATGAGGCTCGATCTTGTCTTTCTGGTGGGCAGGACCACGTTTGGTGGTGTGTTTTGGGGTGTCTGTGACCTTATTATGATTTTAGGCAGCCTCTCTGCTAACTCGTGGGGTTGTGTTCCTGTCTTGCTAATTGTTTGTCATAGGGTGTCCAGCACTGCAGCTTGCTGGTTGTTGAGTGGAGCTGGGCCTTAGCATTGAGATGGAGCTCTCTGGGAGAGCTTTCGCCATTTGGTATTACGTGGAGCCGGGAAGTCTCTGTTGGACCAATGTCCTGAACTAGGCTCTCTCACTTCAGAGGCAGAGGCCTGACACCCAGCCGGAGCACCAAGACCCTGTCAGCCACACAGCTCATAAAGTGCAGCAGTGCTTAAATCCAGCAAATTGAGGCATACGAGGTAGAAATGGAAATGAAAAAAGGTCCAAAAAATGATTTCTTTTTGTCTATCTGTTTTTTTGTATTTTAAATATTCAGAAACCAGCAGAGACTTTGTTGGCCATTTTGGCTTAAACTAACTCTCACACTCTCTCCCCCTCTGTCTCTCGGCCTCACTTTAAATAAGGGAAGGAGGCTCTCAGAGGAGAAAGAACTTGCCTAGTATCACACAGCTAGTGAATTGCAAAGTTAGGGTGAAAATCCTTTCTGCCTGGTTCCAAATAAAGCTACTCCACGGTTCCTAACATCCTCCACAATTGATAGCAAAGGTTTTGCTGGTAACCCCTTCTAAATATGGTCAAACAGACTGGCTGAAAGCAAACATTTGGCCAAGACATTTCGTTCTGTCCAGCTGGCTGCTCCAATAAGAAACTGTTCCTTGGTCCAAGTGCACCAACTCACCCCTGTGTGGGCAAATAGATGCTACCTGGACAATTCCAGTTTCCTTTTTGGCCATGGTGACATGTGAAATGCTGCTTTTCTGTGTGATGAAAAATAACAATAATAAAATTTAGTAACAATAATGACAAAATAAGAGTAAAAAAAATCTTTACTAGCTTAACAATCACAAGGAAATTTCTTGTAACATTTACCTAAAATGAGGATGGAATATTCTCTGTTAATTATGGGATGATATAGCTTGTTCCAAAAGAAGTTTTAAGGAGGACTTAAAAATGTACTTCTGTAAACAGACTCACAGACATAGAAAACAAACTTTTGGTTACCAAAGGGGAAAGGGAGGGGGAGGGATAAATTAGGAGTGTGAGATTACCAGATACACACTACTATATATAAAATAATCAACAAGGACCTACTGTATAGCACAGGGGACTATACTCAATATCTTTTAATAACCTATAATGGAAAAGAATCTGAAAAATTATATATATATAATATATAAATTATATATATATTATTATATACATATATATATAACTGAATCACCTTGCTGTACACCTAAAACTAACACAACATTGCAAATCAACTATACTTCAATTTAAAAAAGAACTTAAGCAGCAAAAAAAGAAAAAATACTTCTGTATAAACACAGTGAGGGACTTTCAAGTCATGACAGCCCCCTTCCCTTCCCACTGAGGCAAAATTGAAATATCACTGGAAACAAGAAAAATAAGTACTTCTCTAAACTTTTGGAGGAATTCCCTCTAACTGTGATGAGGAAATGATCCCTTCTTGTATCCAGGCTCTTTGCCTTAAATGTCACCATGCCCCCTCAGTCGGATTCAGGGCTTGCCATGTGACTTGCTTTTGCCAATGGGAGGTCAGCAAGGGTGGTATAAACAGAACCTTGGAAAGTGTTTGTAAGATCAGGCTTGCTCTCACTCCTGCTCCTCTATCATTGCCGACAGAACCTGTCCAGCAGGCTGGCTAGAGGGATGTGGAACAAAGAGGCCCCAGCTAAGGTGCCCTGTCCACATCCAGCCTGGGTCAGAGACCCCAGCTAATCCTCTATTGCATGAGAAGTAAATGATTGAGGTCAGATGTTACTGAGTTTCCCTGGAGTTTGCTACACAGCAAGATTTAAAACATAGAATGGGCTGAGGTAAAAGACTATTGGTAGCCTTCACTTGCTTTGACCTTTGAAGAAAATGGCAAGGTTACCATCCTTGCATCCCTGAAGTAAATCCCACTTGATCATTACAAGATTATGAGTCGGCTGCAGAGTTCTGCTGATCTGAGCTAGGCTACCTCCCGTCTGCGGCCTTGGCTGGACAGCTGGGTCCACCTGACTGATCTCCATGGGTCTCATCCTCCATCATGTTAGCTCCATCTCATGGTGGTAGCAGGGTTCAAAAGAGAAAGCAGACACACATGTGCTTCCCAGCCTCTGCTGGCATCAAGTCTGCTACTGTCGCATAGGTCCAAGTGAGTCACATGACTGAGCCACAGCCAGATGGGAGAGGACTGCACAGTTACTTGGAAAATGAGGTGGACACAGGAGGCCAGTTAGTGGACCATCAGTGCGATCATTCTAGTCAATGCCCTCCAGCCACAGACCACCAGGAATACACCTGAGCAGGTTAGGTTTACTACCCATTTGGTGAAGGTGAACACAGCCTGGAAAACCTTGGGTGTCTCAGTAAGGGGGTATTGGAAAGGGCTTGTGATAGGATTTGAGCTTGTGTTAAGTGATTTGGGGATGCAGGGCTTTGCTCTGGATTGATGCTCTCAGGAAGCAGAGGTAATATTAAAATTGGGCATCCTAATAAATCTTATCTAGAAGGAGGGAAGACTAAACAAAGGCTAAAGCTGTCATTCACACACACACACACACACACACACACACACACACACACACTACTATATATAAGATAGATAACAAACAAGGACCTACTATATAGTACAGGGAACTCTACTCAATATTCTGTGATAACCTAAATGAGAAAATAATTTTTTAAAAAATGTGCTGTACACCTGAAACTAACACAACACTGTAAATCAACTATACTCCAATTACACACTACTATATATAAGATAGATAACCAACAAGGACCTACTATATAGTACAGGGAACTCTACTCAGTATTCTGTGATAACCTAAATGAGAAAAGAATTTTAAAAAGAATGTGCTGTACACCTGAAACTAACATAACACTGTAAATCAACTATACTCCAATTTTTAAAAAAAAGCAGCAGTCACTCATATTAGCCAGGATAGGGAGATGTTCAGTCATTTTGTGGTTTGGACAATGGTCACGTTTGGTCTGCCTTCAGACATGGTCATGAAGCGATCTTGTCTTTGTCTTGATCTGTCACAGTCACAGAGTAGCCAGGTCTGATACTGATGTTCTGTGCAATCATTTATGACCAACAGGAAGGCATTGTGATGCCAGCCAGCTCCGGGTGGTCAGTGGCACCCTTTCTTCTTATATCACACACACTACTAGTTATCACAGTAGTAGTTAATGCTTTCATCAGTCATCCCAAGAGGTGGTTCAAAATAAAGAACTCAATTTAAAAAAAAAAGCTTTGATATAAGAGCACCAACAGTAAACACTGAACAGTAAAACACAGAGCTCTGTCCAAATACATGTTATAAATGTGGTTACACAATATCAAAAGCAATCACCAAATGAGACATATAGCCATATAATAAGGATCTATTAATAATAAAAATTGGGGTAGAAAACCTCATATTAGCAAAAGTCAAGAAGGAAAAACTAGAGATGGAAAGAAGTTAAAATGTATGACCTTTCTCCTGTTAAAGAAGAAGAAGTCAAAACACAGTGATTCATTTTTTTTCCTTTGATGTTTGGAGAAATATACATGCCCAAGATTGTTGATAAACTTAATGAAAACTACTTACAGTGTGAAAAAAAGCAGAAAGCAGACACAGTCCTTCCAAATGGCTGGGGGAAATAAAAGCAAAAAAAAAAAAAAAAAGTAGCATAAAATAGAAAAAAAAAGATAACATTTTTTATCATAAAACAAAATGGCTGAAGACCAAACACCCCTCCTTTTCTCACCCCAGTCCCCACCTACAGGGCACCCTGATTCACTCACTGTTTCCTGCAGCATCGCAAGCAGCTGGCTACTTGGTCTCAGCCCCTCTGATTGGTTCTCTGTAGAGTGGAGGCTACACCTGGGTGACTCTTAGTGTCCCTCCCAGAGTGGGGGGCCTCTGCACACTGTTTATGACAGGTCTGCAACAAGGTAAGAACAGAAACCGAGAGAGGCATTGGAAACTTTTAGCAATTTGGCAGGGCTATTTTATGTCTGTTGAAACCACTATTAAAAAATAGTGCTTGTATTTTTGAGGCTACTGTGAGGCAAAAACTCTAGACATGCTCCTTCACTTTGACCCTGAGACTGCAATTTGGGGATTTTTTTCTAAGAATAAAATTATGGATTCGTGCGTGGGTTTATCTATAAAATTATTAAATTCAGACTAATGAGAGACTGGTTAAATAACAAAGTTCCACCCATACAATAGAATAATATATAGCTATTAAAAATTATGAACTAAATAACATTGAAATAGGTTTACAATACACCGTTGAATACACAAGCAGACTATAAAATAAGATGTATGTGCATGTCAGGGGAGGATCTTGTTATTAAAATACTGATAGATACAAGCATAACATGAACACAAGTTCAGATAAAGGTACAGACATAGGGAGAGTCACAGGTACAAAGATACACACAGATGTGGACACAGACCAAATGTTAAGAATGATTACTTTTTTTCTGTGGGATTATACACCATCTTTACTTTTCTTTTTTCCTATCTAAATTATTTTTACCAGAAACATTAATTATTTTTTCAATAACGAAGGATTGTCACCCAGGTGCGTTGCCATGGAGCTCTGCATCCCTATGAATGGATGCTCCACTCACTTCTTATTGTCTGCTGAGCCGGCTTCCTCTGGATCGATCGTGATCCCGGGAGGCAGGACCACCCTACGCTCGGTGCAGACACAGTGCCCCATGCTGAACTGTCAGTGAGGACATATTTGCAGAACTAAACTGAATATATTGAATTGTCAAAAGACAGATGCTGGACAGATAGATATCTTTGCCACTTCTCAGGAAACAGAAAATTTAATTGATCTTAATTGACCAGGTTGCGACCTGACCAGGGAACAGAGACTTCAGGATTTACTTGTCCAATGAAGCGGAATTGAACTTGGTCAAGGGAAAGGTGAACAAACCCATTGGAAGTGTTCATGAGGCCTGATGCCACTTCTCTAGGCAGTCCTCCCAGCCTATTGGTGCAGGCATAGCTGTGATGATTTATCCAGTTGGCATTGATTGTTTTCAAACGATTCAGAGGGAGAGTTTTTCATAAAACTCTTTGAGAAATGGAGCAAGTCCCCGGGACAGGCATATCAGCAGCGATGATTTTTCACATAGTTGCTATGTGTTTGTGTCTTTCTATCATAAAACTACTCTCTGAAACGTGTGCACTGGCTTTTCCCTGAAGAGACACAGTTCTTTCACACATATTGAGCCCAGTTTTCCCATTTCTCAAGTTTCTCTCCTACAGTGAGAACTTCGAAAGACACATTAGTTCTGGAAAGACATTTATTTACTGACAGACGGCTATCACTGAAGGAATGAAGACAGCTTAACGCCATCTGACTGTTTGGGCTTCCAGAAGCGCACAGCCTCCCCAAGACTCTCATCATCCTTACAAATCATGTGTAAAAGGACGAATAGCAAGTGGAACATCACACCAATGTAGAAACTGAGGATCGTGAGCTTCGATGCTTGCCTAGCGCCATAAGCCTATGTAGTGTGTCGAATGATGGCCTCCAAAATGTACATCCACCTGAACTTCAGATGTGCCCTCACTTAGAATAAGGGTCTTTACAGACATAATTCAGGTAAGAATTTCAAGATGAGACTGTCTTGGATTCGAGTGGGTACTAAATCCAATGACAAGTCTTTAGAAGACAAAGGGAGACTGACACAGAAACACACAAGGAAGAAGGCCATGGAAAGATAGACGCAGAGATTGGAGATCTGCTGCCACAAGCCAAGGAATATAGGAGCTACCTGAAGCTGGAAGAGGCCATGAAGGATTCTCCCCTAGAGCCCCTGGAGTGGAGCCCTGCTGACAACTAGATTCTGGCCTCCAAAACTGTAAGAGAATAAATTCTGTTCTTTTAAGCTACCAAGTTTATGATAATTTCTTGTAGCAGCCCTGCGAAATGAATATATTCATAAAATCACGATTCTAGAGTACAGCAAACAGGTTTGAATCAATCATAGGAACTTATGGGACTGTGTGTTTGTTCACAAGCCTGTATGTGCTTAATTTTTCAGCCCTGACTTTTCTATATGTATGCCCCCAAATTGGTGACATGGGCAAGATAGGGCTGAAAATGTGGACCTAAAAATGGATACCTCTTTTGATCAGCGTTTAAGTTTTCAAAGGATGCTTTCTTTCTCTTCTAGCCTATCTCACCATGAGACACCACCAATATTTAACCACATCACCAATCTTGGAAGGTAGGAATCTACAGGAGTTAAGAACATGGGCTATGGAGTTGACCATACCTACCACTCCCTGAACTGTGTGACTTTGGCCAAGTTGCTTCACCTCTCTGAGCTTCAGTTTCTTTGTCTGTAAATTACCACAGGGCCAGGCACATAGTACTCAATGTTGAAAGTGCTCAGTCAATGTTGAAATGGATATATAAAGAACTGATAGACCAAGAGGTAGATACAGAGATTGAAAGCAATAAGTAGCAGACAGAAGATCAATACAATACTACTCTGACCACCACTCTCCATTTCCCACTTCATTCATCCTCTGAGGCTTGGAGGTAAGTGATTAAATTAGGGAAGATAAAAATCAGAGGAGTTGGAGGAGTGGATAAAGTTGATGGGAAAAGCAGGAAGAATCACTACCGAGTGGAGAAGCCCAAGGAAAGGCACCTAACAATCCTTAGTTATTATCATTGGTGCTGTTGAATCAAGATACACACTGGATACACACTCTGCAGTTTCATGGGCTGACCTTGACTTCAGCAAAGAAACTCTGGCACAACTCAATAAGCAGCTCCATCCACAGAGAGCTATGAAAAGGCGATAAAATGGAGACCAATCAAAGCTTATCTTAAACATGGTATTGATTTTCTGGAGGTGACAACAAAAAGGACTGGGCTCGGAGGCCCACTCTTGGTGCCGGTTAGTAATATGACCTTGGACAAAGTCATAGGCCCTGTTTTAGTTCTCCCGTCCATGAAAAGGGGGAAATTTATTCTCTTCCTTCCACTCTCCTGGGAGGGATGGGAACAGATCCAAGATAGGACTTTGTGTGACGGGAGAGCCTTTGAGAGGAAAATGCTCTCACAATGGTGGGTTATCTGTGCCTTTCTGACGGCACATCTTCTCCACAATGAGAAAGGCTCCCTTTAAAGAGATGCCGGCTGTAGATTATCACAGAGCTGGGGTTTTCAGGTCATTTCTCCCTCCTGGTATCAGACACTGATCAGCAAATAGGGTTATGAAGAGGGACTGCTTGCCTTCTACTGCTCATAATTTCCCAGGCAGGAACAGCAGCCAGAAACGAGAGCCAAGCCTCCCAGGAGAATTGCTGAATTTGCCAAGGAGCTAAAACGCGCCTCATGGTTTACGGATTAAGCCATTATGCTTACTGCTCTCACCGTCTCCATCTACAGACCCTTAGAGCCGCTGAATGTTAAGATCCTCTCCGGGATCCTACAGGCTGTAAACCCTTAGCAACCCCTCCCTCTGCCCGCTTCCCCCTCTGCCCACAGAGTAACCACCACCCATACATGTGCCACATCGAGTCATGGAAAATTAACAGTGGGGCAGTCATTCTAACCCTTCATCTTTCCCATGTGGACACTGGGGTCCGGAGACGTGAAAACCTCCATCAAGGTCACAGGAAAGGTTTAAAGGCAAGGACAACAGTCAGTCCTAGGATCCCTCAGCCAATGTTCTCCCCTGGACACCAACAGAAGATGACCCGTGTTATTGAGTATGATCTCTCATCCTCACCCCCTTTATGCTCACAACCTGAATCAACATGGGGAACTCAGAGCTCCACAAAAGACCAAGCCTTCAAAGGCACCTGGGTGATCCCAGAGAGAGGCTGCATTTCAGTGATTGATTATTTAGGTACGGCTTCCCGTTGCCCAGCAAAATCCATCATAATTGTGTTCCCTTCAGCCTCCCCTTTTCCCTGGAGTTAAGGTGAATGTACAGACCTTCTATAGTTCTCTCCTCATGAAATATGCCCTTGGGCTGCAAGATTCCAATTATATGCTTTGGTGAAGTGTTATTCGTTGGAGAAAGATTAAAATGAACTGGAAGAAATGAGGGCCATCTATGACTCCCATTTTTTTTCTCAGGTGGCCTTTGCCACAAGAGTGGAGTTTTTGGCATCTACCTGGGGTCTACTTCCCAGTAACCCTACCAGTTACCACCAGTGACCCTTTCTTCTAACATCTGTCATGGGTTCAGTGGGGCTTAGCCCTTCACCTTGAAATTCACAGGCCTGACACCTGCTTTAAGGCCAAGAAAAGGAGTATGTCATGTCTTGCTTTACTCCCAGCCTGTCTTCGGGATTCCTCTGTCCTGCTCTTCCCAATCTGCCTCTCAGCCTCCTCCTGCCCCCAAAGCCCCTCCCCATCTGGCACTAATGCCCAGCACTGTGATTCACTGTGAGATTCATCTCAAACATCCTTTATTCAAGTAGCAGAGAAATAGCAATTATTTGCTGTATTAAGTGTTGGGCTAGTGGGTATTCAAGGGCAAAGAGAATAGACGTCGTCCCCATAAACTCTCTCTGTGCCTCAGTTTCCTCATCTGTAAAATAGGGGCAGGTGTCAATAGTATCAACCTCACTCAGTCACTGTGAGGATCAAATGAGTTAATTTGGTCTTAAAAGAGGCCCTTAGGGGCTTCCCTGGTGGCGCAGTGGTTGAGAGTCTGCCTGCCGATGCAGGGGACACGGGTTCGTGCCCCGGTCCGGGAAGATCCCACATGCCGCGGAGCAGCTAGGCCTGTGAGCCATGGCCACTGAGCCTGCACGTCCGGAGCCTGTGCTCCGCAGCGGGAGAGGCCACAACAGTGAGAGGCCCACGTACCGCAAAAAAAAAAAAAAAGAGGACCCAGCACAAAGAAAGCACCTAAAACATGTTAGCTGTTATTGTAATTGTCCTGATTGCTGTCTAGAAGGACAGGCATTTAATAAAGAATCACCAAAGCAAAGGTAAAATTCTAAGCAGTTCTGTGAAAGAGAGGGTACACCATGCTAGGACGGTGTTTGCCAGGGGATGCAAGCTGCTCAGGGAGATCAGAGAAGACTCTCTGGAGGAAGTGACCTGTGAGCTAAGACCAGAAGGAAGAGTAGAAAGTGGTGAGCACAGAGAGGAGAGGAAAGGCCTCTAGGCAGAGGAAACAGATGATGCAAAGGTCCTGAGACAGGAAAATACATGAGTTCCAAGGACTCCAAGAAGGCACGTGGGGCTACTTCACAGAGCAGCGTGATGCAAAGTGAGACAAGGGAGTAACGTAGGGTCAGAGCAAGCAGAGCCTTTTGGAGCATCTTAGGAAGTTTTCTTTATCCCAGTAACACTAGGAAGTACTGTGGTATTTAAGGGGTAGAGGTGACCTGATCCAATTTGCATATTCATAAACAGTCTGTTCCTAATCTTTTCCAGCATCGATCTTAGAAACCTTGATCTTAGAAACCTTCCTCGACTTCTACTTGCCCAAGGCCATTATGGACAGTTGTGCAGGTTGGGCACTGCACCATTTCAGAGATGGATGGGGAGACACTGCTCTCAACGACACTCACGTGAACCTAGAATTGTGCAGTGTCCACTCAGCACATCACAGGCAGTGGCCTTCCATGTGTGCCCTTGGATTGAATTTCTCCCCAGAGCTCTAGTTACAGCTTGAAGCCCTCAGGTCCATGGTAGGAAACACTATCCAACACCCCGGTGAAAACCTTTTAATGAAGGAGCTGCTTAACAGAGGTGCTCTCCTCCTCATTCTCCTCCTCCCTGCCAAGAGCCAGCATTTGGATCTCTTTTCACAGGGCAAGATTCTCTGATGCCCTACCCTGTATCCTTTCATACTCTAGTGTTAATTCTCAGTTCTGAGTCCTCCTGCTCAAACTAAATGTATTTCCAACTGTGCCTTCTTGGAGGTGCAGAATAAAAGTCCCTTTTATCTCAAGTGCATAGTTCCCACCAATCAAAATCAACTTGGCTTTCAGACTATTGTTACAGGCATGGACTCTCAAAACCCTTAAAAGTCAAAGATAACAATGACCTCTTTGTTCTATGCTGTATTCAGCCTCCTCCTAAAGCAAAGAATTCTACAGTATTGATTTGGATGGGGGGAGAGAGGGGAAGGATAACTAGAAGCATCTGGGGATTCCTGAAGTGAAAATTCATCCACTTAAAAACACCAACCTGCTCTATTTGCAAGCCTGAAAAGTGCCCCTCAGTGGGGAAACAGGAGGGGCTGAGGTGCTCACACTGACCCCCTTCCCGGGAGCGTGTTTGCTTCTAAAGAAGGACAATAGAAATGATCCTGTTTAAGCTTTCTTAAGTACAGTCCCACTCTAGTGGGACTCTAGTCCCTGCTTCCTAAAGAGGGATTATCAACCATCACCTCGGCTCAATTGGAATGTGCCTGGAACTTCTCAGCAAAAAGTTTTACAAGTAGTGTCTTGAATAGTAATTCAAGTTCTAACTTTTAGAGCTAGCTGACTCCTCCAAGATGTTTCGATGTTATTTATTTCGTGGAGAGTTACTTTTCCTGGTCTGCTGGAATGTATGATGCAGGTGGCCTCCAAGTTAGCCAGAGACATGCAGGGCAAGGGAAACAACTCACCGGGTTACCCTTAACCCTGCCACCAGGGATATGACCTCCATCTTCTGGACCCCAGCCCTTCATGAAAGGCAATGAGTCCTATTCACTGGATGTAGAGAACAAGGAAGAAAGCACTAAAATTGTTCACCCCTATCCAGCTGTCATTTCCACCCCTGGCCACAGGGGAGAGAGTCTCACAATTTGGGTCCGAGGTAATGGGTCTTGGAGACACAATTAATGAAGCGTCTTGGATAGCCGGCCACAGTGTTGGCCCACTTAGGAGGTTATTCTAGCAATTCATGGTTCACAAAAGCATCACACTTGTCCAGTTCCCCCAAGGCTGTAGTACCAGAATGAGAGACTTATTTCTCATTGACTAATTAGCTCCTAAGACCCACTCTTTAGAAGTAGATGCCTAATTATTATTGGCTCAACTGCCTTATCTTATTCAGGGAGACAAAGCTCAATAGCTCCAGGAATTAAAAGGGTATCAGCCTCTCTCTTTAATGTCCATGGGGCTTTTGTGTATGGAAAGGAACAGGCACTGGTATTTGTATTTTGTTTAATGCTTAATTCATTCAACTTACATACCTAATAAAGGACATTTTGAAAGCCTTTTATTCTTAAGCATTTAGTCATTGATTACAAGCTTGATGAATTCTATTCCCTCATACAATTTAAATTGCAATTACCAATGTTGTATGCCTGATTTTTCTAAAAGCTTTCAATGTATTAAAGAACAGACAAAACAAACAAAGCACAATCATTTCAAAACTATTTAGAACTCTTTCACACACACACACAAAAGCTCCCCAAATGCTAAAATCATAGATTTATTCTTTTTTTTTTCCCAAATGCTTATCTTTTTCAGGGGTTTCAAATTCCATGCTTCCTAGGGCTTCAGTAATCCTAACAGAAACCATTTCAAAAAGTTCCTAGAGTTTTAGTGATTTTATGAGACCCAGAAAGAAATGTGCTCCATCTCAAAAAAGCTTAGAAGGCAGGTGCTAGATTGATGACCTGGTGGCTTTTGGCCAGAACATAGGATTTTGTCTGGCAAGCCTCTGATGACCAGGCCAAATACATTTTTCGCAAAAGTTTCATTTACGGGACACTTAACACCCATGGTTTTCATTTCCGAGGTTATAAGTCCTCTCCCAAAATGAGAGTTTCTTTAAGTCTCCACTTAACAACCAACCGTCCTCATTGCCCTGTCATTATTAAATATTGACCTGGTTTCTTGGCAATGTTAAATATATATGTATTTCCACCACTTTGGAAATTTTGTTGCGATTTCTTATAGAGTTAAACCCACATCTACACTGTGACTCAGAATTCTACTCTGAAGTATTTACCCAAGGACATAAAAACACGCTCATAAAAAGACTTGTACAAGCATGTCCATAGCAGTTTTATTTATGAGAGCCAAAAACCAGAAACACTATCCATCAGTAAGAAAATAGAATAACAAATTGTGAATTATTTAAATAAATATGAATTATTATTAAATAAATATTAATATAATATTTATTCATATAATAAAATACTACTCAACAATTAGAAATAATAAACTGCTATATGTACCAATCTGGATTAATCCCCAAAATACTACGTTGAATGAAAGAAGCCAGACACGAGAGCACATACTGTACAATTCCATTTATACAAAATTCAAGAACAGCCAATACTGGGTTTCCCTGGTGGCGCAGTGGTTGAGAATCTGCCTGCCAATACAGGAGACACAGGTTCGAGCCCTAGTCTGGGAAGAGCCCACATGCCACGGAGCAACTAGGCCCATGAGCCACAACTACTGAGCCTGCATGTCTGGAGCCTGTGCTCCGCAACAAGATAGGCCGCAATAGTGAGAGGCCCGCGCACCGCGATGAAGAGTGGCCCCCGCTTGCCGCAACTAGAGAAAGCCCTCGCACAGAAACGAAGACCCAACACAGCCAAAAATAAATTAAAAAAAAAAAAAAAAAGAACAGGCAATACTAATCTATGGTGATAAAAACAAGAACAATGGTTTCCTATGTGGAGTGGGGACAGACTGGAAGGAGGCATGAGGGAAACTTCTGGGTGATGCAAACGTTCTATATCCTGATTGGTATATTGGTTTCATGGGTTACATTTGTCAACTCATCAAACTATATACTTAAGATCTACTCATTTCACTGTACATAAATTTCCCACCAATGTATACAAAATATGCATGCCCCCTCAAAAAAATATATATGTAAAATATGTATTATATACACACACACACAAAAGCAAACATAAAAGTCTACCTGGAAGCACTGAAAATGACTAAGGCAGTGAGGATATGAGGAACAAAATTCAAGATGAAAGAGTAATTCAGAGAAGTAACCCAACATTTGGTTACATTTGTCCTTCTGAGGCATCTGCTGGTTCAAGAATGGAGACAATCTGAGAAGCAGAGTTTGGGGCAGTTTAAGTGGGGTTGAGATGGGACACAGCCTAAAGTGGGAGAGGAATTTGAGCTCAGGCCCCACTGTTAGGAAGAGACCTTGGCAAACAGGTATGCAGTACAGTTGGGATGCCCTAAAGGGTTACAGTCTAAGAGTCAAGGAAACCCAAAACAGGTCAGTTCACCAAAGACTGAAGCCCAGGTTCAAATCAACTCAGTCCTCAGTTAGACTAAAGGGAGCTTTCTCCATCCTAACTGCCTGAAAAAGCAGATGCAAACCCTGTCAAGTCAAAAATAACATAGTCCATAGCCTTAAACTATGGCTAAAACTCTTATAAATATCTGGCATTCCATATAAAATAGCCAGACATGTTAAAATATGAGAACTAACCAAAGATCAAAAGAAAATAAATGCAAAAAAAAAAAGACTACAGGAGATCCAGGTATTGAAGACATGATTTAAAATCACTGAAGACATGATTTTAAAATAAGTATGATTAATGTGTTCAAAAAATAAGATATGATAGAGAATTTCAGTACAAAAAAAACTAGAAACCATAGAGAAAGAACCAAATGGAAAAGGAGTGATATACTCAATAACAAATTAAGAGCTCAATAGATTAGTTTACTAGTATTTTATTAAAATTTAAAACTGTTCAAATTAGTAGGGTCAGCTTGAAGTTTGTTTATCTGAGAGACAAGTGAGTTTGTAGTTAGTTCCTTTTCAAGCTGTTGGCCAATTTATAATTTTGTGATACTTTTGAGTTCCATTTTTAAATAGTTAATGTGTATGACTACTGTGTTAGCTACTGGGCTCTTCTTCTACTTGGTTACCATATGAAACCACTAATACTGATCAATCTTTCTTGTTTAGGGTACCAATATTACCTTTTCCATTCTTTTTTGGCTTACTGACACATTTTGTTCATTTCTTAGACACAGACAGTTTCCCTTGGTTACCAAAGGGGAAAGGGGGAGGGGGAGGGATAAACTGGGAAACTGGGATTAACAGATACACAACTATATATATATATAGTTGTGTATCTGTTAATGTATATCTACTATATATATATATATATATATGTAACTGAATCACTTTGCTGTACACCAGAAACTAACACAACATTGTAAATCAACTATACTTCAATAAAATAAAAAAATTTTTAAATAGATAAACAAGGACCTACTGTATAGCACAGGGAACTATATTCAGTATCTTGTAATAACCTATAATTGAAAAGAATCTGAAAAAAACTGAATCATTTTGCTCTACATCTGAAACATTATAAATCAGCTTTACTTCAATAAAAATCTTTTTTTTTATTTTGTTCATTTCTTCTTGCATATACAGATAAAAACAATATGTATCTATACTCCTAGATAATCTTGTGTAACTGAGTATAGAAAACATCCATATATATTCATGCTTTTCTACTTATTAAAACCAATAAAAATTAAACATAAACATATATTCATCCTTATTTTGTATTATACTTTTATTTGTGTATACTTTAGATTAACTTTCTCTTTTAACCATCACCAAAAGTCATGGCTTTCTACAAATCCAGCTGGCTCCAGTTGGCTATTATTATTATTATTATTATTATTATTGTTATTATCCTCATTATCATTGATAATAATAATATGTATGCCCCTTTAAATCACCTCATTTTATTACTTTCTCTGGTGTTCTCAGAAACGTTCTTGTTTCTTGGTAACCACAGTATGTTCCAGATTATCCTCATTTTCTCTTACTCTAAGATAGTAGTTTTCAGCCAGGGCTGAGTTCTCCCCCAAGGGACATTTAGCGATGTCTGGGCACATGTTTGGTTTTCACGGCTGAGTAGGAGCACATTTGGGGGGCGGGGGAGAGGAGGAAGTAGGAGTGTGACAATGGTGCTGCTGGCATCTAGAGGGCAGAGGTCAGGGATGCTGCTAAACATCCTACAATATGCAGGACCACCCCCCACAAACTGACATTTGACCTCAAATGTGGTAGTGCAGAGGTTGAGAAAACCTGATCCGAGATATATAATCAAATAACCTGCAAAGAGTTCTTGTTCTTTTGGAAGGTGTAAGAGTTTCAGAGCTGCTGATAGGTGAGCACCCTACTGCCACTGTTACTAGGCTGATATAAAAAAAAATTTTAAGGTCAACTTCAAATTTATAATTTACAAGTTATCTCACCATCTTGTTGTCCCTTTCTTAAAATACGTAGTATTCTCAGCCACTAAGACTTTCTCCTACATTGGCAGAAACATTTTTGTGATCAAATCAAGAGTGACCTATTCAAGGTAGACTTCATGTAACAGTTCTTATGGTTCACACAATGACAACATTTGTTCTCCTTTCCTCATCCTTCAAGGAAAAGTAATCACAAAGAGAACTTGAAGAACTTTCAGAAAACTCTACTGATAATCTTTCCACAGATTAATCATACTACCCAGATACAGGGTTTCTTGGTTGGCAGACAGCACTCTGCCTATTTCTTCAAAAAAATGTCTGGGAGGAAACAAGATGGTGGAGTAGAAGGAAGTGCGCTCACTCCCTCTTGCGAGAACACCAGAATCACAACTAGCTGCTGGACAATCATCAACAGGAAGACACTGGAACTCACCAAAAAAGATACCCCACATCCAAAGACAAACAAGAAGCCACAGTGAGATGGTAGGAGGGACGCAATCACAGTAAAAACAAATCCAATAACTGCAGGGTGGGTGACTCACAGACTGGAGAACACTTATACCACAGAAGTCCACCCACTGGAGTGAAGGTTCTGAGCCCCACGTCAGGCTTCCCAACCTGGGGGTCCGGCAACAGGAGGAGGAATTCCTAGAGAATCAGATTTTGAAGCCTAGTGGGATTTGACTGCAGGACTTCGACAGGACTGGGGGAACCAGAGACTCCACACGTGGAGGGCACACACAAAGTAGTGTGCGCATCGGGACCCAGGGGAAGGAACAGTGACCCCACGGGAGACTGAACCAGACCTACCTGCTAGTGTTGGAGGGTCTCCTGCAGAGGCAGGGGGTGGCTGTGGCTCACCTTGGGGACAAGGACACTGGCAGCAGAACTTCTGGGAAGTACTCCTTGGCCTGAGCTTCCCCAGAGGCTGTCATTAGCACTACCAAAGAGCCCAGGTAGGCTCCAGTGTTGCACTGCCTCAGGTCAAACAACCAAGAGGGAGGGAACCCAGCCCCACCCATCAGCAGTCAAGCAGATTAAAGTTTTAATGAGCTCTGCCCACAAGGGCAACAGTCAGCTCTACCCACCACCAGGCCCTCCCTCAGGAAACTTACACAAGCTTCTTAGATAGCCTCATCCACCAGAGGGCAGACAGCAGAAGCAAGAAGAACTACAATCTTGGAGCCTATGGAACAAAAACCATACTCACAGAAAGATAGACAAGATGAAAAGTCAGATGAAGGAAACAAGATAAAACCCCAGAAAAACAACTAAATGAAGTGGAGATAGGCAACCTTCCAGAAAAAGAATTCAGAATAATGATAGTGAAGATGATCCAGGACCTCAGAAAAAGAATGGAGGCAAAGATTGAGAAGATGCAACAAATGTTTAACAAAGACCTAGAAGAATTAAAGAACAAACAAACAGAGATGAACAGTACAATAACTGAAATGAAAACTACACTAGAAGGAATCAATAGCAGAATAACTGAGGCAGAAGAATGGATAAGTGACCTGGAAGACAGAACGGTGGAATTCACTGCCACGGAAGAGAATAAAGAAAAAAGAATGAAAAGAAATGAAGACAGCCTAAGAGATCTCTGGGACAACATTAAACGCAACAACATTCGCATTATAGGGATCCCAGAGGGAGAAGAGAGAGAGAAAGGACCAGAGAAAATATTTGAAGAGATTATAATCGAAAACTTCCCTAACATGGGAAAGGAAACAACCACCCAAGTCCAGGAAGCGCAGCGAGTCCCATACAGGATAAACCCAAGGAAAAACATGCCGAGACACATAGTTATGAAATTGGCAAAAATTAAGGACAAAGAAAAATTATCCAAAGCAGCAAGGGAAAAATGACAAATAACATACAAGGTAACTCCCATAAGGTTAACAGCTGATTTCTCAGCAGAAACTCTACAAGCCAGAAGGGAGTGGCAGGATATACTTAAAGTGATGAAAGGGGAGAACCTACAACCAAGATTACTCTACCCAGCAAGGATCTCATTCAGATTTGATGGAGAAATCAAAAGCTTTACAGACAAGCAAAAGCTAAGAGAATTCAGTGCCACAAAACTAGCTATACAACAAATGCTAAAGGAACTTCTCTAAGTGGGAAACACAAGAGCAGAAAAGGACCTACAAAAACAAACCCAAAACAATTAAGAAAATGGTCATAGGAACATACATATGGATAATTACCTTAAACATGAATGGATTAAATGCTCCAACCAAAGGACACAGGCTTGCTGAATGGATACAAAAACAAGGCCCACATATATGCTGTCTACAAGAGACCCACTTCAGACCTAGGGACACATTCAGACTGAAAGTGAAAGGATGGAAAAAGATATTCCATGCAAATGGAAATCAAAAGAAAGCTGGAGTAGGAATACTCATATCAGATAAAATAGACTTTAAAATAAGAATGTTACAAAAGACAAGGAAGGACACTACATAATGGGATCAATCCAATAAGAAGATATAACAATTATAAATATATATGCACCCAACATAGGGGCACCTCAATTCATAAGGCAACTGCTAACAGCTCTAAAAGAGGAAATCGACAGTAACACAATAATAGTGGGGGACTTTAACACCTCACTTACACCAATGGACAGATCATCCAAAATGAAAATAAATAAGGAAACACAAGCTTTAAATGACACAATAGACCAAATAGATTTAATTGATATTTATAGGACATTCCATCCAAAAACAGCAGATTACACTTTATTCTCAAGTGCACACGGAACATCCTCCAGGATAGATCACATCTTGGGTCACACATCAAGCCTCAGTATATTTAAGAAAATTGAAATCATATCAAGCATCTTTTCTGACCACAACGCCATGAGATTAGACATGAATTACACGGAAAAAACCATAAAAAACACAAACACATGGAGGCTAAACAATACGTTACTAAATAACCAAGAGATCACTGAAGAAATCAAAGGGGAAATCAAAAAATACCTAGAGACAAATGACAATGAAAATGCAACAATCCAAAACCTATGGGATGCAGCAAAAGCAGTTCTAAGAGGGAAGTTTATAGCTATACAAGCCTACCTCAAGAAGCAAGAATAATCTCAAACAAACAATCTAACCTTACAACTAAAGGAACTAGAGAAAGAAGAACAAACAAAACCCAAAGTTAACAGAAGGAAAGAAACCATAAAGATCAGAGCAGAAATAAATGAAATAGAAACAAAGAAAACAATAGCAAAGATCAATAAAACTAAAAGCTGGTTCTTTGAGAAGATAAACAAAATTGATAAACCATTAGCCAGACTCATCAAGAAAAAGAGGGAGAGGACTCAAATCAATAAAATAAGAAATGAAAAAGGAGAAGTTACAACAGATGCTGCAGAAAAACAAAGCATCCTAAGAGACCACTACAAGCAACTCTATGCCAACAAAATGGACAACCTGGAAGAAATGGACAAATTCTTAGAAAGGTATAACCTTCCAAGACTGAACCAGGAAGAAATAGAGTATATGAACAGACCAATGACAAGTAATGAAATTGAAACTGTGATTAAAAATCTTCCAACAGGGCTTCCCTGGTGGCGCAGTGGTTGAGAGTCCGCCTGCCGATGCAGGGGACACAGGTTCGTACCCCGGTCCAGGAAGATCCCACATGCCGCTGTGCGGCTGGGCCTGTGAGCCATGGCCGCTGAGCCTATGCATCCGGAGCCTGTGCTCCACAACAGGAGAGGCCACAACAGTGAGAGGCCCGTGTACCGCAAAAAAAAAAAAAAAAAAAAAATCTTCCAACAAACGAAAGTCCAGGACCAGATGGCTTCACGGGTGAATTGTATCAAACATTTAGAGAAGAGCTAACAACCACCCTTCTCAAACTCGTCCAAAAAATTGCAGAGGAAGGAACACTCCCAAACTCATTCTATGAGGCCACCATCACCCTGATACCAAAACCAGACAAAGATACTACAAAAAAAGAAAATTACAGACCAATATCACTGATGAATATAGATGAAAAAATTCTCAACAAAATACTAGCAAACAGAATCCAACAATACATTAAAAGGATCATACACCATGATCAATGGGATTTATCCCAGGGATGCAAGGATTCTTCAACATATGCAAATCAATCAATGTGATACACCACATTAACAAACTGAAGAATAAAAACCATATGATCATCTCAATAGATGCAGACAAAGCTCTTGACAAAATTCAACACCCATTTATGATAAAAAACTCTCCAGAAATTGGGCATAGAGGGAAACTACCTCAACATAATTAAAGGTCATATATGACAAACCCACACAAACATCATTCTGAATGGTGAAAAACTGAAAGCATTTCCTCTAAGATCAGGAACAAGACAAGGATGTCCACTCTCACCAGTATTACTCAACATAGTTTTGGAAGTCCTAGCAATGGCAATCAGAGAAGAAAAAGAAATAAAAGGAATACAAATTGGAAAAGAAGAAGCAAAACTGTCACTGTTTGCAGATGACATGATACTATACATAGAGAATCTTAAAAATGCCACCAGAAAACTACTAGAGCTAATCAATGAATTCAGTAAACTAGCAGGATACAAAATTAATGCACAGAAATCTCTTGCATTCCTATACACTAATGATGAAAAATCTGCAAGAGAAACTAAGGAAACACTCCCATTTACCATAGCAACAAAAAGAATAAAATACTTAGGAATAAACCTAGCTAGCGAGACAAAAGACGTGTATGCAGAAAACTATAAGACACTGATGAAAGAAATTAAAGATGATACCAACAGATGGAGAGATATACCATGTTCTTGGATTGGAAGAATCAATATTGTGAAAATGACTATGCTACCCCAAGGAATTTACAGATTCAATGCAATCCCTATCAAATTCCCAGTGGCATTTTTTATGGAACTAGAACAAAAAATCTTAAAATTTGGGCTTCCCTGGTGGCGCAGTGGTTGAGAGTCCACCTGCCGATGCAGGGGACGCGGGTTTGTGCCCCGGTCCAGGAGGGTCCCACGTGCCGCGGAGCGGCTGTGCCCGTGGGCCGTGGCCGCTGGGCCTGCGCGCCCAGAGCCTGTGCTCCACAGTGGGAGAGGCCACAGCAGTGAGAGGCCCGCATACCGCAAAAAAGAAAAAAAAAATCTTAAAATTTGTATGGAGACGCAAAGGACTCCAAATAGTCAAAGCAGTCTTGAGGGGAAAAAATGGAGCTGGAGGAATCAGACTCCTTGACTTCAGACTATACTACAAATCTACAGTAATCAAGACAATATGGTACTGGCACAAAAAAAAAAGAAACATAGATTAATGGAACAGGATAGAAAGCCCAGAGATAAACCCATGCACCTATGGTCAACTAATCTATGACAAAGGAGGCAAGGATATACAATGGTGAAAAAACACTCTCTTCAATAGGTGGTGCTGGGAAAACTGGACAGCTACATGTTAAAGAATGAAATTAGAACACTCCTTAACAGCATACACAAAAATAAACTCAAAATGGATTCGAGACCTAAATGTAAGACCAAACACTATAAAACTCTTAGAGGAAAACATAGGAAGAACGTTCTTTGACATAAATCACAGCAAGATCTTTTATGATCCACCACCTAGAGTAATGGAAATAAAAACAAAAATAAACAAATGGGACGTAATGAAACTTCAAAGCTTTTGCACAGCAAAGGAAACCATAAACAAGAGGAGAAGACAACCCTCAGAATGGGAGAAAATATTTGTAAACGAATCAATGGACAAAGGATTAATCTCCAAAATATATAAACAGCTCATGCAGCTCAATATTAAAAAAACAAACAACCCAATCCAAAAATGGGCAGAAGACCTAAATAGACATTTCTCCAAAGAAGACATACAGATGGGCAAGAAGCACATGAAAAGCTGCTCAACATCACTAATTATTAGAGAAATGCAAATCAAAACTACAATGAGGTATCACCTCACACCAGTTAGAATGGGCATCATCAGAAAATCTACAAACAAATGCTGGAGAGGGTGTGGAGAAAAGGGAACCCTCTTGCCCTGTTGGTGGGAATGTAAATTGATATAGCCACTATGGAGAACAGTATGGAGGTTCCTTAAAAAACTAAAAATAGAATTACCATATGATCCAGCAATCCCACTACTGAGCATATATCCAGATAAAACCATAATTCAAAAAGACACATGCACCCCAATGTTCATTGCAGCACTATTTACAATAGCCAGGTAATGGATGCAACCTAAATGCCCATCGACAGACGAGTGGATAAAGATGTGGTACATATATACAATGGAATATTATTCATCCAAAAAAGGAACAAAATTGAGTCATTTGTTGAGACGTGGATGGACCTAGAGACTGTCATACAGAATGAAGTAAGTTAGAAAGTGAAAAACAAATATCGTATATTAACGCATGTATGTGGATCCTAGAAAAATGGTACAGATGAACCGGTTTGCAGGGCGGAAGTTGAGACACAGATGTAGAGAACAAACGTATGGACACCAAGGGGGGAAAGCCACGGTGGGGTGGGGATGGTGGTGTGCTGAATTGGGCGATTGGGACTGACGTGTACACTGATGTGTATAAAATTGATGACTAATAAAAACCTGCTGTATAAAAAAAAATACTAAATTCAAAAATTCAAAAAAAAGGGCTTCCCTGGTGGCGCAGTGGTTGAGAGTCCGCCTGCCGATGCAGGGGACACGGGTTCGTGCCCCGGTCTGGGAGGATCCCACGTGCCGCGGAGCGGCTTGGCCCGTGAGCCATGGCCGTTGAGCCTGCGTGTCCGGAGCCTGTGCTCCGCAACGGGAGAGGCCACAACAGTGAGAGGCCCACATACCGCCAAAAAAAAAAAAAAAAAAAAAATTCAAAAAAAAGTCACATATTAACAAATTCCTACCATTCAGATTCTGATAAAAGAAAAGAAATATGGCTTTTCCTAGCCTTCTGAAAGACAGTCCTAACTGGAGATTAAGGAAAGTTGAAAGCCTTAATTTGTAGTGCAATAATCTTCTTTTTTTTTTTTTTAGTTTTTTAAATAAATTATTTATTTATTATTTATTTATTTATTTTTGTCTGCATTGGGTCTTCGTTGCTGTGCGTGGGCTTTCTCTAGTTGTGGCGAGCAGGGGCTACTCTTCGTTGTGGTGCTCGTGCTTCTCATTGCGGTGGTTTCTCTTGTTGAGGAGCACGGGCTCTAGGCACGCGGGCTTCAGTAGTTGTGGCACACAGGCTCAAGTTGTGGCTCGCCGGCTCTAGAGCACAGGCTCAGTAGTTGTGGCACGTGGGCTTAGTTGCTCCACAGCATGTGGAATCTTCCTGGACCAGGGCTTGAACCCATGTCCCCAGCATTGGCAGGCGGATTCTTAATCACTGTGCCACCAGGGAAGTCCCCATGATAATCTTTTAAACCAAACCAGGAAGCTCAATCTCCACCCTAAATAAGTTTGCCTGCCTTGGCAATGTGCACAAATGCATACATTCACACGTGCAAACATCCCTCCCTTGTCTCAACCCTTGTCTCAACCACACTTACAGACACACACAGGCACACAAACGCGCACACTCCCACTTACTTTCCCAGTCTCTAAAGTTTTTGAGCTAAACATTCTACAGACCATGCATGTTTTAGTCTTCCCCAATTTTTTTTTTTTTTCAGTACGCGGGCCTCTCACTGTTGTGGCCTCTCCCGTTGCGGAGCACAGGCTCTGGATGCGCAGGCTCAGCAGCCATGGCTCACAGGCCCAGCCGCTCCACGGCATGTGGGATCTTCCCGGACCGGGGTACAAACCCATTACCCCTGCATTGGCAGGCGGACTCTCAACCACTGCGCCACCAGGGAAGCCCAGTCTTCCCCAATTTAAAGGGGAAGCAAGGAACCCAGTCGGATTCAGATTCACTACTGAAAACTTATTTCAAGTCAATTGACTTGGTAGCCAAGCCACTGTTACAGTCTGGAGCTCTGCCCTGAAAAGATAAGTGGACGGAATAATCCCCTGATGGGCATCGGTATTGTTCCTTTAGGCAGCAGGTTACAATTTGAAGTGTGAAGTCTGTGTTCTTTTACTTCCCTCAGATTTGCATTTTTCCATCAGAAAACTGAAACCTATGTTTATCAGCTGCGTCTTCAGCATATGAGATGGAGGAAACAACAGTTTCAGATGAAAATGATCAGGCATCTTGCCATAAACATGACAGTCAATATTCACTTATGACTCCAAGGCAGAATGACTTTTAAAAATTATAGCCACAGAATTGTAAAAAATATTAAGGGCAGGAAACAAATCTAAGCTACTCTTTGTCAGTTACATATCATGGTGGTATGTACTCAGTCATGGCTGTTTGTACAGAAAAAACCTCAATTCAAAGTGTGAGTTAGATATTAGATGATTAGGGTGAGAGGGATGCATTTTAGAAGGTCAGTGAACTCCAACTATAGAAAGGACAGTGAAACATTTATAAAGTAATTACATATGTGCCCTGGAGGATGATGTCAAACTGTTTGATAAAGAGAGAGAGAGAGAGAATCTCATTGAATCCTTACAACAGCTGTGTAAGGTAAGTTTTAGTATCCAGACTTTAAAGATGGGGAAACTGATACTAAGAGAGTTAGGATAACTTGGCTAGAGCTTAAATTCAAACCTCTATCATTCTGACTCTAAAGCCATGATCCTCTTACTATATCTGGGAGCCCACAGTAGAAATCTCAATTGAGAAATCAGGATGAAGAGAAGTATATGTTCTGGAGAAGATGTGTGTACACTGACATGGATTTAAACCTATGAAATAAGCATAAGAGCCTGTGCTAATAAGAGAATATACTTTTAAACGGAAACAAGATTGGCACATACCACCTCACTTTATTTACATAATTGAATTTTGAATATTAGATTTAATCGAAATGAATAGAGAGAGGAAAATACTAGGTTCCATATGGAATTGCCGGTAGACTTTAAGTTGTAGAGATAATACAATTGCATAGAAATTGTACTAGTTCATAATTTTAATTGAATAGGTTTTATCAGTGCTCTAGAAATCTGAGTATGATAGTGATATTTGTGGGAAAAGACACTTTCAGTATTAGATTTTAGTCACTGATAGCATATATCTATGCCAACATTTTCCACATTGTAATCCATGGACCATTACTCATAAAACAAAACAGAACTCCAGGATTCAAATCATTGAGAGAAAGAAGTTAACACAGGGAATTTCTTGATTGCATGTATGTAAATGTAAATCTCCAAGAAGGAGGCAAAGCAGGCCAGGATACACAAATGTCCTTGTCCAAGGGATGCTGGCTTCATTGAGCACATAGCACAGCATGTTTCCTGTAAGGAAGAATCTGGGGAATGTTTGCCTATATGCAATTATTGGCTAAGAAAGAAGTTTGGCAGGAGTTAAGAATACGAAAGTTGAGGAGAACGTTGAACTGTTCAATAACCTTCACAAATTGTCAAGTCTAACTTTATTCTTTCACCTTTGGGCCTGAGAGGACCTGGGTAATCCTCAACAGCCATTAACATGAGATTCCCATTTCCTTCCACTCTCCGTAACTCAACTTCTTTGACCTTCGTTAGAACTAAAGTATCCAAACTCAGGATGATTGACCTTGTAATTACACATGGTTTAATGTTTCCTTTTGCCCTCAAGTTAAAGTAGGAGGCCATTTCTTCTACCTGATTTCATTTTAACAACTTCCTATTGATCTTTGGGGAGGTATGAGGAAATCATGGTGAAAGGATTTTGAAGCTCAGTTGGCATAAGTGTAGATTTAAATCTTTTCATCATGATGGATTAGGGGCATGTTTTATGCATTTGATTTGAGCTCAATAGACTGCCCCCAAAGTGTCCAATAAATTATCTGCAGTAACTTACAAAGTGGACAGAAACAAAAGCTCTGAGGAAGTGCACGCAGAGGTATGGAAAGATAGAATTTCACCTTCATGTTTCCTTCCTCGCATCATAACCTTGAAGGGATTCTTTGTCCTCCATGATGGGTGTTGATTACTTCTCAGAGAGCAGTTGGGAATTGTTTTCTGTGTTACATAGACAAAATAATGAGCCCAGTTCAGAGTGGAATTGTCTGTACAACTGGGAGGTGGGCTATGAAGTCGGAGAGAAATGCGACTTCCTGGAAATTCAGTCATGTTATCAAGCATGTTGATGCTGATTATGGAAAAGAAGACATTGGGTGAGAGAATTTGCGTTGGTTGAGCACCTACCGCATACTAGGTTCACTATGCCAACTGCTTTCCCAACATTAGAATTTTAACCGTATCACAAGCCTGCAAAGTAAATATCATTGACCTCATTCCAGATGAGAGGCAAAATAATGACCTGAGTTACAAAGGTGGGAGTGGCAGATCGTAATCTCTAAATTGTTTAATTCTAAAAGTTCACATTCTTCTGATGTAAAACACTGCCTTCAGTGAAAGGGGGATCTTAACCCTTGGTCTTATTTTACATATTATTTATGATCAGACCAAGAGCTAATTGAGCAGCTCCACCCTTTTCTGGAGGCCGTAAGAAGGACCCAATTTGAGAAATAAAACTACTCATTTTCTAAAACGAAGGAACATGCCAAAAGTCAACTTCACCTCAGCCTGGGTGCCCACCAAAAGCAGAATCCAGAACCTAAATACTTAGCAAAGGTCTTCAGTGGGCATGTCACATGCCAAGATACTGTGGATACGGACATGAAATTAAATAGCCCCCAGCCTCAAGTGCTCACAGTATAATGGGACCACAGGCAAGCCTCCTTTTCCCAGAAAACACCAGTAGAGATTAATCTGTAGTAATTTCAAGCCAAATGGGTTTGATTTTTTTCTCCTTTTTGATTGACAATAAGAACAAATGTAAAGTGTAAAGCTTGATAAACTTTTACATATGTTTACACATGTGTAACCACCACTTCAGTGGAAACATAGATCCTTTCCAACACCCCACAAGGTTCCCTCATGCCCCTCCCAATCAGCACCATTCCCCAAAGTAACAAACTGGTCTTATTTCTAGCACCACAGATTAATTTTGCTTATTTTTGAACTTCATATAATGGAATCACACAGTTCATGCCTTTTTGAATCTGGCTTAATTTACTCAACATTACATTCGTGAGGGTCATCCATACCACTGCATATAGCAGTAGTTTGTTCTTTCCCGTTGTTGTGTGGTGTGTAAAGGCACCACAATATATTTATCCATTACACTGTGAATGGGCATTTGGGTTGTTTCCTGTTTGGGCTCTCAAGAATAAAGATGAGGGCTTCCCTGGTGGCACAGTGGTTGGAAATCCGCCTGCCGATGCAGGGGACACGGGTTCGTGCCCCCGTCCGGGGAGATCCCACATGCCACGGAGCGGCTGGGCCCGTGAGCCATGGCCGCTGAGCCTGTGCATCCGGAGCCTGTGCTCCACAACAGGAGAGGCCACAACAGTGAGAGGCCCGCGTACCGCAAAAAAAAATAAATAAATAAAAAAATAAAGATGATATGAACAGTCTTATACATACATGTTTTTAGTGGAATTGCTTAGGCCATAGGATAAGCCTATGTTCAGCTTTAGTACACCACCAGGCAATATTCCAAGGATATCTGTACAAAGTCATTTTTAACCAGTGTGGACTCCTACCAGCAATGGAGGAACGTTCCCATTGCTCCACATTCTCACCAACGTTTGGTATGGTTCATACTTTTTAAAAATTCTTTTATTTTTTTTGCGGTACAGGGGCCTCTCACTGTTGTGGCCTCTCCCGTTGTGGAGCACAGGCTCCGGACACGCAGGCTCAGCGGCCATGGCTCACGGGCCCAGCCGCTCCGCAGCATGTGGGATCTTCCCAGACCGGGGCACGAACCCGTGTCCCCTGCATCGGCAGGCGGACTCCCAACCACTGCGCCATCAGGGAAGCCCAGTTCGTCCTTTTAATTTTAGCCATTCTAATGGGGATGGATTAGCAGCTTTTGTGGTTTAAGTTTCCATTTCCCAGTGGTCTAATTATGGTAGGCACCTTTTCATAAGCTTATCGGCTATTTGGAGTTCCTTTCTTGTGGAGTGCCTGCAGAAGTTTTTTGAAATGAGTTTGATGCAGCTTGTGATGAGCCAACTTTATTTCCAACTTCACGTTGCGTAAGATTTACTAAAAGGCGTTTCTCCTCTCCAGCCCTTCCCACCCCCTCTAGTCCTCCCCCTCCTCCTCCTTCCCACCCACGGTGAAGAGCTTGTGTCAGCTAGAGATGGGAAACTGTACTTTAGGCTCAAGGGGAAAACCCAGTTTCACCTAGAAAACTGAAATAGATGATGACATTTAGGAAGGGTTCATCTCTGCCTGCTTGTTTTCTGCTTTGGTGCCCATTTCACATATCTATTACAGCTCTGTGATTTTTTGGGCATGAAAGAACCGAGTGCATGCTCTATCTCCCAGCACGCTAGAAATACGGCATTACATATATTTTAAAAACCTAAATCACTGTGAGCCTTGCAACAAATACCCCAAGTATTGATTTAAACATGTCTTTTTTGCAACATGTCCCCCTGCACACTCTGGGGAACATAAAGTGACCCATAAATCTTCTGGAAGGGCCACTCATTTTCCCTTCTGCTGTCACCAAGCCATAGAACCAGGAGCCAAAGCTCCCTGGGTGCTTCCCAAATCAACAGGTTGGCTGGCTGAGAGAAGAAAGCTCCAGTTGAAGTAGACTGCTGCAGGCCTTCTGCTGACAGTGCTGTCTGATCTCCCCTTAGGCTGTTTCTAAAAATAATAATAAACCATGGTTTCTCTTCCTATCACCCTTCTCCCACAGTGGAGAGTTCAAAGAGGTTCTAGCATTCATTCATTCATTCCACGGCAGCCTTCTGAGGTAACGAAGAGTTTGTTATCCCAGGTTCTGAGAAGGATTTTAGGGCCTGGGGTGTATGTGTGTTCCAGGTAACGGAGAAAAACAGACAGATGGAGAGTGGCTTCATGAAATCCATTCCATTACTGACCTATGGAGCCAGAAGACTTTGGAGCTGGAAGGAGCCATCTAGTAGAAACCACTATTTTCAGGTGAAGAATCTCATATCCAAAGGGCTTGGGGGCTGCCCAAGATCACACAGAGAAGGGGTTGGGTGGGGGGGTCCCACCCAAAATCAGGGAAAAACTTTGTGACTGAAAAGGACAAGACCCAGGTTTTCTGACTTTCAATCCAATGATCCAAGAGATTAAACATCAACAACATCAAGAAAAACAGGCCTGAGGAAGAAAAGGTAAACTGTTATCATCCTTAAGTTTCCAAGGTAGTGAAGCCAAAGTTTAGCTCAAAATTTTGGAGGAATTTTTACCTCTGGGGAGTCAAACAGGGAATAAGCAGTGGATTAGAACCCAGATCTGACTGATGCCAGAGTTCTCTTTGAACCCGCCCTCGCAACTGGTAGGTAAATATTTGAAGTGTTTTGTAATGCTCTAAGAAAGTACTTGGGAATCTTCTTTAAAAGATGCTAGAAAACTAGACAATTGGTTTAAGGGTGAAGTGGGAAAGAAAATCTTTTTCTTTTCATTTCATACCCTTTTTACTGTTTGAATACTTGTTAACCATTATGCACATATTACTGTCATTGTCTAAAAAAAAGAAGTGGTTGACATATTTTTAAGGATTTTCCTGAACTATAAAATATCATTTAATTAAAAGAAAAAGAAAAAACTAAATTATTCTCCTTGCTCAAAATTTGTGCCCCCATTAAAGCATTATTTTGTCTTCTTCCTACCCAGAGTCCCCTCACCCCATTTTCTCTGACTGTAGTTTTCATATATCCTGTGGGTTTGTAACTTGATAATTACAGCTAAAAATATGCTTGCATCTGCCCACTCCCAATTCATTATTTTTGTAAGCTCTCACTCCACACAATTTCTTTATTATGAAGACTTTGCATAGGGCTTTATAGTCCTTGTTAACTAAGGAGACATTTATTGACCACCTTCTGTATGCCAAGCACCTTGTGACCCTGCCAACCACGAATTCTGACCCTTGAGCAAAGTGCTACCACGGAGTCAGGGGAATATATAATTAAGTCAGCTAAGATATGCTTGGAGGACACAGAAGAAAGTAAAATGAGTCTGTGGAGGGAGTTAGGGAAGGGTTCACAGAAGAAGTGACCTTGGACCTAGGTCCTGAAAGGTGAAATGAGTTTTCCAGAAGTCAAAGAGGAAACAAATTATTCCAAGAGTGTACAGAGTCAGGAGGCGTGAAGAATGGCATGGAGAAATCGACTCACCAGGATTTTCAAGGGCTGATCCCCAGAAGGATCAGAATGGGAAACCAGAAGGCAGTCAGAATGGGAAACCAGAGGACACCAGCCAGGTGGTCGTGGCAGGAGCAGAGCCATAGGGCAGCATAGAGCACGCAAGCAGAAGCAGAAAGGGAGGACAGGTGAGGGACAGGTGAGGAGAGAGAAAGGAGAGAGCGGCTGTAGAACGTTTCACCACATGGGGGTCTAGATAAGCCCCTGCGCCATCCTCCAAAAGGAAAATCTGCTATCAGTCTAGAGACACCCCTTTGGTGACAAAACTGTATAAAGTCACTCAAGGACGTGATGACTACACAAGGGGGAGAGAGGATACTTTGGGGGCACGAGTGGTAGTGATTGGTCAGGGCACGTGGGAGCCTCTGGGGTGCTCAGCGGTGGCTACAAGGGTGTTTGCCATATAAATAACTCATTAGGTAGCTTGCTTTGGTAGTTTCAGTATTTATGTTTATTTTACAATGTGAAAGGTGACCAACATCTGGATTAAAGAGGTGTCTCCTTGCTCAAGGCCTTGGGATGGATTGTGGGCATGTGGGGAGTGGGGGTAAGCCTCCAGGGGCTCAGTCACACCCCAGACACACACGGACACAGTCCTCAGAAGGGCACTGGGGTGGAGAGGGGGTGGGAGGCAGCAAAGAGGTCCAGACTCATGACTGAGGAGGGAGGGAGGCAAGTGGGGAAGCTCTGGAGACCCCAGGGGAAGTGGGTCCGTTCCTGAGTCAGCATCACGACCTCCCGAAGCTCAGGTGACAATGACCAGACCCTTTGCTCATGGGCAGGGAATGAGAGCAACACCATTCTGGGCCAAAGGAGAACCCAAGCCCTCCCCACTCCAGCGTGGAATGACCCGAGGGCACTTCCTCAACCAAGGATTGATCACCTTTCAAAAAATAAACAGGATTTCTACATCTGTGACTCTACTTGAGGGGAGGGGGGAGGGACAGATTAGGAGATTGGGATGCACATACACACACTACTATATATAAAATAGATAACTAAAAAGGACCTACTGTATAACACAGAGAACTCTACTCAATACTCTGTAATGGCCTATATGGGAAAAGAAGCTAAAAGAGAGTGGATATATGCATATGTATAACTGATTCACTTTGCTGTACATCTGAAACTAACACAACATTGTAAATCAACTATACTCCAATAAAAAAAAAAAAAGAAGCAGGAGAATGGAGCCACCTTATCTGACCTTCCTTTGTGGCTGGGACAGGGAGTCCATTCTGGCTCTCTGGCTCAGAACCCTTGAAGTGCTTGTCCCCAGGGAACAAAGGATGATCTCTAATGGTTCAGGGAGGGAAGTACACACAGTTCCCTGTGGGGACACTAAGAGGACACTCCCGTCCCCCAGGCCCACCTGTCCTGGGAATATACCACACAGGCTGCCCCAAGGGCACGGCTGGATTCAGAGCATCCTCCCTCCTCTGCTCAGGCCCCCACTTCCTTCCTTCATCTTGACCCTGCGGGGTCGACACTACAGGACAGTCAAACGAGCACTTGCATCCCAGGGTCAGACTGAACGGGATCCAAGGAGACCAGGGCCTTGCCATGTAGGACCTCCATGGCCTTGAGTAAGTTCCTTAGTCTCTCTGGTCCTCCCCTGACACACCTCGCTCTGAGGGTTCATGCATGATGAAGTCTTCTCTACGATGTACCTTGCTCAGGGCCTGGCACTTACTAGATCCTCTGCGACTGTGGTTTTTAGAGTTAGGTAGAACTCATAAGCAATTTTTTAAAAACCCAGAACGAGATAACCTCTGGAACTGATCAGCAGTGCCTAAGGGTGGTAAAGATAGGAAGGAACCAGAATTCTTGGTGGGACGGTGAAGTGGTCCAACAACCTTGGAAAGCTGTTCACCAGGATCTACTAAATGGACACCCCTAGAATTCAGTGTTTCCATCCCTAAGTGTCTACACACCCAACACAACACAGGCTATACATCCCAAGAGACAAGATGGCCACTGTAGCATTTTCCACAATAGCCAGAAACTGGAAGGTACCCAAATATCCATCAGCAGCAGATTAAATAAATAAATGGTGGTGTATTCCCACAATGGAATATTACCCAGTTGTGAGATTAAATCAATTCCGACTTGATTCAATAGCATGAATGAACCACCTTAGCCAAGTGCTGGGCTAAAGAAGCACAGACACAAAGGAATACATCTCATAGCATCCATTTACGTGTATACTTAAAAAAACAGACAAAACTCGCCTATGCGTTGGGAGTCAGGAACGCAGTCACTCCTGGGGCAGACACAATGGGTTGGTGATGGGGAAGGGGTGGGCCAGGGGCCTCTGGAGTTCTGGAAGATTCCATTTCTTGATCTGGGTGGTGGTTCCTGGGTGGTCTCTGGTGTGTTCCCTTTGTGATAATTCAATAAGCTATGCACTGGTTATGTGTACCTTTTTCTAAGGATGTTATACTTGAATTTTTTAAAAGATTAAAAAGGAAGGATGTGTAAAAATGAATCAAGCAATTACATCCTGGTACACCCCAAGATATAAACTCCATCCCATATAATCAACTGTCCATCTTTTCCCAGAGTCTCCAGAAAGATTGCTTCTCAACAGGAATAGCTGACCATTACTGAGCACTAACTCTGTGCCCACATGCCTCTCAAGGAGTTACATGGATTAATTTCTTTAATCCTTTTAACAGTAGAGTAGAATGACCACACTTCTCCAGACACTGGGTGGAGTCCCAGTTTATTCCTGTTATCCCAGCAAAATTATTAATAGCACTTCCCCTCTTTTATTCACAAAAGTGCCTGGGTTTAAAGGATAAATTACATATTCACCCTGCCTATGAGGCTATGAGATGGGCCACATTATTATCATTTCCTTTTTTTTTTTTTAGCAACACACAGAGAAGTTTGGTCATTTGCCCAAGGACACAGAGCTAGTAAGTAGTAAAGTCAGAATTTGAACCCAGAGTCTGGCTCCTCACCACTAGGATATATTGTCTTTTTTGTCCAAATTTCATTATCCTTGAGGTTCGGAATTGTTTTTTTCTTTTGAAAAAAATTTTTAAAGGGTATCCAAGCATTGCTTGGATTTTTTTTTTTTTATTGGAGCATAGTTGCTTTACAATGTTGTATTAGTCTCGGCTGTACTGCAAAGTGAATCAGTTATACATATACGTATATCCAGAGATTCAGAAATTTCTTGATGTCTAACTTTTCTTCTGTTGCTGCAATTTTAAGTTATTCTCTGTTGCTGGGAATTTCCTGAAAATAGGAGAGTTGTTCATTTCCCACGATGAGGCCCACAGCTGATCCAGCTCACGTACAACAGCCTCTCCACACGTCTGGGAAATGAGTGGAACCCATCTTCTCCCCTCTCTTTTTAAAACAATATAAATATACTCCTTTTCACATTTACATTTTTCCTCATGCAATATATTCTCCAATGCTCTAGTCGTGTCTGTGAATCTGTTTCCCACTTTTCCACTCATTCATCCAGCAAATTATACAACGAGCCCTGCTCTGTGCCAGGCACTGCTGGCCTAGCTGGCAACAAAGTGGTCATAAACAAGACGAGTGCAGCCCGAGTTCTCAGGAGCCAGTGGTCCAGTAGGGAAAATGACACTGAAGAAATGATGACACGAACAGTTATTCACTAAAACCATGATAAGGGCTGTGAAGGGTGTTCCAGAGGACTTGACCTGATGGGATGAAGCGTCAGCAAAGGCTTCTAGACAGAATGACATTTGGGTCAAGTCCTGAAAGATAATGATGGGCTCTGCCTGGGAGAGGAAGCAGGGAAGGGGATTCCAGGCAAAGGGAAAAGGATAAGCAGAGACCCTTGAGGATGGAAGGAGTTTGGACAGTTCAAGGAACCAAAGAACAGCCTGAGGGCCCAGAGCCCAGTGACAGGGGAGCATTGTCCTGGAAGATGAGTAAAGCAGGCAGGGGAAGCTGGATCTTACAGGGCCTGAGGCCCAGAGAGTTCTCGGTGCAGTGGGAAGCAATTGGACTCATTCAGCAGAGAAGGGCCCAGCCCTGCCTGCAGTGCTTCAGTTCCCGGCTTTCAAATCACTGAGAGTTCCAGCTAAATGAACAAGGAGGCCACCTGCATTCACCCATGTAACCTGAGTATAGAATATTTTTAGAATGTTTTAAGGACAGTCTTACAAATGAACAGCCTACCCCAAATGCCCTTTGTTATCAGAAACTTCATCTTTTTCAGTAACACATTGCCAACTGGTCCACAGAGACTAAATTTGTCGAGAGTCCTGGATCACAGCCCCCAGTGGCCTGATTCCAGGCTCACTTGTGGTCTATTGTGCCCAAAGACCACGATTTCCACAAGCAACAGGGTAGTACCCGCTGCAGTTGGGCGATGCGACGGTCCTGCCTAGGTTCAGCCTCTGTCTCAAGAACTTGGATATTTACTTGTCTTCATATTTACATCTTTATTTATGAATCTATGTCCTTACCTTATTCTAAAAATGATTTAAAGAGGCTTATAAGGGTAGAGAAAATAGAACAAGATAACAGAAAGAGAACATAAATTCAAATGAAGAGGAGAATAAAAGGAAAAACAAGAGGAGGGCCATAGAAATGACTCAAAAATGACTTCTTAGAGTTCTGTACATTTGGCTCTGAGTTTTCTAACAGCCAATATTGTTGGAATTTGAGGAGACTAATTAATCAGATCCTTCTTTAGAAGGTTCAGAAGTAATTAAGAAATAGAGCTGAGAAGAAAATTAAAATACTGTTTCTGTTCTTATGCTGGAAAAGGTGGACTGGAGAACCAGACTTGGGTCTGAGGTCTGAATATTCTTCCCCCTGAAGTGTATTGACTGGGTCCACTGCCCCAGTAGAACTGTGGACAAATACCGACTTAGTAGCAGAAACTGCCTGGCACCTAGCCAGCAGAACCTGCACCACCCATGACCTAGAGGAGGCAAATCCAGAGGATAAGAACACCCTTGCCCTGAGAACTGATCCCAAAGGAGCAATGAGAAGACCCCAGCAGTGCCCATTGTCCCAATGTCAACAAGCGGTTAAATCATCCTCCACCCTGGGGAGGAGGTTATAAAAGACAGAGAGAAGGATGAAAACAAATCTGCAATCAGACCTTTTCAATCCTGTTCAAGGACACAGCTCTTTGCTGCCCTGACCTTAGCAAACATCTATGTTGCATTGCTTCTCAAATTTCTGTGTACACACAGATTACTCAAAGATTTTTTTTGAAACACAGATTCTGATACATGGGTCTGGTGTGGAGTTGAGATTCTGTATTTCAACAAGCTTCCAGGTGACGCCAACACTGCTGGTCCACATGGAGAGCATCTAGAACAGGGGTCCTTGACCTGGGCCCACACAGAATTCTTGAATTCAGGGGGCCCATGAACTTGGATTATAAAAAATATGTATTGATGCATCTTTATTTTTACTAACTTCTAACAGAAACTTATCATTCCCTTCAATTATGAACGTAGATAACAAACCACAGCAGTAGGAGGAGTACCTGTGACTTTTGTCCCCAATAGAAATCTCAGATCTCTTCAATATCCCTCCATTGCTCTCGCAGATGGCTCCAAATTTCGCTTTATGATCTCTCCAAATATTACCGATGACTGTTTGGGAATTACAGTAGTGATTAGGCCCACTGCTAGTTCTTATCATTTCATGTGTTAATAAAGAGGCATGTACTTTATCCTAGCAAAAATGAACACATTAGGATATTTTAAAATTTTTCAATAGCTGTATTTCAGTATATTTGGTTTCCTTTGTAATCCTATGCATTTTATTTTTATGCAATTAAAAGTATTATAGGCATCACCAGAATGCAGGAGGTACACAAAAACTTAAGAATCCTTGATCTGGAAGGAAGGTTCTACCAGAGGTGGCCTCTACCCCATGGTGGGGAGAGCATGTTCTTAGGCTGGATTCTGAGCCAGACAACCTGGGTCTCAATCCTCCTTCCTATGAAGTGTAAGACCCCAGGCAAGTGTTTACCCTCCCTGTGCCTTGAGAGCATGTAATTCAAAGAGGGTGGTTAAAGAATTAAAGGAGTTACTGTTTTCAAGGTGTAAGAACAGTGCCTGGCTGAGAGTGGGTACCTTATGAGTGTTGGCTAAATAGAGCATAGGAGTACTACATTCAGAATCTCAACTCAACAAGCATCTCTTCAGCACTCACCAAGGAGACAGAGATGACTATTGCAAAATCCCTGTTCTCACAGAGCCCAAGGGTTCAGTAGGAGAGAGGGCAAACCAGCAATCTGAACACACGAGGTCAGCAAGCAGCTCATCTGGTGGAAGCAGAGTTGGAGGCTGAGCTCAGTCAACCTGCACCCCCTTACCCGCCCCTCAGCTTCCAGTCCCAGAAGCCTTGGGAACCCCAGGTTCCCCTCAAAACTCAGTTTAAAAACCACTGTTGGAAGCCATGCATAAGCTGGATTTATCCTGGACGAGTCTGTTTTGTTGTTTAACAGCTTTACTGAAATATGAATGACATACAACAAACTGCACATGAAGTGCACAACTGGATAAGTACACACCTATGGAACCAGCACCACATCTAGAAAAGGAACATACCCATCACACCCAAGGTTGTCTCACCCATTTGTAACCCTCTCTCATCCCTGTCTGCCCCTCCCCAGCCCCCTACTCCTCCACCCCTACCCCCATCCCAGGCAACCATTGTTTGGCTATTTAAATGAATTACAATGAAATAAAATTAAAAATCACTTCTTCTGTAGCGCTAGTCATGTTTCAAGCATTCAGTAGCCATGCATGGTTATCATATTGGATGGTGCAGGTAGAGAACATTTCTATCTTCACAGTGTTCTACTGGACAGCACTACTCTGAATATTAGATCCCTTTCCCTTTTATAGTGCTAGATAAAAGAGGTCCAGATTTCTTCCCAGGCTCACATTTTTTTAAGATGCTTATGGCTACTGAGAGCTTTCTAGGTGCCAAACTACTAAGCTTTTAGCATGTATTTCATTAAAAAATCACAATGGCCCTATGAGATAGGAACAATGAATGTCCTCATTCTCTAAATGGGCAAACCAAGGCTCAGGAAGGTTAAATGGATGGGAGAGCTGGTCCGGCCTCCACGCCTTGCCTTTGCCCTTGCCCTTGCCCTTGTCCTTGCTTTATTTCTGAGGCAGCACAATTCAGTGGTTAAGAGCACAGACTCAGGAGTCTGCCCACACAGGATTCAGCCTGGCTCTACTACCAGCTGTGTGATCCTGGACAAGTCATCAATTATATATGCTTCTGTGTCCTCCTCTGTAAAACAAGGATAATAATAAAGCCTGCCCCCTATGGTTGTTGTGAGGATTGAATTCATAAAATACATAAAGCCTTTAGGAGGGTGCCTGGCACACAGGAGGGTCTATATAAGTGTTCCCTATTTTATACCCTTTTCCTCACTCCCATCCTGAACTCTTTTGTGCAACACACCAGTTTCTCAGAAATAGAAGCACATATCCTGAATAACTGGACATTTACTCATTCCATTATTCCCTCTCTCGACATCTCCCGAGTCCCCACAAAGCACAAGGCCCTCTGGGCTCTGCGCTGTGTCACATACAACGATGAATGAGGTCCCCGTGGTTTCAGGCTTTTCCCTAGTGATCTGTAAGTCACTTCCTTTTCTTCTTCTTCTTTTTTTTTTTTTTTTTTTGCAGTACGCGGGCCTCTCACTGTTGTGGCCTCTCCCGTTGCAGAGCACAGGTTCCGGATGTGCAGCCTCAGCAACCATGGCTCACGGGCCAAGCCGCTCGGGGGCATGTGGGATCTTCCCGGACCGGGGCACGAACCCGTGTCCCCTGCATCGGCAGGCAGACTCTCAACCACTGTGCCACCAGGGAAGCCCTCCTTTTCTTTTTAAAGTACACACAAGATGGTTTGAGGAAACAGAAGCACAGAATCATTTTCCCACTCCACTGGCTTTTCAAAAGAGTTAAGTGGTGTTAGGTTCCTAATTTGTACCTATCTTTCTCATTCCTTTTTTTTTACTGCCTTTGAATGCCTCATGTCCCAGTCAGAGCAAGAACACAGGTGTTTTCTCAAGTAAACTCAAATAACATATTATCACCATAAGGATCCTCGTGACAGATTATCACTGCAAGAATCATTAAGTCTTAGCATAAAAGTCCATTAAGGGGGGCTTCCCTGGTGGTGCAGTGGTTGAGAATCTGCCTGCTAATGCAGGGGACACGGGTTCGAGCCCTGGTCTGGGAGGATCCCACATGCCGCAGAGCAACTAGGCCCGTGAGCCACAACTACTGAGCCTGCGCGTCTGGAGCCTGTGCTCCACAACAAGAGAGGCCGCGATAGTGAGAGGCCCGAGCACCGCGATGAAGAGTGGCCCCTGCTTGCCACAACTAGAGAAAGCCCTTGCACAGAAACGAAGACCCAACACAGCAAAAGTAAATAAATTAATTAATAAACTCCTACCCCCAACATCTTCTTTAAAAAAAAAAAAAAAAAGTCCATTAAGGGAAACTTCTTTTGGGAAGAATAGACATACATAGAAATGCAGACTTTGCCAGACACGAGACTGCCTTTTCTAATAGACAAGACAGTAAGACCCATTCTCAAGGGTTTTTGTCCTTTAGGGAACGATTTCTTCTCCTTTTAGTCTCCACTCTCAGCCCCCTGTCCACGTTCAACATTTGACTTCCAAGAAAAGACTTTATTTCTCTGATGAAAATGGAAGAGGGTGGTCCACCTCACTCCACTCTCCAGAGGCACCAATGTCCCCAGTGCAAATGTCCACTGGTTATGGAACTGAACAAAGAGTCCTTCCGGACCCCCACTGGTATCGCACTGTATGAAACCACATTCCATGACCAGAAAAAGCCCTAACAACACACATACACATGCATGAACACATACATATGCACACACATGCACATACACACAAACACTTCTTCAGCTTACTTTCAAATGATGTAGTTTCCATTCTGAAGTGACAAAATTTTTATCCAACCTGAGAGTGTTAAGAATTTCTTCCTGATTACTCAAACCAACATTTTTTAAAAGGATAGAGTTTAGATTAGTAAAACCATAGAATCTATCACATGAGCATGCAAAAGTTCTCCTTGGGTACATGTTGATCCTTAGAAACACAATTTTATTTTCTCGGACAATTAGAGGGAGATTATGCCACTGAGTCTAAGAAGATGGTATCACTTATCTCCTGGCATGCAGCCCATAGCTATCTTAATTTAAAAAACCCTAGAGCAGCATTTTCCAATTTGTGTTTTGCAGAACAATAGATCCATGAGGTGTTAATAAGTATCCCTGGGGGAAAATAAGTGGTTCTATAAGCAAATAAGTTTAGCAAAAGCTGGGCTGAAAACTTAAACTTCTCAGAGCCTTTAATATGCTAATGTGTGTTATACCCTGGTGGGGTGAACAGGATTAAGGAGAGAAGTTTGTATTGTGCATGTATGTAACAACCAATCCATGTTAGCTTTTATAATTATTAGCTATTATGATACAAGGCTTGCTAAACTGACATGTTAAGAGCACCCTTCTTCCACAGGACAGCTCTCTAGATTTAATGTTCCACGAAACACACTTTGGGAAAGGCTAACCCAGCTCACTCCGTATTGGTATTTAATAAGTATTTTACTCATTTTTGTGAGCAAAGAATTAAGGTAAAATATAATGCAATGTAGAAAAGCACAAAGTACAATAGAATCTTACTCCTGAGATTTACAGCCTCCAAACAAAAATGGATCCTGTTTGGACAGGAATTCATTTATTCTGCCTCCCTCACCAGAACTAATGGTCCTAACAGTTTTATGTGGTTCTAATTACTTTACATCTACCTAAAAATGGGCACATCCATGCATGTGAATCATTTATTAAGAGAACTTTTGGAACACAGAGAAAAGCCCCAGGTTACCTTCATTAGTCTTTCATTCACCCACTCATTCACTGAAATACACACACACACACACACACACACACACACACACACACACACACACACAGGTATATATATAGGAGGACCTGTTATGTATCAGATATTGTTCTAGGCCCTGGAGATAAAATACTGAATTAAGTAGACTACTTCCCTGCCCTCCTGGAGTTTTACATTCTAATGGAGAAGAAAGATGGTACACAGATAAATAAGGAAATATAGAGTATGTTAGTATAAGTGCACTGGAGAAAAACACAGCAGGATGAGGGGCTCAGGGACTGCCAGAGCGGTGTGGGGTGAGTTGTTATTTTAAGTAAAGGAGCTGGGAAGCCTTCACTGATAAGGTGATATTTGAGCAGAGATCTGAAAGTAGCAAAGGACAAACCAGGCAGAGGGTGGAAAGAACTTGATTGTTGAGTTTGAGTAACGTGGAGAAGAGTGTGGCTGCCGTAGAGCCAGCGGCAGGGAGAGTGAGAGAAGACGAAGCTGTGAGAGGAATGCGCGGGTTTGCAGCAGCATGGATGGACCTAGAGATGATCATATTAGGTGACGGGGAAAGACAAATACTATACGATGTCACTTACCTGTGGAATCTAGAACACGACACAAACGAACATATCTACAAAACAGAAACAAACTCACAGACATAGAGAACACACGGTGGTTACCAAAGGGGAAAAGTGGGGGGGTATAAATTAGGAGGCTGGGATTAACATATACACACTAATATATATAAAATAGATAAATCAACAAGGACCTACTGTAGCGCACAGGGAACTATACTCAATATCTTATAATAACTTATAATGGAAAAGAATCTGAAAACGAATATATAATATATATATATAAAAAACTGAATCCCTTTGCTATACACCTGAAATTAACACAGCATTGTAAATCAACTATACTTCAATAAAAAATAAATAAAAATAAAATTAAAGTTAAAAATTAAAAAAATAATAAAGAGGAATGGGCAGGAGAGGGCATCAGATCATCTGGGGCATTGTAGGCATTTGTCAAGACTTTGGCTTTTACTCTGAGGAGCCACCGCAGGATCTTGAGCAGAGATCAAGCTGTTTTGTTTTAAAAGGATCATACTCTCTGCTGGATTACGATTAAATATGGTGGCCATGGAGGGCAGAAGTGGGAGTGGGGGGAGCAATCCAGGTACAAAGGACCGTGGTGGCTAGAACCCTAGAGGTAGCAATGGACAGGGCTCCAGGAATGAAATTCCTTATGGGAGAAGTGACACCTGTCAGGCTGCTCATCATTCAATAGGCCCCCTGGGATTGCCACTGACATGTGGAGGAAGGCTCTCTGTCCGGTAGCCATGGCTAATCCTCTTTAGTGAGTAAATCAGCTTGTTAGCAACCTGCCATCTCCTTCCTCTCCAAGAGATTCATACTACAAGATATAAATTGAGATGCCTGGTAGATTACCATAGCTACAGGTGCCTGGCAACCAGGACTAGACTGATGGCCATTGATCAATGGGCTCCAGAGTCTCCCCAGAGGTGATGAATGCACTGAAAAGGGCATCCAAGTTCCCGAAACAGTCCAAAGCAGAAAGAAAACCATACAATCATCATCTTGTTCTGTCTGATTGGCTTTTGTCTTGCACAGACACGGGGCCAGCTCACAGCCCATCATGGGCTCACTCTTCAGATAAGGAACCTCCAAACCAACCATCAGCAGAATAGGTGCAAGCTCTAAAGGCAGAGACAAAGACACTTGTCATGAGAACAAAGGAGATGAAGGCAGTCAAAGAGATATTTAACAGGTCAATGCTGGAATAGAGAAGGGAGCAGAGAGGGAGCAGGAAAGAGAGTGAGAGGGACTCAGGGTCAGAGACTATGAGCCCTGGGCCAGATTGGCCTGAGGCCTGTTTTTTTGGAAATAACGTTTTATTGGAGAAGAGCTGAACTCTATTCATTTACATATTGTCTATGGCTGCTTTCATAGTGTGATGACAGAGTCTATTGGTTATGGCCTACAGAACCTTTCATATGTATTACTTGACCATTTACAAAAAAAAAAAAAGTTTGTCCACTCCTGATCCTATGGCTCCCAGATGGGCTGGAGGACGTGCTCTCCTTGTTCACCAGAGTGCTTGGCTTGGTTCAAGGCACTGAACCATGGTGCGCTGCAAGGCATGTTAAATAAATACTAACAACTTACAAAGATATAGCCAACATCACTTTCACGATGAGGAGGTAAGAAATCCTATAATCACAGCTGCAGGTCCTTGTCTCTGCTGGCAAGGTACCAGAGAGAATCTCTGCCTCAGGACCTAACACTACACACAGAGGAGCCAAGAAATTGTGCAAATACAGATGAGACAGGAGGAGGAGAAAAGTCCTCAAAGGAGAACTACATCAGGACTGTTTCCATCAACTTCACTGCTGTGGACTGAATTATGTCCCACCACCCCCCAAATTCATATGGAATTCATGTTGAAGCCCTAACCCCCAATGTGTTATGTTTGGAGGTAGGGCCTTTCAGAAGTCATGAGGGTGGGGCCCTCATGATGGGATTAGTGCTCTTATGAGGAGAGATATCAAAGTGCTAGCATGCTCGCTCTCTCTCTCTCCCTCTCTCTCTCCCTCTCTTTCTCTCTCTCTGCCAAGTGAGGACACAGTGAGAAGACAGCCATCTGCAAACCAGAAAGAGGGCTTTCACAGGAACCCAACCATGCTGGCACCCTGATCTCAGACTTCCAGCCTCCAGAACAGTGAGCAAATTAACTTCTGTTGTTTAAGTCACCCAGTCTATGATATTTGTTATGGCAGCCAGAGCCAACAAAGACATTCACCAAAGTGCTGGACCCAACAGAGTGTGACTCTGGGAGCAACAGAGCAGGCATAACTGTGGAGAGAAGACCACAGAAATATCCTATTTCCTCCTCCATTATATGACCAGGACTCTCCTTTTCCTACCTCCAGGAAAGTCAAATTTCAATTTTATCTCTTCCAGGCACCCAACCAGGAGACAACTAGGAAAATGGAACTGGTACAAGATGATGGCTCCAGTTCTCCAAGAAACTCTCCCTACTTAATGGTCCATGGACATTGCCCAGTGACCCCCAGGCTTTCCTGTGACGCCTCCATTTGCTGCTAATTATTTTCTGGAACCAGAGCTCATAGAAACAGGCTCCAAAAAGCTTCTAAAATAGCCAAGGTACAAAACATCAAGGTTTCTGGTTTCTTTTTTTCTTGCAACCTTACCTTACTGGAGAGTACTAGTGTTCACCAAAGTTGCCATCTATGTTGGGTTGGGAGAATTTGGAGAGATTTGGTGCCTTCAATAACTCAAACAGCTGCCAAAGACTTTGGGGGATGAAAGGTAAAATAAGATCCATATCGTGGCTTCTCCTACCCCACCCCTCATATCGTATTGACTGAACCAAAGGAAGACAGTGAGATACCTTTTGTCCCCCTGACCTCCTATTACATAAGCCGCAGAAATTCTCTGAAGGTAAGAAAGGGTGAGAGGAACAGACATTTTGTTTTACAAGACTCTCCAAACCCTGGGTCTCCTCTGTAAAGCTCTGTAAAGTCTGAGGGCCCCACCCTCATGACTTCTGAAAGGCCAGCTCTTTTATCCTCTGTTGAGAGATGGAATTGAGCTTGATTTGATGACAAAATAATTTAAGATCTTTCTCTAAAAATGTTGGGCCAGGACATGAAAATGCTGTTGACAATGCTGGAATTGTTTCTTGATGCCTTGGAGTGAAACAAATAACTCACCCTTAAAAGGCTGAAGCAATTGTCTCTGGGGTCCTGCCCTGTCTTCAGAATGACCATCTGCCCCTTTCTGCTCCTGAGGCCACATGGCAATAAGATGAGCCCATCCCCCAAGCAGTTAATTTTCCTTTTTTGAAGATCTGTAGGTAAGAGAGGTATTTTTCCATTACGAGTTCTGCTTTTTTCTTGAGCGTTTTCTGTCCTTGACTGTTTATTTCTTCTACCTACTGTTTTTTTGTTAAACCTGAAAAGGGTCTAGTGGGAGAAGAATGTGCACAGGTTCTGATTTCCCTGTGGGAAAAGGAAGTGTAGGGCTCACCAGGTTCTTTCTACTGAGCTGGAAATCAGTGTTATTTGGAATGTTGCCTCTTCTTTTGCAGACTGGTGCACGTTAAAACACACAGTTAAATTTAACTGGTTTAAGAGAGGCTAATGGAAAAATTTGAAAACATGAAGAGGTCAAGAGCCAGGGGAGAAATACAAATGGTCAATAAACATGCTAATAAATGTTACATTTTACAGTAATCAAAATTGCTAATGCAAACCCAAACAATGAGATTTCATTTTTTGCCCATCACATTAGTAAACACTTTAAAAAAATATAATGGGGGCTTCCCTGGTGGTGCAATGGTTAAGAATCTGCCTGCCAATGCAGGGGACATGGGTTCGAGCCCTGGTCTGGGAAGATCCCACATGCCATGGAGCAATTAAGCCCGTGTGCCACACTACTGAGCCCACATGCCACAACTACTGAGTCTGCACTCTAGAGCCCACGAGCTATAACTACTGAAGCCCACGTGCCTAGAGCCTGTGCTCCACAACAAGAGAAGCCACCGCAATGAGAAGTCCGTGCACCACAACAAAGAGTAGCCCCTGCTCACCGCAACTAGAGAAAGCCTGCGGGTAGCAACAAAGACCCAACACAGCCAAAAATAAATAAATAAAATAAATTAATTAAAAAAAAAAATATATATATATATAATGGGCTCTGACCTGTAGGTTTTCACATGTGAGATTCTGAGGGAGGCACACACACACTAAGTGCTCTCTCTGGGTAGGTACTCAGGTAGGGTTTGTACCTCCTTGCAAGTCCTGCTTAGTTGGCCTCACTAGCACCTCACTCTGGGTTCTGGAGTCATTAGCACCTACCTCAGCTGAAGCACTGAAAGGACTCTCATTTAGCATACCGTATACCACCTCCAACGCAAGAAGGTCACCCCTGGTTTACAGATGTCAAAAGTTAAGTCTCGGGCTTCCCTGGTGGTGCAGTGGTTGAGAGTCCGCCTGCCGATGCAGGGGACACGGGTTCATGCCCCGGCCCGTGAAGATCCCACATGCCGCGGAGCGGCTAGGCCCATGAGCCATGGCCGCTGAGCCTGCGCGTCCGGAGCCTGTGCTCCACAACGGGAGAGGCCACAACAGTGAGAGGCCCGCGTACCGCAAAAAAAAAAAAAAAAAGTAAGTCTCTAGCAGATGAACGGATAAAGAAGATGTGGTCCATATATACAATGGAATATTACTCAGCCATAAAAGAGAATGAGGGCCTCCCTGGTGGCGCAAGTGGTTGAGAGTCCGCCTGCCGATGCAGGGGATACGGGTTCGTGCCCCGGTCTGGGAGGATCCCATATGCCGCGGAGCGGCTGGGCCCGTGAGCCATGGCCGCTGAGCCTGCGCGTCCGGAGCCTGCGCGTCCGGAGCCTGTGCTCCGCAACGGGGGAGGCCACAACAGTGAGAGGCCCGCATACCGCAAAAAAAAAAAAAAAAAAAAAAAAAAAAAAAAAAAAAAGAGAATGAAATAATGCCATGTGCAGCAAGATGGGTGGATGTAGAGATGATCACACTAAGTGAAGTAAATCAGAAAGAGAAAGACAAATTACACATGACATCATTTATATATGGAATCTAAAAAAATGATACAAATGAACATGCTCTGTAAATGAACAAAAACAGACTCACAGACTTAGAAAACAAACTTATGGTTACCAAAGGGGAAAGGTGGGGGGAGGGATAAATTAGGAGTTTGGGATCAAAATATACACACTACTATATATAAAATAGATAACAACAGGATGTACTGTATAGCACAGGGAACCATATTCAATACCTTGTAATAACCTACAATGCAAAAGAATCTGAAAAAGTAGGTGATTAAAAAATATTTAATCCCACTAGGGGATTGTAAGTAGAGAAAATGTATGGGAGACCCCCATAAGTTAATGATCACTCAAGAAAGCAGGTTTTACTTAACCACAAAACCAAGTAGGCTTGCTTAGCAAAAAATCCATGCAACAGAAGCATGAGACATGCCTGCAAACAATAAAACAATGGTGGAATGAGACCCACACCCTGCCCAGTGAGTTCAGTAAGTTAATGATTCCTAGGACGTGCTCCTCTGCACACATGAAAAACAAAAATATACGGAAAAGGTAACATTATACTAAAACCTGAGATGATTTACCATATTTTAGTATATGTCACTGCCTTTTTGCTCATTTCCATTGCGCCATGACAGTCCCAGCTTGACCATGTAGGAACAAAAAACTCCCCCGCCTGACATGGAGGAGGAGCTGGTGATGGAAGCTTGACATCTACTCAAGAATGAGGAGGAAGGTGGTCTTCTTCCCCTCCCCACTTTTCCTTTGATTATAAAACTGTAGCCCACTAAGTTCTCAGCGTGGCATTCCCTGGCCCACTTGCTTATAAACCTCACAAGTGTCCTATTGTAATAAATCACTTCTTATCTATCATTTTGCCTCTCACTGAATTCTTTCTGTGCTGAGACATAAAGAACCGGAGCTCCTCGGAGCCCCCCAGGCACATTTCTGCAGTTTCAAAACTAACACAACATTGTAAATCCACTGCACTTCAATTAAAAATAAAGTGAAGTTTCCAGGAAACTTCTTACACTTTCTAAGATCACACAACCAGTCTACGGCAGGGCATGGATCTGAACCAACAAATGTTTGACTTCAGGTCAAGGTCTTGGCACCCCTCTGCTGTTGTCTTAATAAAAGGGCTTTCAAGAGGGTTGGACTTAAAATGAACCCCATCCCCTCCCAAGGCATTCCCTTAGCTAATTGATCCAAAATATGGGGCTGGGTGTATTCCCTTCCCTCTGACATAGTCCACCCCTCCCTAGGGCCATCTGGGCTGGGCCTGGGAGGAGGCACTGTGGGGTCTGCAGGAATTTAGGGCCAGCAGGTCTCCAGCACAGCCCAGAACCCTGCACCTTAGCAGCTCCCCATCATCTCAGAGTGGGGAACAGCAGAGTCCATATGCCTCACTCTCCTGACAGATGTGAGGAAAGCACATTGTAAGCACCGAGTATCAGTCTGTGTCTACAAAAGTCATTATAAACATCACCAGGAATGAGAGAAAAACAAAGCATCTCTATTTATAGTGTAGGAAAGAGGGGGGAAAAAAACATCCTTCCAAGCATATGCTTAATCACACTGCTGTACTAGGAGGGGGAAATTACCTGTAAATCTTTCCTTTGTGGCTGATATGAATCTGATCATCTTCCCTTTGGAGATGGATGTTTCTGACTCTTTAATGGCTGTGGGAGAAAGCAGGGCCCTGCGTTCCTGTGCCAGCCCACTGGGACGCACTTCAAAGCCACTTTGTTTAAACTGGGACACGCCCAGGCAACTGACCCTACCCCACGCCCTTTTGGATTCTCTTTCTCTTTTTGTGCAATCTGTAGTAAGCTCCGCAGCTGACCTCAGAGGTCACCCACAAGCACTTTCCTGTTTGAAACTTGTTCCGCAGGCCACGTTTCCACCGGCTTTGAGTCATTATGCTCCAGCCATGACATCTACACCCCTGTTAGATGAAAGAGCTCTACCATGTCCGCCATCCTGAACACAAAGGCGGCACGGTTTTTGTTGTTGTTTAGATTTGCATTCACTTTTTAAAAATAAAAACCTATATTGCACTTTTTTCTTATTACAAAGGCAATATCTGTTTATCATAAAAATATTCAAACAGTGCATACAAGCAGAGTGGAGAAATAAAAAGCACCCATTATTGCATCAAAGAATAAGCGCAGGGAGCGTGTTGGAATACATGTTTCAGACTTTTTCCTCTGCAGAGCTCTATCTGTCTAGTGTTGCAAAATGAGATCACACTGAACATCCCTGTAATGAACTTGCTTTTTCATTGGGCCCTATGTAGGGAACATCTTTCCATGTCATTAAATATTCTGTATGGGTTTTTTTTTAATATTTTGTAATATGAGCCACGTTTGGTAGTTTTCATCGGAATATAAAAGCAATTCTCACTTAAAATTTCATCTCCTTTGCCATTGCTTTCCTGGGTGTGTTGAGGAAATACTATGGCTCAATCAGAAGAAGCCATGCTTGATTTTTTTCCTTCTGAAAAACAAGGACATTGCTAATGTTCTCTTAACTCCTAGGAGCTATGACCACCTGGTGTGGAGAGCTTCACAACACCCTGGTGCAAAGATGTTCCCCTCTCTCTGTGTCTTCAAGTCAAATCAGAAGAAACCCAAGCTCTTGCCACCCTCCCCATCCCTGCCCCCACTGCCATATTGGAAGTGATGCTGGTTATCTTCCTGCTGGGAAACCTGCCTCCCCAGGAACTACTACAGGAAATGCAAATCTCAGAATCATAAATCTCAGGAGAAAAGAGTCAGCCGAACTTCCCCACCGACTGGGTGAGCATTGGGGTCCACCCTGCCATCTATTACCACTGCTGTCTTTGCTTCTCACTGTGTCCTTTTGGTGCTCCAGGGACAACAGTGCTTCTGGATCATTGGTGGTGATGCCAACCCTAGGCTCAGTCCAGCTTCAAGCATGGCATCCACTGTCCTGGGAGGGAGGATGCCTCCGCTCTCTCTACTGTAAGGCCAGCTCCAGATGCCTCTCATTTAGTATCCAGGGCCTTGGCCTTTTCACTCCTGCAAGAGCTGTTTCTACCATGGCTTCAGCCAGGGGAACAAAGTCAGAAATGGGTCAGGAGCCCATCATTTGCCAAGCAAAACAGCTGTTTATTCCATTTTCCTCTCATACGGATCCACAGCCACATACCTGGCATCCATCATCTCCCTTTTCAACACTGCAAGTATTAAAAATTTCCTCCACTCCCCTTCTGTTCAGTAGGACACTGGGGTAGTGATGGAAGGATTCAGACCCTCAAAACCAAGAAACCCCAGGCAGCTTCACTTCTTTGACCCTGGAATCTGAACATTGCTGGCTTTTTGCTTTCAAAACAATAGAGAATGGTAACATTAAAGGAAAGACCAGACGCCCTTCAAGAGTCCAGGGGAGAGAGAAGTCTCTTTATTCATAATGGAGGAGGAATAATTTCCCTTCCTCACCTTTTATTCTCTAACCCAAACACAAGCCAGGGAAATATTTAGCGTGTCTTGCTAGAGCAGTGAAAAATAAAACCCTAGCTAAGCTTTAAGTGGGTCACGCTGCTACACAGCAAAATTAATCTTCAATGGATCGCTCCCTCTGTCTTTAAATGAACAATTATTGTTTTTAGGGAAACTGCCTGGTGCCATGAAAAAAACTCCGGGATTGGAATCAGAAAACCCAAGCTGTCCTTTCCCTGCCTCTTACTACCATGTGACTCTGAGTCAAGTATTAAACTCCCTGAAGCCTAATTTCTCTCTCTGCCTAAGATTGGACTTAGAGTGAAACCTTAATACCCAAAGTCTGTTAGCCAAGAGTCCCTGTCTCCCTGGACAGTGCTTAACAGTTCATCAACAACATTTGCCAAGGCAACTTATTTTTCTGTGCATCTTTTATAATTTCCAGGAAAAAAACCCTGAAAATCCCAATACTTGCTCAATATGTGGGAATCATTAAAGTACCCTAGCTAGGTAACAGTTGATTTACTATAATTTACTAATGTCTCTGAAATTCAGTGTCCTCAACTCTCATGATAACTAACACAAATTCTATAGGCTGGGCACTAGTCTAAATGTTTAGGTATATTAACTCATTAAAATTTTACAACTACAACTCTGTAAGGTAGGTTGTATTATTATGATCATCCTTACAGTTGAGGAAACTGAGCCATAAGAGGTTAAGTGATTTTCCCATGGTCACACAGCTAAGAATTGGCAGAGCCAGGATTTGAACCCAGGCAGCCTCGCTCCAGAGTCCATATTCTTCAGTGTATGTCACACAACCTCTAGCTCTGAGATGATGGAATGGTGAGTCAGGCTTACCTCCTAGGATTGCTGAAAGGATTAAATGTATACAAGACACTGTACTCTCACCCATGAAGTCCCCAAGATATGAGTCAGTTTTACTATTTTATTATTTTCTAGATGAATCTGATAAAGCATTGTGACGCTAGTTGAAAATTATTAAAACTGTATGGCAACAAAGAAAAATCCAGCTATCATGCAATACACAGTGAATTAAAGTGAAATACATAATTTGTTCTGGTTGTGCCTATGTCAAAATATGTTCACATTGTATAAGTGTATCAGTCAGTTATTGCTGCATAACAAACAACAAGCACTTATTCCTCACATGTCTGCTACTTAGCTATGGATCTATGTCTTCAGACTGGGCTTACCTGGGCGGCTTTGCTGCAGTCCAGCTGGGCTTATGTCCCTGATGCAGGTTGGACTCAGGTCTGCTCCTCACGTCTGTCCTGGGGCTCAGGCTGAAGGGGAAACACCAGCTGAGGTGAGCTCTTCGTGTGGCAATGACAGTGGTACAAGAGGGCAAGTCCAACTGCACAAGTGCACTTTAAGCCTCTGTTCACATCATCACATCCCATTGTCAAAGTAAATCAGGGACTTCCCTGGCGGTCCAGTGATTAAGACTCCACGCTGCCACTGAAGGGGGCAGGGGTTTGATCCCTGGTCAGGGAAATAAAATCCCACATGCCACCTGGCGCAGCCAAAACAAAAACAAAGTAAATCATGTGGCTGAGCAAAATAAGAGCATAAGAAAGTGCACTTCACACCGCATGAGACCAAAGTAAGTCACACGGCCAAGTCCAACATCAACTGAGCAGGGAAGCATACTTCTCCCCATGGAAGTGGAGGTTAGGGAGTAAATACTTTTAAACAATAATCTTCTGGGCTGGCCAAAAAGTTCGTTCAGGTTTTCCATAACATCTTACAGAAAAACCCAAACGAACTTTTTGGCCAACCCAATACTATAAGAAAGACCAGACAGAAACAGAAAAAAACTGAGAAACATGATTAGTTTGGTGAGATTGGGAGTGAGTATTTTTGTCTTCCTTTTTCCCCAAAATAACATTTACTATTTTACTGTCTTTGAGATTGAAGGGAAAAAAAATAAAAGGAAACCTCAAGAATCAGTCCTAAAAAAATAGGCTGGGGATTAACAGGTACAAAATACTATATATAGGGCTTCCCTGGTGGCGCAGTGGTTGAGAGTCCGCCTGACGAAGCAGGGGACACGGGTTCGTGCCCCAGTCCGGGAAGATCCCACATGCCGTGGAGAGGCTGGGCCTGTGAGCCATGGCCACTGAGCCTGCGCGTCCGGAGCCTGTGCTCCGCAACGGGAGAGGCCACGACAGTGAGAGGCCCGCGTACCGCAAAAATATATATATATATACTATATATAAAATAGATAAACAACAAGGACCTACTGTATAGCACAGGAAAATATATTCAATATCTTGTAATAACATATAGTGGAAAAGAATCTGAAAAAGAATATTAATATAATATAATATAGTATAATGAAATATATGTATATGTGTATAACTGAATCACTTTGCTGTACACCTGAAACATTGTAAATCAACCATACTTCAATTTTTTTAATTTAAAAATAAATAAATTTTAAAAAGCTAAAAAAAAGAGTAGGTAGAAAGGAAAGACTGTCACTAAATAACCTTTGTTCATTGATTCAACAAACTCTCGCAGAGTCCTCCTTTGCGCAGGTAAATCTAGTCCCTGTCCTCAAGCAGCTCACAGTCTAGCAAATGAGAGATAATGAAATAGATGATGATGATGATAATGATAATAATAGCCAACATTAATTAAGTGGCCCATAGCCCAGGTGCTGTGTTAAGCCATTTACATGGTATAATCTGTAATCCTATTGCAAAGCTCTACAAAGGAGGTTCTGTTAAAATCTATTTTACAGAACAGAACCTGACTCAAGGTCAACCAGCCAACATGCAGCAGAACTGGAATTCTCACCAGGCAGCCCAGCTTCAGGCCCTGCACTCCTCAGCACTTCATTCCCCATTCACTCGGATCCCCTAAACCATCCCACCCTTATTCCTTCACAGCAGACCCTCTCCCTATCCCTGGATTAAAAGATTACTAACACAACACACCCTCGTCTTGGAGGTTTGGCAAACACAAAGCCTGTGCATTTAACCAACTAGATCTCACAGGTAGGTGTGGGCAAAGGGTGCCAGCCTTCAGTAAAGAAACTGGTTTTTTGGTAAGCTTGGAGAAGACATGAAGGAAGGTTCATTTTCTGGATTAATAGGGGCTGAGTACATCCACTGAGGGTGGTGACTGGCTTTTCTCCACCTCATATGGAAATGATAAAAATAAGGGCTTGCACACAGCATCAGGGAACCAGGTGAGGCAAAAGTGAGCATTTCCAGATCACAGGGACCTTTTTATGGAAAGAGACTCCCAAGGGGAGGGAAGATCCCTTTCCCAGAGGCGGGGTGGTGAAGCAGGTCAAGCAGGGAGCAAAGTGCAGACGGACAAGCTGGCCTCAAACAACACCCTAGAATTCAGCAACTCTTCTGTCAGGTTCTTTTTCTTCCTCCCTTTCTTGAGACCGCTTTCAGAATGTGCCAATCAATAGAGGTTGAGTCAAACACCAAAGCCCATTTTGACCACCCGACTATTTCCTCCTCCTTGATTTCCTCACCTTCCCGGACCATCCTGGAGTCTGCTCTTGGGCATTCTTCCTCTAGGAGGGCAGTGAAGGAAGAACTAGCCACCCCTCCACCCATCCCTCACCAAAACACAACAAGAACACAGGAGCCCTATAAACACTGGCATCGGACTCAGCTACTTAAACTACAATAACAATATTTCATTCCTCAGTAGCTAAGACTGAGAGTGCCAATACAAAAACAACAACCAACAAGAGACTGTTTGATGCATCAAGTAGGAAAGAACTTATTTGTTTGTAAGTGTCCAATCCAACCCATCATAAATGACCTGACAAAAGGAAGGGCTGAATGTAAGCTGCAGGAGCCCTTCCAGAGAAATCCCACACAGAGGCTGCCGGCAGCTCCCTTTTCTTAGAAATAATGGCCAATCACGTTAAGTACAATAACAGAAAAATAAGAGTCCGACTCTCCCCATAAAACTGGGTCGCTCCTCACTGAAGCCAGCTCTGGGTAACAGTTAACTCCCAGCCAGTTCCCCTGATTAACAACCTGTGGGGTTTTCACCAATGGGTTTACAGATGTATCAGTCCTCACATGACTGACAGGAGGGAAAATAAGAGATTAAAGAGGTGCTTCAAGAAAAAAGAAAAATCTCAAATAAACAACCTAAACTTACACCTAAAACAATTAGAGACAGAAGAACAAAAACCCCCGAAGTTAGCAGAAGGAAAGAAATCATAAAGATCAGATCAGAAATAAATGAAAAAGAAATGAAGAAAACAATAGCAAAGATCAATAAAACTAAAAGCTGCTTCTTTCAGAAGATAAACAAAATTGATAAACCATTAGCCAGACTCATAAAGAGAAAAAGGTAGAAGGCTCAAATCAATAGAATTAGAAATGAAAAAGGAGAAGTAACAACTGACACTGCAGAAATACAAAGGTTCATGAGAGATTACTACAAGCAACTATATGCCAATAAAATAGACAACCTGGAAGAAATGGACACATTCTTAGAAAAGTACAACCTTCCAAGACTGAACCAGGAAGAAATAGAAAATATAAACAGACCAATCACAAGCATTGAAATTGAGACTGTGATTAAAAATCTTCCAACAAACAAAAGCCCAGGACAGATGGCTTCACAGGTGAATTCTATCAAACATTTACAGAAGAGTTAACACCTATCCTTCTCAAACTCTTCCAAAATATAGCAGAGGGAGGAACACTCCCAAACTCATTCTACGAGGCCACCATAACCCTGATATCAAAACTAGACAAAGATGTCACAAAAAAAGAAAATGACAGGGCTTCCCTGGTGGCGCAGTGGTTGAGAGTCCGCCTGCCGATGCGGGGGACACGGGTTCGTGCCCCGATCCGGGATGGTCCCACATGCCGTGGAGCGGCTGGGCCCGTGAGCCATGGCCGCTGAGCCTGCGCGTCCGGAGCCTGTGCTCCACAATGGGAGAGGCCACAACAGTGAGAGGCCCACGTACCGCAAAAAAAAAAAAAAAAAAAAAAAAAAAAATGACAGGCCAATATCACTGATGAACATAGATGCAAAAATCCTCAACAAAATACTAGCAAACAGAATCCAACAGCACATTAAAAGGATCATACACCATGATCAAATGAGGTTTATCCCAGGAATGCAAGGATTTTTCAATATACACAAATCAATCAATGTGATACACCACATTAACAAACTGAAGGATAAAAATCATATAATAATCTCAATAGATGCAGAAAAACTTTTGACAAAATTCAACACGCATTTATGATAAAAACTCTCCAAAAAGTAGGCATAGAGGGAACCTACTTCAACATAATAAAGGCCATATATGAAAAACCAACAGCCAACATCATTTTCAATGGTAAAAAACTGAAGCCATTTCCTCTAAGATCAGGAACAAGACAAGGCTGCCCACTCTCACCACTATTATTCAACAAAGTTTTGGAAGTTTTAGCCACAGCAGTCAGAGAAGAAAAAGAAACAAAAGGAATACAAATCAGAAAAAAGAAGTAAAACTGTCACTGTTTGCAGACAACATGAAACCATGCATAGAGAATCCTAAAGATGCCAAAAGAAAACTACTAGAGCTATTCAATGAATTTCCTAGAGTAGCAGGATACAAAATTAATTCACAGAACTCTCTTGCATTCCTATACACTAATGATGAAAAATATGAAAGAGATATTAAGGAAACATTCCCATTTACCATTGCAACAAACAGAATAAATTACCTAGGAATAAACCTACCTAAGGAGACAAAAGACCTGTATGCAAAAAACTATAAGATACTGATGAAATTAAAGGTGATACAAACAGATGGAGAGATATACCATATTCTTGGATTGGAAGAATCAATATTGTGAAAATGACTATACTATCCAAAGCAATCTACAAATTCAGGGCAACCCCTATCAAACTATTAATGGCATTTTTCACAGAATTAGAACAAAAAATTTCACAATTTGTATGTAAACACAAAAGACCCTGAATAGCCAAAGCAATCTTGAGAAAGAAAAACGGAGATGGGGGGATCAGGCTCCTGGGCTTCAGACTATACTACAGAGCTACAGTAATCAAGACAGTATGGTACTGGCACAAAAACAGAAACATAGATCAATGGAACAGGATAGAAAGCCCAGAGATAAGCCCACGCACATATGGTCACCTTATCTTTGATAGAGGAGGCAAGAATATATAATGGAGAAAAGACAGCCTCTTCAATAAGTGGTGCTGGGAAAACTGGACAGCTACATGTAAAAGTATGAAATTAGAACACTCCCTAACACCATAGACAAAAATAAACTCAAAATGGATTAAAGACCTAAATCTAAGGCCAGACACTATAAAACTCTTAGAGGAAAACATAGGCAGAACAGGCTATGACATAAATCACAGCAATATCCTTTTTGTCCCACCTCCTAGAGAAATGGAAATAAAAACAAAAATAAACAAATGGGACCTAGTGAATCTTAAAAGCTTTTGCATAGCAAAGGAAACCATAAACAAGACGAAAAGACAACCCTCAGAATGAGAGAAAATATTTGTAAACGAGGCAATGGACGAAGGATTAATCTCCAAAATATACAAGCAGTTCATGCAGCTCAATATCAAAAAAACAAACAACCCAATCCAAAAATGGGCAGAAGACCTAAATAGACATTTCTCTAAAGAAGATATACAGATTGCCAACAAACACATGAAAGGATGCTCAACATCACTAATCATTAGAGAAATGTAAATCAAAACTACAATGAGGTATCACCTCACACCGGTCAGAATGGCCATCATCAAAAAATCTACAAACAATAAATGCTGGAGAGGGTGTGGAGGAAAGGGAACCCTCTTGCACTGTTGGTGGGAATGTAAACTGATACAGCCACTATGGAGAACAGTATGGAGGTTCCTTAAAAAACTAAAAATAGAATTAGTATATGACCCAGCAATCCCACTACTGGTCATATACCCTGAGAAAACCATAATTCAAAAAGAGTCATATACCACAATGTTCATTGAAGCTCTATTTACAATAGCGAGGACATGGAAGCAACCTAAGTGTCTATCGACAGATGAATGGATAAAGAAGATGTGGCACATATATACAATGGAATATTACTCAGCCATAAAAGGAAACGAAATTGAGTTATTTGTAGTGAGGTGGATGGACCTAGAGTCTGTCATACAGAGTGAAGTAAGGCAGAAAGAGAAAAACAAGTACCGTATGCTAACGCATACATATGGAATCTTAAAAAAAAAAAAAAAAAAAGGTTCTGATGAGCCGAGTGGCAGGACAGGAATAAAGACGCAGACGTAGAGAATGGACTTGAGGACACGGGGAGGGGGAAGGGTAAGCTGGGACGAAGTGAGAGAGTGGCATGGACATATATACACTACCAAATGTAAAACCGATAGCTCGTGGAAAGCAGCCGCATAGCACAGGGAGATCTGCTCGGTGCTTTGTGACCACCTAGAGGGGTGGGATGGGGGGGGTGGGAGGGAATGGCAAGAGGGACGTGATATGGGGATATATGTATACATATAGCTGATTCACTTTGTTACACAGCAGAAATGAGTACAACATTGCCAAGCAATTATACTCCAATAAAGATGTTAAAAAATAAAAAGATATTAAAGAGGTAATGCGTGTCCCCTCCACACAGGCAAGCAGCTTGCTTCTGCTGCTCCCCCAGCCCTAGTGCTGTTATCACGTAAAGATGTCAGGAAATGCACTGATATTTGTGGAGCTCCTGCCACCCCACTGCTCTGATTCTGCTGTTCCATAATGCAGGACCCCGGACAGTTCCCTAAAGCTGGGGAAGGAACAGTCTGGGGGAGGGGAGCTGCCCACCGCCCGCCCCAAAAGAAAGGGCTGTGGGGGATGGATGCTTCCAAGGGCACCAGGTTTCAATTAAGTCAGGAGGAGCCCTGTGAATACCTTCCTCTCGTCTCCTGGTCTCTTTCTTTTACTGCTTCCTTGCGTCTTTCTTGATATTCTTATCTCAATTTCTGTCAGGATGTGACCTTAAAATCAGTTCATGCAAGGGTACTGGTTTTATTTTATTTTACTTTTTAAATTGAAGTATAGTTGGTTTACAATATTGTGTTAGTTTCAGGTGTACAGCAGAGTGATTCAGTTATATATATATATATATATATATATATATTCTTTTGCAGGTTCTTTTCTATTATAGGTTATTATAAGATATTGAATATAGTTCTCTGTGCTATACAGTAAGTCCTTGTTGTTTATCTATTTTATATATAGTGGTGTGTATATGTTAATCCCAAACTCCTAATTTGGAAGGGGAGGAGAGAGCAGAGCCTGTGGGGATGGGAACAAAAATTAAAGAGGGGATGGGGGGCAGGACAGCATGGATGAACATTAAAAACATTGTGCTAAGTGAAGTGAGCCAGTTACAGAAGGATAGTACTGTATGATCCCACTCCAATGAGGTACCCAGAGTAGTCTAATTCGTAAAGGCAGAAAGTAGGATGGTGGTTGCCAGGGGCTTGGGGAGGTGGGTAGGGAGTTATTGTTTAAGGGACACAGAGTTCCAGTTTGGAAAGATGAAAATTTCTGAATGGTGGTGATGGTTGTACAATTATGTGAATGTACCTAATGGACTGTAGACTTAAAAATGGTTAAGAGGTTGGGCCTCCCTGGTGGCGCAAGTGGTTAAGAGTCCGCCTGCCGATGCAGGGGATACGGGTTCGTGCCCCGGTCTGGGAGGATCCCCTATGCCGCGGAGCGGCTGGGCCCGTGAGCCGTGGCCGCTGGGCCTGCGCATCCAGAGCCTGTGCTCCGCAACGGGAGAGGCCACAGCAGTGAGAGGCCCACATACCGCAAAAAGGAAAAAAAAAAAAAAAAAAATGGTTAAGAGGTTGATTTCATGTTATATACATCTTAGCACAATAAAAAAAAATGTTTAAGGCATGTGGTGGAGGATAGTTTAGTTAGTTGTGTGGAAGACCTAGTCTGGCAAGAAGCAGATTCATCGTCACTCTGAAATTCAGGGGCAGAGGGCAGAGTCGGGGCTGGGGGGGGGGGGGCAGCTGACCGTCAGGCCTCCTCAGGATATGCCCTTCTCGATGGCATCTGAACTTGGGAACCTGGAGTCCTTCCACCTGACTGAGGGGAGGATGAGTCCTTCATTGGGAACCATCTTAAGCGTACAGCAGACACTCATGATTCCTGCTCACCCAGGAGGTGTCCTAGGGACCTGGCAAGGAATGGGACTCCCTTTCCCTGTAGGAACGGCCCCACAGCCTTTCTAGGAAGCCTGAGGGATTAAAATGGAAAAGTGTTAAGGATGACTTGTGCATAACTCAGCCTTTCAGATTGGGATAAAAAACACCTAGCACATCTGACCATATGGAGGTCACAAACCTCTCTGCAAGAAACCAGAAGAGATTGTGGTACCCAGAAGCCCAGCCATGGATGAACTCCAGTGAATTAGGTCAGTGTGTGTGTTGCAGATCCACTGGGCCTGCCCCTTGTTCCTGCCCTGGGAACAAGGGATCCCCGGATCCCTTGTTCAAGAGGGGAGCCTTCCCAGACAGCTTGGGAACCTCTGCTGGGGGAGGCCAAGCCTCCCAAAGGAGTCTGGGCTGGCAGTCATCCTGGCATCCTGTTTGCTGCAGGCAAGCATTTATTCTGTGGGTTATTTTTGTCTCTGGCCTTGACTTGTTTTTCCCAGTGCCGCTCCTTGGCTCGTAACATTTCTTCCCTGGTTTATTAAAAACTGAGATAAATCACCTAATAAGTCTTGGCTAAGTTTTTTCCTTCAGATCTCCTTGACAACTACCAAAGTCACAAAGTTGCATCTTTCCCACAGTGGGAGGCTAACAAAATAGCTGGTGTGCCCAGAGAAACATACAGATCAAGAAAACAAAGGGAAAATCTTTAGTTATGCAGAAGCCTCCCACTTCTGGTACTAAATTTACTCGCCTGGGTTTGATTTAAAGAGGCACAGCAGTACCTGAGCAGCTAGCAGGAGGCACCACGCCCATGAGCACAGGAAGCAGGCCTTCTTCCCTCTGCGCTCTGAAGAAGACGTGCATAGATTAACTGTCTTTCCTTGTTGATGGGACGGTTACTGGGTGCACTCCTAGCATTTAATTATTAAAGCTCTCCCTTCCCCCACACACATATACACAAACCTCTGCTTCTTCAATTTCTTAAAACCATTGAATCACAGAATTCTAGCATTTGAAAGGAATTCAGCCATCCTCTAATGTCTCCTTTTATCATCACAGAAGCACAGGATTCTAAGAATATTAAAAGTTACCTATTCTGACACCAACTCTCCCCATCAGATGTCTTATAATTATAATACACAAATCTACTTGGCGTCCCAAGAGCACTTTACACATACTTCCATTTATACTTGGCTCATTCGATGTAACTATTTCCTTTTTAAAAGTTTAAACTTTTTTTTTATTTTTTGAAAAGCAATATGTTCACACAATTGGTAATTTGAAAGGTAAAAGAATATATAACCCTATCCTATAGACACCTAGTTCTCCTCCACAGAGGCTACTAATAACAATTCCTTCAGTATCCTTCCTGGGATATTTGATGTATATATACTTAGGTATGTTCTTTCCTTCCCTCCTTTTTACACAAATGCTTTTACACTGGTCCACGCCTGCACTTTAGTATATTTTGGAGATCTTTCTGTATCCAGCTTCATTCTTTTAGAGAGCTCTGTGGCATTCCATTACAGGGAGGTACCATAATCTAGGGACATTTTGGTTGCCTCCAATCTTTTGTATTACAAATAATGCTGCAATAAATAATCCTATGCTTATGATATTTGGCACCATTATTTCCTTCGGATAGGCTCCCTGAAGTGGAATCTCTGGGTCCACAGATATGCACACTTGCAATTTTGCTAAATATTGCCAAATGTCCTCTCCTAATTTTTGTTCTCACCAGTAGGTGATAATACAGCTTTACCAACAGTATGTCATGAAACTTTTTGACTGTTGCTGTAATTATATGTTTACCTGTCTCTTCCCCCGGCCCCATTCCCTCATTAGAATGTGAGACCATCAAGGTTCCTCAGAACCTAACATGTTACCTGGTACACAATAGATTCTCAACGAATATTTCCTAGAGCTCGCTTCAGCAGCACATGTACTAAAACTGGAAAGATGACAAAACATAGCATGGCCCCCGCGCAAAGATGACACACAAATCCCTGAGGCGTTCCATCTTTTTAGAGAGTAAATCTTAAATGTTCTCGACACACCAAAGAATGGTAATAGGTGAGGTGATCATTTCTCAATATATACGTGTATCAAATCAGCACATTGTACACCTTAATTTACACAATGTTACATGTCAATTATATCTCAATAAAGCTGTGGGGGTAGGAAAATGAATCCCTCCCCAAAATAAATAAATATACACATTTGGGAAGTACATAAATGGATGAATGAATGCATGAATGAATTATAGGGCTCTTTAAATCAGAATTAGAAATGATGACCCTAATTTTCTCCACTTTGTGAGACTGGATATGCTGCATTTCATTTTATTTAAGTGTCATTCATTTGTACAAATGTACAAGTGATAGAGGCAAATTTGATACCAGGACAATCTGTCCTCCTAATTCAGACTCTTAGCCAATAATGGTATACTGTTTCCAAATGTCACATTTCCCTCTGAGGACTGTGCGTCATGATACTGGGGTGTCAGAGCATAAGAATCCCATGGAAGAGACAGCTGATTGCCCCCATTCTTCCTTACTAATAGAACTCCAATTCTCTTTGGGGGTGACAGTATGCTCAGCTAGAAAGGCACTTTTACCAGCCGCCCTTAACCAATGCGATGCAAGCAGAAGTCACTAGAAGGTGTTTTCTGAGAAGGTCTTTAAAGGGGAATGACTTAGCTGGTGAGTACCCTCTCCCATCCTTCCTGCCTGAGATACAGACATAACTGCTGGTGCCCTGGCAGTTATCTTGAGAGCTTAAAAAAAAGGATCACACTATACTACTCAGCCATGAAAAAGAATGAAACAATGCCATTTGCAGCAACACAGATGGACCTAGAGATTATCATACTAAGTGAATTAAGTCAGAAAGAGAAAGACAAATATCAGATGATATCATTTATATGTGGAATGTAAAAAATTATACAAATGGACTTATTTACAAAACAGAAACAGACATAGAAAACAAACTTATGGTTTCCAAAGGGGAAAGGGGGGAGAGGGATAAATTAGGAGTTAAGGATCAGCAGATACAAGCTACTGTATATAAAATAGATAAACCACAAGGGCCCACTGTATAGCACAGGGAACTATGTTCAATATCTTGTAATAAACTATAACGGAAAGGAATCTGGAAAAGCATATATACATGCATTTTTATATACATATATATATATATATATATATATAACTGCCTCACTTTGCTGTGCACCAGAAACTAACACAATGTTGTAAATCAACTATACTTCAATTTTTTAAAATTTAAATTATTAATAAATAAATCAAATGCAAAAAAAGGGGACCAAACCATAAGAATAGACAGGGGGATTTCTAGAAGCCTGAGTCTCTGTTCATGGAGCTACCACATCAGCCCTCAATTGCCCACCTCAGGACTTCTCTTTAGGTGAGAAAATAAAATCTTGAATAATTGTTTAAGCCACTACCTTCCAGGTCTCTATTAGTCATGGTCAAAATCAATTCTTCTCTCATATAAGCCCTATCTAACACTCACTTCCCTACTACACTTAGAGGACTCACTCTCACCCAGTCTTCTTGCTTAAGAAAAAGAGAACCATGCTGGCTGGCGTTACTCTGCCCTATGCCCTGAGATGTGCATGTTGAGGACTCCTCACCCCTATCTACCAGCCTAGCATGGTCAGGTCTGTGGCTATTGGTTCCAGACCAGGGTGAGAAATTTATTACCCAGTAACTACCTGGACACTGACTCCAGACTCCTGGCCTGTACTGACTTCTCGTCTTCTCCTGGCCTCCAAAAAAAAGTGAAACTGGGGTCAAGAGAGCCCAATAGTTAGCATCCATCATTATTCCCTTGCTCTTAGACTTTTTTTTTTTTTTTTACAATTTACAAATCACATTTGTGAGCAGTGTTTCTTTTGATTGTCACAACAACTTAGACCAATGAACGGGGACAGTATTGGTTTGTGTCCCCATTTTAGAGCTCAGGAAACAGGGGGTTGGAGAGTCTAAGTCATTTTCCCAAGGCACACTGCTGGGATGCAAACTCGGCCCTTTGGCACCAAGGTCCACACTCTTTTCAATATGCCAAGGGTCCCAAACCACTTCTTCGATTCTAATGTCACGGCTCAGTTCAGGCAATCTCTTTGGAAGCAAATTAGACTGGCCACCAACTGCCTGTCTCTGTCCAGTATCTGATTACTCATCATCACCAAAGGGCTGATCTACTCACCTGAATCAACAGAATGTATGTATGTGGTGTACAAAAAACCAGCTAAATAACACCATCTGTGTCCATTGCACACTTACTCTCTATAATAGGCAATGATGACATGAACAAACACTGATAATTCTGTAAACATCTAACAGATGAATCACTTCCATGAGAACAATGGCAGTTGCTTCACTGCTGCTCTGAGCATGGTGGAAGACAGTGACAAGTGAGTCTGAGAAGATGCTGGCACTCAAAGAAGAGAAGATGCTGGCACTCAAAAAAGAGAAGATACAAGGAGAAACCAGCACCTCCCAATTAGTCAAGAGAGGCTTCTTGGGGAAGATAGAGTGTCAGACGCTCTTTAATTCAGGAAGGAAGCAGGTTCAGGAAGATAAGTGCCAGTTCAAACAGAGGCAGAAATGGGAGAATAATAATAAGAGCACGATCTTTGCACGGAACTAGACAGAGTTCTTCAACATGGAAAACAGAAACTGGCTCTGGCAAGGGCATTTGCTGAAAAGATCCTGGGTAACTTGCTTAATCGCCAAGAATTCTGGAGGCCCAGGCTCTGAAAATGGACAGGAACAAAGAGATGCTAGGCAGCCAGGACCACTCGAAATCCCAGCACACAGTCTGGCAGTGGACACAAGCATCCCTTAGCTGTTTCTACAATAATGCTGTCTAACCAACAGCCGCAAACACTCTGTGAAAGATGATAATAAGTGTTTGTTGCTCACGTGTCTGGGACACTCAGAGTCTGGGAGGCAGCTCTGGAATCTTGACTGGAGCACTCGTGAGGCTCCAGCTTGGCTGATATTAGCTCTCCTGGGCTGGTGTCGCCTGGGGGGACTGGAATGACTCAGCTCTGCCCACATGTCCAGACCAGGTGTATTCTCATGGCAATGGCAGAGGAGCAGAGGAATTGCAAAGGCACGCAGTATCTCTTGAGGCTCAGAACTGGCAGCACCATCACCTTATTGGCTAAAGCAAGTCACAATACAAGCTTGACTAGGGAAATAGACAGCCTCTTTAGTGAGGGAACTGCAAAACCACACAACAAAGGACCTGATACAGGGGGTGACAAGTTGGGACCACTGATACGATCATTCTACTACTCACAGGGAACCATCATTAACACACCTGACATTTCTGCCCTAAAACTGTGCAAGGCCTCCATCACTGCCTCCACCACCTGGTGGATTTTCCATGCTTCTTTGCATCCCAGGTCCAGATTCAGGGTCCAGGCAGGTACATCAGGAGAATTGGGACTAGATGGTGGGGTTGGACACCAAAGGCATGGAAACACAGAAAAGCAAGGATCTCGGGGTTTTTCACTTCCTCGGGAGGAAATGGGCTCTGCCTTTCATCAAGACCTATGAGGTAGGGAATACGCCAAAGGTAGGAAAAAAGTTCAGATGCTGGATAGCCAAAAATCTGACGGTTGTTCCTTAAAGCCACTCAATATCTACTGGGGTATATTACAAAATGTCCCCAATTCTTCCCCCCTCTTGTATCCACGCCTCTCATCATATAGCCTGCTGTGGCCTCCCTTCATTGGCAGGGTTATCCATCTCACTCTTTGATGCTTGACTCAATCATTCTTGTGCTCACATCAGCCTCTGGGGTGTTAGCAGATGCATCATAAGCAGAAACTTGCAGTGGACTTGCTCATTAGGGCTTATTCTCTTGAACCTCTGACCAGGCTACCCTGACAGAGAATGAGAAGCATGTGGTTTGTCTCAGCCTAGATCAGCCAGCCAACAGATAGACAAGCCACAGACATATGAGCAAGCCCAGCCTAGATCTGCAGAACCATCTAGCCAACCCCCAGCAGAATCAAACACATGAGCAATAAACACTTATTGTTATATGCCCCTGAGGTTTTGTGGTCATCTGTTACCAAGCATCCCTGGGACAACAGATAACTGATACAGTCTGCCAGCAGGTTGCATATAAATAAGCTCATTTCATTCTCAACCTACAAGGCAGATATGAGAATTTTCATTTGCATGGAGAGATGAGGTAAGCTGTCTAGGGTTGCTCAGGCTGGATTTGATAGTAGTTTTCTAATCGCAGAAGCCACTCTCTGGATAACCTGACCCTGGAACATAATTAGAAAGAAGTGGGTTCATGACCCTGACCTGAACTTCTGGGACAGAGCTTTTCCTCACCTCGCCTGGGCCAAAAGTGACTCTTGGAACCACCAACAAGGACATGGAAATACTTTATGGTTTCTCCTTGCAATAGGCTTGGCTATGACAGGATTTTGTCTGTCCCCTGTTCTTGAAGGACTAAGGGTTTTATACATACAGATAACTCCATATAACCTAAGCTAGTACCATAGGTACAGTGTGATGTGACAAGGATAATCAGGATGCCCAGCACATAGTAGGTGCCTCCCTTTCCCTCTCACACAGATTTAGGGGATCATAACACCAAGTTTTTTTATTTGTGAAAATCACAGCTCTTGGGGCCTGACAAACCCAAAGTTATGTGTTGGTTCAACATATATACTGTAGGCCTACTATGCACTAGCTGCCAAGAATACCTAGAGGTGACCTGGAGAACTTAGACTCTAGTGAGAAACAAAAGTTCTCACAACCAGACTTAATTACTAATTGAAGGTAATGTTAACATCATGCCAAGAACCACACCTGGGGAAAGATAATGAAAATGTCAAATTTATTTTATGTTAAAAGGTGATTTTATTCATTTAATCTCTATTAAAAGGTATAATGACTGACTTTCCATTTTTATAAAGAAAAAGACACCATTTTAATTTCCTGCATTGATGAATATATTATAAATTTTCTATTTTTAATTCACAAAAGCTGAAATCTATATTAGCTTTGATACACATCTCCTTTTGCCTAAGTCCACAAAACTATAAAAATCCTACTTTACAGCTGAAAGTAAAAACTTCATAATAACATAAAAGCTAAATTTATTCATTCATTTAAACTCTATTAAAGACATCACAAATTATTGTTTTAGTGCCTTTGAAAATAAATAGCCTTAAAAGGTAAAGGATATTTTTCCAGGGCAACTCCTGTCTGCAAAGCCACATTCTGAGGGAAAATAGGCAGAAAGCTCAAGGAAAACATGAGAAGGCCAAATCTAGAGAAAGAGTTTCTATAATAACAAAGTTGAATTGCCAAGAAGACCTTAACTTTATTGCTTACGTGCACCAATCGGCCTTCAACAGTAAGACCCAGCTGTATGATCCCTATCATCTCACGCCAGGGGTAATTCTGAAACCATTTCAAGAGCTGCCCAATTTCATTCTTGCCCTCAAAGTCCTTTCTTGGAAGAGGACGTTCTGTCCATCCAGGCCGTGTGCTCTCAACACAAGCCCTACCATAGAGATCCATGGATTAGCATCCAAGGGACCAATTCTTCATCAAAATGGCCAGTGGCTGTGCAGCAGGAAGGGAGCAGGGTTCAGAGGGAATGAGGCAGGAGATGCTAAGTCTGAATTAAGGAAAAGTTCTGAGGAAGAAGGATGGTGAGCACAGAGATAACTGAGCAGGTGAGGCAGGCCTGAGTGCAATTCCATCCATTGGCTGGGGACACGCCTACAGGCAGCAGGAAGGTCCTGAGTGTCTGCAAGGTGGGAGCTGGGTAAGGAGGAGACCGTGTCCAGCACATCACAGGGGTTCAATAAACGTGCAATGAATGGCCCATTTAACTACATTGGACCAACAGCTTTGGCTGTAGTGATTCTGTCCATAAGGTGAAACTCACAAAGTCAACATTATCCTTGAAAATCCATCAAATGGCCCATGAAATATAGGACTGTTTCTTGCATCTTGATGGCTAAATTAGTTGCAGCCATATCTACGTGCTCCAGATCGGAAACCAACATTCTGGTACCCTCCCGCCCAGCTCATCACAGGCAGGTTTTCCTCCAGCACTGGAACCCATGACTACATCTTCAGATGAGTGCCAGATGAAGCAGCTGGCTTGTGTAACAGATCATGTTGTAAGAGATGACATATACCGTTAAGCACCAAAAACACACTCAGTGTAGCAAGAGATGTATATTACAAGAGGTATGTGGGGACTCAGGCCAAGGAGGAGAGAGCAGATTGACCTCTGTGACAGTACACTCAGTCCAGGATAGAAATTCACAGTGGTCTCATGGGAGCACTGAGAACGATCCTTGCCCCAGTGAGCTAAGGACTTGATGAGGGTCAAGCAGCCATTGTGTCTGGAAACATACAACAGATCAAGGTCAACATAAACAAAAACAAAAACAGTTCTCCTACCGACAGAAAATCCGCAGAGCTGGCCAGCACTGGTGATTTGAAGGCACAGGCTTTGAAACAAGTCCCAGATTTTCTGGGAGAGTCCCAATTCAAATATTTTGTCACATGATAATCCTGATCTGAGCCTTGAAAGATAAGTAGGACTTAAATATTCTGCCAAGCAAGACAACCAAACAGAAGACAACCAGAAGCAGGGAAGGGAGCAACAAAAAAGCTCTTTTTTCTTCTTTTGCTCAAAGTGTCAGAAGACACATGCTTTGTGAACACATCCAACACAAAGTAGGTCCCGAATAAACATTTATAAACACTGAAGATTTCTCCCTACTCAGCTCACCACAGGCCTTAAAATTTCCATATTACACAGTCTTTCCTTGGGTTAAATCACTATGGCGGACACAGAGATGCACCACTCAGATGTCTCTCTCAAGGAGCGTGGGCTGCTGACAACCTCAGCTGTTAATGTCTTTAGAGTCTTATCCTCCATTTTCAAGCCAAAGTTGAGCTCTCTCGGGTGGTCCCCAGCCAATGACTGAGCAGGACAGGCACTAGCCATTTACACCCAACACAGGACCCTATAAAGGACCATTTTGCTCCACAGTTCTCTGTTGAGCTGGCAGAGGCTCTATTCAACCTGCACCCTGGTCTTACAACTCCCACTGTGCAATCCTGCTTCATACTCTTTTGTTTTCCCAGGTGTGACTCCCCAGTAAATGTATCACACTCCTCAATTCATCTCAGCATCTGCTCTCCTGAGAACCAAACCTGTAATTGGCAGTATCCTCAAAGGTTCTCCACAGAAAGACCACTATCTCAGGACAGTAAGCCCTGCCCAGCCTTGCACACCTTAGATGGGAGTGGAATGCTGCACAGGTACATTTTAATGGACGGAAAGAATATATATAGGAGAAGCCTGGGAAGTTTCCATGGTGTTATGTTGCCTTAGTGGCCAAGAAAGTATGGGGCAGTTGACAAAGCTTATAAGATGCTGTCATTGTATTCATCTTCAGGGCAATCTCTTTAGGGGTCCTGAGTAACTCCCCTGCCAAACAAATACCACTTTGGACCAAGACTTTCTTTAGTCACCAAACTTTCCCTTAAAGTAGTTGAAATTTATAGACCTTAAATATAAAGCTGAATATTGCATCTTGACAATAATGTAACACTTCACATTTAGGGACTAATTCTACATTTAAAATGTAGGAATATGGCTGGATTTTAGCTAGGCATTTTAAAAGAATCAGTGGCTTACATGGGTCTGGGGTGTTTGGGTCCTGAATGCTCAGCCATCCTTGATAAGAGTGAGACCTACACCCACCTGATCCCAGAGATAGCAAGGACCTGCCAGCCGGCTCTCGGGGCAGCCAAAGCAGTAGGACACATAAGGCTGCCCCTGCACCTGCTGAGACCCATAGAGGAAAGCCTGTTTCCCCCTCTTAGCAAAGGCAGGGCCCCAGCTGTGGAAGAGCCCCAGGCCGTGCACCTGTGAGCCCCACCCCACAGCAGTAGAGCAGGCCTGTGGAGAAACTGGAACTTTGCACCCCCTTTTTGGGCTGGGGTCTCCCTTTACTTCCCCTCATCGTGTCTCAGAACCCCAGAAGGCAGCCTTAATGCTTGCTTGTGTTTTCCCTGTGTCCCAAGAATCTTCATGAAAATCCATTCAGTTAGGGGTGAAAACCCACTTATCTCGTCCTTGGAACTAAGGACTTAATCTCTAATCAGTGCAATACAAGGGCCACAAAGAAATGTTATCCACTAAAAAGCATGGACATTGCCTTGCAAGTTGGAGGATGGAGAAGGAAAGAAGTGTCTGTGCCTCCAGCAGAACTCGCCTGTCCCTGTCACCCATTCAAGTTTTCTCATGATCAACCCATGACCTAACCAGCTACTCAATATGTGGGTTTTCTTACTTCATGTCTCCTTCTACCTCACAGCTTCTTCTTACTCATCGGGCCTTGATATTTTCTGCTTTCTGTTCTTCTGTGTCTTTTCTTTTTTTCTTATACATCTTTATTGGAGTATAATTGCTTCACAATGCTGTGTTAGTTTCTGTTGTACAACAAAGTAGATCAGCCATATGCATACATATGTCTCCATATCCCCTCCCACCATCCCTATCCCACCCCTCTAGGTCATCGCAAAGCATTGTGCTGATCTCCCTGTGCTATGCGGCTGCTTCCCCCTAGCTATCTATTTTACATTTGGTAGTGTATATATGTCCATGCTTCTCTCACTTTGCCCGTTTCCCCCTCCCCACCCCATGTCCTCAAGTCCATTCTCTATGTCTGCATCTTTATTCCTGTCCTTCCACTAGTTTCATCAGTATCATTTTTTTAATTCCATATATATGCATTAGCATACCGTATTTGTTTTTCTCTTTCTGACTTAATTCACTCTGTACAACAGACTCTAGATCCATCCACCTCACTACAAATAACTCAATTTCGTTTCTTTTTATGGCTGAGTAATATTCCATTGTATATATATGTGCTACATCTTCTTTATCCATTCTTCTGTCGATGGACATTTAGGTTGCTTCCATGTCCTGGCTATTGTAAATAGTGCTGCAATGAACATTGTGGTACATGACTCTTTTTGAATTATGGTTTTCTCAGGGTATATGCCCAGTAGTGGGATTGCTGGGTCATATGGTAGTTCTATTTTTAGTTTTTTAAGGAGCCTCCATACTGTTCTCCATAGTGGCTGTATCAATTTACATTCCCACCAACAGTGCAGAAGGGTTCCCTTTTCATCACACCCTCTTCAACATTTATTGTTTCTAGATTTTTTTGATAATGGTCATTCTGACCAATGTGAGGTGATACCTCGTTGTAGTTTTGATTTGCATTTCTCTTATAATTATTGATGTTGAGCATCTTTTCATGTGTTTGTTGGCCATCTGTATATCTTCTTTGGAGAAATGTCTATTTAGGTCTTCTGCCCATTTTTTAATTGGGTTGTTTGTTTTTTTGTTTGTTGAGCTCCATGAGCTGTTTGTATATTTTGGAGATTAATCCTTTGTCCATTGTTTCATTTGCAAATATTTTCTCCCATTCTGAGGGTTGTCTTTTGGTCTTGTTTATGGTTTCCTTTGCTGTGCAAAGGAATGTTCAATTCCTGTTCCTGTTTCTCTCCATATATGTCCTTGCAGGTGCTATCAAGGCCCCTTCTGCCTGCCCCTAAGGCCACCGCAGCTGTGGTAGAGTTTCCAGTAGGCTGAGCTGCCCAGTTCAAGCAACTTTTGACTTCACGGAGGTCCCATGGGTGCTTGCTCAGCTGCAGCAGGTACAAACCAGAAAGCAAAGGAGTTAATGCCCTAAAATTAATAGCCCTCAACTGATGGAGTTATTATTGCTCACTGTGATGGGGGGTATTACTTACTGTGATGGGCACTCCATGAATGAGTGAGTAAGTGTCATGCTTCCATGTCCTTCAGGGGGACAAATCTATATGAGTCCCACATGGTTTCTCAAAGGGTCCCCAATATGGTGAGTTCCAGTCGCCCACAGTGGTAAGCACTCATTCACTCTACTAGTTTTTGACTCCATTTTTGACTCCGTTTCCCATCATAGTCTCTATTTGTGATTCCCAGAATCACCTCCGATATTAGTCAGGGTTCTCCAGAGAGAAAGAACCAATAGGATGGATGCATGGATGGATGGGTGGATGGATGGATAGATAGACAGACAGATAGATAGATGATAGATAGATAGATAGATAGAGGATTTATTATAGGAATTGGTTCACTCGGCTATGAAGGCCAAGAAGTCCCACAGTCTGCCATCTGTAAGCTGGGGAGTCAAGAAGCCAGTGGTGTAATTCAATCAGATTACAAAGCCTGAGAAGCAGGGGTCCAGAAGTGTAAGTCTCAGAGTCCAAAGGCCTGAGAACTAGGAGCTCTGATGTCTAGAGGCAGGAAAAAATGGACATCCTAGCTCAAGAAGAGAGAGAATTTGCTCTTCCTTTGCCTTGTTTTTCCATTCAGGCCGTTGGACAATGCCCACCCACACTGGGTACTGAGTCGACTGAATCAAGTGCTAATTTGATCAGGGTGTTTGATCCTCACTGACATGCTCAGAAATCATGTTTTACCAGCCAGGCATCCCTTAGGCCAGTCAAGTTGACACATAAAATTAACCATTGCACCTCCCGAATAAACTTCCTACACCCACGTTATCCTCTCCGAGTCTGCTCCTGGGAGAACCTATACTAAACAAGTCTCAGTGCAAATCCCAAGAGAACTGATTGATTTTTTCCTCCCTGAATCACCATTGCCCGTATTGAGACAGAGCTCTTCCACATTACTGCCCAGGCAACCTATCCTTGGCTGCTCTTGCCTTTAGACCTCGGGTCTAAACCCCTTTAGGCAGAGGTCAATTACGTGTTACGTGTGTAACACACAGCTCTAAGAGCTGCCTCCCTAGCAGGAGGCCATGAGTGGGACCATCTTCCTTAGAAGGACTCTGAACAGGACAGGCACTCTGACCAACCAGTTTAGCCCAGAACCTGAATATCTGTGTCTATACCTAGGCCTATGCTGATAGTACAGGCAGTATGGTCCCCCTCATAGGACACACATATCATTCCAGGCGCCCAAATGTATTTGTGAGTACAAGTGACTCAAACAACTCCAGAGACTCATCAGCCACTCAACTTTGTTTCTTCCTCCTCCTAAATTTCTTCCACTAGAATATTCTGTGATGGACTCTGCCAAGAAAGGCTTGAACATCCAAGGACTTGATAGGCAAATGTGTGTGTGAAAGGAAATAGGAACTGAGCCAGAGACAGCTGGGACAGTCATCAGATGATGATGTAAGTGTGACCCCAAGTAAAGGAGCGGGAGAGGAGTTTGCATGGGTGCATCCGAGATCCCTGTGCAGCCAGAGGAAGGTTTGGCAAAGCTACTGGGGAGTCCTTGAGCCACGTTTGCTAGCAAAAGATCCCCTGCCTCCTGGAATAGGTCTGCCTTAGTTTCCCCACCACACAAGTCCTTGGTGGGGAATGGCCTATAGGGAGTATGGCCTTGGCAAAAGCAGGCCAGATTTCAAACTGCAACAGGTGGAGTCCATTATATTTCCCACTCTTCAAGCTCTGGGAGACCATTCTCATGGTCACTCATGGACTATATAATTGTCCTGCCCCCCCCCATTCAGGATGCTCTCTACTGGAAGACCATACATCTTACTCTCTCTGGAATGGCCAAATGATTTGTTTTGGCCAATGGAATGTGAACAGAAGTGAAGTGTGTCACTTCCACACAGAAGCTTTTAGCCCCAGCATGGGGTTCACCAATCTTCTTTTTTTAATTCATTCCCAACAACCAGCAAAGCTCCAGAAAGAAGCTACTTCATCAACCTGAGTCCTGAGACAAGGATGATGTGACACAGAGCCACAGTCGACCATGGTCATGTAGTGCAAACCATGTTGTAAGCCACTGAGATGCTGGATTCTTCGTTAGCATGGCATAACCTACCCACACTGACCAATGCACAGCTTCTGCCATCTCTCCCAGTCCTCTTCTCCATCCATAAAAAAAGGCAAATCAGCCTGACTTAGGATTTGAGAAAATATTTGTTTTCTCCGCCTGCCTTTCTCTTCACTCCCATTACCACAGGCAAAAAGTTGAACATTTTATTGTTTGTTAGTTTTTATTGTTAGTTTTCTCATCAGCTAGCACTATTAAGAAAAATGCTTATGATTTTATATCATAAATAGAATATTTTTAAAGGAGAAAAGAATAGGCATCTTGATTTTAAAATCTAGAACTTCTGTGACAGAGTATATACTTTGCAGCAGTGCCCTGATGGATCCCTCTTTGGAAACCTTTCCTTAAAATATATATCCAGCATGGCTCTTTGTTTCCATCAATCGTTTTCCATTTTGTACCATAATTCTTTTTTTCCCCCCTGTTTTGCAAATCCTTTAGAGTGGATTCAAGGGAATAAACCTACCTTTAAGAACTTAATGTTCTAGCTGAATTTATACAACTTCAGATGAACAGGAAAATAATCCTGACAAGTGACAAAAGATTAATAAATACAAGTCCATTTTGACATCTGTTTCCTCTATTATAAAATAAAGTGGAAAAAAGAAGCATCCAGCAGATGCTGGTTTACAGCAGCTCAATTGGTCACCCACTTTCCTGCTGAATGGTGCCAGCAGCCTGGTGCTCAGGGCCTGTCTGGACTTGAGGTATGACCTTTGCTTGCCAGGGATGCAAGGGGCTTGGGAACAGTGCAGAATATCCCCTTTGATTTAATCTTGGATTAGGATGGACTTTGCAAACTTTTGGCAAGAAAGAGTACACAGAATTTTCTGGAAAAGATGTTTGTGAGGGTGCTGGTCTTCAGCTAAAAACAGAATCAAGGCAGAATGCTGACTAATTAACATACCTAATTATAGGGATTTCTTACAGACAACTGCTCATGTCAGCCTTTTTCTTGTCAGAATGGTCATTGGTGGTGTCCAGTCAGAAGAAATAAACAATTATGCATGGGAAGGCTGCAACTTGTTGTCCAAAGGAAAAAGCTGTGGATGCTTCTGGAGAGTTCCTGTGCCGGGGTAACGGGCCCTACACTTTCAGGTTAGTGTTCACCCCCCATGTCCCCTGACTCTCCTCAAATCTGGAGCCAGATTCCTTGGTTACTCTGGATACCAAATACATTTGGTTTCTAATAGAATCAGTTGAGTGTGTTCCATTTCGGGCTTCCAGCTGTAGTAAGATACTCCAACTGGTGGAAACCAATCCAACTGAAGTACACTTGAGCACAAATCACATGAGATGAGACGGCAGTTGAGGAAAATTATAGTCATAACTTTGCTTTAGAGGCTAAGTCACTTGCATGATCTTGGAAATGGTATTGATGCTCTCAGCTCTCAGCAGTGATGCAGGTGCCAGAACACATTTTTGCTAAAGAGAGTTATTAAAATGTCTTTATCTATCTGGGGTGTGCCATCATTATTAAAAACAAAAGCAGAGAGGAAAATAATGAAACTGAATCATGTTCAAGGGGTTTGTGGCCTGACATGTGCTGGCAGTACGATTAATACCAGCATTTAGTGGGTTCCTGAAGCATTCCGTCAATCAGTTACAAACACGCCACAATGCAGAATAGCTTAAAAGGTGATTTTTCATAAGTAAGCTCTCCTACAGTGTTTCCACAGTCCGTTTCTGTAGTTTACTGTCCTTTAAGTGTGCACATCAGACAAGGTTTCTGACACATCCACACTTGCAGGATCATAGAGGGGAGGGAGGGAGCTCCGGGCTCCACGTCATAAACATCTATCCACTCACCCTCCCTGACTCCGACACACTCAGTACTCCATTCCACAGATGAGAAAAACTGAGGTCTGTGAAAGTCAAATGAGTTGCCCAAGGTCACACAGCAAGTTAGAGACAACCGGAATTAAAATCCAGGACCAGAACTGTTTCTTTTTTAGAATTTATTTCATTGTTCATCAACAGCTTCAGGTTGTTGATTTTATTTTTCCAGAAGAGGGTAGGCTATAAATTATAAATAAATCAATAGTACTTCACACCAGATCCCCCAAAGGCAACTCAGTACTGGACGCCTCTGCTTTTAAGATGCAATTAAAACACAGTACTTTCCCAGAAACAGATGTTATAGCAATAATCATCCTCAGGCAGACCCAGGCAAGGCTCCGCCAATGTGGGTAGAAATCATCACACAGACCAAAGACTGCAGAACAAAGGGACCAAGAAGGCAAGAAATAAACCTAAGGGCCCATTAGGAAATAGCAAATAAAGAAGGAAATAGCAAATAAAGAAGACAATTGTGGCAGGTTGAAAAGTAGGCATTGCCTGTGCATATAAATGGAGCCCATTAATCTTTGAGGAAGGCAGATCAGAAATGCTCAGTGCTCTGAGTTCTGCTCCCTGTTATCTGAACCCAACTCACCAACCCTTCACGGAAAACTCTGCCATGTGCCAGGCTCAAGATTAGGCATGGGAACACTTAACAGTGGTGGACCAAACAGCCGCCCTGCCCTCGGTGAGCTTATAGTCTCATAGCAAAGACAGACCAGAAAGAGGGTTTTTCAGTAACTGTCTTCTGTCCTAATCCACACCACCTCCAGGAGCTCACGGCCACGCCACTGGGGTGAGAACGATCTCATCCCAGCTTCAGGGTGAGCCCCACAGACTTAGGCTAATCAGCGTGTGACATTTCTGTAGCCCCAGTGATTGGCTCCAGGTGGGCACCTGACCTGAGTTTGTCCACTTAGAGTGAAGCCCACTTTTCCTCAGTGGTTTGTGCCCTGCCCCATGCAGTGCAGAGTACAAAGATGAGGCCACCACAGCTGTTGTATGACTGTAACTGGGGGCCAAGTGGGAAGCTTTCTTATTGCCCAGAGTTGAGATCCAGGATAAAGCTGGAGAGAAAGAGAACAAGAACTCCACCCCCTGGCAAAATTCCAAAAAGAGCAGGAAACTCATCAAAGCTCATTAAAAGGCCACTGCACTGGTTCCCCTTTCACCCCAAGTCAAATGAGGACCGATGAGGAGCCCTTACAGGGTGAAGTGGGGCCGCAGGCACACACCTCACTCCATGACTGGACGCCTACTGGGCCGCAGGCACCCACACGCCCAGCCTAGATCCCCGCTGCCAGGGCAAGGGGAGGGAGGGAGTCCCCAGGTGACATTGGCAGTGTCCCAAGGAAATCGGCAGAGTGACCAGAGCCTTCTTGCCTGGGGAGTTCTCAGGTTGGGCGGCCAGTGTGGAACATAGGGAACTGGTGTGTTTGGAAACAAGGTGAGAGCGATGTCCATCCCACACCCCGTTCCTCGAGGCCATTGGAGGGCGTGGAAGAGGCTGTGGAAGTTTGTGACTCCACAGGAGTGTCACAGAGGCGAGAAAAGGAGACAGAAGGCAGGAGGCTATGTGGGCAAAGGCCACCACCCATCTGGAGAGGATTCGAGTACAAACTGCTGGAGGCAATGATACGATTGCCCTCTCAGAAGATTCTTTATCAGGAGGGTGGGATAGAGTGAACTGCATCCCAAGAAAATCTGCTGGCCATCAGCATAGATCACCTGAAACCAGAGGGAGGCCAGGAGCCACTCCCACCAGTGAATAAGACACTCGGCCACTATCCCAGCCCCTCCTCCCAGTGGCACATGCAGAGGCACTGACAATGAAAGGGTTGGGGGGGCTTCCCTGGTGGCGCAGTGGTTGAGAGTCCGCCTGCTGATGCAGGGGACACAGGTTCGTGCCCCGGTCCGGGAAGATCCCACATGCCGCAGAGCAGCTAGGCCCGTGAGCCACGGCCGCTGAGCCTGTGCGTCCGGAGCCTGTGCTCCGCAACGGGAGAGGCCACAACAGTGAGAGGCCCGCATACCGCAAAAAAAAAAAAAAAAAAAAAGGGTTGGTGGGTGGAGAGGGGTGCCTGAGAGCCCCACACCTCTCCCTACTGCACGAACTTCACAACCCAGCTTTGGCTGAGCTGGGGGTAAAGGGAGACAAGACGAGGTCTTAGCAGTGGCTAGGAGATTAGGGTTTTAAACACAAATAAGACTGGGTTGTAGATGCTAAAATAGACTAACCATTGTGTCACTAACTATTGTTGGCTGTAAAGTTATGGAATCTGTTCAGGATACTGGTCAGAAAGGGGGAAGTGAGATTTGAACTAGCACATCGGGAGCAGTGATGGGAGAGAAGAAAACTCTTAAATCCTTGTTCTGCAACTTACTAACCCTCTAAGTGGGGATAATGATCCCTAACCTGCAGCATTGCTGTAATGGCTACATAGACTGACTTAGTCCATTCAGACTGGTATAAACTAAATACCACAGCCTGGGTAATTTAAAAGCAAAGGAAATTCATTTCTCACAGTTCTGGAAACTGGATGTCCGAGACCAGCGTGCCAGAATGGTCAGGTAAGGACCCTCTTCTGAGGCACAGACTTCTCATTGTGTCCTCATCTGAAGGAAGAGGTCAGGGATTTCTCTGAGGTCTCTGTTATAAGGTCACTAATCCCATTCATGAGGGCTTTGCTGTCCAAAGACCCAATTCCAAACTATCACATTGGGCATCAGGTTTTCAACACATGAATGGGGGGACACAAACACTCAGACCATAGCACATGCCTTCAAAAGACATTTAACAGGGGCTTCCCTGGTGGCGCAGTGGTTGAGAGTCCGCCTGCCGTTGTGGGGGACACGGGTTCGTGCCCCGGTCCGGGAAGATCCCACATGCCGTGGAGCGGTTGGGCCCATGAGCCATGGCCGCTGAGCCTGCGCGTCCGGAGCCTGCGCTCCACGATGGGAGAGGCCACAGCAGTGAGAGGCCCGTGTACCACAAAAAAAAAAAAAGACATTTAACGGAGTTCAAAGAACAGTGTATATGGAATTTATTGAGCTGGGTGGGAAATTGTTGAAGGTGAGTGAGGTAGATTATATTTTCTGAAAATGACTACAGTGATATTTCTGGTTCCACATACTCTTCTAGAACCTTGCCCCAGCCTGATATTTTATTTTTAAATTTTTATTTATTTATTTATTTTTGGCTGTGTTGAGTCTGTTTCTGAGCGCGGGCTTTCTGTAGTTGCGGTGAGCGGGGGCTACTCTTCGTTGCGGTGCACGGGCTTCTCATTGCAGTGGCTCCTCTTGTTGCGGAGCACAGGCTCTAGGCGTGCAGGCTCAGTATTTGTGGCACGTGGGCTCTAGAGCGCAGGCTCAGTAGTTGTGTCATGGGCTTAGTTGCTCTGCAACATGTGGGATCTTCCTGAACCAGCGCTTGAACCGTGTCCCCTGCATTGGCAGGCAGATTCTTAACCACTGAGCCGCTAGGGAAGTCCCCCAGACTGATTTTTTTTTTTTTTTTCCGGTACGCAGGCCTCTCACTGTTGTGGCCTCTCCCGTTGCGGAGCCCAGGCTCTGGACGCGCAGGCTCAGCGGCCATGGCTCACGGGCCCAGCCGCTCCGCGGCATATGGGATCTTCCCGGACCGGGGCACAAACCCATGTCCCCTGCATCGGCAGGTGGACTCTCAACCACTGTGCCACCAGGGAAGCCCCAGCCTGATATTTTAAAAGTATGTTCCATATATGCTGCAAACCTTCTACATCATAAATAAAAGGTCTACTGAAGAACAAATAATGGGAAAGGCCAGTGATGCTACTTTCACGTTTGGGGAGGTGACAACATTTAAATAAGCCTGCTAACTTACAAAGACAAAAAAAAATAAGATATGGAGCAAGGCTTTCTGCATTAATCTCTGGATTACGAGCAAAAAGCTTTGACTTCGTAGGAAATCCAGAAGCCACCCAGGAAGGCCCTCTGAGAATGAACACAAGTCATCAAACCCTCCTGCCTCCTGCCACTGCCTAGAGGGAGGGCAGCTTGAGGTCCTGAGGAAGGCAGGGGCCCAGCTGTCCTTGGCTCAGCCAGGTGGGAAAGGGGCTGCCTGAGCCCTGGGCAACCCGCTAGCAGCTGGTGAGGCCACCCTGGGAGATGCTCGGGCACATTTCTATCAGCCAGGGCTGCCGCTGCGGTTCACAGCTCTGTGCAGTTCACAGCCAAGGATGATTTCCTCCTCACACAATGAGGAGGAATAAGCAACGTGAGTGAGCCCTGCTCAGCCTCGTCCAGATTTTTCCTTGCCAACCCCAGAGCCAATCCACTGAAAAGTATCCAGTCTACACTCCTGGCTGAGATGCTTGAATAATACTCCACAGTTCTTACACCCAGAGAAGTCTAGCTCATGCACGTTCTCTCTCTCCTTCTCTGCCTACCCCCATCACCCCCTCCCTCTCCTGCTTCTGTTCCTAGCTGCCTGCCTCAGTATTAACCCAAACGTCTCTAAAAGGGAAGAACTTTTTTCTCAGAGATTCTCTCACTGACCCAGTCAGGAGCACCTAAGCAGTGAGGTCTGAGACGTGCATTAAAATTCTGTAAGATGCACTGACAGCCTCTGAAGTTCCAGGCCCTGGGTTGGGCCCAAGTCCTACATAGACACAGAAAACGGAAAAGAAGCCTTTAGACTAGACGCTAACCCCTGCCATGCTAGCGTCGGCCACCCGTCACACATTGTAAGGAACCAGTGACAAGCAACTAATACATATTTCTATTTTCATGACATTTACCATTTGAAAGGTGCTAATAAGCAAAAGGGGAAAGAAGCCAATGGTCTCTTAGGTCAACATGTGCTCCTCACCCTGAGAAGCTAGTTGCCCCTACATGGGGTGTGTGATCTGCACACGACGTTCGTTACCACGCCTGCTGGGCTCTGGGAACGGACAGGAGAAGGCTCCCTGATAGCAAGTGTGACTGAACACCACATTTACTTAAGAACTGTGCACGTTCCTTGGTCTGTGGGCAAAGAGAAAGTTACTGAAGACCCTGATGTACAACAGGTACAGATAACCAGGACTAATAACTTAAAAAGAATAAAACAACTACAAATGGAGTATAACCTTTAAAAATTGTGAATCATTATATTGTGCACCTGTAACATATAATATTCTACATCAACTATCCTTAAATTCTAACAAAAGAATAAAATCCCGACTCCCTACCATGGTTTACAAGTCCCTGCATTTCTAGCTACCCCTCCCCCTCAGCTTCCTCACCCTCTGTGAGCCAGTCACACTGGTCCTCTTGCAGTTCCTCAAACATCCGGGTTCTCTCTCACCTCCTGCCCTTTGCACCTGTTTTCCCCCTTTCCTAGAATGTTCTCACAGGATTCAGCTTAAATACTCCTTCCCCAGAGGCTGAGGAGCTGAGGAGAAATGTAAGAAAAGGAATGGAAAGCAGGTAGTTTGGAGAAGCAAATGAGAGAGTTGAATCTGATTTGTCTGAGCTCAGAGTGAACACACTGAAAGAGTCTGTCTACCAGGCTCGGCAGAGACACCAGAGTCTAGCTTGATGGGAATGTCTGGGGGCACGACTGTGGAACAGATGACCTCCCCAAATCCTCTGCTGAACAATCTAGAACTACAACATGCCCAAGACTGCCACTTATAAGATGGCAGAATAAAGAAGTTTCTGACCCCGTTGCCCTTGGAAATCACCCAAAGCAAGAAGAATGAGAGAAACAACACAAACTCTATTTCTGACAGAAGTAGGGAGCATCTATAAAGCTGAACCACAATATAAGAGGAAGAGTTGACAAATGCAGAGAAAATTAAACAGAGTTCTGGAAGATGCTGAAAGCACAGAGTGGTGAAGCCTGAGGGACAAAATTAACAGTCCTTTCTTTGGATCAGGGATGGGGTATGTGAGCTTCCTGGCAAGCTCCCTAAATTCTTCAGGAGGATGAAAGTAATAAGGCCAAGACCCTAAAGTGGAAATTATGTGGATAACATTCTCTGATTACAATGAAACTACTCTAGAGATGAGCAACAAAGCCTTTGAAGATACCACATGTCAGAACCTGTGGGCGATAAAGAGTTCTCAAAGAAAAATTCATAATCTTAAGCACTTACCTTATAAATAAGAAAGGATGAGAGAAATGAATTACACACACATTCTCAAGGGGTTAAAAATTAACAGAAAATAAGCCTAAGTAAAGCAGAAGGAAATTGTTAATAAATAAAACAGAAATCAATGAATTACATACAAGAAAAATAGAAAATCTACATAGAGAGACATATAGATAAGAGAAAATGACAGACAGACAGACATTTGTTTGAGGGGAGGAAAAAAACCCTCCAATAACATTGAAAACCACAAGCTAAATTAAGGGATAAGGATACGAAGCATAAAAAATGAAAACGGAAAAATATGCAGATATGTAGTGTAAATTGAAAGAATAATAAGAGACTATTTTTATCAATTCTATTCAGATATTTTTAAAACTTGACTATGAAATAATTTGAAAACCTGAATGGATTGTTCAAAGAAACATGTTACTAAAACTGAACCCCAAAGCAATAGGCAGTTTAAACAGACCAATTACTGTTGGTGGGGGGAGGCGCCTAGAAAAAAATAGCCACTCATCACAAAAACACCAAGTCCAGATGGTTTCACAGGGAAAACCTACCAAAACTTTAAGGGATAGAAAAACCAATGTTACTTAAATTGTTGCAGAATCTAGAAAAAGAAATAAAGATTCCAAATTCTTTTTTTGAAATCACCACAACACTGGTACCTAAAACCAACAAAAATAGCACAAAAAAGAAAACCACAGTCTGACTGATCTCACTTATGATTCTTGACAAAAATAGCTGACACAAAATATTAGCAAATAGAATCCAGCAATTAGCTAGAGAACTAATATAACATGAGTAACTGGAGTTCATGGCAAGAGGAAAAAGGCAGCTCTATATTATAAAATATATAAATACAATTAATCATATCAATCAGTCAAATTGAAAAAATATAAGGTATCCACATAGATGCTGAAAAATGATCAGATAAGATTCACATCCATTCTTGATTTCAGTTCAAGTGACCAATCATTGTGATTTGTCTGGAAACAAAGATTTTCCCAGGATGCTGTACTTTTAGTCCTAAAACCAAGAAAGACCCAGGCAAGAGGGACAAGTTAGCTATGCTAATTTCCATAGACACAGAAGAATACTTCCTTAACAATAGAGATAGAGATAAACATAGCTACTGATAGCTGTACATCTCAATCTAAAGGCAGCATCAGAGAAACACTACAAACATTATCAATAAAGTTGGGAATGGGTCGATGACCTTCACTCATGTCACATTATTTAACATTGTTATGGACGTACTAGCCAAAGCAATTATCTAAGAGAATAAAATTAAAAGTATAAAAAAATTAGAAGGAGGAAATAAAATTGCCATTACCTGCAGATAATGATTGTATACCTAAAAAGTCTAAGAAAATCAACTAAATAATGATTTCAATAATGGTGGTTGAGTGTCTAATAATAATCCCAAAAATAGACAGTGTACCTATACAAAAACAGCAAGCTGTTAGAAAATATTGTAGAAGAAAAGACACCCTTTACAAAAACAACAAAAATATTAAATATCTAGAAATAAATTTGGACAAAATTGATTCAAATTAACAAGAAATAGACAAACAGTGTTGAAGGAAACAAACAGAGATAAGTATGAAAAAGAAAAGTTGAAGAAATGAATATGCATGCTGTTTTTGTATGGAAGGACTGTCATTTCTCCTAAAGCTAACCTCTATATGTAATATAATGTGATAAGATTAAAAATACCAACAGCATATTTTTTTAGAACTAGACAAACTGAATTTTGAAACGTCTCTTGAGAAGCTGGAGACGAGGGATTTATACAGCACAACATAGCAGAACTTCCGAAAAATAATTGTTATTCACCTCTCTCCAAAGCTATCCATCACAGCACCTATTGCCCTTCATTTTTTCCTCTGTCTCTCTTTTTCACTCTTCCTCTCTCCACTCCCCCTATTCCTGCTGGTTCCCTCATCTTCTCAGGCTACCCCTCCCAATCTCATCCCTTCCCACCTAAAGGAATTTGACCTGCTTTCAAATTCCATTCCTCCTGATCACAAGAAAAGGCACAGGGACTTCCCTCGTGGCTCAGCGGTTAAGAACCCACCTGCCAATGCAGGGGACACAGGTTCGAGCCCTGGTCCGGGAAGATCCCACATGCTGCAGAGCAACTAAGTTCATGCGCCACAACTACTGAGCCTGCGCTCTAGAGCCAGCGAGCCACATCTACTGAAGCCCGCATGCCTAGAGCCCATGCTCCACAACAAGAGAAGCCACCGCAATGAGAAGCCTGGCACCACAATGAAGAGTAGCCCCCTCTGTAGCTAGAGAAACCCCGCGCACTGCAACGAAGACCCAACACAGGGGCTTCCCTGGTGGCACAGTGGTTGAGAATCTGCCTGCTAATGCAGGGGACATGGGTTCGAGCCCTGGTCTGGGAGGATACCACATGCCACGGAGCAACTAGGCCCATGAGCGACAACTACTGAGCCTGTGCATCTGGAGCCTGTGCTCCGCAACAAGAGAGGCCGTGATGGTGAGAGGCCCACGCACCGCAATGAAGAGTGGCCCCCGCTTGCCACAACTAGAGAAAGCCCTCACACAGAAACGAAGACCCAACACAGCAAGAGTAAATAAATTAATTAATAAACTCCTACCCCCAACATCTTAAAATAGCAAGAGGAGTAAAATGAGAAATTTAAAAAAAAAAAAAAAAAAAAGCAAGCAGCTTTCTCTTAAAAAAAAGACCCAACACAGCCATAAATAAATAAATAAATAAATAAATAAATTTTAATAAATAAATAAATGAATAAATAAGAGAAAGCACAGAGCCAGGCTTCTTAGAAAAGACCAGGGAGAAATGAAGGAGTAGGGGTGAGGGAGAAGGAAGAGAGAAAAGCAGAGGAGAGTTCCAAATATTCTCCCTACATCTCTACCCTTAACAAAATGCATTTTGCTGAGAAAATTTAATAACTAATATGGATTAATTTGCTATGCAAATAGCAAGCCCTATACAGGTGGTAACAGTAACCATAATTTAATAGACAGTCAACAGAAAATAACGATCACACATGTAGAATTTACCATTTATAAAGCACTACAACAAAACTATAATGTGGTGGAACAGGTAATATGATTCCCATTTTGCAGATAAGGAACTGGAGACTTAAAAGTGAAATGACTTACTAAGAGAGAAACCTATAGAAGCCTATAATCTATAGAAGGTACTCTGAAAATGAGGCTCAGATTTTTAAAATTATTGACCCCAAATATTTAAGATTGAATCAACCCTTCTATTGCTATATAAGAATCAGCATTGGGAGACATGAACATAATATCTGTGTATGTGAGTACGTACGTTTAGTACTAAACATACTACTTTCCACAAGGGGAAAAAAAGGCTAGAAATAAAATAGGAATCTTCTAAGAGAAATTAACGAGAATGGATCCCAATATCTGTTCTTTGCATGTTGATTTGCTGTGGCCACAGAGAGCTCAGAGCCTCTGCCTGAGTCTAACTAGTAACTTTTCACCTACAGATGCTGTAGGTGCAATTTCAAAACCCATGAACCGGGCCTCCCTGGTGGCGCAAGTGGTTGAGAGTCCGCCTGCCGATGCAGGGGATACGGGTTCGTGCCCCGGTCTGGGAGGATCCCATATGCCGCGGAGCGGCTGGGCCCGTGAGCCATGGCCGCTGAGCCTGCGCGTCCGGAGCCTGCGCGTCCGGAGCCTGTGCTCCGCAACGGGGGAGGCCACAACAGTGAGAGGCCCGCATACCGCAAAAAAAAAAAAAAAAAAAAAAAAAAAAAAAAAAAACCCATGAACCAAGATGTACACAAACTATAACTTAATTTTTTCTGTGACTGGATTATGTTGCCATTTTATCAGTCTTTCAGGTCTTTTTCTCAGGGGTAACATCTTTTTCACATCTTTTCTTTTATCTTTCCTTTCAAAATTGCAAAAGATGTCTTAAAAATTGGCCATATTTAGGGTAAGTGCCACCTGTAAGTTAGTTATTTCCAGTGAGTGATAAGAGCCACACTGCATAACTGTGCACCCTGCTCTCTGTCACTGTATCAGTTAAGATTTGCTAGGTTTGCTGCAGTAACAGATAATGTCAAAATCTCTGTGACTTAAAACAATGAAGTTTCTCTTCCACTCATCCAGCCTGTTAAAAGTGGGCTGGCCACAGCTTTGCTCACCGTAATCACTCAGGAAGCCAGGCTGATGAGGACCCATCTCCATTTCCATTTCCATGATCTTGGAGGCAAGGGAACGTAAATATGGCAACTGACACACTGACCCTTAAAGCTTCTCTGCTCATATCCTACTGGCCAAAGCAAATCATGTGGGTGTGCCTGAGTCCAGCAGACTCCTTGAGGGAGAGGCACTGATGTTTTTGAACTTGAATACAGTCTACACAATCCTCTTTGTTCTTGAGGCCATGGTCTCAAGAACATGAAAAGCCAGACTGAGCAATGCAAGGGAACACGGCTAAGTGGCCCACCAAAGAGTAACCCCAGCCCTGACCTCACTTGCTCCTCTATTCCTAATCAGGTGGAGGTGAGTAGGGAGAGTTGTTCTAGCTGGAAACTTCTGACCTCTTGAGAAGCAAGTGAAAGGAAGGTAAATATGTCAATATTTCTCAGGCAAAACTCAAAGCCTTTATTTTGGTGTGAAAGGCCATGTTTGGGGAGGGAGAAAGAAGCAAATGAGTATTTATGTCTCCACATGTCTCAGACTTCTAAGCATAAGTAAACGGGTCAAGTCTAAATATCTCAAAAATGACTTGCCTGCAGATGTACAAATATCCATACCCTGGTTATTCACTTAGTTGAGTCAAATTATAAAAATAATTATGACCCTAGAAGCTTAGCTTTTCATTTTAAAATTCTAGTGTACTGATACTGATTCATTCTCATTTTCAAGATTTTGTTCAAAAGTAATATCTGAGATGAATGGATAAAGAAGATGTGGTTCATATTTACAATGGAATACTACTCAGCCATAAAAAAAGAACGAAATAATGTCATTTGCAGCAACATGGATGGACCTAGAGATTATCATACTAAGTGAAATAAGTCAGAAAGAGAAAGACAAATACCATATGATATCACTTATATATGGAATCTAAAATATGACACAAATGAACCTATCTATGAAACAGAAACAAAATTATGGACATAGAGAATAGACTTGTGGTTGCCAAGGGGGAGAGGAATGGGAGAGGGTTAGATTGGGAGTTTGGGATTAGCAAATGCAAGCTATTATATATAAGATGGATAAACAACAAGGTCCTACTGTGTAGCACAGGGAACTATATCCAATCTCCTGGGATAAACCATAATGGAAAAGAATATAAAAAAGAATGTATATATGTGTATAACTGAGTCACTTTGCTGTACAGCAGAAATTAACACATTGTAAATCAACTATTCTTCATTAAAAAAAAATAATATCTGAGAAACTATCTCCAAACAACCGTCCATTCTGAAACTTTATCTACTCTGCCCATGGCCCTTGGGATTGATATATGTCTTATTCTGTATCTATACACTGTGTTCTTAATTTCCCAAATTCTTTGTTATAAGCTTACATAGAAAATAATTTGCTTTTCTCCTCATTGAGTTCACTGACTTTGGTGTGTGTATTAAACACACAGACTTAGAGATAACAGAGCTAGAGAGGGAGCTGGATAGCTCCAAGTTAAATGTTTATATCCTTTGGGCAGCAAGTAGAAACCCTGACTCAAACTGAATTAAGTAATGAGGGAATTTATTATTACTGTACACTTATTATAACTATACAGTTATATAGACCTTTAATATAGTTATAGAGTCTAGAGGTAGGATGAACTTCAAATCTACTTGAATCAGAGGTCCAATGAGGTCATCAGGAATACAGTGCTTCCTACTCTTCTACTCTACTAGCCTTGGGGTTGGCATCACTCTTGAGCCATGGAAAGATGACTACTTTATCTCCTCGTAGTTCTTTGGGGATTAGTGACATTCTTCCTGAAAGCCCTGAAGCACACTTACCCTCACACTTCCCTGCGCATAATCATCCATTCCTGAATCAGTAATGGGTGAGGGGGCAGGAATTACCAACGTTGACCTAGAGTAGATGGTGAATATCCAATCGCAAGGTCCACCACAATGTGCAACTCACAATAAGATTCTACTTCGGGTCATTTCCCCTCTCTATGCCTCAGTTTCCTTATCTGTAAACCAGGATGATTTCTGTGTTGCATTCTGTCTCTAACATTCAAAGACTCAAGAGTCTCTGAGGGAAACAAATGTGCTATGAACATAACATAATCTCTCTAACCTTCAAATTTATCATCTGTAAAATGGGGTAATAATACCTGCCTCATAGGGTTGTTGGCAGGATGGGTGGAGGTAATAAAATTAAAGAGTCTAGCACTGTGCCCATCACATTGTAGGTACTCAACAAATGACATAATGATGATGATGATGATTTTATTTATCATTCAGCGAAAAGGCTGATATTCCTAAGAAAACTTAAGAACTAATAGGAAACAAGATGTTGCTTGTTCAAAGAAAACAAATTAATTGTTTCTGAGTTTGTTTTGTTTTCGTTTGGTTTTGATAGTCCTTTAACTTAATTCTTTTAAGTCATCTTTTAAGCTGAAAATAGCTTATCATTTTCAAGACATATTTCCAGAGGGGAAATTACATTAGGACTGCTATGCCCTTGTCACCATTAACTGTTATTTACATCCAAAGAGGAAAATATATCATTTAAATTCCAGATGCTGACTGTATAATTTCTCTTTCTGTGGGCACAGGAATGTTTTCTTATTGTTCAGTTCTATTCTCCCTGAATTTCACAAATCACTAGTGCATAAAATTATTGACATTTAAAGAGGTGATTTTCAGCTTCATTTCATGCCATCTTTGGGCTACGATGCAATGGCCAAAGGGTCAAATAAGCAAAATAATCCACTATTGGGCTTCCCTGGGGCGCAGTGGTTAAGAGTCCGCCTGCCGATGCAGGGGACACGGGTTCGTGCCCCGGTCCGGGAAGATCCCACATGCCGTGGAGCAGCTGGGCCCGTGAGCCGTGGCCACTGAGCCTGTGCGTCCAGAGCCTGTGCTCCACAATGGGAGAGGCCACAACAGTGAGAGGCCCGCGTACTGAAAAAAAATAAATAAATAAAAAATAAAATAATCCACTATACTCACTGTGCTCTCTAGGAAAGAGGTCTTTGGTCCTCTCCATGCAGGGAGCAGGAAATGATTTACTCAAGACTAGGGAGCAATCTCATTAACTCCTTTGGGACATACCACTGTGTTGGTAAGAACCATTTACATAACCATGCAGGGTCAACCCATTTCTAAAAGGAACTACCACAAATGCAAATGTCACATTATTTCTGATTGACTAGAAACAAAATAAAGAGACTATTTCTCCCATTGAAAAATACTCCACTCACTTACACTGTGAAAACTTCAGTAATTGTAAAAAGCAAAAAACTAAGTCTCCTCTGCCAGAGGAGTCTATTATCACCCTAGCTCAACCCCAGTGGATTTAAATAATTCAGGTCATCCTTTCATGATTGGTACCACGTGTGTGGTGCAAATACTCACTGTGAGAAAGTTTAGAGAAAAGACATTAGCCGTTTGCTAATGGCTGGGGTTATAGAGTCTTCAAAAGACCCACCAGGTTCTCTGTCTATCCCAAGAACTGAAACCAACAAACTTTCCTGGCTTTGTGCTAAACAGTTCTGGGACTGAGTACTCCTTCTTTTTCCTTATCAACTTTATTGAGGAATATTTATGTACAAACATACTTTTTTTTCTCAGAGCTTAATAATACTGGGACCAGGCAAAAAATAGTTGGCTACTTGATCCAAGAAATACTTGCACCTAGGAGGTAAGTCTGTAAAATAATGACTTACTTTGTAAACAAGTACTTAGTTTACTTTTTAAAACTAACAGCTTATGCACCAATATACATACCTCAAAACCCTCACCTCTATATTACATAAAGTACCGTGTTATAAGCTCTGTCTAATACCAGTTAGTTCTCTGCCTTGTAAGACTCTCCTTAAAATCATCCAACCCAGGTCCTAAGACCACTAAATATCCTCCCTGATGTTCCCTTCTGGGATACTCCTAAGACGCTGTCAAGGCTGGAGTATGTCTAATATGCTTACCTTTCTTTCACCAACAGGCTTTTCTAGGTGTTTCTTTGGGATGGTGATGGCCAACAAGTCTTTCCTACAGAAAGAAATGGATAAAGCATTTCTAATCCTCCTTCTCAATAAATTTGCATTTCCTTGTCAACCATAATTAGTAAACAGTCATTGTTTTCTACATATTGGGCTATACTTTAGGGATTGTATCAAAGCGTCTGATATAGAAGGTGTCCATATGGGGCTACGGATAACTTGGAGACAGACAAAGGACTGGGAAGCTAGCAGACATGAGCAATTAGTACTTCTCTGATACAGAATGACTGTATATATAGTGAGAGAGAGAGAGAGAGCGAGAGAGAGAGAGAGCGAGAGAGAGAGAGAGCACATGACAGAGAGACAGAGAGATGTATAACTGAATCACTTTGCTGTACACCAGAAAATAACACAACATTGTAAATCAACTATACTCTAATTTTAAAAAACGAAGAAAAAAAGAAAAAAAAGAGGGGGAGAAAAGGCACTTGAAGGAAAATCCAATTAAGTATTCAAAAGATTACAAAAGTCAGGAGAGACCTGAATAGCTATTCCTGGTCCTTCCTTGTGGCCATTTAAATTCTGCCCAAACACGTACAATAGCTATTTATTCATTTGGAAGCTTATTTCCTCAAATGCCAAGACATTATCAAAGATGTTCCATGTGGCATGCAGAAATCACTTTGAATATAACCGCTTTATTTATTCTGAAAAAGCAACCAACAATTTAAAATCTTCACAATTTCATGGGCATGAAATACAAAACGTCAAAAGCAGATTCAGGGACACATCCAGACTCTCTCCTCCTCTAAGCTTGTAACTGAAAGGACAAAGCAATTAAATGAAAGCAAACAGTACCACAGAGTGTAAAAAAACCATCCCACATGGTCTGCTCCTCAGGGTTCCAGCCACCGTCACCACCAAGTCCTGGGTACCTTTCTCCCATTGACTTATCCTTGTTGACTTGTACTGTTCAGCAGTTAGACTTGGAGACCACTCCTTGGATCTGAATCCTTGACTCAGCTCCTCTGAGTCAAGGCTCTGTACCTCAGGCTCCTCACCCACAGTAATGAGGTTACGAATTATGGCTCATAGATTGTAAGAAGTATTAAATTATAATCATAATTTAATAATGCATGGACAGTGTTTATGCGAATCAAGATGTGATTGATTATGCTTGGGTAATAAACAATCCCCAAATCTCAACCCAGCTAAAATTCGTTTCTTATCCATGCTACATGTCCAGCTTGGATCACTAACTTCTCGATACATGCTTATACAATAAAAAAAGAATGTGACAAAAGGCACATGGCTTTTAAAGATTCCTCCTAGAAGTGACTCATATCGGTTTCACTAACATTTCATTGGTCAAAGCAGGTCACATAGCTAAGTGCCCCATTCAAAGAGCTGGTTTGTAGCAAAGCTAAGAACAGAATGCAGGTCCCTTGGGGCCCAATCCATGAGCTTTTTCCACCACACAAAGCCACAGTCAAGACTATGTTGGGCCACCTCTCCTTCTTGAAGGAGCAGAAGCCTTTCTTTTAAAGATATCTCACAACTCAGTTCCTGCCTAAGATTCCCTACCTGAGTCTGCTGACCTTAGTCACACCCCAAGGTGCAGATCTTTCAATCCTTCTTGCTCATCATAATGTACTTCTCCTTATGCCATTCGTTTACTCATTCATTCATTCATTCAGGCAGGCAGGCATTTAAAACTTGCATGTGCCAGTCAGGATAAGGGAGTGACAAAGTCCAGAATGACCCTCCTGTAATAAACAACTAGAAAACTGGGAAGGAGCGGGGATATAGGACACAAATATTTTCAGATATTGGACAATAGGCAGTTCAGGACCGTAATCTCTGGGAGAAGAGAAACGAATGAGGAATAATCTATAATTGCCCCATCTTTCTGCCCAGAGACAACTTCCAAACCACAGTGTAGGCATGGGGGGCTGAAACAACTAGGTGATCTTGATGAGCTCAGGAGACAAATGTCAGAGTTTAGGGAGGCGGAGATCACTAGAACATTCAATGTGGAGTACCCAAAGAGGAAGCTACACAGAGAAAGGACTCCAGAAATAGAGTATCATCTTGCTTCTTCTGCTTAATACTAATCCAGGCACCACCCCCTGTGGGCACGGCAGGCATGTGTAACACTGTACAGGGTTCACGGAAACACCTGAAGTAAAAGTGCTACTGGGCTGACCAACTGTCCAGTTCTCTGTGTGTGTTAATGCGATATGCGTGTGTGTGAGTGTTGTGTGTATGTGTGGGGGGATGTGTATGTGGTGTATGTGTATGTGGTGTGTGTGTGTGGTGTGTATGTAGTGTATGTGTATGTGGTGTGTGTGGTGTGTTTGTGTATATAGTGTGTATGTGGTGTGTGTGCGTACACATGCATGTGAATGTGTCTGTGTGAGTCTCCCATCTGTTTCCATGACCACAGCCTGAGTGACAGGGCGAGCTTACAGATTCTAAAGGCACTGGCCCCTCTATTCTCTACACAGCCTCCAGGAAAAGGCATCACTGGTTACTGAGTTTTAGGACACAGCTGGGTTTGGCCCAATTAACTACCAGCCAAAGATTCTGGGCTTTTTTCTTGATTATATTACTTATTTAACTTTTTCTTTAGCACAAAAGTAATATATTGTCACCATATAAAGTCAGTGAAAAGCAAAAAGAATATAATAAAAGTCTCTGATAATCTCACTATACACAGATAACCACTGTTACCATTTTTGTAAAATTATTTTCAGTATCTTCTTTTTTTCCATAAAATTAGGATCACAGAATATATATATTTGTCTATATATATATATGGAGTATTGTAATCTGCTGTGTCAGAGTTCCAGCAGGAGCAGAAGGTATCCTTAAATTAAGGTAAATTAAGGGGTGTTTAATAAAGGACTATTTGCATAAGCATAGGCAAAGGCTCAGAAACCATGAGTGACAGTGCAGTGCCCTGGGGCTAATGACAGCAGGGAGGTGTCGTCCTTGGGCCTGAAGGGGCAGGATAGGGTGAAATTACCACAACCCAGACAGAGATAGCTGATTGGAGGAGGGTCCTGAGAGGACCTGAGATTTTTAGTCCCAATACAGAGCCAGTGAAGGGAGGGAACTAAAGGAATGAAGTCCCCGCCTACCCCTCCTCGTCCCCTTCAGTCTCTGCCATGCTCCCAGGACTGAACCCAGCTGGAACCGAGAGGGCAAAGGAGACAGGGTGGCAGCAAACATTTCCTGTAAAGAGCCAGATAATGGTTTAGGCTTTGTGAGCCATCTGGTCTCTGTCACAAACACTCAAACCTACAGGTTTATAGCGTAAAAATGGCTATAGACAATATTTAAGCAAATGGATGTGACCAGATTGGGCCTGCAGGCCACAGTCTGCCAAGCCCTGGTGTAGACTACATGGGTCACCCTCCCAGGCCACAGAGCAAGGAGGAAATATGGAGAGTAGGTCTACAAGGTTTAAGGAAAGACACCTAGCTATTTGCTTTAATGGTCTAACATACGGCAAACATTTCACCAGGCTTACTTTTCTTTGTGAACCTAGTGGTAAGGCAACTTTATTAGAAACAGGGGTAAATACTGTTCAGCAAATATTACAGAAGTAGTATCTAACCATATATATATATATATATGTATATATATATATATATATATACATAAAATTAGGAACTTACTTTACTGATCCTATTCTTTTCATTTATTCTACTTATTTGTTTGTACCTCATCATGTTACAAGAAGATTTTTAACCAGGCTTAAATATGCAGTATGATTTGAAATAAATCAGTGAACTTGTAGGAATTTACCTTGTAGATATAATTATTTATGTGCATAATACTTTACATATTCAGTAAGAGTCAAATTAAACTAAAAATAAATGAACGAACTTGTAGGAATTTACCCTGTAGATATAAGCATGTATATGTACAAAGACATATACAAAGGATATTCATTTCAGCACTGCTCTTAACAGCAAAAAAAAAAAAGGGAAATAATCAAAATCAATTAGGAGATGGTTACATAAATTAAAGCATATCCACAGAATAGATACTTTTCAGCCATTATTTTAAAAACTCTACAAGAACAGATGTGGAAGGATGATCTCCAAGATGTGGTGTCAACAGTTAAAGAGTATGCTATTATTTGTATTACAAAGATATGTATGTATGCTGTTATGTGTGTATGTATGTATATATATATATATATATATATATATATATACACACACAAACATATATGCTGGCATATAAACGTATACATATATGTGTGTATGTATTTTTATTCCTTAAGACATTGTTAATGGATAGACAGACAAGAAATTGGAAACAATCGTTGTCCCTAGGAAGGGGAATTATGTGACTAGGGTGTGGAGTCATGGGAAATGTACTTTTACCTATAAATACTTTTGTACATTTGTAATTTTGTACTATTCACTTATGTTACCTATTCAAAACAATTTATTCATTCATATAAAATTTAAAAGTGGGTGAGAAAAGAGCACAAGCTGGTATGTATGTACTGTATGTGTAGCAGCACATATTTTCTGGTTTATATTAACTCTCCTCTCACTATCTGGTTTGAGGCAACTTGATCATCCCGACATTCCAGAGTATCACACTGGTCCCCTACATTGGTGGTATTTCACCAATTGAATCTAGAAAATAACACTAACTTTCTATTCTATTTAGTAAGACACAGGTTTGTCGGGATGAAAGATACACCCCATCGAGCCGGGGGTCTGCCTCAAGTGAAGTTCCTAGGTGTGTAGTGGTCTGGGGCAGGGGGGTCTAGTCCCTTTAAATTGAAAGACAAATTGCTATACTTTGTCTAACTATCACTAAGAGGGGGGCACAAGAACTACAGAGCCTCTTTGGCTATTGGAGGCAACATATACCACATGTTCCATTTATCAAATAACGAATAAAGTTGCTAATAATTACTGGGGTTCAGAGGAAGAGAAGGCTGTACAGTAAGTCCAGGCTGCCATGCAGACTGGGTTGCCACTTGGGGCTCAAAGTCCAGCAGTTACAATGGTACCCAGGATGCTGTGGCAAACAGGGATGCTTAATGGAACTTCTGGTAAACCCCAATCAGAGAATTCAAGGGCAGATATCTATAGAATTCAGAGTAATGCCATGTCTTCTTCATCTGTAATTATTCTAATTGTGAGAAATAGTTGTTGGCTCACTACTGTGCCCTGGGTAGAGGCTGAACATCTAACCAGGCGGTATCAAGTGACCATGCTGTCTGAGCTTCCTATCATTAACTTCCCATTGTTATCTGACCCACCAACCATAAAGGTCGGTATACATAGCAGTAATCCATCATCATATGAAAGTGGTTTATCCAAGATCGGGCTTAACAGGTCCTGGAAGCACAAGTACGTTGCACTGGCTTAGACTCCCATAGCAATCTTGTTGTATTGCCAGTTATTCCTTAAACCATACCTGCAGCCTCATGGAACGTTCCTATAACTGTTTGACTGAGGAAGATAAAACTAGGTCTGGTTTACAAATGGTCTACACGATATTGTGGCACAAGCCAAAAGGAAATATTACTGATTCACTCTGAAGTGTCTGTGAAAAAGTATTGAGGAATACTTTCCTGGGAAAAACTTGAAGTAGTACATCTGATTATCCACTTGGCCTAAATAAAGAGATGGTGAAAGGGATGGATCAATCCTGAGTCTTGGACAATGACTAATAGTTTACCCACTTAGTCTGGAAATTGGAAAAAAAAGAAGCCTGATGACAAAAGAACACTGATGACAGACGGAAGGAAGAGATACTAGTATATACATTCCAGCAAATATTGCAGAAGCAGAATCAAAGATACCAGATGTAAGAGTAAGGACCTCCGAAAATCTGCTTCTCCAGAAGAGCAATGAGAATATCAGCAAAATTGTAAAAATCAACTTTTCTAAAACTCTGGAAAGTGACAAAAGGCTTGCAACAATGCAAGGAAAAGAACCAAATCTTGGTAAGAATAGCCAGGTTTGTGTCATTTTAACTTGCCCTGTTCTGATTCCCTCCTCTCCCCAGCTTCACAGTAGCCTTGAAAATCACAGTTCTGCAAGCAAAGTGAAAACTAGCAGCCTAGCAGCCACTGGAGGAAGCAGACAGGCTTGGAGCACCCAGAATCACCACTCCAGAAAACTGTTATTATTTGACCTCTCTTGCAGTTCCCTGGACATTGTCACTAAGCAGGTCTTTATGTGAATTGACTCAGAGCTTACTCAGAGTGAACAACCTTTTCCTCAGGGGTATTTATCAAAAACAATCAGCAACAATTGTTTAATATTGCACTTGCCTGAGGTGGCAATAACAGTTGGGACAAACAACAAGCTGAAAAGAAACTTGAAAAGTAAAGTCCATAAAGATCTCTGAAAATCTCTGAAACATCCCTGGAAATCCAGGTGGCCACACATACACACAGGGCTCTGTACATGCGCAGAGTTGTGCACAGGCCGGAAAAATGCTGAGAACCATGGCATCACCTCTACATTTTTTGTGGTCAGCCATTTACAATCCAAGACACGGGTTTCCTGCTGTGGAAATGTGCAGGTCCATGAAATCTGTTCTCTGAAGCAGTTTCACTCTTGAGAGACCAAATATACAAACAGACAATGGCCAGACAATAGATGAAAATAGAACTCTGACCCATAACTTCTGCAGCAACTAGTCCAGAAAGCCAAATCACAACCTCTGCAGCAATCAGCCCAGACAGCCAGGACTTGGTCAATGACTGCCAGCTTCCCAAATGTTTGCTCCCAGTTCCAACTCAGGACCAACCAGAGAAAGCCCACTCTGTTCCCCAAATCAGGCACATAAGATGCTCCACTTCAGGTTAGCCCACTTCCAGATTCCCTGTGCCAACAACCTCCAATCAGAGCACTCTTGATGCCTTTCCTATTTTTCACTATAAAGCTCCCCCTTTTCCTGCTTGCCTCTGAGTTTCTGGCAAACACAGGTGATGATGGCTGACCCCCTTGCTATAGCAAACTCTGGAAATAGCCTCTGTGCTCATTCAGGTGGTCTCTGTTTATTTCCACCACCTCATCACCTCAATGAGTCTTGCCAGTTACACTCTCAGCATCCCCAGGATGCTGCTCAGGGGTGGTTCAGAAGCCTATGCCCTGGGGGCTTGGTAAGAGCATCCTCTATTTTATGCTCTCTGAGGCCCTGCATTTCTTCTGCTTTTGAAAGTGGTGTGGCCCTTTAACATTTCCTTCTGTTCCATTTTCTGCTTGAGTGTGATGGGCCTCTGGTGTCTGAGAACCTCTGTTCCCATCAGAAGCCACAGGTGAGATGTCAGCAGTTTAATCTGCTTCTTGAAGACCCTTCGCCTCCCCTATGGGAAGTAGGACGATACCTTTATACTGGTCCAGCGCTTTCTTCCTGTTTGCTTTCATATTGCTTTTCTGGCCCAGACATTTGTCTTTCTAACTTCCTCTTCAAGAGTTTGCATTTTGGGGTCCCCCAGAGTATCTGATACCAAGTCAGGGAGTCAACAGTTTTCCAAGTATATAATTTTTAAACAAATCTTATCTATCCTCACTTTCCTGAGTTGTTCAATCCCACTCAGGAGGCCTGACCTCCTCAGATCAATACTCAACTCAGGACTGACCCCGTTTATTTTTATCTTGCCTGGCTCCCCTGGAGTACGTCTTATTTGCCCTGTGCCTTCTCTTGGAGGGGACCCTAATTCCATAAATTTCCCTGGCAGGTTCCCTCCAGGAACAGGCACTTCCTGCTTCCCCACTTGTGATAACTGATAACTGTACCAGTTTCCAATTCACGACTCAGTGCCTGGAGTATTTTATCCTGGCTTCTCAGGCCTCCTCATTCACATCTGTCCAAATATTGTGCACAGCTATCTCAGCCCTCAAGGGGCGCTTACCCAACTGTTCTTATTAAGGGAGACCTATCTGCAGTTTTATAGATACACCCCTCAATCATTTCCTAAAGTCAGGGACCCCCAGGGAAATTTGTCCCATCTCCTCCCTGAGATGAGAGACCTTCTCTGATCTTAGAGCACTTGAACAGCAATCCCTTCATTAGGAAGGGGGGTTAGATGGATGTGCTTCTCCTGTCCATTCTTAGATATGTCTCATCCAGCCTCCAAGATCTCGTTTTCCATTTCATATCTGCCTAGACTATGCTCTAAGATCTCAGTCATTCTGCTAAAGAAATTTCTCCCTTTTTCACTTGAGTCAGCTGTTTTCCTTTTGTTTCCTTTCATTCTTCTACTTGCTCCTATTTTGATAGTAAGATCAGTACATGATTTAAATAATTTCCTGAACAAACCTGACCCCTAAAAACAAAGTGTTATGGGCATAGACCTTTGTAGCTGTGTTATTTTCTTTGGATATACGATAGTTTATTATTCCTTTTCTTCAACCAAAGATATCCCATCCCTATTTAATCAAATGTATAGTATGATTCTACAGCCTGCCTCTCTAAAATCTAAAATGAGATCCAACCTCATGTAATTAACAAAACAGAGCCTCCCATATCAAGTCCGGTCTCTGACCATGACCCTGAGGTTGGAAAGAAAACAGAAAGAGGTTGATGGTTTCAGACTAACTCAAACCCACCCTGCTTATCTTTAGCTACATGCTAGACTTCAGAGAAAACACCTGAGTTTTGTCCCAGATCTGCCATTTTACTATCTGACCTTGAGTTCAGTCTTGGCCTGTCATGCATGCCCTGGTGTCTTGGTTGTATCACGTACACTTATCTCTGATCCTCCATGAAAAAGCTCTGATCAAAACCAGCACCATCTAACCAGGCTTTCCCTCCTGGAAACCTGGTCCCCCGGGTGTCCTCGCTGTAGTCCCATCACAGAAGTGTCACTACCGTCCCTGTGTCAGTCCCAGCACAGGTCCTGTGCTACCTTAACCCCACACTGGGCCTCAGTTCTGCCACAAGTGGGGTGCTACAGTGGCAGCAAAATCACCACTAAAATTAAAGCCTTGTTATTACATGGTTACATTATTACAAGTGATTCATAAAATGGTTATATATTTTAAAATCCATTATTTTATTACATATGTTGTTAACAAGATTTACTTATTATACAATATTGTATTTTTTATTTACACTGAAAGATAAGCTCCATGGGGACAAAAATTTTATCTGTCTTATACACTGTATCACCTGCACCTCGAACAGCATCTAACACATCATTGACACTCAGGAAATATCTGCTGAATTCATCAGGGGTTTAGAGCAGAGACTGGAATCAGAGTATTTGGGCTCAAATCTGGATGCCACCACTTACTGGCTCTGTAACCTCAGATGAGTTAGTTAAGCTTCCTAAGCCTCAGTTTCCTCCTCTGTAAAATGGGGATGATGTACTGGGGACCAGCCATGTTGTGAGATTTAGGAAAGCTTGTCCATATGAAGAGCTTGGCTTAGTGCTTGACCCAGAGTGAGAGCTGAGTTGATGTTAGCCATTGGTTTTCCAGCTGCATGCTGGATAGCTCCTGTCAAATGTCCCAGAAGAGCGTTTAGACTCCACATGCTAAAATTAAACTTCTTATCTAAACATCATCCATTCTCCAAGTCTGCAAAGTGAGGGACAGCATCCAATTCCTGTCTATTCCTCACCCACAATCACATTAGACACCAAGAACATTGCCCCAACATGTGATAAAACAACTGCCTCTCTCAAGCCAACTGGCCAAGTCCATCCTCTGTGTCTCCTATTCTACAGGACACTGTGGTAAAGCCAGTCCTTTCTCACAGCCTTTGTCACACTGTATAGATGGTGACCTACGGATCTACTTCCCTCCCTGGACAGCAAGCTCCCCAAAGCTCATTAGCATCTCTTGTTCCTTTTTAAGGAAACTAACACACTGCCCACATTTAGTCATCAATAGGTAGCTCCTCAGAAAACAATGCTGACAAATAAAGGCTCCGTAGCAGATACTGCAGGAGATCTGGCCCAGCCTCCGTTTTCAACCTCATGCTTACCTCCATTGTTGAAACTGGAAATGCCAAAAACTCATTTTCTCAGCCACTCTTATAGCTGAATGTGGCCACGTGACACAGTTATACCCTCTGAGGCAAGAGCAGACATCCATTGGTGCCAACTCTTTCCTTTATTGCACCTTCCCGCTGTTATGGGCTGAATGTTTGTGTCCCTCACCCTATTCATATGTTGAAGCACTAAACCTCGATGTGATGTTATTAGAGGGTAAGGCCTTTGAGAGGAAATTAGGTTAGAGAGGTCATGAGGGTGGGCCCCTCATGATGGGATTAGTGCCCTTACGAGCAGACACAAGGGAGCTTGAAGACGTCATCAAGCTGGAAAGTGGGTCCCCACTGGAACCAGAACACCCAACACCCCTTACCAGCCAGTGTGGCCCTCCCCCAATGGCTGCAAATGAGGCAGTTAACGGCTCACCTGAGCAGATTTTGCCAGAGATTGTACCTGACTGATGATTTTCAGCTGGCCAGGAGATGCCTAGTAGTTGATAGAACTGAGGAAGCAGGGGGACAGAGGCAAGTAACTGTATTTTTTTATACAGCAGGTTCTTATTAGTTATCTATTTTATACATATTAGTGTATATATGTCAATCCCAATCTCCCAATTCATCCCACCACCACCACTCACCTCCCCGCTTTCTCCACTTGGTGTTCATACATTTGTTCTCTACATCTGTGTCTACTTCTGCGTTGCAAACCAGTTCATCTGTACCTTTTTTCTAGATTCCACATATATGCATTAATATACAATATTTGTTTTTCCCTTTCTGACTTACTTCACTCTGCATGACAGTCTCTAGGTGCATCTGCATCTCTACAAATGACCCAATTTAGTTCTTTTTATGGCTGAGTAATATTCCATCGTATATATGTACCACATCTTCTTCATCCACTCCTCTGTTGATGGGCATTTAGGTTGCTTCCATGACCTGGCTATTGTAAATAGTGCTGCTATGAACATTGGGGTGCATGTGTCTTTTTGAATTATGGTTTTCTCTGGGTATATGTCCAGTAGTGGGATTGCTGGGTTGTATGGTAGTTCGATTTTTAGTTTTTAAAGGAACCTCCATACTGTTCTCCATGGTGGCTGTATCAATTTACAGTCCCACCAACAGTGCAAGAGGGTTCCCTTTTCTCCACACCCTCTCCAGCCTTTATTGTTTGTAGATTTTTTGGTGATGGCCATTCTGACTGGTGTGAGGTGATATCTCATTGTAGTTTTGATTTGCATTTCTTTGATGATTAGTGATGTTGAGTCGTTTTCATGTGCCTCTTGGCCACCTGTATGTCTTCTTTGGAGAAATGTCTATTTAGGTTAAAAAAAAAGCCCAGAATCATCGACAGGAAGACACTGGAACTCACCAAAAAAGATACCCCACATTCAAAGACAAAGGAGAAGTTGCAATGAGACAGTAGGAGGGGCGCAATCACAATAAAATCAAATCCCATAACCGCTGGGTGGGCGACTCACAGACTGGAGAACACTTACACCACAGAAGTCCACCCACTGGGGTGAAGGTTCTGAGCTCCATGTCGGGCTTCCCAACCTGGGGGTCTGGCAATGGGAGGAGGAATTCCCAGAGAATCAGACTTTGAAGGCTAGCGGGATGTGACTGCAGGACTTTGACAGGACTGGGAGAAACAGAGAGTCCACTCTTGGAGGGCACACACAAAGTAGTGTGCACATCAGGACCCAGGGGGAAGGATCAGTGACCCCGTAGGAGACTGAACCAGACCTACCTGCTAGTGTTGGAGGGTCTCCTGCAGAGGTGGGGGGTGGCTGTGGCTCACCATGGAGACAAGGACAGTGGAAGCAGAAGTTGTGGGAAGTACTCCTTGTCATGAGCCCTCCCACAATCCACCATTAACCCCACCAAAGAGCCTGTAGCCTACAGTGCTGGGTTGCCTCAGGCCAAACAACCAACAGCGGGGGAACTCAGCCTCACCCATCAGCAGAGAAGCAGGTTAAAGTTTTACTGAGCTCTGCCCACCAGAGCAACAGCCAGCTCTACCCACCACCAGTCCTTCCTACCAAGAAGCTTGCACAAGCCTCTTAGATAACCTCATCCAGCAGAGGGCAGACAGCAGAAGCAAGAAGAACTACAATCCTGCAGCCTGTCAAACAAAAACCACATTCACAGAAAGACAGACAAAATGAAAAGGCAGAGGGCTATGCACCAGATGAAGGAACAAGATAAAACCCCAGAAAAACAATTAAATGAAGTGGATATAGGCAACCTTCCAGAAAAAGAATTCAGAATAACGATAATGAAGATGATCTAGGACCTCAGAAAAAGAATGGAGGCAAAGATTGAGAAGATGCAACAAATGTTTAACAAAGACCTAGAAGAATTAAAGAACAAACAAACAGAGATGAACTATACAATAACTAAAAAGAAAAATACACTAGAAGGAATCAATAGCAGAATAACTGAGGCAGAAGAACGGATAAGTGACCTGGAAGACAAATTGTTGGAATTCAGTGCCATGGACCAGAATAAACAAAAAAGAATGAAAAGAAATGAAGACAACCTAAGAGATCTCTGGGACAACAATGAATGCACCAACATTCACATTATAGGGGTCCCAGAAGGAGAAGAGAGAGAGAAAACACCCAAGAAAATATTTGAAGAGATTATAGTCGAAAACTTCCCTAACATGGGAAAGGAAATAGCCACCCAAGTCCAGGAAACGCAGAGAGTCCCAGGCAGGATAAACCTAGGGAGAAACATGCCAAGACACATAGTAATCAAATGGATAAAAATTAAAGACAAAGAAAAATTATTAAAAGCAACAAGGGAAAAATGACAAATAACATACAAGGGAACTCCCATAAGGTTAACAGCTGATTTGTCAGCAGAAACTCTACAAGCCAGAAGGGAGTACCACAATATATTTAAAGTGATAAAAGAGAAGAACCTACAATGAAGATTACTCTACCCACCAAGAATCTCACTCATATTCGATGGAGAAATCAAAAGTTTAACAGACAAGCAAAAACTAAGAGAATTCAGCACCACCAAAGCAGCTCTACAACAAACGCTAAAGGAACTTCTCTAAGTGGGAAACACAAGAGAAGAAAACGACCTACAGAAACAAACCAAAAACAATTAAGAAAATAGTAATACAAACTACATATTGATAATTACCTTAAATGTGAATGGAATAAAGGCTCCAACCAAAAGACACAGGCTTGCTGAATGGATACAAAAACAAGACCCATATATATGCTGTCTACAAGAGACCCACTTCAGACCTAGGGACACATACAGACTGAAAGTGAGGGGACGGAAAAAGATATTCCATGCAAATGGAACTCAAAAGAAAGCTGGAGTAGTAATACTCATATCAGATAAAATGGACTTTAAAATAAAGAATGTTACAGAGACAAGGAAGGCCACTACATAATGATCAAGGGATCAATCCAAGAAGAAGATATAACAATTATAAATATATATACACCCAATATAGAAGCACATCAATACATAAGGCAAATGCTAACAGCCATAAAAGAGGAAATCGACAGTAACACAGTAGTGGTGGGGGTCTTTAACACATCACTTACACCAATGGACAGATCATCCAGACAAAGAATTAATAAGGACAAACAAGCTTTAAATGACACAATAGACCAGATAGATTTAATTGATATTTATAGGACATTCCATCCAAAAACAGCAGATTACACTTTCTTCTCAAGTGCACACAGAACATTCTCTAGGATGGATCACATATGGGGTCACAGATCAAGCCTCAGTAAATTTAAGAAAATTGAAATCATATCAAGCATCTTTTCCGACCACAACGCTATGAGATTAGAAATCAATTACACGGAAAAAAACAAAAGAAACACAAAAACATGAAGGCTAAACAATACGTTACTAAATAACCAAGAGATCACTGAAGAAATCAAAGAGGAAATAAAAAAATACTTAGAAACAAATGACAATGAAAACATGACAATCCAAAACCTATAGGATGCAGCAAAAGCAGCTCTAAGAGGGAAGTTTATAGCAATACAATCATACCTCAAGAAACAAGAAAAATCTCAAATAAACAATCTAAACTTACACCTAAAGGAACTAGAGAAAGAACGAACAAAATCCCAAATTAGTAGAAGGAAAGAAATCATAAAGATCAGAGCAGAAAAAAATGCAATAGAAGCAAAGATCAATAAAACTAAAAGCTGCTTCTTTGAGAAGATAAACAAAATTGATAAACCATTAGCCAGACTCACCAAGAAAAAGAGGGAGATAACTCAAATCAATAAAATTAGAAATGAAAAAGGAGAAGTTACAATGGCCACTGCAGAAAAACAAAACATCATAAGAGACTACTACAGGCAACTCTATGCCAATAAAATGGACAACCTGGAAGAAATGGACAAATTCTTAGAAACGTATAAACTTCCAAGACTGAATCGGGAAGAAGCAGAAAATATGAACAGACAAATCACAAGTAATGAAATTAAAACTATGATTAAAAATCTTCCAACAAACAAAAGTCCAGGACCAGATGGCTTCACAGGTGAATTGTATCAAACATTTAGAGAGGAGCTAACACCCATCCTTCTCAAACTCTTCCAAAATATTGCAGAGGAAGGAACACTCCCAAATTCATTCTATGAGGCCACCATCACCCTGATACCAAAACCAGACAAAGATACTACAAAAAAAAGAATATTACAGACCAATATCACTCATGAATATAGATGCAGAAATCCTCAACAACATACTAGCAAACAGAATCGAACAACACATTAAAAGGATCATACACCATGATCAAGTGGGATTTATCCCAGGGATAAAAGGATTCTTCAATATACTCAAATCAATCAATGTGATACACCATATTAAGAAACTGAAGAATAAAACACATATGATCATCTTAATATATGCAGAAAAAGCTTTTGACAAAATTCAACACCAACTTATGATAAAAACTCTCCAGGAGTGGGCATAGAGGGAACCTACCTCAACATAATGAAGGCCATATATGACAAACGCACAGCGAACACCATTCTCAATGGTGAAAAACTGAAAGCATTTCCTCTAAGATCAGGAACAAAACAAGGATGTCCACTCTCACCACTATTATTCAACATAGTTTTGGATGCCTTAGCCATGGCAATCAGAGAAGAAAAAGAAATAAAAGGAATACAAATTGGAAAAGAAGAAGAAAAACAGTCACTGTTTTCAGATGACATGATACTATGCATAGAGAATCCTAAAGATGCCACCAGAAAACTACTAAAGCTAATCAATGAATTTGGTAAGGTTGCAGGATACAAAATTAAAGCACAGAAATCTCTTGCTTATACTCTAACAACGAAAGATCAGAAAGAGAAATTAAGGAAACAATCTCATTCACCACTGCAACAAAAAGAATAAAATACCTAGGAATAAACCTACCTAAGGTGGTAAAAGACCTGTACTCAGAAAACTGACACTGATGAAAGAAATCAAAGATGACACAAACAGATGGAGAGGTATACCATGTTCTTGGATTGGAAGAATCAATATTGTGAAAATGACTATACTACCCAAAGCAATCTATAGATTCAGTGCAATCACTATCAAATTACCAATGGCATTTTTTTACAGAACTAGAACAAAAATCTTAAAATTTGTATGGAGACACAAAAAACCCCAAATAGCCAAAGCAATCATGAGGGGAAAAAGTGGAGCTGGAGGAATCAGACTCCCTAACTTCAGACTATATTACAAAGCTACAGTAATCAAAACAACATAGTACTGGCACAAAAACAGAAATATAGATCAATGGAACAGGATTGAAAGCCCAGAGATAAACCCACACACCTATAGTCAACTAATCTATGACAAAGGAGGCAAGGGTATACAATGGAGAAAAGACAGTCTCTTCAATAAGTGGTGCTGGGAAAATGGGACAGCCACATGTAAAAGAATGAAATTAGAACACTACCTCACACCATACACAAAAATAAACTCAAAATGGATTAAAGATCTAAGTGTAAGACTGGTCATGTAAAACTCTTAGCAGAAAACATAGGGAGAACACTCTTTGACATAAATCACAGCAAGATCTTTTTTGACCCACCTCCTACAGTAATGGAAATAAAAACAAAAATAAACAAATGAGACCTAAAAAAACTTAAAAGCTTTTGCAGAGCAAAGGAAACTATAAATAAGACGAAAACACAACCCTCAGAATGGGAGAAAATATTTGCAAACAATCAACAGACAAAGGATTAATCTCCAAAATATACAAACAGCTCATGCAGCTCAATATTTAAAAAAAAAAACAACTCAATCAAAAAATGGGCAGAAAACCTAAATAGATATTTCTCTAAAGAAGACATACAGATGGTCAAGAGGCACATGAAAAACTACTCAACATCACTAATTATTAGAGAAATGCAAATCAAAACTACAATGAGGTGTCACCTCACACCAGTTAGAATGGGCATCATCAGAAAATCTACAAACAACAAATGCTGGAGAGGGTGTGGAGGAAAGGAAACTGTCTTGCACTGTTGGTGGGAATGTAAATTGATACAGCCACCATGGAGAACAGTATGGAGGTTCCTTAAAAAACTAAAAATAGAATTATCATATGACCCAGCAATCCCACTACTGGACATACCCAGAGAAAACCATAATTCAAAAAGACACATGCACCCCAATGTTCACAGCAGCACTATTTACAATAGCCAGGTCATGGAAGCAACCTAAATGCCCACTGACAGATGAATGGATAAAGAAGATATGGTACATATATACAATGGAATATCACTCAGCCATAAAAAAGAATGAAATTGGATCATTTGCAGAGACGTGGATGGACCTAGAGACTGTCATACAAAGTGAAGTAAGTCAGAAAGAGAAAAATAAATATTGTATATTAATGCATACATGTGGAATCTAGAAAAATGGTACAGATGAACCGGTTTGCAAGGCAGAAATAGAGGCACAGATGTAGAGAACAAACGTACGGACACTAAGGGGGGAAAGTGGCAGGGGGCGAGGAGGGGGTGGTGGGATGAACTGGGAGATTGGGATTGACATGTATACACTCATATGTATAAAATAGATTAATAAGAACCTGCTGTATTAAAAAATTAAATTAAATTAAAAAAAAACTTCTATGTAGAGAAACTGTAGTACCATTTGGATTTTAAATGGAGGATAAAAGTCCTATACAAGTGTGAGGGGTGGGGGCAGTAATTTTAAAAATAGCATTTTAATTTTAAAAATAATAAAAATTTAAAAAATTTTAAAAGCCCAGCCCCTTGCTTCAAGGTGAGGCATCTCTGAGGCACTACTTACACTCCAGAGGCCCCTGGACCAACGCCAAGCAAGGCTGTTTCCTGAGACCACTGCCTGTTCCACTCATTCCTCTTCCCATCCCCTTCCTCTTGCTCCCCAACAGGTTATTTCAGAAGAGCACTCCCTCATAAGTCAGGTGTACCCAAATCTCTGTCTCAGGGACCCCAACCTAAGACAGATGACCTATTTTAAGAATGTCCTTTCCCAAAAGGAGGAGCAAGCATGCCAATACCGACCCCACAAGCCCTCATGCTCTCCAACGGCACGGAGTCCCACTGGAGATGGCTGTGTCTGGCTGCCACTTCCAGCTGTTTATCAATTAGAAGCTTCAGTGAGGCCCCTTAATCTGGTAGCACTAACAGAAACCTTTGAGGCAGAAACTGATTAATTTCTCACTCCATCAAAGTTTAAGTCATCAGGGATCTCAGAACACAGCTAAGGGATTTTGAGATTAAGTTCGATTCTGTGAGCAAACGTGGAAGGAAAATACTTCTTTGCCTAATGTATGAGAGGAGGCATCTCTTTTGGTGCCCAAATTCTGCCTGCGTAGAACTGAACTACCAAAGGATATGGAAAACTCCAGATGACTCCAGGAATTGTGACTTTGGAGAAAAGTCCTGCAAGTCTTCAGATCTGTGTTTTAAAAGAAGCCCATACATGTCCCATCAAGAGTAGGAAATTGTAGGAAAAGTAAAACCTTGGCAAGTGGTATGTGACAAATAGCCCATTTCTTCAAGTGAAGATAACAAGGGTCATTTTATATAAATTAAACATAAATGTGGATAGTGTAAATATTAATGTTTAAAATGTCAGAAACTGACCAACAGGAAACAGAAAAATAGGGAAGTCGGGTCATCGAGGAAAGGATATGAATGAATGAAACCAAACAAGAGATCCCAAAACAATACCTGTATTTTAGTGAATCAGAATACAAACTAGAGAAAGCAGTTTGTGGAAGTTACCATGACTGGAGCTCCAGAAAGGGAAATTAAGGGCGGGAGGCACACAAGTACAGGAATCTGAGAGAATAGAGCCTGTCTTAGGGCCTGGGAGGCTGTTTGGGCCCAAAGATACGCCTGGAAAATGGCCCACCACATCCTTAATCCTCACGTCCTCGAAATCAGAGAAACACCACAAAGTGAAGGGGAGAAGTTCATAGACATGGTTCTTTTCAGTGGCCCCAGTTTGACAAAGCTGGATTCTGTGATGGTTTTCTGGATACCTGTCATTTGTGAAGCCAAAAGCGTTTGTACCCTGAGATTTCTCAGCCTGTACCTAAATCCTTTAATATTGTGGTTAAAAACATAAATTCTAAACTAGACTTTGTGCCTGGGTCCAATCCAAGCCCTGCTACTAATGCGTTGTTTGAAGTGAAGTGATTTAACCTTCCCTAACTCAGTTTCCTCACCTATAAATGAGAATATTAATAGTACCCATCTCATTGGCAGCAACATGGATGGACCTAGAGATGATCACACTAAGTGAAGTAAGTCAGACAAAGACAAACACCAGATGATATCACTTATATGTGGAATCTAAGATATGACACAAATGACCCCATCTATGGAACAGAAACAGACTCACAGACATGGAGAACAGACCTGTGGCTGCCAAGGAGGCGGGTGGGGTTGGGGAGGGATGGGCTGGGAGGTTGGGATTAGCAGGTGCAAACCATGATATATGGATAAACGACAAGATCCTACTGTATAGCACAGGGAACTATATTCAATATCCTGTGATAAGCCATAATAGAAAAGAATATATATATATGTATAAATATATTCTGGAGTCTAGACTCTAGACCCTCTAAATTATAGCATCGGATTAAGTCAGAAAGCTGTATGCCTGGTCCACAAGCTCTGTACTCCTTAGAGAGCCTATTTTCCTGAACTGTGTTTGGCATGACATCATTACCTGTATTGAAAAGCACAATGGAAAATAGTGCTATGAAATTCAGTTTGTGCTGACTAATGAGATAATGTTGAGAACATAGTTCTCTATGTCATAAAGTATCTCTTTTTTTTTTTTTTTTTTTTTTTTTGCGGTACGCGGGCCTCTCAACGCTGTGGCTTCTCCCGCTGCGGAGCACAGGCTCCGGACGCGCAGGCTCAGCGGCCATGGCTCACGGGCCCAGCTGCTCCGCGGCCTGTGGGATCCTCCCGGACCGGGGCACGAACCCGTGTCCCCTGCATCTGCAGGCGGACTCCCAACCACTGCGCCACCAGGGAAGCCCCATAAAGTATCTCTTTAATGAAGACTTGCAGAAAAAATGCACTCTATCCCCCGAACTGTGAATAGCAGTGCATTTCCTCAGCAATTGTAACTTATGTTATCTGCTTAAATGTTTCACTTTGTTTTGGCTACTAGGAAGATCACTATTAATTTGTAGCCAAAGTTCTGGCAAACTATATAGAATATAATATGCATTTGGGGGTTTAAGTATTAAGCTTACCCTTAGGAGGCAAAGTAGAAAGTGAAAGCTTCCATTAGGGTGGAAACTCCTCCAGAAGGCAGATGCTATGTTTGTTTCATTCATGTCTGTATATAAAGTGCCTGTATATTAAATGAGTGAGTGCTGCAGTGCACAACACAGCACCTTGAAAATAATGTATAATATAGAATGCAGCAATAAAGAAAGAAAGGAAAGGGTCAGGAAGGGAAAAAAAAGACTACAGTGTTTGTAAAAATCAATCAATTAATTGGTTATGAGAAATTCAATGTGACTTTTCCCCAACATTTAATTTTTCACATATATTATTGTTTTGTTCAAAGAGATTGGGACATCCATCAACAGAATAAGACAGAACTTTGTGTATTGATATGGGAAAATACTAACAACCAAATGAATAGGAACATGTACTGTATAAACACATTTTTATTTTGGCAAAACAAAATCTGTAAAAATATTTGTAATTTTTTCCTAAATATACAGTCATAGACACAGAGAGAAAACTACGTGTTCTAAGTACTGTTCTGCTTTCTACACTGTATTATCATGGCCCTGACTTGGGACATCTTCTCACAAGGGTGACAACGGTACCATGAAGTTTGTCATGAAATTGATTTTCTCCTACGTTGCCAGCAGCAGTTTATGTTGGTAAATTTATGGGTTGTCAGCTTAGTATTGCTTATCTGAAGCCATAATGATATTCATAACCTTTGACCAATTACTCTACATCTGGGCATTTATCTTAAGGAAATTACTCCAAAGAAGAATAAAGGTCCATGCCCAAAGATATTCATTAGTATCCTAATATGTATATTTAACAATCCAAACCAAGTGGGAGTAAAGTATTGAATCATCTTCCTTTTTAACATTTCTGTCTCTCCACTAGATGATATTTGAAGCCAATCCTACAGCCCTTTCAATCATTTTAAAGTATTAAAACTAAATAACAGTCTCATTTGGGGGTATTAAAATGTTCAATAAAATCAGAATTAAAACTTCAGTCTCGGGCTTCCCTGGTGGCGCAGTGGTTGGGAGTCCCCCTGCCGATGCAGGGGACGCGGGTTTGTGCCCCGGTCCGGGAGGATCCCACGTGCCGCGGAGCGGCTGGGCCCGTGAGCCATAGCCGCTGAGCCTGCGCGTCCGGAGCCTGTGCTCCGCAACAGGAGACTTCAGTCTCATTTCATTTAAAACTCTTGATAAAGTCTGAGCTTAGAAACTTGCAATGTAGACTGGGGGGCAGTGGAGGTGGGTGGAGCTTTTTAAATTTTTGGTTTTAAATACTTCCTTTCCCACTTCCCTGCTCAGGATGGGGATAGGAAGAAAGAGGAAAGGTAAGGCGGGTGGTGAAAAGTCTTGCTTGACTGACATAAATCTGGAATCAGAGTGCTCTGTGGGGGCCAGATATCTAAATACTAGTATCCCTTGCTCTTTAGTCCCTTTTGGGGGTGAATTCCCCACTTGCGGGGCTCCCACTACATTGTTCCAGTAAAGCACGGACTCTTGCTTCTGGGACCCCTTGGGCAGGATGCTTGCTTCTGGGTTACCACTTTGGCACAGGCTGACCCCTTGGGCAGATGCTTTAAATTCCACACAAGCCCAGTTACCTTCCAAGGACCACCTTTGTTCTAAAAAGCCTGAAAGTGCTCCTTGCTCCTGCCTCTGCCCTCTCAATGCCCTGACCTCAAGGGCAGCTGTAACTAGCCTCTGTCTGCGTGTGAACCAGACCCCAGCAGCTGTGTACTCCAACACAGGACACGCCTCCAGGAGTTCTACCGAGGACCTCCTCACTTGGCCTAATGTGGGGGTGTGAATGGGGAGAAACACCTCACCCCTTCAGCTCTCCCCAGAGAGCATCTCCCTAGCAAGATCCACTAATTCCTCCAGGTTCCACATGTATAGAATAGAGGTGAGCCAGACTTAGAGAATGAACTTATGGTCACCTGAGCAGAAAGGTGGGATTGACATGTACACACTGCTATATTTAAAATGGATAACCAACAAGGACCTACTGTATACCACAGGGAACTCTGCTCAATGTTCTGTCACAACCTAACTGGAAAAAAAATTTGAAAAAGAATAGATACAGGGCCTCCCTGGTGGCGCAAGTGGTTGAGAGTCCGCCTGCCGATGCAGGGGATACGGGTTCGTGCCCCGGTCCGGGAGGATCCCATATGCCGCGGAGCGGCTGGGCCCGTGAGCCATGGCCGCTGAGCCTGCGTGTCCGGAGCCTGTGCTCCACAACGGGAGAGGCCACAACAGTGAGAGGCCCGCGTACTGCAAAACAAAACAAAACAAAACAAAAAAAGAATAGATACATGTATATGTATAACTGAATCACTTTGTTGTACACCTGAAACTAACACATTGTTAATCAACTGTACTCCAATATAAAATAAGTTAAAAAATTAAAACTTGAAAAAAAAAGGAATAGAGGTGAGCGATGGGCTATGTGGGCAGTTTTGGTTCTTTGGAGTTCCCTTTAGGAAGGACCACGTGTGGTCCAGCCCCTCTCTTGGATGCTTGTTCACTTAACACACTTTCACCCCAGCTGCAGCTCTGAAACAAAAAGGCATTCTGTGCCACGACTTGATTCATTTCTTTACTACTTTTTAACCCCAATGAAAATTCCAGTCAACTTCAAACAACCGTCAAATTTTTCTCAGTGCTATAATGGAAAACCGAGTTCTTAGCAGAGAAAAACAGGCTTTGAAGTTTTAAATGTGTGTAGTTGCTTATGCAAAATGCCTATTCTAGCTTATGTTATGGTGGACTGGTTAATCAAATCAAAATCAAACCTTCTACTACCTACAGAGTACAATAAGATGGAAATAATTCATTCGTAAGATTCTAATCTGTGAAACCACTCCACTACTTACAAAATACTACTCTAAGTATTATAATTCCATCAAGCCTCAATTTGAACAAATGTACAGTCACTTAAACAACAGCTGTTAAATGAAAAAAGAATTCAAAATGTCTTTAGAAGAGTGACAGAAACATTATTAACATGACTGCTCTGGTGCAGACTTTCAGAAGGACACCCTCTGGAAGACTGACTCAGCCCTAGGAAACTCACACCTTGATAGTAGCTCTTGGGAAAGAATCACAAGGAAACCCCCTTGATGGGTGGATGTTCCTCAGTGGTTCTGGAGGATGAAGGCCAGGAAAACCCCCTGCGGGAAGTAATCTCAGGGCTTCACACAGGTTTATTGGAGGACAGGGAGATAGATGAGGCCCTCTCTCATGAATACCACATGGATCCCTTCCCAGCACAGAACCTTCACCTGGATGATGGGGTTGGAGAAAAGTGCCTGCACCAGCTTCACGTTCCAGTGCTAGAGACGGATCAGGAAGACCTAAGTCATCAAAAGCAACCTCAAGATGAGTCCCACCAGGCATCCTTTTTTAAGATGTGGACAAATCACTCTCTCAAAATAAGGCCCATTAAAGCTTATAAATCTTGCTGTTGCAGAAAGAGGACCAGTGTCTGAAGTAGAAAGGGAAACTCTGTCTTGTACATGTGAAGGAAGAGCTGGACCAGGATATAGATGGCCTGGTGGACACTCTATCATCCTGGGCCCCCTGAGCCCATGGACATGACATCTGGTAACATCTGGTAAAGTAGGGCAACACTGAACCCTGAATACGTAAACCAACCCAGCTTGATGGGACATACCTCCTGTCTTGAGGATCTAATGATCCAGAGGATTCCCTGGTTCTCCTGGGCCTCTGCCAAATGCTCTGCTTGGATCATCGACATCTTGCAGATCCTTTTCTAAACTCTCAAATGTTGTATCTCCTGCATTGATTTTCGTCTTCCATGTGCATTTCCCGTAGCCAAGAGCAATGAGCTGGCTTTTCAAAGGACAAATAAGTCCTTCCATTTCTTCTTCTAGAGCTCAGGCATGTTTTTTTTTTAGTTTGATTTGATCTGGATTTTTGGGTTTTGTTTTGTTTTGGCATCCAGATCTTCATGGCACAGCTCATGTTTTAAGCTATGTTTTAAAACCTTTCTCCTCACTTTTTATTTTTATTTTTTATTTTATTTTTATTTTTTTGCAGTACGCGGGCCTCTCACCACTGTGGCCTCTCCCGCCGCAGAGCGCAGGCTCCGGACGCGCAGGCCCAGCGGCCATGGCCCACGGGCCCAGCCACTCCACGGCACGCGGGATCCCCCCGGACCGGGGCACGAACCTCTGTCCCCTGCATCGGCAGGCGGACTCTCAACCACTGCGCCACCAGGGAAGCCCTCTCCTCACTTTTTAAATCATTCTTCTCTCCCCACAGGATAATTTCCTGGGAGATTTCTTAGCCTTGTCTTGACACAGCTCGGTCTTTAGGCTTTTTTTTTTTTTTTTTGTGGTACGCGGGCCTCTCACTGTTGTGGTCTCTCCCGTTGCGGAGCACAGGCTCCGGACACGCAGGCTTAGCGGCCATGGCTCACGGGCCCAGCCGCTCCGCGGCATGTGGGATCTTCCCGGGCCGGGGCATGAACCCGTGTCCCCTGCATCGGCAGGCGGACTCTCAACCACTGTGCCACCAGGGAAGCCCGGTCTTTAGGCTTTTGCTGAAGCTTTTGAACCTCACTTAATCTTTGCATTTTCTGATTCCAACCATGCATTTGTTTTTGTCTGTTTGGAGAGGTGCAGTATAATCCATCAAGAATTATTTTATCTTCTCCATCCAGTGAAATATATATTTGGTTACTTCCTACTTCAAGGGGTTACAAGGAAGCATTTAGCTTGATGGCATCAATCAGTTTCCTCAAAGGTCATATTAACTTATCATCTAAGTGGTGTCCAATTTTCATTCTCTCATTATGTCCTTTTCCTGGTGTTATCTTTTCCAAGGACAGCAGCCAAATCTGCCATCTTTAGCAGACATTTAGTCAGAGTTTTGATCTGACGTTCCTTCTCACGTAGAACTTCTTCCATTCAAGCTTAGAACGGTGGTTTGCAAACTGTGGTCTGTGGATGCCAGGGGGTCCCCAAGACTCTTTTAGAGGATCTGTGATGTCAAAACTATGTTCATAATAATACTAAGACACTACTTCCTATTTCACAGTTGACATTTGCACGGATAGTGCAAAAAGCAATGATGAGTAAAGCTGGTGACATTTTAGTATGAATCACGGCAGAAGCACCAAACTGTACTAGTAGTCATTGTATTCTTCATCACCTTACAATGTCGGCTTTAAAAAAAGCAGCTTCTGCTTCATACTGAGTGTGAAGATTATCTGGAGGGAAAGCACGTGTGCAACTGACTGAGTTGCAAGCTGAACTAGCCACTTTTTCACAGAACACTATATTCATTTGAAAGAAAAACTGACAAACCACACAGATTTAGGGATTTGGCAGACACGTAATTGAAAATAAACAAAGCAAGCCTGTCATGTCAAGGAAAACAACTGACAGTATTTTTGCCCAAGATAAAATCCAAGTTATCAAGTGAACATCAGAATTTTGGGAAAAATTATATCAGTCATCATAAGCTTGACAGCTTCCCGATACTTAAAGCCTTTTCTGATTAAATCAGTGGTGTTAATAACAAATATAATATTTTTATATTTTATAATGAAATATGTCAACATTTGGAAGATTTAAATAACTCAGTAAACCAATATTTTTCAAGAGGGCAATGCATGATATTATATAATAATGCTAGGTAAAAGATCTATTCAAAGTGCAACAGCAGCATAGCACAGGGAGATCAGCTGGGTGCTTTGTGATGACCTAAAGGGGTGGGATAGGGAGGATGGGAGGGAGGTTTAAGAGGGAGGGGATATGGGGACATGTATATGGCTGATTCACTTTGGTGTACAAGAGAAACTAACACAGTATTGTGAAACAATTATACTCCAATAAAGATTTATTTTAAAATAATGTGGTGTATATTAAAAAAATAAAATAAAAAATAAAATGCAAGTTAGACCAATAAATTTTAATGTGGCAGAGTATGGAAATTTCATTGATATGCTGTCAGATTCCACATCACAACTATCCTTTAATAAACAATTGTCAAGTTTTAGTATAGTAACAAAGAAGAATACCCACAATTATCTAAAAAAGCTGTTAACATATCCCTCCCTTTTCCAACTACATATTTGTGTAAGACAGAGTTTTCTTCATATATCTGAATTATAGCAATACACTGCAAAGTACTGAATGCAGAAGCAGATATAAGATTCTAGCTATCTTCTATTAAGTCAGACTTTTTAAAAAATTTACAAATCTGTAAAATAATGCCAGTCTTCTCACTAATTTTTTGTTGTTTTGGGTGAAAAAATGGCGATTTTTCCTTAAAATGTGTTATTTTAAAACCTTAGGGGGGCTTCCCTGGTGGCACAGTGGTTAAGAATCTGCCTGCCAAGGCAGGGGACACGGGTTCGAGCCCTGTTCCAGGGAGATCCCACATGTCGCGGAGCAACTAAGCCCGTGCACCACAACTACTGAGCCCGCGTGCCACAACTACTGAAACCCGTGTGCCTAGAGCCTGTGCTCTGCAGCAAGAGAAGCCACCGCAATGAGAAGCCTGTGTACCACAACAAAGAGTAGCCCCCACTCGCCGAGACTAAAGAAAGCTCCCCTGCGGCAACAAAGACCTAACACAGCCAAAAAAATAAAGTAAATAAATAAATTTTAAAAAATAAAATAAATAAAACATTAGGGGTTTATAATAATAAATAACAAATCTTTGTGTAATTAGCTATTATGATAATAAAATAAGAGAGGGGATTCAGAGCACCACCTAAACGAGCTCCAGAGACAGGCGTGAGCTGCAGCTATCAGCACAGACAGCAGAGACAGGCATGAAACGCCAAGGCTGCTGCTGCAGCCACCAAGAAGCCTGTGTGCACACCTCCCCTCCAGGGAGACTATGCAGCCCGCCACTGCCAGGGTCCCATGATCCAGGGACAACTTCCCCAGGAGAACACACGGTGCGCCTCAGGCTGTTGCAACGTCCTGCTGGCCTCTGCCGATGTAGGCTCACCCTGCATTCTGTACCCCTCCCTCCCCCAAGCCTGAGTGAGCCAGAGCCACCTAATCAGCTGCTACTTTAACCCCGTCCTGTCTGAGCAAAGAGAAGATGCCCTCAGGCGACCTGCACGCAGAGGCAGGGCCAAATCCAAAGCTGAACCCCAGGAGCTGCGTGAACAAAGAAGAGAAAGGGATATTTCTCCCAGCAGCCTCAGAAGCAGCAGATTAAATCTCCACAAACAATTTGACGTACCCTGCATCTCTGGAATACCTGAATAGACAACGAATCATCCCAAAATTGAGGCGGTGGACTTTGGGAGCAACTGTAGACTTGGGGTTTGCTTTCTGCACCTAATTTGTTTCTGGTTTCATGATTATTGTACTTAGTATTTAGAGTTTATTATCATTGGTAGATTTGTTTATTGATTTGGTTGCCCTCTTCCTTTTTTGTTTTTTATATATATAGGTATATATTTTTTTTCCTTTTTCTCTTTTTGTGAGTGTGTATATGTATGCTTCTTTGTGTGATTTTTGTCTCTATAGCTTTGCTTTTACCATTTGTCCTAGCGTTCGGTCTGTCCGATTTTTGTTTGTTTATTTTTAGTATAGTTTTTAGCTCTTGTTATCATTGGTATATTTGTTTTTTGGTTTGGTTGCTCTCTTCTTTCTTTCTTTTTTTAATTACTTTTTAATCTTTTATTATTTTTAATAATTTAATTTTTTTTATTTTAATAACTTTTATTTCCTTTCTTTCTCTCCCTCTCATTCTCTCTCTCTCTCTCTCTCTCTCTCCCCCGCCCTCTCTCCCTCTCTCCCTCTCTCCCTCTCTCTCTCTTTCTTCTTTCTTTCTTTCTTTCTTCCCCCCTTTTCTTCTGAGCCGTGTTGCTGAAAGGGTCTTGGTGCTCCAGCCAGGTGTCAGGCCTATGCCTCTGAGGTGGGAGAGCCGAGTTCAGGACATTGGTCCACCAGAGACCTCCCGGTTCCACATAATATCAAGTGGTAAAAGCTCTCCCAGAGATCTCCATCTCAACGCTAAGACCCAGCTCCACTCAACGACCAGCAAGCTACAAGGCTGGACACCCTATGCCAAACAACTAGCAAGACAGGAACACACCCCCACGAGTTAGCAGAGAGGCTGCCTAAAATCATGAAAAGGTCACAGACACCCCAAAACACACCACTGGACACTGTCCTGCACACCAGAAAGACAAAATCCAGCCTCATCCACCAGAACACAGGCACTAGACCCCTCCACCAGGAAGCCTACAACAACCCACTGAACAAACCTTAGCCACTGGGGGCAGACACCAAAAACAAGGGGAACTATGAACCTGGAGCCTGCAAAAAGGAGACCCCAAACACAGTAAGTTAAGCAAAATGAAAAGACAGACAAAAAAACAGCAGATGAATGAGCAAAGTAAAAAACCCACCAGACCAAACAAATGAAGAGGAAATAGGCAGTCTACCTGAAAAAGAACTGAGTAATGAGGGTAAAGATGACCCAAAATCTTGGAAATAGAATGGAGAAAATACAAGAAACATTTAACAAGGAACTAGAAGAACTAAAGAGTAAACAAACAATGATGAACAACAAAATAAATGAAATAAAAAATTATCCAGGAGGAATCAACAGCAGAATACCTGGGGCAGAAGAACAGATAAGTGACCTGGAAGATAAAATAGTGGAAATAACTACCGCAGAGCAGAATAAAGAAAAAAGAATGAAAAGAACTGAGGACAGTCTCAGAGACATCTAGGAAAACAATAAGCACACCAACATTCAAATTATAAGGGTCCCAGAAGAAAAAGAGAAAAAGAAAGGGTCTGAGAATATATTTGAATAGATTATAGTTGAAAACTTCCCTAATATGGGAAAGGAAATAGTCAATCAATTCCAGGAAGTGCAGAGAGTCCCATACAGGATAAAACCAAGGGGAAACATGCCAAGCCACATATTAATCAAACTATCAAAAAGTAACTACAAAAAAAAAAATATTAAAAGCAGCAAGGGAAAAATAACATACAAGGGAATCCCCATAAGATTAAGAACTGATCTTTCAGCAGAAACTCTGCAAGCCAGAAGGGAGTGGCAGGACATATTTAAAGTGATGAAAGGGAAAAACCTACAACCAAGATTACTCTACCAGCAAGGATCTCACTCAGATTCGACAGAGAAATAACAACCTTTACAGACAAGCAAAAGCTAAGAGAATTCAGTACCACCAAACCAGCTTTACAACAAAGGCTAAAAGGACCTCTCTAGGCAGGAAACACAACAGAAGGAAAAGAACTACAATAACAAACCCAAAACAATTAAGAAAATGATAATAGGAACATACATATCAATAATAACCTTGACTGTAAATGGATTAAACGCTCCAACCAAAAGACACAACCTGGCTGAATGGATACAAAAACAAGACCCATATATATGCTGTCTACGGGGGACCCACTTCAGACCTAGGGACACATAGAGATTGAAAGAGAGGGGATGGAAAATGATATTCCATGCAAATGGAAATCAAAAGGAATCTGGAGTAGCAATTCTCCTATCAGACAGAATAGACTTTAAAATAAAGACTATTACAAGAGACAAAGAAGGACACTACATAATGATCAAGAGATCAACCAAAGAAGAAGATATAACAATTGTAAATATTCATGCACCCAACATAGGAGCACCTCAATACATAAGACAAATGCTAACAATCATAAAAGGGGAAATCAGCAGTAACACAATCATAGTAGGGGACTTTAACACCCCACTTTCACCAATGGACAGATCATCCAAAATGAAAATAAATAAGGAAACACAAGCTTTAAATGATACATTAAACAAGATGGACTTAATTGATATTTATAGGACATTCCATCTAAAATCAACAGAATACATTTTCTTCTCAAGTGCTCATAGAACATTCTCCATGATAGATCATATCTTGGGTCACAAATCAAGCCTTGGTAAATTTAAGAAAATTGAAATCATATCAAGTATCTTTTGCGACCACAATGCTGTGAGACTAGATATCAATTACAGGAAAAGATCTGTAAAAAATACAGATCTGTACAGATACAGATTGTATCTGTAAACAATACACTACTAAATAACCAAGAGCTCACTGATGAAATCAAAGAGGAAATCAAAAAATACGTAGAAACAAATGACAATGAAAACACGACAACCCAGGGCCTCCCTGGTGGCGCAAGTGGTTAAGAGTCCGCCTGCCGATGCAGGGGATACGGGTTCGTGCCCCGGTCTGGGAGGATCCCATATGCCGCGGAGCGGCTGGGCCCATGAGCCATGGCCGCTGGGCCTGCGCATCCGGAGCCTGTGCTCCGCAACGGGAGAGGCCACAACAGTGAGAGGCCCACATACCGCAAAAAAGAAAAAAAAAAAAGAAAAAAAAAACAAAAAAAACACGACAACCCAAAACCTATGGGATGCAGCAAAATCAGCTCTAAGAGGGAAGGTTATAGCAATACAATCCTACCTCAAGAAACAAGAAAAATCTCAAATAAACAATCTAACCTTACAACTAAAGCAATTAGAGAACGAAGAACAAAACATCCCGAAGTTAGCAGAAGGAAAGAAATCATAAAAATCAGATCAGAAATAAATGAAAAAGAAATGAAGGAAACAATAACAAAGATCAATAAAACTAAAAGCTGGTTCTTTGAGAAGATAAACAAAATTGATAAACCATTACCCAGACTCATCAAGAAAAAAAGTAAGAAGACTCAAATTAACAGAATTAGAAATGAAAACGGAGAAGAACTAACACTGCAGAAATACAAAGGATCATGAGAGATTACTACAAGCAACTCTATGCCAATAAAATGGACAACCTGGAAGAAATGGACAAATTCTTAGAAAAGCACAACCTTCCAAGACTGAATCAGGAAGAAATAGGAAATATAAACAGACCAATCACAAGCACTGAATTGAGACTGTGATTAAAAATCTTCCAACAAACAAAAGCCCAGGACCAAATGGCTTCACTGGTGAATTGTATCAAACATTTAGAGAAGAGCTAACACCTATACTTCTCAAACTCTTCCAAAATATAGCAGAGGCAGGAACACTCCCAAACTCATTCTATGAAGCCACCATCACCCTGATACCAAAACCAGACAAAGATGTCACAAAGAAAGAAAACTACATGCCAATATCACTGATGAACATCGATGCAAAAATCCTCAACAAAATACTAGCAAACAGAATCCAGCAGCACATTAAAAGGAGCATACACCATGACCAAGTGAGGTTTACCCAGGAATGCAAGAACTCTTCAATATATGCAAACCATTCAATGAAACAAACCATATGATTAACTCACTAAATGCAGAAAAAACTTTCGACAAAATTCAACACCGATTTATGATAAAAAACCCTCCAGAAAGTAGGCATAGAGGGAACTTACTTCAACACAATATAGGCCATATATGACAAACCCACAGCCAACATCGTTCTAATGGTGAAAAACTGAAACCATTTCCTCTAAGATCAGGAACAAGACAACGTTGTCCACTCTCACCACTATTATTCAACATAGTTTTGGAAGTCCTAGCCACAGCAATCAGAGAAGAAAAAGAAATAAAAGGAATCCAAATCGGAAAAGAAGAAGTAAAGCTGTCACTGTTTTCAGATGACATGATACTATACATAGAGAATCCTAAAGATGCTACCAGAAAGCTAGAGCTAATCAATGAATCTGGTAAAGTAGCAGGATACAAAATTAATGCATAGAAATCTCTTGCATTTCTATACACTAATGATGAAAAAATTGTAAGAGAAATTAAGGAAACACTCCCATTTACCACTGCAACAAAAAGAATAAAATACCTAGGAATAAACCTACCTAAGGAGACAAAAGACCTGTATGCAGAAAACTATAAGGCACTGATGAAAGAAATTAAAGATGATACAAACAGATGGAGAGATATACCATGTTCTTGGATTGGAAAAATCAACATTGTGAAAATGACTATACTACCCAAAGCAATCTACAGATTCAATGCAATCCCTATCAAACTACCAATGGCATTTTTCACAGAACTAGAATAAAAAATTTCACAATTTGTATGGAAACACAAAAGACCCCGAATAGCCAAAAAATCCTGAGAAACGGAGCTGGAGGAATCGGGCTCCCAGTCTTCAGACTGTACTACAAAGCTACAGTAATCAAGACAGTTATGGTACTGGCACAGAAACAGAAATATAGATCAATGGAACAGGATAGAAAACCCAGAGACAAACCCATGCACATGTGGTCACCTTATTTTTGATAAAGGAGGCAAGAGTATACAATGGAGAAAAGACAGCCTTTTCAATAAATGGTGCTGGGAAAACTGGACAGCTACATGTGAAAGAATGAAATTAGAACACTCCCTAACACCATACACAAAAATAAACTCAAAATGGATTAAAGACCTAAATGTAAGGCCAGACACTATAAAACTCTTAGAGGAAAACATAGGGAGAACACTCTATGACATAAATCACAGCAAGATCCTTTGTGACCCACCTCCAGGAGAAATGGAAATAGATAAAAAACTAAACAAATGGAACCTAATGAAAATTAAAAGCTTTTGCACAGCAATGGATACCATAAACAAGATGAAAAGACAGCCCTCAGAATGGGAGAAAATATTTGCAAATGAAACTCCTGACAAAGGATTAATCTCCAAAATATACAAGCAGCTCATGCAGCTCAATATCGAAAAAACAAACAACCAAATCCAAAAATGGGCAGAAGACCTAAATAGACATTTCTCCAAAGAAGATGTACAGATTGCCAACAAACACATGAAATGATGCTCAACATCACTAATCATGAGAGAAATGCAAATCAAAACTACAGTGAAGTATCACCTCACACCAGTCAGAGTGGCCATCACCAAAAAATATACAAACAATAAATGCTGGAGAGGGTGTAGAGAAAAGGGGACCCTCTTGCACTGTTGGTACGAATGTAAATCGATACAGCCACTGTGGAGAACAGTGTGAAGGTTCCTTAAAAAACTAAAAATAGAGCTACCATATGACCCAGCAATCCCACTACAGGGCATATACCCTGAGAAAACCATAATTCAAAAATAGTCATGTAACGCAATGTTCATTACAGCTCTATTTACAATAGCCAGGACATGGAAGCAACCTAAGTGTCCATCGACAGATGAATGGCAAAGAAGATGTGGCACATATATACAATGGAATATTACTCAGCCATAAAAACAAACGAAATTGAGTTATTTGTAGTGAGGTGGATGGACCTAGGCTCTGTCATACAGAGTGAAGTAAGTCAGAAAGAGAAAGACAAATACTGTATGCTAACACATATATATGGAATCTGAAAAAAAAAAAGGTTCTAATGAACCTAGGGTCAGGACAGGAATAAAGACACAGACGTAGAGAATGGACTTGAGGAGACGGGGAGTGGGAAGGGTAAGCTGGGACAAAGTGAGAGAGTGGCATGGACATATATACACTACCAAAAGTAAAATAGATAGCTAGTGGGAAGCAGCTGCATAGCACAGGGAGATCAGCTCCGTGCTTTGTGACCACCTAGAGTGGTGGGATAGGGAGGATGGGAGGGACACGAAAGAGGGAGGAGATATGGGGACATATGCATATGTATAGCTGATGCACTTTGTTATAAAGCAGAAACTAACACACCATTGTAAAGCAATTATACTCCAATAAAGATGTTAAAAATAAATAAATAAATAATAAATAATTCAGGTCCATTGAGCTAAATGACCCCTGAAAGTCCTTTAAACCCTGTGACTCTGGATTCCTGGGCTGATAACATTAAGAAAGCTTTATGATCCTTTTTCCCTAAACCTTTACTGTGTACTCTCTGTTTATATTTTTTCAGATTAGAATGGGAAACTTCTTCCCGCAAGCAATCCGTCCATTTCTCTCCCTGACATGAGGCTGAAATTTCAGGCTTGCAAATATCACTGGGGAATATTTCTCAGCTGTAGTTGATTATTTCTTCTTTCACTGCCAGGCGTCATCATGCCTGGAGAGAATTCACTTAGCAAAGAAGGGGCGAGGGCAGTGGGTAGCAGAGGGAAGAAACAGCATGTCCGAGAAGCTGGGGGTGAGCCTGGCAAGAAACGGGGGTAAATTTATGGTAATTTGGTGACACAAAGCAAGAACTTAAAATTGAAAATAAAAAGTCTAGTAAGCCTTAGTTCTGGGTGTCTGTGTGTGTGTGTACATGCGTGTGTGTTTAAAGTGCTTTAGAATGAAACAATGCCATTTGCAGCAACATGGATGGACCTAGAGATGATCATACTAAGTGAAGTAAGTCAGACAAAGACAAATATCATATGATATCACTCACGTGTGGAATCTAAAAAATGATACAAGTGAACTTTGTTACAAAACAAAAACAGACTCGCAGACAGAGAAAAAAAAATCTTATGGTTACCAAAGGGGAAAGAGGGGGGAGGAATAAATTAGAAGTTTGGGATTAACAGATACACACTACTATATATAAAATACTTAAGCAGCAAGATCCTACTGTAGAGCACAGGGAACTATATACAATATCTTGTAATAACCTATAATGGAAAAGAATCTGAAAAAGTATATATATATGTATAATTGAATCACTTTATTGTATACCAGAAAGGAACACAACATTGTAAACAAACTATACTTCAATGAAAAATAAAAAAATTAAAAAAAAGAGAGACAGATACTTCTGCAACTTTAAAGATACTGTCAACTAAAAAAAAAAGTGCTTTAGGACACAAAATTCTACACTACCCAAATAAAGCTGTTATTTAGTCACAGCAGCTAAAAATATTAATGATGCCACACCAAATGCTTCATAAGAAATCATCCCCAGCTGCCAGAAAGGGGGGGAAAGTATCAGGCAAGATTTACATACACTTATTCAGAATGAAAAAGCAGTGACCAAAAAAAAATAACCAAATCAACTTGAATTTTGCCCCTGAATTTCTCATCTCTCTAATTTGTCAGTGATCACTTGTGGGGTTCCCTTTGAGGACTGCCTTTTGACCTCCTTTGGGATGGGGTTTGCATCCAGAGAAGAGATGGGGCAGGAATTATTGAAAGCCCCCTTTCGGATCAGCATTAACAATTCACGGAGCTCATCTCTAGTTCCACCTGAGGCGCTGGGAAGGACACCCAACAAGCAGCAAGGCCTTGTTCAAAGTGTCTCCTAATCTGCTTTGAAAAGCACAGTGGATCGGGGCCAATTCGAGGTCGACACCCCATCCTCCTTGTTTTGCGAGCTGCCTGGCTGCTCTTGTGCCAGAGGAAGTGAAAAGACAAGACTGATTGCAAACTCACCGGGCTTCTGGCCGGCCGCTGAATGGCCCTTTGAAATGCAAACCTCCAGAGCTGAGGGCTGGAAACTCTCCTTCTGTTGAGGTCCCCTGTCACACAAAGAGGGAAAAAAATAATCACCAAAAAGTAATTTAGGCTGAGTGGTTTACAAAATGAGACAGATCAAAGGGTAAACTCACACAATTGAAATGCTGAGAAGAAGGAATTTTCAACATTATTAAGTAAACCCAGTGTGGGTGAAAGCAGTTCAGTTGCAGGTGGAAAGCAGGTAAGGGGAGCTTTGGCGCCTATACCTCCACCAGACTTCATGCTGGTCCAACAAATATGTCCACAGGCAACGCTAGCCTCCAGGCAACGTGCCCTCCAGGCAACATTAGCCTCTTCTGCCTTCTGAGACCAGCAATCTCCTGGCTTTCCTCCCACCTCCAGATATCCCCCTCCTCTGAGTCATTTGCCAGGTCCTCCTCCCCCTCTCAGGCTTGAAAGTTGGTTCCTCATGACTTGGTCCTAGGTCTGCTTTGATTCTTTCCATGTGCCCTCTACCTGGAACACCTCATCCACAGACTGGTTCCTCGCCATCCCTAAGCAGATGGCCACACATTTGCTCTCCAGCCAGACTTTCTTTCTTTAAAGCTCCAGGCCCAGGGAGTTTGGGATTAGCAGATGCAAACTAGTCTATATAAGATGCATAAACAACAAGGTCCTACTGTATAGCACAGGGAACCATATTCACTATTTTATTGAAACAGAGCAGGACCCCATGTCCTCAGCCTGCCTGTTGTCTGTGGAAAAACTTCAGTCAAAGAATAAGTTTAATCATAGGAGAGAAAAAATGCAGATGCGAAGGAAAGCAAACAGGACAAAATAGTAATAGTTTAGTCATTAAACAAAGTCAAGGAACTTAATTCCTCCTCAAGGGCTATAGATAATATTCTGAGCCGCGTCCTGTGAGCTGTCTTATAGATACCAAAACCCCCACCAGGTGGAAGAAGTTAACTACATGAGGACCAGACTGTAGCCATCACATAAACTGCCACAATTCAGATAATTGGCCTCAGAGACAAGGGAACAAACCCACCCTGGAACTGAAGATTAACTGTACTTAAAACAGTCAAGATGATGGTGGTCAGACCACGGATGACTAATTTCAAGATGAGCGTCAGAGCTGACTGTGCTGTTTCTGCATGTAGCCCCCTCCCTCCATCTATAAAAGCTCTTGTGGGCTTCCCTGGTGGCGCAGTGGTTGAGAGTCCGCCTGCCGATGCAGGGGACGCGGGTTCGTGCCCTGGTCCGGGAGGGTCCCACGTGCCGCGGAGCAGCTGGGCCCGTGAGCCAGAGCCGCTGGACCTGCGCGCCCCGAGCCTGTGCTCTGCGGCGGGAGGGGCCACAGCAGTGAGAGGCCCGCGTACTGCAAAAAAAAAAAAAAAAAAAAAAAAAAAAAGCTCTTGCCCACTGATTGTTGGTGGGGGAGTCGGTCTTTGGACACAAGTTCCCCACCCACCCCGGTTGCCGGCCTCCAAAATAAAGCAAACTTTCCTTTCCACCAAGCTTACCTCTTTTTCGGCTTTCGAGCGGCGAGAACACAGACCCACTTTGGTAGCGGTTTTTGCTCCCAACGTGAGGCTGGGCTCTCGCGATATCTGGCTCCCAGGGTTTCCCAAGCAGAGCCGCCGCCATGATGACGCTCGGGGATTCCAGCAAGGAACCTGCTGCTCGTGACTCACTGGCCCTGGGGGGGATTTGGGGGGATGTTCCTGGCAGCTGCCAAAACTATTTGTTTTGGGGATCCTCCCTGTTTCTCCCTTGCTCGGCACTGGCTGCCAGCGTATGCTTTTCCTTGGTGGAGTGGAAAGATGCCTTTGGACGAGCTGACAAGCTCCAAGACTGAGTAAGTCCACTAGTGTGCACCCGGCAAACTTCTCTTTTAAGCACAAAGTGTCGTTTGGGCATTTTTACCAATTGGTTCTGATGTGTGTCTACAATTGGGAACCATTTGTGAGCACGAAGTGTCATTTGGGCATTTTTGCCGGTTTGTTCTGACATGTGTCTGACGTCAAGGCCTGTTTGTGTTGGGAAGTGTTTGTTTGGGACTCCGTATGGGTCATCCTCTTGGTGGATTTGTGACAGTTCTATCTTCTGGTGTGTGAGTGTGTATTCCATTTGTGTGGTTGGTATTCTTGTTGCCTTTTGTAAAATGGGAAATTCAGGTTCAATTCATTAGAAGTCTAAGTTATGAAACTATGACTAAAGTAAAAGAAAGGTGATTTTCTAAACGCTTTGTGGCCAACAGTATTCCTCACACGCCAGAGAAAATTGTTCAGATGAAACTCCTTTGAAACTCCAAAACTGGTTCTTTTTGCATATGCAGTTAGAGAAAGCTAGTTTGATAAAATACTGTTTTCAGAATTCTGACCCTGAAAGAACAAAAATATGCCTAAGAGAAAGTTTAAAGTTAACTCTTATCATGTCCTTGAAATACAAACACAGTCCACCTTGCCTGAGACTTCAGCCTTGAGTTAATTAGTAGAACTTCAAGCAAAGGGAAAAAAAGGGAGAGCAGGGAGAAGACTTTTTTTTTTAAATATTTATTTATTTGGCTGCATCGGGTCTTAGTTGCAGCATACAGGATCTTCATTGCGGCATGCGGGATCTTTCGTTGCAGCGCATGGACTCTTTGTTGCAGCGCGTGGACTCTTTGTTGCAGTGCTCAGGCGTCTAGTTGTGGCATGTGCAGGCTCCAGACCACGTGGGCTCAGTAGGTGCAGTGCATGGGCTTAGTTGCCCCACGGCATGTGGGATCTTAGTTCCCTGACCAGGGATTGAACCCATGTCCCTTGCATTGGAAGGTGGATTCTTAACCACTGGACCACCAGGGAACTCCCAAGAAGCCTTTTAAACTCAAGTGAGAAAATTCAACTTATTCCAACTGTTATTTATAAATAGATAAACAGATAAATTTATAAATAGATAAATTATTATTTATAAATAGATATTATTTATAATAAATAATTATTTTATTAATTATTATAAATAGATAAATTCTATATTTATAAATTATTATAAATAGATAAATTTATAAATAAATTCTATATTGAAATATCTGATTTGAGATCTCTGTCTGAATATGTGTCTATATGTGACATATCATAAATGGATAAATTCTATATTGAAATTTATAAATAGATAAATTATAAATAAATAGATAAATAGATAAATTATTTATAAATAGATAAATTCTATATTGAAGTTATAAATAGATAAATTTATAAATAGATAAATTATTTATAAATAGATAAATTCTGTATTGAAGTATCTGATTTGAGATCTGTGTCTGAATATGATATGTCAGTATGTGACATTGTCATAAGTGGGATTAAAAGCTTTTGGATAAACTCTTTGAACATAATTATGTTTCAGGGATGTCTACCCAAAAATAGTTTTTTCAGATTTTTGGTGACTTGAAACTTTAGAGTTTTGCTAAATTAAGTTAAATGATGAAAACTAATTGAATGTCTAAATCATTTTTAAGATAAAGTACTGGAACACTGATTGCTGAACAAATCTAAGTTTACCTACTTTTGCCTTCTTATGACAGAAAAAACACTAAAGATGTTTGGGTTTACTAAACACGCATGTTGTACCACATTAAAGAGAAATTATGCTACGAGAAAAATGTCTGTTTTTAGAGGTTATGGAATATGTTCTTAAGTTTGCCAATCAGTAAATGCTGGTATAACAGTTCAACTGCTTGTTTCTTGGTTTTGTTAAGGCTTTTAAGGGTTAAAAATTGTAACATGTAATTAAAGCTACCAGAAATGATAAGGGAAGCATTTCAGTGTGTAAAATAAATAGGATATGTGTTGTCAGCAAGAGATGATGTAAAGAATGGAGATATTTTTGTTGAGGAAAAATGATGATAATGATGTTGTCCTAGAGCTGGTTGTTTCTGGATGGGGAAATATTAGGGACAAATCATATGGATACAAAAAGTAATAAAAGGTTTGTGAAAAAAGGGAACTTTGGGAAAAGAATTTTGTACATTGTCAGGAGTGATTAAGATTTGATTGGATTTAATTAGGTAAATGAACTTTGTTATTAATAGTAAACTGGTACAAGACTGGAATTTGGTTTTCTTTCTTCCTGTTAAGAGAACAAAATTTTCCTGGAATATTGAGCTGCTTTTGATAACAGATTGTAAGTTTCTTTCTCTAGTTAAATTTGAGTATTCCAAAGGGTCTCTAGGTAGCTCAGAAGAAATATTAAAGTAACTAGGATTATTTGGTATGTTAAATTATATGGAAAACACTAGATAACTTTCAGATTATATTGCTAAACTGGGTAAGAAATTTAGAGAATTCTAATGGTAAGTTATTGCTTTGCTTCAAACCATATATTTTTTAAAATAAATTTATTTATTTATTTATTTTGGCTGCGTTGGGTCTTTGCTGCTGCGCACAGGCTTTCTCTGGTTGTGGTGAGTGGGGGCTATTCTTTGTTGCCATGCGCAGTCTTCTCATTGCAGTGGCTTCTCTTATTGCGGAACATGGGCTCTAGGTGTATGGGCTTCAGTAGTTGTGGCATACAGGCTCAGTAGTTGTGGCTCACAGGCTCTAGATCGCAGCCTCAGTAGTTGTGGTGCACAGGCTTAGTTGCTCCGCGGCATGTAGGATCTTCCCGGACCAGGGCTCGAACCCATGTCTCCTGCATTGGCAGACGGATTCTTAACCACTGCACCAGGGAAGCCCCAAACCATATTTTTGACCCCAATATTCAGGATGGAAAAATTTTCCAGTGAAGTTATCACAAAGTATAATTATTTATGATGTGTATCACTGCTGGCTTTAAGTTTACTGCTAAAAGCACATGTACAATGTTTGTGTGACAATTGGGTATAAGTGATAAAATGTATGGCCTATAAAATATTGCCCCATCAGCATACCTCTCTGTACTTGTTTTTTATGTCTGATTAGTTTTCCCCCAACGTGGATAACTAGGCCAGTATACAAACAAAAAGTAGGCCTAGCACTGAGAGACATGAATGGACCCAGAGCAGGCAACTAAGCCACTCTGGCAACAATGGAAAAATATATTGATTATCAATGCTTTCTATGGAAAGATTTTCAATTAAAAAGGGAAAATGATGACGGAAAATTTCACATATTGAGGTATGGGGAAGTCATTCTGGCTTATATATGATTTAATTAGAACTTTAGACTAACCAAACAGCCCATTGGTGGCCTATTAAATATATACTGTAACATTATAAATCAACTCTCTTCCAATATAAAATAAAAATTAAAAAAAAAAAGCAACCCACAGACACACAAACGTACATTGTACATCTGCTTTAACCATTCGGGGAAAAAAATACATTCAGAGAACTGTACAAAGATGCATTTTGGGGCTTCCCTGGTGGCACAGTGGTTGAGAGTCCGCCTGCTGATGCAGGGGACGCGGGTTCATGCCTTGGTCTGGGAGGATCCCACATGATGCGGAGCAGCTGGGCCCGTGAGCCATGGCTGCTGAGCCTGCGCGTCTGGAGCCAGTGCTCCACAATGGTAAAGACTGCAACAGTGAGAGGCCCGCGTACCGCAAAAAAAAAAAAAAAAAAAAAAAAAAAATGCATTTTGATTATTATCCGCATTGTAATATGTCTACTAATTTTCAAATGTTTGTCTAGGTGTTATGACAAAGCAGTCAGAGAGAGCTAAAGTTTTTATAATACAAAATATTGATGCTAAGCTTGGAACTCGAGATTATTTCCAGCTCTCTGTTCAGAGAGTTGGCAGGACTGTACCCTGTTTCAGCAGGAGGTAGCCAGAACAGTCATTGCCCCATTCCCTCAAAGAGCTGGAGAAAATTGGAACAGAAATGGAACTAAAACCGAGTTCCTCTGTCAAGTTTATGATTAACGTCTCTATCCAAAACTTTATTCCCTTTCTTGTTCTATTCCTGTCCCTCCTCAAGATTGAGGAATATCAAAGAAAAGAGGGGACTCCATGTCCCCCTCCACTCCATGTCCTCAGTCTGCCTTTTGTTTGTGGAAAAATTTTAGTCAAAGAATAACTTTAATCAGAGAAGTGTGGACTTCCCTGGTGGCACAGTGGTTAAGAATCCTCCTGCCAATGCAGGGGACACAGGTTTGATCCCTGGTCCAGAAAGATTCCACATGCCACAGTACAACTAAGCCCATGCACCACAACTACTGAGCCTGCACTCTAGAGCCCGCAAGCCACAACTACTGAGCCCCCATGCTACAGCTACTGAAGCCCATGTGCCCTAGAGCCCGTGCTCTGCAACAAGAGAAGCCACCACAATGAGAAGCCCACACGCCACACTGAAGAGTAGCCCCCACTCACTGCAACTAGAGAAAAGCCCATGCAGCAGTGAAGACACAAAGCAGCCAAAAATAAATAAATACTTTAAAAAATTAATCAGAGAAGTGAAATAAATGCAGAAGCAAAAGAAGGCAGTCAAATGGGACAAAATAATAATAGTTTAGTCATTAAATAAAGACAAGGACCTTTATTTCCTTCTTAAGGGCTGTAGATAATATTCTGAGCCATATCCTTTGAGCTGTTTTATAGATACTGAAACCCCCACTGGGTGGAAGAAGTTAACTACATAATGACCAGACTGTAACCATGACATATCCTGCCACAGTCCCGAGAACTGGCCTCGAAGAAATGGGAATAAACTGATACAGGAACTGAATATTAACTGTATTTAAAAGATCAGACCACCAGGTGACCAATTTCAAGATGACTGTCAAAACTATAATTCAAAAAGATACATGCACCCCAGTGTTCATAGCAGCACTATTTACAATAACCAAGACATAGAAATGATGTAAATGCCCATCAACAGATGAATGGATAAAGATGTGAGATATATATATGTATATGGAATATACATATATGTATATATATATATGGACTATTACTTAGCCATCAAAAAGAATGAAATAATGCCATTTGCAGCAACTTGGATGGACCCAGAGATGATCATACTAAATGAAGTAAGTTAGAAAGGCAAATACCATATGATATCACTTATATGTGGAATCTAAAATACAATACAAATCAACATATCTACAAAGCAACAACAGACTCACAGATCTAGAGAACAGACTTGTGGTTGCCAAGGTGGGTGTAGGAGGGAGGGAAGGATTAGGAGTTTGGGATGAGCAGGTGCAAACTAGTATATATAGGATGGGTAAACAGTAAGGTCCTACTGTATAGCACAGGGAACTATATTCCATATCCTGTGACAAACCATAATAGAAAGAATATGAATAATAAATAAATAAATATATATATATACAAACATACACACATATATAATTACTAAGTCACTTTGCTATACAGAAGAAATTAACAGAACATTGTAAATCAACTATATTTCAATAAAATTAAAAAATAAAAGATGACTGTCACAGCTGACTGCTGTTTCTGCATGTAGCCCCCTCCCTCTTGCCTATAAAAGCTCTTGCCACTGATTGTCAGTGGGGGGGAGTCGGCCTTAGGCCTCATTATGCACTCATTATAATATGCTAGCATATGCTATATGACATGCCCACAGATGCCATGACAGTTCCAAGGCCGCCCATAAAAGTCCCAAAAGTGGGTGGGCCCCCAATTCCTGGAAATCCCCACCCCTTCCCCAAGACAGAATACTCCTCCCACTCCTTAACCTATGAAATTAGCCAGCTCGTGAACACTAATCACCCCCATGCCTCCCAGCCGCTCTCACTTTCTGAGATGACCTCTTGCCCTGGAGCCACCTCTCACCTTCTAAGACGGCCAACATTCTGCCTATGGAGTGTGTATCTCTGCTTTCACTTTACTACTGCTCACCCTTGAACTCTTTTCTGCACAAAGCCAGGGACCCTCACTTGGTGGCCCATCCCAGGAACGCGCTGGAGACCTGGGACATGACCATCCTCTCGTGCCCCATTTTCTTGCAACATCTTTACAAAGGAAGAGGGGGAAGGTGGTCTCCTCTTCCCTCCCCACTTTTCCTTGGATTAATTAATCCACTTCTTACCTATCGCTTTGCCTCTCGCTGAATTCCTTCTGCGCCGAGGTGCACAGAACCTGAGCTTCATTGAATCCCGAGACAAGCTGTGTGGTTTCAGCTGAAATATTGTGGGTTCAGTCCCATCTGAGGTGCAGTTTCAATCCCAATCCCCCTCCCGGCTCTTGCCCAGCTCCTCCCCACGTCAGTGCCTTCAAAAGGGCTCATTTTCTCTGCCAGCACCTGCTTTCTCCCCGTGAATCTGCTGGGCCAATTCCCCTCATCCTCCCAGTGTCAGCAGAATTACACCTTCCTCCCAGCACCCGTCCTGTATCCCCAAGGCCAAGTCACAACCTCCACTTGTCCAGTTTCATAGTCTCCTTGACTTTTTATTTTTGTAGGATTTGTCACGCTTTCTAATTAACCCACTCTGCATAGTTACTTGTTTTCTATTTTTTGCATTGCTGTGTGTCCAGTGCCTGGCACTGTATCCTGCACATTTAATGAAGCTATCCTGAAGGAATTAGTAAATGAATAATAGAAATAGAGATAAGATCAAAAGAAAAGAGAAAATTTTTCTGCCACCAAGTTACAATTCGTATATTTTTATTTCTGTGAAGTTAGTCAGATGCTCTTCCTCAATGACTCATATTGAAATCCGTGACCAGCATAAACCCCAGTGGCTTTTTCCACATTAACTGATGTCAAGCCATGTATGCCTCTTTGCAGAGGTAATGCATGTTTCATCTGCACGTAAAGTTTTTATCTTTAGGGGAACTATGTAATTTTTGAAACTGAATACTGTCATCCAAGATATTAACTGTCCTCACCAGGTGTTACTTGAAAATACTATAATCATGACTGCTGTGCCTTTTTTCAAGTTGTTAATAAATGGTGCCTTCATGCTAGCCCCACAAAACCCTGCAAATACCTCTACGGGCCTTTTTCCCAGTGTGGCAGACATAATTGGTCAACTCATCCAATAGCCGTTTCTCCCAACTTTCTTATCCCTTGCTCTCTTTCCATTATAGAGGCTAAGAAAAGCCAGAAACCCAATATGTCAGCTTCCCTGTAACTAGTGGTGGCTAGTGAGACATAAAGGGACATCTACAAGGACGAAGCAGTGTGGGGAAATACTCTGCTCCCACTTTAAAACAAACAAACAAACAAAAACTGGTCAATCTAACACGTGCTCTCTTAACACTGATTACTCCATTGTTTCTACCTTTGAATGTGATTGTGATGCCTAGAGCCGTAGCAGCTATCCTGTGGCCCTGTGGCCCAAGCATGAAGGCAGAGGCAATATGAAGGTGGAGGAACTTCTGAACCAGCCTATTATGCCTATGGCTAGAGTTCTTGTTATGAGAAACAACTGTGTCTTTATTGCTTAAGCCACTATTAATTGGGTTTTCTGTGCTTTACGGTCAAACATGGCTTGAATTGTACCTTTAGTTAGAACGGCACCATGAGTCAATATTAAAAGTATAGTTGATCAGTCAGCCACAATTCTGTCTAACCATAGCGAAGTCCAACCCTAATTTTTCTATTTTATTCATAAAGCAATCATGAAAGACTTTATTTCAATTTTTCCCTCAAGTCACAATACACTGAGACTATGATATTTCCCTCCTTTGACAGTTCTATAGGTTTACCGTTTAAGCATTGCTCTTGGCCTGAAAAGAGTGGAGATAATAGACATATTGTGCTCAGATCCTATTTCTATGACATTTGATCTGGATTAACATTAAGCTACTTAAGACCTTTTTCTCTGTAAGCTTCATCCTACTCTTTTTCATAATTATTTTTTAAAGTGGGCAGGTATTTTTCCTTCTGAACACTTAAAAATGAAAAACCCAACAAAACAAAGAATAAGTTCTCTGTTCTGCTCTTCCAAACTCTTTCGTGGTTCTGTAGCCTGAAAAATCTTCAAAAGTAAATAGAATCTTTCCAGTAAATAGAATTGGCACACTGTCCTCTGGCATTAGTTAGAATATCAGTGGGGCTTCTATGTCATAGGCTCAAAATAAGAGTGGCCTCAATAAAAAAGGTGATTACTTTGAGCCTAACAATTCAGCCACTAAGCAGTCCAGGGTGGTGTGGTAGCTCCATTTTGTCAGGCATCCCATTTCCTTCTAGCATAGCTGGTTGGCTTTTCCTCTTGGTCCAAAATGGTATCCATATCATATCCACGTTCAGGGCAGCAAGGTGGAAGAAGGAGAATGGAAGGTGTCCTTTCCCTTTAAGGGCATAATGCAGACATTACACACATCACTCCTGCCCACATATAACTGACTACAGCATAGTCACATGGTCACATCTAGGTGTAGGAAGGCTAGGAAATGTAGTCGCTATTCTGGGGAGCCAGGTGCCCAGCTAAATATCAGGGCTTCTACCACTACAGTGAGTCCCCTACATACAAACGAGTTCTGTTCTGAGAGCATGTTTGTAAAAGTCCAACAAAGTTAGCCTAGGTATCCAACTAACACAATCGGCTATATAGTACTGTACTGTAATAGGTTTATAATACTTTTCACACAAATAATACATAAAAAATAAAGAAAACATTTTTAATCTTACAGTACCTTGAATAGTACAGTAGTACAGTACAACAGATGTCATACAGGGGCACATTTGCATCTTTGAAACTTCACAACTTGAAGGTTCACATAAAGGGAACTTATTGTATAGACAAAGGGAAGTGAGATTTCGAGGGACAACTTACAGCCTCTCTCAGACTTCCCCCCAAGAGAAATATGAATTCCTGGACTGAAGTTGCAATAACAAGCAATAATGTAACAATGTACATGAAATCGAGCCAGAGGCTTGAAGCTGGCTCTTGGGCCAGACAGAGGTCACCCACTTTAATGAGAGAGGCCCAGTATTTTTGAAGTTTCTCTATCATAGTGGTTTGTAGAGTGGCTTGGACCAGCAACACAAGCATCACCTGGGAACTATTGGAAATGCAGATTCTTGGGCCCCACTTGACTTACTGAATCAGAAACTCTGGGGATGGAGCCTGTAGCCTGTGTTTTAATGAGCTCTGTGGGAGATTCTGATACATGTTCAAGTACCACGCTGTAAAGTATCGCACTTCACAGGTTCGTGCTGAGCATTTATAAATTCCTACAATAAGACACCTGGTACCTGAAGAATTCTTGTGCTCAGGTGAGCAATAAACTATTTTATTAAGAGAATGTTCTGATCATAAAATGGATTTCAAATAAAATGTATACCTTTATATTAAGGAGTCTTTCATTCTTCTTAAGAAAATTTCTATTAGATTTGTTATTAACCTTCAAAAACAACAGTTGTGCAGCAGTGGATTTAAAATCAAGAAAAGGGCAAATCCTCTTCTTACTATATGGTCATCACAAAGACATGGACCAGCTCTCTTTCTCAAGCAGTCAGCATCATGAACAACATATCCAATGGAGACATCTCACCCCAAAGGATGAGGTGCCAATGACTGATTCACTAGGTGGGGGACATAAGGGTCTCTGGGGCATCCCTTCATACAATGCTTTCTTTTTCTAGCTCACGGATGTGAATAATTACTTATTTACACAGTCTTTCCTTTTTCTTGTGGTTTTATTACTTATAAGAGGTAAAACATCATCTTTACAATGAGTTATAGCAAAGCCTCTCAAACTTTGATTGACAGATGAATTTCCTGGGGATCTTGATAAAAAGCAGACTCTGATTCACTGGGTCTGGGGCCAGGCCTGAGATTCTGCATTTCAAACCAGCTCTCAGGTGAGGCTGATCCTGCTGGTCCACAGACCACACTGAGTAGCAAGGATTTGTAGAATAACAGGATAAAGAATAGAGGAGCTGTTTTAGAAAACCGCCCAAATTTAGCTAAAGAAGTCACCACCTGTGGGAACTGTTCAAATTGAGCACCCAACACCAGGGAGGTTAAAAAGAAAAGATGCCTATTTACTGAAAGCAGTGGACAAAGAGAGGGAAAAAAGGGGTCACAGGGGGCCTATTCCCCCAAGGGTTGCTCCACCCTTGCTTCCAGGGCAAGACATCATCACAGCCTAGCTATTTTCCCTGGGAATCATTGTGGTCGATGACAGTTACTCCCTCATGTGTGCATTCATTTAATAAATATTTACTAAGCAATGATTATATGCCAAGAGGGTCACCTCGAGTCTCCCAGCATCAATCGAATAAGCAGAAGCTCACCGTCATGGTCCCACACTCTGGCTAGGTCCCTGTCACTCCTTCTGTCCATCTGAGGGCTGGCTGGTCTCCTGAACTTTTCCCCAGAAGTAGAGTCTTACTTCTCATTGGGCTGTTTAATATTATAGCTTTGAGTTACACGGGCTCGTTTATATTTGGTTCCCTGCTTTATCCTTCAGGAGACAGTGTTCTCCAGTTAGGGAGATATTTTGTCCAGGGGTGCCCCGTGGGGATCTGCCTCCTCTATTTACTTATGGAGCTGGTGTTCGGCATTTCCCCCCTCACCTCAAAAGCCTTCTTTAGCCAGGTCTTAAGGACCGAAAAAGCTATCTCTGATTTACTTTCTACTCTAAGCCCAAACATTCTCAATGTCTTAACCAAAAAATTAAAGTGCTTCTTTCTTCACTATTCCTCAAGGCAAGGTGAACTTCTGGAAATTCCCCAGACACAAGCTGACCCTGGCGGTCTTTTTCTTATCCCCTACAAAAGAACATAAACAAAACTTTCAGAACCCTTCCATTCAAGATAAGTCAAACAACCATGGAGGCCCTGGGGTAAATTAAACATATTTTTTCAAGCCAAAAATCAAGAACATGCCTGGAATATTCAAAAGTACTTATGGTGACAGAGAAACAGAAAATTTAAGAATATGCTTGTCCTAAAAAGTTTCAAACATATATTCGTCTTGGCACTGGTAGCCAAAAGTGTTCTAGAGCTGACAGAGAAGGGGGGAAAGGATGCAGAAAGGAACAGAGAAAGACAAAGACTATGTGCTCCATCTATTCACAATAGCCAACACATGGAAACCACCCAAGTGTCCATCAACAGATGACTGGCTTAAGAAGATGTGGTATATATATACAATGGAATACTACTCAGCCATAAAAGAGAATAAAATATTGTCATTTGCAGCAACATGGATGAACCTAGAGAATATTATACTTAGTGAAGTAAATCAGACAGAGAAAGACAAATGCCATATGAGATAATTTACATGTGGACTCTGAAAAATAATACAAATGAATCTATATACAAAGCAGAAACAGATTCACAGACATAGAAAACAAATTTATAGCTACCAAAAGAGGAAAGGGGGGTTAAGCTGGGAGTATGGGATTAACAAATACGAACTACTCTATATAAAATAGGTAAACAACAGGGATTTACTGTACAGCCCAGGAAACTATATTCAGTATCTTGTAATAACCTATAATGGAAAATAATTTGAAATATATATTTCAAATATAAATTTGAAATATATATGTAATTGAATCACTTTCCTGTAAACCTGAAACTATCACAATATTATAAATCAACTATACTTCAATTTTTAAAAAAAGACTCTGTGCTTCACAGCTCTATCATTCAGGATAAGCCAGATCAGTTTTCTCAACCTATTTTTCATTATCACCTCCCCAGGGAGTCTTTTTTAGACATTTTTTCTTAATCCCCCCCCCATGAAATTTCAAAACCACAGACACTTTATATATTTGTTTATTTACAGTTTGTATATACTGTATATTTTCACCCATCCCAAGAACCAATTTTCACCCCCTTAGTGGCAATATTGTCCCTCTTAAGAATGCATGGGTTAGATGCTGCTTGGTAATAAAAAATCTGAAATCTTAGTATCTACTTAACAACAAAGTTGTTTTTCATTCACAGTTCCTGTATATCACAGGTCAGGTGGTGGGAGTGGGAAGGGAATGGTGTGGGGGCTGCTCCCCAAATCTCTTCACCCCAGGGTCCCGGCGGACAGAGCAACCACCAATTCCATTGTTGCTGGATGCCAGTGGCAGAAGGAAAAGAGCAGTCAGGAAGGTCTCACACCTGCAATTAAATGCTGCAGCTCAGGAGAGACACATGTCATTTCTCATCTCAGTTCCTTGGCCAGAAGTAAGCCATATGGTCCCCACAACCACAAGGGTCCAGGAAGTTTAATTCTACTGTGTGCGCAGAAGATGGAAAGCAGGAGGAATTAATAGGTAAAAGCACCCCAAAGCTCTCAAAACAACCTTGCCTTTGGACAGCACTGCTATTAAAGAGGACATATATACATATATACAGAGAGGCTCTTGGGACCATAGGGTGTAGGCTTTCCTTGTCCAAGACTCACCTGAGTTCTTGGCAGAATTAACCCACACAGACATGCCCACTTCCCTACCACTCTGGCCAGTTTCCAGTCCATTCAGCCCCAACTGCTCTGTAGCCTCAACACCACATCCTCTTTTCTCTCCCTTCCTCTTCTGCTCCAACTCCCCGACTAAGGATCTAAACCAGCAACAAGAAGTTAGAAGTCTAGGAAGGCTGTCTATTAGAGAAACTCTTTGAACTGCAAAATGATTCAACAGCCAGCACCTTTCAGGGAAGAGGATGAACTAGATACAGAGAATTTAACACCCAAGCAAGGGTCATCATCAAGATGAAACAAAGTAAGTGCTCAATAAACACCTGATAGATCAACGAATACAAGGTTGGACAAATCCATGAATGAAAAGCATGGTGTGCAGCCCATTTTCCATAGTCCTCAGTAGTACATTTTCCCCTTTATTGTTCTTTTCCTGATCTCGATGCAGACCAGTGTCATATCCCAGTCTTAGCTTCACAACAAGCTCTGTTTCCTTGTGGTCCCATCATTGGCTTGCAAATGGGTTCTGTGTACCTGTGTCTACTGCTCCACTTCCTCTTTCCTTCCTCTTTGTTTGAAGGCAAGGCCCTGTGACTTGGCCTCTTCTCTAGACTGTCCTGTATCCTGTCTGACCTGTGACTATCCAGGTCTCAAGCTAACCCCCCACAAATTCTCCAGAAAAAAGAACCTCCTGGCATAAACACACTGACTGTGAAACAATGACATTGACAAGCAGAAAGAAAGTAACAGGATATTGTTGCAAAATGTCAGAAACGTGCACACAGACTTGTGCAGTTTCAGCCAAGAATTGTTTTATGGGTTTTGTTGTTTCTTATTTTATTGGAGGGCATTATGGTAAGTGAAATAAGTCAGACAGGAAGACAAAAACTGTATGATATCACTTATATGTGGAATCTAAAATTGCAACTTTCAAAAGGAGCATTCTGAAATTTAGATGAGAAGAGACTATGGAGAAGCAGCAACAGAAGCAGAGAAGACCCTCGAGTTCCTGCAATAGTCCAGATGAGTGGTGATAATAGCTTGAACTAGCATGGTCAGCAATATGAGAGGTAAAAAAAATACCATATTCAGAATATAATTTGAGGGTAAAATCTATTGGACTTGTTGCTAGATTCGATGAGGGGAAAATAAATAAAAAAGGAATCAAAAAAAATAAAATAAAATAAAATTGCAACAAACTAGTGAATATAATAAAAAAGCAGACTCAGATACAGAGAACAAACCAGTGGTTATCAGTGGGAAGAGCAGAGGGGTAATATAGGGGTGGGGAAGTGGGAGGTACAAACTATTATGTATAAAATAAGCTACAAGGATATATTGTACAACGTGGGGAATATGGCCAATATTTTGTAATAACTGTAAATGGAGTGTAACCTTTAAAATTGCATTAAAAATTCTTTAAAGAAATAGAGAAATAAAAAGGAAGGCCATATGAAGACACAGCAACACTGAGACACACCTAAAGAAAACCGTGTGAGGATGGAATCAGAGAGTGCAGTGATATATCAACATGCCAAGGAACACCAAGGGTTGCTGGCAACCACCAACAGCTAGGAAGAGGCGAGGAAGGAATCTCCCCTAGAGTCTGCATGGCCCTGCTGACACCTTTATCTCAGACTTCTGGCCTCTGGACTTCTCATTTATTCTCTACAGTGAGAGAATAAAGTTCTGTTATTTTAAGCCACCAAAAATAAAATATTAATAAAATAAATAAAATGAAGTGAAATAAAACAAAATAAAATACTGATGAGGCAGGCGTATAGCAGTCAGCAGTATTCACGGTTTGCACATATAGGTATGTGATCAGGCAACTGCTCTCAAAAATTATGAACTATGAACAAGAACAAATCAACTATCCATATTTAGGCAGTTCAAGTGTCCAAGCAGAGACTTGTCACGTTCAGAGCAAAATATCTACTTGGAAATATGAAAATGTTATTGAAGCCCCTCTTGGGAGTCAAGTGCTAAGGTGAATATGTGGGAATGGGAACAAGCCTTTCTGTCTTACAGGGGGTGCAGTGAATAAAAAATACCCTTGCAGGCAAGAAGAGGAAGAAGAGATTCCCTGCCAGCAGAAAAGTTTTGGGTCAGGAGTTCTAGAATCAAGCCTCAGAAAGGGCAACATAGACTTGCTCTGAACACAAATCTAATATCATTAACACACTAGATGGCCATCTGGGTTGTCTCTATCCTGTAACATGTCAATCCTTGCTGTGTGCTTCCAAGACATAGATCACAGATTTCTGTTTCCACCTCCAGTAATCTGATATGTTTGACAGTGTCATGGAGAGGAGAGAATGCAAAAAGCATGGAAGGAAAAGGACCCCACTTTGCCCTTTTAATGCAGGCAGCCTGTTCAGCACGTGTCGCTGGAGCAGGACACAGACAGGCACCGACTTCGGCACGAGGGATGACGTGTGCAACAGGACAGGGGAGCAACATTTTAATGGAGAAGAAGAGACAACAAGCAAGTACGTGAACAAATGAAGGATGCACTATCATGAGATAATAAACGTGGAAAGAAAATAAAACAGAGTAAGGTGGTTTTCTTACTGATCTGGGGGTTGGCTATTTAGATAGAGCGGTCACTTTAGAATGCTTGAATAAGTCCGAAGACCCTGGGGTGGTCATGAGCTTGGTGCATTCAAAGAGCAGAAAGCAGGCCACGTGCCTGCGAAAGTGAGGAGGGTGATGGTGAGAGGAAGCTGGAGCAGCGAGTTGAACCTGGATCACGTAGGAACATGGGGGTCTTAAAGACCAGGGTAAAAAGTTTGAATTTCTCAGTACATGTAGAATGTGGCCCGTCACAAGGCAGAGTGAGGAAAGCTGGCCTCGGTTGCCTCCCTGTGTGTATCCAGCCCCACTGTGCACCAGCTGGGTAGGCGCAGGCTCACAACTGGTCAGTGCAAACAAATTATTCTGTTCTAGGTCAAGTTTGCTAGAAGTAGACCCTGAGACAAGGACTCGTGTCAAGGGACTTACTAAGGATGTACACCCAGAAGAAGCCAGTAAGGAAGGGTGGGGAAGCAAGACAGAGAAGGTCAGGCACAGTTTGGAAGGTGGGAGCTTCAGCCTGATCCCCAGAGGCAACTCTGAGGGAAATTGTGCAATGACACCTCACAGCTGTGCCAAGTTGTGATAAGAAAGCTGACCTTTCATAGTCTCACATTGGGCAGTTGTTGGTTAAAGGCCACCCCAGGAAAAGTGGGTTCCAGTATCCTGAGGGCAGACCTCTGAAAAAGAGCTGCAAGTGGTAAATACCACAAGCAAAAGCACACTGAAGCATAGACACACACACACACACACACACACACACACACACACACACACACACACACACACACACACACACACACACAGCAAAATCAGATCCTAGAGGGTTGAAAGAGTTCCTATATCATCCACTACACAGCCTAACTGAAATACCTAGTTTCAAAATAAGTTCCCACCACTTACTCCCTCTGTGATCTCAGTCTGCTCCTCTATAGAATGTATATAATCATAGTACTCACCTTATGGGGTGATTCCAAAGACTTAAATAATGATAATGCATTTAAATTCTAGCACAATGCCTAGCATATAGTAGACACTCAATAGATTTCTTTCCCCACCTAATCAGGCATTCCAAAATTGCTGCACTGATCTAATAGAATATTTTCCTATTCATTGGCTTCTCCATACTCATATGAGATCATAAAAGCTCCACCAATTTCCATAAGCATAATAGCTTTATAATAAGGTCAGTTGGCAAGCTAGGGGGTTATCCTCAGGACTTTCAAAGAGAAATATAGGGCTTCCCTGGTGGTGCAGTGGTTGGGAGTCCACCTGCCGATGCAGAGGACACGGGTTCGTGCCCCGGTCTGGGAAGATCCCACATGCTGCAGAGCGGCTGGGCTCGTGAGCCATGGTCGCTGAGCCTGCGCGTTCGGAGCCTGTGCTCCGCAGCGGGAGAGGCCACAGCAGTGAGAGGCCCGCGTACCGCAAAAAAAAAAAAAAAAAAAAGAGAAATATAACTGCATTCCCACCTAATTATACATCAAGACATCCTTAAGAATCTCTCTTCCCCCTGGGGAGGACAAGTAGTATTCTTAATAATAACCAGGGACTATCATTAGCTATCACAAATAGATTTAGAAATCACAGATGTCCAAAAGACTTCAATCAAATTCTTCATATTTGGGTCCATTATGGGTGATAATAGAGTTGTGTCTGCTTCATGGATTCTTGGATGTATTTCACTGCTTCTACAATTGCACTTCAAATGCTATCCTACTTCCTAATAATGAAGGCACAGGTTCACTTCAGCAGAATTTTTTTAACTTGATTAAAGGACCCAACATCAAAGAATCTCTGCTTAGCACTCAGTGGGACTTTAAATCTTTCTCATGTAGTTCATCAGCCCACTTCCCAGCACCTACACTTTGAGCTGTTTCCAGGTTGGCCTATGTTTGTCCATTAAAATGAGCCCACAAGAAACAAAGGATGACCTAAGATATGGGAATTCAAAACCACAGGGTCCTGTATAGGGCCCAGGTCAATGGCAAGACACCACTCAGCTCAGAGTCTGGTTGGAAAGGAGAGTAGTACATTCCATTCCTTAAAGTCAACACAGTCTATTTAGATGGAAATTAAGGGGACTTGATTGATAAAGATTTTTTGTGAAAAGTAGTTGTCTTAGACTTCTAAATAAAAATGGATAATCCTCTATGGTTTTCTCCCTTTTCAGCCAGACTCCACTGAAATTCCAGTAAAAGAATAAAAAATTGTGTTAACACAAAAGGCCAAAAACAGAAGGAAAGAGGAGATAGCAAAGGAATGAAATTAGAGGTGGGACTGAAAATGGAGCAATTTAAACCCACATATTGAACTACAAGAACCTCTTCTTTCTCCTTCCACCTGCCCCAAAATGACAGTAGCCAAGCAATTTACTGTCCCTTCATATCACTCCATCTGCAAGCTGGACTCTCTTCCGTAGGGAAGCTGAACAACACAAATATAAGCTCTTTCGAGACAGGTAAAGCCCCCTGATAAAAAATACCCCCTCATTACCTCATCATCTTCAGATGAAGCCCACCAGTGGAAAGGTTCCCTCCCCATAACACACAGATTCCAGTCTGCTTTCTAGTGCTTTACTCTCAATTATATATGGAAAGCCAAAGATCACCAGTTATGAGAGCAGATTGCTGGCATGGAAGACATCAAAACAAACAGAAAAAGACGGATCTGAAGGAAACAGAGACAACAAACGGAAAGGAAAAGTTTGAAAAACCTATAGTATGTATTTTTAGAAAGCTAAGAGAAGGTATTTACATTTGTGAAACAAGAATAAGAAGCTAGTAAAAAGTATTAGTCAAAGCACAGTGAAGAGCTATCACGTAAAATTTAACTGAAATTAAATTTTTGATGGAAAGGCTAGCTGGCAAATTTGCAGAACTTACCTTGGAGGAAGGGAAATCACCCAGAAAGGAGAACGATTTTCCAAAGACATGATAAATGGGAGGGAAAATAAAACAAAATTAGATAACCCAGGAAGTTCAATATTTGATTAATATGAATTCCAGAAATAACAGAGGAAGGGAATAGGTAAAATCATCAAAGTCGCAATACAAGAAGATAGCCCATGGCTGAAGACTTGAGTCTCTAGTTCTCTAAGTGACAAATACAATGAATTATCATCTGTGTTTTAGTAGAGGCTCAATCAAAGTCACATCCTCATGAAAAATCAGAACATCTGGGATAAATGAAGACTCTAAACACTTTCACAGTGAGAAAATATGTCACATAAAAATATTGGAAACAAGAATGGCCACCCTAGGTACCTCCAAATTTCTGAGGGTCATTATTCTTAATCTAAAATTTTATACAAGGTCTAACCGTCAATCAGGTACAAGGAGAAAATACATTTTCAAGCATGAAATGTTCAAATAAATCTCCCATGCACCCTTTTGATGTGAAGCTATTAAATAATATGCCTCAGTGAAAGAAAGAGGAAGGTATGAGTTTTAGGAGACATCCTTTCTTCTTCAGCAGAAGGAAAAAGTGGAGGGAATTCACAAGCAGATTGTATAGGAAGACTCATAATGATAGCAGAGTGGAGTCCTAGAGATCAGCCATTTCGGATGGAAGACAGATGGCTGTAGGGAGATCTCCTGAGTGGAAAAAAAAAATGGAACAGATTATTTGATGTGTTTGATTGTTCGGGAAAAAAATGTGTATACATATATATATATGTATATATATATATGTATATATATATATATACATATATATATATACATATATATATATAAATGGCTACCATTAACAGATCAATGAGAGCAGCATTGGGGAAAAAAATAAAAAGAATTCTATAGAAAACTAATCAAAAGTGAAAACAGGCAACTGTGGTTGCCAGAGATGGGACAGGAGGTGAGTGACCCATGAAGAGGGTCAAAAAGTACAAACTTGGAGTTATAAAATAAATAAGTCATGGAGATGAAATGTACAGCATGGTGACTAGAGTTAATAATATTGTATTGCATATTTTAAAGTTGTTAAGAGCGTAAATGGTAAGGGTTCTTATCACAAGAAAACGATATTCTGTAACTATGTATGAGGACAGATGTTAACTAGACTTACTGTGGTGATCATTTCATAATATATACAAACATGGAATCATTATGTTGTAGTCCTGAAACTAATATAATGTTCTATGTCAATTAGACCTCAATTTAAAAAATAAAAAATAAAAAAGCAGAGGCAACTATGAACTCAAAAAAACAAAAATTGTATTAAAATGCAACCATAATATATTACATTTCTCAGCAGTGAATGACATTTATAAATTAAAATGATGTAAACACCAACTCATGATTGAACCAAAATTATGAAAGATTGGGTAGATGGCAGAGAGAAGTGGAAAGAGAATTGCAGAGAGGGGTATAAAACAGTGAAATTCTCAACTGCCCAGCAGGAAATCAAAATAATAATGTGAAGAATTAACAACATAAGAATATTATTTGACATGTGGAATTATGTATCAGAAATAATTTCTAAAAAGGATTGAAAGTGGTTATTTCTGGGGATTGGAGGTAGGGAATGATAAGTGTTTTAACACAGTTTGGATTTTTTTACTATATACATATAAAACTTTCATATAAATAATTTTTTAACTGTGAGGAAGGAATAAGAAAGATCACTGGCAAACCAAATCCAACAATATATAAAAAGGATCATACACTTATGATCAAGTTGGATTTATTCCATGGACATAAGGATGGTTCAATATTCAGAAATCAGTGTGATACCCCATATTAACAAAAGGAAGGATAAAAATCAAACGATCATCTCAATAAATGCAGAAGAAGCATTTGACAAAATTCAGTGTTCATTAATGATAAAAACTCTCATCAAACTGGGTAAAGAGATAACATATCTTAACATAATAAAGACCATTTATGACAAACCCATAGCAAACAGCATACTCAGTGGTGAAAAGCTAGATAGGTGTATGGGATTAAAGAGATACAAACTATTGATACTATGTATAAGATACATAAACAAGGTTATATTGTACAGCACAGGAAATTATAGCCATTATTTTATAATAACTTTTAATGGAGTATAATCCTTTAAAGTGCTGAATCACTACACTGTACACCTGATACTAATAGAATATTGTAAAGCAACTGTGCTTCAATAAAGATAAAATAAGGAGCAAACTAAAGTAAACAACAAACAAATAAATAAACCAATAGGAAGAAAAAGAAAGAAAAAAGGTCATTGGCTTCTGTGACCCAATCTCTATCAACAAATGCCCACAGATACAAAATTGTTCTTGTTGAAATGGTGCCCAGTTCAAAAGTCTCTAAGGAAACCATAACCCACTCAAAAAGACTTTTAAAAACTAAATCAGTTTGGAACTAAAAATAAAAAACATATTTAGTTCCCTAGAAAACAAATTTAAATCAAATAAATAAAATATCAAGTTCACTTTATGTTCAAGTCCAAAAATATATATTGGTCTTTCCTTTTTTTTTTTTTTTTGTGGTACGCGGGCCTCTCACTGCTGTGGCCTCTCCCGTTGAGGAGCACAGGCTCCGGACGCGCAGGCTCAGCGGCCATGGCTCACGGGCCCAGCCGCTCCACGGCAGGTGGGATCTTCCCGGACCGGGGCACAAACCCGTGTCCCCTGCATCGTCAGGCGGTCTCTCAACCACTGCACCACCAGGGAAGCCCTGGTCTTTCCATTTTAATCTTCTTTGATCATTTTAATGTGTATGTATGTATACACATATATATACACACATATCACTCTTTATTCAAACCTCCCGAAGATATGGGTTCTTATTTTTCATACTTTTAATCATTTTGATTAAGTGGTTAACTTTGCAATCCAGTTATTGGTCTTCCTTTCTTTTAAGGTAGGGTCTTCAGGTAAAATACAAGATGACCAGTTAAACTTGAATTTCAGATAAAGAACAAATTTTTTTCAAATAATATGTTCAAATATTGCAATGGACATACTTATCCTAAAATTATTAATTGTTTATCTGAAATTCAAATTTAACTGGGCATCCTAATTTTTATTTGCTAAATCTGACAACCCTATTTTAAGGGTTTCCTCTGTCAAACTCATCTCATATCTGCTTCTGAATCAGTCTAAGCTGCAGCTGTTGTTTTCATCACGTCCTCCCTCTTCACCATTCTCAGTCCATCTCGAGCCATCATTTCTTTGTGCCTGGTCATTCCAGGACCTCCCAGGCCCTTGTTCATCCTGAAGAGGTGTAGCCTCTGTCTTTCTGGCCTCAGCCAAGGTTGTGATGCAGAGCTGGTGGCGTTTCCCTTTGCTCTCTGCCTCTTGACACCTGCTAACACCACTGACAGAGTCTGTGCCTTTGTAAAAGATTTGGTGACACAACACAGAATACTAAATATGACTTAGAGTAAAATAGAAAAAGGAAAAAATGGGAAGACTTCACTTGGGACCTTCTCAGGGGAAACTCTAGTTCCCAGCTCATTTTCTTCTCCTGCGGTCCACGATCATCACATCCTCCTCTAGTTGATGAAACCACTTCCCATAGTCCTTCAGAATATGACTTCCCTCCCTCTTTTACGAGCGCCCACTTCGTACCCACAGGCCTCACACTTCCCCTCCCAGAGGAGTTTACAGGGATCAAGAATCCCCTGTAATGTTGGAAATGTTCCAGTGGTGGAAATGTTCCATATCTTGACTAGTGATGATTACGTGAGTACACACATTTGTCAAGATTCATGAATTCTACACACTGAATGCATGCATTTAATGATATATTGATACCTCAGTGAAATGGATTTTTGAAAAATATCCCCTAGCTGTACTTTTACTAAAGCATAAGTTAATCATTCTGGAATCTAAAAGAACACTACAGGGATTTCCGCAGCCTGGGATTTTGCATTCCAAGTTTAGATTTCCTCAAGTTCTAGCACCAGAGTAAAGTGAAGATGTGCCTCCTTTGGTTTCTTGTGGTTGCCTAGTCTCTTGTGGGTACCTCTGAATAACACACACACACACACACACACACACACACACACACACACACACACACACCTTAGAGATGGTACAGTATAGTCCATCTACATATCTTACAGGGACTTCCCTGGCGGTCCAGTGGTTAGGACTCGGCGCTTTCACTGCTGAGGGCACAGGTTCAATCCCTGGTTGGGGAACTAACATCCCACAAGCCATATAGCATGGCCAAAAAGAGAAAAAAAGGAAAATTATTTAATAATCAACTCTTTATGTGACCTGGAGACACAAGCAAGATGGCTCTTGGTGGAACAATTCCATCAAGACAAAAACATTTGTCTCTCTACACAAATGCACTTGCATGTGAGGCAATATTGAAAATGGAATTATTAAAAAGGGATATCCTCTGAACTGGTACAGGTGGGGTGGTGGGGTGGAGTCGGGGAGATATTTAATATTGTTTTACAGGAATTGTCTTTGTTTCCAGGATTTTTCTACTCAACAAAGGGAAAATCCATTTTCGGCTCAAACTCTAATCAGGAAATTACTCTTCAAAAAAAAAAAAAAAAAAAGAGGGAGAACAGCTGAAAAACTCCTCACTACTCCACAGCCCACAAACAGGACAGACAGCAGACCAGAAGAGTCTCAGCTCCAACCAGATAAAAGCCATTTCTGAGTAACAAATAATTTATGGCCAGGCATTTTGTATATAATACAGGAGGAAAGCAAACCTCTTAAGTCAAGAGTGGGTACGTAAGTGAACCTTCTGAAAGCACATAAACAAACATGGGCAACTTTCCATAAACTTTAATAAATAAATGCTTTTATATTAAAAAGAGGGAGGCTTCCCTGGTGGCGCAGTGGTTGAGAGTCCGCCTGTCGATGCAAGGGACGCGGGTTCGTGCCCTGGTCCAGGAAGATCCCACATGCCGCGGGGTGGCTGGGCCCGTGAGCCATGGCCGCTGAGCCTGCACTTTCGGAGCCTGTGCTCCTCAACGGGAGAGGCCACAGCAGTGAGAGGCCTGTGTACCACAAAAAAAAAAAAAAAAAAAAAAAAAAGAGGGAGAAGAAAGAAAGAAAAAAATAATAATCTAATACCAAACCAAGACAGAGCAAAGGGTCTCCAGTAAGCAGAGTGTCAAAAGAAACAAAGAGAAGGGGATTATGATCAGCATTGGAATAATAAGAGTAATATTGACAACTATCTTGAGCACTCACTGTGTGCCCAGGACTATTCCTAAGTGTTGTATATGCATTTGATCCTCACAACAGCCCTGTGAGCTAGTACTATTATTATTAGCCCCACTTTGCACAAGACAAAACTGAGGCATCCAGACTTCAAGCAACTTGCACAAAATCACACAGCAAGTGAGTAGCAGAGTCCGGATTAGAATCCATCTCCATCTGTTTGCAAATCCTTAGCACTTGCCACTATGCTCTAGTCTCTTGCTACTCAAAGTGTGTTCCATGGACCAACCGTAGCACGAGCATCCCTCTGGAGCCTCTTAAAATGCAGAATCTCAGGTGGCACTCCCAGACCTGTTTAATCTGAATCTGCATTTTAGCAAGACCCCCAGGTGATTCTATGCATATAAAAATTTGAAAAGCACTATCTAGTCCCTTTCAGAAGACAGATCAGTCTTATCTGGTTCGGATTTATTACCAGTTCCTTCACGAGAATGTACTGAAAATGGATATAAGAATCTATTGTATAGAATTCATAATTATTTTAAATAAATTGTGCTCTTTTTTGCAGTAAGTAAAATACACATTCCTTGTTAGGTTCTTTCACGTTGCAGGGAATAGGCACTCCCAAGTTACTTTACAGTTACACTCAAAACTTTTCCAGCAAATACCCCTAATAGCTAAGCTCACACCTCCAGAGGTTCTAGGAGCCATACCATTTTCTCTGTCTTCCTTATCTTCCATTTTTTTTGTAAACAAGTTTACTGAGATGTAAGAAGATTCACCTGTTAAATTTACAATTCATTGATTTTTAATAAATTCACTGAATTCACTGAGTTCTACAACCATCACCATAATCCAGTTTTAGAACATTTCTATTACCCCAATATGGTCCTTCATGCTTACTTACAGTTAATCTCCACTCCCATCACCATCCCCTGTCTCTGTAGTTTTGCCAACTCTGAACATTTCATATAATTGGAATCATACAATATGTGGTCTTTTTCATCTGGCTTTTTTCACTGAGTATAATCTTTTTGAGGATTATCCATACTGTAGCCTGTAGCAGTACTTAATTTTTTACTGCTGAATTGTCCATTGTATGGACCCATAGCCCTTTAGATTGTTTAGCAAATTTGAAAAAAATTTTTTGAAGCCTCAATATTTATCTTTAAAATTCATTCCAGTGTTGCATGTGTCTGTGTTGGCCTGAATAGAAAAATGTTTTAAATAACAAATTAAATCAAAAATTCAATCTTTGCTCCAGTCCACCTTAGACTCCATCAATATGAGACATATAAACTTGGGTGATGAGAGTTAGTGCTAGGGAAGCAAAGGGAAGAGAGAAAGATGTGGTCATATAAGTCTTTAGTCATTGCAAACTAATCCTTCTGTAATTTGTTCCAAGTCCCAAGATAAAAATGCCCCACCAGGTACTGGTATAAAGAAACAGCAGAATGAGATGGCCCATCATGATGATTACAGTCAAGATTTTGAGGACTAACTATGGAAAACAGTATGGAGGTTCCTCAAAACCTAAAAATAAAGTTGCCATATGATCCAGCAATCCCACTCCTGGGCATATGTCCTGAGAAAACTCTAATTTGAAAAGATACACGCACCCCAATGTTCATAGCACCTCTATTTACAGTAGCCAAGACATGGAAACAACCTAAACATCCATTGACAGGTAGATGGGTAAAGAAGATGTGGTACATATATACAATGGAATATTACTCAGCCATAAAAAAGAACGAAATAATGCCATTTGCAGCAACATGGATGCAACTAGAGATTATCATACTAAGTGAAGTAAGTCAGAAAGAGAAAGACAAATATGATATCACTTATATATGGAACCTATAAAATATGACACAAATGAACCTATCTACAAAATAGAAACAGATTCACAGACATAGAGAACAGACTTGTGGTTGCCAAGGGGAGAGGGAGAGGAGGGATGGATTGGGAGTTTGTGATAGTAGATGCAAAACTATTCTATATAGAATGGATAAACAACAAGGTACTATTGTATAGCACAGAGAACTATATTCAATATCCTGTGATAAACCATAATGGAAAAGAATATGAAAAACAATGTGTGTGTGTATATATGTATATATATATATATATATATATATATATATATATATATATATATATATAAAACTGAGTCACTTTGTTGAACAGCAGAAATTAACATAACATTGTAAGTCAACTATACTTCAATTAAAAAAGAAGAAATGCATGTAAGATTTTGAAACTGGAACAATGAAAAAAATAATAACATCACTCCTTAAAAAAATTGCTTAATAAAGGACTTTTCCTATTACACCAAACAAGTAACTACCCCTCACCCTAATATCCCAAAAGCTTACTCTTAAAGGGAAGCCATCCATTGTTCTAAAGTTACTTTTGTTGGCTTTGTCAAATCTTGGAACAGCCGTGTAAGAATGTTAATTAACTCACAGATGATCACCTCGTTGTTCCCTAGCTGAGGCTCTATTAAAAGCACCATCAAGTCACCCAGTGCGGGCTTCCCTGGTGGCGCAGTGGTTGAGAGTCCGCCTGCCGATGCAGGGGACACGGGTTCGTGCCCCGGCCCGGGAAGATCCCACATGCCATGGAGCGGCAGGTCCCGTGAGCCATGGCCGCTGAGCCTGCACATCCAGAGCCTGTGCTCCACAACGGGAGAGGCCACAACAGTGAGAGGCCCGCATACCGCAAAAAAAAAAAGTCACCCAGTGCAAAAATCTTGGCTTCTAATATCATTTTCCAATAAAAGAAACCAGAGCTCCTTGGAGATATAGTTGACTCTAGGACTGGGGCAGGAAATATAAAAGATGATCCTGGAGCATCTTGTCGTACCAGAAAGTAAGAAAGTGCTCCCAAAAATCATAATAATGAGGATATGTCAAAGGGACACAACAGCCAACCTGAAAGAGCTCCCAAGGGCCAAAACTGGGACAATTTGAGAAACAGAATAAATAATGTAGGATTGAATTAAAATCCAAAGTGCAAAATAAACATCCATGAGACCATACTGTTATAAATAAAGTACTGAATAAATTTTAAAAATGGAGCAGAAAAGGCAATCTCCCATATAGAAAATTCCAAATATTTTGTGTAAATACTCCTCTTTGAAGGAAATAGAACTTAACTCCCCACCCATTGGGTGTGGGCTGCATTCAGTGACTTGCTGCCAACAAGTAGAGTGTGTTAAGAGAGAAAAAAGTTACTTCACCAAGGAGAAGCCTGGTAGCACTGCCTTGGCCAAGTGACCAAGATGGACATCATCAGTGATAAGTCATCTTGAAAATACAGACCATTTAACTTATACGGTGAGAAGGGCAGTTTACCTCTGTGGTCTTCCTCCCAAGAAAACCATAACCTTAGTCCAGCCATGAGAAAAGCATCAGACAAACCCAAACTGAGGAGCGTCCTGCAAAGTACAAAGTACATCCTACAGGCACTGGCCAGTACTCCTGCCAACAAAGAATGTCTAAATGTCTGAGGACCATCACAGCCCAGAGGAGCTTACAGAGACATGACAACCAAATGTAGTGTGGTGTCCTGGACAGGAGCCTGGCAAAGAGAAAGGACATGGAAAAAAGTAATGAGACCTGAATAACGTATGGAGTTTCGTGAATAGTTACGTACTAGTGCTGGTTCCTTAGCTGTGACAAATGCCCCCTGGTAAGGTAAGATCTTAACATTAGGGGAAACTTGGTATGGGGTATATGGGAACTTTCTCTACAATCTTCATAACTTTCCTGTAAATCTATGCTATTCTAAAACAAAACATTTAATTTTAAAAAACAGGGACTTCCCTGGCGGTCCAGTGGTTGGGACTTCACCTTCCATTGCCAAGGGGTGTGGGTTCGATTCCCGGTTGGGGAGCTGAGATCCCACATGCTTCGCAGCCAAGGAACCAAGATGTAGAACAGAAGTAATATTGTACCAAATTCAGTTAAGACTTTGGAAATGGTCCACATCAAAACAATCTTAAGGGCTTCCCTGGTGGCGCAGTGGTTGAGAGCCCGCCTGCCGATGCAGGGGACACGGGTTCATGCCCTGGTCTGGGAAGATCCCACATGCTGTGGAGCGGCTGGGCCCGTGAGCCATGGCCGCTGAGCCTGCGCGTCTGGAGCCTGTGCTCCACAGTGGGAGAGGCCACAACAGTGAGAGGCCCGCGTACCACAAAAAAAAAAAAAAAAATCTTAAAAAAAATGAAAATAAATAAATAACAGACATAAGTTACAACAAGAGTTACTTCAGAAACCTCTCTACAGAGAAATATGCAACCAATTAGCCTAACCAATCGGCAACACCTAATAGGCAACTGATGGTTATCTGAAGAGAGACTCTTTTGTTCTTTTTATTTTTGGCTGCAATGGGCAGCTTGTGGGATCTTAGTTCCCTGACCAGGGATTGAACCCAGGCCCTCGGCAGTGAGAGTGCAGAGTCCTAACTACTGGACCACCAGTGACTTCCCTCTTTCGTTCTTTTTAAGGAGTCACTCATGCCCAGGCTGAGTCATCCACAGCCCAAGGCTTTGAGCTGCATGACGATGACTCACGGAGCTATACAGCACTGTCCCCAGCCCCCTATTCAAATACCTAGAGCTTGATAATGTTTCCATGTGGCTGTCACCCAGGCCCCCAAACACAGGTGTATAGTTTTTGGCTATTATTATAACGGTCCTAATATCCAATGCAGACTCATTTTCTGGAAAGCTGATGTTTGTGAGTGCAGCATCCTGGCTGGCCCTGGTGATTTGCTCAGCCTTTAAAATGGATAAATAGATGTTATAAACCATACATGGAAAAGGTCCACTAGCAAATAACCCAGTCATTCCTAAATGGTCAGAGCAGTCCTTGGAGTCAATCACTGAAAATAAACTGAAGCCAATTTTTTTGGTATGGTATTGATGAGGTGGGAGTGGAGATTATGAATAATGTCAGATCCCTCCCTAAGGCTTCAAAATTGGGAAGTTGGGACCCGAGGCTGGGCCAAGGATGGGAATTCAGCCTCTCCCTTGCAATTATTTTCCATCTTTCATTTGTTCTTTCAACTATTATTTACTGAGCACCTACAATGAACTGGTAACCCTGGCCTATTGCCTAAGGCCAGGGGCCCTGGACAAGCAGAAAAGAAGACAAGTAAGTGGAACCAAGAATGCAATTAAACAAGCCCAGAACTGCCTGCATGCAAAAGTCCAAAGTTCTTTCCATCATCCAGGAGTAGCTGGCATACAATAGGTGATATTAACTATTTGTTGAATGAATGAGTGCACACATCAAAGCTTTCCCTAGATACCATTGTGAATACCTAGAGGAGGAAGCAAACTAAGGAACTGTTCTGAAGAATCCACTTCCTGTGTGTCAAAGGAAGAATCGGTTATCCTTCCCTATTTTTCTTTACGACCAGTGACTTTGCCCCACACAAGCCCAATCACTTAAGAAACAAAAATAAAATAACTGTATCTAAGCTGACTGAGGGAAGAGGCTTTGGAATGATAACACACAAGAGTGAATTGCAGATCCTTCCTACCAAACACACTTATACCAGGGCCCCTGTGACACAAAGTGACAGACTGAGTACAAAGAGCTTGTTCTCAAGCCAGACACATAATTAAATTATTACAACGTTGTTCCTGTATCTCCCAGGTCTCTCTGACCTTAAAATTAGCTGAACAAGATCAAAACATCCTTAATATAGACTGAATGATCATTTGTGAACAAATCTCTAAAAGTAGAGTAATCACATGATGTTCTGGAAAAAGTACTGAATTAAGAATTGACAGCTGCACCATTTAGCTCTTTATAGAACTTCAGGTGTGTTATTCCACTTCTCTGTGACTCTTTTTCCTTTCCTAAGAAAAGAGGGTGGGTGAAGAGTTAGACTACATTATCTCTAAGGTCACTTCAGGGTCTAAAACATTGTAATTCTAAGAGTATTGCCCTAATAATAATAATTTTATTATAATAGTTACTCATTGGTTGTATTTACTGTGTCAGACACCGTTCTATATACTTTTCAAGTATTGTCTCATTTAACCCCCAACAACTGTATTGGGTAGCTGTTAGTATGCTCATCCTCGATGAGGAAACTGAAGCACAGAGGGTTAAAGGTCCCAGGCAGTCCTCATGGTGCATGATACCAAGGGCACAGGTCTGGTGTGTATGTATTTCTGTTAACACAGTACCTGGAAAATTGATGACTGCCCATGCACGAAATCAAGCAGCTCAGCCTCAGAGTCTGTACACATAGCCTCCACCTACACCAACGGTTCTCACAGGGTAGCCACCAGACCAGAATGGTTAGCGTCATCTGTAAACTTGGCAGAGTGCTAATTCTTGACCCCAGTCCAGGTCACAGAATCCGAAGCTCTGGGACCGGGACCAAGCGCTCTCTGAACAAGTCCTCTGGGTAATTCTGAGCTGGAGTTTGAGAATCACTGCTCCATGACTCTTAGGAGATGTGATGATGGAAGTCAGGGAGTGAGGAGTGTGAGGCTGGGGCATCATCAAAGTCATCTACTCTAGATGACCTAAGGGTTCCTTAAGCCTTAACAACAGAACCTGCAAAAGTAGTCAACACTGCAGGCTGGTTACCTTTAGAGAGATCATCTTCTTTTAACATAGCACTGCAATGAACAAAGAATAAGAAAAACTCCATTTTTTTCCCCTTAAAATTATTGTCTATGACCATTTTTTCCAGGTTGAGATATCTTCAGGACTCATCTCTGAGTTTCCAAAGTGCTTGCCAGGGATTTAGCGGCAGGAGTCCTATTAGACTCCACAGGAGATGTCCAGCAGATGCTTTGAAGTCTTTACCTCTGATGGACCATCTCCCCTTCTCAGACACAGCGTTTGATGTTCTGAAAGTGGTAGAAAGCATCTGACAACCCTCGTATTTCTCTTTTGACCCAATACTGTTGATTTGGTGGCTTTTTTCTAAGAGGCACACCAGATTGTCAGCTTGCTTTCTTTAAAAAAAAAAAATCTTCCAGGCTAAGATATTCAAATTGCTGAACCAATGGTATCATGGGAGGCCATTATAAAATCCTCTTCAAGTTAAGTCTGCATGCCTCAAAGAGCAAAAAATTAATATACTGTTACACAGTTGAGAGGGAAAATTAATTTATACAGAAATCTTTTCTAAGGCATGTTCAGACTGCCTGGATACTGCTCCAAATGGGAGCATTATCTGCCTTCCCAAAATAATACGCCATATGCCCTAATCTGGCAGACACAAAGATAATTACATGACTCTGGCAGAGCCAATATGCTTGCTAATAAATGGAAAAATGAGGACGATGCAAATCAAAGTAAAGTTAGATGGTTATTCAGAACATTGGGAAGGAAGCTACCTGCTACAATTAAACATGGTGAGAAGCAGAAAATGGGTCTCTTGCATAGATTAAAAGAGCCAGAGCCGCTTCTAGGAGACCCATTTACAGCAAGGAATATTAACAGAGGAAGTGGGGTTGTTTGTGGGCATGTGTGGTAGGATTCCAAGTCACAGGGTAATTTCCCTTCTAATAAACCACTCTTACAGAGATTCAATGGGAATTTTTAGTAAAACGAAAGCTCAAAACGCCAAATTCCACACAATGACCTGCAAATTTAAAGCAAAGGAAACAAAATGCAAAATGTGGCCTAGAGATTGGATTTGCATTAACACAAATGATGTGATGGCCCCAAACCATGGAAAGTTCTAGCCCACGGTAAAAGATCTGACATCGGCATTCTCTTCAGAGTACTCTCTTTTTTTAGGTAAGTGATCTTTTTCTCTTCATCTTTTTCTTGCAAAAGTACTTGGAATTCTCATGTCTAACCTCCTGGATTCTGACATGCACTAAAAAGTGCTGAGTAACTGAAATTATCAAGCCTGACTCCACATGGCTATGAATGAAAGATGTAGAGGCCAAAAAAAGGTTTTTTTACCTTGGAAAATATCCAAATTTTCTGGGAAAAATTCTTTTCCTGCAATTTTTCTTTTTATCTCACCCTCCAATAAGCTCTTGGTCGCAGCACCAGCAAGCCTTCCTATCTTTGGAATCGAGGGAAGAACACTGCCCTGGTGATGAAAGAAGCATTGGTGTGAGGGACGGAGATTGAACACATCCAGCCTCTGATGCGCCGTGTACAAGAACCAACCAGAATCCTAAAACATGGCTGGGCAGCATGTGGGGACGTGGCAAGCCCTGCACAAGGGGCTTCAGCTTAGAAGCCCCTCTTGTCAACCACAGGGGAAAAAAAAAAATCAGACCTTGGGACCCTGAGCCCTCGGAGAAAGAGTCTTTCCTCAAATGCTAACAAATACAGTCCCATGAGTGTTTCTTGCCAATTGAATTCCAGGAGAAAGACCATGACAGATGGGGGTGCCGGTGGATTTGAACTCCGTCAGTACAAATACCTTCACGAGGGAGCTTGCATTGTACAGAGGAAGGCAGCAGTGATGAAATATTTACATATTTATAAATGTCTAGACATTAACAAGCTTGCCAGGTTCATTCCACGCATTCTAAAGAGTTGTCCCAGAAAAGAGAGAAGAGAGAGACATGGCCCTTGATGGAGAGATGACCTCAGGTTTAGGAAACCTGGCAGAGGCTGATCAGGATCTACCCTCCAGGAGGGTACCCACCGTAGTTGCTGATTATTACAAGCCCAGAAATTTATCTAATACATCATCTCCTAAAGCATTTTCCACATAATCCCAAGAGGTGAATGGGGGGTGGGGAGGGGAGCATCATTTTCAACTAAACTTGGGAAAAGTTTTATTCTTAGAGACTTAAAATATCCTCTGGCCTAGCAAAGACTCTGAAAAGTCCTGCAGTAAAGAAAGCTGTTAAATGTTGTTTAACCCAACAATTCCCTGATTTCTTGGGTCATGGCGATCCTTCTATTCACTGATACCTACATCTTGTACAGTCCAAATTATCCTTCACCATACTGTGTAACAGAGTAGAATTTAATTAGGAAAGTTTTCATTTGCTTATTCAGTATTTTAATGTCGAATTAAAAAATAGTGCATTTCTTTCCCAATAATCTAGACTAAGACAAGTTTTTTTTTTAAGAAGGAAAAAAAATGGGAACTGGATTGGAGGGCCTCTGGGGTTCTGTTTGATTTAAATCTTTTTTTATTTACTTTTCTTGTGCCTGAGGCCAAGGTCAGACTTGCTTTTCTATAAAGACAGACATAAAAGGCACACCCACCCTTTGGGTTATCCTCTGATACTAAAACAGCACTAGAAAGATTTAGGACAGATGAGGGGGTTAGTATTTCTGAGAAGTGACTGACTTTTTTGCCATCAAATCCTTTATTGCCTTCTTTCATTGACTTGAAAACTTTGAAAAACACCTCAATTAAGTTAGTGCAATTTATAGCAAATCTTTTGTGATATTGATTGTATTGTATAGTACATTGTATTACTGTGGTATAGTAATATTTCTTAGAGTTGTTTTGTTGTGTTTTGCTATTGCAGTAGAGTTGATGTACAATATTATATGTTACAGGTGTACAATACAGTGATTCACAGTTTTTGGAGGTGTGACTGATTTTGATTGGTTTCTGGTCCAGCGTGTGTGCTTGCTGCAGTTTGGGACAAGATGCTTTTATAAAAGAGCTGCTCAGTTGTTGCTTACCCAGATTTATTGTCATTTAAAACAAGTTCTGAATGTGAAACTGTCAGAATTAGTCCTCTTCCCTCCTCCCACCCCCATCCAGGGCTGACTTACTTATTAGCAACTCAGTGTGGCTGCTTTCACCTGCCAGCTCCAGGCTTGTTATGTGCTAAGATTGGCCCTATGTCCTTGCTGAGGCTGGAACGACCTTCGAATGCTCCCCTGGTTCCTCTCAGTATTAATCAGCTATTGTCACAATGATGCCACATAACAAAGTACCCCAAACTCAGTAGCTCCAAGAACAAACGCATATTTTTGTCACTCCCAATTCTCGGGGAAGGTTCCCTTTTGACTCCCGGTTGGCTGGCTGGGCCCTAAGCTGTGCTCTCCCATCCCAGGCCGCAGACTGAGGCAGCAGCAGAATCCAGGTGTTCTCATCTCACAGCAGATCTAGGAGCATAAGAAAGCCCAGTAACACAGTCCATTTAAGGTCTCTGTTCATACCCTACCTGCTCACATGCTACTGGCCAAAAAAGTCACGCAGCCAAGCCCAGCATCAACAGGGTGCGAAAGTGAGGGTGAGGGGAGTGAATATCCACTGAGTAGGTCACACTACATCATGCATCTCTTGCCCTGCTTCTCCTACTACACATCTTTTTTTTTTTTTTGCGGTACGCGGGCCTCTCACCGTTGTGGCCTCTCCCGCCGTGGAGCACAGGCTCCGGACACACAGGCTCAGAGGCCATGGCTCACAGGCCCAGCCACTCTGCAGCATGTGGGATCCTCGCGGACCGGGGCATGAACCCGTGTCCCCTGCATCGGCAGGTGGAGTCTCAACCACTGTGCCACCAGGGAAGCCCCCCTACTACACATCTTGAGGTGTCCTCACCCCTAACTGCTAGCCTGGCTTTCGGCTACTGGGTGACTTTGACCACTTGTACACTCCCTGCTTTCTAGTACCAAAATAGGATCAAGTGGGATGCAGAGCATAAGGACTTCAGAGTGGAACGACGGTGAGTAGAAGCCCTGCTGTTAGGGTGACGTGAGCAATCCAGGGAAACCCTTCCAGGCCCGAGGGTCCTAGCACAGAAGATAATTACAGATGAGCCACAATGGTCAGAAGCTGAATTGATAGGATGGAGGCCAGAGAGGCAAGGAGATTCAGCAGGTTCTTCTAGATGTTTCCCACTTGGCCATCAGTCTTTTTCCCGGCTTGTGGGATCTTGTTCCCTGACCAGGGGTTGAACCTGTGCTCATGGCAGTGAAAGCACAGAGTCCTAACCACTGGACCACCAGGGAATTCCCCATCAGTCTTATTTTGGACTGTCCCAGGCCAAATTTGCTACTGTGACCTACTGCCCCAGGGCAGCAGGCTGGTGGGAGCCCCTCCAACTCCTCACTCACCTCCAGCCTGCAGGGCAGATGCAGGAAGCGGCTTTTGAGTCCCTGTTTCAGCCTCAGCTTAGCCCTCCCTGTGATTAGCAGACAGACCCCTGTATCTTTCTTAATGATTTGGCCTTTTCACCAAAGCCAGAAGTTCCCAGACTCTGCTTCATGTTGGAATCATTTAGAGATCTTTATTTAATTTTTTTTTATTGAAGTATAGTTGATTTACAATGTTGTGTTAGTTTCTGGTGTACAGCAAAGTTATTCATATATATATATATATATATATATATATGTGTGTGTGTATATATATATATAAAATCTCCATTCTATACATAATAGTTTGCATCTGCTAATCCCAAACTCCCAATCCATCCCTCCTCCACCTCCCCTTCCCCTTGGCAACCACAAGTCTATTCTATCTAGAGATCTTTAAAAAGTGGCTCCTCAGATGATTCTAATGAGCAGTGCAGCAAAGTTTATACCCACAAATCCAGAAATCGAATCTAGCCAATCAGACTACAACCAAGAGTTTAAGTCTTGCACAGGCAGAAGATGGCCCTGAGCTGGGTTTGTACATAGGAACTGGAGAGACCCCAATGACTCTGCCTATCAAAATACAGGTCCATAATCCCTTATTCTGAAACCCAAAAGACTCTGAAAGTTGAATGTTTTTTCCAAACTCAATGGCAGCAAAATCTGACCTGACTTGAACCCACTTGGTGGCAAGACTCAACTATTTATACTCTTTATCCATCCCACTTAGCATGAATATTTATGCATTTTGCCAGGAAATATTAATGTGTTTAATTACAGAGTGCTTTCCCAGACCCTGTTGAAGCTATTACATAATACAGGGTATGTGTACCTTTCTCACTCGGAAAATCTCCAAATTCAGAAGACAAATATATGGCCCCAAGGGTTTAGGCTAAAGGAAGATGAACTCATAGAAAGCATTTGTTTTATTTCTCCTTGGATATAAAGAGCAGGAAGGAGAAGAGGATAGAAAAGAGTAAAATGACCAAACAACTTGGCGCTTGTGTGACTTATCTGTAAGTGTCCCATCTGCGTGGATTAATTAGAGAAAAGGACCATCTCTGAGTAAACAAAGCCCTTCAGTAAGGCTCACAGCTTGACAAGCAGCTTGCAGGCTGGATTTTACCTTCACTCACCTCTCTTGGCCAGATTCTTTCATGTGGTGCACAAACTACACAACTGAACAAGTGGCCTTGCCAAGCAATTTTGATAGCAGCTGGAACCTGAGGTACAGAAGGGGGCAAAGCTTTTTCTAAGTACAAGGATGTCTAATATTCAATTTTTAGTGTCTGCTAATGAAATGATAAGCTTTAGGGTGAAGAACATTGGAGGGCCTACATGGAGTACAAGCATGGAGTGGCATGGGAGGGCCAGAGTCCATAAGATGGGGTACTGGACTTTCCACAAACTATTAAATAGGGTTCAGGACAATTTCACCCAGCTGCTAAAGAGCAGTGTCAAGTGTGAGCCCAGCCTATGTCTGAGCTACAAAAACATTTCACTGAACATCTAATAGGTTGACTATAATATGCACTATCTCAGATGAGCCTCGCCACAATCCTATGACAGGAAAGGAAGCTAGGAGTGGTTAGGTTGTTTGCTCAAGTAAAAATAGTTAAAAAGTGACAAATCCAGGTGTTTGATCTAGATCTTTCTAATGCCAAAGCCAGTGCTCATAACCACTTCTCTGTGCCTACATCACACAGCTGTCAGAGCACTGGGCATGGTGTCTGCATACATGTGCTCAAAGGTTACTCCAGCAAAAGCAAAATATGCCCACCCAGCACTGCATGTGGTAGAATCTTGTTAAAGATTCTATGCCTGTAAACTAAACCATAGGGCTTCCCTGGTGGCACAGTGGTTAAGAATCCGCCTGCCAATGCAGGGGACACGGGTTCGAGCCCTGGTCTGGGAAGATCCCACATGCCGCGGAGCAACTAAGCCTGTGCGCCACAACTACTGAGCCTGCACTCTAGAGCCCATGAGCCACAACTACTGAGCCCAAGTGCCACAACTACTGAAGCCTGTGTGCCTAGAGCCCGTGCTCTGCAACGAGAGAAGCCACCCAACGAGAAGCCCGCGTACCGCAAGGAAGAGTAGCCCCCACTCGCCGCAACTAGAGAAAAGCCTGCGTGCAGCAACAGAGACCCAATGCAGCCAAAAATTTAAAAATAAATAAATAAATATATTTTTTTTAAAACTAAACCATAATAAAGACCCTACCAGACTAACACAACGTGAAATACTTGAATAGCTCCTGTATACTTGCCTACCTCATTTACATTTATATAAACTCTGCAATACAGAGGTACCCACAATTTCAGTTTGTTTTTTTTTTTCTTTTTTTTTCTTTTTGCGGTACGTGGGCCTCTCACTGTTGTGGCCTCTTCCGTTGCAGAGCACAGGCTCCGGACGCGCAGGCTCAGCGGCCGTGGCTCACGGGCCCAGCCGCTCCACGGCATGTGGGATCTTCCCAGACCGGGGCACGAACCCGTGTCCCCTGCATCGGCAGGCGGACTCTCAACCACTGCGCCACCAGGGAAGCCCTCAGTTATTTTTTTTAATATTTATTTATTTATATATTTATTTATTTTGGCTGCTCCGGGTCTTAGTTGCAGCATGTGGACTCTTAGTTTCGGCATGCATGCAGGATCTAGTTTCCCGACCAGGGATCAAACCCAGGCCCCCTGCATTGGGAGCGCAGATTCATACCCACTGGACCACCAGGGAAGTCCTGTCAGCTATGTTTTAAGGAGAAATGTTTTGTTTCAGGCATTTCATTTGTAGGATCCATTAAACTGAATATCACCAATATTTATTTAGAACCAAAAACACTCTCATATACTAGACAAAGTGAAAAGATTCACAACATTGTTTATTTGCAAAGGTGGTTTTCATTACCTGCACCCTTGTGAATATCAACAGACCACCAGAAATTCAGCCAATCAGGAACCTGTGGCCAGCCACATGTGGAGCTGTTTGTTTAAACTCCTATCAGAACCCAGCAACCAAATTGCACTGATGATGGATATGGCACTTAATAAGCAACATAGTTAAATTGAAAAACATAAATTTCCTGCTGTTTATGACTGTGGCAGAGACCCCTGATAGTCTACTATGGCAACAGCTACCTATGCATCAAAAAGTTATCCTCCCCAAAGGGACTTCTGCAGTGCTGTTTATGTTCTGTTTCTGCATCTGGAGCTGGTCACACAAGTGTATTAAGTTTGTGAAAATGCATTGGACTGATGGTAACTAGATTTATCATGGTGATCATTTTGAAATGTATTGAAATACTGAATCACTGTGTTGTGTACCAGGAACTAACATAGTGCTGTAGGTCAATTACACTTCAAAAACAAACAAACTTATACAGAAAGAGATAAGATTTTGGTTACTGGAGGCAGTGGGTAGAGGGTGGGAGAATTGGATGAAGGCAGTCAAAAGGCACAAACTTACAGTTATAAGATGAATAAGTACTAGGGATGCAATGTACAACATGATAAATATAATTAACACTGTTTTACATTACATATGGAACTTAAGAAAGGAAATCCAAAAGTTCTCATCACAAGGAAAAAATATTTTTCTAGTTCTTTGATGTTGTATCTATATGAGATGATGGATGTTCACTAAACTTACTGTGGTGATCATTTCATGATGTATGTAAGTCAAATCATTATGCTGTACACCTTAAACTTACACAGTGCTGTATGTCAGTTATATTTCAATAAAACAGGGAAAAAAAGAAAATGCACTGAGCTGTACATTTATAAAACATGCACTTTTCTGATTGTGTACTACAGTAAAAAGTGTCTAAAAACAATTACCCAGGGAATTCCCTGGCGGTCCAGTGGTTAGGACCCCATGCTTCCACTGCCAGGGGCCTGGGTTCAACCCCTGGTCAGGGAACAAAGATCCTACAGGCCACACGGAGAGGACAAAAAAATAATAAATTAAAAATAAATAAATAAGTAAAATTTTAAAATATCAATGATCCACTCTACACAATATAGGCAAATAAAAAGAATACACTGAGAAAAAGTGTGTACTTTCCAGGTACAGAATTGTCAGTAGAAGCAGATGCCAAAGCAGGGACTACATTTCCCAGAACCACTTGCTTCTAGATGGACCCATGTGACTCATTCTTACCAATAGAATGTGAGCAGAAGTGATGTGTCATTTCTTGGCCTCAGTGGCTAAGACACTGTATACTTTCTCTATTCTCTCTTCCCATCTGTCTATGAGGAGGATTCCAGTGCCCTAGAGCATAGCTGATCAACAAGACGGAAAGCTGCCCACTGACCAGGAATACCCACACTGGACTTTTAGCGACCTGTAAATAAAATTCTGTAGTGTTAAGCCATTGAAATTTTGGAGTTTCCTTGTTAAAACAGCTAACATTACCCTAACTTGTATAGCCACCCCAGATCTGTTCATTCCTTCTTTCTGACTAATGGAACCCTAGTATTTTAAAGTTGACAATGTGTCCACTTAAAAGTACTAACCTCTCGGGCTTCCCTGGTGGCGCAGTGGTAGAGAGTCTGCCTGCCGATGCAGGGGACGCGGGTTCGTGCCCCGGTCCGGGAAGATCCCACATGCCACGGAGTGGCTGGGCCCGTGAGCCATGGCCTATGAGTCTGCGCGTCTGGAGCCCGTGCTCCGCAACGGGAGAGGCCACAACAGTGAGAGGCCCGTGTACCGCAAAAAAAAAAAAAAAAAAAAGGTACTAACCTCTCTATATTCCCTTGCAACTGGATATGGCTACATGACTCAGTCCTGGTCAATGAGATATAAATGGAATTTGCCATCTGTGACCTCCAGGAAAGCCCTTTTTTTTTTAATTGAAATATAATTGATTTACAATGTTGCATTAATTTCTGCTGTACTGCAAAGTGACTCAGTTATACACATATATACATTCTTTTCTATATTATTTTCCATTATGGTTTATCACAGGATATTGAATATAGTTCCCTGACCTATACAGTAGGACCTTGTTGTTTATCCATTCTATATGTAATAGTTTACATCTACTAACCCCGAACTCCCATCTATCCCTTGCCCCTACCCCTTGGTAACCACAAGTCTGTTCTCTATTACCATGATACTGTTTCTGTTTCATAGGTAAGTTCATTTGTGTCATATTTTAGATTCCACATATAAGTGATATCACATGGTATTTGTCTTTCTCTTTTTGACTTACTTCACTTAGTATGATAATATCTAGTTGCATCCATGATGCTGAAAATGGCATTATTTCATTCTTTTTTATGACTAATATTCCATTGTGTATATGTACCACATCTTCTTTATCCATTTATCTGTCAATGGACATTTAGGTTGTTTCCATGCCTTGGCTATTGTGAATAGTGCTGCTGTGAACATAGGGGTGCATGTATATTTTTGAATTATAGTTTTGTCTGGATATACGCCCAGGAGTAGGATTGCTGGATCATATGGTAGCTCTATTTTTAGTTTTCTGAGGAACCTCCATACTGTTTTCCATAGTGGCTGCACCAACTTATATTCCCACCAACAGTGTAGGAGGGTCCCCTTTTCTCCGCACCCTCTCCGGCATTTGTTATTTGTAAACTTTTTAAAGATGGCCATTCTGACTGGTGTGAGGTGTACCTCATTGTAGTTTTGATTTGCATTTCTCTAATAATTAGCGATGTTGAACATCTTATCATATGCCTAGTGGCCATCTGTATGTCTCTTTTGGAGAAATGTCTGTTTTAAGTTTTCTGTCCATTTTTTGATTAGGTTGTTCAGGAAAGCACTTTAAAAGATTCAGCTTTACCCTGTGTGGAGCATGAATATGCTCCATGAGATGCAGCAGCCACTTCGCAATCATGAGAGCGTGTTAAAGATGGCCATGAACACCTCTTACGAAAACCACCCAGTCAAGAAATAGAAACTGCCACTACCCCAGAGATCCCTCATGCGTCCTTTCCTGACCACAACCCCTTCTCTCCCCCTAGAAGTACTTACTATCCTTCTCAGTCTCTCTTATTTATGGCATTCCCCAACCCCACATACATACAATACACCTATGTTCAAACATTCCTTTTCAAAATGGCATTTGGGTATAAGGAGTAGAGGACTCAAGTGTCTTCATGGCAATGCAGTGGTGTCCTCAGACCTACACAGTCTCCTCTAATGATAAGCCTCTTCTTCATGAGAGAGAATATCAGGACCCACATGTCCTACAAACTCCCTTTTCTGCCTCAATGTATCTTTCTCTGTCTGCCTCCTCTTTGCCCTTAAAACATCTCACCAGAAGGGACAGGCTTTCTCCTGTGTCATATTCTTCCTCCCAACTCCAGCCTCAAGGCCAAGCCATAATAGGGATAAATATTTCTTTCTTTACTAAGTAAGGGAAACTCTAGGAAGACTAGCATTTGCTATGCTACAAAAAGAACTAAAGGAACTTAGGAAAATCCCCCTTCTCAACAATGCCTAATGCCCAAGCCTACCTCTTGCCAAAGAAGTCAGGAACCTAACCTTTCCTACCTGAACCACTAAGCCTCCAGGCTGGTAGTTCAAGGAGAATTTAGTAGCTTAAAAGAACAATGCTTTATTCTGCTCACATGTCTGCAGGTCAGCTGGGCAGGTTCTTCTGATCTCAGCTAAGCTCGCTCATACATCTGCAGCCCAGCTGTGGACTGGCTACTTGGCTCTGCTGATCCTAGTTGGGCTCTCTCTTCCATGCCCAGGGGTCATCTGACTCTCAACTGTCCTGCAAAGGCCTTGGCCTCCCCGTATGTCTCATCCTCTGACAGGCTAGCCTGGCCACGTTCTCGTGGTAATCACAGAGGAGTAGCCAAGAAAGCAGAAATGCACAAAGGCTTCCTCAAGCCTCTGTTTGTAGCAAGTCTACTAACATCCTATAGACCAATGACAACCCATGAAGCCCAGATTCAAGTGATAGGGAAATAGACACCATCTTTTTAGTGAGAGAAGTTGCAGAGTCATAGGGCAAGGGGTGTGTATTAAGAGAGGGTCAAATAATTGGTACTGTCAAGGCAAACAATATACCGTATCCACAAATTGCCATCTGCTGTTGATTTAGGTTAATTCCTCAACACTGCCAGACTGCCCCCACAAGACTGGGCCAAGAGGAAGCCCTCCTCGAACAGAGAACTGCTGATACTGAGAGTAGCACAGAGTTGATATTTACTGAAATGGTGAATGATGAGGGACATTCATGGGACTCATCCGTCAATCTACTGTTTGGTGGGTGGTCCATGATGGAACGGACCCATCAGATTCTCACTCGGGAATTAGTACTGGAGGTCTAGACAGATGTAACAGAAGAAGACACACCAATTATCAAGACAGAGAGAGAGGGTAGCTAGGAGTAGCTAGGTCTAGTTCTATGCTACTCTATCTAGAAATGTGCATTTTATAGCAAACCTCTTTTTCTTGAAAATACCTAAGTGAATATCTGGGAGTACATTAATTGCCAAAAGTGGGCCAAATTCTCCATCTCCCCTGTATCCATGCCACTTTGCAATGCGATTTTGTCAGTCTTCCAATCAAAGAGTACAGTAGTCTGCCTTTTCCACAGGGAATACGTTCCAAGACCCCCCAGTGGATGCCTGAAGCCACAGATATTACCAAACCTTTTTTTTTATTATTATGTGCTTTTTTCCTGTACATACCTATGATAAAGTTTAGTTTATAAATTAGGCACAGTAAGAGAAAATTCAAATTACTAGCACCCCTACTCTTGCGCTTTGGAGACATTATTAAGTAAAACAAGGGTTGCTTGAACGCAAGCACTGTGATACCAAGACAGTCCATCTGATCACTGAGACAGCTGCTAAGTGACTAACAGGTGGGAGACACTGGACAAAGTGAAGATTCATATTCAGGGCAGGACACCGCAGGACGGTGCCAGATTTCATCACACTACTCAGGACAGCACACTGTTTAAAATATAAGAATTGCTTATTTCTGGATTTTTTTCATTTAATATTTTTGGACCATGGTTAATCACAGGTAACTGAAACCACAGAAAGTGAAACCGTGGATAAAAGGGGTCTACTGTATGTCCATGTCCATACCTTTTGAATCTGGGTTGACGTTGTCACCTCCTTTGACAGTACAATGCTATGGAAGTGATGGTGGGCCAATTCCAAGTCTGGGTCTCAAAGGATGCACAATTCTTTTTCAGATCCTTGCTACCACCACAAAAAGAAGCCTTTTGGGGAATGAGAGAGACCACGTGGAGGAAAACAATCATCACACCCAAAGGTATCCTAAACCCTACAGCAGCAGCTGACCCTCAGTCACAAAAGATCAGCAGAGCTGCTCACCCAACACCCACTTATCACAAACACTGGAGAGGGAGCATAGCCCAGGCCAGAAAAATGTTCTACCTAACCCAAAGGGTCTTTCTTCTTTGGCGTGTCAATATGGTGGATTACATTGATCAATTTTTGAATACTGAACCAGCCTTGCTATTCTCAGGATAAACCCCACTTGGCTGTGATGTATTATTCTTTTCGCATATTGCTGGATTCAATTTGCTAATATTTCACTGAAGATTTTTACATCTGTATCATGAAGGTTATTGTTCTGTTATTGGTTATTTGTTGTTGGTCTTTCCCTTTCTTGTAGTCTCTTTGTTTTATTTTTGTATCAAAGAAATACTAGCGTCATAAAATGAGTTTGTAAGTATTCCCTCCTTGTCTATTTTCTGGAAGAAATTTTGTAGAAATTGTGTTATTTCTTCATTACATGTTTGGCAGAATTCACCAGTAGAGTCTTCTGGACCCTTTTTTTGAAGGTTTCTAAATATGAATTAAATTTCTCTACTAGATACAGCACTAGTCAGATGATCCATTTCTTCTTGAATGAGGTTTGGTAATTATTTTTCTTTCAAGGAATTGGTCCATGCCATCTATGTTATTGAATTTATGTGCTTAGAGCTGTTGATAGTTTTTTCCTTATTATCCTTTTAAAATCTGCAGAGTCTATAGTGATATCCCCTATTTTAGTCCTGATATTGGTAATTTGTGTCTTCTCTCTTCTTTGCCTTCAGAGTATGGCTGTAGGTGTATACATTTTGTTGATCTTTTCAAAGAATCATCTTTTTGTTTCATTGATTTTTCTGTTTTCTATTTCATTGATTTGTGCTTTTATCATTTCTATTTCTTTCTTCCAGCTTGCTTTCTGTTTATTTTACTAGTTGTGTAAGATGGAAGTTTAGATTATGTATTTGAGACTTTTCTTCTTTTTTAATATTTGCATTTAATGCCACAAATTTTTCTCTAAATGCTGCATCCCACCAATTTTGATATATTGTATCTTCATTTTCATTGAATATTCAAAGCATTTTCTGACTTATCTTGAGATTTCTTCTTTGAACCATAGGTTACTTGAAAGTATGTGCTTAATTTCAAAATATTGAGAGATTTTTCCAATATTTTTTGTTACTGATCTCTCGCTTAATTCCAGTAAGGTCAGAGTTCATATTTCGAATAATTTCAATTCTTTTAACTTTGCTAAAAATTGTTTTATGATCCAGGATATGGTCTATCATGGTGAATGCGCCATGTGCACCTAAAATGAATATGTATTCTGTTACTATTTGGTAGAGTTTTTATAAATGTCAATTAGGACAAGCTGGTTGATGGTGTTGTTTAGGTCTTCTGTACCCTCACTGATTTACTGTTTACCTTTTTTTCAATCAGAGAGTGAGCAGTGTTGACGTCTCCAACTATAATTGGAGTTGTCTATTTCTCCTTGCAGTTCTATCAGATTTTGCTTCATTTATCTTTACACTCTGTTGTTAGGCACATACACATCAAGGATTGTTATGTCTTCTTGGAGAATTGACCCCTTTATCATTGTGTAATACCCCTGTTTTCCCTGATAACTTTCTTTGCTCTGAAGTCTGCTTTGTCTGAATTAATACCGTGTTAATGCTTTCTTTAGCATTAACATGGTATAGCTTTCTCCGTCTCTTTATTTTCAATGTATCTGTGTCTTTATATTTATTTATTTATTTATTTTATTATTATTTTTTTCTTTTTGTGGTACACAGGTCTCTCACTGTTGTGGCCTCTCCTGTTGCAGAGCACAGGCTCCGGACGTGCAGGCTCAGCGGCCATGGTTCACGGGCCCAGCCGCTCTGCAGCATGTGGCATCTTCGTGGACCGGGGCATGAACCCGTGTCCCCTGCATCGGCAGGCAGACTCTCAACCACTGCACCACCAGGGAAGCCCTGTGTCTTTATATTTAAAGTGATTTCTTATAGATAACATAGAGTTAACTCTTGTAGATAAAATTGAGTTTGGTCTCTTTTTTTAATCCAGTCTGACAGTCTCTGTCTTTTAATTGGTGTGCTTATTTAGATCATATACATGTAAATTGGTTATTAATATAGTTGGATGTTTCTTCCCTACCATATTGTAACTTTGTTACACATTAATCTGTAGCTTAACTAACTTAATTTGTTACCTGTTGTTGTTTCTTTTTATTTTTCTTTTTTTTGTCTTTCCCTCTTTTTTTGCCTTCACTAGTTTTAACTGAGCATTTTAAATGATTCCATTTTTCTCAACATATTTCTTTTTAAAAATTTTTAGTACTTGCCTTCAATTTTGCAATATACCTTTACAACCAATCTAAGTTCACTTTCAAATAACACTATATTGCTTCAGAGGTAGTGGCAAGTATCTTCCAATGGAGTATTCTCAATCCCTCCCTCCCATCTCTCATAACATTGCTGCCATTCATTTCACTGATCCATAACCATAATCATTCAATAAATTGTTGCTATTATTATTTTGAACAAACTATTATTAGATCAATTAAGAATAAGAACAATAAAAGATTTTATTTTATCTTCATAATCTCTTCTCTAACACTTTCTTTCTTTATGTGGAGCTGAGTTTCTGACCTATATCATTTCCTTCTGTCTAAAGAACTCCTTTTAACATTTCTTACAAGGCAGGTCTACTGACAACCAGTTCCCTCAACTTTTGTTTGTCTGAAAAGTCCTTATTTCTCCTTCACTTTTCAATGATAATTTCACTGGATACAAAATTGTAGGTGGATAGCTTTTCTTTTCTTTCAATACCTTAAATATTTCACTCCACTTTCTTTTACTTGCATTGTTTCTGAATAAAAGTCTGATGTAATTCTTTTTTTTAAATATTTTATTTATTTATTTATTTATTTATTTGGCTGTGCCGGGTCTTAGTTGTGACACTCAGGATCTACACTGCAGCACTCGGGATCTTCATTGCAGCATGCGGGATCACTAATTGCAGCTTGTGGGATCTTTTTTTAGTTGCAACATGCAGGATCTAGTTCCCTGACCGGGGATCGAACCCAGGCCCCCTGCAGTGCGAACGCAGAGTCTTAACCACTGGACCACCAGGTAAGTCCCTGATGTAATTCTTATCCTAGTTTCTCTACAGGCAATGTGGGCTTCTTCCTCTGGCTTCTTTCAAGATTTTCTCTTTGTCTTTAATTTTCTGCAGTTTGAAAATGATATGCTTAGGTAGATTATTTAGTATTTAACCTGGTTAATGTTCTCTAAGCATTTTGTTTGGGTGCTTTCTTAGCATTTCTGTTTCTCTGCTCACATTATCCACCCATTCTTGCATGTTGTCCACTTTTTCCATTAGTGTCCTCAGCATATTTATTGTAGTTATTATATTTCTGGTGTGATAATTCCAAAATTTCTGCTATCTCTTAATATGGTACTGATGTCTTCTCTGAATCTCCAGACTGTTTTTTTGGTGGGTGGGGAGCAGCTTCCTGATTTCTAGGCAACACCATTTTCCTTCTTTTGCTTCTCCAGCCATTCTAAGACTTTTACAACCAATTCTCTGTATTAAATCTCTCTATGTCGGGAATATTTAGAAAGGTTTCTATTTTCCTATTAGACATTGACTAGAATAGATGGAGTAGGGCCCTCATAAGAAGTCTGGGGTGCCATGCATGGGCAGCCAAGAGTTCTCATTAATACAACTGGTGCATAATCTATTCAGAAATATGTGCCTTGGGGAGCAGCAAAGACATAAGGGTGGTCATGTAGTACAAATGAGAAAAGGAGACAAAAATTTTAATTCATAAATTTGCTTGTGTTCTTATCCTGCTCTTAACTGCTGTTTGCCTTGACATGATATACACAGCTGTTAAAATTAAATACGGATCTTGTGCCATCTTTTAAAAATTGTTTTAAATTGATGTTCTTCAATAGATGAATGGATAAATAAACTGTGGTACATCTGTAACATGTAATATTATTCAGCACTAAAAAGAAATGAGCTGTCACACCATGAAGAGACATGAGAGAAATGTAAAAACGTATTACTAAGTGAAAGAAGCCAATCTGAAAAGACAATATACTGTATGATTCCAACTCTGTGACATTCTGGAAAAGACAAAACTCTGGAGACAGTAAAAAGATCAGTGATGGCCAGGGGTTTGGTGGGGAGGAGGGATGGCTAGGCAGAGAACAGAGGATTTTTAGGACAGGGAAATTATTCAGTACAATACTATACTATAGTAGATACATTATACATTTCTCAAAACCTGTAGAACATCCAACACAAAGAGCAAACCTTAATATAAACTACAGTCTTTGGTGGTAATGATGTGTCAGTGCTGGTTCATCACTGTTAACAATTGTACCACTCTTGTGGAGGATATTGATGGTAGGGGAGGTTTTGCCTGTGGTGAAGGCAGAGGGTGTATGGGAATTCTGTGCTTTCCACTCAGTTTTGCTGTGAACCTAAAACTGCTCTTGAAAAAAAATTAAGTGTATATATATATATATATTAAAAAAAAACAATTGTTACACTCAGAAAGATATTGTACAAAAGATACTCAATTTAGGGATAGAGCCATTGGCTTATTAATCCTGTGACAAGAGGAAAACCAGTGTTTTCTCACAAATTTCCTCCTTTCCTGCATTCCCATGAAAACCAAAAAGTTAAAACGTTATTACATCAGAAAGAAAAGCCATTGGTTGCATTATACAGGAAGTAGAACTATTCTTAGGCAGGTTTTGAAATCTTCTGTTCTGTAGAAATTAATCCTTCCACAAACATCACAGAAACTGCAAGCTTAGCTTCATGTTTATACAAAGAGAAGGAGGAAAAGGGTCATAGACCAACATGCACACACCCTCTTGGAATGCACGCTTGCAAACACAATCACATTTGCTTCTTCATGCTAAATCAAGATCACAGGGACATTCAGAAGTGAAATTAAATGAGGGAATGGTAGCAATATGCTTGAATGGTTTATAATCTATCCCAGGCTGGAAAAATACATTACACTCCAAAGGAAGAAATAACAGTACAACTGAATGACAGTATATTTATTTTTTATTGCAAGAAAAATTAATTACTTTAATACCAGGAAACTACATTTGATAATTATTCTTTAAATCAACAAACAAAAACAAAACTTTTTCTTTTTTACAATCTGACCTTTCTCCAACTGTACTTAATCCATGCTTCTGTCGTGGTTAATGGTTATAAGCAACAGAAGCTGGACTCTGATTGAATGAGGAAAAGGAGAATATTCGAAGGATGTCACAAATCCTTTAGAGGGCTGGAGACCCAGGCTTAAGATGAGCTCCCAGAAAGAGTTCCCAAGTCCACACAGCAGAACTAGCCTGATTAGAAAATAGTTACCGCCACCACTGCCAGCGGGCAATAATTATGCAGTTTGAACCACCGAGCCATCCATGCCAGAAATTCTACCTCACAGCCTTAACCTCCAAAGAAAGAGAGCAAGTTCACCATCTGTATTATTTCACTGGTTCTCCAGAGAAACAGAGCCAATAGGAGGTATATACAGTTGACCCTTGAGCAACACAGGTTTGAACTGCATGCGTTCACTTCTATGCAGATTTTTTTTCAGCAAATACATACTACAGTACTACATGATCTGCGGTTGGTTGAATCTGTGGGCTGTCTATGAAGTTATACATGGATTTTTGATGGGACAGGGGGTCAGTTCCCCAACCCCTGCCTTGTTCAGGGTCAACTGTATATACAAAAGAGAGATTTATTTTAAGAAATTGGTTCATGTTGTTATGGAGGCTTGGTTAAGTCCAAAATCTGACTGGGTAAGCTGGCAGGGAAGAGTTGCAGTTCAAGTCCAAAGGCAGTCTGCTGGCAAAATTCCCTCTTGCTTGAGGGAGGTCAGTTCTATTCAGGCCTTCAGCTGATTGGATGAGGCTCACCTGCAGAGGGAAATCTGCTTTATTCAAAGTCCACTCATTGAAATCTTAATCTCATCCAAAAACACCCCCACAGACAGTCCAGAATGATCTTTGACCACATATCTGGGTACCACGGCCTAGCCAAGTTGACACATAAAAAGTAACCATCCCACCAATCCAGCCCTCTTCTGTCACTAGCTTTTGGGTCAAAGTTTGGCAAAGACATGTTTGATTGGCAGAGTGAATCAATGGGGGTCCAGGCAGGAAAGAGATGGCACACTCAGAAGGATAATTGCAGAGTGTTTATTAAGAGGATGGTTTACAATGATGTGGGGAGAGATGGTGACACACCCAAGGGCTAGTAACAGTGGAAACCATTACCACACCTAGATCTGAAGGGCCAAGGGGAAGGAGCCATTCCTGGAGGTCAGTAGAGAAAGTAGAGATAGTAAGTAGCTTTTGTTTTGTTTTGGTTTAAATTTTATTGGATTATAGTTGATTTACAATGTTACATTAGTTTCAGGTGTTCAGCAAAGTGATTCAGTTATACATATACATATATTCATTCTTTTTCAGATTCTTTTCCCATATAGGTTATCACAGAATACTAAGTGGAGTTCCCTGTGCTTTACAGTAGGTCCTTGTTGATTATCTATTTTATATATAGTAGTGTGTATGTTAATCCCAAGCTCCTGATTTATTCCCCCTCGCTCCGTTTCCCCTTTGGTAACCATATGTTTGTTTTCATATCTGTAAGTCTGTTTCCTTTTTGTAAATATGTTCAGTTGTATCATTTTTAAAAATTAGATTCCGGGGCCTCCCTGGTGGCGCAAGTGGTTGAGAGTCCGCCTGCCGATGCAGGGGATGCGGGTTCGTGCCCCGGTCTGGGAGGATCCCATATGCCGCGGAGCGGCTGGGCCCGTGAGCCATGGCCGCTGAGCCTGCGCGTCCGGAGCCTGCGCGTCCGGAGCCTGTGCTCCGCAACGGGGGAGGCCACAACAGTGAGAGGCCCGCATACCGCAAAAAAAAAAAAAAAAAAAAAAAAATTAGATTCCACATATGAGTGATACCATATGATTTTGTCTTTCTCTGTCTGACTTACTTCACTTAGTATGATCATTTCTAGGTCTATCCATGTTGCTGCAAATGGCATTATTTCGTTCTTTTTATGGCTAATATTCCATTGTATATATGTATCACATCTTCTTTATCCATTCATCTGTCAGTGGACATTTAGGTTGCTTCCATGTCCCGGCTATTGTAAGTAGTGCTGCAGTGAACATTGGGGTGCATGTATCTTTTCTAACTATGGTTTTCTCCAGATATATGCTGAGGAGTGGGATTGCTGGATAATATGGTAGTTCTATTTTTAGTTTTTTAAGGAACCTCCATGCTGTTCTCCACAGTGGCTGCACCAACTTACATTCCCACCAGCAGTGTAGGAAGGTTCCCTTTTCTCCACACCCTCTCCAGCATTTATTGTTTGTAGACTTTTTGATGATGGCTATTCTGACCAGTGTGTGGTGATACTTCATTGTGGTTTTGATTTGCATTTCTCTTAAAATTAGTGATGTTTACCATCTTTTCATGTGCCTTTTGGCCATCTGTATGTCTTCTTTGGAGAAATTTCTATTTAGATCTTCTGCGCATATTTTTATTGGGTCATTTGTTTTTCTGACATAGAGCTGCATGAGCTGTTTGTATTAGAGCTGCATGAGCTGTTTGTATATTTTGAAGATTAATCCCTTGTCAGCCACTTCGTTTGCTAATATTTTCTCCCATTCTGTAGGTTGTTGTTTTGTTTTGTTTTGTTTCAGAGTTTTGGGGGACTTTACCAAGAGCAGCTTTCAGGTTCTGAGCTTTTCTCCATCACTGGCAGGTGTCAAAGCTGGTGGTTCTTTCATCAGTACTAGTTGGAAGGCCAGCTTGTAGTGACCACAGTAGCCACAAGCAGCAACAACAATCACCAATCATCCCACAAGATGTTGACTTTCTGTCCACCATATTCACACACCTGGTTTCAGTGCAGTTTCTCATCTGTGTTCTCCACCAGGTTGGCAAGGTCATCAATGATCTCTATGACTCTCTACAATCCCTACTCTATTCCTGGAGCAGTAGCAACAGTTAGAACACTTCCTGTCACAGATGGAGCTGGGGGAATCTGCCCCACTGCTCTCTCCTTCCACTGTCCAATCTCCTGCTATTACCTCCCATTGGCTAAAGCCAACCAGAAGCCAGAAGCAAGGAAATTTTGGTGATATAGTCCACGCAGGGCGGCCTCCTGGTGGACAGAGCATGTAGAGAGGGGTGGAAAGCAGATCTAGAGTGAAAAATAGAAGAAACCCAGAGCCTAGGTCACTGGCCTCGACATCAGCTGTAAGAATGGAAGTGTGAGGGCTGGGTATGTGAGACCTGCCTCCTACCTTCTGGAGGTAGGATCTTTGAATGAGGGAAATTTCCAAAACAGAATTTCCAAAATAGAATGTTCTGGTGATGCTGGGTGGACACAAGTGAGACAATTGTCCTCTTTAAACTCCATCAGTTGGGTACATCCCAAAGATCATACACATCTTCACTCAGTAGCCCCTGCACTGCTGCAGCCCACAATCTCCAACCTCAGAATAGCTGAAGACAACAAGGACCTCCTCAGACACAGGACTTTCTGTCCTCTTCCAGAACATCCTTGTCCTGGGACTCCAAACCCTCTGCCTCTTCATCCAGGCCCTCATTTCCCTTGGAGGAGATTGGACATTTCTAATGATATCTGAGAAAAAGAAACAAGAGACAAATACACTTCCACAAAGAAACAAACAAAAAACAAAAACACTGTATTTCAGCAAGGACCCCCTGAATATGTAATTTAGTACACAAGTCTCCAATTTAATCTTAGAAATACTCAACTCAACGTTAAAGGATGTTGGCCTAAGTGGAAGAGAGACTCCCAAAGGCCATTTGGCAGCCTTCTGCTGCCCTCATGACAGCTTGGATAGTGAGTCACCAGTCTGAGGTCTGGGCGCAGTGGGAACTGGCATCAGCCCTCCCTCCAGGTGTTTTCTAAAACACACACACACCTATGCAAATATAACCTTAGAGTCCAGAACTCTCATCCCAGAAGCCACACTTGTAGAAACAGACTATGGTCAAAGTTGCAATGTGGCATAGGGTCAAGTCTGCCCTGCCAAGGTGCGTTGCAGACCTGCACTGAACTTAATGTTGTCTTTTAGGTGCCAACATTTAAAAATTAGGAAATTCAAAACCAAAAGCCAGATTGCCAGCTTCTCATGAAATTTAAGATGCTGTAGGAAAACTGGACCCATATTCCAACATGGCAGCATTCAGCCGGAGCTGGGAAATGACTGACTCCTTTGCTCGGACACGGGCTCTTCAGGCCTCCCCTGCTTCTGTCCCGGAGAGACTGAGGCTGACCATGAGTGACTGATTGTCATTCTCATCATGCTTTTATTTTCCTTACAGTCAAGTTAGAAAAATATTTCTCTACCAAAACTTGGGGAAATTAGAGACAGACTAAGAGAACCACATGTTTCAAGAAGAAGGGGTGGGAGCCTATTTCTGGGCCAAAATGAGCCAGCTTGTCTCACTTATTTATGCTCTGTGCACAGTCCCAAGTGACACGTGGGGTTTTGATACCTGGTTTGACCCCAGCAGGCTCCTTTAGACCCACCTCAGCCTCTCGGTTCCTTATTTGATTTAACCTGCATTTCAAACCCTAAACCTACAGGCAGACCTCATTTTATTGCGCTTTGTTTTATTATGCTTCACAGATACTGCATTTTTTTTTTTTTTTTAACAAACTGAAAGTCTGTGGCAATCCTGCGTCGAGCAAGGCTTTCAGCACCATTTTTCCGACAGCGTTTGCTCGCTTCATGTCTCTGTGTCACATTTTGGTAACCCTCGCAATATTTCAAACTTCACTATTATTATTCTGTTTGTTATGATGATCTGTGATCAGTGATCTTTGATGTGACTATTGCACTAAAAGATTGACTAAAAGATTACGACTCAACAAAGCCTCAAATGAGAGTTAGCATTTTTTTAGCAGTAAGTATTTTTTAATCAAGGTAGGTACATTATTTTTTTCGAAGTAATGCTGTTGTACACTTAACAGGCTACAGTACAGTGTAAACATAACTTTTACATGCACTGGGAAACCAAAAAATTCGTGTAACTCGCTTCATGCGATATTGGTTTTATTGTGATGTCTGGAACCAAGCCTGTAATATCTCCAAGGTGTGCCTGTAGTTTTTTAAATCCAAAGTGCTCTCTGCCACCTATAAACATGGAGGTGCCTGATTTCTTGTATATTCAATCACTCAGCATCCTTTCAACAAATAATTATTGAGCGCTTACAGGCAAGGCACACTGGTAAGCACCAGAGATACAGCAAGATGTGTGTGATCTCGGCCTTCATGGAGCAACCTCTCTGTCCAGCTCTTCTGAGTATATTACTACAGGGAAGCCTCAATTTTCAGTTAGCAACATCACAGCTTTCTCCCGAGCCTTGGAGAAGTATCCTTGGCTACTTGGAAAAGTATCCTTGCAAACGGTAATGAAGGTTGCTTCCTATGAGCAGAAACCAAAGGAGAGGGGTGGGCAAAAATTATTTTCACTGATTAGGCCCCAAATGTTTTCACTGTGGTGTCATTCAGAAGAGGCCGCTGTGCCGTTGTGACCCCAAGTTTCAGTGGCTTATTTCTTGTGCCTGCTGCCCGGCTGCCTCGGATCTGCCACGGGGCTCTGCCAGCCCAGCTTCCCCCTGGCACCCGGCCTGTGACCTGGCCAGTTTGTGGCAGAAGGAAATCCAGAAGGGTAACCCTGAGATCTTCTGCTTGGAGTCTCACATCACATTGACTCACAGTTCTTTGGCTAAAGCAAGCCTCATGGCCACAGTTGAGTTCAGCAGGGCAGGGAGGTATAATCCTCTGTCCAGCAGGAAGGGCTCCACATGGAGAGATGATTGAAGTTTTGAACAATAACACAATCTACCACAAAGAGCAATACCATCAGAGTCATCTGGTCCCTCGAGACCAAAATAAAGAGTTTGGCGTAAAAATCACATTCACCAAAAATTGACAGTCTCCAGAGAAAAAGTCAAATAGTATATAAAAGAAAGAAAATAGAAAGCCGAGTCAGCTCTGTCCCCTGTTCCAGGATGGCTGCCACAGCCCTGGACCCGTTTCCCCACAAAGCAGAGGGATGCTCGCACCGGAGATCCTACTTTCCAAGGTGAGGTTTCCCCTGCCTGCTCATCATGGCTAGGTGACTGAAACAGGAAGCCTAGAAAATTGTTTTGGGAGGGTATTAAATAACTTCCTGACTTAATTGATTGATGAATAATAACTTCTAAAATTAGCCCTGCATTTCATTACTTAGTGTCTGAAATGAAATCCGCTCAGCTTACCCGAAATTCTGGGAAATGCAAATGATTAACAAACGCCCTTTAAGCTCCTGAAATCGTCTTCCTCTGCAGTTGTCTTCCGGGAGTTACATGGGGGAGGCAGCAGGGTGGGGGATGGGTGGGAGGGTGCTCAGTCCCATCTGTACAGCCCGTCTTCTCCCCACAGCTTCCACGAGCACCCACAGGTTTATAGTCTTAATCATCACAAAGGTCTTAGTTCTTTAGGTAAAGATTGGGAATCGAAAACTATAATTACTTGCCACCCATGCTAACTCTTACCTTTTCTCTCCAGAAATTCGCCAGTAGAAATTGTAAAAAGGTGAAGGCAGCTGTGTGATTCTAAAGACCTGGGGTAGGAAGCAGAGGCCTGTAAATGCACAGATGCCTTCCAGGCCAGAAAGGAATCCTCTCATCCCCAGAGAGGGAGACATTTAACCCCAACAGGGGCAAGGAGGCTGAAGGAATCCTGAGGCTTTTAAAGCAATTAGCTCTATCTACAGACTATCCGTGAGTCCCAGTTTATTTTCATTCGTCTGCTTTCAGCCCCAAAAGAGACAGAAACTGAAGTTCCTCAAATTATTCTGCTGTAGACCACTAAATGTTAATTCCATGGGAAAACATGATTAAAAATAGAAAAACCGTTATTACAGATCTGAGACCCTTTTGTCAAGATTTGAATGTGGGAGGGCAAATGTGCTTTCCCAAATGTAAGCTTCTTACCCCACATGACCACTTCCTTTACCACTGATTTCTAAACTCAGCAAGTATTTACCAACCATCCTGGGCTATAGAATAACTAGTGCAGAATTTACTCACCCACCAAGCAATGAAGCACCTCCCATTCACTTCTGAGCAGACGGACATACAGGACAACGTGGTCAAATAAACAAGCTCCCGTGGACTCTTAGATTAACCCTGCCCATAAAACATGAGAAGATGTGCATCTTCATTGACTTGAGCTTTATTCACAAAGAAACCTGGAAGAACACTGATAGCAAAGCCTAGGGGTGAAGTAAAATTTTCTTAAAGCCACACCATAAAGATGGCCTTCTGCTGTGCAAACATGAACACCTTCAAAGAGGCAAATGCTACAATCAAAAAAGAAAGATTGGTGGACATAAAGCCAGTCCACCATGATTGAAAGGTAAGTGCTAGAGACACAGACATGAACAAGATGGACACTATTCCCATCCCATGTGGAGCCTACAGCCTATGGGGAAAGAAGAGAGATATTTGGAAATTTGATGAATAGTGTGAAAAGAGAGGTACAGGGAGCTGTGGAACACAGAGACATTTAATTTGGGGGAGTCAGAAGAGGCTTCCTTGAGGAAATGGCTTGGAAGCTGAGACCTAAGAGGTTTGTGGAATGTTCATTAGAGCACATGGCAGCTCCTGTCGCTGCCTGCGGAGATTCTCACTGTTGTCAGCTCCCCACCTTACCATCCAAGAAGCTCCCACCATGCACGGCACATCCCAATCATCAAAACTCAGCAGCAACCACCCACCTTATTCCATTAAGCAGACAAGAAGACAAATCCATGGACAAATAAGTTGAGGATGACTTCAGTCCAAAAAAGTTTAGATGGAGAAACCCAAAGTTTACTAGATGGGTCATCACAGAAGTGAGTTAATTTGGATTCTGTAAAAGAGAGTCAGAAACTCCTGCCAAGATCATGGTAACTACACCTTCTCACAGTCAAGAATTGTGCCCCACTTTCTTTGAGACAGTCTCTAAAAGATAACAAGGTCCAAAACTGTAGCTTTATAAATGGAAGAAGAAGGAACTTCTTGTCAATGGTTTGGAAAATGTATGTGAAAACTTTCCCTCAGGATGGGTGCAGAAAGACAAATAACAGCTGGTTTTGTCAACAGTCAATATCACTCTTAGATTTAAAGATAAAATACACATGGCTTTTCTAAAATGTCATGCTCTCATCGGGACCAGAGCATTTGATCCCATATTTCTCATAAATGAGCAACTACCCAGTTTAACAAGCAATAATCCTGTTGGCCATCAGATGCGTGCAGTTTGATCTGACTGACATGGCTGGATATGGAAAACTCTTAGCAAATTGACCACAAGCAGGACAACTGCATGAATGTTAATAATTTGTCTTTTGAAGATGTGTGATCATAGCAAATAAAGATGTTCTTTGATGTGATTCTCATAGTTAGGATGCCAGTTTCTTCTGGGGGTTATTTTAACCACATGTGGTGTCTTCTTCATTAGCCACATGAAGAGAACAGAATGCCAATGTTCATAGCAGCACTATTTAACCAAGACATGGAAGCAACCTAAATATCCATCAATAGATGAATGGATATGGAAGATGTGGTACATATATACAATGGAATACCAATACCACTCAGTCATAAAAAAGAATGAAATTTTATAAATTTCAGCAACATGGATGGACTTGAAGGGCATTATGCCAAGTGAAATAAGGCAATGAAAGAAAAATACTGTATGATATCACTTATATGTGGAAGCCAAAAAACTAGTGAATATAACAAAAAAGCAGACTCACAGATGTAGAGAACAAACTAGTTCTTACCAATGGTGGGTGGCGATATAGGGGTTGGGGAGTGGAAGGTACAAACTACTGGGTGTAAGATAGACTCAAGGATGTGCTGTGCAACACAGAGAACATAGCCAATATTTTGTAATAACTATGAATGGAAAGTAACCTTTAAAAATTGTATAAAAAATAAAAATTATTTTTAAATATTTAAAATTTTTATTTTATATAGGAGCATAGTGGAGTTACAATGTAGTGTTAGTTTCAGGTGTATAGCAACTTGATTCAGTTATATATATACACATATCTATTCTTTTTCAGATTCTTTCCCCGTGTAGCTTATTACAGAGTATTGAGTAGAGTTCCCTGCGCTATACAGTAGGCCCTTGTGATTATCTATTTTATATATAGTAGTGTGTATATGTTCATCCCAACCTCCAAATTTATTCCCCACCACCACCTTTCCCCTTTGGAAAATTATTTTTAAACCATTTTTAAAGAGAATGGGATGGACCACGAGGGCCATGAGCAACCTAATTCCGTGCCCAAGTGTATGGCCTTGGTGGGTATCACAAGAACATCCCCCTGTCCTCTATTCATGATCGGTGCCTCTGTCCTCATTCTTCTACAAAAGCAAATTAAACCAGGTTCTCTTTGCTGACCTTGAAGGCGTTCTATTGATCAAAGCCGCCTAGCTGAGACACCCTTCTTATTCAGCCAAGAGCAGAGAGACTGCAGAGCCTTGACTGGAAAGCACTTCCTCGACGCCCAGGATCCTTTTGTTGGAAAAAGGAGCCAAGTGGGAGCATCCTCCTGGTGCTCTGCACTGTGTCGCAACAGACAGAAAAACTTCAGAGGAAATTGGTTCTGGCCTTTCTTTGAAATCAGTGTAACAACAACTGGGAGTCTGAGGATGTACAAGTCTAGAAGTGAACTCCTGGGTGATTGCACACATTGTGATACATTTGTTGGGTGGGAATAAAAGTCTATGAGTTACATCTTATTCTTCTCGGGATGAAATCTCTTGAGAAAATTATTGCAAAGCAATTGGATTTTTTAAAGTTTTTTTCTGTTTAAAAATAAAAAAACAACTATTCACACAGCACCATTGTATATTCTATTTTTGTCATGAGAAAGCTGCATTTTGCCTTATTTGTAATCTGACTTGAACAATTATTATTTCCACCATCCATATGATATAGGAATGGTTACAATATTCCCACTGGGGCTAACATTCATCAGACTAATCAATATACTTTATTTCCTCCAAATATTCATAAAGCATTTTTAACTTGATTTCTTTTTTTTAATATCTATTTATTTAGTTAGTTTGTTAGTTGGTTGGTTGTGCTGGGTCTTAGTTGCGGCAGGCTGGCTCCTTTAGTTGTGGCTCACCGGCTCCTTAGTTGCTGCACTTGGGCTCCTTAGTTGCGGCATGTGAAACCTTAGTTGCGGCATGCGAATTCTTAGTTGCGGCATGCATGTGGTATCTAGTTCCCTGACCAGGGATCGAACCCAGGCCCCCTGCACTGGGAATGCAGAGTCTTATCCACTGCACCACCAGGAAAGTCCCTTGATTTCTTAATTATGAATCATTTGGGTAAAGTAAAACACAATAAGTTTTCAACGTGTAAGTCAGGTTTGGTGAGTCTTCTGAAAGAATATGCCAGCATGTCCATTTGATGGCTTATTGCATTCCTTTCCTGACCTCCCTGCCACCAACACCAGAAAAAAAAAAATCCTGCAAAGCCAGGTTTAAAATATAAGTAAGAGCTGATAGATTGTCAACTTTCCAATGTCAGTAGGAGAAATATAAGGCTGCAGACTGGTTATCAATAGAAGGAGGGACATATAAAATGACCCAATCTATCGACAGGACCATCTTTTGTCTACCTTGTCCCAGACCTGATTAAAATGATTCAAGCTCTGATTCCACTTGGAATATTTACAGTTCTTTTCTGCTCATATTTCTCTTCTTCATATTGACTAATGGTCTCTTCCTTTTCTCCCTTCCACTCTCTCTCTCCTCATTTTCTAGAGAATTTGGCTTCTAGGAGGGACAGGACTGAACTATTCAGAAGCTTTTTGATGGTTCTAAAAAGAAACTTCATATTTTCAGAGGGAGCTTTCCTTTATGATACATTCACATCTTTTAAGTTCACCATCATGTTCATAATTATCCACATTTTCTAAATAGTTGTGATTCTCTTTTCTATAAAGATTCATAAATATCTCAAATTTACTGCTTCATTAATCATTTTCATGTGGACAGTATCACACTTGGCACACTGCAGCATTACAGATTTCCCTAAGAAAACATCCAAGAACTATCATTCTTCCTACTCTTTGATCTTCCCAAACCAAAATCTCTCAGCTTAAAATATCCTAAATAAGAGACCTATTTCCTTCCTTTTTCTGATTTTCCCTTCTAAACACAGAGAGGTTGTCTCCAGGAAAGGGAAATGGGAGCTGGGAATCAAGGGTAGGAGTGAAACTTACTCTTCACTTTTAGTTTTCTATTGATTATGAAAACTTTCACAGCCTAAGACAATACAAATTTGTTGTCTCACTGTCAAACGTCTGGGTTAGATTGACTGGTTTCTCTATTCTGGCTTCCATGAGGTTGAAACCAAGGTGCCAGCAGTGTTTGTCCCTTATTGGAGGTTCTGGGGAAGAATCTGCTTTTTGGCTCATTTAAGGTGTTGGCTGAAGTCAGTTGCTTGAGGTTGTGGGACTGAAGTCCCAGTGTCCTCACTGTCTGGCATCCAGGGCTGGGCTTGGAGCCTCCAGGCTGCCTGCATCCCACTTGGTACCTGGAGCACCAGCTAGTGAATCTCACTCATGCTCAGAATCTCTCTGCCTTCCTCTTCTGCTGCACCTCTCTATCGCGGAAAATTTCTCTGTTTTTATCTAGATTGGGCCCACCTAGATAATCCAGGATAATCTCCCTATCTTAAAGTTCATAAACTGAATTACATCTGAAAGTCCCTTTTGCCATGTAACATTCACAGGGTCCAAGGATTAGCGCATGGACATCTCTGGGAGGGGGCAGTATTGGAGCTACCACATCACTGTACATTTTTCGTTACATTTTGAGGTTATAATTTGTACCATGGGTATGGGTCATCTATTTTAAAATATAATTAAAATAATAGAAGAGGACATATGAACAACAATACGGCAACATTTGTGGAAGTTGTAGTATATTTGCTGAGTGCTTGCCAAACGCCAGGCTCTGTTCAAAGTGCTGTACCTGTTTTACCTAATTTAATCATTACAATGTTGTCATCTAGATTTTACAGATAAGGAAACTAAGGCCCAGAGGTGTTAAGTGTTTGCCTGAGGTCACACAGCTAGTGTGTGGCAGAGTCTTGCCCACGCAGAGGTAACTGGCACAGCAAAGCCTGCTTCTAGCCATTACACGCCACTGCCTATAAGTCCCCAGCTGTGAGAAGCTCTGCTCTAACTCCTCCTTCACCTTCCCATGTTACACGGATTTCTCTAGGGGAATAAATGGATGAGGGAAGTGACTTTAAGTGCAGTATGTTTTATGAGAGCCCGGGGAAAGCTTTCCAGTTCTAATAGATCAGCACCGCTGACGATCATTTCCCTCCTGCCCATCCCAGGTAGGAAAGAGCCAGAAGCCACCCCCGGAGCCAGTGGGCTGGGCCAGGCAAAAGCTTTTAAAAGGGGGTCACTGGGTGCAATTTTTAGAGGTGGCAGGGTACAAATCCTCCCGCCCCATGCCTGCTTCTAAATCCCAGATGTGTATCTTACCCCAAAGGCCACTGAGATGCTGCCTGGTGGTTGTCTGAGGCTTTCTGCCCCAAAACACTTCTGTGCAAATGGGAGGCTCCATTTTACCTAAGTTAGAAAGAAATCCCAAACCTACATCAGCACTCAGTAAGAAGGAGGGGGTGGAGGACTGAGAACAGGGCACCTGACTACCCCCTTCATATATACACTTCAGGCATCCTGTCTATGTTGTGTGAAATTAAGCTCTATTTTTTTCCAATTATACAAGTATTACATGTTCATTGAAAAAAGTATAAATTATACAGATGAGCAAAGAGAAGAAATTGTTCGTATCTCTCACCAAAAGAGAACCACTGCAGTATACTGGTGTGTGTGCTTCCAGATGTGTGTGTGTGTGCAAACGTGTTTCTGTGTTGTGAGAGCGGGGAGGAAAGGTGCAAAGACAGAGAAGAAATTGATTTCTCTTTTCTAAAAAGTAGAATCATTGCACATGCAGTTTAATGCCCTTTTATTTACAATTGTCCTTCCTGTGAACATTTTTATCATGTCAGTAGACAAACTTCTACAACAAAATTCTTTCACAGTTCAAAAAATTTTAAATATTTTTAGATGAGTAATATTCATTGAAGAAAAATTAGAAAATACAGATACGCAAAATAGAATTGTAACTCAACGGGGGGAGACAACCACTGTTAACACTTCCACCTTTGTTGTTACAGAATACATGCTATTCTAGTCCTTCGAAGTTAAACACTACTGCCAAGATTTTGCTAGACAAGATTTTGCTGGACACAATTTTGCTAGACAGGCAGCCACTAATGTTAAGAGAAGCCAAACTTTGCTGATGTCCCTGATTATTTCCTAAAGACTTAAGTTCTAGAAGAAGTGCTGGGTCAAAGGACATGTACATTTTTAAAGTCATTGATCAACATCATCAGATTGCTCTCCAGGAGCAGCAGCAGCGTATGGGGGTACCGTTTTCCAGGCCCCCTCACCAATCTTGGGTGGTATAATTTATTAAGTCTTTCAGTAACAACATTTAAAACATTTTGAACTCTGTGCAGCACAGAGCTGTGTGCGGTCTTGGTTTGGACCCACAAGTTCACACTGTTTTAATGACATCCTGACCGACTGTGAGAGTCAAACATGGTCTTGTGCAGGAAAAATCATGAAACACACACATTTACAAGCAGAAAACTATAAAATTACAAAAGAAAAGATTCAGGTGAAGAAAGAAGTAGGATGCCCTTTGAAATTGTTTCTAGAGAGAAATAGAATCATCTTCAGGTTGATTTCATTTTCTAAAGAAAACCATCCCAAGCCCAAGAAGTCCATTTATAAGTTTAAGGCTGTGGTGTCAAATACCAATTTAAAAAACCTGAATAGGCTCTGACACTCCTTTGGTGAACACCTTAGAGCAAAGAAATAGAAATTCAGGAGCATCCCATCCTGTCCTCCCTTGCTCTGCTGATCACAAGACCAAGCACCTGTTTGGATGGTGTGTCTTTAAGAATAGTTTTTGTCTCTTGTGGATCTGGTTTCGGTCAGAGAGCATATCATCTGCCACATGGAACTCAGTCCAGCAAAGGAATTGGCCCATTTCCAGCAATTACCTGAGAAATTCTATTTCGGCCACTAAATCTCCAGTTTTAATCAACTTGCAAATCCCCATCACCCCCAGCAGTGAGCAATCAGTGGAGTCAAATGGAAGCAGTGATTGTGTCTGTGACCTCAGAAGCCCTCTCCCCACCAGCTGGCACTTGGCAGCCCAGGGGTGTCTCATTGTCTCCCATTAAAACTTCGTTTCCCGATAAGATATCTGAATGAAGGAGGAAACGGTGCCCAGGCATTGGAAGGGCTGCCACTTGGGGCCAAATGATGCCGTCTGTGTCCCTCAGCGGGAGCTTATGGAAGAGAAACAATTGCCCAGGAAATGGGTGTGTATTCTGTTCTTAGCATCATCAGATACCCGACTTAACCAGAGATTTCTCTCCCAGCAGCTCCAGTGATGATGGTTCTAGCCCTCTGATGTGCCAGCATCTGAGGGTAATTGATTCCTTGACTTATTTGGCTTTGGTGCCAGCAGCTGTTTTGAGGCAACATTTACCCAGAACTTTTAGTTTAACCTCAGCACTTAAGCTTTTCTGGCACTGCCAAAAGCTGCTGTCCCACCCAGCAAAAACCCCAGCGGCAGTGCTTTGGGTGCCCAGAAGAGGTCCAGGTTGTATATTACAACAAGTGGAATAGATCAGCACTTAACTGTGGTGTGTAAAATTCTTTCATTCAATCTGAACATCTGTATGTTAAAAACCATAGACCAAGTAAAAAATTGTTTTCTGTTTAAGGTAAATCTAGGAAAGAATATCACAAAACTTATTGCTTTATATTGTGGATTTAAAACAAAAACCTATTTCTCTTTTTTTAAGTGTTGAGGTAGAAGGGAGAAGACAGAGGTAGCCAAAATTTGCCTTTAGAATATGAGACCTTCCTCCCCAAACTGCCAGCACAGGTTTTCTAAGACACTTTGTTGAAAATGAGTTCTCGAATTCTAACCAAATTCCACTTTTTAAAAATCATATTTATGCTCTCATTAAACCCAACAAAAAAGACGACAGGCATTTCTTCAATAGAGTCAGGAATTAGGAAGTTCGTTGTGCCAACACTACTGTCTAACACACCAGTCAATGGCTCAGCATCTCCCACTCCACACTTCTCTGAACAGCAGAAAATATTTGGTGCTGGCACAAAGCTGCTTTCCTGTGCTCTGCTACACAAGCATCTTTCACCTGCGTCCTTTTTCAGGGCTTATTTTTCCTATCTTGCAAAAAAGAAAGTGCACCTAACTGTTCCTCTACCTACAAAGATTCCTCCCACAATGTGTTACTATTAAATAAAGTCCTTAATCAATCAAACAAGCTACAGCCTTGGATTGTTGCATGGCTTTCTTGCTTGTGTTGTATAGTCTGTTAAATATGGAGAAATAATAACAGATGAGTTACTACTACCTGCTCTGATCTGATGGTGCAGTGCCAGCTACAGGCCAGGTACACTCTGAGGGGTGACTGACACTGTCTACACTCTGAAGAAAGCCAGAAGAGCCGGAGAGTTTATGCTACCATCTCTGCCCCACAGGTGGTCCTTATCCAATAACCAGGAACATGAAAACCTAAGGTTAAGATAACTCTGACACATAATTCAGATTCCCTCAACAGGATCAAGCTGGAGATACCCTCTAAAGGGTTTGGCTTGAAAGCTTACCCTTACTGGGTTTCTTCCTGTTTCCGTTATCTGTTGCTACATCACAAACTATCCCAAATTCAGGTATCTATTGTTGTGTCAAAAACTACACCAAACTTCATCTATGGCTGCACAACAAACTATTCCAAAGGGAGGTGTTCTGTGAAAAAAAAAAAAAAAAAAAAAAAACACCTTAACCAAATCACCTCTTTCCCTGGGGACAAAATCTTATCATTGCCATCAGATAACATGGGTTGCAAATCTGCTTTCCAAATCTGTTGCTCTATTTTCAAATGTAGGAGTGAAGCGGCTTCTTGTTTTGGCTGAATAAGAGTCACAAATATATACTCTCATAGTTTAGAAAAGCAAGTTCCAGTTACCATGTACCATTTGCCTTACGGCATATAGCATAGAGAATGTGATTCCTAAATCCCACTAGGGTTTTATAGCTAGCTTTCCTACCTAGCTTTCTCTTCGTGAGCGACAAAAACCAATCTTGGTTATATCAGTGCCTGAGCTGGAAAAAAACACGTGTTGCAATGCCATTTATTAAGCTTCAAGGGTGAAATCTGCCTATTAAAGTTGCATAGTCTAGAAGGATATTTCAGAGCAGACACTTTTCCTGGCTAATTCCACAATAAGTAGAACAGTATTTTCTCTCTTTCTTTTTTCTGAGCTTGTTCTTCTTTAAATGATACAGCAGAGACACAGTTACAACTTGATGTTATTATATTTTCTTGTTAAACTTTAATCCTGATTCTCAATTTAGTTCCATAATCACTGGTTTTTAGTCTCTAAAATGTTGATCTTTAATTAGCAAGATAGAGATCAATGTCATACAAAATATGTGTTAACACAGAACTAGATTTTGCTCTCCTGTGCATAGATGCCAAGTGTGGAGAAAATAACCAGCTCCAAGTTCAAGGGAAACTTGATCTCATCCCAGAAATAATAGCCTCCTGTTTCATGGGAAGCAGCAATCTTGAAATACCGAATTTTAACAAGGTACTTCCCCCTCCCCCTGAATTTAACATATATGAAATGAAGGTATGTCTAGTAATTATCATCGTTTAATTGGCTTTTTTCCTTCATAGTGGTACATAAAATAATGGTATGCCTTAAAACTGGTAATGTCTGAGTTTAGATGAAAAGTGGCAATCCACATCAACTCAGCCAGAGAGAATTGACTAGACTTCAATATTAAATGCAGGTGTGTGAAAGCCAAGAGGAAAAACTGAATTGCCTCTCTGATGTAGCCCCTTTTGGACACTTCCAGAAGCAAACAGCTATACCCAAAACTTGGAGTGCTTTTTGCAGCTCATTATCTGTATATACTATCTCTTGCCTACTGCAATTTTGAGCATATTGACCATATTTACAATGAGCCCTAGAAGAGATTCATTCTAAACATGAATGTGTAGCTTTATGGAAATAAATCTTGCAATTACCAAGCTGGCATTGGGTTGGGTTTCTATGACACACTTTTCTGTTTCACAAAAACTGCCCTTGGGGTTTTGATGCTAATAAGGGCTCCAAGACACAAATGCAATAATTCTCAAACTTTAATGAGAATAATCTTCAGCATTTGTTAAACATATTCATCCCAGGGCCTCACCCCAGACCTTGTGATTCAGGAACTCTGAACGGGAGGGGGCGGGGAGGCCAGCTGTGTGGTTGACAAGCTCCGTGGGTGGTTTGGACGCACACCACAGTTGACCACTGCCCTGTGGTGTGAGAACGCCAGTGCCCCATGCATGCACACTGGTACATTAAAGGTGAGATTTCCCGAGTCCAGCATCTGCCTGGAGTTACCTGGTTGGACACTCACACTGATCCCTGGGCAAATCTCGAGCCCCTATCTCTTCATACCAGCTCTGTTTCCCTGATGATTGTTGTCTGCCCTCCATGTGACCACCCAGACCCAGGGCATATGTGGCAACTGTTGTTTTTTTTTTTAATTTTTATTGGAATATAGTTGCTTTACAATGTTGTGTTAGTTTCTGCTGTACAGCAAAGTGAATCTGTTATACATATACATATATCCACTTTTTTAAAGATTCTTTTCCCATATAGGTCATTACAGAGTATTATGTAGAGTTCCCTGCGCTATACAGTAGATTCTTATTAGTGTGGCAACTGTTCTAAAAAATGCTTCTTCAGTCCAAAGGAACTGAGGCCTAAACTGGTTTACTTCAAATAGTGAAGGGGCAAGGAAATTTGGGTTCATAAACATTGATTTATTTGCCAACTAATTTTCATTTTAAAGGCCACGTGGAAGCTGCCTTTTCCAGTACACGGGATTCTAGCCCAGTTAAACACTCAGTGCTGGGCCTCCGCCTCCTGTCCATTTACTATACATTCCAGACAGTGGGCATGGTGGACTAACCAGTGACCCCCAAAGATGCCCATGTCCTAATCCCTGGAACCTATGAATATGTTACCTCACAAGATAAAAAGGACTTTGCAGGTGTGATTAAGTTAAGGGGAGAGTAGGCTAGGTTACCCAGGTGGACCCAGTGTAATCTGACGGGTCTTATAAGAGGGATATGGGCAGTTCAGAGTCCGAGGGAAGAGATGGAAGCAGAGGTCAGAGGTCGAGAGAAGCGTTGGGCCCCTGGCTTTGAAGGTGGAGACAAGGAAGTGGATTCTCCCCTACAGCCGCTAGAAGGAACGAGTGGGCTGACACCTTGGTGTTAGGCCGGCAGTAACATCCAAGACCATAAGGTAATACATTTGTGTTGTTTAAGCCTCTACAGTTGTGAAAATTTGTTATAGCCGCAATAGAAAGTTAATACAAGGGGTTTTAAATTATTCTTCTCACTCTAGAGCTGAAAATTCTCTGAACAAAGAGAGACCTACAGGAGGCCCAAGGGAGCAGGCTTTGGGTGGAGCCTGAGAACCAGGACACAGACTGTTCCTGTTTCTCAAAAGCAGCTGGGATTAATAGACTGTGACTTTGATTCTTGAATAACAAATGCCAAGGTCTCTGGGCCTGATCTAGGAGATCAACAATATTTGGCCACCAAACAGAAGCACCCACGGGTCTGCAGTTCTCCTCTTCAAGCTCATTTGTGTCTGAAAGCATGCTTGCTTGCTTGTCCCTGGGAAAGGTTGAAGTTTCTGTCAGAGTTTAGATGAAAGGTTATCCGCCAGCATCCCAAAGAAGATAAAAGAAAGTGTGTCCCGTAATCTGTGTCCTACAGGAGTGAAAGGGACTAAACCGTCCCACACCTGGAAGTCTCCCAGGGTTCTTGAATAGATGCTTTCTAGACAGCAGGTGCTGCCTTCTGCCGTCCATTCAATGTCCTATGCCTGGCCCTCTTCCCCTCTCCCCAACTCCTCCATCCCAATAAGGTCATCCGACACCAATTCTGAAGCTTTGGGCATCTTGGGATGACTTTCCCAACCAGGAAGAAGATGGGGACTTTGAGGTGAGAGTGGATGGTATCTCCTGTCTCAGCCCTACAATCCCCTATTCCAGCTGCTTCTCCACTGCCGGGTACAGAGCCTGCAAACTACAGTTCCCAGCCTGGCTTTCCACCTGGCTCCTTGTCAGATGCCACCAAGGGGAGACCCTGGCAGGAGTTCGGAAGAAGCTTTTTTTCTGTAGACTTGGTAGTGCTTCTGCAGAGTCGGGGCAGCCATGGAAGGGGGGGCGGCAGTGGCTGAGGGCAGGGGCAGGCTCCTGGTTTTCTGCCAACTAGGCCCTGACAACAGCAGGCTGAGCGCAACGAGCAGCAATTTTTCTTTTTTCTTTTTGCTCTTTCTGAACTGGAGGTGGCAGACACTTGCTGCAGTGACTGATCTTTGTGAAGTCATACCCTCCCACCTGTCCTCCAGCTCTTCTAACACCTCATGACCAACCTTCTATTTCAAAATCTAGATCATCTGTTTTTTCCTGATTAGATGAGGAAAACCTGCATCTTCCACTTTCATTGACAAGGGCCAGAGTCAGTGAAACCCTTTACCCTCAGGATCGTAGGTTTTTGGATTCCATTTGAGTCTTTCCATCAAAAGACTCAAAGTACAGACCTGCCCAGAAAGAGGAGGTAGCTAGAGCTGGCTGATGCACGTCGAACAAACCAGGTTGGAAGCCAATGTTTTTTCTTAGATACTCTTGGTCTTAGGTTAATTTATCCAGATAAATTCTCCAAGGTGAGGGTCCTGTGTGAGTGACTTGTGGGTGGTGTAGGCAGGATGCAACCAGGCCTCCCAGGGTCACTCCAGCCTGGCCTCCAGGGGACCTCTGGTGCGTGAGTGGCCTCAGAGCTTTTGTGATAATTGCAGCCATAGGTCATTTGGGTCACCTTCAGGGGCCGTAAATTCCCAGGCTATTTTGACTAACTCTAGTAGCCTGATAACAGGCCTCTGAAGAAGAGTTGCAGGTGTGAGCCTCTGGAACAAAAATACACACAGAAAAGGTATGGGACCTGGGGAATCCAGCCAGAGAACTGACAGGGCCCCTCTGATTATGACTTGTACTGTATCTGACTGTGAAAAGACCTTCAGAAAAGGATGGCCAGCCCTTCACTTCTGCCTCTCAAATTTTATGCAAGTTCTTCTTTGGCCAACTCTAACCCAGAATCGTAGGGGGAAAGGGATTCTAGGAAATGTAGTCCCCAGCTGAACCGTGTTAATGACAGAACAATCCAGACAACTAGCCTAGCTGTTTTAATAAAGTATCACCAAACTCAGGTTATGGGTGGGACTTCTGTCGCTAGAATATCCACAGGAAACTGTTGGTGGACATTCTCCCAGCCGTACCAGGAAGAACTGTTGATACAGCACCCTATGTGGCCCCCATGATGTGCTCCATCAAGTGGAAAGGGGTGGTCCACAGGTGGGGAGGGGGGGATAAAGTTCCAGGCAGTAGCCTGGCCCTGGAAGGTTCTAGTCCAAGTCCTCACCTCTCCACTTTGCCCCAGTTCTGGCCCTCCCACCCTAGCACCCTCATCCCCAGCTTCCTTGAGACTCATGTCAATTCTCAGTGCTCATTTGGGGAATCAGAGATACTGCTCACTGATGACTTGGATCCTCTTTGCATATAAATGTAAAGGCAGTGTGGTGTTGCAGCAAAGAGCATGGTCTCAGAAGCCAGATTTCTGAGTCCAAGTACTAGGTCTACCACTTCCCACCTGTGCAACCTTGACCAAATGACTCAATCTCTATGCCTCAGTTTCCTCATTTGTCAAATAGGAATAGCGTTACTACCTATCTCATATGGTTGTTGAGAGGATGAGAGGAGTTAATGTGTCAATCACTTAGAATTTATATGAATAACATTCATTAAATTTCAATGACTAAGTCACTTTATTTAGCAATTATGTATTTTTTATTTTCTTTATATTCTACTAAAGCATTACCCAATAGGATCTGACAATACTTTGAAACAAATTACCATTGTCATGTGTAAGAAGACAGAAGTACACGATGACATTTTCAAACCTTTCTTATTCCTACTTGTCACTATTTCAGAATAACCTTTCCCCAGATTTGTCAGGTTTTTATCATACACAGAATTTACTCTTAAAAGACAATCTTTAGGGAAATTTTCTAATAGAGTAGTGATTATAAAAAGGTTAAAGACCAAGTATGAGGCATTTGAAGTTGTCTTATTTCCGTCAATAGCTGGCAAATTTCACCAATAACTATTTGCCTAAGTAGCAGGAGCATAAAGCCATAAGAAAGGTTTGCAAGTGTTGGGTTTCACTGAAGATTCAGTGAGAGTAGAAATGTATTCTCCCAGAGAAGTAACTTTGAGTTCCTCATGTTTGGTCTCTAAGAAATAACTGGTATAGTCTAGTGGTCCAGTATGATGAGTCACTGTGGTCAGAGTTTTCCCTCCCAAAACACTCATACATGCTAGTGGGACTGAATATTTTGTCCAGCCTCCTTGGAGGACAATTTGGAGATGTCTGTCAACACTTTAAATGCTTATACCCAGTCATATGCTAAGTGTTTGTTGTATAATAAAGAGTTCAAATAGTCTTTGTCTCAGGTTCCTGGGATGGAACCTCTAAACCCTTGGAATTTCCTGAATGTTAGGAGTGCTTTTGTTATTTATGGTGGGCTCCTGGTGTTGCACCTGGGTTTATGTTAATGAGGTGACTGTGATGGGCTCCTAGGAAGTTTTAGGATGAGGGCTGGCCATGTCAGAGAGATTGATCCTGTAATTAGAGGGTTGGGGCTTTAGGCCACCTGCTGCTAGCCCAACCTCCCTCCCCTGTGAGGGGACACGGCTGCAGACTGAGTTCAATCACATGGCCAATAATTTAATCAATCATGCTGCCATATTGAAACACCAATAAAAACTCTGAACACTTGAATCTCCAGGAGCTTCCTGGTTGATGAACACATTGATATGCCAGAAGGATGATGTGTCCCTGCAGCCACAAAAACTCCATTTGGGAGCCTGCCAGCCTTCACCAATAGGTTTCCTCATTTGGCTGGCCCTGATTTGCATCCTACGTAGTATAACTGTAATAAGTGAAGCGGTCTCCTGAGTTCCATGGGTCATTCTAGTAAATTATCAAACCAGAAGGGGTCATGGGAGCCCCCACATTTGTAACTAGTTGGCTAAGAAGTGTTGGTGGCCTGGGGACCTCCAGACTTGCAGCTGGTATCTGAAGTGAGGCCAACCTTGTTGGGGGCTGTGCCCTTAACCCATGGAGTGTGCACTAACTCCAGGTAGTGGCAGAATTGAACTGAGGTACTGCAGTGTTTGACAACCAGCTCTCCAGGGACGAGGGAAGCCCTCATGTGTAATGATTGCAGGTTCCCATGATGTAAATACTCTCACTATGGCCAATTCAAGTTACCGGTATGATGTCACTGACCATGCAGCGGGGGAGAGATGCATTTGACCTGGTCCTCATGGGCCTGTATAAACTGACTCCAGCACATTATTGCTTGTATCCTTGGACCAAGCAACTCTACTTCTCAAAACACAGCTGGCAGACATGCTGCTATATGTTCCCCATCCCAAATATGTACAAGGATGTTCATTGTGTGTTGTTTGTATTCATAAAAGATTAAAAACAATCTACAGGCCCACCAATAAACTTAAATCACTGGGCATGAATAAAATGAAATACTCTGCAGGGTTTAGAAAGAATGAGGCAAATCTACACTGATGTGGAGTAATTTGCAAGATGTATCATTAAGTGAAAAAAGGAAGATGCAGAACCGTCTGCAGGTTGCTACCATTTGGTATAACATGAAAGGAGATATATATTAACTGTATACATGTGTAGACTTTCTTGGGAAGGAATACATAAAAATCTAGTAAAAGAGGTAGATTCTGGGAAAGAGGATTGGGAGATTTGAGAGAGAGACACTACTGTTTTGTTTTGTTTTTTCCTTTTTTGTGGTACGCGGGCCTCTCACTGTTGTGGCCGCTCCCATTGCGGAGCACAGGCTCCGGACGCACAGGCTCAGTGGCCATGGCTCACGGGCCCAGCCGCTCCGTGGAATGTGGGATCTTCCTGGACCGGGGCATGAACCCATGTCCCCTGCATCGGCAGGCAGACTCTCAACCACTGCGCCACCAGGGAAGCCCCTGGAGCCTCTTTTATAAGAGCACTAATACCATTCATGAGGGCTCCACCCTCATGACCAAAGCACCTCCCAAATGCCTAATACCATCACCTTTGGGGGTGGTTAGGATTTCAACCTATAAATTTGAGGGGGAAAATGAACATTCAGACCATAGCAGCTAGTTAAGTCTGAAACCAACTTCTCTTGGCAGTGTATACTGATTAACAGATTTTAAAAGCTATGAGAAATTGCCAGGCCCATGCAAAAGTGAGGGATGAGAATGGGAGAAAGCTCTAAACATGGTAGCTGGGCAGACCCAGGAAGGCAGCCAGAGAGAGGAGCCCAGATGGAGGCAGTTAAAGGAGAGGACTACAGTACTGCCTCCCTTGGGAGGATGGAAAAGAGGCCAAAGACTGGAAGTCCAATCATTATAAGGTAGTCTTTTCCAGTGGGTTTTCTTGCTTATTGATCTGCCTTTCTGAGTCCCCTATGTTTCCACTCTAGCTTCATTAGAATTGCCTGTGTCCATCAATATCTGCATTATAACGAATTTATCCCTACTGACTGAGATCCTCCCAGTACCCTGTTGGCTGAAAGTGTGCTGATTTCCAGTTGCTCTAGTTTTTTAAAATCTCAGCTGTCAGCATAACCATGCTTCCATGGAAGCTCAGGCCCGCAGGATTAAGCAAACCCAGATGGAACTGAGATTAATGGGGGCATCTGTGTTACTGCAGAGGGAGAAGAAACAGTGGCATTAATAATAATGATGACGATGGTAGCAGCTTTTAATATGGGCTAAGGGGCTTTATGGGAGAGGCAACCAGAAGTCTCACCCCATTACTCCATCTAGCTCCAAGCCCAGCATCTCCTGGGACTGTCTCTTCCTCCAAGTCAGTTCCACGTATAATTTCTCAGAGTCCAGCAACGATCAATTTAAATATTTCCAACATCTAAATATTTCAACAGTGGTAGAAGAAAATAAGCTAACCGCAGCTGAGTCCTTTTTGGATAAAATCAAATATAACAACCCAGAACACCCAGTCCTGAGCACACTCTATCCAGCCAGAGAAGACTGGCAGGCACTCCTGTCCTTGGCAGTGAAGTGATGTCCTTGGTCAGCCAATCTGGCCGCCCCTGGTTTTGCAAACAGAAAGGACTTTCCATATCAAGGTTATATCCTGTTTCTTCTTATAAGAGACATCTTGGACCAAACTTTGTCCCATTCTTTCAGAACTTGACTGAAAGCTACAAGAATGAGCCAACACACTCCAACACTGGGACATTTTTCTACCGAAGTCAAGGCTGAAGTTCCATACTATTGTTTCTTAATTGCAGTGCAGGAAGCTAAGACTCAGGGAGATTAAATAACTAATCCCATCAGCAAGACGCAGAGCACAGATATAAATGAGTTTATCCTACTTCAAGGTTATTCTTTTTATTTCATCTTCTATAACTTTTGCATTTCTAACTATAGAAGTAAGTGCATAAGTGTGATGGGAAAATTGGAATACACAGAAATGTATTTTGCATTTCTTTTCAACCTCACTCTCTTTTATCGTTACATGCGTGCAAAAAACACATGTAGCATTTCATCAGGATTAGTCATTACATGTGCTCTACAAAGTGCAGAATTCTCACCCTCGGGCAGGAAAAACAGCCCCAAGAACTGGAAGGTTTCCCACAGTTTATTGCTTAGGTAATAAGCTGACCATGAGATGGTCAACGCATGCCCCTCCTCCTCTTCCTCCCGAAGCTTCAGGATCTCCAGCACCTGAATTGGGAAGTAGGGGCAGACCTGCTTAAGACACATCCCTACCCCTGCCACCTCCCATCTGCCCACTCTCCCTAGGGACCCGACCTCCGGCTCCGACTCCCAGGCCTGATGCCTGGACAACTTCTCCTCGTTCGTCAGTTTCATATGGCCGCGTACTGGTAGAGAAGCTTCTTGGTGTGCTCCAGGGGCTCCACCTGGAACAACCACCACAGTGACACGGAGAAGCAGCAATGGCTGGGGCTGTAGGCAGATTCTGGAGCCAGACCTCCTGGGTTCAAATCTTCCCCTGTCATTCTCTAGCTGTGTGACCTCAAGCAAGTTGCTTAACCTCAAAAATAAGAAAAAAAAAATTGCTTAGGCTCTCATCTCTAGGTGAGAGCCACCTCAAAATTACCTCAGATGGGCTTATATTTCACTGGGTTAAATTTCAAATAACTCATTATAATGAATAATCCAAGCACTAGATAAATTGAGATTTTTAAAATATTCTGTTTCATGCCTGATTTCAGAAATGGTGCTGGAATATGATGAACCCCACGTTTACCTAAAGTAAGGATAATCCTGGCCACCAACGGGGTGAGGAAGAGACATAAAACAAGGTCAAATATGCATCCGTTCATTTGTCATTCAACAAGTAGTTCAGAGCACCTTTTTTTGGCCTCGCTGCGCAGCTTGCAGGATCTAGTTCCCCGACCAGAGATCAAACCTGTGCCCCCTGCAGTGGATGTGCAGAGTCCTATCCACTCGACTGCCAGGAAATTTCCCAGAGCACATTTTATGTGCCAGGCACTGGTTTCAGATGAGGATACAACAGTATACCAAATAGACAAAGTCCCTGCTTTGGGGGGCTTCCACTCCCGTAAGGGAGACAGACAATAAACAAATGAACTGAGAAAATGTCAGGTTGTGATAAATTCTGTGGAGAAAAATAAAGTAGAATACAGGGAATAGAAAGTGCTTAGGAATAAGGTTGCTCCTTTATGCAGTATATTAGTCTGCTTGGGCTGTCAAAAGAAAATATTGTGTTGGCCAAAAAGTTTGTTCAGGTTTTTACGTAAGATGTTACAGAAAACCCAGACGAACTTCTTAGCCAACCCAGTACCACAGACTGCGTGGCTTAAACAACAGAAATTTATTTTCTTACAGTTCTGGAAGCTAGAAGTCCAAGATCAAGATTGCACTCTATTCAGTTGCGGTGAGAGCTCTTCTTCCTGGCTTGCAGGCTGCCACCTTCTCTGTGTCCTCACGTGGCCTTTCCTCAATATGTGCACATGGAGGGTGGTGGCAGGGGGGAGAGAGAGAGGGAGAGGGCCCTCTGGTGTCTCTTATAAGGACACTAATCCTATCTGACCAAGGTCCCACCTATGTGACCTCATTTAAACTTAATTGCTTCCTCGTTCCAAACAGAGCCACACTGGAGGGTTAGGGCTTCAATATATGAATTTAGGAGGGAACACATACATTCAGTCCATAATATACAGGATAGTCTGAGAAGGCATCTCTGATAAGATGCGGCAGCCAGCTTTCAAGATGGCCCTCAGTGAGCCTCACCTCCAGTATTCACACCCTTATGTAGTCTCCTCCCACAAAAAACTGGGGATGGTCTCTTGGTAATAAAGTACAGCAGAGATGAAGGTATTTGATTTCTGAGGCTGGGTCGTCAAAAATGTCAAAGCTTCCACCTTGCTTTTTTGGATGACACCTTCTGGAGCAAGCCAACTGCCATGTCAGGAGGACACTCAAGCAGTCCTGGGAGAGAACCCCGTGGAGAGGGACTCAGACCTCCCCTCCAGCAGCTCTAATCTGTCAGACGTGTAAATAAAGCACCGTGGAAGAGGAACCTCCAGCCTGAGTCAAGCCTTCAGATGACTGAAGCCCCAGCTCAAGTCTGCACTCCAGCCTCATGTGAAACCCTTAGCCAGAGCCGCCCAGCTAAGCTGGTCCCACATTTCTGGCCTACAGAAAATGTGAGATAAAGCCTCTACACTGAAGTAATTTGTTAGGCAGCAAAAGATAAGTAATACATAAGGTGAGCAACCTGAAGGAAGGAAGCAAAATGAAGCTTCCTTTTCCTTCCTTTTCCTGCCTTTTCCTTCCTTTCAGGAGGAAGGAAAAGCAAGTGTCAAAGCCATGAAATCAGAGCATGTGTGGCAAGTTCAAGGAACAGCACGGAGGATAGTGCAGCAGGCACAGAATGAAATACAGGGTCAGATCACATAGGGTCTATGTGTCTCCACCCTGCCAGAGTCATGTGCACAGAGATGCCCACTTAGGAGAGCATCTTTCTTTTTTCCCCACCTTGGTTTAGATTTTTTTTTGAATTTTATTTTTTTATACAGCAGATTCTTATTAGTTATCTATTTTATACATATCAGTGTATATATGTCAATCCCAATCAAAGATTTTTTTTTGGATGTGGAGCATTTTTTTTAAAGTCTTTATTGAATTTGTTACAATATTGCTTCTGTTTTATGTTTTGGTTTTTTGGCCACAAGACATGTGGGATCTTAGCTCCCCAACCAGGGATCGAACCTGCACTCCCTGCATTGGAAGGTGAAGTCTTAACCACTGGACCACCAGGAGAGTCCCTAGGAGAGCATCTTATTTGTTTTAATGGAAAGTCCTGATAAGCTTTGAATGGCATGTCATCAGATTATGCCAGCCATCTTGGTGATCCCAAGAACCCTCACTCTTAATTATTATTTATGTTAACAATTCTCAAATTTGTCTTTCCAGTCTAGATGTCTCCCCTGAACTTCAGCATCCTATACATCCAAGGGCCTAGTCAACGTCTCCCCTGGAATAGCTAATAGCATCTCAATCTTACTGTGGCCAAAATCATATTCCTGTTCTTCCCACACCTCACCCCCCACAATCCTCCTCATCTCTGAAAATGAAAATCCATCTTTCAGGGACTCAAGTCAATAACCTTAGAGACATCTTTCACTTTCCCTCTTTCTTCCCCCCATACACCCATCCAAAATATCGGCAAAGTCTATTAACACTCCTTTTAAAATATATCCAGAATCCAACACTTCTCACCACCTCCACCCCATTCACCATTCTCCAAGCCACTCTTATTTCTAGGCTGGGTTATGGTACGAGTTTTCTAACCAGTTTCCCTTTCCCTCCTATGGTCTACTCTCAGCCCCATAGCCAGAGGGAGGTTTACATATATCCAATCATGTCATTTGTCTGCCCTGAATTCCCCAGTGTCTCCCCATCTCACTCAGTGTAAAAACCAAAATCTTCACAGGATAAGGCCCTTCAGGATCTTGTCCAATTATCTCTCCAGCCTCATCTCTAGTTACTCTCGCCCTTCCTCAGCTTCAGCAACAACAGCCTCCCTGCTCTTGCAGAAACGAGCCAGGCACACTTCTGCCCCAGGGTCCATGCTCTTGCCGTTCCTGTTATCTAGAATACTCTTTCATCTGATTTATCCGAGATTTACTCCCTTACCTCCTTTGGGAATGTGCTCACGTGTTACCTTGCCAGCAAAATCTTCCCTGACCACCCTCTTAAAAAGTGCAACCCCCTCTCCAGAATCCCTTATCTCTTTGCTTCATTTTTGCACATAGCTCTTATCTCTATCTGACATTTTATACATTTTATATGTTTTAATTATTATTTAGTTGTTTTATTGATTTATTTTTGTTGGGCTCCTTCTGCTAGAATATAAGCTCCTTGATGGTAAGGATTTCTGTCTGTTTTGCTCACTGCTGAATCCCCAGGGCCTAGAACAGTTCTTAGCACATGGTAAACACCTAATAAACACTTGAATGAATGAATAAGCCCCGTAGCGTGGATATAAGAGCCTCCATTTCTGGACATGACCAAGTGATGAAACGTGGTAGTTAACCTGCCAGACTTAAGATAATGGGGAGAACTCAACATGCTCTAAAGAGAGAGGAAAAGAAAAACAAAGGCAGGGTGTACCGAGAAAGGCCCAGCATCACTGGGGGGTACCTGAGAGGAGCCAGAGAGAAAGTTCTTCCCTCGGGGGTGGGCTCAAAGACTGGGGAAATCAGAACTATTTAAGGGGACTTTTAAACTAGTTTGTTGTAGGGTATCCAATGTAAATCCCAGTTCTCCACCTTCCCTACAAAATGGTGCCACCAATTCTTCTCTGCTTGGTAATGCTTCTGTGGGAGGGGATTCTGGCTGGAGAAGCGGACAAGGATTGACTTTTGCATCCAAGTTGGCTGATGTTCAACATGTTCCATGCGGAGGTCAAAGGCCAAGAGCACGGCTGATGTCTGATTGCACCTGCAGCCTTTAACCTTGCTGTGTATTTCCTTGTCTGGCTTCTGTTGAAGGGAATGGTGATTTGAACAAGGACCAGGGGTTTTAATTCATCAGACACTGTGTGCTGTGGCTTGGGTCCTGTTCATCTTAAGGGCAGCTGCTTTCCTACACATTCTTCCAGTAATACTTATAATTATTACCAATAACCCCACATACACATACAGTGTGCCAGTCACGACAGCCTGAAAAGACATGATCTCTGAGCTAAACAGCTTAGTTTCTGTTTTAATTATGGAGTTCTAGGATCTTACTCCCCTACTTTTTTCTAATACAGTTAGCTGATTTGAAGCAAGTAGCCTTTTGAGTTCCCCTCTCCGTGAATTTTGCTCCAACCCGTGCTTTGGGAGAGCTGCGGGCAAAGAAATTTCTTTGAGGCACAACAGAAGTGCTCACTGCCCCTGGAGAAGGGACAGAAAATTAAAGCATGGAGCCAAGAATCATGTTCTTTTTGTATTGTTAATATAAAATCACATTGAGATAGTATGTATATTAAGAGTTAAACTGATTCACAGAGAGAGAAAAAAAATATTTTGTAGGCTAAAAAGCCATATTCACAAAATATATATTTTATCTACATCCTGTCTGGCTTTTATCTGCCTTTATTTCCATTCTCTTTTTTCTTTTTTTTTTTTTTTTTTTTTTGGCAGTGCCGCGTGGCACACGGGATCTTAGTTCCCCCACCAGGGATCAGACCCATGCCTTCTGCAGTGGAAGTGCAGAGTCTTAACCTCTGGACCACCAGGAAAGTGCCCCCAGTGTATTTCTTGAAGTATCAATAATGTGCCATAGGCTAAAAGAGCCATAAGGATACTTTTCCTTTGGGGTTTTCTGTCCTGAAACCCTAACTCTGAGCAGCCCCTACCCCCCTTCCCCTCTCACCTAGCTTCACTCATCATGAACTTTCCATTTTGAAACTGTTAACCTTTCAGGTCCTCTCTCCAAATTATCTTTCACTCTCCAGGTTTTCTACAGGTAAAAAGAAATACATAACCTTTCCCAAATCCCTCAGATTTTTAAGCTCAATTTCATTTAATTCCAATACCACAAGTGATTAAAAAAAAAAACAGCAATGCTGTTGTTACAAGTGGATGGACGAGGACAAGGATTAGCAGTGATATCTAGTAGGTAGAGTTCAATAAAACTTCTTGAAACCAGATCAGCAAAATACTGTTAGGATATATGATGAAGCACAGGAAGAGCCTTCGGGATGTGAACCCAATTCTGCAGGCCATACTCTTCTCACAGCCATTGCAAGCATGTGTAAGTCCTACGTTTAAAAAAGAGAGAGATGGACAAATGGGCCAAGGGAATAGGACAGAGAGCCTAAAACAGGTGCATGCCTAGAAGGATACCTTGTGTAAATGGAGGTGGCACATCACAGCAGTAGAGAAAGACAGTGATTGACTAAATGGTGGTGGGTGTCCATATGGAAAATTTGAAATTGAGCAACTACTTTACAACATACACAATAAATTCCCAGTGGATTAAAAATTCAAATATGGAAGGCAAAACATTCAAACTTTTAGAAGAGAGTATCTTTACGACCCAAGGGGTTAGAGGGCAGAAAGATTTCTTAAAGCACAGAAAGTACAAACCTTATAGGATAACACTGATTGGTAAATTAGACTGTTAAAATTATGAGCTTATACTCATCAAATTACACCCTAAAAAAAGCAAAAAGGCAAGCCACAAACTGAGAATAAGTATCTGTAATAAGGTAACAAAGTATTAGTATCTCGAAAATAAAAAGAGCTCCCTATGAATGGTTGAGAAAGCAAAAAAACAGCACAATTGTTAAGTGAGTAAAAAATGTGAACAACTCTAAATATAGCCAACATATACCACATTATAATAAATATGAAAAAAGATGGTCTTTGTATGTTATCAGGAAAATGTAAATTGTAATGAGATCCACATTGGATTGGAAAATAACTAAAGTCTAATACCTAAAATAACTAGAAAGTCTGATACCAAGTGCTTGAAACAGTGTAGATCGACAGGAACTCTATTCACTGCTAATAGTAGAAAGTAATTTGGCCTTCCCTGCTGAGGTTGAAGATGTACACAGTCTGTGTATAATTCATCAAGCTCACTCCTACGTATAGATCCCAGATAAAATTCTAAAGTTAATAACATGAAATTGTATAGCATTTCACAGTTTACAAAGCACTGTTATTGGTATATGTAGTCTACAAACTATTTTTTTATCGAAGTATAGTTGATTTACAATGTTGTATTAATTCCTGCTGCACAGCAGAATGACTCAGTTATACACATATATACATTCTTTTTTCATATTCTTTTCCATTATGGTTTATCCCAGGATACTGAATGTAGTTCCCTGTGCTATACAGTAGGACCTTGTTGTTTATCCATCCTATATATCAATATACTAGTTTGCATCTGCTAACCCCAACCTCCCAGTCCATCCCTCTCCCAGTCCCCTCCCCTTTGGTAACCACAAGTCTGTTCTCTATGTCTGTGAGTGTGTTTCTGTTTTGTAGATAGGTTCATTTTTGCCATATTTTAGATTCCACGTATAAGTGATATAAGGTATTTGTCTTTCTATTTCTGACTTACTTCACTTAGTGTGATAATCTCTAGGTCCATCCATGTTACTGAAAATGGCATTATTTCATTCTTTTTTATGGCTGAGTAGTATTCCGTTGTCTATATGTACCACATCTTCTTTATCCATTCATCTGTCAATGGACATTTAGGTTGCTTCCATGTCTTAGCTGTTGTGAATAGTGCTGCTATGAACATTGGGGTGCATGTATCTTTTTGAATTATAGTTTTGTCTGGATATACACCCAGGAGTGGGATTTCTAGATCATATAGTAGTTCTATTTTTAGTTTTCTGAGGAACCTCCCTACTGTTTTCCAAAGTGGCTGCACCAACTTACATTCCCACAAAGAGTGTAGGAGGGTTCCCTTTTCTCCACACCCTCTCCAGCATTTGTTATTTGGTCTACAAACTACTTTTAATCCACTTTTAGTAGGCAGTATTAACTCTACTTTTCACAGAGGTTTAGTTATCCTTCTAAGGTGACATGATTGGTGAGTGGCATTGACACTCGCCTGTGTAAATTTCCCCATCTCCTGGTAATGACCCCCACTTTTGTCTGGGGATCTACCCTCCCTACTCTTATGGGATCTGGATGAGGCTCCATCCAGACATGGTCAATTAAAGCACCACAGTGATTGGTCCAGGGATAACATGGATCCCTAGGCCTGTTCATTCAGAGTGAACCTAAGGACTTCTGGAAAATTGTCCTGCACTTTCTTGCTGGTCTAGAGCCTGGGAGAAGATGAGACCAGAGCTGATGTAAGCTGCCTTGTAGAGTCTGAGAAAGAGGCAGAGGTAGAGTTGAGGGGTGGAAAGAAAAGAAGCCTTCGCAACATAATTTATAACTCTGAGCTACTTGAAGCCAGATTTACCCCTGAACATCTAAGTTACTTAAGCAAGAAACTCCCTTTTTGCTTGAGTGATTGAGTTACCCTTTCTGCAATGTACAAGCCAAAGAATTCTGGACCATACAATGACAAAGCCAAAAGTAGAGCCCAGCTGTCCCAATGTCCACTGTTCTTTCCATAGCTCTACCCAGCAGGATGTGGCTGGTAGGCTCCAAAGCCAACAAGAAAAAATGGAAATAGTGTTTTGCTTTTACTAAGACAGGACTCTTGGAGGTTTTCCCCAGCCTATTACACCTGAAAATATTTTTTTCTCTTATTTCTATGGGTATATATCTAGTTTGTATCTTATCCCATTCAAGATCAACAACTTCATCACTGAAGTAATTTCTTTGTCAAAAATCCCCCTTAGGGCTTCCCTGGTGGCACAGTGGTTGAGAATCTGCCTGCCAATGCAGGGGACACGGGTTCGAGCCCTGGTCTGGGAAGATCCCACATGCCACGGAGCAACTAGCCCCGTGAGCCACAAATACTGAGCCTGCGCGTCTGGAGCCTGTGCTCTGCAACGAGAGGCCGCGATAGTGAGAGGCCCGCGCACCGCGATGAGGAGTGGCCCCCACTTGCCGCAACTAGAGAAAGCCCTCACACAGAAACGAAGAGCCAACACAGCCATAAATAAATGAATAAATAAATAAATAAATAAATAAATAAATAAATAAATAAAAATCCCCCTTAACACAGTCAAGGACAACATTATGTAATTTTAGATAAATTCATCCAAGCTACCAATGGGGATATATGTATATGCATAGCTGATTCACTTTGTTATAAAGCAGAAACGAACACACCATTGTAAAGCAATTATACTCCAATAAAGATGTTAAAAATTTTTTAATATAAATAAATAAATATGATCAAAGTGAGGATATATGTTAAATTATTATCATGAAAGGGGTGTAGACTATATGATTCAACAAGAAGACTGAAGTCTGATGACACTGTGAAGAAAATAACCAACACCACAGCGTTGTAAATGACATTTCCTCTCCCCACAGGAGAGTGGACAATTGTCAGAGCTGTCACGAAGACATTCATCTTCTGACAGAGGCTGACTGCACCTGGAGAGAGGGGCCACCCTGCCAGCTGGGGTCAGTGAGCTGGAACTGTGGGTCTGGAAACCACACCGTAATTGCAAGACCACAGTCCCCAAACCCAGTCTGACAAGTGTGAATGTACCTCTGGGGACATCACGGGAATTCCAGAATGGTGATCACCAACGTGGATAACAAAAGCCATCCCCAGTCAGAGCAGATAAGTCAGGTTATCAAAGAATGAGCGTGAGATAGCCACCCAGCTGCTAAAATTGTAAAGCACTCAGAGTTGGTCTTCAAAGTCTCCACTGCTCCTTCGATCCCCTCCTGGACCTTCTGGCTTCCCTTCCCCCTATCCCCACAGACCCACAATAAGGTACTCGATTCGGACATACCCTCTGGGAAAGGGCTTAAAGCTCCAAATCAAATCTCTTTCTCTCTTTCCATCTCATTCACCAGAATTTCCATTCCCTCACAGAATCATGAACATTGGAGGCATGCAGTGCTAGGTTAGAAGCCAAACCATGCCACTGACAAATGAATGAAGCTGGACAAGTTAGCTAACACTCCTAAGCATCAATTTCCTCATCTGAAAAGTGGGAATAGTAATATCCCCTCACTCATAGAGTTATTGAGAGAATTCACTGAGATAAAGCATGTAATGCAGTTTATCCAATGGGTGGTCCATAGGAAAATCCCAATAAGCATCAGTAATTATTATTATTGCTACTAGTAATAATAATAGTGATACAGATAAAGATGATCAATAGGTCTAACCATCCTGTGGGAGTTTGTCTACTTTTGAAAAAAGAGCTTAATTGCTGGTTGATAACTTTTTGGAAGGACCCATTCACCATTTGCATTTTGCCGCCACTGTTTTTGCCTGTGGGGCTTTCTGTAGGACAGATCATGTATTCCTTACTGTAGTAGATTTCAATATTCCTTTTTCACAGGATCTATCAGCTCTGAAATAAGTCTTTATACATAGCATGTAACCAACCCAAATGATGCCAAACAAGGCGCTAGCCCAAAGATCCAATACTAGCAATATGCAAGACCTTTTCCCCCTTTCCTTTAGTGATTTACTTTAAGAATAAATTACTTTTCTTTAAAGGTCACTTTGTTGCTTTAGAACACTTTCCACCTGGCACTATCTTCTTGCTGTAGGGAATTGCACAAAAGATGATTTATGCAATATTTCCTAAGATTTTATTTATTATATTATTGCAATTCTCCCAGAAAAAAAAAAACCTCAAGATGTTGACTAAGTAAAATGATTTGCCTGAAAATACAAATTTTATCAGAAATAAAAATAACAAGCAATGTATTTTATATAATTTTCCACCTGGGTAAGACATAATATTTAATTACAATTAATGTTTATTGAATACTTACTATATGCCCAGCAGTATACACTAAGGGTTTTATATGTATCATCTCATTGAGTCCTGACAATTATTTTATCAGGTAAGTTATTATTATTCTCATTTTTAAAACAAGAAATATAATATAACTTAGCCAAAGTCACACACTAGCAAGGGCTGAGTGGAGAACAGATTTATCTTACTCTCTAATTCAAGCTTGTTGATCAAGCAAGACCCAACTTTTGAGCATGACACCTCCAAAAGGCCATGTTGGAAAATGTTCATTGGGATAGCTGTGAAGTCCTGAATCACAACAGCCAATTCCAGTAAATCTTATAGACTCTACCCTCTTAGCTTCTTCAAAACATCCATCCTGAACTTCCCATCCAATAGGATGGGGCACGAGAATTTCCTAGTTCTAAGGCAGATTCATCATGAAAAAAATCAGGTACAATAATGATTATCTGCCCAGACATATATTGCCTTCCATCCTTCCTGTAACGTTTTGAGGTGTGTATCACTCCCATTTGACAGTTGAGGAAATAAGGATCTGAGAGATTAAGTCAGAGACCAGAGCCTGCTCTCAGCTCACAGGGATGTTCTTTTGGCCCACAGAGTAGTATTGAAATATTTGAGCCAACATTTAAAGATTGGATGACATGCTAAAAACTGGATTTCTGGATTCTGTTGAGACTCTCAAATTCCCAGAAACCCTGGCCACATTCCTTCCTGGCATCAATAGCTAAAGCTGAGGAGTAGTTGCCCAGGGCCCGTTGTCTCCAATCACCACTGTCCCCATCAGCATCACCCATTTCCTTTTAGCATAAATATCCACTGGTTCCCACCTCTCATAAGAACAGGCAGAATATTACAACCAATTGAGTGATCTTCAGAAGACCCGAGCCATGGGAAATACGCACTCTGCCATAGCCACCATCTCCAAAAGATGCCCACCTGCTGGGCAAAAAGGAGAGCCACAGAGGAATGACACAGATACAGGACACTGAATGTATTCTCTCCGTCTATTTGAAACACTATTTGCCACACGACACACTTTAAATTGTTGCAGAACACTGTTTTCATTAATTGTCTTGTGTGTCTATTATACAGGCAGCTTTTTTATTTTCCCACAAGAGTTGCCTAGGAACAATTCTAATAAAAGACTCAGATCATACAGTATCCATTTTCTCCCTATTTTCAGTAGTAGGACCCCTGAGTTTTAGCTAGAAAACTAGCCACCCAAGAAGAAACTACATTTCCCAGACTCCCTTGTGGTTAAGTGTGGCCATGTGACTTACTTAGACCAATGGGATGTAGCCAACTTCAGGGTCTTCTAAAAGATTGACCTGCCCCAAGCTAGACCACCAATGTGGAAGTGCGCCAGCATCAGCCCTAAGCACATTTGAGGAGATTACAGGGCAATAAGATGGAAGGCACCAGGGTCTCAGAATGTCCTCATAGAGCAAAGCCACCCTACCAGCCCAAGTGAGCTCATTCTAGACTGTTCTTGGGAGATAAATAAGCCTATTTTCTTAAGCCACTATAGTTTATATGTTTTTGTTCCAGGTGCCTTCCTCCCCTTATCCACTCCCACTCCTTCCATTTTCAGGCATCCTTCGTTCTTCCTCGGGTTTCAGAGGATGAGCTGTCCTTCCTTCACTGCATAAAGTACAGCCTTAAATCCTAACACAGCTTCTGGGGAGCAGTATGGCCTCGGGCAAGTTCCTTACCTTCTTTGAACCTAATCTGCAAAATAGTTGGAAGGAGTTGTCAAAATGAGAGAGTACAGGCACATCTACCTTGTATTCTGGGATGTCTTTAGCCTATATCTTAACTTACACGACCACTTTCCAACGTATTTTTCTCTAATGCATACTTGAGCCCACACTCCACACTTTATCAATGGTACCCCCATTACCCTTAGGAGTGAATCCAAGTTTTAAAAAAAAGTTTAAAAGACCCCAGATGACTGGACCCCAGTGTCACCTCCAGGCACGCTCTCTAGGCAGCCGGGGATGCTGTCGTTTAGTTGGGAAAAGACCCTTTGCCCAGTAGGCCTGTAACTCTTGTTTTAATTCCTTGCACTCTTGAGTTTCCTACAGGTCAGCCAACCAGAAGGCTGCACAGTGTAGGGGTTAAGACCAGAGGAATCAGGCAGACCTGGGTTATAATACTGTCTGCACCACTTCCTGCTGTGACCTCTAGCAAAGCACTTAACTTCCCTGTAAAATGGGTATGATCCTATGACTCAGCTCAGGTTGTTCTGATCATTAAATCAGATACTATACAGAGAGCCCTCGGCTGAGTGTATTGCATGTAGTAAACACTCAATAAATAGTTAGCATTGCAGCTTTCCTTACTAGCTTTTTTAGTTTGTTACAGCACAGAAGAAACATTGAACAACCTCCCACCCCTCGGCCTCTACCCAAGGATATATTCAGGGATGTACACAGTGAGTGTCACATCCTAAATTGCATCTCCCTGATGACAATGTGCCAGTGACACAGGATGAAGTCCAAGCCCAAGCCCTCTCCCACACACCTGCCTGTCTAGTGCATTCGGGGAGAGGTGAAGCGGTCTGTGAGTAGCCAACTCCCAGCATCCTTGTGCTCAGGCATCAGCTCCAGATCCTTCTCTACCAGTTTGCCCTGAGGAACCAGAAGCAAGTTGACTCTGGCTTTTGGAATTCTCTCTTGGAACCCTCAGGAATAAAAGTCCCTCCCGTAAAACCCCCAAAGCCCAGCTCTATTGTGGTCCAGTCACGCATTCTTTAAAACAACAAGCAGGACTTCCCAGGTGGTCCAGTGGTAAAGAACCCGCCTTCCAATGCAGGGGACACAGGTTTGATCCCTGGTCGGGGAACTAAGATCCCACATGCTGCGGGGCAACTAAGCCTGCGTGCCACAACTACAGAGCCCACATGCCCTGGCTGCGTGCCACAACTGGAGAGAGAAAACCCACAGGCCGCAACTAGAGAGAAACCTGCACGCTGTAACAAATTTCCCATGTGCCACAACTAAGATCCCATGTGCCAACACAGCCAAAAAAATAAGGAAAATAAAATTTAAAAAGATTCCTACACTAAAACAACAACAACAAGCCAGTAACCGAAAAGTAATTTTTTTTTTTTTTTTTTTTTTTGCGGCACGCGGGCCTCTCACTGTTATGGCCTCTCCCGTTGCGGAGCACAGGCTCCGGATGCGCAGGCTCAGCGGCCATGGCTCACGGGCCCAGCCGCTCCGCGGCATGTGGGATCCTCCTGGACCAGGGCACGAACCCGTGTCCCCTGCATCGGCAGGCGGACTCTCAACCACTGCGCCACCAGGAAAGCCCCCAAAAAGTAATTTTTAATTAGCATTGTACTGCAGTTGCTCTCAAAGAACACCAAAGAGGGAACACAACTTGTTAGAAATTCTCTCTTCCCTTTAATTCATTTCCAATTATTCCTCAAACCCTGCAACTGTCCCAAAGGCTCTCAACCTTCTCCCTAAAGCAAGACACATGCACACAGCCCACCAGTGGTATGCCAGAGCCGGCTTGCACCAGCTTGAAAGAGCCAATTTTTCAATTTTCAGGAATTTTGCCACTGGTTGTTCAATGCAGCCATTATTAAAAATTAAATTATAGAGGGCCTCCCTGGTGGCGCAAGTGGTTGAGAGTCCGCCTGCCGATGCAGGGATACGGGTTCGTGCCCCGGTCTGGGAGGATCCCATATGCCGCGGAGCGGCTGGGCCCGTGAGCCATGGCCGCTGAGCCTGCGCGTCCGGAGCCTGTGCTCCGCAACGGGGGAGGCCACAACAGTGAGAGGCCCGCATACCGCAAAAAAAAAAAAAAAAAAAAATTAAATTATAGAAACTTAAAACAAAATAAATTATACACCAAAGTGATAAATATGCAATACTCAGAGGATAAAGAGGAATGAATGTGCAACATGAGTGAATCTCAAAATAGTTATGATGAAGCCAGACAAGAAAAGAGTGCATGCAGAGTGATTCCACTTATAGAAAAAAAAATCACCCTTATAGTGATGGAAAGCCGACCAGTGGTCATCTGAGGGCAGGGCTTGGAGGCAGTGGAAGAGACAGGTTATAAAGGGACATGAGGAGATTTGTGGGTATTTGATTTGATTGTGGTAGTAGTTTCACAGGTACATACAAATGTCAAAATTTATCAAATTCAAGTACGTGCAATTTACTGTATGTCAGTTATACTTCAAGAAGCTGTAATAAACACTTAGAAATCCATCACTCTCTAATTATTTTACTACATTTTACTACTATCTATATACTCTTAAGGTTTCTTTACACTCTGTATCTGTAATGTGGAGATACTATACAATAGTGCTTCTGGCCTCTGTTCCCAATTCCATTTTCAGTGACCTCATGTTGGTAGCTTGAAATTGGCCATGATGGGCGTGTTTACACCATGGAAATCAGCAGACACTCCAAACCAGGGCTTGATTTTTTGTTTTCTTGGTTGTCAAGACTTAAGAAAGTCATGGAAAAAATGCTAGTAATACAGATTAAACTTAAAACTGTGTTATGCCTTACATTGTGAACAGCACAAAAAATTAAGAAAAGATTCTTTCGGGGCTCCAAAACTATTATCCGACTTAGCAAAAAAGTCAGTCACTCACATCACTGATGAATGTGTAAAGTTAAACATATTCTTTGTTGTTTCACTTTCTTATGTCTAACTTGTTAAAATAAATGAAAATATTAACCAACGTTTATGTGAGAACGATATTCATTTATCAGTTGCAATGGATCTAAGAGTTCAACAAAAATCAATGAAAGCATTCTGTGGGAATCAGTTGTTTATAAAGAATTTATAATAAAGAGTATTACATATTTTATTACCTGTAAATTGTGCATGACACAATAAAATCTATAATAAACTTACTTATGTATGTGTACACACACACAGAGTTTTGTTTTTTCAGAAAGCCTGTATTAAACATTTAGCAGCATTGCATCACTATGATGTCGCTGTGATGTCATGTGCAAGAAAACCATTCCATTTGATGGTGTCCCTGTCTTTCCTTCACATTAGGTCTTTATTCTGTAGCTCTCTGTTTGAGGGGTTTTTTTAAATTTATTTTTGCTTGTTTTTCTTTTTTGGGGGGGTTGTTCAATTTTCCCAATTCCAGAAAATAAAAAAGAAAGACTCTAGAATGACCAAGCTAGAATCCTTCCTCCTTAGTGAAGGAGGAAGATTGCAACCACTTCAATATAACCTGTTCTCTTCTCCTTTATTTCTGCCACGTGCAGATTTTTGGCTCAGTGCTTTAGAGCTGACAAGATGCATGCACACGACTATGCTGCTCTAACCCAGCTGGCTCTTTGCACCTCCACGCCCCCCTTTAAGCCGCTTCACTAAGGTCCTGTCATAAAATCCAGTATCTGTATGCTGAAGGCATTGCAGACAGAAGTATAGATGTTCCTTGCATAACATCCTCCAAGCTCAGAGGTGACAAGCAAAGCCTCAAACCCAAGATGGCCTGACCATAAAATCATATCAACACTCTGATTATAGAGATAGAAACATTCATAGGTTTTCCTGCAAGGCCTGGAAAGACGCAAACTCGTTTGTCTGGGTGGTAAAAATGTAGGTGAACTTTTTCCTGTGTTTTGTATTCTGTTCATGTCACTCTTGTTTGCATAACTATGGAAATGATTTGGGGGATGTATTTATGTATAGCATATCAAAATAGAGAAATTGCATTTGATTTGCTTTGTTCCTATTCACCCTGAAGCACAAAGTGTTGTACAAATTTCTTATATTCACCTCTATTCTGCAACCCTGCCACTCCCACTCCCATTACAGTAAGCCCCCTACACACGAACAAGTTCCATTCCAAGAGCAGTTTCGTAAATCCAATTTGTTCTTAAGTCCAACAAAGTTAGCCTAGGTACCCAACTGACACAGTCGGCTATATAGTACTATAACGTAATAGGTTTATAATACTTTTCACACAAATAATACATAAAAAACAAACACAAAAAAATAAAGAAAACATTTTTAATCTTACGGTCCAGTACCTTGAAAAGTACAGTAGTACAGTACAACAGCTGGCATACAGGGGCTGGCATCGAGTGAACAGGCAAGAAGAGTTACTGCCTGGAGGAGGGAGAGGAGGTGGGAGATGGTAGAGGCGAAGGATCGTCAGCTATAGGAGATGGAGGGCAAGCTGCAATTTCACTCACGCCTGATGTTGATGGAAAGCACTTTCGCGTCTTCAAAAGTTCACAACTTGAATGTTCGTATGTAGGGGACTTACTGTATGTAGCAGGTGTTTGATAAATGTTAGTTGAATGAATGAATGAAAGTCCCCTGCTATCTGGGTTCTTAGAAAGCACCATGTTGGCTGAAGGGAAGAGAAATGCTGTGTCCTAGCTTGTTGTATTCAGCTGGACAGGTTGGGTACTTTATAGCTTTAGGAAGGTGTGATTTATGTCATGTGTATGTGAATGGCACCCCCAGTGATCACACAGGAAGATCCGATTCCACCTCTAGACGATCATTCCTCGAGGGCAGGGACCCGGCCTTATTTGCATCGGTTCTGCGTATGACACCTAGCAAGGTGCTCCACACCTGGCTATTCGAGGAGTGAATGTATATGTCCAATAGAATTTTTCACAAAGCCGTGGTAGCCAAGGGTTTCTCTTCGTCACGTTAAGGATATTTTCATCTTTAGAACTGTGCTGAATAGTACAAAATGATGTCCTTTCCTCCCTATAGGCAGTCATTCACTGAGCAGAATTTACTGAAATACCTGCTGTGTGCCAGACACAGGCGCTGCTTTGGACGCTGAAGATACGGTGGTGAGTAAAACAAAGGCCCTGGCCTCAGGGAGCTTACATTCTAGTGAAGAACAGACAAGAAACATATTAGCCAAGTAAGTGTATAATGTAATGTCAGGTAGTAGGAAATGATAGGAAGAACTTTAGTGCCAAGTTAGAGGATAGAGGAGAACAGAGAGCAATTTCAGGGAAAATGGTTAGGGCAGGCCTCGGTGAGGGCGTGATGTTTAAGCAGCTCTAAGTACAGGAAGTGATGAGGTGACGTGAGCCAGTATCTAGGTTGGGAAGCCCCTCCCCAGGCCCAGGGCAGAGCGTGTGGAAAAGCCTGGACACGGCAATGAACTTGATGTGATGAGGAAGAGCAAAGAGGCTGGCAGGAGTGAGTGGAAAGTGGTAGAAGAAAAATACCAGAAAATCCTTGCATTCTGGCCTCCTCTTTCTAGGTTCCATGAAACCCTTCAGTTAAGAATCAGTGTGGTGGTGGTGGGTTTTTTTTTAAGTCACTCCTTATGTCAGGTTACCAGCTGACAGCATCATTCAACATTTTTTTTTACACCTTTACATTCCAAGCCTTTCTTTTTGATATGAAACGCTGAATATTTTTCTTAGGATGCTCTCATTTCTTCAAGCAGTACAAGCTTTCTTTTTTTAAAAGAAATGTGTGTGGAGGGATTGTCCCCTCCATATTCCCACTAATGTCCGCGACGAGTCAGATTTTTGCTAATTATAATTTCGAAAACGGCCTTTTCCTGACTTTACTCCAATTTCTAAGCATCTCCTGTGTGTTGGCTGTTGGCAGTGTGACCATAAACAAGATGGCTCAGGCAAAAAGCAAACAAGAGTTTCACTATGGAAAATAAAGAGGGTTGAATCTGTATATCTTTGTTTCCCTAAGTATGTGATGTAGCTAAAACCATTCACCATTGCTCTTTACAGGGAGAGCCTGGTTAAATATTAACACTTTTTATCTTAACAGAGGTTCCTTTTGTTTCTTGTTAACCAAGTCCAATTTGACCAAAGCATTTCTTCTCTTCTTCTGGAAGTACTTGTAGGCAGAGTTATATTGAAGGCTCTAGAAAATAATTCCTGCACATTTTTTTCCTACTATGGAACACTGAGCAGTGGGGTGATGTGAAATACTTTATGATCAGATGGGTTGTGCTGAGAATATTCTTTTTTCTGGATGGACCAAGTCATAAGAGTCGAAAACCACAAGTCAGTTTCACTTGATCTCTATGATACCATTTCTCTCTCCCTCACACTACCTTCCCAGGAAATAAATGATCGCTCATTTGGCAGGTCAAAGTAATAGCCACATTCACATTAGAGCTTCTGAAGTATCGGGATAGAGTGCGCTCAATGACCTTGTAAACGGTGGTTAAAACGCCAATTAGTCTTTCATAAAACCTTGAGAGAGGCTATAAAACAATGCACGTTCCTCTCCCTTTCCTAGCCTATTCCGTGCGAAAAACATGCAGTTCAGAACTTGGGAGAGAGGGGAGGGAAGAACGGTGTATATATTTTGAAAAAGCTCCCAGGATTTCATGGTGATTCTCTTGTTCAGTCATTTTCTCCTCCTCCTTCTTTATTGTTCCTCTGTTGTGTGGCTGTATTGCTATAACGTTTTTATCCCCCACCTTACAAATTTGAGGAGGTATTGTTTCTTTCTCCACTCATTCTTCTTCTGACTGTTTCCATATTTTCTCAATACCTCTTCCTTTCCTTTTATACCTTCTCTCACAGCTGATCATACTACAGAATTCAAGTTTATTTTTATTTTTTTATTTTTATTTTTATTTTTATTTTTTTGCGGTACGTGGGCCTCTCACTGTTGTGGCATCTCCCATTGTGGAGCACAGGCTCCGGACGCGCAGGCTCAGCGGCCATGGCTCACGGGCCCAGCCACTCCACGGCATGTGGGATCTTCCCGGACCGGGTCACGAACCCGTGTCCCCTGCATCGGCAGGCGGACTCTAAACCACTGCGCCACCAGTGAAGCCCCAAGTTTATTTTTAAATAGTCATGGTATCTCTGAAATTAAGTTCATGCTCGCCATTCTTCATTGTAAAATCAGAGTTTGGAGGAGGAGAAAGGAACTAACATTTATTAAACACCTTAGTGCCAGACATTATGCAAGGTGCTCTGAGGACATAAATTCACTTAATCACTTTAGCAGTGGTAGTAGATTAGATTATTTTTCAGAAATGTTCACTCCCTGCCCCTCACTTTCCTGGGAAGTGTAGACTTTCTGCTCCAGGTATGTTGAGTTTGCCTATGTGACTTGCTTTTGCTTCTATGGGGCAGGGTGTATTTTCCCTCCCCTTGGCTTTGGCCTCAGTCATGTGATCAGCTTTGACCAATAGTGTGTTAATAGATGGGATACAAGCAAAGATTTGAAATAAGGCAACACATTCTCAGGCAGCCCTCTGGTCCCAGGAGAGGAATGAGGCTCTCAGAGAACAAAACCACTCCAAGCCAGCAGTACTATTTACAATAGCCAAGACATGGAAGCAACATAAATGTCCATCGACAGGTGAATGGATAAAGAAGATGTGGTACATACACACAGTGGAATATTACTCAGCCATAAAAAAGAATGAAATAATGCCACTTGCAGCAACATGGATGGACCTAGAGATTATCATACTAAGTGAAGTAAGCCAGAGAAAGAGAAATATCATCAGATGATATCACTTATATGTGGAATCTAAAAATTTATACAAGTGAACTAATTTATAAAACAGAAACAGACTCACAGACTTAGAAAACAAACTGATGGTTACCAAAGGGGAAAGGTGGCTGGGAGAGATAAATCAGGAGTTTGGGATTAACAGATATACACTACTATACATAAAATAGATAAACAACAGGGACCTACTGTATAGCACAGGGAACTATATTCAATATCTTGTGATAACCTATAACAGAAAAGAATCTGAAAAAGAATATATATATATGCATATATGATAAGCATATATATATATATGAATCATTTTGCCGTACACCTGAAACTAACACAACTTTGTAAATCAACTATAGTTCAATAAAAAATAATTTTTTAAAAAACTAGCCCAGATTAGCCACCTCCCAGCTGACCCACACAACATAAACAAAGCTTTATTGCATTATGCCACTGCAATTTTGTGGCGTTTATTACACAGCAATAGCTAACCAATGCACAAGCCTATGAAGTAAATAGTAATATCCCTTTTTAGCCAAAATGGAAACAGAATAAGAACAAGCCTGTAGTCCCCCAGCTAGTATTATGCAGAGCCAGGATTCACACAAAAGTCTGTCTAATCTAAACTCCAATGCTCTTTTACCTACAGCATGCTTCTTCTTGAAACTTTATATTCCTCTTTCCAAAAAACAAACAAAATTAATTTTATTTTTACTTTCATGTGTCTCTTGGTTGATTTTTACTAAGGTCCATAGCCCTCCCCAGAAAGTGTCTCCTTTTCCCAGCCCAGAAATTTGACTTCCTAGAATCACTTTTCTCCTTTTTTTTGGGTGAGTTCTCAATATGGCCCACTGATAACAGGAATAAAAACCTAATAACTGGTTATTCCATAAATGTATTTTTATATATACGTAGTTTGTTTTTTAAGCTCATAATTGATCAGATATGAAGAGCAAGCGCTGGGTGCCAGTGTGTGATGGGTAATCACTTTCTCCCCTCCTCTAGCCTGGAGGCCAAGCGTGTGATAAAACAAGAGTATTCCAATTGCTGGGCCCTGATAACACTGTTCTCAGCAGGAATTGGTCGCCTTACTGCTGAGTCACTTGTCATTATTTTTCAGAACTGATAGTACTGAATAAAAAAAGGATCAGGAAATGGGACAAATACAGTGCCCAGTAGTTTTAAGAGGTCAGAAGACTCCACTGGCTATTTGAGATTAATCAGTTTAACTTCAATATCCGCAAAGGTACTTGAAAAAAGAGTCAATTTGAAATGATGCTGTAGTCAACTGATGGCCAGCTAGAAGGGTTCCCACTTCCCTAGCTTAACCCTGTGTGGTAAATCTTTAAATATCACCAACGATGGTTGTAAAGTTGATGGGGAATACTGGTTTTTTGTTAATCCATCTCTGGGATACACTTCCGAATTTCTCAACCTGGGCACTACTGACATTTTGGCCTGGATAAGGTTTGTTATCAGGGCTACCCTATGCATTGTAGATGTTTAGCCATACACCCTGGCCTCGACCTCCGAGATGTCAAAGTCTCCAGACATTGCCAAATGCCCCCAGGGGTCTAAAAACAGCCGCTGGTTGAGAACCACTGGGGCGCATAAACACTGCCTCTGATGGCATTTGTTTGGTATAACACACTGTAATGTGACCTGCTTTCCTTCAACCTTCCCAGCCTCTGATCTGTACTTGCTGATCTTGCTCACAGGGATATTACATAGACTGTCAGTTCTCAAAGTTCCACAGTCTCCCCCTGTTCCTTCTGGGACTCAGCAGGGTGGCCCGCCTCCCTCTCCCCCTTCCTTGGGTATCTGTCACCTGGTAAGCCATTTGAGGACACCCCCATGGCACTGCTGCCAGTGCCCATCAGGACATACATGCTGCCTCCAGGAGCATTTAAAGATGCCAGCCCTGGGGCCTCCCTGGTGGCGCAAGTGGTTGAGAGTCCGCCTGCCGATGCAGGGGATATGGGTTCGTGCCCCGGTCTGGGAGGATCCCATATGCCGCGGAGCGGCTGGGCCCGTGAGCCATGGCCGCTGAGCCTGCGCGTCCGGAGCCTGCGCGTCCGGAGACTGTGCTCTGCAACGGGGGAGGCCACAACAGTGAGAGGCCCGCATACCGCAAAAAAAAAAAAAAAAAAAGATGCCAGCCCTGGAGATGGCAGACTGATACCCCTTCCCTAGAGTCCCCACTGCACCAGAATCATCTGGGCGCCCTGTCGGAGGGCCTCTGTGTGCCAGGCTGCTTCACCTGGGCATCAAACGAATACTCTGTGACTTGCCTCTCCCTCCCACTTCCCAGAATCTGTCAGGAAAAGAATCCTTTGGGGAAAATGAATGTTTCTTAAACCATTAGGCCAGGACTTTTCAAATTGACTGCGTGAAGAATCACGTGGGAGAACATGTTAAAATGCGGACCCTGATTCAGGAGATCAGGGATGGGGCCCCCAGGTGAGGCTGGCCCTGTACTCCACATTGAGCAGCAAGGTTGTAGTGGATGTCAGAGTCTCCTGGAGTGCAGGTTCGTAGGCCCTTCCACCAGAGATTCTGATTCAGAGGGTCTAAGTGGAACCCGGACATCTATGTTTTGGGGGGTTTTTTTATATTCTTTTTTTTTTCATATTCTTTTCCATTATGGTTTATCATAGGATATTGAATATAGTTCCCTTTGCTATACAGTAGGACCTTGTTGCTTATCCATCCTATATACAATGGCTTACATCTGCTAACCTCCCACTCCATCCCTCCCCTAACCCCCTCCCTCTTGACAACCACACGTCTGTTCTCTACAGGCATCTGTGTTTTCAACAACGTTCCCCAGGTAGCTCAGAGTTCACACTTAGACAACCACCTCATTGCTGCCACCCTCATCTTTGTAAGACTAACAAACACGTTCCCAGGGGCTGAGTCTACAATTCTGTTTGCACAGGAATGTCCTCTTTCTACTTATAAGCTCTCTCCCTACAGGCAGATTGCCAAATGCAAATTTGTCTTTCTCTTTCTGACTTAGTTCACTTAGTATGATCATCTCTAGGTCCATCCATGTTGCTTCAAATGGCGTTATTTCATTCTTTTTATGGCTGAGTAGTATTCCATTGTATATACGTACCACATCTTCTTTATCCATTCATGGACATTTAGGTTGCTTTCATATTTTGGCTATTGTGAATAGTGCTGCTATGAACATTGGGGTGCATATATCCTTTTGAATCAGCATTTTCTCCAGATATATGCCCAGGAGTGGGAGGGCCAGATCATATGTTAGCTCTATTTTTAGTTTTCTAAGGAACCTCCATACTGTTCTCCATAGTGGCTGTTAACAATTTACATTCCCACCAACAGTGTAGGAGGGTTCCCTTTTCTCCACATCATCCCCAGCATTTGTTATTTGTAGAGTTTTTTTTGTTTTGTTTTGTTTTTGCAGTACGCGGGCCTCTCACTGTTGTGGCCTCTCCCATTGCAGAGCACAGGCTCCGGACGCGCAGGCCCAGCGGCCACGGCTCACGGGCGCAGCCACTCCCCGGCATGTGGGCTCTTCCCGGACCAGGGCATGAACCCGTGTCCCCTGCATCAGCAGGCAGACTCTCAACCACTGCGCCACCAGGGAAGCCCATTTGTAGAGTTTTTAATGATGGCCATTCTGACCAATGTGAGGTGGTACCTCATTGTAGTTTTGATTTGCATGTCTCTAATAATTAGGGATGTTGAGCATCTTTTCACATGCCTATTGGCCATTTGTATTTCTTCTCTGGAGAAAAAATGACTAGGATAAATACAGCATTTAAATACCACAGTTTAGGAAATGTCACATTTTTCTGAGTATTTCTCCTTGATGGCATGTTTCCATGTGAATTTAAAAGGTGAGTGTTCACTGTTTTGCCCTCTGGTGTTTCTCTAAGTTCACCTCCACCCCAGCCCCATTACCCACTAACCCATAATGGCATCCATCAAGCTCTTCAATAAGGACAGTACACGAAACAATGTCCCGACAGATCTACCGGGATCAGGCTAATTCTACCCAGGAAGAAAATATCATTTTCTATTTTCATAATAGACTTTTGAAGAAACCTATCATATTACTCTCCTTCTTTATGAAAACCTATATTGCAAAGGATAAGCCGCTAAGCCAAAGCAGATCAATAAATATGCCATATGGTTCATCTCAATTCCAGTTTTCTCCACTTCTAACTTCAAAATTGATATTCATCTCATTGCACATTATTTTTGTAAGAAGAAATGATCAACAATTTACATTTTAGGTTATGATCCAATCTCCTAATCTCTTAAGAAATATGGATTCAGTGACCACATAGCCTAGATCTTCCAGGTCAACCCAATTTCAAATGTTTTTCAGTTGTCATCTTTGGGTCCTGGTCTGAGGTTCACCCCTGTTTCTGACAATGCATTCTTATTTTTCCCCTTTAAAATAAGGAAATACACTTTCCCCTCAATCTGAAAATCTGCTATCTCACATTTTTTCTGGAATAGATTTGATTCAGCTAACCTGAATCCTTCCCAAATCTTCCCTCACTCCCAATTCTACTTTTCCTTCTAATTCCCAAGGGCCTTCATCCATTTCTATCATGTCAGATTTCTATTATTTACCTAAGGATTATTATGATAGTTGCTTGCTTTGCTATTGCACATACGTACATTTGTATGCATCTATCTTGCCTAGACTGTGATCTCTTTGAAAACAGGGGCCCTGTGGCATTTGCTTTTGTATCTATATGCCTAACACAATATATGTTCAATAATCGTATGTTTTAAGTTAACAAAAATAAGTAAATATGGTTTTGCTCATAGTTAAGTACAGAAGTGGGATTTCTGGGCACTACAGAGAAAGTTGGGTCTACATAAGATGGATCACCCAGGCAATGTGAGTGACTTGGCGTGGATGGGAAGTAGAAAGGGAATCGTGCTAATGGGGGTGTGAAAGGGAGCCAATGATAAATGCGACCTCCTTCCAATTTTGTCTAGAGTCATCTTGTCCACAGCAATCACAGAAAGCTCAATTTAACAGCAAGAAAAGAGGTCAAGGGCTGAGGGCAGACTTAGTGGAATTAGAAGTTAAATAAATTCTGAAGTTGAAGAGTGAAGAATAAATGCCCTGCTGCTACACTCCAGGAACGTCCTCAAGAAAAAGAAGTTCTATTAATTTAAAGAACCAGAAAAATGGTTCAAAAGAGAGATTGTTTCCCCCACTCTATAAAAAGCTAACTGCCAGATGCTCTTGTCGGCCGATACTGTGAGATGGGATCGTGGAATACAGCTTTTTTCAGGGCAAGTGTTTTTCTGGGGCTTAAACCAGGGAACTTGGGCCTTTACATGGAATACTCAACAAATGAAATCAGGCAAAATTTCAAGGGTACTCAAATAGACTCATTTTTATTTTTATCCTCTAGCAGAGGTGATCCAGAGAAAGAGGAAATTTCCTCTTCAGTGATGCTTGAATCTGAGGCCTCAGACTCCAGTCACTTCCTATAGTACCCACATCCACTGCCCCGAGTTCATCTTCTAGAAAGCAGGCAAAACTCACCCCCCAAAGTTAGATTTTTCCAGAATTCGAGAGAGGTCTACAGTTTGCATATTTCTCGACTTATTTGAGAAATCCGGATGCTCCTTCCCCCAAGTTCCGAGTTTTGATCTGTGAATTTTATTTTTGCCTCGGTTGACAAAAGATAGTACATCCTTTCTTGGCTTTCTGCACCCCCCAACTTCGTCACCAGAAGCAGATGGCTAGAATCATGTGATCAAACTTTTTTTAATGATTTTATTTTTGCAAAGTCAATATATCAATACATGAAAGCAGACAGTCTGGTAGCCTAAAATAATAAGCATGACACAAACTTCCTGTGTCTGAAGTGAAAACTTTGCTCTTGTGTATTTTCTCCACCTGTGAACCCTCAGCTACTCCTTGCAGGCTGTAAAAGTTCCCCTTCCTTTGTTCACACTGTTCAGTAACTAGGGGCAAAAATATTTCAAATCCTGCTCTCATATAAACAACCAGCACTCCACACTGGCAGTTTGATGCATGCAGAATTATAGATTGGGACTTTGTGACTCAACATGTAGCCACCGCTATGTTCTCTTTTCCTTTAAAGGAACTATGATCAGCTACTCCTGGTTATCCAAGTTCTTCTTGACACTGTTACCCACTCAGCTGAATTAAGTCCTTTGTTGATCTAAATAAGGTTCTGGTTTAACTGAGCTCAGCAAAAGGAAAAGTGTGTTTGTTCAAGTTCTTTAGTTGCAAACAAGAGAAATACAATTAGATGAGCTCAAGTTCACAAAGGAGGGGGCTTTGTTGTGAGATGGTGCAGAGTCTCAAAGGCCTGGAGGGAGCAAGACACACGACCTCAGGAGAGAAAGGACTTGGCAATGACAAAACTAGGAGGACACATTCAGCAAAGGCTTCTTCTATGTTCTCTCCCCAAAACAGCTTCATCTGCTTTCCAGGACCTGAAGGTTCAGCCAAGAGACAGACTCACCTTTCAGTTTCAGCCCCAGAGGCCCAGGAGATTGTCAAGTTTAGAGCTTATATCCAACTCTGGTCTAGGTGGCATAGCTAGAGATGGGTTTGCACAGAATAATCATGGTGGCTGAAGAACGAACTTTTAGGATGAGAGTTGTTCCTGGGAAAATGGGGAGTTGCAGTCTCATTAGCTGATCAAACATCTCCAAAAGTGTCCACCAAAGAATAGCATATATATATATATGTGTATATATATATATATATATATATATATATATATATATATATATATATATATATATATATATATACCCCAAAATATTTAAACACTCTGTGACCCACAGAAGGTGTGCAATAGCAAGTTTGGCAATTGGGGTGGAAAATGAGGAAGTCTTTAGGCCAGTGTTTCACATTCTGCAAGGGAATGGCCACCCTTTCCAGCTTGTCACAGGGAAAATAACAGGGATTTTGGACAACTTTCTAGCTCCTCTTGAACCTTTTTTCATAATGTGAATAGGTTTGCTATTTAGTTAGAAATGTTGTGATTTTCCACCATGTCAAACAAATCCCTATTTTAACGTAAGTACCAAAATCCATTTAAAGCCTAACTGATATGACTTATGAAAGTGTGTTGTTAAATTTTTATTTCCTTCAAATTCCTAAGAACTGGTGCATGATCAGTGGATCCCTCTAAATGTAGTAAAGGTCATATTTTTAAGCTATTTCCCCCAGTAGTTCATTTCTTCCCTATGTTCTTTCCTCTCCAAACACTTAGGCTGTTTTGAGCTCACTGCCTCCAGGCAGGGACACACCCTGGTGGAGAGCTGAAACAGTGGTGTTTTCCTGGGTTGGGTTTCCAAAGTCCTAGGCCCTGTTTTGAAGGAGGAGAGGACAGATGGAGACCATCCTCAGCAGAGACAGAGAAACTCCATGGTTGAGAACAGGGTTGAGTTGGGGGAAAGTCACTGGGTAGACTAGGGTTTCTTCAAAGTTGGAAAATTCTTGATTGGCTGAAAGGGAGAAATCCAGGGACAAATTAAATATTTGGAAAAGAGCAAGTCCTCAAGACTATGGCTTTGTACACTTTTTCCTAGTCAGAGCCCCCAGTAGGCAGCAAACTTAAGATAGATTTGTAGGACCAAGGGATGGGTACCTGACCTCTGTTGCCCATGTGAATGGAGCTGCCTGGAGCTGTAGCAACACAGTCTATAGAGACCTGGGGAGAGTCATGTGCATCTAAGCAGGCAGAACTTTGGTCATTCCTGGCCCCACAAAGCCCACCATAGCACAGAAGCAGCTGAATGATTCTCATGTAAAGCAAGCCATAGATGTGAGCTCCCAGTGGTCATTTGCAAGGATTGACTTCTGAGACAGAAGAATGATGAACACTTCAGCGGCTGTATGTGCAGAAAGATGCCTCGAAGACCAGATGCTCTCCAGATATGTTTTGATAATACATAAACCCCCAGGATTTAGATCCAATCATGAAAAAGACACAGATGATTCTGAATTCAAGGAGGTCAAGTTTCAGCCACTCAGCTGAATGGGGGCTCCAAATAGAATTAAGTTGCTGCATTAGAGGAAATAAAGTATACTTCAACGCTTGAATTTCTGAACTGAGATATACATCCACTAAATAAATATATAGAAAAACAAGAAAACAGAAAAAGCAATTTCAGCAGACTTCCTAGAATGTCTTTCAATGCCATTCAGGATTATGGTAGATTGTCTTATTATCCAGCAAGTATCCACTTTCTCTTCCTCACCTTTGTGGAATTCCTTTGGCCCTGATGATGGGCATGGATAAGGGAATGTTGATAAACATGATGCAAATAGAGGCAGAGACATTTAAAAATACTAATGCATAGTTTGGCTTGATCTCTTGAGCTTTTGCCCTTCATCATGAAAAGAGCATGCCCCAGATAGCACTTATCCCAGAATGAGAAGATGCACAGGGCAAACCGGGATCAAAGCACAAAGCAGAGTCATCCCTGCTGACCCCCAATTCATGAATGAGAAATAAATGTGTGTTGTGGTAAGCCACTGAGATCTTTGGAATGTTTGTTATGCAGCTTATTATGGTAATAGCTGGCTAATACACATGAACAGCTGTAGCCTTAGGAGATTAGGAGATGCTCTGATGACACAACCAAATCTTAAGTGTTATTGTGCTCAGAAATAGATGTCCACTGATTCCTTCTCTAACATTCTGCCATTATGGCTACTAAGGTGGGTATCAATGATTTACTCTACCCAGTTTCCCCCTTCTTTGGAGAAATTTACCTTCTTTCTCTTGAAGGTCTGTTTTTTCTCTCGTGCAAACCATGAAAACTGTCAACCATAGTACATAGCCCTCCTAGCCACACTGATTTGTCCAGTGAAGGTTATGCGACCTAAGTAGGACCAATCAGAGCCTTTCCCTAAAACGTTTTAGTGTTAAAGCTGCCATGTCCCCTCTCCCTGTATTGATGATGCCTGTTGACAAATAGAGAAAATAAAACACACAAGACACAAGGGAAACAAGCTTACAGGACAAAGACTGTAATTTCTGCTTGGGATCAATTCTTGCTTCTCATCCTACCTAACCACATACCCAATCTTCATGGCTATGTCAGCCAATAAATTTCCCTTTTTTGCCTAAGTAAGTTCAAATTGGGTTTTTGTCCCTTGAAAACAAGGGACAAGAATCTTGACAAATAAGTTTCTTCTTTTGCTTCCACTGCTGCAGCCATTGTCTAAGGACTCACTTCTCTTCCCATGACAGCATCCACACTTAGAGGCATCTCTTTATTACCTCCCTGGTTCCGTGCTGCCCTCCTCTTGCTGTATGTCTGTGTGTGTCTCATCTTCCAACATCCTTAGAGAAGCCAGCCACAAAACGGGATAGATCCAGGCCACCTGGAAGATTGCTGACCTTTGGCCATCTTTGAACCTGGACCCCTTCACTACTCCAATAGGATGTGGCCTGGATGGCGGGGGCGCATGGTACAGAGCATGATGTTTCATAGGTAAAATCCTCTGCAGAAAGGGACTGTGGGCTCTGAGGGTAACCAGAAAGGAACAGCACAACCAGCCAGTATCTTTTGTGGTCTGTCCTCTTGCTGCTTTTATTGGTCCACAGTATTGCTCCCTGTCTACTGTACAATGGAGGGTTAACTGGAAATGAATGCAGAAACAAGTTTCTATTTAGAGGCTAATAGAATGGGGAGCTTTGGGGGAAATTAATTGGTTGCAAGTTTCAACAATGCAACTAAGAAGAAAAGCTTCATTTTAGTCTCCAACTCCTCCATTTTCTGAAATCTTCCTGGTAACAAATTCTCCATCTGATAGTTCTCACTTTCAATATTTTCTTCTAAATAAAAAATAAAAGGTTGGAGATTAGATCATTCATTCATTTATTCAATTAACTAATTAATTAGTTAATTTAGTATTTTTTATTGAAGGATAGTTGATTTACAATGTTGTGTTAGTTTCAGGTATACAGCAAAGTGATTCAGTACATATATATATATATATATATATATATATATATACTCTTTTTCAGATTCTTTACCCTTATAGCTTATAACAAAATATTGAGTATAGTTTCCTGTGCTATGCAGTTAATTTAGTATTGAAGCACAATTCACTATGGTTTTTTTAAACTGTTTCCAATTAATTCCACCAAATTTTTTAGTGTTTATTTAGCTAATCACATCTTTTTTCTCCAACTTTTTGTGTTGAAAAATGCCAAACTCACAGAAAAGTCACAAGGGTAATCAAACACACACCTAGGTTCACTTTCCCTTAGTCTGACCAATTAACTTTATTCCAGTATTCCAATTCTTTTTTTTTTTTTTTGGCTGCACTATGCAGCTTGTGGGACCCTATTCAATTTCTTTAATATTAGCTAGATGAAGAAATTGTCTGGTATTATCCTGGGTGTGACTTTTCACTGTTCTACTATATGATGAATGCTGGTGAGTAATTTATGGGAAAAAAATCCTAAAACAATATGCAGAAAACATTATTCGTATCACTGTATAAGTGGGTGGATGACAAGTCAAAGAATAAAGGCCAGAATTTGGGGAGTTGCTGAGAGTTAAATAATGCACATAATTCTTGTTTCATTATTATTTTCTCCATTGAATTCTCTGCCATTTGTGTTTGGATTGGGCTCCTTCCAATAAGATTTAGAAAGGTCTGCAGCCAGTTCTAAATGCTAAGACTGAGCTGTGCATGCAGATACAGACCCTCAATGTGCATTTGGTGAAGCTGTGTTGTCTAAGGAACTACGCAGAGATGTTGCAATCACTCCACGTATGTGCAACATGAGTGGAGGAATGTGAAAAACTGACAAGCTACCTGAGAAGAAATTCAGTTTGCCTTGAACACAACTGTATAAACTTATCACCCCCTAACAGTGCTCATCTGAGGAAGACAGTATATTTTTTTTAGCTTCTAGAGATGACTCAAAGGGAGCTGACAGCACTTACCTTTTATAAAAGGCAGAACTCAATTTGCTCTTTTGCAATAATTATATCCCTTCACTAGGGTAATGGCTACCATAAATAGCATAATCTTAGAATTGTCATTATTATCAAATATTTATCGAGTCTTTCTTCATTGCACACATAGACTGTAGAGATGTATAGAGTTGATTAGAAACAGCCAGTGTTCTCAATAGTTTATAATCTAAAGACAGAGATGATTCAGAAGAACATAAAAGACAACGATTCTCTTGTAGCTAAGAATGACCTGATCTCATCTTCCGTAGTTCTCCTCTCACTGTCCTTCTGAAGTCTCCTGTCCTAAATGCGTTCACCCAAAAGTCAGTCCCTAAGACAAGATTTTGTGTACAAGTCGCTTATTTGGGAGGCGATCACAAGAAGCACAGAGAGAGTAGCGAAGTGAGACAGGAAAGGGAGGAAAACCAATAAAGTGTATGCTAATGAAGATGTTACTGCCGTGGGCAACAGGCTTTCAGTCCTGCTGGGGATCCACTAGTGCCTGCATAGAACACATCTCAGAATTGTCCCTTCTCCCAGATGGATAAAGGTATGTGGATATTTATCCTCCAGCTCCTGTCCCTATACACTTGAGGGTTGCTATTGGGGCATCCTCCTCACCCAGGCCCAGCACATCCCAATGGCAGAGAGATACAGGCGAGAGGAAGCTTTGTGCAAGTAGAGGGATTCTCCACAGAAGCAGCAGGTGATGTCTGGGGGTGGAGGGTTGACGGGGAGGTGAGTGGGCCATTTATAGCATCTGCCATATCTCCTTTTCCCATCTGGGTAAAAGTTCTGGTCCAAAGCCATCATCAGAATACCTAGGATTCAAAACATTTTACCACTATTTAAAGGCACCATATACTTCTCTTGTACTACAAATTATGTCGTGTCTACTTGAGTCTTGAATAACCTATCCCGATTTTGAATAACCTAGAAATTAGCACCCATATCTGGATTATTTTTTATCACAAGTGTGATACATTGGCATTATTTTTCTTGGCATTTTTTTTTCTGATAGGACAATGGGTACCTAAGAAAATAATTTTCCATTTTCTATAAGAAGATAATTATCTCAAAAGAATCAAAGTGACATCTGTGCTAACCGAAATAGGACATATTTCAGTGTTACCAGACAAGTGCATATTATATTTCCGAGGTTATATCCATTCCAAAAGGGTCAATCAAATTCTATTTTAAGGGACTGAATTCAATAAAATCTAGTTTTAGAGGTTGTCTTCGTGACAGGGAATAGCCAGTTTGAAGGTTTCCCCCCAATTTCTTTAAAAGACTGTGCGGGTGACCTAAGATATAGTGCTTTTTTTTAAAATAAGTAATACAATGAGGAAGGCAGAATAATTCTTTATTTATTTTATTTATCTTTGGCTGTGTTGGGTCTTCATTTCTGTGCGAGGGCTTTCTCCAGTTGCAGCAAGCGGGGGCCACTCTTCAGCGCGGTGCACGGGCCTCTCACTATCGCGGCCTCTCTTGTTGCGGAGCACAGGCTCCAGACGCGCAGGCTCAGTAGTTGTGGCTCACGGGCCTAGTTGCTCCGCGGCATGTGGGATCTTCTGGGACCAGGGCTCGAACCCGTGTCCTCTGCACTGGCAGGCAGACTCTCAACCACTGCACCACCAGGGAAGCCCGATATAGTGCATTTTAAAATGGGAAGAGGAAAGTCAGCGCTGGGGCACAACCAGCCAACAGGCACATCATCACATCCTTCTGGAAATCAGGCGAGGCAAAAGTGCATGAAGTAAGCAAGCACAAGCAAACAAAGATGGTGGTCTTTTACAGACACTTAAGAGGAAAGGCTGAGTCAGAGCATGGGGAAGAGGCAGAAGGGAAAACGGATAAATCAAGACAACGCTGTTTTAACACATAGGATTACAGCAAGAAACACGAGGCCCACTGAAATTGAGAAATTTGGAGAGAGTTTAAGAAATGGATTATTTATAAAAGTGTGGGCAGGATTAGGGAAACCACCATGGATGGTGTTACTATTCTGGGCTAGTGACAGCAGGGAGGAGATTCAGAGCCCGGAGGGGCAGGCAGTGAGAGAGGTTTCCAGAAATCAGAGAGGAGAGGGCCACGTGGCAGGAGCTTTGTGGGTGTGTCAGCACTGCTGACCCCACAGGAAGGGGGCCAGGGAAACAAGCACCCCAACCTCCCTGCCCGTACTCACTGTTGGACACCCCTACTAGAAGCCAATGGGCAGGGCCCCGTGGATGTCACCCATCCAGGTCAGCCACCAGGAGCAGAGTGCATGTGCAGAGCGGGTCTGGAGGACAAGAGCAGATATCCAGTGCCACCAGCATACGAGAGGACCTTGCTCAATTCCTGTGCAAACTAAACAAGAGAGATCTCCATCCCTGGGTAGTCGTGAACAGTCTTGACACTGACTTGAGAGAAGGCAAGTACAAGTTCGCCATCTCAGTAAGTGGTAAGGTGGCCCCTAATATCGGGAGTGAGAGAAAGGACACTCAGTCACGATGGTGGCAGTGAGTCTAAAACGTCAGGATCCCCTTGATAATCCTAAAGAGGATGTGTAGCTCCTTGGGTCCCATTTATTTGTGACAGATTCAGAGAGAAGAGTCCCCATAATCATAAATTAGCAGCATCTTCCCCGCCCCACACACCTGGACTTTTGTAGCATTTGACCTTGGGCTTCAGAAGCTTTAGGGGTCTCCGTGGTGCTCCCAAGCAAAATTGCATTAGGCTGGTAGCCACTGCTTACCATGCCCTTGGGGAAAGGAATGATGTTCTGAATATGCCTCAAGTTAAATACATTTTTTTTAATGCATATAAGTGAAGGACAGCTAGAGTTCTCCCATTTCCAGGGCTTGGCTTCGTGGCTGTGTCAGTATCAGTGGTGGGAAGGTGGGTGATGGTGGACTCAGGAGGGCTCTTACTCACCTCTCTGGTTTGTAGCAACTTTTCTCACAGCTGCTTTAGAAAATCCTCTGCACATGTGCCTTGAGAGGCAGCAGGAGATGCTAAGCCTCAGAGGGCCGGGGAAACTTGGACTGTGACCGCAATACCCCTTGCTTGAGAGGAGCTCTCTGTTAGACAAGAAACTGAGCACTCCTTTCTCCTCTACCATATGGTGCTGTGGTATAATTTAAATTCCAAAAGCCAAATTTCAGAGCCTGAGAATTGCAGTTGGTAGACACTCCTAATCACTTTACTGATATAAGTAGGGACAGAGAAGCATAATAATTCAAGTGAAAACCATGCTTTCAGAATCTGAAAGGAAAACTTCCAAACCTAATATTTTGGATCTTCTGCTTCAAAGAAAAGACCCAGAAAAAAAGATGCCAAGGGAACAGTCTGGGCAAATTGATTCTACTAACAAAGTTACTTAAAAAAAAAAAAAAAAAAAAAAAAAAAAAGCTGGACTGCTGACCAATTGTTTGGAATCCTTTAAAATTAAATCTATTATGGCAGGATTCTCGGATCAACAGAAAGAAATCCATTAAGCTCTAATTCTCACAGATGCTATTAATGTTAGTAAAAGTCAGAACTGAGAAAGAGGAGGTGGTATGTAGCCAAGCTATTGGACAGAGGACTTTTTACTGAATAGGGAAAGAATTCCAAGAAGCATTTGCTAAAGATAAGTAAATATACCTAGAATAGGTTGAGCTGAGAATTCCAGTTTACAAGTCTTAGTAGAGATTTACAAGCCAACATATTTTTAAATTTTTAATCAAATCCAAAAAGGCAAGTTCTAAGAAACACCAGCAGTTCCTTCTCCTTTAGGCTGAAAGGAAATAGAGCATGGAGACGCATAATTTGGCCCTTAGGAGATATAAGGGAAAATTCAGTTGTCTTTCTGAGCAACTGTGAGGGGAATGGAGAGCTTGAGAGGACAAAGAAATAAAAATGACTTTAAATGCTCTTTGGGAGAATCCTCCTTTCTGTACCCGTCGAGATTTTTTCAGAGTTAAAAAAAATAAAAAAGAATGAGAAGGAAGGAAGGAAGGGAGGAAGGGAGGAAGGAAGTGGGGAGGGAGGGGAGGGAAGGAGAGTTATTAGCTTAAGTAGCAGGGGTGGTCTGTCTTCAGGTGCAGTTTGATCCAGAGGTTCAAAGATACCACTGGGATAAGATTGATTTATTTTCATCTTTCAACTTTGCTCCTTCAGGACAGGCTCTATTCTCAGTCAGGCTCTTGGTTGGTGGAGAGAGCAGCAGAAAAAGCTCATTGTCCACCCACAGCTATTTTCCCTTTACTTCCTTTATCATAAAACCTCTCACCTGTGGCTGGGCACACAGTCTCCTGAGGTAAAGACCACATTTTCCACACCTCTATTGCAGTTATGCATAGTAGCGTGGCCAATGGGATACAAGCAGAGGAAGCGTCATGGGCAATTTCCAGCAAGTGTCTTTGAAGTCTCCCTCTTCACCCTTTCCTCCTCCCTTCAGCCTAGAAGCTCAAACATCCATCTGGGACCATCCATGTTATCAAGGATGACAGAGCAAGAAAGAAACCACTCCCTGCTGACCTTGAGCCACCCTGAATTGCTTACCTCAGACTTCATTCATGTAAGAAAAAAAATACATCTCTATCTTGTTTAGATTATTGCAAATGTGAGATTTCTGTCTCTTAGCAAAACCTAATATTAATTAACACACATAGCAGAATGCTTACCACAGTTCCACACTTATATCCCGTGAGGTAAATCCCCATAGGATACTACGCCTTCCACTTCCTCAAAAGCCCAAAGATGCATCTGAGCATCTCGGTGGCTCTGATCGGGTCACAGGCCAATCCCTGAGCTGATCACTGTAACCCAGGGCTCTGATAAGCTTAGCAGAACATTAATAGAAAAACTGGTGAAATCCATAGAAAGTCTCTAGTTTAGTGATAATCAGGCACCAACGTTCATTCCTTTGTTTTTTATTTTTATTTTTTCTAAATTTTTATTGGAGTATAGTTGATTTTAAATGTTGTGCTAGTTTCTGCTGTACAGCAAAGTGAATCAGTTATACATATACATATATCCATTCTTTTTAAAAATTCTTTTCTCATATAGGTCATTCCAGAGTATTGAGAAGAGTTCCCTATGCTATACAGTAGGTACATATATACAATGGAATATTACTCAGCCATAAAAAACAACGAAGTAATGTCATTTGCAGCAACATGGATGGACCTAGGTATTGTCATACTGAGTGAAGTAAGTCAGATGGAGAAAAACAAATATATGATATTGCTTATATGTAGAATCTTAAAAAATGGTACAAATGAACTCATTTAATCATTGTACTATGATTATGTAAGATGCTAGTATCAGGGGAAGCTGAGTAAAGAGCATATGGGAACTCTGTTGTGGTACACTTCTGGAATCTCCAAATAAAAAATTTAAAAATAAATACAAATACCTAGGGAACTGTACTCAATATTTTGTAATAACCAATAAGGGAAAAGAATCTGAAGAATAGAGATGTGTGTGTGTGTTTGTGTTTGTGTGTGCGTATAACTGAATCACTTTGCTGTACACCTGAAACTAACATGACATTGTCAATCAACTATACTTCAGTTAAAATAAATAAATGAATACAAATAAATTTTAAAGTACATTCATCACCTCTTGTGAAAAATAAGCTTTGATTCTATCCTTTAGCAATAGTGGGAAAATAACAAAATATTGATCAAGGTGGAAAAGAAAGCCATGGATGATGTGACACTATGGTTCCCTGTCCGATGCCCAGCTTCCCCTGCTGCCCAAGCTTGTCTGCTGTGTCAGCACCTGGGCTGCCTTGCTTCCCCTGGCACACAAATTTCTTATTTTCAGTCATTTGACATCTCACAGGTAGAGTTAGCTGTGGTTTTATTCTTAGTTACTATGATTATTTGAAAACAGCATTTATATGAGATCTTCCCCCCCACACTCCATGATCCCTACTCCCTAGAAGTTTCTCTTCTGTCTCTCCAACAGCTGCTCCCATAACTACATCACTTCTTTCTTTCCCTTCCATTCCTCTTTTCTCTCCCTTCACATCTCTTCCTCACATGGTTTGGAATTTCTAAGAAAGGTTGAACAGGAACTACTAGGGTAAGAGAAACAATGGGGCCTGGTGTGTTACTGTATTTAAAACACAAAACCCACCCCCACCCCTTCAAAATTTTAGGGGTGTGGTGTTCAGACTCCACCCAGAATTCATCCCTCTACTTAAATCTGTGCAACGGCATCTCAGCCCAGGGTAAAATGTGCCCAAGGTGTTGTGCCTTCTTGACCTCAAGCAGGTTTTATAACTTCAGAGGAAATCATTTAAATTTTTTTTATTTTGTATACAGTTTTTAAAGGTTACTTTCCATTTACAGTGATTACAAAATATTGGCTACATTCTCTGTGCTGTACAATATATCCGTGACCCTGTCTTACACCCAATAGTTTGTACCTCCCACTCCCCCACCCCTATATTGCCTCTCCCCCTTCCCACTGGTAACCACTAGTTCATTCTCTAAATCTATGAGTCTGCTTCTGTTTTATTATATTCACTAGTTTGTTGTATTTTTTAGATACCACATACAAGTGTTATCATACAGTATTTGTCTGACTTAATTCACTAAGCATAATGCCCTCCAAGTCCATCCATGTTGCTGCAAATGGCAAAATTTCATTCTTTTTTAAGGCTAATATTCCATTGTATATATGTACCACATCCTCTTTATCCATTCATCTGTTGATGGACACTTAGGTTGCTTCCGTATCTTGGCTATTGTAAATGGTGCTGCTATGAACATGGAGATGCATGTATCTTTTCAAATTAGTGTTTTTCGGAGAGGAAGTCACTTTTTAAAATATAGATCAGGTACACAACATGGCAAAGGAAGTTGATGTGGAGAACCAGAAACAGTTATTAAAATACAGAAGAAAGAAAGAGAGAATAGAGTTCATTCTTGTTTGGAAAATGAATAGTTCAACCCGAACCCAAACAAAAGTAGAATAATAGATGTGCCATTGACTTGGTGGAAATGCCCTGTACCTGGTAGAGAGGAGCATAAATATTCATTGAATATATTCCTTACATTTATCCTGGTCTGCAGAGTTAAAAACCTCTTAAACTTATTGAGACTCCTCAGGGCTGTTTCTTGCTACTTACCCTCAGCATTATTAATTTCTGCCTACATCTTAATATCAACAGTATTGGGTCAGTGTCTACTTTATAATCTGTGCTCACATGCTCTGCCTTTAAGATGCTTATTTATTTCTCTAAAATTATAAAACCTTCTTTTGAACTAGAGATGGAACAAGGCATTCCCTATTACTAATACAGGGCACACAACCATAATTATGTGTAGAGTATAAAATAAATCTCTTTTATTTAAAGGGCACAAAGATGAATAGGGGAAAATAGGAGAGAACTAAATTAAGCTCTCATTATGCTCATAGAAGTTACCATTAACCGTTCATGATTTTTGTTAAATAATGTACAGAGAAGGAGACTTGAATGTCTTCTTTCAAAATTACTTACTTTTTTAAAGTAAATTTTGAAGTGTACTCAGACTCTTGAGTGTTTTTCTTATCTCTGTGACATAGTAAGCTTGCAGATACTTAATGAGTACTGTCGATGTAGAGAAAAAAATGTGAATTCAAGCAGAAGTGAATTTAGTTTTAAAGTTAATGCTCCAGTTTTGTTGGTATACCTGAATAAGATTTTATTCTTACAAATGTTTGGGTTCTCAGTGTTGAAATGAAAGGGAGTCAAGTGCGTCCAGGAGATGCTGGCAGGTGGGAGAAGTTTGCCCTGGCAGGGCAGGCAAACTCCTGGTAGCTTGTTTTCAGTCTCACATCCCTGCAGAGAAAGTGAAGATGTAACCATGCTCTTGAATCCTTAACAGAGTCACTGAGAAATCACATTCCCCACAGAGACAGTCTAGAAAAGAAGGAATAAAAGTTCGAGAAGTACTGGGATTTTCTAGAATGTTCTCCAGTCTCAGTAGCCAAGGGGAGATCGAACACATTTTGTGTGTGTGTGTGAGAGATGACAGTTAAGTAAAATTTATACTTTTAGTCTAGTTTTAATTCTTGATTCATGAATATACAAGACTGTCTAAAACTATAATTCCAAAAGATACATGCATCCCTATGTGCATAGCAGTAGTATTAACACTATTCAAAATAGCCAAGACATGGAAACAACCTAAATGTCCATTGACAGATGAATGGATAAAGAAATGTGGTACATATAGACAATGGAATACTACTCAGCCATAAAAAAAGAACGAAGTAATGCCATTTGCAGCAACATGGATGGAGCTAGAGATTACCATACTAAGTGAAGTAAGTCAGAAAGAGAAAGACAAATACCATATGATATCATTTATATGTGGAATCTAAAATATGATACAAATGAACTTCTGTATGAAACAGAAACAGACTCAAAGACATAGAAGACAGACTTGCGATTGCCAAGGAGTTGGGGTGAAAGAGGGTGGATTGGGAGTTTGGGATGAACAGATGCAAACTATGATATATAGAATGGATAAACAGCAAAGTCCTACTGTATATCACAGGGAACTATATTCAATATCCTATGGTAAACCATAATGGAAAAGAATATGAAAAAGAATGTATATATATGTATAACTGAGTCAAATTTGCTGTACAGCAGAAATTAACACAATATTGTAAATGCACTATACTTCAATAAATTAAAAAAAAACAAGACCCTGTCTAAACACATTATATTATGTACAGGATACATGAGGAGGGACTCTCAAGATTTAATTTCATGTGTAGTTTCTCAAACATCTCACTGCTTGACATTTTGTACTTTGCATGCACACGCCCTCGCTCTTGCCACTAAAGACCACACTGCCCGACCACTTTCAACTGAACATGACCTTTGAGTTGTTTTTCCAAGAGTGGTTTGAGGTTTGCATTGTTATTCCCTCTCATGTGGTTTGCCTTTGTGACCCAATGCACATGTGTCCAAAATTTCTGGCTGAAGTTAGATGTTGCATCTGGGAAACAGTTTTTCTCAATGAAAAGGAAAGTGGTTTGGTAATAACAATGACAAGATTTATTGAGCGCTCACCATATTAAGTACTGTCCTCATGCTTTACTTCAACGAACTCATTTAATCTTGACAACCCTCTTATGTAGATCCTATTATTAATATCATTATTATTCTCTTTAACAAATGGACAAAACGGATACACAGAGAGGTTGAGTAATTCACTTGAGGGCACACAGCATGTAAAAGGAGCCTGGTGGCGCACTGGTTGACAGTACACCTGCCGATGCAGGGGACAAGGGTTTGTGCCCCGGTCCGGGAAGATGCCACATGCCGCGGAGCGGCTGGGCCCATGAGCCATGGCTGCTGAGCCTGCGCGTCCGGAGCCTGTGCTCCGCAACGGGAGAGGCCATGACAGTGAGAGGCCCGCGTACCAAAAAAAAAAAAAGGAGCCAGGATACAAACACAGGAAGTCTCGTTCCAAGTCCTGACAAGCGAGGTCTGCACTACAAGTTGGATATGACAGCACTTCAGTCCCATCTGATTCCTGCATTCTCACTTGGGTCAAAAGCAATACTTCAGAATACCATGGATATGCTAAGATTATCCTACATCAAGGACAGCATTCCTGGCCATACCACATGGCCCAGGTACACCACATAGCCCAAGTATGAAGTGCTGAACTGGTCAGCGTTTCACCAAACACACACTCGCACTGTGTCTGGAACACAATTACTGACTGTCAGTCTCTTGATGACGTTCTTCTACCAATCCTTCACCTTTAGCTTCACAGCTTACCTTGGCTGCTGCCTTTGCACTCAGGTCTTTTTTTTTCCTAGCTGCATCTTTGCTGGGCTTCTTCCCTTTCCTTGACCTTTCTCTCCCTTGCCAATTTCTCCTGAGGGCACTTCCTTAGTAAATCACACACAAGCCCATCTCAGGGACTTCTTCCCGGGAAACGGATCTAAAATACATGTACGAAGATTTTAGGAGAAGCAGAAAGATGTTCAAGAGATTGGTTCAAGATGGCAGAGTAGAAGGATGTGCTCTCACTCCCTCTTGCAAGAGCACCAGAATCAAAACTAACTGCTGAACAATCTTCGACAGGAAGACACTGGAACTCACCAAAAAAGATACCCCACATCCAAAGACAAAGGAGAAGCCACAATGAGACAGTACAAGGGGCGCAATCACAGTAAAATCAAATCCCATAACTGCTGGATGGGTGACTCACAAACTGGAGAACACTTATACCACGGAAGTCCACCCACTGGAGTGAAGGTTATGAGCCCCACCTCAGGCTTCCCAACCAGGGGGTCCGGCAACGAGAGGAGGAATTCCTAGAATATCAGACTTTGAAGGCTAGCGAGATTTGATTGCAGGACTTCAACAGGACTGGGGGAAAGACAGACTCCACTCTTGTAGGGCACACACAAAGTAGTGTGCACATCAGGACCCAGGGGAAGGAGCAGTGACCCCATAGGAGACTGAACCAGACCTACCTGCTAGTGTTGGAGGGTCTCCTGCAGAGGCAGGGGGTGGCTGTGTCTCACGGTGAGGTGAGGGACAGTGACAGCAGAAATTCTGGGAAGTACTCCTGGGCGTGAGCCCTCCCAGAGTCTGCCATTAGCCCCACCAAAGAGCCCGGGTAGGCTCCAGTGTTGGGTCACCTCGGGCAAACAACCAACAACCAGCCCCACCAATCAGAAGACAAGAGGATTAAAGTTTTACTGAGCTCTGCCCACCAGACCAACAGCCAGCTCTACCCACCACCAGTCCCTCCCTCAGGAAACTTGCTGAAGCCTCTTAGATAGCCTCATACACCAGAGGGCAGACAGCAAAAGCAAGAAGAACTACAGTCCTGCAACCTGTTGAACAAAAACCACGTTCACAGAAAGATAGACAAGATGAAAAGGCAGAGGGCTATGTACCAGATGAAGGAATAAGATAAAACCCCAGAAAAACAACTAAATGAAATGGAGATAGGCAACCTTCCAGAAAAAAAATTCAGAATGATAGTGAAGATGATCCAGGACATCGGAAAAAGAATGGAGGCAAAGATCAAGAAGATGCAAGAAATGTTTCACAAAGACCTAGAAGAATTAAAGAACAAACAAACAGAGATGAACAATACAATAACTGAAAGGAAAAATACACTAAAAGGGAGCAATAGCAGAATAACTGAGGCAGAAGAACGGATAAGTGACCTGGAAGACAGAATGGTGGAATCCACTGTTGCGGAATGGAATAAAGAACAAAGAATGAAAAGAAATGAAGACAGCCTAAGAGACCTCTGGGACAACATTAAGCATAACAACATTCGCATTATAGGGGTCCCAGAAGGAGAAGAGAGAGAGAAAGGAGCCGAGAAAATATTTGAAGACATTATAGTCGAAAACTTCCCTAACATGGAAAAAGAAATAGCCACCCAAGTCCAGGAAGTGCAGTGAGTCCCATACAGGATAAACCCAAGGAGAAACACGCTGAGACACATAGTAATCAAACTGGCAAAAATTAAACACAAGGAAAAATTATTGAAAGCAGCAAGGGAAAAATGACAAATAATATACAAGGGAACTCCCATAAGGTTAACAGCTGATTCCTCAGCAGAAACTCTACAAGCCAGAAGGGAGTGGCATCACATATTTAAAGTGATGAAAGGGAAGAACCTACAACCAAGATTACTCCAACTGGCAAGGATCTCATTCAGATTCGATGGAGAAATCAAAAACTTTGCAGACAAGCAAAAGCTAAGAGAATTCAACACCACCAAACCAGCTCTACAACAAATGCTAAAGGAACTTCTCTAAGTGGGAAACACAAGAGCAGAAAAGGACCTACAAAAACAAACCCAAAACAATTAAGAAAATGGTAATAGGAACATACATATCGATAATTACCTTAAACCTGAATGGAATAAATGCTCCAACCAAAAGACACAGGCTTGCTGAATGGATACAAAAATAAGACCCATATATATGCTGTCTACAAGAGACACATACAGATGGAAAGTGAGGAGATGGAAAAAGATATTCCATGAAAATGGAAATCAAAAGAAAGCTGGGGTAACAATACTCATATCAGATAAAATAGACTTTAAAATAAAGAATGTTACAAGAGACAAGAAAAGACAGTACATAATGATCAAGGGATCAATCCAAGAAGAAGATGTAACAATTATAAATATATATGTTCCCATTATAGGAGCACCTCAATACATAAGGCAAATGCTAACAGCTATAAAAGAGGAAATCAACAGCAACACAATAATAGTGGGGAACTTCAACACCTCACTTACACCAATGGACAGATCATGCAAACAGAAAATCACTAAGAAAACACAAGCTTTAAATGACACAATAGACCAGATAGATTTAATTGACATTCCATAGGACATTCCATCCAAAAACAGCAGATTACACTTTCTTCTCAAGTGCACACGGAACATTCTCCAGGATACATCACATCTTGGGTCACAAACCAAGCCTCAGTAAATTTATTAAAATTGATGTCATATCAAGCATCTTTTCTGATCACAATGCTCTGAGATTAGAAATCAATCACACGGAGAAAAATGGAAAAAACACAGACACATGGAGGCTAAACAATATGTTACTAAATAACCAAGAGATCACTGAAGAAATCAAAGAGGAAATCAGAAAATACCTAGAGAAAAATGACAATGAAAACACGATGATCCAAAACCTATGGGATGCAGCAAAAGCAGTTTTGAGGGAAGTTTATAGCAATATAAGCCTACCTCAAGAAAAAAGAAACATCTCAAATAAACAATCTAACCTTACACCTAAAGGAACTAGAGAAAGAAGAACAAACAAAACCCAAAGTTAGTAGAAGGAAAGAAATCATAAGGATCAGAGCAGAAATAAATGAAATAGAAACAAAGAAAACAATAGCAGAGATCAATAAAACTAAAAGCTGGTTCTTTGAGAAGATAAACAAAATTGATAAACCCTTAGCCAGACTCATCAAGAAAAAGAGGGAGAGGACTCAAATCAATAAAATTAGAAATGAAAAAGGAGAAGTTACAATAGACACCACAGAAATACAAAGCATCCTAAGAGACTACTACAAGCAACTCTATGACTATAAAAGGGACAACCCAGAAGAAATGGACAAATTCTTAGAAATGCACAACCTTCCGAGACTGAACCAGGAAGAAATAGAAAATATGAACAGACCAATCACAAGTAATGAAAATGAAACTGTGATTAAAAATCTTCCAACAAACAAAAGTCCAGGACAAGATGGCTTCACAGGTGAATTGTATCAAACATTTAGAAAGGAGCTAACACCCATCCTTCTCAAACTCTTCCAAAAAATTGCAGAGGAAGGAACACTCTCAAACTCATTCTTTAAGGCCACCATCACCCTGATACCAAAACCAGACAAAGATACTACAAAAAAAGAAAATTACAGACCAATATCACTGATGAATATAGATGCAAAAATCCTCAACAAAATACTAGTAAAGAGAATCCAACAACACATTAAAAGGATCATACACCATGATCAAGTGGGATTTATCCTAGGGATGCAAGGATTCTTCAATATACTCAAATAAATCAATGTGATACACCATATTAACAAACTGAAGAATAAAACCCATATGATCATCTCAGTAGATGCAGAAAAAGCTTTTGACAAAATTCAACACCGATTTATGATAAAGACTCTCCAGAAAGTGGGCATAGAGGGAACCTACCTCAACATGATGAAGGCCATGTACAACAAACCCACAGCAAACATCATTCTTTTTTTTTTTTTTTTTTTTTTTCTTTTTGCGGTATGTGGGCCTCTCACTGTTGTGGCCTCTCCCGTTGCGGAGCACAGGCTCCGGACGCGCAGGCCCAGCGGCCATGGCTCACGGGCCCAGCCGCTCCGCGGCACATGGGATCCCCCCAGACCGGGGCACGAACCCGTATCCCCTGCATCGGCAGGCGGACTCTCAACCACTTGCGCCACCAGGGAGGCCCCAAACATCATTCTTAATGGTGAAAAACTGAAAGCATTTCCTCTAAGATCAGGAACAAGACAAGGATGTCCACTCTCCCCACTATTATTCAACATAGTTTTGGAAGTCCCAGCCACAGCAATTAGAGATGAAAAAGAAATAAAAGGAATACAAATTGGAAAAGAAGAAGTAAAACTGTCACTGTTTGCAGATGACATGATACTACACATAGAGAATCCTAAAGATGCCACCAGAAAACTACTAGAGCTAATCGATGAATTTGGTAAAGTTGCAGGATAGAAAATTAATGCACAGAAATCTCTTGCATTCCTATACACTAATGATGAAAAATCTGAAAGAGAATTTAAGGAAACACTCCCATTTACCACTGCAACAAAAAGAATAAAATACCTAGGAATAAACCTACCTAAGGAGGTAAAATACCTGTACTCAGAAAACTATAAGACACTGATGAAAGAATTTAAAGATGGTACCAACAGATGGAGAGATATACCACGTTTTTGGACTGGAAGAATCAATATTGTGAAAATGACTATACTACCCAAAGCAATCTACAGATTCAGTGCAATCCCTATCAAATTACCAGTGGCATTTTTTATAGAACTAGAACAAAAAATCTTAAAATTTGTATGGAGACACAGAAGACCCTGAATAGCCAAAGCAGTCTTGAGGGAAGGAAACGGAGCTGGAGGAATCAGACTCTCTGACTTCAGACTATACTACAAAGCTACAGTAATCAAGACAATGTGGTACTGGCACAGAAATAGAGATATAGATCAATGGAACAGGGTAGAAAGCCCAGAGATAAACCAACGCACCTATGGTCAACTAATCTATGACAAAGGAGGCAAGGATATACAATGGAGAAAAGACAGTCTCTTCAATAAGTGGTGCTGGGAAAACTGGACAGCTACATGTAAAAAATGCAATTAGAATACTCCCTAATGCCATACACAAAAATAAACTCAAAATGGATTCGAGACCTAAATGTAAGACTGGACACTATAAAACTCTTATAGGAAAACATAGGCAGAACACTCTTTGACATAAATCACAGCAAGATCTTTTTTGATCCACCTCCTAGAGTAATGGAAATAAAAACAAAAAATAAACCAATGGGACCTAATGAAACTTAAAAGCTTTTTTTTTTTTTTTTTTTTTGGTATGCAGGCCTCTCACTGTTGTGGCCTCTCCCGTTGTGGAGCACAGGCTCCAGACGCGCAGGCTCAGTGGCCATGGCTCACGGGCCTAGCCGCTCCGCGGCATGTGGGATCTTCCCGGAACGGGACACGAACCCATGTCCCCTGCATCAGCAGGCGGACTCTCAACCACTGCACCACCAGGGAAGCCCGAAACTTAAAAGCTTTTGCAAAGCAAAGGAAACTACAAACAAGACGAAAAGACAACCCTCAGAATGGGAGAAAATATTTGCAAACGAATCAACAGACAAAGTATTAATCTCCAAAATATATAAACAGCTTATGCAGCTCAATATGATAAAAAGAAACAACCCAATCCAAAAACGGGCAGAAAACCTAAATAGACATTTCTCCAAAGAAGACATACAGATGGCCAAGAAGAACATGAAAAGCTGCTCAACATCACTAATTATTAGAGAAATGCACATGAAAAGTGCAATGAGGTATCACCTCACACCAGTTAGAATGGGCATCATCAGAAAACAACAAATGCTGGAGAGGGTGTGGAGAAAAGGGAACCCTCTTGCACTGTTGGTGGGAATGTAAATTGATGCAACCACTATGGAGAACAGTTCCTTAAAAAACTAAAAATAGAATTACCATATGCCCCAGCAATCTCGCTACTGGGAATATACCCAGAGAAAACCATAATTCAAAAAGACACATGGGGCTTCCCTGGTGGCGCAGTGGTTGAGAGTCCGCCTGCCGATGCAGGGGTCACGGGTTCGTGTCCCGGTCCAAGAAGATCCCACAGGCCACAGAGCGGCTGGGCCCGTGAGCCATGGCCTCTGAGCCTGCGCGTCCGGAGCCTGTGCTCCGCAATGGGAAAGGCCACAACAGTGAGAGGCCCGCATACCGCAAAAAAAAAAAAAAAAAAAAAAAAAAGACACATGCACCCCAATTTTCACTGCAGCACTACTTACAGCAGCCAGGTCAGGGAAGCAACCTAAATGCCCATTGACAGACAAATGGATAAAGAAGATGTGGTCCATATATACAGTAGAATATTACTCAGACATACAAAGGAACGAAATTGGGTCATTTGTAGAGACATGGATCAATCTAGAGACTGTAATACAGAGTGAAGTATGTCAGAAAGAGAAAAACAAATATCATATGTTAACACATATATGTGGAACCTAGAAAAATGGTACAGATGAACCGGTTTGCAGGGCAGAAATTGAGACACAGATGTAGAGAACAGACATATGGACACCAAGGGGGGAAAGCGGCGGGGGTGGCGGTGGTGGTGCTGTGACAAATTGGGAGATTGGGATTGACATATATACACTAATACGTATAAAATGGATAACTAATAAGAACCTGCTGTATAAAAGAATAAATAAAATACAATTCAAAAATAAAAAAGGAAAGATGTTCAAGAGAGGGCAGTAAGCCCCAGAGCAATAGGAGCCATAAGGAAGCATGAATGAGTGTCTTTGAGAACAAGAATAGTGAGTGTGTTAGAGGATAAAGACAGGAAAGGCAGTCACAATAGAAACCAAGACAGAACAGTGGCGTCAGCATATGGACATGGTGCAAGGAAGATGACAGGTCATACGAATGGCCTAGCAGAGTTTTGTTGAGACATTAGGATTGCCGTGCATCCCAAAATAACTTATTGTTTTCTCTGCAGTCTGGCTGTGCATCTGCAGAGAAGTCTTCCTGTCTCTCTTTTACTCCTCTGTGCATCCTTTCAATAAATTCCATTACCCGGAACCCAAATACATCTCTGTTCTTTGAAAACTTGAAAAAGCCTAAGAAACCCACGTTATCAGAAATGAACATCCCAATCGTAAATGCATTTATAATGCTTTAGATGTTCAGAATATTTTTACAATTAATATATCCCTTCAGCTCCTTTTAATCTTGTTTTTATTATACAAATTATAATGTAGTTTTCAATTTTATAACTTCCAGCTAATGTGCCTTCCATTCTTCATTATGTCACTAATTTAATAACCAACAAAATCTCTAATTTCTTGGTAAATAAGTTTGTTTTGTGTAGTTATTAAGTGGAAGACATTTCTTCAGCATAATATTTATTGTACCTAATTTTAAAATTAAATGTTTGAGATATGAACAATTTACAATAGAAAGAAGTGAAGAGATTAAAAAATGAATACATGAACTCTGACACTCAATATATATTAAATTCTCTGGTTAAGCAAGAAAAAGTCCTTATGTCAATTTTTCCTGTTTTCCGGACACCTGTAGGGTGAAATAACAGCATCTTCATATTTTATAAACTTCTTTGAACATCACTCTGACTTACTTTATATAAGAATATAATACATTGTCTTACAAATATAATGCAGTTATTGATTCTGTGATCATTTTACAATATGTAAAAAAAAAAATCCCCAGTGTATAAGGATTGGTGATCAGATCACTGTGATTTTACCTGAAATACATTAAAAGAAAATATTTTTTACTGAAGTAAACTATTTACTCATCTGCTCTTATAAGACTCTCAGGAAGAGGTGGACAGTTAGCTACATATCAGGAAGGCACAAAACTTCCTGACATTAAAAGAAAATGAAACAACCATCTTTCTTTCAGGGGAGGCATTTGCAAACAGTTACTTGTTCTTTAGAAAAATTCTATCTGAATTTCTTAATGCACCGTAAAAAATCCCATCATTACCTCAGGGGTACTTTCATGAAGTACATGATGTAGAATAGATATTCTAGAGGATATGCTAAATTGAACAGTAGAAGAGTTTGGGGGTGGTGGTGGTTTAGGAACAGATTTGCATGAATTCACGGTAGATGGCCTCATTTTCTGAGCAACCAGCAAATAAAACTATACATGTTAATGGTTTCCATAATATTGGAGCTACTATCCCAATAAGTATGCTTAAAGATACACAATCAGTGATGGCAATTCTGCCTCATTGAGGATGTGAAAAGATTGTCTTAAATATGAAATCAAGTACCCTCAGCCTTACTCATAAGGGAAATGCAAATTAAAACTATGAGTTTGCATCCCACTTGTTGGCAAAAGACCAACAGTTTCTTTACATACATTGTTGATGAGCCCTGTGAAATGGGTCTCTCACACACTGTGGTAAGGCAATAGATAAAAGCCCATATAAGGACAACTTATCTATTGAAATTACAAATATACTCATACCAAATTTCACGTATGGTAATTTCTCCAACCCACACACTTGCACTTGGGAAAAATTGCTTCCTTATAAATCTATTCATTGTATCTTTGTTTGTAGTAGCACAAGATTGGAAACAGCTCAAACACCCACCAATGGGTTATTGATTAAATTAATATACATCCATCCTATGGAATATCAGGCAGCCATAAAAAGGAATAAAAATTTCCTCTATGAGCTGATGTAGAAAGATCTTGAAGATAAATATTTAGAAAAAATAATCAAGACAGAGAGAAGTGTGTAGAGCATGTAAAAAATGGAAAAATAAGAAAACATGTTCACATGTGCTTGCCTTTTCATAAAGAATGTTGAAAGGATACAAAAGGAAATAATAAAAATGATTACCTATAGGGAGAAAAGGGAAGGAATTTGGCTTCAGGACAAAGGGAGGGAGGCAGAGTCTTCACATAACTGTATTACCTCTGTAAGCATTCGTAATAGTAGTAGTAGTAGTAGTAATAATAATAATAATAATAATAAATCAAGCTCTCCAGTTTGCATCATTTCAGGGATAAGGAATACTCTAGTTCAGGAGTCGGCAAACTACAACCTGCAGACCAAATCTGACCTGATACCTGTTTTGATAAATCAAGTTTTATTGGAACACAGCCACCTCATTGGTTTATATCAGTGAGTGTTTCTCATCCTCTTAGCCAAGGTATTTGGTCAGGAATTGACACTTGATCCAAGTCAGGCCAATCAGACCCACTGAAATCCAATTTCAGGATTTTTGTTTGAGCTATCAGCACAGCCAGACATGCCTGAAGAAGTGATGCTGGAGCCCTGGGGCAATAGAAACTCAATGTGATCACAGGGGTGGGGGGGGTGGGGCAGTAGTGGGTGCTTGCCAATGACCTAAGGGAAGGTAAGTTAAGGTAATTTCTGGGAAATTTTTGTTTTCCTTAAAAAAGGGAGACATACATGATTGACACTTCCTGTTCCCCTGACATTCTGCCTCAAGTGCTGATGTGATGTCTGGAGCTTCAGCAGCTATCTTACGATAGTGAGACAGCAGTCAAGAGAATGGAAACCAACCCTGCAGGGCTGTGGTGAGTTAAAGATTCTGATGCTCTAGTTATTTGACAGGTGCCTGTGGGCAACTGCAGTGACCTGCCTAAGGTCACTTGACTTACTGGTAAGACCTGACCCAGAAGGCAACTCTCAGCTGCCCATCCAGGGCTCTTCCATGCGAAAGGTGCTTGTAGTTCTAGAGCTGAAGTTGAAGTGTCAGCTTTAATCTCATGCAGTGTTTTCCAAACTATGTCTGAGGACTGGATGTTTCATAGCCTGTTAAAAGGTGTTATGAGGAAACAGGTCAAATAGGCTTGGGCAGTGTGGAGGTAAAATTGAGTTACTGCAGAATTTTCCAGAGCATGGAGTATGGCAACGTTTATCATAAATTTCTAAGGGGGAAATAAAGCACGTTGGTTTTTTTGACCGGGAAAACTTTTTTTTTCTCCCAAAGTATCTTATGGGATGAGTGTGCCTTAGAATATTCTTTGGGTGATTAAGTGGTGACAGTAGGATTGTTTCTTTTCATCTTTGCAGGTTATTTAGGTACATTCTTAGGAAAATTATGCAAAAGATTGCCGATAACCTCATCATTCCTCTGTATTAGTTATCCATAGCTGTGTAACAAATTACACAAGGCTTAAAATAATAAACATGTATTTTCTCACAGTTCCTGTGGGCCAGGAATCTGGGTGCAGCTTAGCTGAGTCTTCTGGCTCAGGGTGTCTCATTAGGCTGCAGTCAAGGTGTCATCTGGGGGTACAGTCATCCCAAGGCTGGGCTTTGGAAGTATCTGCTGCTAAGCAAACTCTTGTGGCTGTTCGCAGCTTCAGGTACTTGCAGGCTGCTGGCCAGAGACAATAGTTCCATGCTACGTGGGGCCCCTTTACTGGGCTACTCACAGTACTATTGTTTGCTTTCCTGAGAGGGGAAAGAAGGAGGAGAAAAGGGGAGGGGGAGGGAGGAGAGGGGGAGGAAGCGGGGGAGGAGAAGAAGAGACTAGTTTTTAATAACCTAATTTTGGAAGCAACAGCCCATCACTTGCTATATTCTGCTGCTTAGAAGTAAGTCACTCCCTCCAGCCCACACCCGATGAAGGAGATTCACAGGGTATGAACACCAGGAATCAAGGATCACTAGAAACTGCCTACCACACCTGCCCTCTGAGGTTTTCTTTTCACCTTAGCTCCCCACTAGTTTATCTATCAGGTATTTCAGTGAAACAGCATTCCTAGGTGGTGGTTGATTTGAGGCAGGTACTTCCTAGTTTAAAGAAACAGAGAAGTGCTGAGATGGGCTCAGGTCATGGGGGATTATTTTAAGGAGATCCACAGAGGTAAGTCTCACAGCCCATCTGTCATTGTTCTAGATATAGAAGTAGTCCCAGTAATAGTGTCAAAAACCAACATGGATTGCATGCTTCCTTTGTGCTAGGTGTTGGACCAAGTTCTCCTGGATTGTTTCCTTTATTCCTCATTAGAACCCTAAAAGGAAGGTGCAATCGTTATCCATGCTTTAGAGATGAGGAGACCAAGGCACAGAAGGGTGAAGAAACTTGCCATAGGCCACGTGACTCAGAAGTCGAGCCGGGATCTGATCTTTGGCAGGATGTCTCCAGAGCCTGTGTTCCAAACCACCACATAACACTGCTTCTAGGCAGCCCAGCTAGGAGTTCACAACCTCATCACTTTTCTCCCACATTTCTCCCTCTCTGCTTCCCTCTCCCCTCTGGGGCTGCGGGTCACCAGGCTGGTACTCTGACTGTTGCTTATCAGAAGGGGATGAGGTAAGAGTGAAGTCCCTCAGTCACCAAATATTTATAGATGCCAATTAAATGCCAGGCTCTGGCCACCCCCTCCTGTGGTGTGTTTAGTACAAGAATGTGTGTCATGCCATTTCTGTTCCTCTAGGAAGGATGAAAACTCCTCTAAGACCTGTGCCACTCCCGAGACACGGAATCATCCCTTAGGTCTTTCTTGACCACAGTGGAAATGCCAAGCACTGAGGATCAGTCATTTTGTCTTGTCTTGACCTGACTTGATCCTCTGTGTGCTTTCTAAGCCAGACTTCTAAAAGGGGTGGTTTACACTCCCTGCCTCTGCATCCTTTGCTTCCGATCCCCCCTCACCCGCTGCCATCTGGTTTCTGCTCCTTGCTGCTTCCCTACACTGGCCTTGCAAAAGGAACTGGCCAACTCCTTGTTGCCAAACACGGCACACCTTCCAGCAGTGTCACACTGTACTTCTCTCCACTCTGTGCCACTGCTAGCCTTGTTTTTTTCCCCTTTCTCCACTTAGCTGCTGGGACATCACCCTCTCTGCTGGTTCCTCCATCTCTTTGGCTCCTGTCTCGCATCCCTTATAGGCTCCTTTTCGATCTTCTTAATTTGGGAGTTCCTTAGGGTTCTGTCTTCAACCCTTCTATCATTCTCTCTAAATTAGGTTCCACCAAAATTTCAGCCATGGCCAAGAAGTCCTCAACCTTTATCCCCCCAAAAAAGGTTTCCCTCTCGAGCATCGGATCCTTTTATCTATGTGTCTCTATGTTAGTCACCTCCTCTTGCGAATCCTAAAGAGACTTAAAACATGACATGTCCAAAGCTGATCTGATCATCTTCCCTCCAAACCTGTGCCTTGTCCTGTGCTCCCCATTTGTGTGACACCACCTCCCACCCCAGGCTCATCCTGACCCTGACTTCCACCATCAGTTTTTGGATTCTGCTCCCTTGATGCCTCTCCAATCTAGCACTTCCTCTCTGGACCCCACCCTTCTACCCTCACCCTTTCCAGTATACTCTTCACGCTGCTGTCAAACATTTTTTTCCATTAACCAAGTCCGATGGTTTTATTGTTGTTCTAAATGCTTCAGTGACTCCCAGCTGCTTAAGGGTTAATATCTCAACTCCTTAACCAGGCAGACAAATCACTGATAATGTGGTTTTTATCTCCCTTTCAGCCTCATCTTCCAACCACCTTCATTAATACTGAATTTCGAGTATGACTTCCAAGGACTTCCTTGTTTTTGCTTGGAATCCCCGCATCCCTCTGCCTGGTGTGTCTTGGTGAATTTCTGCTTTGCTGCTGCTATTTCACCACTCCACTCATCACACTGTACCACTTACGTTTTACTGTCTAACCCCTCGGAGATTTGAACTCAGTGAGGACATTATAAGCACCTACCAGGATCAAGAAGTTAAGTGCAGAGAGGCAAAACAGTACACCCAAGCTTCATGCACAAACTGGAAACCATTTTTTCTATGTTGGTGAGCTGGAAACTGAGAATGAACCGTGTTGCAATTTATGTCTATGGGTTCCTTAGTAGTTCTTCAGTAATGCATTCCTCATGGAAGTAACCTCGGAAATCTCAGATATTGGCCCTCATAGACTGATGAGATCTCTCACTGGTCCCCTCTCCAATGTGCTTTCCACATTGCACACCAGTAATCTTTTCAAACCGCACAATGATCATCTCTCATGCCATATCACACACACCACATTCTGCTTAAAGCCTTTCATGGTTCCCTATTACTCTGCAGTTGCAACAAAACAAAAAACACCTCTTAACATGATCCACACTATCTGGCCATTTCTTCAACTCCTATCCCACGTTGTTCCACTATCTGTGTTGCAGCCATACTGGCCCTTTTCTGGGTTCCTTGTACTTGCCTCCCCAGCGCCACGGCAGAGCCTTTGCCTGTGCTTCTCTGTCTGGGTAATTCTTTCCATTCTTCTTCCCCTGGTCCATTCATTCTCATCCCCAGTCCTCAGCCCTAGTGCTGCTTCCTAAGGGTAATGTTCTCATCTTCTGAAGATCAAATCCCCTGTGTATCTCCCTTCCATTGTATTTGCCACATTCCATTTTTGGTACTTAGTAATGTGATGGTTCAATGTCCACCTCCCTAGGGCTGGAACCACATCCCTCATGCTCCCTCCTGCATCCCATGATCCACATAGAGCCTGGCATAAAGGAGGAGCTCAATGAATACTTGAATGAATCTGTGAGTGAGTGAGTGAGTGAAGATCAAGAATAACAGGATTTATGTCATGGAGTGTTCTGCCTATGTTTTCCTCTAAGAGTTTAATAGTGTCTGGCCTTACATTTAGGTCTTTAATCCATTTTGAGTTTATTTTTGTGTACGGTGTTAGGGAGTGTTCTAATTTCATTCTTTTACATGTAGTTTTCCAGTTTTCCCAGCACCACTTATTGAAGAGGCTGTCTTTTCTCCACTGTATATTCTTGCCTCCTTTATCAAAGATAAGGTGACCATATGTGCATCACAGCAAGGTCCTTTTTGACCCACCTTCTAGAGAAATGGAAATAAAAACAAAAATAAACAAATGGGACCTAATGAAACTTAAAAGCTTTTGCACAGCAAAGGAAACCATAAACAAGACGAAAAGACAACCCTCAGAATGGGAGAAAATATTTGCAAATGAAGCAACTGACAAAGGATTAATCTCCAAAATTTACAAGCAGCTCATGCAGCTCAGTATCAAAAATACAAACAGCCCAATCCCAAAATGGGCAGAAGACCTAAATAGACATTTCTCCAAAGAAGATATACAGATTGCCAACAAATACATGAAAGAATGCTCAACACCATTAATCATTAGAGAAATGCAAATCAAAACTACAATGAGGGCCTCCCTGGTGGCGCAGTGGTTGAGAGTCCGCCTGCCGATGCAGGGGATACGGGTTCGTGCCCCGATCTGGGAGGATCCCATGTGCCGCGGAGCGGCTGGGCCCGTGAGCCATGGCCTCTGGGCCTGCGCATCCGGAGCCTGTGCTCCGCAACGGGAGAGGCCACAACAGTGAGAGGCCCGCATACCGCAAAAAGAAAAAAAAGAAAAAAAGAAAAAAAAAAAAAAAACTACAATGAGGTTATCACCTCACACTGGTCAGAATGGCCATCATCAAAAAATCTACAAACAATAAATGCTGGAGAGGGTGTGGAGAAAAGGGAACCCTCTTGCACTGTTGGTGGGAATGTAAATTGATACAGCCGCTATGGAAAACAGTATGGAGGTTCCTTAAAAAACTAAAAATAGAACTACCATACGACCCAGCAATCCCACTACTGGGCATATACCCTGAGAAAACCATAATTTAAAAAGAGACATGTACCACAATGTTCACTGCAGCTCTATTTACAATAGCCAGGACATGGAAGCAAACTAAGTGTCCATCAACAGATGAATGGATAAAGAAGATGTGGCACATCTATACAATGGAATATTACTCATTCTTTTTTTTTTTTTTTTTTTTTTTTTTTTTTTTTTTTTTTTTTTGCTGTACGCGGGCCTCTCACTGCTGTGGCCTCTCCCGTTGCGGAGCACAGGCTCCGGACACACAGGCCCCGCGGCCATGGCTCGCGGGCCCAGCCGCTCCGCGGCATGTGGGATCCTCCGGGATCGGGGCACGAACCCGTGTCCCCTGCATCGGCAGGCGGACTCTCAACCACTGCGCCACCAGGGAGGCCCATGGAATATTACTCATTCTTAAAAAGAAATGAAATTGAGTTATTTGTAGTGAGGTGGATGGACTTAAGAGTCTGTCATACAGAGTGAAGTAAGTCAGAAAGAGAAAAACAAATACCATATGCTAACACATATATATGGAATCTAAAGAAAAAACTGGTTCTGAAGAACCTAGGGGCAGGACAGGAATAAAGACGCAGACGTAGAGAATGGACTTGAGGATGCGAGGAGTGGGAAGGGTAAGCTGGGAAGAAGTGAGAGAGTGGCATGGACATATTACACTACCAAATGTAAAATAGGAGCTAGTGGGAAGCAGCCACATAGCACAAGGAGATTAGCTCTGTGCTTTGTGACCACCTAGAGGGGTGGGATAGGGAGGGTGGGAGGGAGGGAGACGCAAAAGGGAAGAGATATGTGGAAATATGTATATGTATAACGGATTCACTTTGTTATAAAGCAGAAACTAACACACCATTGTAAAGCAATTATACTCCAATAAAGATGTTAAATGGGGGAAAAAAAAGAATAACAGGAGTTTTCCCTGCTGCTTTTACCCTCACAGCTACTCTGTATTTGCATATGTACCTTAACAAATTTTCAAAATATTTCCAGATAAGCGATCTAATTTGATATTAACAATTGACTCGAAGAGTAGAAAGGGTAACCCATGCAGGTGACTTGTCCAATGTTACATGGCTAGTAAGCAAAAAAGTGGGACCAGAACCAAGCTTTGTCACTTTTCAGACCAGGGCTCTGGCCGTTAAACAACCAAAAAGGAAGCAAAAGAAGATAACGTACAACTTAATAGGCAGCATCTACACAAAAGACAATAAAATAGAGATATCCAAATAAAAACACAAAATAAGATTTATTTTAGGCTGATGGAACTTTGGTTCATGGAACACGGGCACAAGTTCTCTAAGTGCTGGCATTTTAGCCTAGAAGGTTTGGGCTCTGACATAGAGCAAGTCACCTAGAATTCTGGTACAACAGGGCTCAGTTAATATTCTATCATAATTCTCATTAAAATTTAGATATTCAATAAATGTCGGCTATTAAATCATTAGTGGGAAAGTCTATTTCTGGAAACCTTTTCATCCTTTCCTTAATGAGACTATTTATTTAATTTTGTAAGGAAATGAGAGAAAAGTTAATCACTTAGCAGGTTGAGTACGTAACTGGGTCCAGTTGTTTCAAAGAGCAGCCGCTAACTAAGGCTACTTATTCATTTAGCTAACATTTTGAAAAGACCTGCTATTTAAACACAACTTCTAAATGTGTTTACATTTTCTGTACTAATTTTTATTTTTTTTAATTTTTTTTAAATTTTTTTTTTGCTGTACGCGGGCCTCTCACTGTTGTGGCCTCCCCCATTGCGGAGCACAGGCTCCGGACGCACAGGCCCAGCGGCCATGGCTCACGGGCCCAGCCTCTCCGCGGCATGTGGGATCTTCCCAGACCGGGGCACGAACCCGTATCCCCTGCATCGGCAGGCGGACTCTCAACCACTGCGCCACCAGGGAAGCCCTGTACTAATTTTTTTAATGACAATAATTGAGTGCCTTTATAATATTACGCGAATACACGCTTTTAAGTTCAGATGTTATTTACCTAATAAAATGGACAATTTTACGTAAATGTTAATTTACATGAAAAGTTAATCAAGTATTTACGGAGTGTTGATCGTACTGAAAGCTCCGTGCCTTTCCTGGGGCTTATATCAGAGCACTTCTAGTCTCCATATATTATATATATATAGATATAAATTTTTATTGAAATAAAGTTGATTACTCCACTTATATTTAAACTCATTTTGCTTTGAGTTTAGTCTACCGGGTAGCACTTTCTTTTGGGGGGGGGAGGGGCGTGGGTAAAGGGGGAGGAAGCTGTAAAAATGCAAACTAGACGTGCAAAAATTCGTGTACAGGGATCTGCAGTTCGCTCTCACCTAATGAAGAGAGGATTGGGTAACAGCTTAAAGTCCACAGAAAGTTTCACTCGTCTGATGGAATGTATGCAACTGTTAACAATTTCCTACATTTGCCCACATTTCCAGTGAACAAACGTTATCTTTGCAATCAGGAAAATACAAGTGAAAAAAGCCGGAGAAAGTCGCACTTCGCTTGTCCCACGGGGTCGTTTCCGAGCTAGGGGCGTGTTTGCCGGCTCTGATGAGTTCCCAGCGCCGGCAAACGTGCCCTCGCCCGGGACCTCGGAGACAGGCCGCCAGGCGCAGCTCGCTGGGCTAGTCGTGCCGCGGCCGCGGGCTGGTGATTCGCTGCGCCGGGAGCGGGGAGCCCCAGGCGACAGATCGCTACGCCCCAGACCCACGCGCGGGGCACTAGGACTGCGCGCCTGCGCGCCCGGTCACGTGACGGGCGCTCCGCGCAAAGCGGGTTAAAAGTCACGACCGCGGAGTGGCCGCGAGCGGCCGGCCAGGCGGCGCGGCGCACCCTGCGTCCCGTAAACTGGTTCTAAAGGAGGCCGCCCGTCTGTCCTCGACCACCTCCCGCCCCCTTGGCCCGGCTCAGCTCCAAGCAACGCGCGGAGCTGCCTAGCGCCCCTCCTGGCCGCCAATACATGCGCGCGAAACTGCGTCTTTCAACTGACAATGAAGCAGTAACCGCGCAGCCAGGCCGCTCCGGGCGAACGAGCGCGAGGCCGGGAGGGGGAGGGGGAGGGGAGAATGATTGGGCCAAGCCCCGCCCCAGCTCGCGCCCCCATTGGCCGGCACCGCGGTTCTGGGCCCGCCCCCTAGCGGACCTGTCGCATTGTGACAGGCGTAGGGGCCAGTTCCTGTTGGGTCGGGGGCGGAGTCAGAGGTAGCCTGAGCTCCGCCCAGACGCCGGGGGGCTCCTCCTCCTGCTCCTCACGGCGGGGCGGGCGGCGTTTGTGGGGGGAATGTCATTGCTTCTCCGAACCGTGGTGCCGCCTCCGTCTGCTCCTGCTCTTTCTCTGGCGCCCTCGTCCCGTCGGCTTTCGCCGCTGCCGCAACTGTACTGGGAAGACGGATGGCTAGAGGGGCGCAGGGGCCATCCGAGTTGAGAGAGCGGCGGTCGCGGCCGCTGCTGAGGCGGAGACTCCTCGCCGCCGCCTCCACCCCCCGTCCCCCGGCCTCGCGGCGCTAAGGGCGGGCGCGCGCGGCTCTCTTCCCTCCTCCTCCTCTTTCTTCTTCCTCCTCCTCCTCCTCCTCCGGGTCCCCACCCAGCACCCCTCGGACCAGGCGGCGGCGGCGGCGGCGGCGGCGCGGAGCGAGACCCGCCGCCGGGGCACAACATGGCGGAGCCCTCGGCCCCGGAGAGCAAGCACAAGTCGTCCCTCAACTCATCCCCGTGGAGCGGCCTCATGGCCCTGGGGAACAGCCGGCACGGCCACCACGGGCCCGGGGCCCAGTGCGCGCACAAGGCGGCGGGCGGCGCGGCATCGAAGCCGGCCCCCACGGGGCTGTCTGGGGGGCTGTCGCAGCCGGCCGGCTGGCAGTCACTGCTCTCCTTCACCATCCTCTTCCTGGCCTGGCTCGCCGGCTTCAGCTCGCGCCTCTTCGCCGTCATCCGCTTCGAAAGCATCATCCACGAGTTCGACCCGTGGTAAGTGCCCGCCGCCCCTCCCCCGCCGCGGGGCCAGGACCGGGACCGGCGCCTCCCTCCCCCCCCACCCCACCGCGCTCTGCCCGGACCCGCCACTGGTCCCGAGCTCGGGCGCGCCCCCGCTTGCAAGCGAAGTTTCCCCCGCGCCGCTCGAGGCGGGGCGTCGGAGCCCGAGCGGGACCTTGACCCGGGTCGGGCGAGTCTGCAGACTCCCAGGAGGGCGAACGCTTCTCTTCGCAGCCGCCTCGGCCCGCGGAACCCGACCCGCCGCGCCGGGCGGCGGACTACCCGCCTCCCCGCCCGCGGCTCTCGCCTGCTCACAGCTTCTCGCGCGCGTTTTCGGCCGGTTGGGATGGGCTCGCCCAGGGGGTACCCTGTTGCAGTTGGAGGTGAGTCCAGATGTGCAGGAGCCTCGTCGGCGCAGCCTCGCAGTTGCACGCTTTTACCATGTCTCTCTTGGCTCTCAGACGGGAAGGGAAAAAGCGAGGGAGTGAGGTGTTGGAGGAAAGGAAATAAGACCCCTAAAAGTGATCTGGAAGCTAGGGACGCTTATTTAACGTTAGATATTTTCAAGAGTGGCTTTTTTTTCAAGCCTTTAAGTGCACTCTGCACCTCACCGGTCCATAATTATCTTGGGCTACTTTTCAGAGCAGGCTCATTACTCTGTGAACCAAACTGTCACCCTCAGTATGTTATGCTCAATATCCGAAAGCGTTGCATTAGTTTCTTTATTGGTCTCTGCAGGAAGGGTTGTGGATTAGAGAACAAACAGTACCATAGTGATGGGGAGCCCTGGATTGTAATACTGAAGTTTCACGTGGTATCAGGGACTCACCTGAATGTTTTAGGAAATTACCGCATAAAGAGCACTAGCTAATTTAGCTAACAATTCACTGGTCTGTGAATTACTTAGATAGGAAGAGTGCTTTAATTTTTTTTTCCAACTTGACCAACCTGGGTTAAGTTTTCTTTGTTTTTTGTTTTAGCCCTAGTCTATGCCTTTTAAACTGACTTAATTCATCATCTTGATCCATACCCTTGAGTTCATCTTACTTCCTTATAATTAGGCCCAACTAAACTTGAGGGTATTTGTCATTGGAAGTACAGAGAGAGAATCTTCTTGAGAGTTACTGAATATATGGATAATAAATATTGGGGGAGTGAGTTACCCATATATTAAAATACCAATTGAAGTTCTGTTACAGATAGAAAAATTGGTAGTGCATCATCTGTTGAACACCAGAGGGGTCCACTCCTGGAGAATCCAATTTAGGTAGACAGTTAACAGCTCTGACATGCTTCCATGAAACGTTTCCATTCCATTTTAGAGGTTTGATTTTTTTTAAAAAAACAACTTCTTTATTGGAATCACAGAAGAAAATAAATTACTGTGACGCTTATGAACTAGACAGAGTTTTCTTAGTCTTAGCTTTGAAACACATAAGCAAATTAGATAAAAATGAAATTGAAACCAGAAAATGAAAACTGCTAATGTTTTGCTGAACATGTAAAAAGAGAAAGTTGTGTTTTTTCACTTTGCAAGAGCAGAAGTGCATGGTTGACCAAACATTACGGGTAACAAAAATTGTGAATAATATTTCTGGAGAGTATCATTTTTATAAACAGAAGGCTGCATAATGTTTAGTAGTAACATTGAGGCTTAAATTAAGGATTGCAGAAAAATTCGCAAACCAATGATGAGATGATTGATATTTTTCCTAATTTTGAAGGAAGATTAGAAATCTGCATCAAGTGAGCCAAAGAGTTTCTACTAAAATTGAGTATTATAATCATGAAAAGTCTTATTGGGTTGCTTCATAGATAAGTTTTTTTTTTCAATATGGCAAAAAATTAAAAGTTGATTTCTTCTCTAGTTTCAAGAATATGCTTGTAGAGCATAACCCTTTTTTACTCACAAAAATTTGTTTGCATCTTTCTGTGTATAAAACACATTTCAGAAACATCCTTTAGTAGGACGAATAACACTCTACATTCAAATTTTAATTCATATACTCTAATCTAAAGGTATATAAACCTCTTCAGTCTTAAAAGACCTACTTAATGTAGGTTTTCAGCTTACTGGTAGTTTTAATATATACGTTTTATTATATTCCTGGTTAAGTGTTTATGTTCATAATGTTAGGTAATTCTGACTAGTAGTAAATAGCCTTTTATAATAAAGGAATTGTCCCTGTCCTTTATTGTGAATGGAGATTTGCCAGTATAAATCAGATGTCTTAAGTATAATTCAGGTGACTTAATGAGAGAATTTTCAGTCAAAAAAAAAATCCCTTGTTTGCTCACTTATGTTTTTCTTTTCATGTCTTTCAAAGGTCTCAGTTAGGCATCTTATTTTTATAATCCATTCCTGTTGAAAATTTTGGATTTTAAAAGTGGTTTTCCTTCAGAGCTACTAATAGTACCAGCACTTTGATTCTACAAACATTCTAGTGTTATATACTATCTTGGGAGTCTCTCAGATTACTGTTTTAACATGTAGTAGTAACATGAACCTTTAATGTTTAAATGTTCCTCTCAGGTTGTGTATCCACAAACCAATTTATTCTGGCCTTCCCTGATCCCTTTTTTCTCATGTCCCTTTACTGGCTTCACTTCTGAAATATTTTTAGTGAAAAGTTTACTTTCTCTGTTTGTGAGTTATTTCTGTAAATTTTAACATTAGTACTTAAATTGCGTAAGACTCTAGTTAGCTGCCAAAGGTGACTCGTTGTCACAAAGTTATACTTGTTTTTTAAGTTTGTCATTCAAGTTATTTTATAAATCTTACCAGTTGTTATAAGGGTTGGTATGTGATGTTCAGTAGTATTTATTGAATTTTAAAGTACACTGCACTTTTTTAGAACTTTGCCGCATTTTTGGTAACGATCTCTTCACCACTTCACTTTAGTAATTTCCTCCCTTATCAGTTGACTTGATCAGACATGAGGACACAGTTTGAGAATTTCTTGTCTGCACTTGGCAAACATTTGGTTGACCAATGAGTTTAACAGCACCTAATTTTATCTTCTTTTTATCTGGAGCAGAATGTAGTTTCTACTTACTTTTGTTGTAACTATTAATACTCATATTAACCAGGTGCTTTTCCCCATAACCATTATCTTGTTAAATTGTGGTAGCTTTTCCCACAGAGACAATGGAAAAGCTCCCTATAAAAGAGTTGCATTTTTCCCTGCCTGCACAGGTTGTAGGGGGTTCTCCTTGGAGCCCTAGAAGAATTCTCTGAGCCTTGAGTTCTGGCTGCAGTTAGCTGTAAAAGGGCAGCAGATGCCTTTTTGCAGGGCAGAAGGCTGCAATTTAGAGTTGAAACTTGGGATGCAATTTTTCATAGAAACTATGGTATAAATAGGTTAATTAGTACAAACATGTTTTCAAAGGAGTGATAAACCTTTGGAACATAAGCTGTTTGTAAGTTGGAGACTACTTCCTGTACTTTGAGGTCTCCATGTTTTTCTTCACTTCGAAGATGACAAAAAGAGGCTATTGACCTCAGTTCTGAAGAAGACAAAATGGGTAACAAAACAAATTTTAGATCAGAAACATCCCATAATCTTAAAAAGGCACTTTATGGAATCATTAGCAACAGCAGTCCACATGCACTTCAGAACAGGTACAGTAAGTCCCTAAATACGAACCTTCAAGTTGGGAACTTTCAAAGATGGAAACGTGCCCCTGTGTGCCAGCTGTTGTACTGTACTACTGTACTTTTCAAGGTACTGTACTGTAAGATAAAAATGTTTTCTTTATTTTTTGTGTTTGTTTTTTATGTATTATTTGTGTGAAAAGTATTGTAAACCTATGAGAGAATTATCTAGTACAGTACTGTTATCTAGTACAGTACTGTGTAGCTTATTGTGTTAGCTGGGTACCTAGGCTAACTTTGTTGGACTTAGGAACAAATTAGACTTCGTGCTCTTGGAACAGAACTTGTTCTATGCAGGGGACTTACTGTATACTGTCACTGATTTCATTGTAATTTAAAACTTCTCTAGCCTTGAGCTGTTGAGATCATTCTACGTTATAAGAACACTCAGGGAGGAGGTGCAAAGAGTGCACTGAGCTGCTGGGTTGGATGATGGGATTGGACCTCCTCCCATCGGGTGAGTGTGGTGGCTCCTATAGGTAGTAATCCTGGGTTTCCTGAGGCATGTCCTGGGGGAGTTAGGCTCTGTCAGCAACCACTTTGGAACTTTTTCTTTCTTTAGAGTATTCGTACATTGAGGGCTAACTTGAATAATACTGCACACCACATACTGCCATGAGTAGTTTGCACAAAGACAGCATTGGTCGTAGAAACTTAGAATAAGGAATTGCATTATAGGCTCTGACCCAGTTATTATGAGTATGAGGAAACTTACTAGTCTGTCTATGATCTATCTCTGATTTTTATGCTCTCAATAAGTTTTGGGTGCTTTGGGGTATGAGAGAAGTTCTCTTCATCATGATATATTATTAATCAGTGCATATGTGCTCTCAGAAATAACGGAAAGATTAATATTCTCCAGTGACTGAATCATATTTTTTTCCTCAATTTGTTTACTTTGCAAACTTAGTGCTATTAGAGAAAGACAATATTGCAGTTAACTTGAATTATAAAGCACCCTACAATTCAATAGACCTGTATAATGCTAATTGTTATGAAAATTTTCAAGCATACAGAAAAGTTGAAAGATTTTTACAGTGAACACTCATACTGAACATGTAGACTCTACAGTTAGTATTTACTTTACTTGCTTTATCATATCTTTTTATCTGTCCATTACTGTTTTTAAATCTTACTTGTAGGATACTGATAGTGTACTGTTCACTGTAATGTAAAGAATATTATCTTTGTTCCTCGACTCCATAATAAAGAGGAGCTCTTATTTCCGGGTAGCATTTATTTTCTATAATACTTGAATATAATGAGTATAAATACTGTTTATATATCGTCTTTGCTTGGAGTGCAGGTTAGAACCAGATTCAATCATCCTAGGTTTTGGTTAGTAACTTACCTAACCTACATCATAAGTCATTGCATTAGCCCAAGTTTGTTAAATGACTTTGTTGAATCTGGTGTCTCAGGAGAAACTCTGAAGTTGTTATAAAGATATTGATGTTGGTTTTATTAGATTTAATTTATGTGGAACTCCTAAACTCTTTTGAATTATTAGAAGCCCTTTATTGGTCAGCCTGTTGCTTACTGTGATGAGTCTTATGCTCTTTCTTTGCCATGTTTTATCCACATGGAATGCTTAATGGAGTTTTATGTATGATTGCAAAAGTGGCTTCTGTCAGTCCCTACAATAAATAGGAAGATAGGAAAACATTTTCAAATAACGTAGGGCCCACAACTATACTATATGGGCAAATTAATACTATTGAAAGGGAAAAAATGTAAATGGTTAACCTGCTACTCCATCTTCACTCCTTTATTTGCTTTACCTTATTCTGGTGGACATTTTTTGTTTTTAAACCTCTTACTCTTTTCTGAGAAGGTTTCTGTGTCCTAACTTTACCTTTTTCTTACATGAATAATTTCCAGGGATTTAGAAATTGATAGAAAGTGGCAATACCATAAGATTAAAAAAAAAAAAGTTTGTTAGGTCAGGGTTGGAAGAAATAGGAGCAACTGCTCAAGGCTCTCATACTTTAGTATTGATAAATGTACGTTAACTGGCATTTGTAGACATTCCAGGAAACCTTACTACTATTTTCTTTGGAAAAGTGCTTTCATAGTTTTAAATGAAAGACATTTAAACATATTTTCGAGTATAACCTGTATGTAAGTTGGTGTCTTTACGTTGGAGAAGTTTGTACTACTTTTAGGAAAACAAATTTCTAGAAAATTGTGACTGGTACACTAAGTTGACCATATCATCTGTGACTTTTTTTCTTTCTTTGGAACTTAGTATTGCAGGGTAACTTTAGCATGTGTTCTAAATAGTGGTAGATGCTTAGTTTTTTACCTTGTCTTACAACTTGATTTTAGATCCTAGAATTGAAGAGATCAGGTAACATCTTTTATTTCTGTAGATAAAAAATACTTCAATTTAGTATTCCTCTCAAGGATTGAATAATACAGGTCCACCTGTTCTCCAAAATCTGTCTCCACCTGTTCCACAAAATCTGTGTCCTTTTTATTGCATTCTCTGCCTCCAAGGCAGGCTTAAATGAACGTATCCTCCATTTAATTTAATGTTTTTTAATCAGCGGCCCTGATTTAAGTCTTAACACATTGACCTATCAAAATGCCCTGGGCACAGTCCCTGCTCAAGCCAACCACACTCATTAATTGGATGATGGCTAATTACTTTGTTTGTTTTGATGTAGGGAAGAGAGAAGAGTTGATGGTGGCTTAAAGTTGTTATACCTGAATGACTAGGGAATTTTCAGAGAGGGGCTTTTAAGGGAATAGCTGAATGAGAGGGAAAGATGATTGAATCCAACTGAATGTTGTTTTCATTTACATTTGTCCGTAAAAAGTTCAGAGTAATGAGGTTGGAAATATTAAGCCATTTGAGTTAAGAGAATTATGGCATGGAAGTTAAACTTTTGGAGTAGACTCAGAATTCTATAGACTAAAGGACTTTTAGAGTATATGTTGGTTGGATTGGCTTGTTTTCTGGGTGAAGAAGCTAATTGCCAGAGTGGTGAAGTACTTTTTCTAAGGTGGTATACAGTTGTGGCTTGGCTAGATTCTTTTCTGTTTTCTTTGCACCTGTGTTTGCATTAGAGGAACTTTTTGAGAAGTTCTTTGAAAATTGTTACTTCAGAAGATGAGGGAAGTTAGTGTCTACCATTCAGTTTATTTTTTTTAGAGATAACTTTTTTAAAAAACTACTTATTTATTTATTTGGCTGCATCAGGTCTTAGGTCATCAAATCCGTGGCGTGTGGGATCTTTGGTTGTGGCATGCGAACTCTTAGTTGTGGCATGTCAGATCTAGTTCCCTGACCAGGGATCGGACCCGGGCATCCTGCATTGGGAGCGAGGAGTCTTAGCCGATGGACCACCAGGGAAGTCCCTACCGTTCACTTTAAATTGACAGTGTGGGAGATGTTGGCAATTCAAGTTTAGTCATGGAAACAGCTTTTGTGTGAAGTTTGGCTTCTTTAGAACTAGTGATTTTAAAAACTGCATCAGTTATCTGTAATTTCCATAAGTTAATAGTTTCCATAGTTTAACTTTTCAAACTTTTATTTTTTGACTTTTTTTCCCTTCATTCTTATCCCAAGGGAAATATTAATGCATAAAAACATAAGGAAATTTTGTTTCTCTTAGTAAAGCATTAGCGATTTGCTGATAACCAAGTTGGTAATGTTTCTTTTGGGGTTTCCTTTTAATTTCTTTTTCATGCCTTGAAGCTTTATTAGCTATTCTCAGGTAAAGGTTTTTCTTCATACTATGGGTGCTCTTTCCTTTAATGTTATCTAGCAAACTCTCCAACCTGCAAATGACTTCAAGTGAATTTGGTTTTTAAACTTAAATTATTGGACTCCTCTCTCTTTCTATAGATAGATGGATAGATAATATTACAGCACATACTGTTTTCTATACTATTTTTAAAATTAAAATATAGTAATTCATAATTAATTTCTAAAGTGCCAGTATATGCACAGCTTAAATTATTGTTTGTTGCTGGCCAGATGAGTGGAGTTGGTGAAAAGAATCATGCCTGGAAACTCACTTGTGACCATAATGCTTTTTCTTTTTTAATTGAGGTAAGAGTCGACATATAACATTAGTTTCAGATATACAACATAGTGACTTAACATTTGTATACATTTTGAAATGATCACCTGGGTAAGTCTAGTTAACATCTCTCACCTTAACATAGTTACCCCCAATTTTTTTTCTCGTGATGAGAACTTTTTAGATCTACTCTCTTAGCAGTTCATGCTTATTCTTATAACACCAGTAACTCCTGTAAAGAAAAATACACCCTATTTAAGAAGTTTTTATTGTTAAACTAAATTATTATACGATCTTACTTGTGTAATCCACAGGAAAAATAATGGAGTACAGAGTTATTGGAAGGTAGCACTCTTGTAGTTTTTGAGTTATTCTTTGAAAATGTCTTAAATATTTACATAAACGAGAAAAGAAATGTATTCTACAGAGGCTTTTTATTATCAGTGAGAAGATGTTCAGTTTCAGCCTTTAAAAATTTTTTTCACTTACGGTGAAATATAACACATTCTGAAAAGTATTTAAACCTAATATACAGTGTAATTATAAAATAAACACCCATGTGACCATCACTCACATAATCAAGAAAATTGCCACGACCTCAGAATTCTTGGTGTGTGCTTTCTCAGTCCATCCCCTTCCACACCACACACTTTACAATAATTACATTCTTGCTTTTTCCCCTAGGTGGTATAATTCTGAGTGCATTCCTAAGTAATATAATTTAGTTTTGCCTATTTAAAAACTTTAGAAAAATGCACTTGTGGCTTTTGTGTCTTGCTTTTTTTGCTCATCATTGTTTTTAAGATTCATCTTCACTGATCAAAGGGTTGTTGAGTGTATGTGGATAATAAGGTTTAGCAATAATTTGATTAACCAGGCTTCTCACGCACCGAGGAGGTTGCCTGCTCTTTTGCAGCAGGAAGGAAGTATCTGTTAGAAAGAGAAGGCATCCTTGTCTTCACTTGAGATAAAAAGATTGTCTCATGGTTGAACACTGAGCTCTAGTCAACCTTGTCTCTAGATAACCTTGACAAGTTTTTTAAAGGTACTAACTGGCCAGAGAGATTTAATCTTTCAACAGACACTGAGACTGCAAAGAAGAGGGTTGTGGGGGGGAGGAGACATCACTTTCAAGAGCCAAATGATAATCAAATAATCATAAATGCAAAATTACTGGATTTTAAGCTGCAGCTTTTACCAACTATTGTTCGTTTTAAAGAATATATATTAAAATTTATGTAAGGAAAAGAGTTGCTGTAGTTCTTGAAAGAAGGAAGGAAAGAGAGTGTTGAAAGGGGATCTGAACTATAGGAATTTAGGAAAACCCTAAGACGGGACTGTTTTTGTTTGTTTGTTTGTTTTTGTTGTTGTTGTTTTTGCGGTATGCGGGCCTCTCACTGTTGTGGCCTCTCCCGTTGCGGAGCACAGGCTCCGGACACGCAGGCTCTCGGGCCCAGCCGCTCTGCGGCATGTGGGATCCTCCCGGACTGGGGCACGATTCCGTGTCCCCCGCATAGGCAGGCAGACTCTCAACCACTACGCCATCAGGGGAGCCCCTGGACTGTTTAATGTATTGGTATTTTTGTAGAGGATTGTTGACCCTGGGTTGTGTGTGATTTTGTTTGTGTTGATATCATGGGCTCTTGAATAGCTTTCTTTTCTCTGAAATGTTGTTTTTCCTGTTGCTTTCTTCCAATCTTCCTTGGCCACCACTTCTTTTCTTTTCCCATATTGTTACCGACCTGGGTTCTTCAGTCAGTAGAAATTGATACGAGGCCTCTTTAATCAGTAGATAGACGGATACAAGGCCAGATGAGGAATTCAGGCAAGACTTTACTGGGACTTGTGCTGCAGCAGAAGGGAGCAAAAATAAGTAATGGGATCCCTTGCTTGCTCCCTGAGCGGGGGTGAGCTGGTCCCTTAGGGGTGACAGTAAGGGCAATTGGTGGGTCGGGCCAGAGGGGTGGCTTAGGGGGTCTTCCTACCCCCTTGGTGATGCTGTGTGCAGGGATCATTCGCAGTACCTGCTTTTGGTCCTGGCATCTCAGAAATGGCAGTTGGGTTTTGGCTGTTTTGTATCATGTTGTTCATAATTTGCCCCAACTGAGCATGCACATGGTTATTTTTAGTCCCTTACAGTTTCTTTGTATTCTGTTGCTCCAGGAGATGTTTGTCCAGGTGCAAGCACTGTAGTAAAGCGTCCCAGGTCCCAGCCTGTCTCAATATCTTTATTGATTTAGTAGTTGTCTTAGTCTTCAGGAAGAATGGGAGAGATATGATAGTAGTAGGATCCTTTCAGAAACTGTCTTGAGGGGATAAGTTGTATTCAAAGAATGGTAAAAGGTCATTGATCTTTAGGTAGGAACTTAGAATCTATTAGGATATGAGAATTTGTCATTATATATTAGTGAGTGATTTAAAGATACTATTGGAAATGTGATTCCAGCTTATGAGCTTTTAATTAGAAAGCAGTTCTTAAGTGAACTAAACATGAATGCTTCTAATGCATTTCTATTGGTCAGAATGATTTTGATCAAATTGGTTGGTATTTTTCTGCTGTGCATTAGTATGGAACCCATGCTACTTGAATAGATAACAGTTGATTTCGTTTGTGAACAAATAAAAGACTGTATGATTAATTCATTATTAGTTGAAGAAGAATTTAAATCTAGGACTGTCTTTCTTCAAACTTCCAATGTAGTCAATCAGTGTTTCTAAAGAATTCAAACTTAAAATTTAAATCAAGTATCATAAGGAAGATATACTTATTACCCTTTCTCCCCCAAATCCCATGTAATACATGCCAGAGAGAAACTTTGAATTAGGCTCTGTTTGGATAATGGTCCAACTTAATGATTTAAGCTTTTTTAACACCTCTAGTATTCCTCTTGTGTGACTTCTTCAGGGAAGTAGGGATATTTTTCTGAAATGTATTAACTATTAGGAAACATGCCCAGCATACTTCTTTCAGATAACAATCCAGTATAGCTTATCTGCTTTACGTGAGGTATAGGTACAAGTTTTATTAATCCCAGTATAAAGTAGACTTACTTCAGTTAAATTTTATGACTGTTCATTTAACTAAATAGGCCAGAGCCATTTTGAAGAAGATTTTAACACGTGTAATGTAAAAACACTCAAGGAGACTAAGTTATTCGTTCTTTGCTTAAATTGGCGTTCTTTGCCTAAATTGGCGAGATACTGTTGTGGTGATGTGGTGCTCATTTCCCCCTCGAATGAATAATAACAATTTATTGTTACTGTTACTATAGAAAGACAGATGGAAGATCCTTAAGAAAATTTTCTTCCCAGAATGTCTACATTATATTGGGAACTTAGTGAGTGTTCAATTTATATTAACATGGATCCTTTATCCTTAATGATAACCACATTTTATGTTTTGGTGATGATAGTAATAGTACAGGAAGTGCTTATTGTGTAATACCTTGATAAACCTTGGACTTGACTGTGCTGTTGGGAAAATCATATGTGTGGTTGGGATTTTTTTTTTTTTTTTAAGAAGATGTTGGGGGTAGGAGTTTATTAATTAATTAATTAATTTTGTTGTGCTGGGTCTTCGTTTCTGTGCGAGGGCTTTCTCTAGTTGTGGCAAGCGGGGGCCACTCTTCATCGTGGTGCACGGGCCTCTCACTATCGCGGCCTCTCTTGTTGCGGAGCACAGGCTCCAGACGCGCAGGCTCAGTAGTTGTGGCTCACGGGCCTAGTTGCTCCACGGCATGTGGGATCTTTCCAGACCAGGGCTCGAACCCCTGTTCCCTGCATTAGTAGGCAGATTCTCAACCACTGCACCAGGGAAGCCTGGATGTTGTGATTTATAATAGGAAGTACATATTTGGTCTAAATCCCCTTGGAGTTTCCTAAATGTTGAGAGCTTTAAAGGTGTCTTTTGTTATGTTAATGAGTGACTTTTGGAAAGCTCCTGGGTCACCTAAGGATGGGGGATGGTTGCCAGTGGAGCCAACCCCAGTTATCAGAGGGTTGGAGCTTTCAGTCCCACCCCCTGACCTCTGGGGAGGGGAGAGGAGCTGGAGGTTATTTAATCACTGGAATCACCAGTGGCTAATAATTTAATCAATCATGACTATGTAATGGAGTCTCCGTAAAAACCAAAAGGATCAGATTTGGAGAGCTTCTAGATTGGTGAACATGTGGAGATTGAGAGAGAGTGGTGGGTTTGGAGAGGGCATGGAAGCTCCGCACCCCTTCCCACATACCATCTCTGCCATCTGGCTGTTCCTGAGTTCTACCCTTTTATAATAAACCGGTGATCTACTTAACGAAATATTTCTTTGAATTTTGAGAGCTAGTATGTTAGTATATTAATACAACCCAAGGGGTTCTTGGACCTCCCATCTGTAGCCAGTTGGTTAGAAGCATAGGTGACAACCTGGACTTCTGATTGGCATCTGAAGTTGATGGGGTGCACGGTCTTGCAGGAGTGAGCCCTTAACCAGTGGGATCTGATGCTCTCTCCAGGTAGATAGTGTCAGTTGAATTGTAGAACACGCAGATGGTGTCAGAGAATTGCTTGATGGTGTTGAAAAACACCACCCACCCCCAGCCCCTACACACACACTAGAATTGCTATGGTGAACCTCTTATAGTGAACATCAAAATCTTGCTCTCAATAAAAGTGTCATTTTAATCTTAAGAAGGAAAGAGTTGAAGAAAGAAGGTGATAATGCTTATAGAAGTAGTTTATGTGAGCATCAGTGATTGCCATCAGCAATTGAGAGATGGCTAGTTGGATAGATGGATACCTTAGGAAGAACTTTAAAGGGAGGGAGTTTTTAGTTACAGAAGTGTTTCTTCCAAATACAAACAACTCTTGAGTAAAAGTTCTGTCTCCAGTTTTAACTCACTAGTTAAGGAACATTGAATAAGAGAAGACAGACAAGTTAATATCCAATAACCATATGAATGATAAAAGTTCCAGTGTTAACTTTTGAGATGATAAATGAAAAAAGATATCAGCAACAAAAGTAAAATTCACAAGCTGGCGTTTTGTTTGAACATGAGAAATAATATCTTGATGTGGAAGAATAGAAATGACCATTGTATATACAGGCACTAGTTAGAATATACTAAATCATACAAATGATGAGTTTGGGTGGGATTAGATTAATGATCCATTTAGTTTCTTGGCTCTTAACTTTCTAATAGGTAATTTATATGGAAATTAAGCAACATTTTAGGAAGCCATCCCAGCTCTGATCTCTCATTTAAACTTTACCATAAGAGGTTAAAGGATACTAAATAAAAATACTCACTAGGGATGAAATAAGTTGCTTGTCTTCATTAAAGTGTCTGCAGTGGAAATAGTTATGTCTATGTCTAGTCATTGGGAGGATCATTGAGTATTGTAGATCTTAAGAGTTAAGTAAACCAAGATATATATTTATCTTCTTTTACTATGGATTGAGCTCTAACAAAATGACTAACCAGCTCTTTAATTATACTATTATTCCATGTAATAATAGCAGCATTCCCGTGAGTCCTAAACCTGATGTGCTGTAATGATCTCACAAGATGTTTTTGCTTAAAAATGTTTTTTTTTTTAGTCTTCATCCATCAGTGTGCCTTTAAAAAAATCTGTTATAGTGAGTAGGGTTTGTTGAATAAATTGGCAATTAAAATATTAAACATGTTAAATTAAAAAATTTAATAAACTTCATGGAAGTTTAATTTCAATCCTAATATTTTTATTCTAGTTAGCTAAAGAAGACTTTTGTTCGTTTGTTTGTTTTGCGGTACGCGGGCCTCTCACTGCTGTGGCCTCTCCCGTTGCGGAGCACAGGCTCCGGACGCGCAGGCTCAGCGGCCGTGGCTCACGGGCCTAGCCACTCCGCGGCACGTGGGATCTTCCTGGACCAGGGCACGAACCCGTGTCCCCTGCATCGGCAGGCAGACTCCCAACCACTGCGCCACCAGGGAAGCCCCAAGACTTTTGTTTTAATATGCTAAGCAGCTTTCTGACATTTGAAAGAACAGGATAATGAAACAACGTGCAGCAGATGAACTGTAATCTTAAAACTGTGTAAAAGGACTTCCCTGGTGGCGCAGTGGTTAAGAATCTGCCTGCCAATGCAGGGGACACGGGTTCGATCCCTGGTCCGGGAAGATCCCATGTGCTGTGGAGCAACTAAGCCCATGTGCCACAACTACTGAGCCCACGTGCCACAACTAGTGAAGCCCGCGTGCCTAGAGGCCATGCTCCGCAACAAGAGAAGCCACTGCAATGAGAAGCCTGTGCACCACAACGAAGAGCAGCCCCCACTCACAGCAACTAGAGAAAGACCGCACTCAGCAGCAAAGACCCAGCGCAGCCAAAAATTAATTAATTAAAAAAAAAACCCAATTGTGTAAAGTCCAGTCATTTGTTCAAAGTAGAAAAATGAACTTGAGGCACAACTAAGATCTTTTTAAATATAAGGATATTTTTTGAAGGTTGCTAAAAATGAGTCGGTCACTTCATTAGAAAGGGAGATCTTTTCTCCTGTTTAAGATACTTTATTTTGGTTGTTAAAATAATTTACTGCATTTAAATGAAGTATCTGATATAAACAATTTAAAACAACAACAAAAAAAGATTTTCCTTCTGAAATAATAATTTAGACTTTTAAAAAGTGTTTGTGTAATAAGTTTTGGATGTCATAATTGTGGGATATGAATTCGCCACAATATTATAAATAAAATTTTTGTAAATCAAACTATATTTAGAATGCAACTTACATATAAAAGAATGTATCAATATATACCCATATATGTAATTATGAACCTAATGATAAACACCTGTGAAACCCTTACCCAACTATAGAACTAAAACATTATCAATTTCACATCTATTTATGTTCCTTCTCTAGCCTGTCCTCCTGGTTTTCCTCTTAGCACTAGGAAACAATCATCCTGAGTTCTATTTAACATTTCCTTTGGGGGGAAAAAAAACAGTTCATGTATGTATTTCTAGACAGTATATTGCTAAGTTTTGCTTTGTTTGGAGCTTTAAAAACTAGTATCCTACATATAAGCTTCTCTGACTTGCATTTTTACATTTTCTAGTTGATTAACATTTGGGTTTCCTGTTCTTTTATGAATAAATAATGCTACTGTGAACATTAAAAACTATATTCTGATGCATATGTGTACATGTTTGCTAGGGTATATACCTGGGATTTTGTCATAATATGTTTCAGTTGTTTATAAAAATATAAACCACCACCCAAAACTTAGTGACAAAACAGCATTTCATTATTTTGCAATCTGTATGTTGAGTGGGAGGTTCTTCTGCTTCAGCTTTGGTGCTGGGATGATTATAGTCATCGGAGGCTCAACAGGCTGCAGGGCTAGAATGGCTGGGATGTGGACAGCTGAGAATCATCTGGAATCTTGATTGGGAGGTCAGCTGGGTTTTTTCTTTTTTGACTCCTTCACGGGGGCGCTGCTAGGACTGCCTCACAGCGTGGTGGCTGGGTTCTAAGAACGAGTGGCCCGAGAGAGGAAGTTGTCAGGCCAATCTCTGAGTCAAGGGAGAAGATGCATATACCAGTAGGGACAATTGTTTTGGGCCATCTTAGGAGACTGGCTACCACAGTGTATTTATCATTTTTATCTCCTCTTCTGTAAAATATCTGTTATGTCTTTGGTCAGTTTTTTTACTGGGTTGTTTTGTATTTTGGTGTGTGAGGGGGAGGTGATACTAAGTCTAGGTTAAAGTTGTTGCAAATCTTACTGCATTTTGTGGCTTATTGGTCCTTAAGCAGTCCTGTGAGATAGATATTTTATTACCCCCATTTTACAGATGAGAAGAGTCAGTACTGCTTAGTATGTTAAGAAAGTAGGCCTTGAAGTCAGCCAGCCTCAGGGGATATTTTTGGTATAAAGAATAGCATATACAAACATGTACAAATATGAAATGGCATGATGAAATGACATCAATCTGCTTGTTACATCTCCCACCCACCCCCAAAAAAAAGATTGACACTTGGAAAAATTTACAAGTTTTTAAAATTCATTTATGGTCAATTATAATGTTTTAGATAAAGTTTGGCTTTTGTTAGGAAACAGGCCTGGTGATGCCAGAGTGACAGAGCTGGAACCAGTATATTCAGGTCCAAGTTGTCTAGTCTTGCTGCCTTCCCAGGTCCTCACTTTTCTTCCTCTAAATTATTCAGTTGGATCATTCATTCACGATCTGCCAGTACATTTCAAACACTTGTGTTAATAGCCAAACTAGTTCTGCACTCAGTCTCTTACTTTGAGGGTTTGCTGGAGTTCTCAGAACACAGTGGAAAGGAATTGGCTGATACTGGAGATTTCCTTGACTAACCCTACTTAAAAAGTTTATCATGAAAGTTAAGATTCATAAGTGTTGTGGTCAGAATGTTTAATAATAATTCTAATAAAGCCATTCACAATATTCAAATATTTGCCATATGTACTTTAAAAAGAACACTGTAGGCACGCATCAAGTGCAGCTGAGTTGCTTTAAAACTGAAAATGCCACAGAGCAATTCTGAATTCTACAATGTAAGACTTTGAATAAAATGAGGCAGCTTTCTCTCATGCCTGAGCAAATGCACAGTATACAGAAATAAACTTGTAGACACTTCCTCCCAACCCTCAAATTTAGGGAAATTGTTCTTTGTACAAGTATAGTTTCTGATCATTACAGTTCTATATGTTGAAGACAGACACCTCAGTACAGCTCTCCAGTGTAAAAACAGTGCTTCAGGCAGCATGACTTATTTTCATGTCACTTCAGGTTTCTTGGGTCCAAGATTCAAAGGTGGAGATGAAAGTCATAATAGTAGTTGTACTTAACTGGAGGGATTTTTGACATATAGTGGAATTCAGAGCATCTTTGGACTTTGAGACAGAAGTGTTTTTTTCCACTGGTGATACCAGCCATCACAAGGCTGAGCCTCTCACTCATTTTTATTTTTCCCAGCCCCGTATTCTTCCAGTTCCAGTGTCCTGCATGAGAATTAGTTACCCTTCCTCAAGAAGTAAACTGACGTATAACATTTGCTATAATGTTCCCATGATAAAGTATAGGTGTCGGGTAATTTGGCAAAAACTGTAAAGCTAGATTCCACCAGGTTGAGTATAGTACAACACCATTTGTAGAAAAGAGGGAAAAAATTAAGTTCATTTAAAATTCAATAAATGCATTTGTAACATTTGTAATTCTCAGAATAAGCACATTTTAAAAATAAGAATATATCAAAAACATTCTATTCTCTGAGGAGTTCAATACATGTTATTAGTTTATAGAAATTAATAAAATTACCTTTGATATGTGAAGGATACTAAAACTTTCTTATAGTTCACTATTTCCTAGCACCTCTTCCTCAAGCCTGAAATGTGGGTCAAAAGGGAGGAGAAAATTGAATCACTCTCCTTTTATTCTTTCATAACTGCTTGAGTATGGTTGCTGACACTTTGTTTGAAAATGGGGTGACTAAAACTAGGTAAACTGGATCACTTTTCCCCCCCTCTGGAATGTAGAATGAACTTCATACCTAGAAGAGAACATAGAAATTATTTGTTAGAGTGCTTACCCAAAGTGTATTCTGCAGAACACATATCCCAGGAATTGTAGTTCAAAACTAAATAACCTATGATGATTTAAGTTTGGAAAAAACTGAATACTCCATACACTTATTTACAGTACACATTAGCATGTTAAAATCTGAGTTCTTGAAAACAATATTGATTTTATTTAATATAATGTTTACATGTTTAATTTAGGAATCACTGTAGCTTTTTCTTTTTTAAATAATGTTCAGTGCAATGCAGTTTGGGAAATACTGATCTAGTTGCTTTATTTGATAGATGAGGAACCTGAGGCCTCGTGATACTAAGTGACTTTCTCAAAGTCACAGAGCTACAGCTAGGACTGACAGGCTTGCAGGTTTGAAAGAATTACTGCATTGTGAACGTCGAGTATATCCACATTATAATGGGAGCGTATATATTTTTTCATAAGTAAACAAGTATCTGCTCATTTATACCATCACCCTGATTTGTCTTGGTGATTAAGTTGAGTATTTTGACACCCAGCTCTTCAGTACTTGGAAATTTGTCAGATTTTAACATTGCAGTATAGCTTATGAATATGCCTTCCCTTAGGTCTTAAAAATTAAGATGTCCAGAGAAGGCCTGTATACATTGCTTATTTTGAGTGGCTGTTGTATTTTAGTTTATCTCTTGGTATTGCTTTCCCCCTGAATGTTTGCTTCACTTTTGAATTTATTAGTTGACCAAAACCACTTTGGTTCTTTAATCACAGCAAATTGTGGGTCATGGGATATTATTACTATAGATAGTGCTTGTTAGTTGGAAATCTTATTTCTATAGTATATGAATATGTGTCTTGACTTAAATATATGTATTATAATACATATTTATATATCAAATGCTTATTAGCTGGAAATCTTATTTATATAGTATATTACATAATAATTATATAATGGCAATGTTAGATAATATCTAATAACAATAAATAAATGTAAATCAACATGTTAATATATATAACATTTGTTGGAGATCTTGTTGCAATTATATATGAATGTGTACCTGACTAAAATGTGTGTTACACATACACGTGTGTGTGTGTGCACGTGTGCGCTTTATAGGGAAAAAGAATACATGAAGACGTGTGCATCTGCCTCTCGTGTAGGTTTTTTATTTTATTTATTTATTTATTTATTATTTTTTTTTTTTCGGTATGCGGGCCTCTCACTGTCGTGGCCTCTCCTGCTGTGGAGCACAGGCTCCGGACACGCAGGCTCATCGGCCATGGCTCACGGGCCTAGCCGGTCCGCGGCATGTGGGATCTTCCCGGACCGGGGCACGAACCCGTGTCCCCTGCATTGGCAGGCGGACTCTCAACTACTGCACCACCAGGGAAGCCCCTCATGTAGGTTTTTTAGATTTCAGTCTGTATTGCATTTAACTGAGCAAAAAGTATTGGATAATTTTAACTTATCAAATACACTCTTTTATATGTGATCCTAGAAATTTTGTTTTAGATTTTTTAAATGGCATTAAGATACTTATTTTGATATAATTTTTTGGTGCCAGCTTCTCATCATTGTTTCCTTTTTTTCAGTTTATTAAGTGTCCTTTATAAAACACAACGTACTCCTTTTTCAAATGGGTACTTAAGAAAACTGATAGCTGTCATTGCCAGTTAAGGCAGAAGTTGAGAGAGAACTAAAATGTGGATATATGTTTGAAAGTAGTTTTGCTCTGTGTGTTCTTGTCAGATCTGATATCTTTTTGATTTGTAATGCATTTCACCTTAAGTGGGATGGTACAGAGAAGTTCTGTAGGACATTTCCAGCTTTTGAACAACCCTTGTTTTTTTTCCATGTGTTGCTCAGGAGTAGAGAAACAGGTAGTTTGTCCATCTGATACATACAGCATGCTCTCTGCTTATGGAAAACCTCGAGTCAAAATGACCCACCCATCAGCTGTAAGAGCCAGGGAGGTTAGTGAGAGTTGTCTTATGACCCAGTAGCAACTGCTTTTACATAAATAAGTCATGATTTGATGGTGTGCTAGTGGTCAGTCTGCATTTGTGGGTCTTTTCAAACTTCAGAATTGACCTAATAATAATAAAATAGTAAAAAATGACTTCTTTGGGGCTTCCCTGGTGGCGCAGTGGTTGAGAGTCCGCCTGCTGATGCAGGGGACACGGGTTCGTGCCCCGGTCTGGGAGGATCCCACATGCTCTTGAGCGGCTAGGCCCGTGAGCCATGGCCACTGAGCCTGTGCGTCCGGAGCCTGTGCTCTGCAACGGGAGAAGCCACGACAATGAGAGGCCCGCGTACCACAAAAAAAAAAAAAAAAAAAAAAAAAAAGACTTCTTTATTCTGTATCATTAGTAATCCTTTGAAATTTTATTGTTTTGCTGTTGTTACTTAAATATTGATATGAATCTCTATAATCGTATTAGGCTTTAATATATCCTCACATGAGTTTCCATAGTTTGTTATAAAATTGGCTGTGTGTTTAATATGATTATATAAAGTGTTTATATGTATCACATGGTAGGATTGGATTTAGATTGTTCATTTAATAGTGTTAGGAAATTGGGGTTTTTTCCTCTCACATACTTATTAGCATGTCATTGTGGCATGCTTTGTTTTTGATCCTGCCACTAGATGGCAGGAATAATAAAAGGTAGATTGAAATGCCAGCTTGAGCTGCTGCTTTGTACTTTTCCCTTGCCTTGGTTGTTTTCTATTCCCTTTAGTGTGAATTTTGGGTATATATGTAGTCTCCTAACTAGTGGGATTTATGTAGATCTGGTACCTTGTGTCGCCTGAAAGTTCTTAGACAAGGTAAAGGAAAAGAGAAGGAAGAGAAAACCTTTAATCCTGGATGTTATTATTGGTGTTCTCACACTTTGGTTTTCACTTTTATTATCTCTGTGAAATTGTTCCTTTCCTTTATTTCTCCATTCTCTTACGCTTACATTTGGCATCCATAATTGATCATTTCTGTTGGTGGCACTGGTTGCCTTCTCATTTACGAGGTGAATACGTGTTAACCCAGCCAATTTTGTAAAATCGTATGCTACACTTTGCAAAAAAAGCCTCTTAGAATTATAATTGACTGTGAATCTTTTAACAGAATGACTTTTTTTTTTTTTTTTTTTTTTGCTGTACGCGGGCCTCTCACTGCCGTGGCCTCTCCCGTTGCGGAGCACAGGCTCCGGACACACAGGCTCTGCGGCCATGGCTCGCGGGCCCAGCCGCTCCGCGGCATGTGGGATCCTCCGGGATCGGGGCACGAACCCGTGTCCCCTCCATCGGCAGGCGGACTCTCAACCACTGCGCCACCAGGGAAGCCCCAGAATGACTTATTTTTGAAAGAGCTTATCTGTTGATAGTCTTTGAAGAATAGAGTGGTGGACAGAGTCTAGGGTGGTTGGGATGTAGCTTCCACTTTTTGTCTTACTACTGGACTCACACCAGAGACTCTCCTTGTTGGCATTATGAAGTACTAAGCAGCCATGTTGGAGAAGTCTTTGTGGCAAGGAACTGCAGACAGACCCTTATGAGGCTCCAAAGAACTGCCAGCAAGAAACCAGGGTCCTCAAGGAAATGAATTCTGCCAGCAATCTAAGTGAGCTTGGAAGTGAATTCTTTCCCTAATTGAGTCCAAATGAGAGTCCAACCCTGGTAACCCCTTGATTGCAGCCTTATGAGACACTAAGCAGGGGATCCAGTTAAGCTGTGCCTGGACTCTTGACCCCTGAAACCATGAGATAATGAGATATGTTGTTTTAAACCATTGAGTTTGTTGTAATTTGTTACACAGCCATAGAAAACGAATACAAATACCCTTAATAAAAACCTTTCCCGGGCTTCCCTGGTGGCACAGTGGTTGGGAGTCCACCTGCCGATGCAGGGGACGCGGATTCGTGCCCCGGTCCGGGAGGATCCCACGTGCCGCGGAGCGGCTGGGCCCTTGAGCCATGGCTGCTGGGCCTGCGCATCCGGAGCCTGTGCTCTGCAAAGGCAGAGGCCACAGCGGTGGGAGGCCCGCGTACCGCAAAAAAAAACAAACCTTTCCCATCTCTGAATGTTACCTATTTGCCAGGTGCTGTGGATACAATTATGTGAACCCAGATAGACATGATTCTAGGCTAGTGAGGGAGACAGATTTGAAACAGTTAAGAATGGCAAATGCTGTGAAGGTGCATACCACAAGAGCATCTAATAGACTTAATGAAACACCAAGTATCTCTTGTAGGACTTACTCAACTTTTTAAAATATTCCTCCTAGGTTGCTTTTCTCTCTCTCTCTTTAGTATATTCTTGCCATCACAAAACTTGACCTAGCTTTATTTTCTATTAGCATTATGAAAACTATGTTATAGCCTTATTAATTATTGCCTCAAATGGAAACAACCCATATGTTCTTCAATAGGAGAATGAGTTGTAGTATTCATAAAATGGAGTACTACTCAGCAAGAAAAAAGGAACAAACTGCTGCTACAAGAATAAATATCAGAAACATTATGTTGAGTGAAAGAAGCCAGACACCTATAGAAAATAAAATATCCATTTATATGAAATCTGGGAATAAGCAAAATTAATCTATGATGAAAGAACTCAGAAAATGGGAGGGGGAAATGACGTTAAAGGTGATGTGGGAACTTTCTGCAGTGATGGTTTTGGGTGATAGTTATGGTTGATGAGATTATAAAATTGTCAGAACTCATTGAATCAAACATAACATCAGTGTATTTTAGTGCATTAAATTATACTTCAGATTTTAAAAATGAAAAAAATGTCAGGTGTCGTTTAATATCCTATGTGTTCTTTTCTCTGATTGTGTTTGCTTGTTGACTATCCCTCCTGTAAGATTGTCAAAGATTGTCAGCTTCCTGAGGTCAGGGACCAAGTTTGACTGTGGTTCTTAGTTAGAATTGTGTACTTGTATGCATAATGCCCAGGCTTATTGGCTCTGAGTGAAAAGTTATTTGTGAACTATAGTTTATTCATAAGTTGGTATCCATGTTTCATGGTTGCATTTTTCAAGGAAAATATTTGTATTATTTCAGAATCTTGTATTCAGTGTTTTTTCTTTATGTAGCTTCTAGTTTTTTCTTTTCTAGGATGCACAAAAGACATCTGTTTTAAGTGTTGGTAGAGTAATCTCGCTCCAACTACATCTTTGCCAACCACAGTTTGAGATAGCACAGTGCTTTATTTATATACCAAAATTTAAAAATCAGATCTTTTTTGTAAATGTGAAGTTTATTATATTCCTCTTAAACAAATGAAAACTAAATATTTATTCTTTTTTCTCCTCTTTCTGCCACCTCTCTTTAATTTTTTGAGGTGGGGCAAAGAGTGGAGACACTATTGTTTTACTGTTTTGATACAAAAAGCCCTTAAGCACCACAGTAATTTGAAAAAGAACCAGGTGGTTACATAGCACTTTGCCTAACTGGTGCTATCCCTTGTGGTCATGGTGTTATTTTTTTCCCTGATGAAAATAACAGTAAATTTTAAACGATTTAATGGCTGAGTCAGAAACTTGAAAAATAAGTATACTCTCGATTTCCCAAAACTGGTAGATCACAGGTGTAGTTTTGCTGAACTCTTGAGGAAGATAACTCAGTAGGTTTTTCAGTGCTGGAAAGAAATGCCTTTCTATTGTGACTTATATGTTGGGGGTCTTCTAAAAATAAATTCAAAATTCTGCAAAATTTTTATGCACATTCTTCTGGTGAGAGAATCCATATTTTCATCAGATTCTCAGAGGCTCTCATCCGGAAGGATTAAAAACCCCGCCTTTCCCTCCTTTTTTTATGAGGTTTTTTTTCATTGCCAGCTGATGGTTTTGCCAACTTTTCAGAAACGTAACCAGCTCTAAGTTGGCAAGAAATTAGTCTGTATTGAGTGTTCACCTGTACTGAACACTATGAAAGTGTAGTATTTTATATGTCTGGTGGTTCCCTTTATTTCTTCATTGTTTTTACTGTTTTTTTTTGCCTTTTTGGTTGCACAACTAAATCATAATTACTGGGTTCCACAGACTGTCCTCTTTGCTTCTGCATTCCAAACCATCCCAGATATAGGTGTAAGAATGATGAAAAAGAAATACTTCCATTAGTAAACCTGATTTTTGTTAGGGAATCTCTGGTCAGAAATGCTTGTTCTCAATTATAACAACAGTTTTTTGCGGGAAAATATATACTTCTTGCCAGGATGTTCAGGAATGTCAAAATCTAAATCTGTGGCTACATGCATATTCTGTCACTTGTTAATTTATTCTGCCCTGACTCTCCTGTTTCTAATCTTGTTACTCTTATCCTTGAGGTGGTACCTAGCTATAATAACCTATAAAAAGATAAAATAGCATGATTCTTGCAAAAAATTAATTAGGATAAGCTTCATATTTTAAGAAAATTCATGTTAGAGTTACTGCATTTTGATATCTGTATTCTATTTTAGTTCAAAAACATTGTCGTATTGATATATGTTCGATCAAAATTTAATTTGATTGAGGAAATGACATTTTTTATCCTTTCTGTTGAGAGTTATGTTACTCTTGCCTCTCCTATTTGGCTTTGACTGCTGGGAAATGAAGTAAGATTTAAAGTTGAACTTGTAGGCCCCTATGACTTACATTTTGGTATGTTTTTACCTAGTCTTGAATTTTTTAATCTATATTTCTCTTGTCTTTTATCTTTCTATGTTACTTTTATTTTATTATGTATTTTTGTGGAACAAAAAGGTGATAAGTTAAGGCGTCTTAAAGATCTTGGAACTTGGAAAAGCATTGATTTCCCCCCCTCCCCCCATAGGCTTTGATTGCATATCTGAATTATAGTAGAGCAAATGCTTTTAGTACTAAATGATACCTTCAATGTTCAAATTACCTAACAAATATTTACTGTGTGATAACTATTGAATATGTGCCAGGCACTGTACCAAGTGTTTAGAATATATACGGGGTCTCTGTTGTAATGGAGCATATTTTCTGGCAAGCAAAATGTAAACAAATAAAAAGAAAAAATAAAGTAACATGCTAGCTAGTGTCCAGGATGTGACTGTGGGCCTACCACTTCAGAGAGGGAAGTGAATGAGGCCCTTTTGATGTGATATTTGAGCTAAGACCAGGATGACAAGGAGTTAGCTAGCCCTGTAAAGATCTGAATTAAGACCATCTCTCCAAGCAAGAACAAGTTTGGCATGCTGAAGGAAAATAAGGCCCCTATGGCCAGGATATAATGAGAAAGGATATAATGTAGATAGGGATAGGATAGGGCCAGATCAAGTACGGAGATTGGTAATTGTGGGAGTTAAACCCTTATTCAGATGAATTTTAAAAACAAGTGGAGCAGAAGTTAATTTGGCTGTAGCAGATGTTTTTCATTTCTGTATATAATACTGAATGGTTTTGTGGGTGATACAAAGGATGGATGAAAGACTTTAGAGGCCAGAATATGAAGAGGGACCGAAATAGCATTGACTATGGAGTGTTCACACAAGGAAAATTTGATTAAACCAGTTACACTATTTTTATTTCCTTCTACCTGAATGGTATATTTCTATAGAAAGAATAGTTTACCTTGGAGTGGGAGTTAAAACGTTTTACACAACTCATAGCTTCACACTAGCATTAAATCACCTTACCCAGGTGACACTTGTGGGAAAATGTTTTAAAATTGGATCATATATAAAATGTTCAGAGGTGCTTTAACATTTATTGAACTTACTATATGCTGGGTGCTTGGTGGTAGGGATAGGAAGACCTATTCATTCATCTTTGCCTAGAGACCAAATTGTTGACGCCTGGCTTTGCTATTCATTAGTTGAGTGACTTTGAGCAAAGTTAACCTCTTTGCATTTGATTTCTCATCTATAAATTGGGGATGACAATAGTACCCGTCTCAGTAAGTTACCATAAAGATTAAATGAACTAATACAAATAAAAGTACTTAGAACAGTATATAATTCATAAGCACTTATTAAATGTTCACTGTTTGTTCATTTTGTTACTATTCACTTACGATGGAGCCTAATAGGTAAATTTATGCTATTTAGTATGTTGGTTGGAGAGAGGTAAAATGCAAAGTGCAAGATCCAGTAGAGGCATAACGGAGGGAGTGCCAGCCCTTAGCTGAAAAAGATAGTTAAGACTTAGGAGGAGGTGTCTTTTGAGTTATAGGTCCTGAAGGGTAAGTGTGGGAGGATATGGAAGAGGGTTTGCTCTTCAGGAAACAAGAACAGCTTGTGCAAAGGTATAGAAGTATGAAAAAGCATTAATAGTATATATTTAGGGAAAAAAAGGTTTGGAATATATGAGGTGAGAAAGAAGTAGGGAGGAGACATTTCAGGGTGGGGATAGGGAAGGGAGTCTCAAAAACATCAGGACTTTGTCCTATAGATTTTGGGAAACAGTGAAGGATTAGTATGGTTAATAGTTCATTTAAGAGAGAATTGTGTGGAGGATGGATTGGGAGGTGGTAAGAAGTCAGTAGAGACAAGTGAAATAGTCTAGATAGAATATGAAGAGGACTTCTTATTGGGAAATTTTAAGAGCTGAGTTTAGGGAGTGAATAGTAGTCTAAGATGATTCTCTGTGATAATGGTAAAATTTTTAAGATAGCGAGCAACTTTACTAGTGGAGAGCAGAGTAAAAATGAGTTCAGTTTTAGGTATGATGTGCCCGTGAAGACATCTCAGCAGCTATTCTGGTGGGCCGTTCGATATGAGGATTTAGAATTTAGAAAAAGGAATTGTGTACTTAGGAATAATCCATGGTAGTCAAAGTTCAGGGAATGGATGAGGGAAAGAGGAGAGGTAGCAGTGAAAAGAGTCTGGCATCAGTCAGACTCTTGACATCAATCTTTGGAGCACAGTGACCAAGAAAATCAGTGTATGTGGTACACACAAATTTTTTTTCATCTAAGGGACTTAGGGGAATGGGCACTTGGAAGAGAATCCGTTTTCAGGTTCTTAGCTTCTTTATGTACCTTTTCTTACAACTGAGGTCCAGGCATCATACTGATTCACTTTCCCCATCTCTAATTGCACCGCCATGCATCTCCCATTTTACAAAAGGAAAGCATACCACTCCCCTGTCCCTATATGTTGCCCTGAGGTGTAAAAATCTCTAGGTTTCCAAATGAAGGCACAGCACAGTTCACAGTGTTCATGTGGAGATACTGTCCTTTCTCCCAAAGAGAGCAAATCAGATATCTGTCATGGAGATGTCACAGAGTAAACTCCGTGATTCTTTCTGAGAATTTGAGTTTTCAGGAATTTATTTGTTGGATCATAATCTAAACAGGTTGAATGTAGCAAATTTATCTTGAAAGAACTAATAAATATCCTGAGACATTTGTGAGGGTAAGTCTAAAAATTTTTATTAACACTATCCTACTAATTCTAAAGCATGAAATAGAGCAGAAAAATCAGTATAAATGAGAAGGGGAAAAAATGGACAGAGGTCAGTTTTAGGGACAGAAATTACAGTATAAACCTTGAGATGCTTGCCTTTGGTGAGGGGTGTCTCATCTGGAATCTTGGTGTACAGATGGTCTCCCTTAGGACAGATCAAGCTTCTATATAGCTTAGCATAGATTTTCTTACTCTAATAAAGCTGATGGTGGTTAAACAGGGTTCTTTAGGAAGCAATGTAGAACTCTGAAATTAGAAAAATAGATATTTTCCATAAAGCCAATATCTTTTTTAGAAGACAGTGCTTTTTCTTCTTATGTTTTCATATTACAGTTTTTACTACTATATTTGAGGAAACAGGAAAAGTCTTTTTCTCTTATAGAAGACCTAGACTTACACAAGAGAGAAAAGAGACTAATTGAAGTAAAGTATTAGAAGTATGTAATGAAGAAGGTGAGCCTCCCTTGTTTCATTTAGGGTAGAGACTCTACTTTTCGGTAGTGTAATATATATTACTTGAATAATCTAAGAGTGAAAGTCAAAAGGAGCTAAAATTACCCACCCCTACACATTTTGGATATTTTTTCCTCAGGAAGAGAGGGAGAATGACTTCTTAAGACAGACTAAATAAATCTCATAGACTTCATTTCTGAAATGGGTATATGAATAATTTTCTCACTTGTCAGTAACCAGACTATTTAAAGATTTAAGGAAAAAATGGGATAAAGAGTAAAATGTGATTTATAAATTCATTAAAGGAAGAGAAACAACTATATTTGAAAGTCCTGTGGAATTAGAAAATACTTGATAACAGGAGAAAGAGGAAGAGATTCAAAATAAATTGTTAAACTTTAAGTGTCATAAGTAATTTGTTCAAATCAAAATACTGATAGATGATTGTGGTGATAATTAATACTGAAAGTTGTATACATCTCTTGAAAGATGCTGCAATAATGGACAATAGATGCAACCTATTAACAAGTCTGTCTTGCATTCTTTTCATGAGAACTGAGACTTTGTTTTCTATCAGATATATTTTTGATCCATGTATAACAGGTATATTGTAAAAGTGAACTGGCCTTTTAAGATCAAATAGAAATTCCTAGTTCCCTCTTTATACTTTGTAAACAGAGTTTTAAAAGCATGAAGGAAAATTTCTGCATGAGAAAAACTTTTTCCCCATCCTTTCTCCTTTCTGAGACATTGAATATGCAAATGATAACAGACATCAATGTCATGTTATCATGAGACATTTTCCCAAAATAGTTCTTTAACATTTATGTGGCAAGCTTGTCTATGATGGGAAGACTGGTTTGGGTAAAGCAAACCTGTACTGGGTAGAAGTGAAAGGAGGGATTTCAAGTCTTTTTTGAAAAGGAAGTTTACCCAGGTTTACACATACCTGTATAAGATGAGAAATAAACTTTGAGGGAGTAAAGATTAGAGATTATAGCTTACTGGTAAGAGTGGTTATCTGGAGCTTGATAGTGGTGGTTGAATTGGTTAATATATTAAATATGAGAAAGGTGCCAAGAAGGGGAGAAATATGAGGCAGAGATGGGGACCACTTGCTTTGTATCTCCTTTGTGAGAGTAATAGTTAATAGTTATTGGAGGATTTGGTAAAAAAGCATTTTATAGATTATGTGCGAAGCTTGTAGGTAGTAGTGATGGTTGTTTTTTTTTTTTTTTCCTTTTTTTTTTTTTTGCGGTACCCGGGCTTCTCACTGCTGTGGCCTCTCCCATTGCGGAGCACAGGCTCTGGACATGCAGGCTCAACGGCCATGGCTCACGGGCCCAGCTGCTCCGCGGCATGTGGGATCTTCCCGGACCGGGGCACGAACCCGTGTCCCCTGCATCGGCAGGCGGACTCTCAACCACTGTGCCACCAGGGAAGCCCCGATGGTTGTTATTTTTGGTCATGCAGTACTTAATGAAGTTTTCTGGCTATGATTTTTTTTTTCTTTGCCTAGCCTTTTTGGTTTTTCTTTTTTTGTTAAAAATTGCTCATTGTTTAAAAAAATCAAAGAATGAGGCATAATCTATTAACTGCTTGTTATATATATTCTGCTAGGATTTCTTCAAAGGATACACAGTTTTTGAAATTTATGTAAGCATACATACACATATAACCTTTAGGTTTTTGGCATAAATACGATCATACTATACAGACTAATGAATTCTGCTTCATCTACAAAATAGCATGACATACATGGTAGCTGATAGTGAAATTCACCAGTATCTGGTTTCCCTCTTTTCTCAGCACATGGGTGGGGCCGTGTGACTAGTACTAGCCAATGAATCAAGAGTGTAAATGATGTTTATTTCTTTCCACCTGAAAATTTGTTGTGCTTAAACCTCCAAAATTCTTTTCTCTGGCAGAATGATTGCAACATTCAAGGTAATGACTATTCGGGCCATGGTTGTTTAAAAGGTAATATCTGTACCACAGAGCTGAAATCTGAAATGATATAGTCAGAGGTATATTGGACTTCCCTGTCCTTTTGTTTCCAAAGTAACTTAAGAAAGAGCAAAAGTTTCAAAGTTCAGAGTTGCATCTTAAAACATCTTAAGACAACTATGCTAATGGTTTTGCTTATATAATTTTAAACATATGCCAGTGTTTTTTAAACACTTGTTTTAGCTCTTGAACCCTTTCTTCAAGTGAGAGTTTACACAAGAGCCTAATATACAGATAAGTGTGGATTAAATGGGATGGTACCCTCTTTCCTTCAAAAGTATATATTCTACTTGCTTCAAAATGTATACTCCACTCCTCTCAGAAAGGTAGTATGAGAGGAGTTCTTTGGAATCTGAGGTACAGGGAATGATTTAAGATCCACTTCTAAGGTTCACAGTGCCCGGAAGGTGATGCAAATTATTACTGGCATTTATTACTCTTGCTGTTTGGAATCATCTTGTGATCATGCTCAAGAATGTGGGCACTGGAGTCAGAGCTGCTTGGTTCAAATCCCATCTTGACTACTTAATGGCTGTACGACTTTGGATAAGTATTTAACATCTCTGTGCTTTAGTCTGATAGATTGGGCATAGTATCCTACCTCAAAGGTTTCTTTTTGTGATGATTAAGTAACTATTCTTATCACAGTACCTGACAACTGTTAATAATTTTTTAAAAGAATAATTGTACTTATGGGCTTCCCTGGTGGCACAGTGGTTAAGAATCTGCCTGCCATTGCAGGGGACACGGGTTCGAGCCCTGGTCTGGGAAGATCCCATATGCTGCGGAGCAGCTAAGCCTGTGCACCACAACTACTGAGCCCACGTGCCACAACTACTGAAGCCCAGGCACCTAGAGCCCGTGCTCCACAACAAGAGAAGGCACTGCAATGAGAAGCCCGCGCACCACAACAAAGAGTAGCCCCCGCTCGCTGCAACTAGAGAAAGCCCGCACGTAGCAACAAAGACCCAACGCAGCCGAAAATAAATAAATAAAAAAATTTAAAAAAAGAATAATTGTATTTAAATAAATAGTGCTAAAAATGCATCTCTTTACTACTCTCCCTCTTGGACCCCTTTCTCTCCTTAAACACGCTAACCTCTCCTATCTCAAGGTCTTTGCACTGCTAGTTTCTTTACCTAGGGACAGCTCTTCCCCACCTCTTGGAATGGTTGGCTGCTCCCATCCTAAGGTCTCACAAATGTTAGAAGACTTCATACATACCTTGCTTAAAGCCATCTTTACCCCTTCCTCCCCTTCTTCCTATTTCACTCTTTTATCCCATCCCTTTAGTGTCTTCCAAAGCTGTTGCTTCAACCTATAATTATCTGGTTTGTGTTTATTGCACTTAAGCTCCAGGAGAGAGAGACTTTGCCTGTCTTTTTCACTGCTCTCTTTCTAGTGCTGAATAGAAACCTGGGACACATTAGTTGCTTAGAATTTTTTTTAAAAAAATGGTAAATGATTATTACCTTTTAAAAATGAAAACCATACTAATGTTCAGTGTAGAATAGCTATACTTAGAGGCACATATTATAATGTCTTGACGGACAAGAATTTTGGGGAGGCTTTGAAAGATGTGCTGTCAAATTGACATAGGTTCTCTATTCATAGGAGACAACTGTGAGCCCTCACATATCCTTATTTATTTATTTATTTATTTATTTTTGCGGTATGCGGGCCTCTCACTGTTGTGGCCTCCCCCGTTGCGGAGCACAGGCTCCGGACGCGCAGGCTCCGGACGCGCAGGCTCAGCGGCCATGGCTCACGGGCCCAGCCGCTCCGCGGCATATGGGATCCCCCCAGACCGGGGCACGAACCCGTATCCCCTGCATCGGCAGGCGGACTCTCAACCACTTGCGCCACCAGGGAGGCCCACATATCCTTATTTTTGATAGAAACTTCAGTTAACCTGGTATTTCACCACAAAGCAAATTAAAATAGTGGGATGATTCAAGGCTTTGACCTTAAGGGAAATGTTGAGATGTGGCAGTAGTTGATACAGAGCTCTACTTCCTCTCTTCCCTTTTGCCCTATCTCTTTCCTCTCCTTCCCTTCTTTGCTACTTATATTTGCTGTTTATCACCATCATGGAGCAAAGCTGCTTGCCTTTCCTTTGTTTCCTCCATTGTTTCTGATTTATTCTTCTGCTTTTTAGATTTTATTTGCAAAGGCTAAGCTAAACTAGACTTGTGTTGTCTTATGGAAATTAGATTTGTGCACTGAACATTTGTGGGGTGTGGGACATTTTTGTCTCCCATCCCCTCTGTGTTTATCTTGCTCTTTCATTGCCAAAAGCAGTCTTTTTCTATTGTTTCTCGGTTACTTCCTAATTTGAATCTATTTCTGTAAAGCCTGGTTTCTAAATTTCTGAGGTTTCTACTGTGTTCATCTAAAAGTGTGTTAATCTTGAATCTGTATAAGAATTTAATATAGAAGTGAAAAGAGTAGGGATTATTACAGCAAGCATTTATTTTGAGACAGTCATTTTGATGCCAGTTTTACAAAAAAGCAGTGACACAGGCCCTGGAAAATGTCAATTAGCAAACTTTAGTTAAAGGTTTAATTATAGTTATATGCATTTGGTAGATAGTTTTAGAGAAGTAATGGTTTAGGGAAAAGGAGGACGGAACTGGCCCTTGGGAGACTTGCTTGTGTTTTACTTTTAGCACTGCTTTAGCCCATTTCTTTAGGCTGGAACTTTCTCTACTTCTTAGCTATAAATTGAGACCTTTATTTCTCAGCTTTTCTAGCTCATATTCTACACATACCATATATTCTGTTACAAAAGCTAGTCACAGGTGTCTTAGATGACTTCAGGTTGGTCATAGCTTTACGGCTAAGAATATACTCTTCTACTTATTCTTAGACATCTTCCAATTAATATTTTTTCTGATACAGTGCCATATTTTTGTAGAGAACTGGAAATGTTAATTAAACATACAAAACGCTTTCCCACCTCAAAAGTTTCCTCTTGAAGATAGAAAAGCCTTTCGTTAACTTTAGAGCTGAGGTATAAAATTTTTTTAACCTTTAAGATTGAGGGTATATTGTGGTATTTTGCTTCAGTACATAATCGTGAGATTTTGTTATTGTTTTTGAGTGTACGTTAAGCATTTCAGTATAACATAAGTTGAAATAACAAACCTAAAACGAAATGTATGAAGTGGTTAGGTCTCCAACAAGATCAGTAGAAGGAAAATGCAGAGGTAGCGCTTTCCCTCCTTGTTCAGAAGGGCAGGCCTAGTTTACTAATGGGCTGGTACTGAGTGTCTCTTTTCCTAAGGAAACAATATGGTATATGTTGAATAAGGCGTAAACCAATTTGTAAAATTCTATTTAAGCTGTAATGTTCTGAATTCAAGTATTGTGCTAATCTCTACTAGAACCCAAGAGGTATAACCATTTTTCCATAAATGGGCTTCCATAATTTAATCTCATCTTGCTACTTTAAGAGGTTGTTTCCAGCACATAGACTCTTCTTAGCCTTTGAAGGGTTTCTTGGGATGAAGAAGAATTAATACTACGGAATTTATAAGGATTAAAAACAAACAAGTGTGTGGCTTTCAGAAGCAAGTGTTTTATTCCTATCTTGTTACTTTTCATTTGTCTCTTAAAGATATCAGGAAAGGCCATTATAAAATGCGGTGTCGGGCTTCCCTGGTGGCGCAGTGGTTGGGAGTCCGCCTGCCGATGCAGGGGACACGGGTTCGTGCCCCGGTCTGGGAGGATCCCGCATGCCGCGGAGAGGCTGGGCCCGTGAGCCATGGCCGCTGGGCCTGCGCGTCCGGAGCCTGTGCTCCGCAACGGGAGAGGCCACATCAGTGAGAGGCCCGCGTACGGCAAAAAAAAAAAAATGCGGTGTCTTTGAATAGCCAAAGGACACGGAGGTCTTAGGAATGTACATTGCAGAAGAAAACTAAATTTATATATCTTAGCTTCTTTGTAAAGGTGGGTCTCTAAGACCTCTTTTAATTTGTAATATGGCTGTTTGTCTTTATCAGATTTAAAACTCACATTTTCCTGTGATCCCCAGTTTCTCCTTACATCTTGAAGCAGTTTGCTTGTTACTGGAAAGCAGTAAAATTATTTATATGCCCCTTTTAGAATGAAAAAGTTCATGTGAGAATTATTTTGTCTGTCTTAATAAGTCATTCTCCCACACATTATAGGAATTTCAGGTTGGCTATAGAGATCGGGTTGAGAGAATTTGGGGGAAGGTGTTCATTTATTTTTTTAAAAACTTTTATGAAAAATAAATAAATCAAAAGTAGAGAAGACCACAATGAACCACATGTATCTACTCTACAGAGTATTCAATAATTAGCATCTTTTTTTCACACTTGTTTCAAAACAAATCATTTTATTGAATTTAAAATACCAAAAGTTCTGACAATATTAATAAAAGTATATGTAAAATCTGGTAGTTTTCTCAGACTGAGTTAGATATTATTTTACCACTTGTGTTTACTCTTTTATTTCAGTTTTATTTTGGTGTCTCTTAACCTTTAATACATCATTTCTCAGTCAATTCACCTAGTTTTACTTGAGGAAAACTGTAAATTGTATGTATGAGTGTGTGTGTGTGTGTGAAATTTTCCATAATAAAGTTTACATATAACTAACTTGAAACAAATAGACTGCCAGATATTTCTTCAGCAAAAATGGGTTTATTCGGGATCAGCAGAGAATTGCAATTCGGGATCTGCAACCACAGCAGGCCATGTGCAAGTCCCAGCATGCCATTTTATAGAGAGGGAAAGGAAGTTGGAGGGGCTAAACAGAGTCTATGGCTTTTCATTGGCTGCTGAGTCCTTGCCAGGGAAGAAGAGGAACCTTTCTTCCTCCTGTTGGGCTCTGCTGTCCTTGCAGGGCATGAGAGCTTCCCTTTCTGGTCTCCCAACTCTATTTAATTGAAGTTTATTAATTTTTAGCAATATGTATTACTCATATATATAATTATGTAGATCATCTGTCTGTGTATATGTAAGTATTATAATTGCATATATAGGTATGTGTGCATGTATATGTAAACTGTGTATACACACACATGCACAGTATCGTAGAAAATTTCTAACATAAGCAAAAGTAGTTAATACTGTAATGAACCTCTGAATGTGTATACATCACCCAGCTTCAACAGTTTTCAATTTATGGTCCATCTTGTTTCATCTATAACACCCTCCCCAGCTATTTAAATTTTTTAAATATGTGTATTGGACATGCTAAAATTGAAGACTGCTTTTGTGCACACAGTTGCTTGCATTTAATGAAGAAGGAAATAGAAGCCAAAATTTAAGTCAGTGTTACTACTCGTTACTAGTATGCCAGAAAGAATTAATTGACCCTCATAAGTGAAGTGCCAGGAACTATATATATGATACCTTCAAGAATACAAAAGTCACTAAGAAAAAAATATTCCACTGTCAGGTAAATTAGAATAGAGGTTCCAACATGATGTTTTCAGAGCACAAATTCAAGTGGACTGGGGAGGGGAGGATGGAGTATTAGAGAAGACTTCTTCAAGAATGAATTTCAGGTTTGAGGGGATCGCAGGAAGAAAGGAGAATAAAATGCATGGCTGTGGTGAGTTTCTATGTAGATGGAACAAAGAGCTAAGAAAGACCATGCTAAAATTGCTCAATAAGAAGGTGAAACAAAAGATTAATAGATACAATTCTTTTTTTGGTTATTTAATGGAAAAGAGGAGTTGTGTGATTAATCTAAATGCCTTTTATATTTGTTTTGGGTTGTGTTTTTTTTCCCCGCCCTGGTTATTAACTTCCTCCCCTGCCCCGGGTTCTTTTGTTTTTTCAATTGAGAAATCATTACCATATACCAGTGTATTAATTTTAGGTGTAAAACATTAATGATTTCATATATGTATATATTGTGAAATGATTACTACAATAAGTTTAATTAATTAACATTTATTACCATACCTTTTTTTCCCCTTGTGATGAGAACTTTTAAGATCTAAACAACTTTCAAATATATAATACAGTATCGTTAACCATAGTCACCATGTTGTATATTGCATCCCTATGACTTAGTTATCTTATAACTGGAAGTTTGAACCCTTTGACCACCTTCACCCATTTCCCCCACCCCCGCAACCCCACCTCTGACAACCAACAGTCTGTTCTCTGTATCTGAGTTGTTTAGGTTTTTTGATTTGTTTTGGTTTGGGGGGGATTTTTTAGATTCCACGTAAATGAGATCGTCTAGTATTTGTCTTTCTCTCTGACTTATTTCATGTAGCATAATGCCCTTAAGTTCCATGCTTGTTGTTACAAATGGCAGAATTCCTTCTTTTTTATGGCTGAATAATATTCCTGAGAGAGAGAGAGAGAGAGAGAGTGTCTGTGTGTGTGTGTACACCCCACATTTTCTTTTATCTATTCATTTGTCAATGGACACTTAGTTTGTTTCCATGTCTTGGCAATGCTGCAACAAACATGGAAGTACAGATACCTATTCAGGATAGTGATTTGGATTAATGCCTGGAAGTAAAATTCCTGGGTCATATGGTTGTACTATTTTTAATTTTTTTGAGGAACCTCCATGTTGTTTTCCATAGTGACTGTATAAGTTTACATTCCCACAGTGTGCAAGGGTTCCCTTTTTTCTACATCCTTGCCAATATTTGTCTTTCTGGTAATAGCCTTTCTGACAGGTGTGAGGTGATAACCTCTTTGCATTTCCTTGGTGATTAGGATGTTGAGCACCTTTTCATGTACCTGTTGGTATTTGGTTTCCTTTGGGAAAATGTCTGAATCAGTTTGGATTGGGTGTTTAATACTTCAACTGAGGTTTCCTAGGAATTCACATAAAAGTAAATAACCAGACTATACTTACAGTATACTTGTAGTAACAACTGAATCTGCAACACAGTGTTACAAAGTTAGATTTGGGTGCTTCTGGTTTAATTTATATATGTGTGTTTATATATACACAATGAGAAATATAAGCATTACTAAAATTTTCTATTAGGCTCTAAACAAACTTCTGCATCATTTAATTGAACAATATCTTTAGCAGCAAGGAAAACTTTTTAAAAACTGATTACTGTTTGACGGTTACTTCTGAGTCAAATATTTTACAATTTTGTGAACCAAAATACCAAAATAAATTAGATGATGTTTAGCATCTTTGCAACTATGAAATATAACCTCGAGTTTAAGATTCTGTGTTTACTGAAAGAACCTAATTGTTCTTACTGATTGATTTATTAATGTTATAAATTTGGGCTTAAATTTCTATTTTAAAAAATACTTTTATTTTTCCTTTATTTTTTTATTTTTTTATTTTTTATTTTTTTTGCTGTACGCGGGCCTCTCACTGCTGTGGCCTCCCCCGTTGCGGAGCACAGGCTCCGGACACACAGGCCCCGCGGCCATGGCTCACGGGCCCAGCCGCTCCGCGGCATGTGGGATCCTCCGGGATCGGGGCACGAACCCGTGTCCCCTGCATCGGCAGGCGGACTCTCAACCACTGCGCCACCAGGGAGGCCCTCCTTTATTTTTTTATGAAGATTTTATTTGAATAAAGGTTCCAGGCCTTTAAAGTTTGAAATGCAGTAGCTTATTCCATTTTGGAATTTCATATTATATATCTTAATTAAGTATTTCAGTTAAATGTCTTTACTTTGAATGAAGTTAATATTTATCTGTATTTTCTGTATAATTGAAAAGATTGGCAATTATAAGGGATAGATAATGGGATAGAATGATGTGGGAACAAAACATTACCTCTGATAACAGGGCTTTAAAAACTTGGAAGTTTGTCAAGTAGTCTTTGAGACACCTCTCTCATTTTAACATAGGCATAGGGATGTTTATTGATTTTCAAATTTTAAGTCTGAAGGAATCTAGTGGTAAATTATTAGAATTAATAAGCATTTGCAAGGTTTCTGGTTATAAAATCAATGTAAAAAATATCAAGAGATACCTGTCAAAGATTGCCAACAAACACAGGAAAGCATGCTCAACATCACTAATCATTTGAGAAATGCAAATCAAAACTATAATGAGGTATCACCTCACACCGGTCAGAATGGCCATCATCAAAAAATCTACAAACAGTAAATGCTGGAGAGGGTGTGGAGAAAAGGGAACCCTCTTGCACTGTTGGTGGGAATGTAAATTGATACAGCCACTATGGAGAGCAGTATGGAGGTTCCTTAAAAAACTAAAAATAGAACTAACTACCATATGACCCAGCAATCCCACTACTGGGCATATACCCTGAGAAAACCATAATTCAAAAAGAGTCATGTACCACAATGTTCATTGCAGCACTATTTACAATAGCCAGGACATGGAAGCAACCTAGTGTCCATCGACGGATGAATGGATAAAGAAGATGTGGCACATATATACAATGGAATATTACTCAACCATAAAAAGAAACCAAATTGAATTATTTGTAGTGAGGTGGATGGACCTAGGGTCTGTCATACAGAGTGAAGTAAGTCAGAAAGAGAAAAACAAATACCATATCCTAACACATATATATGGAATCTAAAGAAAAAATTGGTTCTGAAGAACCTAAGGGCAGGACAGGAATAAAGACACAGACGTAGAGAATGGACTTGAGGACGCGAGGAGTGGGAAGGGTAAGCTGGGACGAAGTGCGAGAATGGCATGGACATACATACACTACCAAATGTAAAATAGCTAGTGGGAAGCAGCCACATAGCACAGGGAGATCAGCTCGGTGCTTTGTGACCACCTAGAGGGGTGCGATAGCGAGGGTGGGAGGGAGACGCAAGAGGGAGGGGATATGAGGATATATGTATACATATAACTGATTCACTTTGTTATATAGCAGAAACTAGCACAACATTGTAAAGCAGTTGTACTCCAATAAAGATTTTTAAAAAGAGATACCTGTCAATATGTCAAACAGGGTTTTAAAAAATAAATGAAAATACTATTAAAAATAAGAATAAATCTAAGCAAAGATGTATAAGATCTCTAAGGTTGAAATTATTCATTTTCTGAAGAGACATTAAAGAAGACTTATAAGAAGGAGGGGGCTTCCCTGGTGGCGCAGTGGTTGAGAGTCCGCCTGCCGATGCAGGGGACACGGGTTCGTGCCCCGATCCCGGAAGATCCCACGTGCCGCGGAGCGGCTGGGCCCGCGAGCCATGGCCGCGGAGCCTGTGTGTCCGGAGCCTGTGCTCCGCAACGGGGGAGGCCACAGCAGTGAGAGGCCCGCGTACAGCAAAAAAAAAAAAAAAAAAAAAAAAAAAAGAAGGAGATAAACTCTATTTATGGATTGGATGAGTCAGTATTGTAAAGATATTAATTCTCCCCGAATCAACATGTGGAGTTAATGGACTTTTAGTCAAAACCCCACATGGATTTCTTTGGGGAATTGACAGCTTATTTTAAAATTCATGTGGAGATGCAGAAAGACAAAATACCAGGCACAGTTTTAGAATGATGTGCCAGATGTCAAGATTTTATTTAAAGCTCTAGTTACAAAGTTTGCATATTATTGGTGCAAGGATAGACATAAAGACCACTTGAGCAGAATAGAGTCCAGAAACAGATCTGCACATTAATGAACTCTTAGTGTATGATAGAGGTAGAACTGTACAGCAATGGAGAAAAGATAATTTTTCAGTAAATGATGTGGGAACAATTATTTATACAGAGGAAATAAAAATAGATAAATATTTCTCACCATATAAAATAATTGATTCCAGGTATATTAAATACCTAAAATAAGTAAGTTTAAACTAAATTATCATGAAAAAGAAAATAATATCTTTATGACCTTGGGACAATAAAAGACTTTTTTAACCAGAAAAAAAGCACTAACTCACAGCAAAAAAAATTGATAAATTAGGTTTTACGTCAAGAATTTCTGTTCTTCAAAAAATACCATCATGAGTGAAGAGAAGCTATGAATGAGAACAGTTTACAACTCACATAACCGACGAACAATATGAAGAACTTAGTCAAATTAACTAGAAAAAATGTGCAGAGTACTTCAATACATACTTCAGAGGAAATTTAATGACCATTAAATACATGAAAAGTGTTACCCTCACAAGACATCATAGAAATGCAAATTACCATTGTTGGCAAAAATTGTTTGATAATTCTAAATGTTGGTAATGTTACTAAGCAGCAAGAACTCTTGGGTAGGGTATCCACCTTTTATTTATCTCTATAGTCAGTTCATTTAGCTGTCAGACAGGGCTGATGAGTTTAGTGGTAGTGGTGTGTTGTATGGGGGGAGAATAGGGGGGAGGTACTGTATTACGGGCCTAAGAAGAAGATAGTGACTACTACTACTTTCAAAGTGCTCAGTGAAATAAGATTGTGCTGCCCTTTACTAAAGTCCTGTTATTTCACTTCCAGGCGATAAGAAGGGAAACCCATAAGGACATTCAGTAAACTATTCACAGTACTGGGTTGGAAACTGGGCCAGAAAATAGGATAGAAAAATGAACGGCCAATCGGACAGGAAGAAGTTAACTGAAAATCAAAGAAAATGAGTTTGTAAGAGTGAGTTGGGACTTCCCTGGCAGTCCAGTGGTTAAGACTCCGTGCTTCCAGTGCAGGGGGGCACGGCTTTGATCCCTGGTCAGGGAATTCAGATCCCACAAGCTGCATGGCGTGGCCAAAAAAAAAAAAAAAAAAGAGTTAAGGGAGTTGTGGGAGCCTTGCATACCAGGATTGACTTGATTCTGGGGATAAAATAGGACTAAACACATTCTACATCCATTTATGTTTAGTTTTTAGATACTTTGACTAGATTTTCAGTAGAATCTTAATGAGCTTGCTTGTTTGTTTTAACTCTTTAATTTTGCCTTCAGGCTTAGATCTCAGGAAGTATGGACTAAATTGGTTTTAGTCTTTAACTTTGGGGATACCATTTAAAATTGACGTTAGGTAGCTATCTGGGAAGCTATGTAGAGTGTATTTCATCTCCATTTAAAAACATATTTATGAAATCAGTTATTCATTCAACAAATATTTGAGGGCTGCTATGTACCACATTCTATGCGAGGTGTTGGAGACGTGGTTTCCTCTTGGGAGTATTTATCTAGTGTGGTAAATATTAAGTAAACTAATGTGAAATTGCACCTGTGGCAAGTGCTAGAAGAAAAAAGTACATTGAACCTTTTCTGTCAACAGCATCCCTTAGAAATGTGCTGAAGTTTGAAGAATGAGTTATTTAGGCTAAGAGGGGAGATAGCAGTGATCCAGGGGGAAGGAACTGGCAGTCTGAAGTTCCTGAGGTCAGAGGGGATAAGATGAGTCTGGAGGACTGAAGGATGGGTATATGGAAAGCAGGGAGATAGTAAGGTGTGAGATGAAGCTAGAGTTATGTAAGAGCTAGAGTGTGTGTGGCTTTGATTATGTTAAGTGGTGTCCTTCCTTTTAATTTTAAGAGATGACGCCCTTGAATAGTTCAGCAGAGGGTTGCAATATGATCACATTTACATTTTGAAAAGATGTTCTTTGTTTTTGTTTTTTGTGGTACGCAGGCCTCTCACTGTTGTGGCCTCTCCCGTTGCGGAGCACAGGCTCCGGACGCGCAGGCTCAGCAGCCATGGCTCACGGGCCCAGCCGCTCCGCGGCATGTGGGATCTTCCCGGACCGGGGCACAAACTTGTATCCCCTGCATTGGCAGGCGGACTCTCAACCACTGCGCCACCAGGGAAGCCCAAAGATGTTGTTTGTTGAGAAACAGTATACAGATTGGAGAATTAGGACGTGGGCAAAATGGATGTAGGGGGATGAGTTAGGGGGTACTGCAGTAGTCTAGTTTAAAAAATGATAGCTTGGATTACAGTGCTAGTATCAGAGTAGGAAAGAGTGGACAAATTTCAAGGACATTTAAGTAGTAAAATAACCTGGTTGTGATCTGTGTATAGGATGTGAGAGGGAAGGAGCTCTCCAGGATGACACCTAGATTTTTGGCTTTTTCAATTTAGGTAGTAATTAGATAGAAAATACTAAAAGCAGACACAGTGTATGTATTTGTTTTGGGGGTGGATAGGTGGTGTCCAATCATGAGTTTAGTTGGATATTGAGTTTGAGATGCCTTTGTGACATTCAAGGGGAAAAAAATGTAGACAGGGAGATAACATTGGCAAATTGTGGGCATACTGATAATAATTGAAGACCCAGGTATGACTGACATCGCTTGGGGGAGAGTTACAGTTAATGAGAGGATCTTGGGTAGAGGAGGCTGCCTGTACAGAGAGCAGAGAAGAGGGTTGGAGATGTGGGGTAAAAAAACAGGAGACTATTGTAGTTATAAAAGCCAAGGAAGAGAATGAACAGAGAGGGAGAGGCCAAGAATTATGCAAGATGGAAAGTTAAAAATACCACTCAGAACAATTTTGATTATGAAGTTGGAACCCCATGTTTCTTAGTTTTAAGAACATATTAATCTCTTGGAGTCCATTTTTTTAAGTGAAAAATTGCGTTTAAAATTTTAAATCCTGATTCTTGTTAAAATACTAGGCCTTTTGTCATTGAACTATTTTCACAGGTTTGGGGGATGTTACTTACTTTTCCTGTTGTGTACTTCCTAATGGTGCTCCTCTACCTCCTATAGTTTGTAACCATCCTTTATGAGCGCATTTGAGTCTCAGGTTATTTTTGGTTTTTGCTTTTACTGTTAATCCAAGTTTTTGGACCTTGGTTTCAGTGTTAACTTCTTGATTTGGAGATCCCTTGTAAATTTAGACTAACATGTGTGGTACAAATGTTAAGAGTTTACCTTTTTTATGGGAGTCTTTCTTCCCTTGGGAGGAGAAAAATTTAGCCACTTCCATGCTGGTGGATACACTGTTTTTCATTTCTGAAGGGATAGTCTTCCCATGGTCCCACCTATAAGTACAATAAATACTTTGTTTCTAGCATTTGGAGGTTTCACTTTTAAAATTAGCTCTGGTACTTTCTTTTAGAGGATGTTTAGCATTTCTAGCACTAACTTAGATTTCCAGAATTGTTGCTGGAAAACAAATGTTGTTTTAAGTTCTGAGTTTAAAATCCTTTTTCCTTAGTCAGAAATTTTGGTATATTATTCCATTGCCTGTATAACATTCAGTGATTCCAGTTGACTGATGTATTCCTTTGGAGAAAATCTGTTTATTTTCTATGAATGATTTTAAGTTGCACTTTATTATCCTTAGCGTTTTGAAATTTATTGAGAGGTGTATGTAGTTTTTTGTGTTTTTTCCTAATCATCTGTGGGGCATAATGATTCTTCTTTTAAGATTAAATGTAAAAACTGGATTTACCTTTAGACTTCTTAATTTTTTCATAATACTTCTTTTCAGCTTTATTGAGATATAATTGACAAAGTTGTGTGTATTTAATGTGTACTGCATGATGATTTGAGATATACATACACATTGTGAAATCATTACCACAATCATAACACATCCGTCACCTCACATAGTTTCTTTCTTTCTTCCTTTCTTTTTTTTTTGGTGAGAGCTCTTAAGATCTCATCTCCTCTTACCAAATTTCAATTATACAATACAGTACGTATTACTAACTACAGTCACCTTGTCATACATTAGATCCTTAGAATTTATTCATGTTATAACTGAAGTTTGTACCCTTTGACCTACCTCTCCCCATTTGTCCCATCCCCCATCCTCTGGCAGTCACCATTATATTCTCTTTCTGAGTTAAACTTTTTTTTTTTTGCGTTACGCGGGCCTCTCACTGTTGTGGCCTCTCCCGTTGCGGAACACAGGCTCCGGACGCGCAGGCTCAGCGGCCATGGCTCACGGGCCCAGTCGCTCCGCGGCATGTGGGATCTTCCCTGACCGGGGCACAAACCCGCGTCCCCTGCATCAGCAGGCGGACTCTCAACCACTGCGCCACCAGGGAAGCCCTCTGAGTTAAACTTTTTTTTAAAAAAAGAGTTCACATATAAGTGATACCATACAGTATTTTTCTTTTCCTGTCTGGCTTATTTCACTTAGCATAAATGCCTTCCAGGTTCATACATGTTGTCACAAATTGGCAATGGCAAGATTTCCTTCCTTTTTGTGGCTGAATAGTATTCCATTATATAAATGTATAATGACATTTTCTTTATCCATTCATCTATCAACAGACACTTTGGTTGTTTACATATCTTGGCTATTATGTATGTATGTATGTATTTATTTTAATTTTTGGCTATGTCGGGTCTTAGTTGTGGCACACGGGATCTTCGTTGTGGTATGTGGGATCTTTCGTTGCACACCCGGGCTCTTTGTTGCAGCACATGGGCTTCTCTCTAGTTGTGGCGTGTGGGCTCTGTAGTTTGTGGCATGTGGGCTCTCTAGTTGAGGCACGTGGGCTCATTAGTTGTGGCGCGCAGGCTTATTAGTTGTGGCGCACAGGCTTAGTTGCCCCACAGCATGTGGGATCTTAGTTCCCCAACCAGGGATCCAACCCACGTCCCCTGCATTGGAAGGCGTATTCTTTATCACTGGACTACCAGGGAAGTCCCTGTCTTGGCTATTATGAATAATGCTGCAGTGAACATGCAAGTGCTGATATCTCTTCTATATACTGATCTTGTTTCCTTTGTGTATACAGTTGACCCTTGAGCAGTGCAGGTTTGAACTACATGGGTCTACTTATATGTGGATATTTGTCACTGATAAATACAACCTGCAGTTGGTTGAATCTGCAGATGCAGAGGAACTGCAGATGTGGAGGAACCAAGTATATGGAGGACTCACTATAAGTTATATGCAGATTTTCAACTACAGAGGCTTGATGCCCCTAACCCCCACATTGTTCAGGGGTCTACTCTATACCCAGAAGAAGGATTTCTGGATCACATGATAGCTCTGCTTTAAAAAAATTTAAGGAATTTCTACACTATTTTCCATAATGGCTGTATGAATTTACATCCCCACCAACAGTATACCAAGGGTTCCCTTTTTTCACATCCTTGACAGCATTTGTTACCTCTTTACTTTTTGATAGTAGCCACACTAACAGATGTGAGGGTGTTTCTCATTGTGGTTTTCAGTTGCATTTCTCTGATACTGAGCACCTTTCATATACCTAACTGGCTATTTGTATATCTCTGGGAAAATGTCTTTTCAGGTTCTTTGACTTCTTTGACCATTTATTAATCAGATTTTCTGTGGGTTTTTGTTTTTTGGCTTTTTTTTTCGCTATTGAAAGGTATGAGTTCCTTATGTGTTTTAGATATTAACCCCTTATTAGATATATGGTTTGCAAACATTTTCTCTCATTCCATAGGTTGCCTTTTCATATTGTTTATTCTTTCCTTTGCTATGCACAGCCTTTTAGCTTGATATAGTCCCAGTTGTTCATTTTTGCTTTTGTTGCCTGTGTTTTTGGCATCGTATGCCCAAGTCATTGCCAAGGCCCATGTCAAGGAGATTTTTCTCTGTTTTCCTCTAGGGTTTTTATGGTTTCAGATCTTACATTGAAGTCAATAATGCATTTCAAGTTGATTTTTGTGTATGGTGTAAGATAAAGGTCCATTTTCATTCTTTTGCATATATGAATAACATCCAGTTTTCCAATACCATTTATTTGAAGTGACTATTCTTTCTTCATTGTTTGTTCTTGGTGCCCTTGTCAAAGATTAGTTGACTGTAATAGTGTGGGTTTATTTCTGGGCTCTGTGTTCTGTTCCAAAGGTCTGTGTGTCTTTTTTTATGCCAGTACCATACTGTTTTGTTACTATAGCTTTGTAACATAGTTTGAAATCAGGGAGTGTGATACTTCCAGTTTTGTTGTTATTTCTCAAGGCTGCTTTGGCTATTCAGTGTCTTTGGGAGTTCCATGCAAATTTGGGGTTATTTTCCTATTTCTGTGAAAAATGCTATTGTAATTTTTTTAGGGATTACACTGAATTTGTAGATTGCTTTGGGTTATATGGACATTTTAACAATACTATTGATAATTCTTCCAATCCGTGAGCACATAATATCTTCCCATTTATTTGTGTCTTCTTTCATCAGTGTATTATAGTTTTCAGTGTACAAGTTTTTCACCTTCTTGGTTAAACTTATTGTTAAATATTTTATTGATTTTTATACTGTTGTAAGGGGGATTGCTTTTTTTTATGTGCTTCAAGAAAGTCTTTCATAATTGAGATTTTATTGGTTGTTTTGAGGATCAGTACATAGACATTTCAATTTGTACACAATTCTCAACATACATACCAAAAATCTAAAAAATCATGTAGTTGTGATTCTTTTCTGAACAGTTATTCCAGTGACTTTCCAGCTTAAAATTTGGAGGCAAATTTTCCTTCACAGGATATGAAGTACCAATATCTTCAAATATTGATATGCTGTTACATCCTAAGTGCCACTAATTCACAATTTAATATCATATACACTACATACTCAAATTGTCAGTCATTCACAGCACATTAACAGTTACTAGAAGAACTGGACTACCATGACCAAAGATGTTGCATAGTGCACAAAATTCTGCCCAGGAGAGACAAGACCAAGGAGTGAGTGGTTTGCTTTAGGAAACAATTATACCAAAAACAACACGGGAAGAGAAGTAATTTAAAGTGTTTAAGACATTAAATGCACAGCTGACTCCAAACTGCCATTTAGTATGCTTTGTATTATAAGATATAAAAGCTACCCTCCATCTGTGGAATCTTAAGCTGACACCCAAGATAATCAAAGCCTCCCATATTCAATATCCCAGTATTTTCTGGTTGTACCAAAAAATAAACAACCAGCAAATGATTTCACCTCTTAAAAAAAAAAAACATTTACACTAAATGCTTTTTTTTAAGCTACTAAAAATCTTGCATTTACAAAATAGTTGATAACAGAGCTACTAAAAAACTTGCACTTACAAAATAGTTGATAACATTATTCCTCTGGATTGTATAAGAAGGGAGACAGGGACCACTGATAGGACCAGGGGTGTGATATTAATCAGACTTGGCTTCTTTCTCTCCTGCTTCATCAGAAGCTGGCCTCTCCTCGTTTTTAGTTTCTCCATTTTCTGCAGGTAAGTCTTCTTTAGTCTCTTGGTTAGCTACTTCAGCCTGTTTTGTCTTTGCTCCCCTTTTTCCCTTTGGTTTGCACGTTTTGTCTGAAGATGTATCCTTTCCTGCTGCCTTTTTTGGCTTCGTTTCCACTTTTGCAGAAGCCGGTTTAACTGACAACCTTGCCAATCTTCTCTTGGGCTCCTCCTTCACCCCCTCAGTGGAGCTGACCTTCCTTATGGGCATTGTGGCGGTGGAGCAGGCATGTGCTGGGTGCCTGTTGGCCGCGGCACGCTGAGAGCCTTTGCAAAGCTGGGCTGCCTGGCCGCTGCCACTCCTCCTGCCGCCCGAGCTGCTGGGACCCGCAGCGGGGGCGTTGGGAGAACCCGGGATTGCTTTCTTAATTTATCAGATAATTCATAGTTAGTGTATAGAAATGCAACTGATTTTTTAAATGTTGATCTTGTATCCTTGGTGAAGCCTTCAGAGTTTTCTGTATATAAGATCATGTTATCTGCAAACAGACAATTTAAATTCTTCCTTCCCAATTTGGAAGCCTTTTATTTCTTTTTCTTATCTAATTGCTCAGGCTAGGACTGTGTTGAAAAGAAGAGTGAGAGTGGGCATTCTTGTTTTGTTCCTGATTTTAGGGGAAAAGCTTTCAACTTTTCACCATTGAGTATGATGCTAGCTGTGGGCTTGTCATCTATGGTCTTTATTATTTTGAGGTACGTTTCTTCTATACCTAATTTTTTTAGTTTTTGTCATGAAATGATGTTGAATTTTGTCAGAGGCGCTTTCTGCCTCTGTTGAGATGATCATACGATTTTTATCCTTCATTCTGTTAATTTGGTATCACATTTATTAATTTTCGTATGGTGAACCTCCTTGACTCAGGGATAAGTTCCAGTTAATTATGGTGTATGATCCTTTTAATGTGCTGTTGAATTTGATTTGCTGGTATTTTCTTGAGGATTTTTGCATCTTTGTTCATCAGGGACCCTGGCCTGTCGTTTTCTTGTTGTGTCCTTGTCTGACTTGGGTATCAGGGTAATGCTGGTCTTGTAAAATGATTTTGAAGGGTTTCTTCTTTAATTTTTTGGAAGAGTTTGAGAAGGATTGGCATTCATTCTTTAAATGTTTGGTAGAATTCACCAGTGAAGCCATCTGGTCCTAGGCTTTTCTTTGAATCAGTGATCAAAACCCCCAACAATCACCTTACTCGTTATTGATCTGTTCAGATTTTTAAATTTCTTCCTGGTTCAGTCTTTGATGTAAGTTGTATGTTTCTAAGACTCTGTCCATATCTTCTGGGTTATCCAATTTGTTGGTGTATAATTGTTCATAATAGTCTCTTTTGATCCTTTGTGTGTCTGTGGTATTAGTTGTAACGTTTCCTCTTTCATTTCTGATTTTGTCTTCTTTTTTTTTCTTAGTCTAGCTAAAGGTTTGTCAATTTTGCTTATCTTTTTAAAAAAAACGTTGAACAAAACTTCATTTTTTTTCTTCTCTTTTTCTAGTCTCTATCTCATTTATTTCTGCTCTGATTTTTGTTATTTCCTTCTTTCTGTTTTTTGGGCATAATTTATTCTTTTTCTAGTTCCCTGAGGTATAAAGTTAGGCTGTTTATTTGAGGTCTTTTTTATTAATGCCAGTGTTTATTGCTATAAACTTCTGTCTTAGATTGCTTTGGCTGCATTTTGGTATGTTGTGTTTCCATTTGTGTTTATCTCAAGATACTTAAAAAATTTTCTTTTTATTTCTTTGACCCATTGATTGTTCAAGAAAATACTGTTCAATTTCCACATATTTGAATTTTCTAGCTTTCTTACTCATTTCTAATTTTATATCATTATGGTCAGAAAAGATATTTGGTATAATTTCTGTCTTAAGTTTGTTAAGACTTGTTTTGTGACCCAATATGTGATCTATCCTGGAGAATATTCTGTATGTACTTAAGAAGAATGTGTGCTCTGCTGTTAGATGGAATGTTCTCGGTTAGATCCATTTGGTTTAAAGCGTAGTTCAAGTCCAGTATTTCCTTATTCTTACTCTCTCCTTCTGATCTATTCATTGAAAGTAGGGTATTAAAGCCTGCTACTATTATTGCATTGCTGTCTATTTCAATTGTTATATACTCTTGATCAGTTGATCCACTTATCATTCTATAATGAATGACCTTTTGTCTCTGTTACAATTTTTGATTTATAGTTTATTCTGTTGGATAAAAGTATAGCCATTCTTGATCTCTTCTGCTTTACGTTTGCATAGAATTTTTTTCCATCTCTCCACTTTCAGCCTATGTGTATCCTTAAAGCTGAAGTGAGTTTCTGTTAGCGTATGTTTGAGTCTTGTGTTTTTAATATATTTACCCACTCTATGTCTTTTGATTGGAGAGTTTAATCCATTTACGTTCAAAGTGATTACTGATAAAGACTTAACAACTGCCATCTTGTTAATTGTTTTCTAGTTCCTTTGTTCCTTTCTTCTTGTGCTGTCTTCCTTTGTGATTTGATAGTTTTCCTTAGCAGTATTCTTTGATTCTTTTCTCTTTATCTTTTTGTATCTACTATAGGTTTTTGCTTTATGGCTACCCTGAGGTTTACATAAAACATTTTATGATTATAACAGTCAACTTTAAGCTAATAATTTGATTCAGTTGCATGCAAAATCTCTATTCTTTTACACCCCCCCTTCAATTATGTTATAGATGTCATAATCTTTTTATGTTGTGTATTTAACAAATTATTGTAGCTATAGATATTTATGTCTTTCAACCTTTATACTAGTTAAGTGATTTATACACCATTACAATAGTAGAATCTTCTGAATTTGATTACATACTTACCTTACTAGTGAGTTTTATACTGTTATATATGTTTTTATGTTACAAATTATTGCCCTTTCATGCTAGCTTGAAGGACTCCCTTTAGCATTTCTTATAAGGCAGGTGTGGTAGTGAGGAACTCCTTCAGTGTTTGTTTTTTTGGTTTTTTGTTTCTTTGGGAATATCTTTATGAAGGACAGCTTTGCTGAATATTCTTGGTTGGCAGTTTTTTTCTTCAAGCACTTTGACTATATATATGCTATTCTGGTGCAAGGTTTCTGCTGAGAAATCTGCTGATAGCCTTATGTGGGTCCCATGTATAAGTTTTTTACTCTTGCTTTCAAAATTCTCTCTTTGTCTTTGATTTTTGACAGTTTTATTATAATGTCTCTCAGTGGAGTCCTGTATGGGTTGAATATGTATTGGTACCTATGAACATCACATGCCTGGATGACCGTCAGTTTCTCTCCCCAGATTTGGAAAGTTTTTAGCCATTATTTATTTAAACAAGCTTTCTACCCCTTTCTCTCCTTCTAGAACTCTGATAATGCAGCCATCATTACCCTTGATGCATAGTTAATGTAGTCTATTTTTCACTTTTTTTTTCCCTTTGCCCTGATAGTTTCAAGTAACCTCTCTTCTAGTTCTCAGATTCTTTCTTCTGCTTGTTCATGTCTGCTGTTGATATTCTCTGCTGCATTTTTTTTTTCATTTTATTCATTGTATTTATCAGCTCCAGTATTCTCTTGGTTTATTTTTTTTATAATTTCTGTCTCTCTTTTGGACTTCTTATTTTGATCACGTATTGTTTTCCTGATTTGTTGAGTAGTCTTTCTGGGTTCCCTTGTAGCTTGCTGAGCTTCCTTAAAACAATTACTTTGAAATCTTTGTCAAGCAGTTCATAGATCTGTTTCTTTGTGGTCAGTTACTAGAAAATAATTGTGTTCCTTTGGTGGTGTCATGTTTCCTTGATTTTTTTTCACTTTTGTTGTAGCCTTGCATTTATGCCTGCACATTTGATGGAGTGGTTTTGGTCGGGAAAGACCTTTACCTGCGGGTAAGTGTGAGGGTGCCAGCTGAATAGGCTGTGGCAGTTCTTACTCTGGGGAAGATCCAGGGGTGTAGTTTTTGTGCAGCTCCAACAACTGAGGTCAGTGTTAGTGAAGATTGCAGGGGTTCTCAATGGCCAAGGCAGCAAGTGTCCATGGGGCTGTTAAGGGCTGTTGGGGACCTTCTGGTCTCTTTTTCTCCCACAGGGAGTTGTTGTGGCCAAGGGGATCTCTCTTGGCACCAGGTCCAGCTCACAGGTGTCCTCTTAATCATGGTAGTACTGATGAGTGCCCATGGAGTAGCCATGGAGCTGGCGTCTGGAGCTCAGGCACACACAAAGCAGCTGCAGAGCTGGAGTCTGAAGTGTAAGCACTTACAGAGAAACAGTGGTTCTGGAGTCCGGAGCATTTGTGGGATTAGGGGGTTGTGGCAGCCCTGGTCCTGGGGCAGCGCAGCAGTAGCTCTTCATTGCTGGTGACAGAACAGTGTCTCCCTCTCCAGGGGCCCTGTGGCAGTGATGGCTTTTGGTGAAAGCTGCTGTTGTCCTCTGCAGAGCAGGCCCCTGGAGTTTGTCCTGATGAATACTTACAGGGTTCTCCTTTGTGAAAGCTGTCATGGGTGCTGTTGTCCTCAGTTGAAGAGCCTGCCTAAGTCCTCCACAGAGCAGACCACACTGGGCACTGCAGTGGTCCTACCACATGGCTGATACTGATAGCCTCTACCCTTCTTTGTTCCTGGCTGTCTCTAGATGTCTCAACTAAGCCTGTCTCCCTAGTGATCCTTCTGTATGGTTGCTTTCCATTTTTTGCTTCATTGTGCTGCTGTGGGATCTCAGTTCTGCATGAGCCTCCTGGGGATATTTGCCTTCACGGATAGCTGTCTATTTCTTATTTTTTGTTGGGGGTATGAAGGCTGGTATCTCCTACTGCGCCATCTTTCTAATGCCACCCCTCAGAATACTTTCTGTCTTGTTACTAATTTGCTTTGCATCTTTGACCTTTTTACTATTTAGCCCATCCTTTATTTTGTTTATCTTAACAGTCATTTAACATTCAAAAACTTAAAATAGTGCTTTTATCATAGATCTTTATTTCACAGTAATAGTAGCAGTAGCCTCTGAGTGCTTTAGAGACATATTGTTTACTTATCATAGCCACCTTATTGACATAGGTACTATTGTTATCCCTTTTTTACAGACGAAGAAACTAGAGCACAGAGAGACCATGAGTCGTTTGCCCAACAAGGGTCACATAGCAAATAAGTATGGAACTAAGATATTCAAACTCAGGCAGTGTGATTCTAACACTCGTAGTCTTGACCTCTAGGATATGCTTCCTTTCAGGCTGCTGTGGCTTATCTTATTTCTGAAGATATTCCTATTTCTGTTTTCTATGGTATTAGTTCTTCCACTCATTGATTTCGATGCTTAGATTTCATATTGTCTGCTTTTCTTAAATGTTTGGTTTTTGGATGTGTGCTTATTTTTGTATTTAATCAAGTCTGTCTACAAATACTTCAGTGTTTGTATCTAGTGATTATGGGAGGGAGAGTCATGGCTTGCTATTGGGAAGGCTACATCAAGCTGAATTTGGATATGAGGATTTCCTATTCATCTTCTTTCTGTCAAGCACTATTTCACTTTTTGAATCACTTGTCTACGTGTATTGCAGGTACCTTTGAGGCCCACTTCCTTGCTTGGCAGTGGTAGGGCAAGGGGATCCACCTGCCTGGCTGTTCCTAATGCTCATTACCCTGAGGATTGCTGCAGGATTTTCTCTTGCCCCCCTGCCCCATAACAACTTTATACTAAACATGGAACATCCTGGAAACTCCTCCCATTCCCCCACCCCCCCAACACACACACACATACCATAGTTTGCAGTTTACTTCTGGTTGCAGTTTGGGCTGTGGCTTCTTCCATCTCATTTCTTCTCATTTGGTTTTTTGTCTTTCATTGATGAAATTTCTCATTTGTTAAGGTCATGTTCTTGTTTTAAAGTGCTGTTACAGTTCATCTCCCATGGTTTTAGTGCTACTGTAACTTAGTCTTTATTTCTGTAATTTTTAGGGTTATAGGATTGGAGGCAATTATGTTGAATGTGCATCCTTCATTTTGATGCTATTTTCTGTCAGTGGTTTTTAATCTTTTGAGAGTCATTGACTTCTTTGACCATTTGATAAATTGTATGTACCCTCACTTTTTAAAAATTCAAATGCATAGCTGTCTGCTATCTGTACCCCAGGCAATGGCCAAATTTTGAGCATTACTGTTTTGGTAGAGTTGTTTTTTTTGGGGGGAGGGGGGGACTTTGTTTTTAGTTATATTTAGAGGTATTAGCCTGAGGTATTAGCCTATTTCTTGGAAAATAACGTGTTACTTAGGTTTAAGGAAAATTGTTATAAAAGATGTATTTATGTAGCCATAGAGCTATATATAAAGAGTTAAATATAAAGTATAATATTAGAAAGATAGAGCTATTTTTTTCTAGTAAAGTTTTATAACGTTTCTTTTTTTCCTGTTTTCTCTAGGTTTAATTATAGATCAACACACCATCTTGCATCTCATGGGTTCTATGAATTTTTAAATTGGTTTGATGAAAGAGCATGGTATCCACTAGGAAGAATAGTCGGTGGTACTGTAAGTATATTTGTAGTTATTTATGTTAGTCTTAAAATTTTGCAGTTATTTGAGTAAATCATTAGTCACTAAGGTGGTGGCAATTCTTGAAAGCTTTGTATAGTTAACTAACACATTTTTCTGTGGCTGATTAGTATTTAACCTGCTAAATCTCTTTTCTTGACCTTCTTCTTCCCACTCTCACCCCCCAACCTGTTTTTGGGTTACCTCATACTAGCCACTATTTCTGACAAGTGGATCTCTTGTCACACAGTTAAGTTCAGGTTATTTGTATGTTTTTGTTTTGTTCTATAACAACTTTATTGAAAAAAGTTTTTGGAAGGAAATAGAAATGTAGAACAATCAGATAATTCTAATTTTCCAGGTCCCAGTTACTCGAGGTAATTGAGTATTGATCATTGTTCATGGGGAATTATAATGTCCAGAAGATGATATAAGAGAAAATATTTTTAGGATTTGGGATGTAAGGAGAATGCTGAAGAGAAAATGAAAGACAAGACACCTATTTGGGCAATATATATGTGTAGTATTTTTTTCTGGATCAGTTTTGTCAGAGGTTTATCAATTTTAGTAGATTTCTTAACCCAAAGGAACTTTGACTTTGTTGATTATTAAATATTTGCCTTCTCTTATGTTAATTTCCATTTATTTCCTTCCTCCCACTTTCTTGAGTTTGTTTTGATGTTTTTATCTGTCCTCCTGATACAGTTTGCTCAGTAATTTTCAACATTTCTTTGTTATTAATGTATTCATTTTGAAGCTTTAAATTTCCCAATAATCACTTTTAACTACATTGCATAAGTTTTGATATGTAGTATTTTCATTATTGTTCAGGTCAAAGTGTATTTTAATTTCCACTATAATTTGCCCTGAGTCATGGGTTACTTGGGGTTGTATTTAACTTTTAAACATAATAGAATTTCCTAGTTATCTTTTTTTTGCTTTATACTTCCAACATATTATGGTTAGAGAACAAATTCTGTAATTTTAATCCTTTGAAATTTATTGAGACATGATTTGTGGCCCAAGATATAGCCAACTTTTATAAATGTTCCCTCTGTGTTTGGAAAGGAATATGTTCTCCGGGGTAGTCAGATGTTGTGTTTATAATCTGGGTCATCTTCTTATCTTTGATGTAAACAGATAAAGATACAGGAGAATAGTCATGAATTAGGGTGAATTAGAAAGGTATTGAATGGTGAGAGATGTGGTAGATGGCTGTATCTGTACTTGTGGGGTGAATGCTGTCATATACTTCATTGTACTAGTCTTTGATTACTATAGTTTGTTTCCTGGTGTGTTTATAAATTTTTATCTTGAATTCACCCTCAATGAAGGCTTGTTTTCTGAGACTCCTGGTGTCTTGGTATTTGGGACCATCCTTATAATAATCTTTCTCATTTGCCTTTGCTGGAGCCCTTAGGGTCTTACTGCTTTTAGGACAGTTTTTAGAGGTTATTTCTCAGCTTGAGGTTTTTTATACATGAAGTTGTTATAAATGTGGAGCCCATATTCACCCATGTGATGAATGAGTTTCTTATTTCTTATTTTGTTTCTGTTCAAAGCTTTGGAAGTAAGGCAAGAGTTCCTTACTGTTTCCCTTGATGGATGGGTAGAATTTGTCTAGTCTAGTTTCATGAACGGGCCCTGGCTTTGTGCTGGGAATTAGGCCTTTTCTTTGATCCCTGTGGTGAGTGGTAACTAACCCCCAACCTTGAGCACCTATATATCAAGCCTGCTTCGTTTTTGGTTTTTCTCTTTTTAGATTCCAACGGCATCAGTACCTAGTTTGAATTTCTTCTTTATGTTTGGAACCTGGAGGGTTCCCTTCCTTTTGAGCTTAAATATGCCTTTTTTGTTGTTGAGTGGTTTTATTTGTTTGTTTAGAGTTTTTTGGTCCTTTCATCTAGTACTTCTACGTATTTTGGCTGTATTTCATATGTCAGTTCAGTCTGCCATATTTAGAGTACTTTCAAATTCATTTCCATTTTCTTTGAATATTGCTAACAAAATCATACACTGAGGCCTGGTATCGTATATGAAATGGAACAAAATTTTGATTTTTAAGAATGGTGATAGGCCTCCCTGGTGGCGCAGTGGTTGAGAGTCCGCCTGCCGATGCAGGGGATACGGGTTCGTGCCCCGGTCCGGGAGGATCCCATATGCCACGGAGCGGCTGGGCCCGTGAGCCATGGCCGCTGAGCCTGCGCATCCGGAGCCTGTGCTCCGCAACGGGAGAGGCCACAACAGTGAGAGGCCCGCGTACCGCAAAAAAAAAAAAAAAAAAAAAAGAATGGTGATGATTGCCATACTTTTTCCCCCTTCCATTATCCCATTCGCCTTCTGTACATTCTATCGAGCATTCATTTTGTGCCAATCATTGTTCTCTGGATGCTGGGAAAAATTTTCTTGCTATTCTGGAGCTTATATTCTTGTGAGGGTGTTTAGTTAATAGACAATAAATAAGTAAAATAAATAGTATGTGAAATGGTGATAAGTGCCATGGAGAAAAAGCAAGGGAGTTGGGTTAAAGACCATGGGGAGTTTGCAAGTTTAAATAGGGTAGCTAGGAAAGGAAATTTATAACATTCTTTGTAGTTTCAGTAATGGAGAAAGAAAAAAAATCTTTTAGGATTTAGATAAGGATGGAAGTATAAATACACATTTTAATCACCGAAGAATAGCTCAGAATTAATGTCCTATTTCTTGTTCTTTGAATCCTCTTAATGTTTCATGTTCTCTTTTAGAGGGAAGGTGAAGAATATAACTGTTAACTGGCCTATTCTAGTTTATTATTTCCTTTCTATCCTTAAATATTTTAAGAAGTGTAAAAAGTTCTAACCTTCCAGGAGTCTGAAAATATTATATCTGAATTCACCAACTAACTAGTCCTTCTTTTCCTAGCTAGAATTGTTTACTTTCCAAATCTTGACTTTGAAGGAAGGGAAAAATCATTTATAAATACCACTTAAATAATATTGCACATAACTTTCTTTCATCTTCCGTCCTTTTTTCAGTCCCTTGAACACAAGTATAGGCAATGTTGGAGCACGTTAAAACTCCAAACTTAAGGATATGTTAGATTAGGACCCTGTTTTATAGTGAAAAGATAAGTGGGATCAATAAGAAAGTTGCCTAGTTTTTCATTGTTAAACCTCTTCACTTTTAATCATTCATTCAATATGATCTTTCTTCTTTTGCTTAAATATGTATCTCTGAATATTAGATTTTTATTTGTATCTAATCCAAAAGAACATTTAATTTTGTAATGTGTGAAGGCAAACCATTGTAAGAGCTTATTCTCAAACTTAGTATAAACAATATGTAATACTAAAGAAAGGAGCTTATGTTAGTGTTTTCAGCTACCTCATTTTATATGTAATTAAATTGTCCTTTTTTTTCTTCCTAGGTTTACCCAGGGTTGATGATAACAGCTGGCCTTATCCATTGGATTTTAAATACATTGAACATAACAGTTCACATAAGAGATGTATGTGTGTTCCTTGCACCAACTTTTAGCGGCCTTACATCTATATCTACTTTCCTGCTTACCAGAGAACTTTGGAACCAAGGAGCAGGACTTTTAGCTGCTTGTTTTATTGCTATTGTACCAGGTTACATTTCTCGGTCAGTAGCTGGATCCTTTGATAATGAAGGCATTGCTATTTTTGCACTTCAGTTTACATATTACTTGTGGGTAAGTAACACTTAATGTTATCATTAATACCCATGAACTTTCTGCTGAAATGCTGTTGTGCAGCATTTGTCTTTTATCAATTATAGTTGTATACAGAGAACTCTGTTACTGTTTGTAACAAGTCATAGCTCCAATAAAGAGGCTATGAAAAAATACGCTCTTGATTTTGTTTCTTTTGTAGGGGAGAGAGGAGTCAAATACTTAGGAAAAATGAAATGTGGTTCAGTGGCTTAGGATGTTGAATTCTGTTTGCGAAACTTGTATTATTTTACTGTTGCCAAGTTATTTCTTCCTTCCCAATCTGTATACCTTCTTTTTCCTTTTCTTGTGTTACCGTATTAGCTACTAATTCCTTTATGATGTTGAAAAGGAGTAGTGAGAGGAAACATCCTTGCCTTGTAGGTAATATTTATCAAGTTGAAGAAGTTCCACTCTATTTCTGTCAATAGTTTGCTGAGAGATTTTATCATGAATGGATGTTGGATTTTGTCGAAAGCTTTTTCTCTATCTATTGATACACAGTTAACCCTTGAACAACACAGGTTTGAACTCTGCAGGTCCACTTATACACAGGTTTGTTTTTCAGTAAATACATACTACAGTACTACATGATCCAAGGTTGGTTGAATCCATAGATGTGGAACCACAGATTATGTAGGGCCTACTGTCAAGTTATATGTGGATTTTTGATACCAAGTGGGGGTGAGGGGGTCACTGCCCCAACCCCTGCCTTGTTCAAGGGTCAACTGTAGTTACATGATATTTTTCCTTTGACTTTTTGATGTCATGAATTACATTAATTGATTTTCAAATGTTGAGCCACTATGTCATACCTGGAATAAATCTCACTTGGTCATGATATTGATATATAATTCTTATAATACGTTGTTAGACTTGATTTCTTAATGTCTTGTTGAGGATTTTTGCATCCATGTTAACGAGAGAGATCTTGGTCTATAGTTTTCTTTTCTTGTAATGTCTTTGATTTTGACGTTAGGACAATGCTGGCCTTGTAGAATGAGTTAGGAAGTATTCCTTCTACTTCTGTTTGCTGAAAGAGGTAGAGTATTGCTCTTTTTTTTTTTTTAATGTTTGGTAGAATTCACGAGTGAACCCACCTTGGCCTGGTGCTTTCTGTTTTGGAAGGTTATTAATTATTGATTGATTCCATTTCTTTAATAGAGCCCTATTCAGATTGCCTGTTTCTTCTTGTTTGAGTTTTGGGAGATTGCTTTCACAGAATTGGTCCATTTCATTTAGGTTATCAAGTTTGTGCACATAGAGTTGTTCATTGTATTCCTTTATTATCCTTTTAATACATGTCCATGGGACCTGTAGTGATGGTCCTTCTTTTATTTCCAGTATTAGTATTTGTGTCTTCCTTTTTTCTTAGCCTGGCTTAGAGGTGTACTGATTTTTATTCATCTTCCAAAGAACCAGTTTGTGGTTTCATTGACTTTTCTCTATAAATTTCCTATTTTCAACTTCATTGATTTCTGCCCTGATTCTTATTTCTTTTCTTCTGCTTCCTTTGGATTTAAATTGCCCTTCTTTTTCTAGTTTCCTAAGGTGGAAACTTAGATAATTGTCTTAGATCTATCTTTTCTGTTATATATACATTCAGTGCTGTAAATTTCCCTATGAGCACTGCTTTCTCTACATCCCACAAATTTTGGTAAGTTGTATTTTCATTTTTATTTAGTTAACAATATTTGAAAATTTTTCTCGAGATTTTTTTATTTGACCCATATATTTGTTTAAAGGTATGTTGTTTAATCCCCATTTATTTTGAGATTTTCCAGTTAATTTTCTGTTACTGATTTTTAGTTTAATTCCATTGTGGGCTGAGAGCAACACCTTACATGATTTTTATCCTCTCAGATTTGTTAAGATGTGTTTTATGGCCCAGATGTGGGTTTACCTTGGTGAATGTTCCGTGTAGGCTTGAGAAGAATATGTATTCTGCTGTCCTTGGATGAAATCGAGTTTAGATGTCCATTATATCCAATATCCAGTTGATTGGTGGTGGTGTTGAGTTTCATGATTTTCTTAAATCATGAAAATCTTACTGATTTTCTACCTGCTGGATTCCTCCATCTGAGGTTGGGTTTTAAGTCTCCATTTATGGTGGTGGATTCATCCATTTACCCTCGTGGCTCTATCAGTTTTTCCTCATGTAGTTTGACACTTTGTTGTTAGGCACATGCACTTTAAGGATTATGTCGTCTTTGAGAATTAATCCTTTTGTCATTGTGTAATGCCCTTGTTTATCTCTGATCACTTCTTTGCTTTGAGGTCGGCTCTGTCTGAGATTAATATTGCTACTCTTGCATTCTTTTGATTAGTGCTAGCATGGTATATTTTTTGCCATCTATTTATTTTAAAACTATATGTATCTTTATATTTAAAGTGGGTTTCTTGTAGACAACATATAGTTGGATCTTGGATTTTGATCCACTCTGACAATTTGGTTTTTTAATTTGTGCATTTAGACCATTTAGACGTTCAAATGGCTATTATTAGTTGGATTAATATTTACCATATATGTTACTGTCTTCTAGTTGGAACTCTTTAGTTCTTTGTTTTATTTTTGTTCTCTACTCTTTTTCTACCTTTTGTTTTAACTGAGCATTTTATATGTTCAGTTTTCTCTCTTTTTCTGGCATATTAGTTATGCTTTGTTTTATAACTTTTTAGCGGTTGCCATAGAGTTTGCAACATACATTTACAGCTAATCCAAGTTCACTTTCAAAGAATGCTATACAGGCATATCTCATTTTATTGTACTTCACAGATACTGCATTTTTAGAAATTGAAGGTTTGTGGCAACCCTGCATCAAACAAGTCTGTCAGTGCCATTTATCCAACAGTATTTTCTCACTTTGTGTCTCTGTCACATTTTGGTATTTCTGACAATATTTCAAACTTTTTCATTATTATATTTGTTATGTTGATCTGTGATCAGAGATCTTTGATGTTACTATTGCAAAAAGATTACAACTCACTAAAGGCCCAGATGATGGTTAGCATTTTTTAGCAATGAAGTACTCTTTAATTAAAGTATATGTGTTGGTTTTTTAAAGCATGATGTACTCTTTTTTAAAATTTATTTAATTATTTTATTTATTTATTTTTGGCTGCGTTGGGTCTTTGTTGCTGCGTGCAGGCTTCCTCTAGTTGCAGTGTGTGGGGGCTACTCTTTGTTGTGGTGCACTGGCTTCTTGTTGCGGAGCATGGGCTCTACGCATGTGGGCTCCAGTAGTTGTGGCACGCGGGCTTAGTTGCTCTGCAGCATGTGGGATCTTCTTGGAACAGGGCTTGAACCTGTGTCCCCTGCATTGGCAGGTGGATTCTTAACCACTGCGCCACCAGGGAAACCCCATAATGTACTCCTAATAGACTACAATTTAGTGTAAACATAGCTTTTATATGCCCTGGGAAACAAATTCATGTGACTTGCTTTACTGCAATATTCACTTTATTGTAGTGGTCTGGAACCAAACCCACAATATCTCTGAGGTCTGCCTGTATCACTTTATAGGCAGTGAGTACCTTATAATAACAAAATAATCCTAATTTCTCCCTCTTGTCCCTTGTATCATAACTGTCACTCATTTCACTTTTATATGAGCATACATAATAGAATACATTGTTGGTATTATTATTTTCAACAGACTTATCTGTTAGATCAATTAAGAATAAGAAAAGTAAATGTTTTTAGTTTACCTGTACTTCATCTTTGATGCTCTTCCTTTCTTCATGTAGATCTAAGATCCTGATCTATGTTATTTTCCTTCTTGTTGAACTTTTAGCATTTATTGTAAGGCAAATCTGTCAACAAATTCCCTCAATTTTTGTTTGTCTAAGCAAGTCTTTATTTCTCCTTTAACTTGGAAGGATAATTTCACAGGGCACAAAATTCTAGATTGGTTTTTTTTTCTCTTAATACTTTAAATATTTCACTCTGTTTTTGTCTTGCTTGTATGATTTCTGAGTAGAAGTCATGTAATCCTTATCCTTGTTCTTCTATAGGCAAGGTGTCTTTTGCTCTGGCTTCTTTCAGGATTTTTTTATCTTTGATTTTCTGTAGTTTGAAAAAGGTATGCCTAGTTGTGGTTGGTTATTTTGGCATTTGTTGCTTAGTGTTTGAGCTTTCTGGATCTGTAGTTTGATGGCTGACTTTATTGGGAGAAATTATCAGTCATTACCATTTCAAATATTCTGTTCCTTTTTCTCCTCTCCTTCTGGTATTTCTATTACACGTACATTACACCTTTGTTGTTGTTCCACAGTCCTTGGATATTCTGTTTTACTTTTTTTTTCTAGTCTTCATTCTTTTCAGTTTTGGAGGTTTCTATTGATATAGCCTCTAATTCAGAGATGCTTTCCTCAGCCATGGCCAGTCTATTCATAAACTCAGCATAGGCATCCTTCATTTTATCTGTAGCCTCTTTTTTTTGTTTTGTTTTGTGTTTTGTTTTGTTTTGTTTTGTTTTTGGTTCTTAGGATTTCCAGCTCTCTGCTTACATTGCCCATTTATTCTTGCATTCTATCTCCTTTATCCATTGGAACTCCTAGCATATTAATCATAGTTTTAAATCCCTGGTCTGATACTTTCAGAATCCTTGCCATATCTGGTTCTGATGCTTCCTCTGTTTCTTTAAATTGTGTTTTTTTGCCTTTTGGTATGTCTTCATAGCCAGACATGATACACTTGGTAAAAGGAATTGCTGTGAATAAGCCGTTAGTAATCAGGAGGTAAGGTATAGTCCTATGATTAGGTCTAAGTCTTTTAGTAAGTTGGACTGTGAACTTTACAAATGTTTCTTTTTTCTCTCTCCCCACTTAGGTGGGAAAGGATGGCTAGAGCTGACTGGAGTTATGTATTTCCCTTCCCCAGGTCAGTTAGGCTCTGATAACACCCCAGCAGGTCAGGCTCTGGTTAATAGTTTCTTCTGAGGACAGGCCTTGTTAAGAACAGAATGCCTTTGCATTTTTCAAAATGGTTCCTGTTCCCCTCCCTGTGCCAGAAGCAGCAAGGGGATTTTGTTTTTTCCATATATTTATTGTGAGAACCTGGTTAAGATCCTCAAGGCAAATCCAGCATAATTGTCGGGACCACCATATGACTTAGTCCACCCTGGAGTTTTTAAGTCTCCACACTGAGACAGGTTTTCCTACCTACCTCCCTGCCCCCAGTTATTTGCAGTATTGATTCCTGCATGTGTTTCTCTCCATTGTTGAGAGCAGCAGTTTGTCCTGTGTCTTTCCCTCACTCGCAGGTCCAGGAAGAGTTGTTGGTTTTTCACTCTGTTCAGCTTTTTACTTGTTAGGACTGAGTGGTGACGTCCAAGCTCCTTACATGTAGAACCAGAAACCAGAAGTCTATTTATTGCTAAGCTATCTAAACTTAATGTTTTTCCTGCAAGGAAAAGGATGCTCCTTAGTGCTAGCTTCAATTTAAACCTTGCATATATTTAATTGTTTTCTTCTTTATTATCTTAGCCTACGTTCATACTTTTTCAATGTTGGAAATTGCTCCAAATTTTTACATATGAATACTCATATATTTTTAGGTAGCTAGGTGAATTGTAGTATTATTTTTCTCTTTTGTATTTTACATCTTTTAAAGCTCTTTAGCCTGTGGATATTTTTGCTTTGGCAAGGAATTTCAGAGGAGAATTGTTGCAGTCAATCAACATAGACAGTTGCTTGATCTTGAGTTTAAGAGAGAAGAAAGAAAAGCACCCATGGTGATGAAGATGATGACAAGCAGCAGGATGCTGCTGATGCTGTTGTATTCACCAAAAAATGTTTAAAAACAACTGAGAAAAAACCTTAAAATCTGGAACATCCTTTTGAGGTCTTTTAACTAATACTTAGTATTTAAATTACATATTAAGTATATATCTTGACAATACATATGAATGGATGGAGCTTGACAGTATAATGCCAAATGGAAAAATAAGTTGAGGTAGAATACATACAGTAATTTTAAATAGTACAAACCATATTGTGTACTGTTTGTTTATACCTATTTATAATGAAAGTATAAAAATATGGCATTTATCCATATATATACCAGCTTTGATAGTGGTTACTCCTGAGTATGGGTGGGTGATATTGAGGAAGAAGGTATGAAGGGAGATTCAACTATGTTAGTAAAAAAAAAAAAATTTTTTTTTAAATAAAATCATCCAAAGCAAATATATGATGTATTTGCATTTGGAAGTCTGGATGGCTATTATTCTCTACTCTTCTATATGTTTGAAACATTTTGTAATAAAATTTTAAAATAATATATTCTGTATGTTGGAAATTTAGAAACATAGAAAACTAATGTAAAGAAGCCATCACCCAGGTGTTACTACATTTGCATTTTGTCATTTTTAAAATTTTGTATGCTTTTATGAAATGCAGAAGTGGTATTGTTTATATATATATTTTTATTCTTTATATTCTTTTAACATAGCATGAGTCTGAATCATTACAGGAGTGCCTTAACTGGCATGTTAATTACCTTTCAACATTTTTTAAAATTTCACTTTAAGAAATTGAGACAAAATTCATATAACATAAATTCACTATTTCAACCATTTTAAAGTGTACAGTTCAGTGGTTTTTAGTATCCTCTGTGTACCTACAGAACATTTTATCACCCCCTAAAGAAACCTTGTACCTCCCAATTCCGCCTTTCCTCCATTAATTTAATTTCTGTTTGAAGACTTACCTATTCTGGACATTTCATGTAAATAAAACCCACATTAAAAAAACGTGACCGGGCTTCCCTGCTGGCGCAGTGGTTGAGAGTCCGCCTGCCGATGCAGGGAACATGGGTTCGTGCCCCGGTCTGGGAAGATCCCACATGCCGCAGAGCGGCTAGGCCCGTGAGCCGTGGCCGCTGAGCCTGCGCATCCGGAGCCTGTGCTCTGCAACGGGAGAGGCCACAACAGTGAGAGGCCCGTGTACTGCCAAAAAAAAAAAAAAAAAAGTGACCTTTTATGTATGGTTTCATTTCCTTAGCATAATCATTCATATTTTTGACATGTATCAGTACTTCCTTTTTATGGTTGAATAATCCATTGTATGGATAATACCACATTTTTAAAATCTACCATTAGTTGATGACATTGACTATTATGAATAATGCTGCTAATGACATTTGTGTACAAGTTTTTATGTGGACATATATTTTCATTTCTCTTCCATATATACCTAAGAGTGGAATTATTGGTTGACATGATAACTTTGTGATTAACTTTTTGGGGAACTGCCAGACTGTTTCCCACAGTGGTTTCCCCATTTTACATTTCCACTGGCAATGTATGAGGGTTTTAATTTCTCCTAATCCTCGCCAATACTTGTTTTTTTTTTCTAGTTTTTTTGTTTTACTTGCCTGTTGGTATGAAGTGGTATCTCATGGTTGTTGCTTTTGTTTTTTTGTGTGTTTTTTTAATTGTGGTAAAATACAAGTAACATAAAATTTACCATTTACTATTTGTAAGTGTAGTCCAATGGTGTTAAATAGATCATAATGTTGTGCAATCACCACCACCATCCATCGCCATAGTTTTTCATCTAGTAAAACTTGAAACTATATCCATTAAACAATAACCCCCCCATTTTAACTTTCCCCAGCCCCTGACAACCACCATTCTACTTTATGTCTCTATGATTTTGACAGCTCTAAGTATTTCATGTAAGTGGAATCATACAGTTTTTGTCTTTTTGTGACTGGCTTATTTCACTTAGAGTAATGTCCTCAAGGTTCATCCATGCTGTGACATATGTCAGAATTTCCTTCCTTTATTAAGGCTGAAATAATGTTCCATTGTATTTATATACCACCTTTTGTTTACCCATTCATTTGTTGATGGACACTTTGGTTGCTTCCATGCTTTAGCTGTTATGAGTATGTTGCTATGGGGTATATACCCAGGAGTGAAATTGCCAGATCATGTGGTCATTCTATTTTCAATTTTTTGAGGAACCACCATATTGTTTTCTGTAGCAGCTGTACTATTTTACATTCCTATTAGCAGTACACAAGGGTTCTAATTTCTTCACATCCACATCAACACGTTTGTTTGTTTGTTTGTTTGTTTTGGATAGTAAGCCGTCTTAACAGGTTTGAGGTGATAGCTCATTGTAGTTTTGATTTGCATTTCTCTAGTGATCAGTGAGGTTGAGCATCTTTTCATGTGGTTAATGGCCATTTGTATATCTTTGGAGAAATGTTTACTGAAGTCCCTTGCCCAGTTTTGAATTGGATTTTTTGGTTTTTGGTTGATGAGTTTTAGGAGTTCTCAGTATATTCTTAATAGTAATCCTTTATAAGATACATGATTTGCAAATGTTTTCTCCCATTCTATGGATTGTCTTTTTCACTCTGTTAATATTGTCTTGGAGTCACAAAATTTTTAATTTTTCATGAAGTCCAGTTTGTCTGTTTCTTCTTTTATTGCTGTGCCTTTGGTGTCATATCCAAGAGATCATTGCCAAATCTAATGGCATGAAGCTTTTGCCCTGTGTTTTCTTCTAAGAGTTTTATAGTTTTGGGTCTAACATTTGAGTTAGTTTTTGTATATGCTGTTAGGTAAGGGTCCAACTTCATTATTTTGCACATTGATATCTAGTTTCCCCAGCACTGTTTGCTGAAGGGACTGTCCTTTCCCCATTGAGAGGCCTTGGCACCCTTACTGAAAATCATTTGACCATATATGCAAAGGTTTATTTCTGGGTTCTTTATTTTGTTCCATTGGTCTGTATGTATTATATGTATGTCTTTATGCCAGCACCACAGTGTTTGATTACTTTAGCTTTGTAGTAAGTTTTAAAATCAAGAAGTGTTTGTCCTCTGTCTTTGTTGTTCTTTCGGGATTCTTTTGGCTATTGGGGTCCCTTGAGATTCCATATGAATTTTAGGGTGGGTTTTTTACTTCTGCAAAGAAAAAAAATCATTGGATTTTGATATGGATTGCATTGACTCTGTAGACCACTTTGGGTAGTATTGTCATCCTCCAGTCCATGAGTGACCATGAGATGTTTCCATTTATTTATGTTTTCTTCAAACAATGTTTTATAGTTTTCATCATACAAGTCTTTTACTTCATTAGTTAACTTGTATTTTATTCTTTTTGATGCATTTGGAAATTTTTTTGTAATTTCCTTTTTGTATTGTTCATTGTTAGAGTATAGAAATGCAACTGATTTTTGTGTGTTGACTTTCTATCTTGCTATTTTGCTGAGTTCATTTATTAGCTCTAACAGTTTTTGTGTATGTGGAATCTAGTGTTTTCTCCCTATGAGATCATATTTGCGAACAGGGGTGATGTTACTTCTTCCTTTGCAATTTGGATGCCTTTTATTTGTTTTTCTTGCTTAATTGCTCTGGCTAGAACTTCAAGTACTATGTTGAATAGAGGTGGTGAAAGTAGGCATCCTTGTCTTGTTCCTGATCATAGAGGAAAAACTTCAGTCTTTCACCATTGAATATGTGTGCTGTGGGTTTTTCATATATGGCTTTTGTTATATATTAACATGTAATACATGTTATTAAGCATGTAATATATTTTATACTATATACTAGTACATAGTATTTTGTATATTAATGTTATTTATACATTTTTTATACACGATATCTCTCAGTTGGATGAAGGTATTCCTCTAATTGGACTCCTCAGGGAAGGCCCTTGAGTATCATATTCCTGAAGTCCTTGCATGTTTAAATCTTGTTTTTTTATAGTGTCATTTATGAGAGTTTGGCTAGATAGAAAGGTCTAGGTCATTTGTTCTTTACTTGAATTTCTTGGAATTGTTGTACTATCATCATTTTGCTTGTTATTGTCAAAAACCTAATTTTATGTGTTTCATAACAAACATGATCTTTTTTCCCTGAAGTAATAATTTGTTTTTTCTCTATAGCATTGAAGTCTAATAAATTTCTTAGGATATGTCCCAAAGTTGACACTTCTGGTAATGGTGACCCCTTTCAACATGTATATTGATAATTTTTATTTCTGGAAAGTTGTCTTTGATTATAGTTTCAAATATTAGTTTGTTTCAGTTTTGTTTTTCTTGGATCTTCTTCCTGTTTGTTTGAATTCCAGTTCTATCACTCAGAGTTGTTTAAACTCCCGAATATCTATTTCATCAACTATAAAATGGAAGTAATAATAGTACCTACCTCATATGGTTTAAATAAGTTAATGCATGTAAAGGTATAGAACATTGTAGGAACACAGAAAGTGATGAGTACATGTTTGTTATTACTTCTATTGTTACTGTCACCAAAAACAGAGCTAATGGAGATAGAATAGTACTTAGAACAATGCTTATTACCATATTGCCTCCTATAGTTGTGGGGTTTTTTTTTGTTTTTTTTTTAAGTTTCCTCCTGTGCCTTTGTAATCAATCCTCTCCTTAACCTGTATTACTTGCAACCACAGATCTGATTTCTGTCTGTATGTCTCTGGGAGTTTCTTTTCCAGAATGCCATGTTATAGAAGCAGATAGTATAGGGTGGCCCTTTGTGTCTGACTTACTTCATGTAGCATAATACTTCTGAGAGTCATCTATGTTGTTGCATGTTTTAGTAGCTTGTTACATTTTACTGCTGAGTAGTATCCTGTTGTATGGATGTGCTATAATTTATTTTGTTTTCCAGCTTTTGGTAACTATGAATAAAGAGGCTATAAATATTTGCATACAGTTCTTCATATGGACATAAATTAGTATTTCTCTTGAATAAATGCCTAGGTGTGGGATTGCTGGTTTGTAAAATAACTACATGTTTAATTTTATAAAAAGCTGCCAAATGGTTTTTGCAAGTGACTATCATTTCGCATTCCCTTCATCAGAGTATGAAGAGTTGCATTTATTTTGTTTGCATCACCAGCACATAGTTTGTTCAGATTTAACAGTTTTGTAGTGGTATCTCATGGTTTTAACTTGCTTTTCCCCAATGACTAATATTATCTTTTCATGTACTTATTTCCCATTCCTTTTCTTCTTTGGTGAAATGTCTGTTCATATCTTTTGCCTATGTTTTGGTTGGGCTGCTCGGCTTTTTATTACTGAGTTGTAAGAGTTCTTTATATATTCTGGAAATAAGTCCTTTATCAGATAGATGTGTGTTTTGCAAACAATTTCTCCCAGTATGTGGCTTGTCTTAATTTTTTTAACATATCTTTCTAAGTAGAAATTTTTAATTTTGATCAAGTCCACTTTACCATTTTCTCTTTTATGGATCTTGCTTTTGGTGTGTCATCTAAGAAATCTTAGCCTACCCCAAAGTTACAAACATTTTCTCATGTTTTTATTTCTAGAAACTCAATAGTTTTAGGTTTTACATTACGATCTGTTATCTGTTTCAAGTTGATTGTGGTCTGTGGTGCAAGAAAAGGGCTGAGGTTCTCTTTGGGGGGGATATTGATATCCCGTCATTCGAACATCATTGTTGAAAAGACTCCTTTCTCCACTGAATTACTCACCTTGATAGCCTTGTAAGAATAGGTTGACTGTATAGATGTCAGTCTGTTTTGGGATTCTTCTGTTTTATTGAGATCTCTATATATCTATCCTACACCATGCTGTCTTGAAATCAGGTAGCGTGAGTGATTTAACTTTGTTCCTCTTTTTTTTTCATAATTATTTTGGCTGTTCCTAGTCCTTTGCTTCATATAAATTTTAAATTGGCTTATCAACATCTACCCCAATGAGCTGGGATTTCTACTTTTATTGGGAGTACATTAAATCTATACATAGTTTGGGGAGAATTGTTATCTTAACAATATGAAGTCTGATACATGAACATGGTTATCTCTTTTCATTATTTTATTTCTCAGTTTTGTCTTTAATTTTTCTAGATTATAAATTAGTCATTTGAGATCATCTCTTCTAATATAAGCACTTAAAGGTATAAGTTTCCCTGTAAGCGCTGTTTTAGCTGCACTGCACAGACTTTTTTTGAGAAATATCTGCATACCATAAAATTTACCCTTTTAAAGTATACAGTTTAGTGGCTTTTAGTTTATGAATAAAGTTATAACACAAATTCCAAGGTTTTAATTTTCTCACTTTAAAATTTTTCAATATTTTAATATACTCCCTCCCCTATTCACATCTTAGAATAGGACCCACCTTGTTATTTGACCCTGTTCAAAGGTAAACTTTTCAAAGTTGGCATGGTTTGGGGAGGGGATTGGAGTGTATTTTGTCACACATGTGCACTGTAACATTGAATTCAAAGCAGTGTTTCATAGTCTGTTAGAAGTCTCATACTGCTCTAAGTGCTGTAAAACTAAGAGTGTTTTCTCTTTTCTTCCTGTCTCCCTCCCTTCCTTTTTTGTTTGTTTGTTTGTTTGTTTGTTTTACAGTTTCCCCACAGATTGGACGTCACTTGTAGTTTGTTTTAATGTACTAACAGAAATAGAAGCCCATTTTGAAAGTAAAGAATTCCTTGAAATAAGCTCTAAAGAAAGCATACTGTTAAATTTGAACATGGAGATAACTCTTTTAATACAGAATACCTATAATGTTTAATACAGAATTACCTATAATGGGACTTACATCTATCATTTCTTACTCAATTCATCTTAAAGATGACCCTTTGCTCTTGGCATAAGTATTTGGAGCTTGTGTTTCTAGAATTTTAAATTTTGTTTTCTGAAGGTGCTAATATATTTTGATTTTTCAAATGAGCATGTAAACTCTTTGATTAGTTTTTTTAAGACAATAGAGATTTGTCAACTTTCTGAACATTTATTGCACGTTGTCTTTCCAGTTCAGAGTAATTGAGAATTTTACTGACATATCATTAGGCCTTCTAGAAATTTTAAGAATATAAATTTATTGAAGATATGATTGTGGTATCTGAAAATTTCTAGGTAATGATAAGTTTTCAAAAATGGATGCTCATAATTATATGTGAGATATAGATGATCACATTCAGATGAAGAAAAACTACAGATTAAGGTGTTATGTCTAAGCAAAGCTACCATATAAAAATGTAGACTTACTGAACAAATTTATTCTTTAGTTAAAAATCTTAATTTGTTGATATTAATCATCTTAAGATAGAAAATATAACATGGAAAAATAGAAGTTGTTCCTTTTAAGATGATTCTTTTTACTAAAAGCTATATAACTAAAAAAAAAAAAATCAAAGCTATTCCTAAAATGTCTGACTACTGTCCAGTGTTATACATGTAATATATATTAAGTGGATCCAAGTATCTGTATAACCTCATTACTCTTTTTAAAAAATAATCTTTGCTTTTTGTAATACAAGTTTACTAAACATTTAACCTTTTTTTATTCAGCAGGAACATTTATAAACTTTATTATATCAGTTGCTTGTTTGTTTTTTAGGTAAAATCTGTTAAAACTGGGTCAGTTTTTTGGACGATGTGCTGCTGCTTGTCATATTTCTATATGGTAAGATTTCATGTTTGAAGCTACATGAGGGCAAACAAGTCTTTGGCAGCTGGATCAGTGCCTCCTCTTCATCATTCCCTTCTCAGCCAGGGCTACTTCTCCACTTCGTTTCTCCTTCAGTCTTTAAGATCTTTTGTTTAATGTATTTTCTTTCCTTACTACCACTCTCTTCCCTGCTCCCACCTTCAGGGCCTGTTATGGACTTTTACTTTAGTGGGCAGGGTTAATACTCAACCCCTCAAACGTAATACTTGCAGCAAGTGAAACAAAAACTTTTCTTTCAAATATACAACTTTTCCTAAATAATGGTCACATTCTCTAGGTTAACCTGTAAACTACTTAACATAATTTTTTTCAACAGATTACTTAAGATTGGGGTTCAGTATTACCTCTTTAATCTCCTGCCTTTCTTTCCCACACCACAGCCTATATAGTAGTCTTATGCTGAAAATTAATGATAATCTTAAGTAACTTTTTTTGTTTCTTAAGCAAATGTCATGGAATTTGTGCTTCCATATTATCTGTGCCCCTTTTAAAGTGGTTACTGAATGTACTTAATAAATTCTATTGGTTTGGAATAAACATAATCTTTAGAATCTTTATTGATTTAGACCAGAACATAACATACTCAATTGTCTGGTAAATAGAATTATTCTAATTTTGTGCTACAGGCTAAACATTAAACTGGGATCTTGATTTGTATCCACTGGTAGGAAGAAATTTATACCCAAGGTATAGCACCTTTCGTCTTGAGGATCACAAAGCACATCCAGATCATCTGAGTATTCCTTTTAGTTGTTGACTAATGCTAACATCCATTGTTCTTATTCTTTGTGAAGTTTCTTGCGATGTATTTATCATCAAAAATGGAGGGAGTAAAAGGGTTTTTTTTCTTTTAAAAATTTATGATCTATATTCTAAAAGTCTATCTCCATGACAGTCTTTTTATTGCCAATTCACAAATTATATTGTTCTCAGTGTTCTTGTAAGTTTAATTTAATTTGACCATTTCTGGTCAAATTATATATAAAAGTGAATATATAAAAGTGTATTAGATTTATGGTATTGTGTTGTTTTACTTATCAATAAAAATAAAGAAAAATAGGTTATTTGTAGGTTACAAATCCATTTTTAAGCATCTCAAAATTGCTAAAAATCCTAGTGTTTATATTTGCTTATATGTTTAGATTGTCATGACATGTCATCACAAAACTTATCTATTTTAAAAAGCAAATATATAAATTATTTAACTTAGCATTTCTTTGCTCGTAGGTCTCTGCTTGGGGTGGTTATGTGTTTATTATCAACCTTATTCCACTGCATGTATTTGTGTTGTTACTAATGCAGAGATACAGCAAAAGAGTCTACATAGGTAAGTGATTTGACTTCTGATAGCTGTCAACTTCTAAGAGGTGTTTCATATACATTCTTTTCATTGAACAGACATTTCTGTTAGGTTAGTATTATTCATGAGGAGGTAAAAATAATTTGAGTTATTTTGCTTTTTGTATTAATAAGGAGGGTCGGGCATTTTTACTAAGTGTGTTGTTATCAACTTTCCCTTAATGAGTTTTTGTCGAAATTAGTCTAGATTTAATAGTTGTCAACCTTTTTTTTTAATTTGGAGGAAGGGGCATTTCTGTCACTCACATATACATATTATTCAAATTCAGCTTACTCACTGTAAGAGATTAAGGATCCTTAACAGTTTAATAAACTTTTGAAAGCTCTTTCTGTATAATATACAACAGACTGTCTTAGTTCATTCGAGCTGCTATAACAAAATACCAGAGACTGAGTAGTTTACAAACAATAGAAATCTATTTCTCAGTTTTGGGGGCTAGAAAATCCAAAATCAAGGCACCAGAATGTTCACATTCTTGTGAGGACTGTTTTCCTGTCCCACAGCTGGTACCTTCTTTGTCCCCACCTGGTAGAAGGAATGAGCAAGCTCTCTGGGGCCTCTTTTAAAAGGGTGCTGCTCCCTTGGAACTCTCATTACCTAATCACCTCCCAAAGGCTACCTCCTAATACCATTTCCTTGGGAATTAGGTTTTCAACATTGAATTCTGGGGAGAAACAAACATTCGGACCATAGTAGAGACTAAGTATTTTCTCTACACGATTTTAATTTGCTCTACAGGTTTTAAAACATATCTTTTTTTTTTTTTTTTTTTTTTGCGGTACGCGGGCCTCTCACTGTTGTGGCCTCTCCCATTGCGGAGCACAGGCTCCAGAAGCGCAGGCTCAGCGGCCATGGCTCACGGGCCCAGCCGCTCCGCCGCATGTGGGATCTTCCCAGACCGGGGCACGAACCCGTGTCCCCTGCATCGGCAGGCAGACTCTCAACAACTGCGCCACCAGGGAAGCCCTAAAACATATCTTTTGAATAAGATGCTTAGTAATAGATGATGTCTCAAATCTTAGAGCTCATTTTCTATGAGAGAGACAGAACATTTATGGGTTGAATTAATCACAGAGAAGTTATGATCTGAAACCAGTGTGTTAGTAAAATAATATAATTCCATTATAATAATGTTGGAAAACAGTAACAAAAAGATATAAATCTTTATTTACTTGATTAAAAAACATAGTAGTTTGGCAATTTCTCAAAAATTTAATCATAGAGTTACCCTGTGACCCACAATTCCACTCTTAGGTATATACCTAAGAGAATTGAAAATGTATATTTACTTTGTAACTGCTTAGGATGTGTCTATATGAACTGTGTACTATATGATTCTGTTATAGTCCTTACAATATTTTATTGTCTTATTTTCTGTAACAATTTTCCGTGGATTCTTTGGGCTTAAGTTATATTAAAAGGGAGACTGCGATTCTGGGACTTCCCTGGTGACGCAGTGGTTAAGAATTTGCCTGCTGATGCAGGGGACACGGGTTCGATCCCACGTGCCATGGAGTAACTAAGCCAGTGGGCCATAACTAAAAAAAAAGTAAAGAAAAGAAAATATATATTTACACGAAAACTTGTACTGTAACATTCCATAGCAGCATTGATTATTCGTGATAGCCAAAAAGTGAAGACAAACCAATGGCCATCAACTGATCAACGGATAAAGTGTGGTATATCCATGCAATGGAATATTATTTGGCAACGAAAAGGAATAAAGTACTGATAACATGCTACATCATGAGCCTTGAAAACATTGTGTTAAGTAAAATAAGCCAGACACTAAAGGCCATATACTGTAAGATTATTTTTGTATGAAGTGTCCAGTGCAGGCAAATCCATAAAGACAGCAAGCAGATTAGAGACGGGAAGTTGATTTAGTGGTTGCCAGGGGTCTGGATGGTAGAGGAGTGACTGCTAATGGGTATGGGGTTTCTTTTGGGGGTGAGGAAATGTTCTGGAATTAGACAGTGGTGATAGTTACACAGCTTTGTGAATATAATAAAAACCACTCAATGGTACATTTTAAAAGGATAGGGGTTTTTTTTAGTACAAATTATATCCATTTTTAAAAGTTAGAGTATATTAATTATATTTATAGCCATTTCAGCATACTTTATAACAATCACCACTGAAATAGTACATCTGTATGTATCAAGTTATTCTTATATAGCACAAACTGTCCTAAATTCTTCACATGTATTTAACTCATTTAGTCTTCATAACCACACTGTGAGGATAGGTACTATTACTATCCTCATTTTACAGATGAAGAAACAAGAGAAGACATAATTTGCTCAAAATCATGTAGCTAGTAATGGAGCTGAAGCCTGAACTTAGATATTTTGGCTCAGTAGCCTGTAATGCAAAAAAATCACTGTAACTGTGTGCCTGCCATGTAAATAAATACCTTACTGGGGAAATATATCACCCTATGATAAATCTCTTTACCCTGAAAACACCGTAAACAATCATTGGAATCCAGAAAAGAAGATGACAGATTAAACAATAACTCTCGGCTTTTTGCTTTGGAACTATACAGGAAAAACATTTTAAGTTAAATGCTTACGGGGAAGAACTAAAAGTTTCTTTGTTTAATTTCAAAAATTGGGGTCCTGAAAATGTAATGGTCAGGAGAACAGAGTTAGGGAGAAGATTGAGGGATAGACTTTTGTGAAATGCCCCTGAATCGGAAAGAGGAAGCACTAAAGGAAGAGTTAGAAGTAGCCAGGTAAATACATTGTTAAGGAGGTCAAATGGGAGTATTTTCTACACAAAAGTTCAAAGCATGAACAGTGACCAAGTCCTCTTAAGTGTTAGCACTAAGATCAAGTAGGATGAGAGTTGAGAAAAGACCTTGTATTTGATGAATAGGATTTCTCTGGTCACTTTAGAAAAGCATACAGTTAACACTGCTTTGGTTGGCTCTTGAGAATATAAGAATATTAGAAGAGCTTTTCAGAGGGAAGAAAAATAAAATAGGTTAGGGATGTTATGGATGTGTATGAAGCTAGATTAGCAAACTCTTAGATAATTTCATGGTGTTCAAATTCTCCACCCTGCCCTCCTTGTTTCTATTTAGCTCTAGAAGTTACCAAGGAACATCATCTTATACTTTCAAATTGTATTTCTTTGGTTTTTTTCTGCTGTACTATCCTTGATTTCATTTTAGGTATCAGTACGAAGTATATTTGCTATTTTTAAAAGTTGTGATTGTCTCTCCAGTTAGGTGTTTTGAACAAGTCACTTCTTGCTGCTTTTACAAATAGAGCTTATAAAATAATAGTTTACAAGACTCATTCTCTACATAGTTTGCAATGAACAGCATCCTGGAAAAAAAATTATTTTTCTCATTATGTATATCTGTTAAGTTAGTCATTGTATTTCTCTCTGCTGGTCGAGAAGAATCCGTGGAGAGTTTTTTTTATTTTTCGTTTTTGCGGGGCAGGGGGGGAATCTTGTGAGCTTTAATTTCATATAAGTTTCTTACCATTTTTCACCCTGCTTATTTACCAGCATTCACAGTAGTCAAGGAATCAAGCAGTAATAAAGTATCTTTATTAGTCAAAAGCTTCAACAGTCTTACAAGCCTTTAATCATATTTGTTAATAATAAAGCAAAATTGGTTGAATTTTAAAGTATTTCCTCACTATGTTTCTTTTGATTAGTACTGTTTTGGTTGAGAGAGACAGGGGATGGCAAAGGAATATTTTGCTAGCCCTTTCCATTATCACCCAGGAGATAAAGCAACTCAGAAATGGTAAGGTGATTTAATGGTGGATCAAAGTTAACAGGAATATAATATTCACAAAACCTTTTCTAACTTTATTTAAGTAAAAGGAAGTATAGCAGTACTTTAAAAGCATGAAGGGTACTGTCAATGTAAGTTGTTTAAGAAGGTACTTAAAGGTTAGTTTGGGGAACAGCAGGCTTCTTGAAAACTTGACATTCTTTTGGAACTCGAATCAGGCCTTTCAGTGCCTTTTATTTTATAGAACAATTCATTTGTACACCTTAAGTCAAGGACAGTCGTTTGTTTCTTCTCTGTATCAATCTGATCCCACCCCATACCCTTGGATTAAAAAAAAATAAAGTACTTTAAAAAAATTTTTTTTTAACTTTTTTTACTTTTGGTTGTGTTGGGTCTTTGTTGATGTGCACAGGCTTTCCATAGTTGCATCGAGCGGGGGCTACTCTTCATTGCAGTGTGTGGGCTTCTCATTGCAGTGGCTTCTCTTGTTGTGGAGCACGGGCTCTAGGTGTGCTGTCTTCAGTAGTTGTGGCGCGCGGGCTCAGTAGTTGTGGCTGGCAGGCTCTAGAGCACAGGCTCAGTAGTTGTGGCACACGGGCTTAGTTGCTCTGCAGCATGTGGGATCTTTCCGGACCAGGGTTCGAACCCATGCCCCCTGCATTGGCAGGCGGATTCTTAACCTCTGCGCCACCAGGGAAGACCCCCAAAAAATAAAGTACTTTAAGAGTGAAAAGATGTTTAGGTTCTGTTTCAGAAGATTACTATTTGTCCCAAACCAAAGAGATTTTCTTTGGTTAAAAATAACCAAACAGAATAACAGACCTTGTATATATCTTCCTAATGGTAATTTGGGGGGAATTCTGACACGTTGGGAGTATGGTCTGCAGTATTGAAGGCCAGTAACTGTACTTCCACAGGAGGGCAGTGTGATAAATATTGTCGTGATGTAATAAATGATTTACTACATAATTGGTCTTGTGTGTTTTCTTAGAGCTTACCAGTTTGATGGAAAGCTTTATTCATCTGGTTTAAAGGGTAAGAAAAGTAGGTTAAGATGGATGGATAGAAGGTTGTGATAGATGTAGATAGTAGTTTGGTCAAATTTCATAAAGAGTCTGGAGGAAGAATTGGTGGAGAATGATTGCCATGTGTTTGTGTTGTTGAGGTCTTTTGAGAACATTAGAGAATGGTACAGGTGTTGTCAACTGCCTCTTCAATGCCCATGTCAAGAAGAGGCGCTCTCTCCCTCTAAGTGTTTATAGAGCCAGGGGTTTTTCCACTAATGTCACATGTACTTGCTTCATTGTGTTGTGGTTATTTGTGTACATCTCTGATTTTCCCAATTAGATATCTAGCTCTTTTTGTATTTTTAGAAAGTCTTGAACCATGTTAGACAAAAACTTAATATTTGAATGAATTAATTAAAGAGATAATTTTTAAACACACTGATGCTGTGGTATAAAGACTGGAGAAAAACTTGTTTTCATTTTGCAGTGGAGATTGTGTTTATTTTTAAGAATTGGAGGTTACTTCACTGTTTCTTAATACTCAAGTATACCTAATTCTTATTTTCTTTGTTTTAAAACATGGGTTTGTAAACGGGATTTAAATTGAGGTATGGAGATGTATATCTAATTTTACAGGTTCAAGAAGAAGGGCAGTATTAAAAGCAAGATGAACTTGTGACATTTTATATTATTGGCAAGCAGTCCTGAATTTAATAGTGTTAAAAAAAACAACTGAGTAAATTTTAAGTATTTAATTGGCTTTATGAATTGGCTTTATGAATGATTCATAAATTGAGCGGCATCACATCTAGCCAAGTAGAAAGCTCCAAAGAGCCTCAGAAAGGGAAAGATTTTTATAGGCAAGACAAGGAAATTCACAAACAGAAATGCCTTTCAGGCTTAGGTAACCTACCTATTGGGGAGGGAAGGGTCTATGTGTCAGATTACCTCACCTTTCTTTGGTGAAGGGGGGTTTAGAAAGAATTACCTCATTGGTGCTGACCAGAATATTCCACACTGACCAGTTAGGATTGCATTCCTGGGGAAGGTTGTGACTGCAATTAAGGTTATGAATTAAGTTTTGATTTTAGCCCAGGTGACTCCATTTGGGGCCTGTCATTTCTTTTAACAGTGGAAATATTGGTGTGTTAAAGAGTGCTGTGAAGTAGAACATATATCCCCCTATGTAAACATCTTAGTATCAGTGATCCAAAAAGGATAAAAATAGGGAAGACATGAAGCCACTTCTCTGAAAAGGAAATGGTTATCTTTGGATTATTGCATATAGCACATTTATCAGCTTTGTATCATTGGTGTATGTAAGTAGGTATAAATGAGGTTAATTTGGATAGAGGAATATTTATAGGTAAAATATTGTTGAGAACTTGTCTGTTTCTGTTAATTCAGATTTATTTGACATTAACCTATATTTACAAAGTAATGTTTACAAATTAAAGTCCCACCTGGCCTTTTTTATGTTTGCCGAGATTGAATTTCTTTTTCTTGAACTCATCTCCATCTTTTTATTAACTTGAACTCTAGTGCACCTACTTTTTTTTTTTTTTTAATTTATTTATTTTTGGCTGTGTTGGGTCTTTGTTGCTGTGCGCAGGATTTCTTTAGTTGTGGCGAGCGGGGGCTACTCTTTGTTGCAGTGTGCAGGCTTCTCATTGCAGTGGCTTCTCTTGTTGCGGATCATGGGCTCTAGGCGTGTGGGCTTCAGTAGTTGTGGCTCACGGACTCTAGAGCACAGGCTCAGTAGTTGCGGTGCACGGGCTTAGTTGCTCTGCGGCATGTGGGATCTTCCTGGACCAGGGCTCGAACCCGTGTCCCCTGCACTGGCAGGTGGATTCTTAACCACTGTGCCACCGGGGAAGCCCTAGTGCACCTACTTTTTTATAAAATGTTTTCTTCTTCTCTGATGACAATAAATGCCTCTGTGAAGTTGCATAAAACCGCTGAAATGAGAATATTACCCGGTTTAGTCTTCTCTTTTTGATATGCCTGGAAATGAACTTGAGCAAATCCCTGAGAAGAAACTTCATTGATAGTTTCCAGGCAAGTGATTGCTGAAATTTTTACATTACCAAGCACAGTGTAGTCCCATTTGAAGAGATGGTATGATGTGTATACCCATCATGTATATGTGTGCCGACCATGCCTTCTAGTGATTATTTCTGGAAAATGTGACTTAAAGGGAAGTAAATGGGCTAGAGACTTTCACTTTTTACTGTGGTTTTTTTTTTCTAAGCAATACATTACTTTTACAATTAAGAACAAACCAAACAAAAAAGAACAAACCAGTAATCCATGGAAACAGATGCAGATTTGTGTTTGCCTTGCCCTGGGATAGAGGGGATGGGGTATGAGGTTTTGTTTTGGGATGATGAAAATATTTTGGGACTAGAGAGGTTTGGTGGTAGCACAACATTGAGAATATACTAAATGCCCCTGAATTGTTCACTTCAAAATGATTATATGTGAATTTGACCTCAATTTTTTTAAAAAAGACTTTACTTTTTTGTTCAGTGTGTGCCATTTGTCATATCCAATCCAAGTTCTGTGGCAGTGTTATATAATATTCAGTGTTCATTTGTGTTTATAAGAAAGAGAAATCCAGCCTCAGAGGTGATTGTAGTGTTTGGATGTAAGTAGACTTAACTATAATTAATACACATAAAGGACATAAGGTTTTCTCAGGCTTGGCCTTTCTAATTGTGCCCTTTTATAAAAAAATTTTTGGCTGCATTGGGTCTTCGTTGCTTCGCGCGAGCTTTCTCTAGTTGTGGTGAGCGGGGTCTACTCTTTGTTGTGGTGCACAGGCTTCTGATTGTGGTGGCTTCTCTTGTCGTGGAGCACGGGCTCTAGGCACGTGGGCTTCAGTAGTTGTGGCACACGGGCTCAGTAGTTTGGCTCGCTGGCTCTAGAGCACAGGTTCAGTAGTTGTAGCTCACGGCCTTAGTTGATCCACGGCATGTGGGATCTTCCCAGACCAGGGCTTGAACCCATATCCCCTGCATTGGCAGGCAGATTCTTAACCACTGTGCCACCAGGGAAGCCCCTCTAATTGTGTCTTTGTGTGTTCAATATTTCTCCAGGGTTTAATTGCTCAGCCCTAGATGTCTAAAAGGCCTGTTGATCATAGAATCTTGGCTTATTATTATTGGGGCGGAGGAGGGGAGGGATCTACAGGTCTTGTCCAAATTCCTCATTCTGTTGTGAGGAAACAAACGTTTGTTTTTAAGGAGTTGTTCAAGGTCACACAATGACCTTGTTCCCATTTTTTTTCTAATTCTGTCTCTGTGACTCTTCGTCTGGATGTCTACACAGACTGATTTGTTAAAGAAACATACTGTTATTAGATAACCCATCAACCAAATTGGTTGACAGTTCAAAAATATGTGACATAGAAATTCTTATTTATATTTACTTAACTTTTATTGCATTTGTGTTCAACTGTCTTATTGAGGGTAATTGTATTCCAACACTAATATGTCTGGAAAGTACATTGTTGGATGGGTTATTTCTGCAGCGTCCTCTAGACAACTGGTTCTCTATTAGCTTGAGGTCATCAGAAACGTTATACATTGGTCCTTCCTATTACATTTACTTAAGCTTCTTATCCTTTTTCTAACACTGTAGTCATCTCTCATCAGAAGCTTGGAAGGCAACTTAACGTTTGAACCATGAACACATAATTTACCTTCTATAAATGGGTTTCTTTTAAAAGCAAATAAGCATTCTTTCTCAGCTGAGTTGAGTGAAGAGAAGCATATGCTGTGCTGTACAATGTGTAGCATACACATATGCCTGCTATAACAGTTCTCTTGCAGTCTTTTTTTTCTAATAGAGTACTTTATTTGCCAACAACTAAATATTGACTATACTTCATAAAGTATGTGAATAAGCTTTATAAATGGAATAATCTTCACATTAACTTATTTTACATGAGTTTTAACTTCATTTCTAAATAATTTTTAATTGCAGTGATTCCAAATACTTTCACTGTAATCAGCTTGTCTGGTAGTGATCTGTGAACACCTAAATGCAAAAATAAGTCTGTTATACAAATTGTAGCCCCTCCCCAATTTACCTATACACTTAGGTTGATATAAGCCAAGAATGCTATATAGTATACTCAGTGCCAAGACCAAATAAGTTTCCTTTATTAGATCCTAATAAATTCAGTAACTAGTCTGTTTTATGGCTTGACTTCTGTGTACTTAGTTCTTTTGTTCTTTAATCACAGAAAACTGAGTGGATAGACATAAGATTTTTTATTTTAAACTGGTTAAGTACTGTACAAAAGTGTTAGGAGACTATAAATAGGGTGTGAATACTTAAAAGCCTTTGAGACAATAGCAGCTATTCATATATGATGCTGATAAGTATTCATTTGGTCATGCATACTTTGGGTTAATGCCAATAGGAATGGTGTTTACTTATATATTACATAGCTTCTTGGGTTATGTCATTGATTATTAATGATAGATTGAAGAAAAACTTGATTCCATTTTCAGGAGAGTAAAACAGCACTGGTCTCCTTAAAATAATATTTTTTAAAATAGCAGAAAGAATTTCACAATTTATAATGTATGATTAACCATCAAATATGTATCAAATAGAATAGTCACTTCAGTATTCTATTCTCAAAATAGGTTCATTTAAAACTTTGCTAAAAATATCTGAGTTGTGTATATATTTATGTTTGAAGTACTTATTGGTAGTAGTAAATTATCCTTGTTTCCTATTTTGTCTTCATAGCATATAGCACTTTCTATATTGTGGGCTTAATATTATCCATGCAGATACCCTTTGTGGGATTCCAGCCAATCAGAACAAGTGAACACATGGCAGCTGCAGGTATGAAAAATATTTATTTTCTTTTTTCTAAAGAATCTGTGAAGGTATGACTGGCTGATCTTCAGTGGAATGAAGGGTTCTTTGGGGGTTTTGTAGTTGTTTTTAATTTTCATCATATTGGTTCTAAAACATCACCACTATAAAATATGAATATCATAGAGTTTATGGAGACTTTCTGATACTGTGTTCCTAAAAGTTCCTATCTTGCCAGCTGTGAGTGTTTTGAAAAAGCAAAACATCCTTTTTTGTAAACACTAAATAACATTTGCTTTGTATAAATTAAATAGTGTATTTGTACACTGAGTTACTGTATCACTGAGTTTTCATTTTACCAAATTTAGATGGAACATGTCATTTTTAAGTTCCGTACATCTCACTAAAATATTTTATCCATATCTACTAACTGGAATTAATGGCTTTCATATTGATTATAAGGTCATATAATTCCTCTCCCTAAAGCAGAGCATTTTGCCATCATTAATCTCGGTCACAAATAACAAGATACAGTGGGAGATCTGTGAATAAAACTTTATCAGAGATTCTCCACACAAGGTGCATGATCCATAGGAAGTCTGTGGGTAGTTATTTTGTTTATAGCATTTTATAAATATCAGTATATTTAACTTTCTGAGATGGTGTTCCATAGCTTTTATCATCAGATTCTCAGTAAAAATCTTGAACCATCTCCACCCCCCACCCAACTATAAACAGTAACCATATATCAGGATTCTCCTGATCCAGGTCATTTGTATCCTTCAGTAAATCTGAGAATTATTTTTTTAATGATGTTTCTTTATTTTTTTTAATTTTTTTTCCTAGAAAACATATTGCTAAAATATGGGACAAAGGGTGGAATTTAATGTGCTGAATAGGCTTCAGTTACTGAATGAGATTTTTCTTGCCTGGTCCGTGTATGGGGAGTCTGATCATTTTGAAAAAAATATATAACAGAATTTTTTGGATGTATTAATTGGTTAACTGTCATTTGACAAAGGAAATGTCAGATCAGATGACTAGTCTTTGATATGAATGGTACAAGGTATTCTAAGAAGGTCTGCCAAATTAACGTTTGTAAATGTCCTTGGTAAAAATGCTTTGTTGATTACTTATATGAACCTTTTCTTTAATTAGGTGTCTTTGCATTGCTGCAAGCTTATGCTTTCTTGCAGTATCTGAGAGACCGATTAACAAAACAAGAGTTCCAGACCCTGTTCTTTTTGGGTGTATCACTAGCTGCAGGTGCTGTGTTCCTTAGTGTCATCTATTTGACTTATACAGGTAGGTGTCATCACCTGTAGGATATGAATCTTGTCTCTAGGTTATTGCAAAAGGTAATTCTTTTTCAAATTTTGTACATGTTCCATTTATCCTAGTAGGTCAAATATTGTGGTTTCTTTATAAACTGTATGAAAATAATAGTCAAAGGTTCTAAAATGTGAATAGCACTACAAATTTTGATTTTTTTTAACAGTATCTTAATTTTGCTGCTTCATGTTCTGATAAATCCACTTTCAAGCATCCTTCTCTTGATGGATGAATAGGCCCAAAATGTATAAAATTCAAAGCTTCCAGTGTTAACAGTGCAGGTTTACCCTCCCTTATGTACATATACTCTATCTCCTGATTTTAAACAGTCAACCAGATCAGTTTCAGTCTGCTTCTGGATTCTGAGTTACTTTCTAATCCTGACTTTACTAGTTCCTAGAAACAAGTCAAATTCTTTCTGAAGGTATGTCAAATTAATGTACCAGCCTACGTCATAAAATCATGAAGAATTAATTGACAGGAATAAAAGGCACGAATGTTTAAAATCATCTTTGTGGACTTCCCTGGTGGCACAGTAGTTGGGAGTACACCTGCCAATGCAGGGGACACGAGTTCAAGCCCTGGTCCAGGAAGATCCCACATGCCGCGGAGCAACTAAGCCCATGTGCCACAACTACTGAGCCTGCACTCTGGAGCCTGCGAGCCACAACTACTGAAGCCCTCATGCCTAGAGCCCATGCTCCGCAACAAGAGAAGCCACTGCAATGAGAAGCCTGTGTACTGCAACAAGGATTAGCCCCTGCTCGATGCAACTAGAGAAAGCCCACGTGCAGCAATGAAGATCCAACGCAGCCAAAAATAAATAAAAAATAAATAAAATTTTAAAAACATTAAAATCATCTTTGTAATTTATCTAAATTTGGCATACTGGACACCTCTCACTTTTTAAAATTATCCAGTGCTATCTTAATATCTTAGCTTTATTTTACTAGTCAACTAGAGGTTTAAGAGAGAATTGGAAAACATTCTACAGTTTTATCTGTCAACTTGTTATGTTTCTTTGGAAATGTAATGTCCATAGATATTTTTTTTATTTGATCCCTAACCTTATTTTATCTGACTGCCAGCTGTGTGAAATAACGTTGTCACCTATTTTTTTAAAAACAAGAATTCTTTTAATATTAGCTTAAATTAATCCATAATAATCAATAAACATAAAAACAGTGAAAAGGCGGATTAATTTCCTCTACATTTTTCCTTCCAAGGTTACATTGCACCGTGGAGTGGCAGGTTTTACTCATTGTGGGATACTGGGTAAGTGCAGATAAGTTATTTGTCCTCATGTTATTTCCCTTTTGTCATCTGTTCTTTATTGTTAGTATCTCTGTCAGTATCTGTACTAGTTTAGTAAATGTTGTATTTTGTCTGTTATAATACCGGTTTGGAATTCACCTTCAGTGTGATATGTAAGTCACATTTCTGTTCATGGGCAACTCCTTATTTTAGTTTTATTTGTTAAAACATTTCAGGTAATGTGTGCCATTTTAGTAATTGATTTTTGTTTTTACCAATGTATTCAAAGTTTCCATCTGTTAGTAATATTTAATTTTTAATCATTAAGGATAGATGCTATGTTATAGCATCTGTATGCCGTAGATATGAAGAAAAATTTAACTTTCTTTTTAATACCACATTATCTAAGTTTCTTGATATTTTTTAACCTATCAAATAAACTAGAGAATATTTGTTGTGCTTTTTAAGAGTGCTATTATAAAAAGAGTTAGTAAAAATAATTTAGTTTTAAATTATCTCAATAATTTTTTATCTCTAGAAATGTTTTCCTAAGGATAAGAAAATATCTCTTGGTGATAATTTACTTCTCTCCCTTGATTCTGCTATTCCATCTTTTTTGTTACTCCCCATGTGGCCGAATAAAAAACCTACCACAATTTATTGAACAGGCCTGCCCTTTGGTGTGACACCAAAAGGGCTCTTGCCCATGACTAATTAAAGGGCATAAGCAAATTATGTATGAATGGCTGAAGCTAACAGACACAAACTTCCAGAGATCAGCTTTGCATCACCAGAGTTTGAGGGAAAACCCCAGCTGTAGAAGTTAGTTATTCTGATTAGATTAAAATCCTAGGTTAAATTTTTGTTAGTCATACTTATTCTTGCTTTCAGACTTTAACTGACCACTTTGGAATTTCAGGGAAAATTTGTCCTGTCTTTTCCATTTCCCTCACCAGCCTCTGTGCCATCTCCTTGTTAAGAAAGTTATTGTGGCAATATGGTATCTTATCGGATAAGATATTTCTGCTAGTAATAAGTCCAGAAGATAGTGAAACTCGTTGATGCAAACTTAGAAAAGTACTAAGTTAAAACCGCAAAACAAATTCCTATTTGAGCAAAGATTTTTGTGTTAGAAGTCAGAGCCACCACTTTTATAACTGGCCTTAGATCATTCTGATTTTAGGAGGGGCATATTGGTTTTGCTTTTAACAGTGTGTATCAGATTTATTTCCACTCTAGCTGGTTACATTGGAGTATACTTTTAAGCAAGAAGAGGTAGGGATAGGAACCATATCTACAATCAGAGAAAGTTTATTCATCTAAAAGGAACTCCTGTTTTATCATTTACTTTTAAATAATGTTAACTTTTTTTAATACCAGGTATGCAAAAATACACATTCCAATTATTGCATCAGTGTCTGAGCATCAGCCTACAACTTGGGTATCTTTCTTCTTTGATCTACATATTCTTGTGTGTACCTTCCCAGCAGGCCTGTGGTTCTGCATTAAAAATATCAACGATGAAAGAGTATTTGGTAAGAGATTTTTAATAAATACTTTGATTTATTTATTTTTGTTGAGGTTATCACTGCACTTTAAAGTTTTGTTTTTCTTTGCTTGACTCTACGCATATTTAAGATAACTTTCCTCTCTTTGCATAAGTGCTTAACCAAGAAAAATTCAGTGAATTTGCATTATATATACTCTAATTATTAACTTTTCATTTTGGACTAGTATATAAATTTTTCATTCAATTTATTTTCTGAGAGGTTAATGTAATTATAGTCTGTGGCTGAGAATTGGAAATTATAACTGTTGACAGAATAGACTTGACTTTATTTTCTCAGTTAAATCCAGTTAAGTAGGAGGAAGTTTGCAGGGGCATCCATGATCCAAATTTCAGTGCAAAAGTACATTTTGTAATAGAATAAGAATCACCTTTAAGTAAACACCCTCTTGACTGATAGATTTGTGTAACTTCCAACTTACAAGACTTAGATAGACAAACTATTTTAAAGCCAGTGTTTAGGATCTGACATTCAAAATATAAATGGACAAAATAAACAGATACCAAACACTTTTATGTAATTCAGTCATCACAAGGAGTATGCTGTGGCTGTTTTGCATTTGATAAAACCTGAAACTGAAAAAGCTTTGTAATATGCACAGGGTCACACAAGCAAATAGTTTGTGCAAGTATGGGTCCTGGACCATTAGAGACACTCAGAAGTTACTGTTCCAGAGTGAAGTCAGGAGAGAGAAAATAGCATCTGCATAGGTTCTAACCAAAGGATGACACTCCTTCTTTTCTGGTTTCTGTAGGTCAGTGGACTCTGGATAAGGCCATGTTAATATTGCATCATTCAAAAAGATTTTAGCTTAGACATATTGCCCACTCATGACTTAGCAGTTCCAATCCTAGGAATATACCCAAGAGAAGGAAGTGCATGTGTCCCATAAAGGACATGTTTAAGAGTATATACATAGCAACTTTATCCATAATAGCCGCGAATTAGAAACATTCCAAAGGTTATCAGCAGTAGGATCAAGAAATTTTTATGTATTTGTACAGTAGAATACAACACAACAATTAATAAAAGAATAGCATGGGTAATTAAAAGAAACCAGTACAAAAGAGAACATTTTTATATAATTTCATTACTATGAAGTTTAAGAATAAGGAAAACTAAATTATTGCTTTAAAAGTCCAAATAGTGATTACCTTTTTGGACTTTTAAGGTAATAAAGGGGGGAGGGGGAGGGGAGCAGTTATTGACTGGGAAGAGGCATGAGGGATTCTCCTGAGGGAGGTATACAAATGTTCTGTATTTTGATATGGGTGGTAATTACATAGGTGTGTGCATATATAAAAATCCACTGAAAGAAGATGTGGCACATATATACAATGGAATATTACTCAGCCATAAAAAGAAATGAAATTGAGCTATTTGTAATGAGGTGGATGGACCTAGAGTCTGTCATACAGAGTGAAGTAAGTCAGAAAGAGAAAGACAAATACTGTATGCTGACACATATATATGGAATTTAAGAAAAAAAATGTCATGAAGAACATAGGGGTAAGACAGGAATAAAGACACTGACCTACTAGAGAATGGACTTGAGGATATGGGGAGGGGGAAGGGTAAGCTGTGACAAAGTGAAAGAGCGGCATGGACATATACACTACCAAACGTAAGGTAGATAGCTAGTGGGAAGCAGCCGCATAGCACAGGGAGATCAGCTCCGTGCTTTGTGACCGCCTGGAGGGGTGGGATAGGGAGGGTGGGAGGGAGACGCAAAAGGGAGGGGATATGGGAACATATGTATATGTATAACTGATTAAATTTGTTATAAAGCAAAAAATAAATAAATTTTTTAAAAAATCCACTGAGATAAACAATATGGTATAATAAATGTATTTTTTAGTCAGGAAAAAAAATGTGAATTAGCTTCAAATGAGGCAGGCACTCAGATGACTCAATAACTTTGTAAAGTCATACAGCCTCTAGCCAGAAATGATAGAGCCTTTCCTTGTGGTGAGCACATTATCTGGAAAGCTTTGACTATTGGAAATTACTTCCAATTTTTTTTTTTTTAAGTTTCTTGGCAATAACTTTATAAGTTCCTCCTTTGGTAATAAATTATATTCTTCTCATCCCATTCTTACTTTAAAGCAGGCTTTATTTCAGATACTGGCACAGACTTTTCATAGACTTTATTTGATTCTATAAACTTAACTGTGCCTAATAATACAATTCACCAAACATGTTTTCATCTGTCAGTTAATGTATTTTTCTAATATGTGATGCTGTTGACAAATAATGAATTGTCTCATTCCCCATAGTAGCTATAATTAAACTCGAATCATGATATGCTTCTCTAAACTGTTGATATGCAGTGTTTATTTTGTCAACACTAGTTATAATTTGTAAATATGACTTTTAAATTGGTTAGCATTATCAATTTAAAAACAATTAGGGCTTCCCTGATGGCACAGTGGTTAAGAATCCACCTGCCAATGCAGGGGACACGGGTTTGAGCCATGGTCCAGGAAGATCCCACATGCCGTGGAGCAACTAAGCCCATGCGCCACAACTACTGAGCCCACGTGCCACAACTACTGAAGCCCACACACCTAGAGCCTGTGCTCCGCAGCAAGAGAAGCCAACACGGTGAGAAGCCTGCACACTGCAACAAAGAGTAGCCCCGGCTCGCCACAACTAGAGAAAGCCTGCGTGTAACAACAAACACCCAACACAGCCAAAAACAAAATAAATAAAATAAATTAATTTTTTAAAATTCCTCTTTAAATAAATAAATGAATGAATGAATATAAACAGTTAGCCCTTTTATGAAATGTTTGTCTGTTTTTAGATTTTGTTTTAAATAGTTTTAGTCAGTGGAGTTTCCTGGGACCCTTTTCTCTTCTGAAGTGTTACGAGAGAACTTGTCTTTGCAGTTGCTCTGTATGCCATCAGTGCTGTCTACTTTGCTGGCGTGATGGTACGGCTGATGTTGACCTTGACCCCAGTCGTCTGTATGCTGTCTGCAATTGCATTCTCAAATGTTTTTGAGCATTATTTGGGGGATGACATGAAAAGGGAAAACCCACCTGTGGAGGACAGCAGTGATGAGGATGACAAGAGAAACCCAGGAAATTTGTATGATAAGGTGGGAAATCTAAAGTAAGGCCTTTAAAATTTTTACGTGTTTTATTTTTCCACTACAGTAAGAACTTATATATATTATGAAGGGTGATTAAACAAGAATTTAGGCAAACTGTGACATTTCTAGTTGGTCTTAACTGCTTGCCTCAAATTTTGAATCCTGGTTGGTCTTTTCACTCAGAAAGCTGGTGCTCTACTAAACTACATAAAATTTAGCGCTATAAATCCCTCTGAAACTGTGTGCAAAGTGCTTATCCTTGAGGTCCATATTCACTGTAAACGTTTAAAATATTTGGTTGACTGAACAGTGATTCACAAGGGGAATAAGTGCCTTAAAAAAAAGTCTCCAGTTCGTTAGCACTAGGTGGCTGCCGATATAATAATGTTATTCACTTTTAACTTCTCAGCTAACAGCAGGATTATATTTGGTGCAAGTGTGGAAAAGACTTAGAATCAGAGCACTTGTCTTGGATGACATAGTAAACTTTATTAACTAGATTTTTAAGGAGCAATAAGCAATGAAGCTTCGCAGTATACGTATTAATTTTGAAATTTTCTTTCTTTACTATGATAGGTCCAATATTCATACAGATTAGTGCTAATAAGGCACATACCTGCTTTTGTGTTTGTGTTTGTTATGTTCTGTTTTGTGGTTTCTTAATAACTAGCCTTGCAGTTTAGAACCTCTGACTGTTCTCTGTTCGGTGAGGTTTTTGTTTTGTTTTCAAAAATGTAATCTTGATTTTAACAAGTCTGTTGGTTTGGGGTTTGGAAATTAGAAAACTGATTCTGATAATGCAGTTTTTTCCTATACTAAAGTCCTACATGGTCTGGATTATAGCTGGACATTGCTGTTTTCAGGGTGAGGAATTCAGATTTTTTATGAGAAAAGGTGGCCAGCATGAGACCATTTGGTTATCCCCTTTGTATTTACATAAAACATAAGGGCAGTTGAGTTTGAAAGCAGCTTCTTACTGGAGATTTTTTGCTCTGCAACCTGCTGCTGGATTGGGTTTAGTTCCAGGAAGCCTTCTCATTCACATTTGACTTTAGAATCCACCTTGATAATTTTTAGAAAATGTTGTATGACCCACACGAGAATTCCCGATGGTTATACATTTTCCTTCAGAAAGAATTAAATTGATAGATAACATTCTCCCAACTTCTCCCTTTTGAGTGTCTTAATGAAAGCAAGTCAAATGATGAATTTGTCTCATCAGTTTTTTTGCATTTTCAGGCAGGTAAAGTGAGGAAGCATGTAACTGAACAGGAAAAAACTGAAGAGGGATTAGGTCCTAATATAAAAAGCATTGTTACCATGTTGATGCTGATGCTGTTGATGATGTTTGCAGTCCACTGTACCTGGGTCACAAGCAATGCCTACTCCAGCCCAAGTGTGGTCCTGGCCTCTTACAATCATGATGGGTAAGAAGACAACTTGACTACAAAAGGATTTTATACCTACCCTTTTTTCCTGTCTCAAAAGATAGAATTCAAAGATGTTTGTGAGGCTCTGCATTTGAATCTGCTGTGCTTTTCTTGTGACCTTTCCCCTGCCCGTCCCCTTTGGTAGAAGTAGGTAATAATCATTGTATTTCATGCTCTTTTCCAAAATATCTTTACATACATAACATACACATTAGTCTTAAAGTGTTGTGCTTGGACACAGAGCATCATCATTACCAGGAAATCCTTTAGAAATGTAAATTCTTGACCCCACCTCAGTGTGTAGAATGAGAAACCTGGGGGTGAGACTCAGCGATCTGTGGTTTAATAAGCCCCCCTGGTGATTCTGATGCAGCTACAGTTGAAGAACAGCTGGTTTATGTACTGCAAACCCGCATTCCCACCCCAGCTTCTGCTTCACTTGGGTGCTCATTAGACTTGCCCAGTATCAGGCTCCACCCCAGAACTACTAAACCAGAATTTGCTTTTTTACAAGATGGCCTGGTGGTTTGTATGCATATTAAAGTCTAAGAAGCACTAGTCTAGCTCTTTGTTGATCTTTTTTTTCTCCCTACCATGGAGGCTTTTAACTACCATCCTTAAAATGTGAAATTACTTAGTGGCCTGGCATCTCAGGGTTTTAAGTTACCATCTTCACACTTATAAGATATCATTTAAAAGAATATTGTGATTGTTTTCAGCACCAGGAATATCTTAGATGATTTTAGAGAAGCTTACTTTTGGCTGAGGCAAAATACAGATGAACATGCCCGAGTGATGTCTTGGTGGGATTATGGCTATCAAATAGCTGGGATGGCTAATAGAACTACTTTGGTGGATAATAACACCTGGAATAACAGCCACATAGCACTGGTAAGAATTTGATCAACAAAAGATCAAAAGTTACAAACCTTTATTCACTACTTAGCAATCAGACTTCACTTGTGATTAAGTAGGAAAAATGTGGGTGAAAAGTACTCTTTGCTTGCTGAATTTTGAACATTCTTCTCTACATATTTATTCAATAAAGTGAGTTCAAGGTATGCTTATTTTGTTTTTAAGAATAGAATTTAAGTATCATTCAGAATTGTAGGCTGTTTGCTGAAGAATTAGGCAAAATCTGAAACTTAAAATATTATATTTGTCTTGTATTTTCCATTTCATAAGTTAAGAAAAGTATTTGCAAATATGTAAAACAAATGCACTGTGTTTTATGGGCATGCAAATTATGTTCACTCTAGCTATTAAATAACTAATCTATGTTAATTAAAGTAATCACCTCTCTGTTCTTTAAAGATTTTAAATAGATAACTGGACGTTAGCCAAATGAGTTCTCTTTGTATTAGTGTTGTAACTAATCATTAGATGTTTAGTAAACTGAAGAGAAGAATATATTTGTGCTAGCTAGATGGATGGTCATCCTCCACCTGAGGTTATGAGAAGTTCTACTTCTTTTAAGCTTGCTTGCTTTCATATTAAAATGTTAATTTCATGAAACCTAATTATTAGCAAAATATTAGAGCATGTATTTCTGATTTTGACATTTCTGCTATAATTGGTTGTAAGTAAGATGCTTATAAATCTCAGTAAATCTGTTGAATTCATAGCAAATCATTTCTATAAAAAGAATTCCATGTAAATCAAACTCTTGAGATGCATTCCATCTTAAAGTAAAAATGTGCATTCATTTTTATTTTTAGTGTATTTTGGGACTAAGTACACACATTCTCATTTTTTATTCTGTAGGTGGGAAAAGCCATGTCTTCAAATGAAACAGCAGCCTATAAAATCATGAGGAGTCTGGATGTAGATTATGTTTTGGTTATTTTTGGAGGGGTGATTGGGTATTCTGGTGATGATATCAACAAATTTCTCTGGATGGTTAGGATAGCTGAAGGGGAACATCCAAAAGACATTCGGGTAAGAAACTAGGTCGTTCTCGGTGTGTGAAAGACAGCTCCCAGTAGCCCTCTTACCTTGTTAATTGCATTGTGTTTGTTTTCATTATCCTATCCCCCAAATTAGTTCTTCAGTCTGACTTTACTGTTTATTAAAGATACCATAAGCATTTTCCCAAGTTTAAAACTTTGGAAACTCGTACCTGGTACTTCCATTCTCCCCTACAAAGCAATCCCTTGTCAGAATTCTTGCCTTTACTCCTTACAGCCTGTCACTTCTGCCCTTTCCATTTTCATTGCTTCCACTCTGGCATTGACCCCTATGCTCATAAACCTGAAATAGGACAGTAGCCTTGAACTTGCTATCTTTGCCTTAGTCTTGTTCCCTCTCCCAGTCTAGCATGACATTGATCATGTAACTTTCCAGCTTTTTTTTTTTTTTTTTTTTTTAAGCCTTCATTAGTTTAAGGAAAGGGACCTTGAAACGAGACAGACATGAGTTGGAACTAAACCCTGCCACTGTCAGCTTGGTGCTATGGGCAAGTTGTTTTTCAGCCAGTCAGCATTATATGCTTCGAGCACTAGGTCTTATTCTAGGTTCTAGTGTTATAAGGGTGATTACGGCTGTTTCAGTTGATCACTAACAGATGCCAGGAATAATTCATTTGTAGTGCTGTTATGAGAATTTATAGTAACATAGATGAAGCCTCAGCCTAGTGGCTGGTTTGAAATAATCATAATGATGATTGAAATAATGAAGCAGTGGTATGAAATCCAAACGCTTTCGCTCAGAATGCAACCCCTTAATGCTTCACTTTCCTTTGCTGGCCTCTTGTCCTTCTATCACCTTTTTCCACTCTGTCAGTCTACTCTAGCCCATGAAACTTGCCTCGTGGTTTCTTCCCTTGGCTCATCTGACACACGTGTTTATACTCTTTTCTTCTTGTAGTACCTTCCCTACCACAGATTAGTCCCCTCTCCAGAAGCCCTTCTCTGGTGCATTATCAGATCACATCCAGCATGGTTTGTAGGTAGATTCTGTTGTATCTCTCCCACTCAGCTGTGAGCTCAGAGAGGTTGGGCACCCAGCATTGTGGTTTACATGGTGAAGGCACAAAAGATGAGAGTAAGATTCACTGCTGATCCAGAATAAAAGAATCTTTTGGGAAAATGTATGAATGTGTTTTATGTGACAGGGATGAAGTCGAGTAAAGCCCCAGATTTCCTGTTTCAGTGTAAATGCTGTGACATTTCCCCTTAACTACGATTAATAAACAGTATTACCTTGTGTTAAATTGGTCTTAATTTAATCCTCCTAGTGTGTAATTTTCATTTGTGCATTTGCTTTAGCAGTGTTTAAACTGACGTGGTAGGGCTTCCCTGGGGGCGCAGTGGTTGAGAGTCCACCTGCCGATGCAGGGGACACGGGTTCGTGCCCCAGTTCGGGAAGATCCCACATGCCGCGGAGTGGCTGGGCCCGTGAGCCATGGCCGCTGAGCCTGCACGTCCGGAGCCTGTGCTCCGCAACGTGAGAGGCCCGGGTACCACAAAAAAAAAAAAAAAAAAAAAAAAAAAACTGATCCAGGTTATGCTTTGAACCATTTATATAGAGAAAAATCCTAAATTCCTATGCTTTGTGAATAGATAATTTACACATTCACATGGTTCAAAAAATAAAATATAAGGGATATACAGTAAAAGTTTACACCCTCCCACCCCAAGAAGAGGAAAAGAAAAAAGTCCATGGTAGTCTCTTACTATTTTCTTATGATTCTTATTGAAGCAGATAACTAGTAGCAAAATACACACCTTGTTCTTGCTTTTGTTACTTCACAATATATTGTGGAGATCTTATGGGGATCCTTCTTCATTCCTTTTTTTTTTTATATCTGCATAGTGTCTTCCATTGTGTGTGTGCACCATGATTTATTTAACCTGTCCCTCTTAATGGACATTTAGGTTGATTCCAGTTTTTTAATCTCATAAACAGTGGTGCGATAAATAACTTTCTACATTCGTCATTTTGCCCACGTATAAGTATCTCTGTAGGATAAATTCCTAGATGAGGAATTTCTATCGATGGTGTCAGATTAGCCCTCTTAGAGGTTAATTCATAAATTTGATGAGCTCCCAATAAATATTCCTACAGAAGTTTTCTAAACATTCACCTCTCAACTAAAGAACTGATTTTAAAAGTTCATATGGAAAAATAAAGAACAAATTTAGTTGGCCTACCTGATATTAAATCATGGTATTGGCACCTTTTTTTTTTCTTAAATTATTGAGGCTTTATTATAACATGGTTTAAAATCTGGTAGAATTAATTAATAATCGCCCTCCCTCACTAACAGACTATTGTTCTTTTTCTCTGTGTTTTCTTGGATACTCGTATTTATTTCCTATAAATGATTTCTATACCGAGCTTTAAAAAACACCCATGGGGGCTTCCCTGGTGGCACAGTGGTTGGGAGTCCGCCTGCCGATGCGGGGGATGCGGGTTCGTGCCCCGGTCTGGGAGGGTCCCGCGTGCCACGGAGCAGCTGGGCCCGTGAGCCATGGCCGCTGGGCCTGCGCTTCCGGAGCCTGTGCTCCGCGGCCGGAGAGGCCACAGCAGTGAGAGGCCCGCGTACCGCAAAAACAAACAAACAAACAAAAAAAAACACCCATGATAGTTTTGTGGGTTTTTTAAGAGATGACATTAAATTGATCAATTCATCTTCTGATACTATGTTTTTTTGAGATGTAACTAAATATGACTTTATGAAGATACCTCAAAAGTTAGTTCTTATGGGGAAATGAAAAGGGGAACCTGTAGCTTTGAATTGGTTGTATTAAACTGACACAAACTTCTGGATTCTTTCCTGTAGGAAAGTGACTATTTCACCCCACAAGGAGAATTCCGTGTAGACAAAGCAGGATCCCCTACTTTGTTGAATTGCCTTATGTATAAAATGTCATACTACAGATTTGGAGAAATGCAGGTTAGTTACATCAATTTTTCTATAATCTTTATTCAAAGGAATATTAAGTAGCCTTGTCTGACTGTAAAAAACAGGATAATGATGTTTTGGTTGCACTGTAAAGAAAAATGTGCTCATCTAAAGATTCTTTTCTCTATTAAATTTAATTTCTGAAACTTGTATGTAAAAAACGAGAAAATATGTTTTAGATCGAAGATTTCTTTCCAGAATTGTTAATTAACATAGGCTCAAATCCATTCTTTGCTTGCCATCTCACTTTTGACTTGATGCTTTTGGAAGACCAGGGAGAGGTCTTCCAGCTGGGAAACAGTGTGATCTTAAGTAGTTTAACTTCACTGCCTGGTGGGGGAAAGCCTGAAATTAAAGAGATGAATTATTTAGTCACTTCACATATTCACTGTTTCCCTGTTCTCCATTACCACAGAGAGCTAGGACTCTCTGGGTCAGAGTTTTCCCAGAAAATTGGAATGATATGGTACAAAAGATTAAGAGTCAACAAAAATGAGTGAATGGGTAAAGAGGCATCGTGGCAAAAAGAACAGATAAGGGATTGTCACAACACCTGGGTTCCAGATCTGGCTCTGTCAGGTCATGTAACCCTTGGACAAGTCACATTCTCTCTGGACTTGTTTTTTTCCTTGTCTGTGTATAATGGGGGTTGGACTGATGGCTTCTATGATTCTTCATAGCTCTCAGATTGCATGACTGTCATACCAAGTTACACTTTCATACTAAGGTTACATCAATGGCAGAGGAAAAATTGCTTGTTTAATTTTATACAAATACCAGGGAAATTTTATACAAATACCAAGATAATGTTTCCACATTATTCGCTTACTCTACTGAAAAAATAGGCAAAAATTTTACTACCAGATTTAGGGTTTTGTTTGTGTTTTCTTTGAAGGCCACTTTGAAGGTCTCTAAACTCATGCTAAGAAAGAAGCAACTTAAGCCATAATAATTAGCTACCTCAGAAAATGGGTGAAAGATTAGTTTCTCTGTTCACTAATGAGAGCATTGAAGGACTTTTTTTTTCTGTCACGTTTATCAAGAGCTCTAAGCCGTGCCTCTAGCATGCATTCATTTTGATGCCTTTCCCTACTTGAGAATAATATGTTTAAGACATGAAGTATATAACTTTGCTCTTGTATAGAGCAATAACAAGTTATTCTCGCACTGGAGGAGATTTGGTTTTTGGTTTTATTTTTAAGTTGAATTCATTTAAGTTCTGTATGGCAACATAAACTTAGTCTGAGAATTTCTTAAAATCTTCTCCCGTCCCTCCATTTTTTCCTCCTTTCATTTTTGGTTAATCTTTCCATGATTTGGCTTGTCTGACTTCCTTTGTAGTTCCCAATTTCAGGTTGGTTAGCATCACTGCTTGTGCATTGATTTAACAAGTAATGCTGGTGAGATAGAGCCACACTGAATAAGGTAAAGTCATCATGCAGCTTACATCCTATTGGAGGATATAGGTAATTTTTAAAATAAATAAAAACTTTAGCAACAAACACTATAGAGTAAAAGAATAAGGAGTCAATGGAGGAGACTTCGCAACCATCAATCTCAAGAAAATATTTTCCTGAAGGGATGGTATTTGGGCTGAGACCAAAGGATAGAAAGGGACCAGCCATGCAAAATCACTGAATGAAGAACTTTGAGGTTGAAAGAGTAGATAGTATAGTGCAAGGCCCTGGGGCAGAAAAGCAGGCCCTTCTGTGTGTTTTCTCTGAATACCTATAAGAAGGGCTTTAATGGATTTCATTTTGCTATTTTGGTTTTTTTATGCCTGCAGGCTGTTCATCCACTCTAAGGGTTCAGTGAAACTCTAATTCTGATGTATTTAGTTTCTCTCTTGCAGAGTTTTTCCTATCTGGTTAGCAACATATAAGAACTGTTACAATATATTGCTCTGATTGTGTTTTCCTAGTTTAAAAGGAGAAAGTTTTACTCTGCTGCTAACATTTACTACCTTCTAATATTGCAAGCTTTCCAATATGGTTAACATCCAATACTAATGTCACTTTTGCAGCTGGATTTCCGTACACCCCCAGGTTTTGATCGAACACGTAATGCTGAGATTGGAAACAAGGACATTAAATTCAAGCATTTGGAGGAGGCCTTTACATCAGAGCACTGGCTTGTAAGGATATATAAAGTGAAAGCACCCGATAACAGGGAGACACTAGACCACAAACCTCGAGTAACCAACATTTTCCCAAAACAGAAGTATTTGTCAAAGAAGGTGGGTGCCAAATGAAGTCATGTTTATGAAAGGGTAACTCCATATATACACTAGAATGTATAAAAGGGATAACTAATAAGAACCTGCTGTATAAAAAAATAAATAAAAAGAGAAAAAAAGGGTAACTCAAGATTGGTTGGTTTGACTGATAAATAATTACTGAAAACTGCGAATAAATTTTCATTTGCCAGATGAATAAAGACCAAGGCTTATATACAAAGTAGATATAAAGCCAGCCTGCTGAGGGCAATCCTTGTAAACTGAGCACTTCAGGTACCCCAAGCAGCAACTGTTCTGGATAGTTCTCAGTAGGGAAGAGTGGTTATCAGTGAACCAAGCTAAGATTTTCCAGAGGCATTCTGGCTTTAGCTTGTGCCACTCCCATTAGTAAGACTTGTTTGTAAAGTGAGATGTGTCTGTGGCTTCTGAACCTTTGTGAAAGTAAAAATGCCAAACAAGTAATAACAGTTGTGATTCGTTCATCATCTTTTGGTCAAAGCAAATTTATATAGCATTCTCATGTTCCATTCTAGTACGATGTTACTGTATTAATCATTGAAAAAATAAATAAACTTGAGTTGGTTTGAGTCTTGAATGAAAACAAATCATTTATCTTAAGAGAATTATTTTTAAATGTAATTGTCATGACAAAGCTTGTAGGTAGAATTACGATGATGAGACTATTGCAGTCCTTTTGTAATAAATATTTAATAAGATATGAAGTCTTCTATTGGAGGTCATTATGGCTCACTTAAGCCAAATAGATCTAATCTTTGCTATAAAAGCTACTGAATAATGAGTATTTATATGGTTTTTCCTCTGTGGGAGATGGAAAATAATGAGCAGTCAGAAGAAATATTAAGATTGTATTTTAAGGTACTACCCTTAGAATACTAATTGTTATTAGACTGATCTCAGTCTTAAGTCTTGAAAGATACTTAGGTTTACATCGCTCAGATCAGTTATTTTAAATCATTGAAGGAATTGTCTTATCCCTTTGTATTACTTAAAATATACTTCAAATATATTCAGAATACAGATTATTTCAATTTGTACTATAAAGTGCTGCATATTAACTGTATGGTATGTAAATAGAAACTTTAACTGAACACCTTCTGTGCCAGGAATAGGTTACCATATCTAGACTAATGTATTTAAATAAGTCACAGAGAGCTGGCACTCACTGTGTCAGTCATATCAAGTGATCTGGTGTCTCATAGGCACGTGCTAGGAGAAACTGGTGAGTCACATCAGTGCAGAAGTCAGAACAAATGCTGCCAGTCTGAAGGCAGTCACTCCTAAGACATCTCAGCCCAGTTATGAAAAACAAGGCATTGAACTTGCTGTATAACTGTTGATAGTGAAGTTTCTTAATCTGACCTCTTTGTCTTCTCGTCATTTCCCCCAAATAAGTGAATGGATAAATAAAAATCCATCTGTCTTGTATGCCAAAAACATATTCTATTAGCCAACAACCTGGATCTAGTATTTCTGGTTTCCATGGCTTTATACTCAGTTTTGTACTAGCAGGAATGCTTTTTATTTGTTTTGCTTTCCTCTCTCCAGCCCAGTTTTTATTTCGGGGGTTGAAGGGGGTATGAGTGAGTACAGCAGCCACTACCTGCCACTTCCAAGCTGACATGGCTGAGGCACTGGGAATTGTAGTCCAGGGCTGCATGGCTCACCTGCTCCTAGAGAGAAACACCCTGAGGACCTAGATAGATACGTGCAGAGACCTGGGGCATTTTACAGGATCTCATAGAAAAGGTTTCAAGTTAGAAATAATGTAGGTGATGATGATAAAGAAACCAACTCCTTGGCCTGGTTTGAATTTTTACAAATTGTGCCCTCTGAAATTCTTTACTTTTTGCCCTAATAAAATAAGTTAATAATAAGGTAACATATATTGTGGGCAAGTTAGCAGTAGCTAATTTTTGTGACCTTAAGAAGGATTGCATTCTACCTTGTATTTTTGTCGCTGTTAGAAAAAAATTATAAATTGTTTTAAACTGAACATCATAATATATGTACACGACATAGCATTTGCCAGAGTTTCTGAAACCTCCTCCAAAAGTTGTATTTAAATGTGAGAATTGAATTGAGGGGTCAATCTCTTGAGTCTTCACCTGCTGCTAACCCAGTGCTTTGACTGATGCCTTAAAGTACTAATTTCCAAGAAATTTGCTTTTTTCAGTATCTGTGAATATGTCAGATTGTCAGACCCATGTCCTATATTGATTTATCTTTGTGAGACTCTAAAATAGCAAACATTTTTGCAGTAATTTCTACCACCACATTTGTAGTAATTTATTTCTTATACCACAGACATCAGTTGACAGTATTTTAAGTGGAATCCTGAAGTGTTAAGAAAAATGAAAAATATCTTAGTTTTTTAAAGATCTGTGATGCTCAAGGAATGTTACAGGTTTTTTTCTTGGTGTTTGGGATTTGTTTTAATATTTAAGTGCTTATTTTCCTACCTAAATTGGAGAATGTGCCAAGTAACTTTATTTCTCTTTATTTTTGTAGATAGGTATAATCATCCTCATTTTTTACAGATAAGAAAATTGGGGCTCCAAAAGTTACTAAGTTAATTTGTATTTCTGACACAGCTAATTCTTGGAAACTAAACTAGGAGCACCATTAACATTTTCTGAATCCTTAGTCTAGTTATATATTCTATCATGCCTGGAAATGTGAGTAATTATTACACCTAAGCATTTAGCGGTTGAGAGGGGAGGTGGGGATTCATTCACTTGATGGTGAGGAATGTATGACAGGCGTTTGAGGACTGCTGTGGTCGTCCTTCATCTGAAAGGTGAGGACTTAGTCCAGTTCATCTTGGATCTCAGCATCCTTGGCATAGAGCAGTTTGTGGTGCTCATTGACTGTTTCAAGGAGTCCAGCCCTAAGAAGATCTGAGGGATTATTAAGACAGTCTTCATCATTCTGCGGTAAACCATGTGTGTATCTGTAGTTTTAATCCGTAGGAAACCTGCACTAACACCATGTGTTCTGTTTTCTTTATAGACTGCGAAAAGGAAGCGTGGCTACATTAAAAATAAACTAGTTTTTAAGAAAGGCAAGAAAATATCTAAGAAGACTGTCTAAATATACTGTTCTGGTTCCTAACTTGAAGCAGATGTCCTTGTGAGAACCGGTCTTTGCCTTTAGCTCATGTCATGTTTCACAGCGACGGAGGGTACAGAACCATCACTGGAACCACCACTGGTCCAGGTTAATGTACAAAACTTTCTGGCAATGCCTGATTTAAAAAATAAAATTGGCTTACTGAGAACAGCTGTTTTTGATTTGTAATGTGAAGCAAGACAGAGCACTGCTGTAAATGTCTAACAGCAGATTTTTTTTTTTACTGGTACATGTTATCCTTCAAATCTGAGAATTTGGACTAATCGCACCAAAGAACCCTCTGATTTGGTCCCTGGCACATGCATACTTGTCAATGTTTTTATTCTTTTACAAGACCTGCATTTTATTTGAATTACCCAGATAGCAATACGTAAAATACGAATGACAAAATGTGATGCAAGCTTCTTGAACCAGTAAACTAGTACGGTCTGAGAAAGAGGTATTAGAAAAATAATTATACTTCCTTGAACTATATTTATTTTCATGTTTCTCCAGTGCAAAGAATGTTTCATCAAATGTACATTTTCTATTGCTTACTGTTTGCTCTGAGAAGAAGCTGCTCTTTCAAAGATGGACCTGTAACTAATCGATTCAAATAGTTTTTTTTTTTATGTTGAAACATTATTGCTGCTGTTAGCAGTTGTTTTCACCAGGTACTTACAGAGCAGATCTCATACATTGTTCATTCAAGGGCTAAATTTATATCCTTTGGAAATCATGGCAACTGCACAGAATGTTGCTAATTACCAGGATGGGGTTTGGTATCTTAGTCCTGAGGTTAGCACTTTGTTTACATGCAAAAGATTAAGGAAGAAACCCTTAAAGTGGACAGGTAGCCAAAGTTCATTTTGTGTGATTCTTCAAAATGACAAAGGATTTGTAAAGTTCGCCTGGATTTCTCTCATTTTTGTAACAGTTTCATCCATCACAGTGATTTTGTCTTCTGTTCCATATTTTGTTAATCCCTTAAGCATTTGATGAAACACTCTTTAATGCTATATGCATTTTCTTACTTTTATTAAAAATGTGACAATTGTCCAAAAAATGCACTAAAATATAAATGGAGATTGAACATGTTCACTTTCTGTCTCATAGGCAACTTTATATAGACTTGAAAATTTTCTCCTGTTTAGTAAAAGTGAAAGAGAAAGGGTTTTTCCTGCCACAGGATATCTTTTTTTTATATAAACAAGCATAATTTACACCACTGCTTTTGGTGGAAAAGTGCAGAATAGTATGTAACTTTTATGAAGAAAAGTGTAATTTACAATATTCATTGAGAATGTTACTGCTGATTTTCTTTTCCAAAGTGTAGAATATTAATATTCTTTGATTTATAGAATCCATTTTTGACCCAGATGATGGTTCTTTTACATACCAATAAAATGGTTGAAGCTTTTCACAAAAAGTATAACTAAATCTGGATTTCTGATACCTTGTCATTTGGAGGATTTTATTTTACTTTGTTGCTTTAAAATTCAGTGCAGAGAAGTTGTTGACTGTAGGGAAAATAAAGTTAATTCAAATTTTGTGTTAAGCGTTGTCTTTTATACATCTTTTATTTTTGAAAGGACTAATAGTATTGAATACATACTTCTTGTTCACTTTTACAAAGGTTTTAGAGAACACGTGTGGGAAAAAAAAGGTGTTAGATTAGTTCAACTTAGGTCTAAGGTCTAAGCTGAACTAATCTATTATTTATTTTGCCTTCCTTTCCACCCCAGAGTGAAAATTTCATTTTGACTTTTTATGGGTGAGTGAGGGGAAGACACCTAGCCAAATAAGAATTTAATCTCCATGTAAATGAGGCTAGGACTCTTAACAAAAAAGCCCTGCTCTGTAAAGTTGCGATATTTAATCAGCCAAGTCTTATATAATTTTCTCATTAAGAGCAGGAGTGATCTCTCACCTTTTCCAGTTTTAGGGAACCCCATTTTGGTTCAGTGGATTGCCTCAGCAAAAACTATATTGTAACCACACTTGAGATTTTATTGTAGCAGAAAAGTGAAATTATAGACAGTAAAACAGCTTTTATTTTTATTCCACATCTTAGAATTGAACAAGCTGAGTGCTTTGTAGTATAAATAAGGCAGTGAGGCAGCAAGTCCAAAGATAAATCCATTTTTCAAACTTAACCTCCTTACCTACTTACTTGAGTTTGCATTTGTAGATTTTTAACTTCGAGTCCCCAGGCCATGACCAAAAGGCCAGAGAACTAGATGGTGTAAAAGCAGCCTATAGGGTATTATCGTTTCCATAGCTTAAGGTCATAAGATTATGAAATCTGGAGGCTCTGCACACTTTTTAAAAATTGTTGTGCAACCCTCTCCAGAATTTCCTCCTTTGGAATGGGTGCTGCTTGATGTGGGTGCTGTCAGACCCCCTGCCTTGTTACCCAGGCCTCACTGAGGTAGGTGGAGTCATGAATGAATGTAGAAACAGCCGTCTGTTACAAATGGCAGGTGTCTGAAATGAAAAAGTAATCCTTCTTTTGGTGTGAGGTGTGACACTGGGAAGACAGAAATGTACATCTTAGCAAATTACCACAAGACAAGCAACTTTGTAACCACAACTCAGATCAAGAGAACAACACTGCCAGGACTCCAGAAGCTTCCTCATGCTCCCACTTGGTCACTGGCCTGTCCTACTTGCCCCTCTAGGAGGTAATCAGTCTCCTAGGTTTTACGGTAATTTCTGTTTCTAAACATATTTAATTGTACATGTTCTTTGAACAATAAAATGGAATCAAAGTATGTATTTTTTTTATTTAACTGCTTTTGCTTAGTGTTTATGAAATTCCAAATGTTGCATGCAGCTGTAGATTTATTTTCATTGATGTATAGTATTCCTGTGTATGTGTATCTCCCCCACACACACACCATTCTATTGATAGATATTTGTGTTGTTTCCAGTTGGAGGATATTACAGTTAAGGCTATAGGAATTTTCTTTTACACCTCACGTGGAGCTTACATGCACACATTTTAGTGGGTATTTACCTAATAAAGTAGAATTGCTGGGTAGGGTATGAAGGTTCTTGTTACTCCCACATCCTAATCAGCTCTTGTCAGGCTTTTTAATGTTGCCTTTATGGTGGGTGAATGATGGTTTTCCATTGTGGTTTAGTTTGCCATTTCCAGGTTGCTAATGAGGTTGGTCATTTGGCAATCCCCTTTTTCTAAGGATTTGGTTTTTCTTTTTTTTATTATTGTATTAGTAGGAGTTGTTTACATATCCTGTATATAACCTCTTCATCATTTGTGTTGCAAACTGCCTAGGAATTCATTATTTTAATGTTGTATTTTTCAGTCTTCCATGTGCCTGTTGCTTTCTGTGTGCCTTGTTTAATAGTATTTTCCTAACCTGCGGTGTGAAGATAGTCTCTTGTATTCTCTTCCAGGAAATATATTGTTTTATCTTTTATACTTAGGTTTGCAGTCTGCCCGGAATTCATTTGTTGAGTACAGTGTGAATTGTTTGGGTTTTGTTTTGGGTTCATTAGGTTTTTGGTGGTTTTTTTTTTCCATATGCAAATCTAATTGTGCACCAGTTATTGAAAAGACTGTCCTTTTCCTAAAGTTCTGCAGTTCTCCTTTTGCAGTAAATCCATACATGAATCTATTTCTGGGCTGTATGTTATATTCCATAGATTTCTTACCTTTCTGTATTGATTTAATGTGCTTTAAGATAATTAATATGGTAATGTCTCCCATCCCCACCTTCTCAGACTTTGTTTGGCTATTTCTGGCCCTTTGTTTCTCCATATAAATTTTAGAACCAGTTTATTAAATAACACCAAAAAAGAAAAGAAAAGAAAAACCTTGTTGGGCTCTTGACTGGGCATTAGGCATTGAAACTATAGATGAATTTAGGAAAATTTAACACCTTTGAAATACTGAGTCTTCTGTCTGTGAACATGGCATGTCCTTCAATTTATATAGGTCTGGGTCATCTTTAATATCTGTATTGTAGTTTTTCAATAGGTCTTGCACATTTTCACAAGTTTTATTACAAGGTATATTTTTTGATAAATACTGTCTTATAAAATTTTATTTTCCAATTGTCAGTATATAGAACATTTGGTTTTATATGTTGAAATTGTACTGAACAACCTGTTAAACTCATCCTAATAATTCATTCAGATTATTATAAACATATGTCCTCATAATTAGGGAATAATGGCAGTTTTATTTCTCCTTTTCTAGTGGTTATACATTTGATTTTCTTGCCTTTGCTGCACTGGTCAGGATATCCAGCATAGTACTGCATAGAAAAGATAACGTGTTTGTCTTGCTCCTGTCTCACACAGAAAGTTTTCAATATTTTTCCTTTAAATATGTTTACTGTAGTTTTCTTTAGGTATCTTTGATCGGATTGAGTACATATCTGTCCCAATTTCCTGAGTTATCATGAATGAGTTTTGTTTTATCAGGTGATTTTTTCCTTTGTTTATTAAGATGATTCTGATTTTTCTCCTTTATTCTGTTAATAGTGAATTACAGAGACTTTCTGTTTACATTGTTGAACTAAATTTGCATTCCTGGAATAATGATTATTTCTGGTTTTCTTTTTTCTTGTTGCATCCCTATTTCTGTCTCTTCTCTCTCATTACCTTGCTTCTCATTTTCCTTCAGTTTTTTATCAAAGACCAGCTTATGGCTTTGTTGACATTTTCTACAGTGTGTTTTTATTTCATTGGTGTTAATTTACTTCTGTTTGCTTGCAAGAGAGTCGTTCTTTTTACCTTAGTGTGATACATGAATGTAAAGTTATAAATTTACTCCAATCATAGTGTTTCATTCTCCCAAGTTTTGATGTGAACTGTCATTGAGTTTAATGCATAATTTGTGTACTTTCTTCTTTGAACCATGGGTTATATAGATGTACATTTCTTGATTTTCAAATACTGTTTTTTTAATTATCCTTTTATTATCAATTTCTACCTTAATTGTATTATAATCAGATACTCTGATTTTAATCCTTTGAAGATGTTTGCAGTTTGCTCTGGTCCAGAGTGCTTGTGTGTAAAGTCTCCCTGAAGCTTGTTCTGTTATTTGCTGAGAAGGATGTATTGAAATTGTATACTGTTATAGGTTTGCCCTCTTTGAACTGTTTATTTTTTTTATGTTTGAACCCAGATTATTAGGTGTATATATATTTAGAACTTTTAATGGTGAATTGAACCTTCAATTTTGGGGGAAATATCAGGATTTATTTTCAGTAATGCTTTTTGTTAAAGCCTATTTTGTCTGATTAGTAAGTTATATATCAACTTTCTTAAGATGTTTGCATGATGTATCTTTTTAATCCTTCTAGTGTACCCTATTTTGGATTTGTTGGGCTTTCAGCCTGGTAGCTTGTTGGTTTTCATCATTTTTTTTAAGTTCCCAAATCATCTCTTTCAATCTCTTTCAATATTGTTTCTGCCCCATGCTCTTTGCTCTCCAAGACTCCAATTGAACATAGTTAATTAAGCCTTCCTTATTGGCTCTCTCTTTTTGCCTCTCCATTCTGTGTATTTTCTCAATGCAACTCTCTCATCAGTTTTATGGCTAATCTGTTCTTAAACCCATCCATTGAGTTCTTTGTACTTACTGTTTTTCAATTTTGGAGTTTATCTTTCTTCCCAGGCCAAATCTGTTTCTTTTTATGGTTTACAGCTGACCCACTGACAGTCCTTTATTTAACATAATGAGCATAGTTATTTTATTATTTTAAAGTGTGTTTGATAATCCACTAACTCAGCTCTTGTGGGTTTTGTTTCTGGTGTGTGTTTCCTCCTAATGTGTGGAGGAGAGAGGGGGGAGAGTGTGTGCTCTGGACACATATTTAAGAAATTGTTTAAGTGAGTTTAGGCCTAGGATATTTTCCTTTCTAGAAGATTTTGTTTCTGCTAGGTACCTAGTGAAACTAGCAAGCCAGAGTCACATTAATCGAATTTAAGGGATGCTATATGATACACAGAGCTAGCCTGCCATCACTGTGAGGACTGGTTCATTATTCCCAGGCTGAAACCCTGCAAGGACTTCATCCATGCGGTTTCAATACCAACATTTGTCCTCCTAGTTCTACAAGGTTACTGAAATTGCAGTTCAGTCTCTGCCAATTTCCAGGGGGAAATGGCCTCAAATGCCAAGCTTTTCTCTCAGGATTTGCATCTTCTCCTGGGTTCTGGTGTGCTGATAATGCCTTGGTTCTGTGAAGTCTTAAAACAGGTGTTATTTCTTGTCCAGCTTTACTACTTGTCCTTAGCCAAAGAGTTGGTCCAAACTCCCCCAGTCCACTACTGTCAGAAGCTGAATAATAGAAACAAAGTTACCTATGGTCCTTTGGATCCTAAAACAGATATAGTATTTTTCTTAACAACATTTTCACCTCTCTTGCTGTGTAACAGCTAGACTTTGGCAATCCAAATTTTGTGCATCCCATAGATAGTCACAATCTCAGTATTTTATTTACTTGGAGAATATGGAATATTCTTGGAGAGTCATCTTATTTTAAAATCCTGGTGACAGGTTGATTAGAGTACCAAGTGTCTGCTTTTGTTGAATTGGGTTTCAGTGAAAGCTGAAGCTAATGAGATTGAATGAAAACTCAAGATCAGGTGGCAGCCAGACTGACTGTGCTAACAGTGCATTGTAACCTCAGCACACTATCATAATTATTCAAACAAGCCAGATGATAAATAAATGAAACATCATCTCTCTCTTCTAACAAAACTAAATTAACATGAATCAGAGCTCAGGCTTGTATCCTGCTGAAGGAAAAAATATATACTTTGTATCTTTTAATATATATTATATATAAACATATAATCTATGTTTTTTAAAATGTTTTTATGGCCCTGCCCTAGCTATTTATGAGGAAGGTGGGCACTAGTCAAGCTTCTGTTACCTCCCTTCTGCCAGGAATATGAAAAACACACTTGTCAGTGAGCAAACCTCCCACTTCGTATCTTTGGTCTACACATAATTAACTTTTTTTTTTTTTTTTTTTTTGCTGTACGCGGGCCTCTCACTGCTGTGGCCTCTCCCGTTGCGGAGCACAGGCTCCGGACACACAGGCTCCGCGGCCATGGCTCGCGGGCCCAGCCGCTCTGCGGCATGTGGGATCTTCCGGGATCGGGGCATGAACCCGTGTCCCCTGCACCGGCAGGCGGACTCTCAACCACTGCGCCACCAGGGAAGCCCCATAATTAACTTTTAGGTCTGTAATCTGTTGATTTAATTTTTGTGTATGATGAGGTGTGAGTTTTATTTATCCAGTTGGGCCAACACCATTTGTTGAAAAGACCTATCTCTCCCATTTAATTGGCCTTTGTAGAAAATAAACTGACCAAAATTCTCTATTTTGTTTCATTGATCTGTGTGTGTCCTCAACACCAATATCACACTGATTAACTGTAGCTTTTCAGTAAGTCAAGTCTTGAACTCAACTCAGGTAATGTGAGTTCTACACCTTTGTTCAATGACTTTTAATATTTACCCTGAGACCACAGGCATACACTGGGTATCTTGGGGAAATGAGGATGTGTTGTCACCCAACCTGCAGCTGACATAGGATTAATATCCGGACTGGGTAAAGAACGCTTAGGAAAAAACACAGATGATTTTTGATTAGTCCTTAACAGAAGAAACCAAATAGGAAATAAATATATGAAAAGGAACATACCCACCAGGGTTAGCTAAAAGGTGCAAATAAGTGAGAGGATGTACAAAAACGTGTATATTGCTGGTGAGAACTTAACTGCTCAGCATTAGCTGATGCAAGTGAAGATGCATATCCCCTTGTCCCAGCAATTCTAAGTCTGTCAGAAGTAGCTAAGATAAACATTGATAGCAGTATGTTCATATAATGGAATAGTATTGAAGGAAAAAGAATGAACTACATTCATAAGGAATAACTTTGGTGATCTTAAAAACAATTTGAGTTAAAAAGCCAGACCAAAGGATATATAACATGATTCCAGTTATATACAGTTCAAAAACGGGCAACTATGTATCATTTAGGGATGTATACATTGTTAAAGCTATAAAGCAAACCAGGCTGTGATTCACCCACAAAGTTGGATTAATGGTCAACTTTGTGGGGGTAGAGGGAGAATAATGGGGAATTTGACTAGGAACATGTAAGAACGTTTTGGAGTGATAGCAATGTTTCTTTGGAGTTGGATTGTGGTTACATGTGTCTGCTTCTACTTTAAAATAATTCATTACACTGCACACTAGATTTTTTGCACTGTGCTTATAACACACACGAGAGCAAGGCTGCAGACTGGGAAGCTCCAGGCCATCATTCCTTCATGGAAACACTCAAAATAACAACAAACTAGAGACTGGCTAAAATACCATTATAAGGGCTCTGGAAAACAATCACTGGTCTACAACACTGAACGAATGCCCAATCAAGAAAAAGTCACATTAAAAATATGAAACAGTGCTTTTAGTCACCTTGGCCCCACCTCTCCACAGTGGCATGGTTGAGAGAAAGCAGCAGCCCAGCTCTCAATGACCTCTCCTAAATTGGAGGGAACAAAGCCAAACTCACCTGCAAAATTCTGATGTGTCTAGGACTGCCTGAAGAAAAAAAAAACAACTTTTCACCTAACTTAGTCTCAGGGAAAAGTAGTATAGCTGGGGAAAGCTACAGAAAGAGGGAGGCACTGCTCATAAAATTAGAACAAAAAATGTTTAAATTTGTATGGAGACACAAGAGACCCCAAATAGCCAAAGCAAACTTGAGAAAGAAAAATGGAGCTGGAGGAATCAGGCTCCCTGACTTCAGACTATACTACAAAGTTACAGTCATCAAAACAGTATGGTACTGGCACAAAAACAAATATCAATGGAACAGAATAGAAAGCCCAGAAATAAACCCATGCACCTATGGTCAATTAATCTATGACAAAGGAGGCAAGGCTACACAATGACAGTCTCTTCATTAAATGGTGCTGGGGAAACTGGACAGCTACATGTAAAACAATAAAATTAGAACATTCTTTAACACCATACACAAAAACTCAAAATGGATTAAAGCTCTAAATGTAAGAAAGACCTGATACTATACAACTGAGAGGAAAACAAAGGAAGAACACTGACATACATCACAGCAATATCTTTTTCAAGCCATCTCCTAGAATAATGGAAATAAAAACAAAAATAAATAAATGGGACCTAATTAAACTCGAAAGCTTTTGCACAGCAAAGGAAACCATAAACAAAACGAAAAGACAACACCCAGAATGGGAGAAAATACTTGCAAATGATGTGAGAGATTAATCTCCAAAATCTACAAACAGCCCATGCAGCTCAATATCAACAAAACACAATCAAAAAATGGGCAAAAGACCTAAATAGACACTTCTGCATAGAAGACATACAGATGGCCAAGAGGCACATGAAAAGATACTCAACATCGCTAATTATTAGAGAAAAGCAAATCAAAACTACAATATCACCTCACCAGTCAGAATGGCCATCATCAAAAAGTCTACAAACAAATGCTGGAGAGAATATGGAGAAAAGGGAACCTTCCTACAGTGTTGATGGGAATGTAAATTGGTACAACCACTATGGAGAAGAAGGTTCCTCAAAAAACTAAAAAGAGTTGCCATATGATCCAGCAATAACACTCCTGGTTGTATGTTCGGAGAAAACTCTAATTCAAAAAGATACATGCACCCCAATGTTCATAAAGAAGATGTGGTACATACATACAATGGAATACTACTCAGCCATAAAAAAGAATGAAATAATGCCATTTGCAGCAACATGGATGGACCTGGAGATGATCATACTAAGCGAAGGAAGGCAGAAAAAGAATAAATATGATAGCGCTTATATGAAAAACCAAAAAAAAATACAAATGAACTTATGTATGAAACAGATTTACAGACTTAGAAAACAAACTTATGGTTACCAAAGGGAAAAAGCAGGGGGAATAAATTGGGAGTTTGGGATTGACAGATACACACTACTATATTTAGAAGGGATGACCAACGGGGACCTACTTCACAGCAAAGGAACTCTGCTAGATGTTGTATAATAATCTAGATGGGAAAAGAATTTGAAAAGGAATAGATATATGTATATGTATAACTGAATCACTTTGCTGTACACCTGAAACTAACACAACATTATTAATCAGCTATACTCCAATTAAAAAAAAGAAAAAGAAGGCTGCAGGGAGACTACAGACCTGGAGATGCCTGGGCAAGAAATTATGGATAGAGGAACAAGAGAATATCTAAGGTCCTGAGAAGAAGCTAAAGGGAAACTCTCTGAAGAATTAAGACATGTAAAAAATAGTCATGTGTAAGGGGGGATCAAAAACGGCACACAGCCCCAGGCAAGACACATGTCCAGAACAGACCTTAGAGAACCTTAAGCCTCCAAGCTGGGCTGATCTCAAGGCTCAGACACCTTGCACATCAGTGAAGGTCTTCCCTGGGGTGCAGCAATGAAAACACTGGGAGAGATGGTTATTTTTTCAAATGCCCAATTTCCAACAAAATATCACAAGGCATACAAAAAAAACCAAAAAAAACATGGCCCATGCAGAGGAAGAAAATAATGTAACAGCAACCATCCTTAAGAAATAGGCATCAGATGTATTAGACAAAAACTTTAAACCAACTGTCTTAAATATGCTCACAGAAATAAAGGAAAACACGAAGGACTAAAGTAACTCAAGAAAACACACAATTATAGTATCAACTAAGAAATTATCTTTTTAGAAAAAATCAAATTCTGGAACTGAAATAACATGAAAAGTTGGGTAGAGTGCTTTAACAGGAAGAAGAAAACGTCATGAAGACAGGTCCACTGAAGTTATTAGCCCTCAAGAGACAAAAAAACAAAAAACTGCAGAAATGTGAAAAGAGCCCACAGGACACCATTACATGGACTGATATACATTATGGGAGTCCAAGAAGGAAGAGAGAGAAGTGGCCCATGTGATTTGAAGAAATAATGGCAGAAAACTTCCCAAATTTGATAAAGGACATGACTACCAATTCAAGGAACTCAACAAATGTCAAGCATGTTAAACCCAAAGGAACCCACAGACCACACTGAGACACCTTATAATCAAACTGTTGAAAGCCAAAAGCTAAGAAAATCTTGAAAGTAGCAAGAGAAAAGTGACTTGTCACATAAAAGCCATCCTCAATAAGATTATCAGTGGATTTCTCAGAAAATTTGAAGGCCATGAGGCAGTAGGAATAGACATTTCAAGCTGAAAGAAAAAAAAATGTAAACCAAGAATTCTATACCTTTCAACACTGCCCTTCAAAAGTGAAGGAGAGGGCTTCCCTGGTGGCGCAGTGGTTGAGAGTCCGCCTGCCGACGCAGGGGATATGGGTTCGTGCCCCAGTCCAGGAAGATCCCACATGCCGTGGAGCAGCTGGGCCCGTGAGCCATGGCCGCTGAGCCTGCGCGTCCGGAGCCTGTGCTCCACAACAGGAGAGGCCACAGCAGTGAGAGGCCCGCGTACCGCAAAAAAAAAAAAAAAAATGAAGGAGAAATTAAGAGCTTTCCGGATAAACAAAAGCTGAGAGAGTTTATTACCACTACACAAGGTCATTCTTTAAGTTAAAATGAAAAGCTTTAGACAATAACTCAAAACTATAAAAATATAAAGGTAAATACATGGAGAAATATGAAAACCAATACAATTTTGTATAATTTTATAACTTATTCTATGTGATTTAAAAGACAGGCACGTAAAAATAACCATAGACCTGTTAATGGGTACACAATATATAAAAATGTAATTTGTGACATCAACAAAAAGGGGTGAAGCTGTAAAGGATTCGTGTTTTTATGTGATTGAAGTTAAGCTGGTATTAATTTAAAATAGATTGTTATAACTTTAGGATGTTATGTGTAATCCCTCTAATAACCACAAGTGAAATGATTATAGAATAAAGACAAAAGAAAATGAGAGGGGGCCTCCCTGGTGGCGCAGTGGTTGAGAGTCCGCCTGCCGATGCAGGGGATACGGGTTCGTGCCCCGGTCTGGGAGGATCCCATATGCCGCGGAGCGGCTGGGCCCGTGAGCCATGGCCATTGAGCCTGCGCGTCCGGAGCCTGTGCTCCGCAACGGGAGAGGCCACAACAGTGAGAGGCCCGCGTACCGCAAAAAAAAAAAAAAAAAAAAAAAAAAAAAAAAGAAAAGAAAATGAGAGGGAATCAAAATGTATCACTAGAAAAAAATCAACTAAGTTCAAAGGAAGACTATAATGAAGGAAATGCAGGAAAATAAAGCTATAAGACACACAGCAAACAAATAAAATGGCAAAAGTAAGTCCTTATCAGTAATTACTTTAAATGTAAATAGGTTAAATTCTCCAGTCAAAAGATATAAACTGGCAGAATGGATTTTAAAACAAGGTCCAACTATACGCTCTCTATAAGAGACTCACTTTAGATCTAAGAACATGGTGTACATTCAAAGTCAAAGGATGGGGAAAATATTTCATGCAAAGAGTGACCAAGGAGAGCAAGGGTGATTATACTAACATCAGGCAAACTAAACTTTAACTCAAAAACTTACAAGACGCAGGGACAGTATATATTGATAAAAGAATCAATTCACTAAGAAGATATAACTATTATAACCATACATCCACCAAACATCAAAGCTCCAAAATGTATGAAGCAAACATTTACAGAATTGAAGGGGAAATAGCTCTACAATAATAGTAGGAGATTTCAATACCCCACTATCAATAGATAAAAACAAGACAGGATCAATAAAGAAATAGAAGACTTGAACATCACTGTAGGCCAAATGGACTTAACATACACACACAGATCACTCCACCAAACAGCAGCAGAATACACATTTTTCTCAAGCGTGCATGGGACATTCTCCAGGACAGACCCTATGTTAGCCCACAGAACAGTATATTTTAAGACTGAAATCATACAAAGTATTTTTTCCTATCAGAGTGCAATTAAATTAGAAATCAATAGTGGAAGGAAAACTGAGAAATCCACTGATATGTGGAAATTAAACAACATACTCTTAACCAATGGATCAAAGAAGAAATCACAAGAGAAATTAGAACTTATCTAAAGACAAATGAAAATAAAAACACATACCAAAATGTACGGGATGCTGCAAAAAGCAGTGTTAAGGGGAAATATATAGCTATAATTACTTACATTTGCAAAGCTCACAAATCAACAACCTTTGAACCTTAAGAAACAAATGAGCTAAACAAAATTAAACCCACAGCTAACAGAAGGAAATAATAAAAGATTAGCACAGAGGTATATAAAGTAGAGAAAACAGACAAAGTCTCACACTTCCTGATTTCAAAACTTACTGCAAAAGTAATCAAAACTGTGGTACTGGCATAAAATCACACATAGACCAATGGAATAGACTAGGGAGTCCAGGGATTGTCAAATGTTTTTTGAAAAGACAACCATTCAATGGGGAAAAGAGTCTTTTCAACAAATGGTCCTAGGAAAACAGTATATCAATATGCAAAGTAATAAAGTTGGACACTTACCATATACAAAAATTCACTTAAACTGGATCAAAAACCTAAACATCAGAGCTAAAACTGAAACTCTTCAAAGAAAACATAGGGGGAAAGCTCCATGAAATTGGATTTGGCAATAATTTCTTGGCTATGGCAACAAAAGCACAAGCTATTAAAAAAAATGGACTTCATCAAAGTTAAGTACTTTTGTATATCAAAGGACACTATCAACAGTGAAAAAGCAACCCACAGAACTGGAGAAAATAATCTGCAAATCATATATATATATGGAACTCCTACAACTCAACACATAAAGCAACCCAATTAGAAAATGTGCAAAGGACTTGAATCGACATTTCTCCAAAGAAGATCTACAAATGGCCAATAAACACATCACTAATCATTAGAGGAATGCAAATTAAAGCCACAATGAGATAGCTTTCACACCCATTAGGATGATTGTTGTAAAAACAAACAAAAAAGAGAAAATAACAAGTGTTGGGGAGGATATGGAGGAAATCAAACCCTTGTGCATTGCTGGTGGGATTGCCAAATGGTGTACTCACTGTAGAAAACAGTATGGCAGGTCCTCAAAAAATTAAACATGGAATTTTCATATGATACAACACTATACACACACACACACACACACACACACCCCTGAAAGAATTAAAAGGACTCAGAGATACTTGCACTCCCATGCGCATTGCAATATTCACAGTAGCCAAAAGATGGAAACCACCCAAATGTTCATTGACAGGTAAACAAAATGTGGTGTGTGTGTGTGTGTGTGTGTGTGTGTGTGTGTGTGTATTCCTCTTAGAGGAAAACATAGGAAGAACACTCTTTGACATAAATCACAGCAAGATCTTTTTTGATCCACCTCCTAGAGTAATGGAAATAAAAACAAAAATAAACAAATGGGACCTACTGAAACTTAAAAGCTTTTGCAAAGCAAAGGAAACCTCAAACAAGACGAAAAGACAACCCTCAGAATGGGAAAAAATATTTGCAAACGAATCAACGGATAATGGATTAATCTCCAAAATGTATAAACAGCTCATGCAGCTCAATATTAAGGAAACAAACAACCCAATCCAAAAATGGGCAGAAGACCTAAATAGACATTTCTCCAAAGAAGACATACAGATGGGCAAGAAGCACATGAAAAACTGCTCAACATCACTAATTATTGGAGAAATGCAAATCAAAAGTTCAATGAGGTATCACCTCACACCAGTTAGAATGGGTGTCATCAGAAAATCTACAAACAACAAAGGAGAGGGTGTGGAGAAAAAGGAACCCTCTTGCACTGTTGGAGGGAATGTAAATTGATACAGCCACTATGGAGAACAGTATGGAGGTTTCTTAAAAACTAAAAATAGAACTACCATACAACCCAGCAATCCCACTACTGGGCGTATACCCTGAGAAGACCATAATTCAAAAAGACACATGTACCCCAATGTTCATTGCAGCACTATTTACAATAGCCAGGTCATGGAAGCAACCTAAATGCCCATCAACAGACAAATGGATAAAGAAGATGTGGTACAAATATACAATGGAATATTACTCAGCCATAAAAAGGAATGAAATTGGGTCATTTGTAGAGACGTGGATGGACCTAGAGACTGTCATACAGACTGAAGTAAGTTAGAAAGAGAAAAACAAATATAGTATATTAATGCATATATGTGGAACCTAGAAAAATGGTACAGTTGAACCAGTTTGCAGGGCAGAAATAGAGACACAGATGTAGAGAACAAATGTATGGACCCCAAGGGGGGATACTGGCAGGTGTGTGTGTGTGTGTGTGTGTGTGGTGAATTGGGAGATTGGGATTGACATATATACACTAATATGTATAAAATGGATAACTAGGGCCTCCCTGGTGGCGCAAGTGGTTGAGAGTCCGCCTGCCGATGCAGGGGATACGGGTTCGTGCCCCGGTCTGGGAGGATCCCGTATGCCGCGGAGCGGCTGGGCCCGTGAGCCATGGCCGCTGAGCCTGCGCGTCCGGAGCCTGCGCGTCCGGAGCCTGTGCTCCGCGACGGGGGAGGCCACAACAGTGAGAGGCCCGCATATCGCAAAAAAAAAAAAAAAAAAAAAAGGATAACTAATAAGAACCTGCTGTGTAAAAAAATAAAATAAAAATTAAAAAAAAAAAAAAAAGCCAAGAGGATGATTACTCCAGGAGTCAAGACAGTGTTACCTCTGAGGTCCAGGAGCAGAATTTTGTAGGGGCACAATTTTCTCGGGGCACAAAGGTGGCTTTTAAGGTAATGAACAAACAGGTTTCTTTCCCTAAGCAGTGGGTACATGGGTGTTTATAATTATTCTTGGAACAGTATTATGTTTCATGTACATCTTTTTTATATGATATTTCACAATTTTTAAAAAGGCAAGATGAACCCCCCCCCAAAAAAAGTGACCCTTCTCCATTTTTTACTACCCAGATGGTTTATACTCTGGTATAAGACTGGAAAATCTAAAAACACCACAGTGATTACTTTTCGGTCTTCTCACTGAGGATTTTCTTCTCAAAATAGCGTCTATTCCACTTTCCCTCTCAGAAATAAAATGGTTCCAAACACTTTACTCTCCCGGATGTTTTAAGACGATGGACTGGAACAAACTTACGTTATGGTTTTGCCTGGTAAGTCACTTCTCTCAAAACAAGACTATTCACTAGATGTGACCTTATGACTCTCAAAACAAGACTATTCACTAGATGTGACCTTATGACCTTGTCACAAAATATCCATACATGATGTTTTGATGAAAATATGACTGCTGTTCACATCAAATTAACACTAATCAATAAAATTTGAGTTCATTCAGAGCCACCAATTCCAAGAGAACTTTGGAATCCCTAAAAATAAAATACAGACACACAGATAAGTATAGTATTTAATCGAAATATATTTGTCTAATATCTACAAAGTGTGAACAATTGGTCTTAAGAAAGCAGACAAAAGGCACAAAATTAGTATTACTACAGAGAAGCATTCATGCTACTGGATTGTATAAATATTCTCATTAGAGTGGCACAGTAAAAAATAAATTAAGCATTGAGCAAAGATCAAATACTTCATTTTCTCCTTGCTTTATATTCTGGTCATGTCTTGACCTCATTTGTAAAGGCTGAAGACTGAAATTGAACTGAAACCATGAAACACTTATGCAGGCTTTATGGATGTTTTAATCACAGTGGTTTCCTTGCAGAATTCGGGTCAAACAAGAGGTGCACTTTAAAAAAAATCCACAGGATATTCTTTTATCTTTCCCCAAACGAAATATAAGATTGAAGCTGTGGTGGTGCATGTGTGTATATGCATGCGTGTATTTCATTTCTAAAGCCCTTTTTTCAAGATAAAAGTATTGCAGTCTCCATATGACTTGTTTTCTACCATGAAAGAAGCAGCTTCTGAAAATTGTATGACTAGAGCTTTGAGCGTGAGAAATTATCAGAAAGCTTCTGGGGCAAGGAGATGGGAGGAATATTCCAAGGTAGGCCTGGCTCTAGGCTCTCCCAGGGGTGCTCCATCCTGGAAGACTCTGGCATAAACCTTTATTAACAGCTTCCTGCCCGCTCCCCATCCAGCAGGAAATGGCAGTTGATCTGTCTTGCATATGGACAAACAAACGTTGACTTGGGAGGGGAGTGGGAAGCACAGCGATAATTCTGAAATGACAGCCACCTCCTACCAGATGCACAGCAGTAGGGCCACGCCAGTTCACCCTTGTTTGGACAGGAGTTGTCAGTTGGAGAATACTTTGTGAGTGCAAAAGTATTTGGCAAAGTGAAAAGTAGAAAACTCCAAACCTCATTGATAAAAAGGAGCTCATAATTACCCACTTCAGTATTGGTAAGTGCACTATTTACATGTGTAATAATATCCAGCAGACACAGCGCATGCGTGTGAACATACAGTGTGCCGAGAGCTTGCACACAGACGTGTGTGCACACGCATGCCCCAAATGGCTCTTGAATAAATTCAATCCCATAGTAGAGTCTGGGGGTGCATTTTTCACAGTACGTAATTTCTCTCTCAGGTACCATGTCTTGAATGCTATCAAGAGGTCTCAGGGAATACCAGCAGAACCTTGATACTGTACCACTTTAATTCCTACAAAAACAGGACCATTTCTGAAAGCTCTGCATCTCCACCCATTAGTGTGCCTTCCAAAGCGGATTGAAGTATACCCAGCCGTCACCCTGCAAGAGAGAGGAGGACACATCATTACATGGAGACCTGTCGGCGAGGCAAGGGGAGAAGCAAGGGTATTCCCTGCTGCGCTAGTTCCACACAGTACCATGCAGTGCTGGTTACCATCTATCTGTTCAGGACCACCAACCTGTGTGCCGGCCTCTCCTGATGTCTCACAGCCAAGCCATGCTGGTGGTCTCACCACCCCTCCTCAGCCCGGCTGCTTTTTAGAGCCCATGGGATCTTCGTATCTGGCATTTTGGGAGGAAACCCCACAAAATGACCAAAGTAACGAGGGGAGGGCTTTGTTGGTTTACATCAAGGAAGATTAGTTGGCCAAAAAAAAAAGGCCTTTGAAACAGGGGGACAGGAGAAAAAGGAGGGTAGTTGGACAAACAGACAGGGAAAAGACAAGGGCCTGAATAGGAGGAATCGGCCCAAACCAGTGATTTTTACCACCCACCATCCTGGAGGGGAGTGCCTAACAAAGGGCACACGCAAGGCAGCAGTCAAAAGACATCAGCACACACAGGAGAGGACACCAGTCAAATACCAGGGAGAAAAAGGCAAGAATCAAAATGGTACGCAATCTGGTGCCAGGCTAGAGGGATGTACTGAATGGTAATCATGCTGGTGCTGGGATGATTTGTATTCTTTAAATATCCTCAAGCCTCCTGTTATAAACAGACTGGCTTTTCTTACAACCTATGGGAGGAAAATGATGTTTTTTGGTTGTTGTCATTTTACTTTTTAATAAGTGCAACTTTCCACAGAAGCCAGGCAACCTAGTTGTCTCAGAGAGACCAGATCCAGCAGAAGGATCCTTGGGGGATTCTGTGATGGTTAATTTTATGTGTTGACTGGCCCCGGATTAAACATTGTTTCTGAGCCCAGGGGAGGGGGCGGTGTTTCCAGATGAGGGTAGCATTTGAATTGGTGGGTGGAGTAATGTAGATATCCCACCCCCATGAGGGTGGGCATCATGCAATCTGCCCAGGGCCTGAATGGAACAAAAGGTGGAGGAAGCAGGAATCGGCCCTTTCTTTCCTGCCTCACTGTGGAGTTGACACCTCATCCTGATTTCTGCCCTCAGCTGGGATTCACACTATCGGCTCCCCTGGGTCTCAGGCCTTTGGACTGAATCCTACCACTGGCTTTCCTGCGGTTCCACCTTGCAAACCACAGATCCCATGGCTTTTCAGCCTCCACAATCTCATAATAAATCTATTTAAATTTCTATCTTCTGTTGGTTCTGTGCTGTTTCTCTGAAGAACCCTGACTAATACAGAGTCACCTCCCCTGGGCAAGGCCTCCAGACAGGGATACACTCAGAGTCTCCCCAAGCAGACTTCCCGTCTGAACCAGCATCTGACCTTGACATCTGTGCTCAGCCCACGGCCCTAGTTCCCGCCTCTAGGAGACACGTGGCTGCTTCCTGCTTCAGACCAGAAGCCCACCTCAAGGTCACTAACTCTCCCCACAGACCTCCAGCTCCATGGAGCCATCCTTCCAAGGAGCAGAAGTCAGACACCAGCAGTGCCTAGGCAAGGAAATCCCAGACGGATTTCAATTGGCCCTCAGCGTTTAAATTTTTAAAAATTCCTTGACACCAGGTGAATATCAGATCTCATAAAAATTCTGATTTCTGGCTTCTCCTGAAGAACTGGGCCATCAGCCTGTGACGGCCTGGAGGTCAGTGGCATCCACCCTTTTAGATATGGACCCTGGGTCTGCCCCGCCCTCACCGGCCTGTTTCTCTCATTGATGCTGCCAGGCTCCTGACCAGCCTGCCTTAAAAATTGTGGCACCAGGCTTCCCTGGTGGCACAGTGGTTGAGAGTCCGACTGCCGATGCAGGGGATGCGGGTTCGTGCCCCGGTCCGGGAAGATCCCACATGCCGTGGAGCGGCTGGGCCCGTGAGCCATGGCCGCTGAGCCTGCGCATCCGGAGCCTGCGCGTCCGGAGCCTGTGCTCCGCAACGGGAGAGACCACAACAGTGAGAGGCCTGCGTACCACAAAAAAAAAAAAAAAAAATTGTGGCTCCTACACCTTTGTCATTTCCAATTCTGTTCTCAGAATGCTGCCCGGCTGTGCCACAAACAACTGGGCACAGGGCGCCTTGCCCAGCGGGTGGGCAGTCGGGGGATGAGGGGCGTGGGGGGGTCCCCTTCCAACACCACTTCCATCAGCAGCGCGGGAAGGCGGACCCCCGCGGGCCTCCCCGGCACGTCCATCCCCCATTGGGCCCCTGGGAGGCAAAGCTCTGAAAGGGTGCTGTCATGGAGAAGGTTCCAACCCACCCAGGTGTGGAGCTGGGCTGGGAGGGGCTTCCCGACCAATCTGCTACTGAAGGCAGAGCAGCAGGGCTGTGGTCTTTGTGAAGCAGGACGCCTCCAGAGCTGCAGCCCCACTCCGTGCCTCCCAGCGGGCGGGTGCACCTCCCTGATGGGGGAGCCATGGCCACCATGCCCAGATCTCCCAGGCGCCCCCTGCCCGTCCGGCGGCCGCGATAGGGGACAGCCCGTCCTCCCCACCCAGGACGCCCGGTAGGGTCACCTCCTGGATGAAGTACTTGGGCCGCCAGGGCGTGCGGAGGTTCTCCCGCTTCCGCTCCTCCGCGCGCTGCTTCTCCTCCAGCCGCCGCTTTTGCTCGGTGGCGGCGTCGATGTCCCCCAGCCGCAAGCATCGGGTCACCTCCTGCCAGAGGTTCCTGGGAGCGGGGGTCATTGGGGACAGGAAACAGTCAGGCAGGGCCAGCAGCCTGAGGCCTGCGGTCCTGGGCAAGGAAGGGCCTGAGCCAAGGATGCTGGGCTGCGGGGCGGGAGGGGGTGAGCAGCTCACCTCCACAGGCCCAGGGCCCCACCTGCACCCAGATCTGAATCCCCTCTCGCCTCCGGGCTCTGAGCGTCAAGACCAATCTAGGGAAGACTGGAGCAATCAAACTGCTCCTACAGACAAAATCTACAGCAGACCCTGCCACGGGGCACTCACCACATTCCTAAACATTTTACATATGGACTAACTCATCTCATCAACACAACACCCCAGGGATATAGATGCGATACTATCACCCCATTGTAAAGGGGAGAAAAACAGATCCACATAAAGTGAAGTGACCTGCCCGAGGTCAGCAAGCTGATGGATGTGAACAGTGGCTGCTCTCCCACCGGGATCCCCGTATTAGGAGTTACAGACACTGGGGGATCCGTCACCTCCCCATGTCCACACACAAAGTTAGACATACTCATTCATTCACTCACTCACTCACTCACTCCTTCGTTCACTGGAGAAGGCGGCAGCTTCCCTCCTCAGGAAGCCGGGGTGCCCCCTCCAGTCCCACTCTGTGCTGGAGGGGGAGGACCAGCACTGAGGTGAAGGGGGGACACTTCCTCACTTCAGCACATCAGGACCAGTCGGGATTCTGCACGAGGGAACCAGCGGACTTCTCCGCAGCGATCACCAGCACCCCTACCCCCACCCCCGGCTTTGGGGACATGATGTCCCTGCAGCTGGGGCCGAGCAGACGCTCCCTGTTAGATCCTGGGCCAGGAGCCCGCAGGGGAGTGGCCAGTGCATCCAGGACAGCAGCCCTCCTGTGGGACCCGAGCCCAGGAACCGATGCGGCCCGGGCTCTGGCTGCAAGGCCAGCCTGCCCACCGCCGCCCAGCACCCCACCATGCAGAGGGTACAGTGGCACCCTGGCTCCTAACTTACACAGGAGAAACCTCTGGAAGGTGGGAGAAAGCCAGGTCCTACCAGCCTCACAGCGCTTGCTCTTTCTACCGTGCCCTGATAGCTGACTTAAGAGGGGGAAAAGATGGCCTAAAACAGGAAAGGAAGGTGGGGAAGGAGACAGGGAGGGCTGGGTGCCGGGTCAAATCAGTCTTTGCCATCACCTGAACCCTCAACACACACCCGGCGCTGAGGGAAGGACTGGGTGCCCGGGCATCCAGGGTCGGGGTGCTCTCAGGGCAGGACCTCCCCTGATAAGGCCCATCATAAAATAGTGGCCCCAAATTTAGAGGGTAGAGGGCGCCAGGGACTGCAGATGGGGTGGTGAGCAAAGAACCGGCCCACAGGTCAAGGGCTCTGCCCAGACACCCACAGGGTCCAACCAAGAGCCCCCTGGAGGGGCTCTGCTTCGGAAGGCTCTGAACTTCAGGACAAAGGGAAAAGCAGAAAAGCCTTCAGGGCGGAGAGGGCGGGGGCAAGTCGGCAAGAAAAGCAAAAAGGAAGCCCAGGGGAGCCTTTGCTAGAAGCGGAGGTCCCGGTGGCCAAGGGCCAGGTGGTGGCTAGGCCGGGTGTGGCCAGCATCGCTGCGTGGAAGGCTCCAGCCCGAGCAGGATGCCTGCGCCGGCCGGGCTCTAAGCATCGCGAGCACATTGACAGCAGTGGGCCGACGTAAGAGCAGCTTCACTCTCCCCTTAATGGGGCAGGGGTTCCCCTGCACAGGGGCTGGTGGGGGCCGGGCCACTAGGTGGGCCCTCCTTCACCTCCTCAGGTGAGGCCTGGCACAGGTGACTGGGCTCAGGTGCTCTGAGTGGCAGGCGCTACACCTCAAGGCCATTCCCGCCTCAGGGAACAAGGTGGGCTGCTGGGTTTGTCAACAGCCCAGGTCCAGGTTCCAGTGAAGTCCACGTATGCCAGACGAGAAGAGGCGATACGCCCCTCTCTCTGGTTCCAGACTCCATCCTCTATCCATCCCACTCCCAGCAAGGCTTAATGAGGAGCAGCTAACCTACTCAACAGTCTTGGAAGAACAGCTCAAAGGAATCATAGTTTTGTTCTCAACAGCCATACCAGAAACAAGCGGTGCTGTGACAGCAACCACAGGGCCCCTGATTCTGGGGAGGTGTCGTCAGAGGCCAGGGGAGGGATTCCTTCCTGTCACAGCCCAAAGGGCTGGGTTCACGCCCTCCATTTGGACTCAGAGAAGGTTACACTCTGATCAACAAGAACGAGTGGACTAATCCTACCACAAAGCCAAGTTTCCAGGACACTGCAGCCCTCTTTCTATTAAACTCGGTGATAATGTATAATTTATACACCCTGGTATCCCTGCTTTGTTTCCACATAAAAAGCACCTTTCCAATTTCATTACAAACTCTTCTTGTAATGGCAAACCCTTTCAGAGAATCATCTGTAATTTCACTTTAACCCTATATCCTCTTTCTACAGATCAGCATGCCTTTAGATAAGAGCGGGGGCCAGCAAACGTTCTCTGTAAAGGGCCAGAGAGTAAACGTTTTAGGCTCTGCAGGCATTTGGTCTCAGTCGCAACTGTTTCACTGCTATTGTAGCCAGAGGGCAGCTGCAAACAAGATACAAACAAAAGGACGCAGCTGTGTTCCTGTAAAATTTTACAAAAATCAGCCAGAGATGGGATCTGGCCCATGGGCCGTAGCTGGCTGACCTCCTGGATTAAAAAATTAAAATGGCATATTTCCAGAAGATTCTGCTTCTGTACCTGCATAAACATCACTTTAAGTGGCTTGCGGGATATTCATATGATAGAGTGAATTCTCCATAATTCACTTAACTGTTTTCCAGTTGTTGCACGGTTAGATGGTTTCTTTTTCTTCCTTTTGTTTATCTTTTAGCTTTTTTTTTTAAATACCCAAATTTCATATTTAAAACCTTTTGTGAATTGAAGAATTTTCCCTTAGATGAGATTCCCAGAAATGGACTACAAGAGGTGAACTCACAAATTTAAAGCTACTGATCCAAACAGCTAACCTGCATACCTTCCTACCGGAAGCACAGGGCATAGAGTGTTAATTTTATCACAGCCTTGCAGGCACTGAATTTTTTTGAATTATGTTGCTAATCTGGTAAGAAAAAAAAAAGTATCTCATTGTTTTGCTGCACAGTTCTTTGATTACTAGCATCTCTCTGTATTTAACTTTGCAATTAAGTAACAGACCCACAGAGTTGACAGACTCTTTTAGGACAGGCATTAAAGTCTGGGCGGGCTGTCTTCACACTCCACCCCATGACTGCAGAGCAACTAAACAAAGGATCTACACCTAAGTGACATACAGAGGACAATTAAAGTTTCCAAAGGAATTAGAATGCGATTCCTGGCCCCTTTGCATTGGGCTTCCTCTCTGCCCCTTGGGTTAAGTGCTGAGGACAACAAAGCTTGGAGAGGAACACATGGCCTGGTCCCCACCTGGACTCCATGGGGCCCTGCTTCTCCAGGGGTCGGATCTTCTTGGGGTACACTGGCAGCATGGTCGTGTCAATGACCTTGGTCTCCCCATTGTTGTAGGTGAACTCTAGGGTCCCATTCCACTCCCCGTGGGCTTTGCACACAATGGTGTTGGTCGGGTTGTGCTTCACTTCTGCTGTGACCCTGAATTAATGAAGCATCGAATAAACATGCTTTGCAAGATTATTAGAACAGAGACCGACTTCAAAAGGCATCCTCACATGTAGAGATTTTTTTTATGCGGTTGCTTTTTGCTCTTTTGCTCAAAGACTAGCTCTTAAGATGTGATCTAATATCCTTGAGCAGAAAAAAGCATCAGTGGGAAAACAGATAGGATCTGAATAAAGTCTGTAGATTAGTTCACAGGAATGCAGCAATGTTAATTTCTTAGTTTTTTTTCAGTTGAAGTATAGTTAATTTACAATGTTGTGTTAGTTTCAAATATACAGCAAAGTGATTCAGTTACACACACACACACACACACACATATACACATATACTTTTTAAGATTCTTTTCCCTTATAGGTTATTACAAGGTATTGAACATAGTTCCCTGTGCTATACAGTAGGGTCCTTGTTGGTTACCTATTTTATATATAGTAGTGTGTATATGTCCATCCCAAAGTCCTAATTTATCCCCCCAATTTCTTAGTTTTTTTCAATTAATATTGTTTTACTGATTTTTGACAATAAATTAGATAGGCGGTTGAAAATTATACATGTTTTACACTATATACTGTGATTTGTTTAGTTGAATTTCATCAATTTCTTAGTTTTGATAAAAACGCCAAGGTTTTATAAGATGTTATTATTGGGGTGGAAATCACAAAACTCAGTGAAAACAAAATATAAATATCAATTAAGTCTATCTGGTCTATTGTGTCATTTAAAGTAGAACTAACTACCATATGACCCAGCCATCCCACTACTGGGCATATACCCTGAGAAAACCATAATTAAAAAAGACACATGTACCCCAATGTTCACTGCAGCACTATTTACAATAGCCAGGACATGAAAGCAACCTAAGTGTCCATCGACAGATGAATGGATAAAGAAGATGTGGCACATATATACAATGAATATTAGCCATAAAAAGAAATGAAATTGGGTCACTTGTAGAGACGTGGATGGACCCAGAGACTGTCATACCGAGTGAAGTAAGTCAGAAAGAGAAGAACAAATATCGTATATTAACGCACATATGTGGGATCTAGAAAAATGGTACAGATGAACCTATTTGTAGGGCAGGAATAGAAAGGCAGACATAGGGAACGGATGTGTGGACATGGGATGCGGGGGGCGAAGGGGAGGGTGGGATGAATTGGGAAATTAGGTTTGACATAAATACACTACAACATGTGTAAAATAGATAGTGGGAAGCTGCTATATAGCACAGGGAGCTCAGCGCAGTGCTGCGATGGCCTAGATGGGTGGGAGGGGGGATGGGGGAGGGGAGGGGGAGGGGGATGGGGGAGGGAGGTCCAAGAGGGAGGGGATATATGTATACATATAGCTGATTCACTTCACTGTACAGCAGAAACTAACACAAGATTGTAAAGCAATTATACTCCAATAAAAAATGTATATAAAATTAAAAAATACATATATATATATACCCTTCTCCTCCCTCAAATAGCAACTAATAGTGTACATTTCAACCACCAAAAGAGTGTGAAAGTCTAGGGGGAACTTTTCGATCACTAAACAAGGTCGAACCCCTCCAGCCTGGCTTCACAAGGGCCCCTGGTGGTGATGTGTGGCCCTTTGCCTCAACCACCCGGCCCGGGGGCTCCCGGTCTCAGCTCTGGGTGAAGGCAGAGCCCACCTCCCTCTCCCCAGGAGCCCGCTGTAGGCAGAGTAACACAGCAGAAACGGGGGTGGAGAAGCCCGGGGCCTCTTTTTCTAATGGCCAAGCTTGGGATGAATTTGGTGTTTTCAGTCCCAGGTCTGGAATTTTTCTCCCTGAGCCTGAACACCTCCGGGAGCCCAGGCGGCATCAGGAATCCTCCCAGCGGCACACAGCGGAAGGGTATCCGTGCTGTGCTGGTAACGCTTTAACAACGGGCTCGCCAGGAGGGAAAATGCCTGGTTTACAGCTTTTGCCAGTTTCTGTGCTGCCCCACCCACAGCGGATCTCAAGCTACCACTGGGGCATGAGGGGCCGCGGAACTGGGGAGAAACGTGCATAATCAGCTCTTGGGGGCTGGTATGTTTGGCTCCAAAACGGCCACTGAAGGTGCCTACTTTCCAGAGGACACTCCAGCACCCCACGTGAACGCCATCCAGAAAAACTTCCCAAGAAAAAGGTCAAAGATGGGGGCTTGCTTATTATCCAGCGATCTGCTCCAAAGGGGGAAATTTATAATTAGAGCCATAAAAACGAGGTGATGCTCCCCTCAAACAGCGGGCCTCTCCTTCTGTTTCTTAGGACTGCTTCCCAGCTTCCAAAAGGAGAGAAACGGTCCTGCTCTCATAGATGCAGGATTCGGGATGTTGCATGGAGCTCACAGAACAACTCCATCAGTGCAGGTCAGGCCTCGGGCCTCGGGAGCGAGAGGTTACAATAAAGCCAGAAGCCCTTTGTTCTCTGGGGCATGTTCCACCCACACATCGTCAGACTGGGGAGGGTTCAAGACGCTGCCCAGTGAGACATGTCATCTGAAACAGATCTGTTAACTTGATCTTGATTTTTCAACTCATCCCACGGCTGGAACCCAGTCTTCTGATGCAGACAAGAAACCTGGGGCATCGTGATCGCACAGAGACGGAGTCTCCCTAGTCCCTCCTACCTGTGGACCTTCCCCCCGTAGAAAGGCTTTGTGTGGAAGATCACTGTCGCTGAGTACCCGGTCTTGGCGCAGGTGATGCTGACTTTTCCTCCGAGCTCCACCCAAGGGATGGTGAGGATGGACCGGGCGTAGGCACTGGGCAGGGTGAACACATACTCCTCCCCATGCTCCAGGAGCCGCAGCACACCTGAGGAAGACAGGAGGGAACGGTTAGGCTCGCACACGAGGAAAGCGCAGCTGGTGAAACCGAGGAGGACCCTGAGGGGCTCCCGGGCACCGAGGCCTTTTTGTCTTCCATTTCTTGTAGTCTCCATGACCTTCCCTGAGGTCCAAAGGGCAGATTGCAACAGTTGCTAATCAAGGGAGGAGCAGCCAAAAAACCACCTGAGGCAAAAGATTAAAGGGACCAGAGAAGCTCATCAAGATTAGGAGACATGGGCTTCCCTGGTGGCGCAGTGGTCGAGGGTCGCCTGCCGATGCAGGGGACACGGGTTCGTGCCCCGGTCCGGGAAGATCCCACATGCCGCGGAGCGGCTGGGCCTGTGAGCCATGGCCGCTGAGCCTGAGCGTCCCGAGCCTGTGCTCCGCAACGGGAGAGGCCACAGCAGTGAGAGGCCCGCATGACGCAAAAAAAAAAAAAAAAAAAGATTAGGAGACCCTGCACACACCCTAATCTTGTCAGCAACCCCACCCTTGAACCATTGCTATAAAACTCATCAAATTCTCCCCAGTTGGGACACACAGTTTTCAAGGGCAGGAGCCCACTGTGTCCCCCTTTGCCTGGCAAAGCAATAAAGCTATCCTTTTCTACTTCACCCAAAACTATGTCTCCGAGATTCGATTCAGTACCGGTGCACAGAGAAGCTGAGCTCTGGGCATCACTGGGGACCAGAAGACGCAAAGATGAGAAACCAAACACGCTCCTGCAACAGACGTCACGCCTCCCACCTCCGCAAAGGCCGGCCACCCACGTGCCATTTATCTATTCGCTGCATGTCTACTGCGTGAGGGATGCTGAGAACACATGGTGAGCAAGACAGACCCGCTCTCTGCCCTCAAGGAGCCAAAGAGAAAGGTGGGCGTGCATGAAGCACTCGCAAACACAAAACTGTGACTGTGATGGGGTGGGAGGGGGAGGTGTCCGGGGCCTCCAGCAGCAGGAGCTGAGCTGGGAAGGGAGGCTTCCCGGTGGAAGGGACACTCGAGCTGGCTAAGAGTTGAGTTGGGGAAGAGGGGAGGGAAAGTAGAAGCAGGGGGAGGCATATGCAAAGGCCCTGTGGTGGGAAGGAGCCGGGTGAGCACGGGGGTCTGAGAAAAGGGCCCCAGGGAAGAAAGGGAAGTGGTGGGTATAGGTACGGAGGCTGCCCAGGTCTACAGGGGCCAGGCCTCGTCTTTCAACTTCGAAAAAGCCTGTTAAGGAGCTCTACCTTTATCCTGAGAGCAGCAGAGACAACCTCAAAGGTTCTCAGGAAGTTACAAAGCAGAGTGCACAGCTGCTGTCACCACCCGGGGGCACCCACCCCTCGATCAGAGGTTCTCCAGGCTGGGAGCCAAGTACTAGTCTTGGAGAGATCTGATCCTCTTGAAACAATGCAAAATGACATGGGCTTGTCTCTTTTTCTAGGGAAAGGAGCCACAGTTTTGAACAAGTTCTCAAAGGCTGCCGTGAACTACCCCGACAGGCGCCATCTCCCGGGGCTGCTGTACAGCTGGTCCACTGACACCCAGCCCCTGCTCTGGCCTCTCCGGTCGGGCACCCACAGGGCCCCCTCTACTGAGGGCAGCACCTCCTGGGCTGGCAGAGGCCTGGGAACCAGCACGCCTGGCTCGCTGAGGTTTGCTCTGTGTGAGGGGCCTTCTCGGCCTCCCACCCCGCACTGGGGCTTCACTCCCTGTAGAAAAGCCCTCCCAGCTCTATTCCTGCCCATTCTGGGCCTGCAATGGTCAAGCGCAGCAAGAGCCTCAGGAAGGTCAGTTCTGTCCTTCGGCCGGAACTATGTGACTGGAGGTGTCAGTGATGTCCCCTCCCTGGGCCTCTGGTTCCTCCACTGGAAGGAGCGAGGAGGGGGCTCCATGTGCCCTGGGGGACCCTTCCTGGCCACCCAGCACTTCCAGGGGCTTCACATGCAGTGTCTTCTGTGAGCTTCACAACTACTCAACACAGCATTAATTATTATCATTTTTAAATGAGGAGGTGGAAACGGAAACTCAGAGGGGTTAAGTAATTTGACTGGTCGGTACTTCTCTCTGAGGCTAGATAAGCATCTCAATCAATAGAGCTAGATTACTCAGCACTAAAAAAGAATGAAATAATGCCATCTGCAGCAACATGGATAGACCTAGAGATTATCATACTAAGTGAAGTCAGACAAAGAAAGGCAAATACCATATGAAATCACTTATATGTGGAATCTAAAATTTGACACAAATGAACTTATCTATGAAACAGATTCACAGACATAGAGAACAGACTTGTGGTTGCCAAGGGGGAGGGAATGGAGAGGGAGTTTGGGGTTAGCAGATGCAAACTATTACATATAGGATGGATAAACAACAAGGTCCTACTGTATAGCACGGGGAACTATATTCAACATCCTGTAATAAACCATAATGGAAAAGAATATGGAAAAGAATGTATACCTACACACACACGCACACACACACACACATACGTATAACTGAGTCACTTTGTTGTATAGCAGAAATTAACACAACACTGTAAATCAGCTACACTTCAATAAAATTAAAATAAATTTTAAAAAATCAATCAATCAACAGAGATAGAATCTGCCCAGCAGAGAGACAGTGTACGTGTGTGTGTCCCTTTCAGCCCTGGGGAGCTCGCCAGGAGAGTCTGGGGAGAGGGGACTAAAGGTACAAAGGGATCACGAATGCTGAGTTTCCAAAGTCAATATGAAGATGTACTCAGGAGTCACTCAATTTACCCTTAAGAACTCCTTGCATCGCCCATGAGCTACAGTTTTTGGAACAAACCAGGCTTGTCCAGAACCCGCAACCTCACCCCCAGGTAAGTCCAGCAAAGTTACACCTGCTGACCCCCAGACACAGGAGGCTGGTGTGGAAACCCCAGGTGACGGGCCCATGTGCATCTGGGAGTTGTGACCTCCCCCAGGGAGGCGGGATGCTCACACATGGGCACAGGCAGGAGAGAAGATCCCCCCCCCAAGAAAAAGCAGACTCAGGTCACTCACAATCACGTGGGCAGGACTGGGGGGCAGAGATCGCAGCAACATTTAAATCTCTCTCCCTAACCAGGAAGAGAATTGAATACATGTAACATAAATGCACAGACAACATGGCTCCACTACACCAAATACACTGAATATCAGAGCACATTGACTTCTCCCCACCTCCCCACTCGCCAGAGCTCTCAATGAAATTACACCATCTTCCCCAAAACCAAGCCTTGGGCCACGGAACACCCTCCCTCTGTCACTTATCCCTCCCCACAGCTCAGGGGGCAGAGCTGCCCCAGGTGACCGCTGAGGCCCGTCCTGTGATGCACAAGGGTGGACCTGTGTCTGCAAGGAGGATGCAACACCAATGTGTCGCTTCTTACAGCCTGTGCTCAGGACCCTGGAAGAAGAATGGCCAGGCCTGGTATACTTTTTGTTTCCAAGCGTACTTTGTGTCTTTCCTAGAACTAGGCTGCTAAGAAGAGAGTGAAGCGGGTGGTAAGTTCATGCCGAACAGGTCTGACACCAACAGTGAAGAGAAACGGGAAGTGGAAGTTGGAAAGAGGGAGGCTCCAGCAGACTCCCCACCCCCACCCCGCCCCAGTTCTACTCGCAAGCCTCCGGTTCCCTGAGTGCCAGCTGCATCCTCATAGCCTCAGGGCCTGTGGCAGCGGGAGGGGCCCTGAGACCCTGAGGAGGAGGCTGCCGGTCCCTCTGTCACCTGCCTTCAAGGGCCCAGAGAAGGCAGCTCTCTGTCCCCCATCCTCACCCTCCATGTTGATGGACTATGTGGCAGTAAAGTCCTCCCAGGGGCCCAAATGTCCCCTGACAGCACTGCCCCACCCCCGATGTCTACGATGTCCCCCTCTGCTGTCAACCTTTCCAGCCTTTGACCTGCCATACTTTGGGGACCCCCACCCATTTGCACATCCTGCGGTGGCCTCTCTCCGCGGGCCAGGACCACGCGACAGCCACGAGCGCCACGTGCTGAGTCTTCCTGGTCTCATTCATGAATATAAACTTGGTAAGGTAGGACCATACCACTGATATTTTCTTTAGAGCATGCTTACCTGGAGCATATGCCACCATTTTTTAAAAGCCCTAGATGAGATCTCAGAGGATCATGCCAACTCCTCCGTCCCTCGCCAGCCTGGTGACCTTAAGTTCTCTGCCCCTCAGCTGCCTCATCCGTGATGCAGGGATAACGGTACCCACACCTCACGGGGCTGTAAAAAAGGCAACACTGAAACTCAGCTAAGGGCACGCAGCCTGCTACACCGCTGGAATCCTGATCACACCCCCATCTCTTGGCAGGTGAATTCTTAGCAGTGGTACTTCCACTTGGGAACAAAGAAGAAATCACAAAATCTGCTGATGGCGGATGCACATAGCGGGTGGGGAGGCATCCTCCTCCCGCTCATCTTCAGAAAAACCTCTTCCAAACCAAGGTGAAACTTCCCGCAAGTCCACAGAAATCAGAAAAGTGAGCCCCAGAGCAAGGCTGGTTTAAAGCACCGGCAAGACCACACCCCCAGGCTCTTTTCTGAAAATCCATAAATGTGTGCTCACTCATTAAATCACCGGCAATTATGCCTTCCCAGGACTCTTTTTTTCAAGATTGCATACAAAAATCTGTCCCTAATAATGAATAAAAGACTATATTAAAACTAGACTTGCAAACGGGCTCACAAGTGAAAGCTCCTTTTTAATTAGCCTAATTGCTGAGAGAAGCTGAAAAACACTGAATAATCCATCTTTCCAGGACATAGCTAGTCCTCAAGCTGGGAGATTTTTGCTTTAAATCCCACAAATTGATTTATCAATAAACATAAGGCCAAGCATTAAGATTTTCAAACTGATAAATTTAAAATAACTCTGAGGAACCAAAATATTCCGACAGGGCGTTGACTCTGGAAAGAAAGCACAGAATCACGGAAAGCAACTCCGGGGAGCTGGTCTTCAGGGCCCACAGGGCTGGCATTCATGGGCAAACGGGTCCCTGCCCATCCTCACAGACCCAATTCAGAGGCTGTGCCATTTACTGGGCGCTGGTCTGGAGTTCTGGCGGGGAGGGGTTTCAAGAGAAGCTGGATGAGCGGTGAGGGTGGGTACCAAGCAGAGGTGCCTCTGCTTCCATCCACGGATGGATGTCATCTCGGGGTTGGCTCAACAGTGTCACGCTTAGGGACTTTCAGTGTCAGAGCTGAGGGACCATTCCGGGGAGGTCTCTGAGCTACAACCTCGGGGAATTCAAGGCATAACGAAGCACTTGATAATGGCATTTTATAGCCAAATAGGCCACAGCCTTAGGGCAATCATTTAAAACGTAAGTCCATGTATTTACATACAAAATTTCAAGTGGACCCATCTAATCTTTAAAATTAAGGGTTGGAGGGACTTCCCTGTCAGTCCAGTGGTTAAGACTCATCGCTTCCAATGCAGGGGGCGCGGGTTTGATCCCTGGCTGGGAAACTAAGATCCTGCGAGCCGCACGGCAGCCAAAAGTTAAAAAAAAGAAAAGAAAAGAAAAAATGAAAGGTGGGGAAAAAATGTCACTTCGTGCCCTATCAACAAATTCATGGAAGTTGCTGGATCAGTGCAGGGAATGGAGTGAGGAAGGAAAAGCATCCCACCTCCCCCACCCGCCCTCCCCATAAGCCATCCCCCAAAGGAGCCCTGAGGACAGGAACCAGAACCTTTGGCTTTGAAGTCTGGGGATTCTTAGAAGCATTTTGTGTGAAAAATCAGAAAAATTGTGTGTTACAGAGCTCACATTTAATTAATATGAAAGAAAGGGGGACGTAGCTACTGAAAGGACTGAGACAAACTTAAAGCCTCACAAGAATGAGAGACGGTCCCCTGACCCTCTCCAGGCCTGTTGACAGCAGGAATACATGGGGGTGGGGGGTGGCCAGGAAGGGGCCTTCCACGGTCTCTCTCCAGAGTCTTCCTTCTGCTTTCTTCACTGAGGAGTTCTAAGTAGAATTTTCCAGCAGGGAGAAGTGAGGGCAGCAAATCCCAGCTCCGCTCCAGGGATGCTACAGCTGAGGGTCTCAGCAGAGGGTGTTACGTGGTGTCCCACACACGCACAGCCTTAAGAGTCTGTCCAGGGCTGTGCAGAGTGAATGAAGGCTGCAACCCCTACCGGCTGCCTGGAAGGAACAGGGCCGCCGAGCCCCGAACATCAGAGGCCGACCCTTCACGTGACACAGACACGCAACACATACAAGTCTCCAGGCTCTACATGACAAGCTTTAACCTCAGCTGGGACCTCACCCAGAACTCTGGCCTGTAGAGACACTGTTTGCTCAAGCCCCCCTCTCAAATGTCTAAACCCCAACACAACCTAACTGGGCTCCTGTGCTCTCTCTCCAAACTAATCCCCTCTTCAGTCTTCCCCACCTTAGTTAATGGCTATTCCATCCTTCTAGTTGCTCAGGTCAAAAGCCTGGTGTCACCTTTCTCTCATACCTCACATCCAATCCAGATGTGTCCAATGAGGGGTTAATATCCAAAATATACAAAGAACTCATACAACTCAACATCAAAAAAAACCAGACAGCCCGATTGAAAAATAGGCAGAGGACCTGAATAGACATTTTTCCAAGGCAGACATACAGATGGCCAAGAGGCACATGAAAAGATGCTCAACGTCACGAATCATCGGGGAAATACAAATCAAAACCACAATGATGTATCACCTCACACCTGTCAGAATGGCCATCATCAAAAAGATCACAGATAACAAACGGTGGCGAGGATGTGGAGAAAAGGGAACCCTCCTACACTGTTGGTAGGATGTAAATTGTTGCAGCCACTATGGAAAACAGTATGGAGGTTCCCAAAAAACTAAAAATAGATCCACCATACAATCCAGCAATTCCACTTCTGGGTATTTATCCAGAGAAAATGAAAACACTAATTAAAAGAGACATAGCAGCCTATGAACCCTATGTTCATAGCAGCCTTATTTATAATAACCAAGATATGGAAACAATCTAAGTGCCCATCAACAGACAAATGGATAAAGAAATTGTGGTATAAACATACCATGAAATATTATTCAATCATAAAAATGAATGAAATTCTGCCATTTGTGACAACAGGGATGGACCTAGAAGGTATTATGCTAAGTGAAATAAGTCAGAGAAAGACAAATGCTGTACGATTTCACTTATAGGTGGAATCTAAAATGAATGAACAAACAGAACAGAACAGAAACAGAGTCATAGATTCACAGAACAAACAGGTGGTTGCCAGAGGGGAGAAGGGAAATAGATGAGGGAGATTAAGAGGTACATACTTCCAGTTGCAAAATAAATGAGTCATGGGTATGCAGTGCACAACGTAGGGAATAGCGTCAATGATTATGTAATATCTTAAAAAAAAAAAAAAAAAAAAGCTTTGGCATCACCTTTCACTCATACCCCACATCTGATCTCTCCACTTCAGAATTCATCCAGATTCCCACCCTGTGTTACCTCCGCACCATTCTTGCCCTGGTTCAAGCCACTATTGCCTTTTGCCTGGATTATTATCATAATCTCCTAACTGGTCTCCTTGCGTCGCCTTCCCCCTCTTATGGTCTAGTTTCAACAAGCAGCTGGAACAATCTTGCTAAACCAAAAGTCAGATCATAATACTCTTCTGTTCAAAGCCTGCAAAGACTTGGCAGCTCACTTAGTGGGATAGCCAACACCCCTGCCAGTGGCCCCCCGAGGCCCCACGTGACCCGGACTCAGTCACCTCTCCGACGGCATCTTCTCCCTCCCACCTCCCTTCTCCCGGCTCCAGCCACATAGGCTTCCAGTCTCAGATCGGCATGCAGGGATGCCCCTGCCTCTGGCCCCTCTGCCTCTGGCCTTGTTCTCTCCACCAAGACACACTCCCCAGGTATCGACAAAGCCTGTCCTTCATCACCTACTTGGGTCCTTCATCACCCCCTGGGTCTTTGCTCAACTGTCACCTTCTCGGTGACGTCTTCCCAGCCGCCACCCCAACCCATTCCAAAGTCCCACTGCTCTCTCCCCACCATTCCTAGATCCTTTATTTTATTCCGAGGTCCCTTCCCACCTTAATTTTTTTCCATAGAACTTAACAACTTCCAAAGCACTACACAATTGTATTTCCCCAGCAGAAGAGAGAGCTCTGTGAGAACAGAGATTCTTCTGTCTGTTTTGCTCATTCAAGTACCCATGGCTCCCAAGACAGTGGCTGGCAACCAGTAGGCGCTCAGTAAGAGCATGCTATGTCAATGAAAGGTGTTCTCATCTCCTGGGGTTTGGAAAGGGCTTCCAAGGAGCTGTGTATGCCCTGAAACTGAAAGCCAAATTCTGTGCTGGATTTTTCTTTTTCCTGAGAGTCTACAGCCAGAATCTCACGGGGATTTATGACTCAAAAGAAGTTGAAGAACCACAAACACAGGTTCCTGAATTTGACAAGGATGATGAGAGTTTCCCTCATACAATGAATAACCTTCATTCACAGCTATCTGCTAATAGAGAAACGTGTGATCCACGAGTGGTCTGATTATACTGGGTTTTCCCTTCAGAACTGCAAGCCCAGCTTCCAGAGATTTGCCTTGGGAATTATTTATGAGCAGATTTTGAATAGGCAGCACTATGATCTTCATTGTTTGTGAGCCAGAAACTGGTGAGAATGAAGAAAAATGTGTTTTCATAGATTTGAAGCCAACTCTAATATTCATGCAGAGCTGGAAAGAAAAGGATCTCTAAGGCGGCTCACACACGAGTAGCAGGTGAAGATCCAGGTGGGCAGCCTCAGAGGCAAACAGCTGCATCCCACTTACCCCATCACCTCGGCCGCTTTGGGAAATGACCAGAACCTGGTTCCCAAATAGCAAAACCCATCCATATTTCCAAGCCGCCCACTTACTCCCAATTCCGTAACGAAATAAAAACAAAGGCCTCCACACACAAAACCTCAAGTGCCCATCAGGTACACAAATGTCCCTTGGTCAGAGCCCAACTCCACCCAGCGATTTCGCTTACCTTCCCCGATCATTGAGACCCCCACGGACATGCCCATGAACTTGCTTTTGGTCCATACGTGAGTGTTGATGCACAGCCTCTTCTCCTTGCACTCACAGTAGAAGCAGGAGATGGGCGGGTGGTGGGACACCTGCTCGGCCACGAACCGCATTTTGTAGTTCTCGGAAGGGTCGTTGGCCATCGGGTGTTCATGGTCGGAGGGAGAAGGGGCGGCAGTCCTCTTGGGCTTGACCCTGTCCTTGGGAACCTCCCAGGAGCAGTGGAACGTCTCGCCGATGATGGGGTTGTAGGGTTTCTTGGCCAGGGTGCCCTTGCGGCCCTCGTGGAAGGCGGTGAGGTAATATTCCACGAAGCCGATGACCCTGTCCTGTGGCGTGGCCCCTGCGGTGACAGCCAGCAGCAGGTCTGGGTGTGCCAGGAAGTCTGCATACATCTCCAGCAAGGACCGCTTCTCGAGAATGAACGTGGGAAGCACCACCTGTGGCCAGAGGAGACAAAGTCAGACAGCAAGGCCTATGGGTGCAGGAGAAAGCTGGAAAGGAAAAAAGCAAGGCTGCAACCCCTGTCAAGCGAGGTCCTAAGGGCGGGCACCAGGGACCAGTCCCTCTGATTTGCACACACGTGACAAATCAGAGCAAAGAACATCCAAGGAATCGGAAGCGGCTGCAGCGGTGGCATCAACGCTAACCCAGCTTCACGGATTAGACTGCCCTGAGCCATTTTCCTGGGCTGAAACAACAGCCTCTGTCCCTCCGTCCATGGCCAGTGCCCTGCTAACAGGCAGCCCTCTTTCACACCCCATCATTCAGAGACGTGAAGAAAATAGCTCCAAAGGGCTTTTTCGTATTCTTCCTACCATCAGGCACAACCAAGGGGGATGCTCAGTGTGTTCCCACAAACACGGATACTGGGGCTCGTTGGTGCTGCATCAAAGGGGGGCCCAGGTAGAGCAGGACCCACCACTAAGAACATCTGTGTGGAGATCTCTGTAGGAAGAGCAGCGCATAAACCCTCACGGGATCAGGGCAGGGAAGGAATGTGGAAAGGGCCCGACACATGTCTCCGGAGGCAAGGCCAGCTAGCGGGCAGTGTCCACAGTGGCTGCCACGGAGAAAAGGGGCCATGGGTAGAGGCTGCCCCCTAGGCTGGGCCAGAAGAAATGAGCAGAAGTTACAAAGAAGTAGGCTGGTACTTAATACTGAAGCTTCTGGCAAATGGACTGGTACAGGGGCCATCCCCTCGGTGTGTCATTGGCCCCATTACTGAAGACAGGGAGACACTTGGATGCTCTGTCAGGCGCTAAGGGACTCCTCGTTGGTCCAAAGTGGATCCAAGTGGTCCCTCAGGCACCATACAACCCAAGTGCCTAGAACCCAAGGATTAGGTCACTTAAAGCAAATGATGGACTTCTGGGAAGCTGGGAAGCCCTCACCATCCCTGATATGCTATCACCCCCTCAGTGATCTGAAGACGTATTAGCATTCCACCCCTCGGCTGCAAGACAAGCTTGCGTTGACCTGGAGCGTCTCACTCTGCTTCTCATGGTGGCAGTCACGGGGTTCTGAAGCTGGAAGCCCAGCCCTGACCCGCTGGCTCCCCCTTGAACAGCCGGGTGAGGGGAGGGGTTGACCGAGGTCACGCAACTGGTTTACACTCTTCCCTACATGGCCAAGTCTGTCCTCTGTCACATCATAGGCCCCAACTCCCACAAAAGCACTGCTAATCGATAATACCACACACAGATCTGTGACCTGGCCCCCACTTCAGCTGGGACCTTTCCTAGGGAAAGATGGAGATACCGTGGAAGTGAGGTGTCCCGACAGACAGGTAGACATGAGAGCAGCAAAGCACACAGATTTCAGAGGAAACTGGGGGAAGCCCAGCCCGCTGGGGAGGTGAGGTTGGTACCCCTTCTAATGCTTTTCTGTCCCACTTGAAAACTATGTCAGAGGACAATTCACCCTCGCTAAGTCGAAAAGCAGCCAGATGTAAAATGAGCATGTAAGACAACCCAAGTATCACAGCAACACTCCACATTTAACATGTCTCTCTGGGAGACAGAAGTGAGTGATTTCTACATTCCTTCTGAGTATCTTTCTGCTTTACTCTTGTAATAAACTAGAAGAAGAAACATTATTTAAAACACAACTATGCAAATTAATGGAGATTTCCTAAGTTTCTTTCAGCCACAACTTGACAAACTTGAGCATCTGGCAGCCTGAGGATCTGAGATGGCCGGGAAAAGTGCATCCTGGCTCAGAACCGCCTTCAGACGCCACTGCTATGACCTCCTACGTCTCTGCGTGGGAACAGGTCAAGTTCAGCTGCCATCCCCGTGCCCTGTGAGGCCTGCCCTTCTCATGAGGCTCACAGGGGCCCAGCTGTGTCTCCCATGCCTGCCCCCCACAGAGCCACTCAAGGTCCCCCCAGGAATGCTCCCCACCCAGGCTGTGCAGGTTGAGGCTGTGGATTTCAGCAACCTTGAAACTCCCCCCCCCCCTCCCCCGCCAATGCGACCAAATCAATTGAAAAAGAAAAGAAGCCACAGGTCCGTATCTCCAGACCTCCCAGAAACACTGCATTCCTGCGCTCCCTCCCAGGCAGGGGGCCATCTGACGGAGGGCAGGGGTGGGGGGCAGAGTTACACTGAGGAGCTCCACGTGAAGACGGTCCCAAGACCCGGGCTCCTCCTCCCCTACCCGGTGGGATGGGGCGTCTCTGATAACAATCCCACCTCTGGTCAGGGCTGCACCCGAGACTGAAATTAAAAGGAAAGAATCACGTGGATGTTTACGCTCTCATGGGGGTACTTTGGAAAGGGGCGAGAGTTTAAGGCATTTCCCCTAACTTAGCATTTCTGAACTCAGAAGCTGAAGGATTCAAACAAAACAAATAGAAAAAAGAACGCCAGGCAGAATCCCAACTCACTCAGCATCCGAGCCCGAAGGCCCCTTCAGGATGCTGCAGGTCAAGCCCCTGGTCTCACAGGTGAGGGGGCAGACTGGGGAGAAGGCGGGGAAGGTGTAGGAGAGCGTGGGGAGCCTCAGGGCTCCCAACTGCCCCCCAAGTTTGGTCCATCACCCGACACATCACGATTCTCCGCTTCGGGCCAGCGAGAGCATCTTCTTTCCCTCAGAGGACGAGGGAGGTGAGCGGTCACTGGACGTCAGAACCGGGACGGCTGGGCCACCCCCTCTCCTGTCCCTAACATGCAGGAGTCAGGAGGCAGCCCAGGGGGGAAAAGGTGGGACGAGAGCCCCACCTCCTAGTCCATTCTACTCTTCCTGGATGACAAGGCAATCCACCAGCCCAAAGACTGTCATTAATGTGCAGACGGGAGAGAGACCATTGGCAACTAAGAAAGGACACTCACGGTGCCCCCTGTCTGGAAAAGTACAGCTGACGCTTCCTAACCCGCCTTCCAGCTGTCACGCCCGCCACTATTTCTTCTCCACACCACAGCTGGAGTCATCTTTCTAAAATCTCTATAAGACACAAAGTCCAGCCTGGCCCCCACCTCCTCCAGTCTCACGATATCCCTCACTTTCTGCCCCAGCCCTCCCCTCACAAGTACGTGTACACACACACACACGAGTTCACTCCTGTTTCCTTTTCCTGCCCTCCCTCCTGACCTCATCTAAGTGAGAAACAGCTACTCAGCTCATAGGAGGTAAACTCCTCCGTGAGGTCTTTTCTGACACCTCCTCCTGCATCCACCACCCCCTTCACTGTACCCATCACACACCCCCATCGTAGCATCCACAGGGCTCTTTTTGCTCATCAATGCTATAAAGAGCATTATTGGGACAACTGGGGGGAAATTTTACTATGGGCGTGTAAGGAACAGTATCAGAGCCATGTTAAATTTCCCCAGGGTGACAAATGTGTCGTGTAGGAGAATGACCTTGTTAGGTCACTGATGGCCCACTGAGGTCCAGGCACCGATGGATGCCAGGGAGAAGTGTCATGTCTACGACCTACTCTGAAATGACTCATCAAAAAGTAAACACAAACATATATGTGCATGTGTACCTGCTGTGTGGTGGACAGGGAGAAGCAGGGAGAGAGTGGGAGAGGGGAAAGAAGAAAGAAAAATACAAAGTGGCATAATGTTAACAATTGGCCGATAAAGGTGAAGCATATATGTGGAAGTTCATTGTTCTATTCCTGCAACTCTACTATGGATTGGAAAATGTGCTAAATAAAGAGTTGGAAGAAAAAGAAAAAAAAAAGGCTCTACTAGGGATGCAATACCTGAGAACTTACTAATTGTCAAAGACAACCCTCCTGAAATGAAAGACACAGGGAGTGTGGTCTCACAGCCAACAACAGGTTCAACCCTCGAGGCATGTATTCTGCACTTGACAGTGACGCTGTGGCATTGTCCGCACTGGGAAAAGTAGAATTCCCAGAGAGATGGAGGAGAATGGGCAGGAGTGGGGTGACCATCTCCCCTTTCATCTCTTGCTGGTGTTTGTGCAGAATACCCAACCTATTCCCTTTCAAGCCAGCACATGGACCACTGTGGGCAAGATGTTTCATTAAAGTGGATTATCTCTCTCCTATGATCTCCCTGACTTCTTGTTGGTCCCTTTGCCAATAAGTCACTTAATCATCTGTTTCTTGGGCAGTGGACACTGCAGACAGGGAGCCACAAAGTGGTGAGGACTAACTGGACTGTCTGCCTCCAACTGAGAGGTGAGCGATGGCCCAGCTGCTCAGACTCATGGCAGCCAAATGGCTGCAATCGCTACTGCAGCTTTATTGAGACATCAGTCAGGGCTGCCTTTTCTGCCATTAACATAATTAAGACAATAAACTACTTTGGGGAAAGGAAAAAAAAAGAAGATCTGCACTCAGGACTGAGAGAACAATTAATTACGGCTAAAGTTGCATCAATCTAGAAGTAAATAACTTATGTTTGGGTTGGGATCTTAGAATTTGGAAACAATTGATCACCCATCGAGAAAGTCAAAGGGTCCCCCTAAAGAGCAATGGTCCGTCCCTTCCCCACAAAGGGAAGCACAGCGGGCCTCGGATAAGGAAGGCCAGCACAGGTGCAACTTCTCCAAAGAAACATCAGTTAACCTAATAACCTTGAGAGTCATCTACATAATACTCTGTTCTCAGTCTGGGAAACCTACCCAGTGCAAACAAGCAAGGAAGGGAGGCCAAGACCACCAGAGACTGACCCGTGCAATCCTTTAAGGAAACCAGGGGAAGCACACAAAAATCCAGCCTTACAAAATGAACAGGAGAGGATTCACGCTGCCAAAGGCCGTGGGAATGCTCCCCTTGGTTTCCTTAAAGGGCCAGCTCCCTTCCCGCGCATCTTATGGTGCGTGAGACATCAGGAAAGGCACTCATTAAAACAAATGATACAAGTGAACCTACTTACAAAACAGAAATAGACTCACAGACATAGAAAACAAACATGGTTACCAAAGGGGAAAGGTGGGTGGGAGGGATAAATTTGGAGGTTGGGATTAACAGATACACACTACTATATATAAAATAAACAACAAGGACCTACTGTTATAGTACCGGGAACTCTACTCAATATCTCGTAATAACCTATAATGGAAAACCATCTGAAAAAGAATATATATATATATATATATATATGTATAACTGAATCACTTTGCTGTACACCTGAAACTAACACAACATTGTAAATCAACTATACTTCAATAAAAAATTTTTTTAATAAAAATAATTTTTTTTAAAAAAGGGCCCGGCTTGCAGGAGTCAGAAACCGTGAGCCGAGGTTCATCTCTTGACAGCAACAACCGTGTGGACCCCGGCAAATTTCTCCCTTAGAAGAAGGAGCTTAAGCACAGCACTGTTAAGCTGTGCTTGTTGTGACTGATGCTGGAAATTTAGCCTAATAAAATAATTCAATCAAAGGAAAAAGCTGTGAGTTCAAGATGTCCACTGTATCATTATAACAACAAGAAGCCACTTGTGGAGGAAGTACAAGACAACACAGCGACCTGGGGGGAGGTTATGCATCCGTGAGCAGGAACGCAGGCCATGAGAATGTTCTCGTCCTTGAACCCAGTGGCAGGCACATGGGTGTCTGTCGTGAGGCAATTCTCTATCCCGGGGGCACACAAACCGCAACCACAAACCACATCTCCTCTTGGTTCAACAAACAGCTCTACTGGAACCATTTAAATAATTCCTTAAGAATCACAGAAACTTCACAACAATCTCAGCAAGCTTATCTCTAAATGTACACATCTTGTCTAACATCATTGAGGACAGGATGTGCACGGGGCACCCAAGGAGGGTTCAATCCACCTTTGCTTTGCACTAGTTTCAACCACAGTCTGCAGCCCCAGACTCCCACTTGCTCTATGGAATCAGTTATGCCTTCTGGAAGGGCTCACAATCCCCTCTTCCAGCAGATCTCTGTCCCATCTGAATCTGTAAAATTTGAGTTTAGACCAAATCCCTTGAGGAATCCACAGAGGTCACTGGCCCCCCCTGGACCTTGCTGTTCCCCAGAACCACCCCCCCCAATCTCCATTTCAAGCACCCCCTCCTCCTATCACCCCGTACGTCCAGCTCACTCCATTGCAGCCCCAGCCCCACGACCCCATCATGTCCACCATCCCCTGTCGCCTCATTTCCCTCCACGCCCAGCGTGGCGTCCCTGCCCCACCTGACACTCACTCCCTTAATCTGCCACCACCACCCCCGCCCAGGCCCCTCGGCCCTCTCTCCCTCTGGGGGGGGGGGGTCAGCCAGTAAACCCCAACTCTGGTTTAATCCACCTCCTCACATTCTCTGAGCCTCAACCTGGCAACTCAACTTACCTGGAGAAAAGAGAGACATGCTGGCTGGTCTCACTTTAAATTCGTGACCTAGGATCCTTCCGTGCCCCGCCCCGGGGCGGGGCGGGGGGCCATCCTGCCACCTCCGTCCTCCGCCTGAGGGGGCCACTCATCCCTGCTGCCTCCTGCCTCCCCAAATCTCTTAACAGCCCTTCCCTCTTCCTCACCCTCACTGCTCTGAATCCTTGACACGTGGCTGTGCAGACGTGGGAGCAAGACGCGATGATCCCTGCTTTACAGGCAAGGAAACAGAGACATTCAGAAGCGAGGTAACAGCTGGGGCGCGTCCCAGCTCAGAGCCACGTGCGTAAACACAGAGCTCTCCTGAGGGTCCCCCGGGGTCCCCGCCCCTCCGCTCTGCTGCTTGCCTCCTGCTACAACGGTGGGCTGTCCTAGCTAAGGACAGACCCTCCGCTCCCACGGGATCCCAGGCCCCCTTCCCCCTCTCAAGTTCCGGCAGGCATCCCCGCCCTCTCTCCCGACTGTTCGTTCCCATCAGCATTCAAACATCTTCAGAAACCAAAGTTCTCAGTTCCAGACCTTCGTCCCAATTTTCTGCTTCCCTTTTGCATCAAAGCTCCTTGAAACGCCATCTTTACTCCCTGTCACCACTTTTCTCCCCATCCTCCCTTGAAGCCACCTAATCAAACTTTGACCAAAACAAAGGCAATGGTCCCTCTGCAGGCGTGTCGGCAGCAGTGCCTCGCAGCGGAGAACTCCCTTCTCCTTAAAACACTGCCTGCGTGTGACTTCATGTCATCATGTTCCCCTGCTTCCTACCCCCCCTCCCCCCAGCTGACCCTCCTCAGTCTCCTCTGCTGGACCCTTCTCATCTCTCCAGCCTTCACATACTGGAGATTCCCCAGACTCGGCCTTTGGACTTTCCCCCTACATCTCTACTCACTCCCTAAAGAGGGGTTACCATCTTCTGAGTTGGGACCACCCTCTGCACATTGTTCACTCTCAAACTGGTACCCAAGCTTCACTCACAAACCCCAGGCTTCTATACTCGGCTGCCTACACGTCCTCTCAATTTGGATGCAGAGTTGAATGGATCCCTCAGACCCAAGGTTGAATCTGGGCTATCCCCCCAAACACCCCAACCTCCTCTTCCCATAGCCTCTCCCCACTTGGTAAGCGGGGCTGGTGGTCTGTTCCACGAGTGGCCCTCGGATGAACCCAAGCCCCTGGAATTCACACCCCTGCAGAGTCCCCTTGTGGCACTTCAATCAACAGAGTGGAAGTGACACAGTGTCAGTTTGGGGCCCAAGGCTTATCAGCATCCAGTTTGGCCCTCCTGGGAGCTTTGAGCCACCGTGTAGGAGTCTGGCAACCCAGCTGGACAGACCATGTGGGAAGGATTCATGGAGACAGAAAGGTTACAAAACTTGATGGGGAGAGAGAGGCCCAGCTGTCCCAGCCACGTTCATCCTACAACCAGCCCACCAGCTGATGACAGGCACACGAGTGACCATTGGCAAGACCAGCAAAAGAGCCACCCGGCTGAGCCCAGCCCAGACTGTGAACATAAATAAAATGGTTATTTTAAGCCACTTCGTTTAGGGTGGTCAATCCCTCAGCAATAGGTCACTGAAACAAACAGCAGCTCTAATGTTTATTATTCCGGTTGCTCAGGTTGAAATCTTAGAGTCATTCTTTATTCCTCTTTTGCTCATACCTTACAACCAAACCACATGCAAAAAGGATACCTGTAGCCTGCTGGCACGTCTTCTAAGTACACCCAGAAACTGCCACTGCCCTTGTCATTGTCTGTCACCTCCTCCATTCCCACCCTGACCCTGCTGCCTGCACCCCAATTGCCCTGTCCCAGTTTACTTTCTACAAAAGAGTCAAAATAATCTTTTTAAACTACAAGGAAAGCCCCGCATTCCTTTGTTCAAAACTCTCCGACAGCCACCCACATCATCCATAATAACACCCCAAGTCCTCAACAATGTCCAGCGAGGCCCTCCGATCCAGCCCCTCCTGTCTTGCCAATTTAATTTCCTGCCAACCCACGCGGATCAACTCTGATCCAGACACAATGGCCTCCCTGCTCGTCCTCAAAATGCCAGGCAAGGGCCACCTTGGGCCTTGTCCACTCACTGACCCTGCTGGCCTGAACAGCCTTCCACTACATGGTCACCTGGCTGGCTTCCTCATCTGGAAGCTATCTTCCTCATCTTCACCTGGCCTGTACTCCAGTGACACCTGGAGAATCCTGCACTGAGCGGCTCATCTAAGAGGCTCACCGGCCCCATCAGCTTTCCATCCCCACCCACCATGCTCTGTGTCTCTCCACTGTGTTTGCATCTCCACATTCTTTTCTTTTTTCTCTCTAGTTTATTGTCTGTCTCTTTCCACCATCACATAAGCTCCGCGAGGCATGGATTCTAACTGTTTTGTTCACTGCTGCACTCCCAGCGCCTAGAACAGTACCTGGCAGGTGTAGTACTCAATAAAGTACTTGTTAGATGAGAGAGCACATGCGTTACTGACGGCTGCCTTTCATAGCCCTGAAAACATGGTAAAAATCGTCATAAACCCCCAAGCTCAACCTTGCATCCTGTGGGCCCCCCCTCCCTGGAGCCCACAAATGAGCAGGGCAGCAACTCTAAAAAACACATGTTTCCCACCTGCTCCAAGGCCTCCAAAGGTTTCCCATCACCCTCAGGATCAAGTTCACCCTCCTTCAACGGCCCACAAGGCTCTGCAGATCTGACCCTAGCCCCCACTCCAGGTTCCCCCGTGCCCCGGCAGCACACACTCCCCCCCAGCCTCACCACCTTCGCTCTCTGGCTTCGCCCGTGCTGTTCCCTCCACCAGGAATGCCCTTCCTCTAGTTCCTTCCACTACTGCCCACTCACCCTTCAGGCTCAACCTACATGTCCCTTTGTCAAAGAGCCCTTCTGTGCCCTCCATCTTCTGTGGCTCCTCCTTTCTCCCTCGTTTTCCTTCCTGGGCTACCCATGATTTGTGCAATTGTAGCAGGTTATCCAGTGGAGGAATTCACCAGCAACTTGGGCTTCTGGAACCACAACTGAGGAAGGAGGACAGACCAAGGTGCTTCTGGAGGCAGGACCAGATACCTACTTTGGGGTAAAAACAAAAAAAACAAAAATGCAAGTCCTCTTGTTCAAAATGATTAAGAATTTCAAGACAGCAACAGCAGAGCAGTAAACCAAGCCTGGGATGCTTCTGAGCATGGGGTGTTATACAACCCCACAGGTCACTTGCCCAGGAAACTGATGACCACGGTTAATGAACTAAAGCAAAATACAGCACTCAAGGCCCAGTGAGGCTGGTGACCTGGGAATGCAGCTGTGCTGGACACCTCCACAAAGATGGGGCTGCGCACTTATTTTATGGAGAGATCAGAGCTTCATCCTCAAGTCGAGGAAGGTAACCTCTCCAGAGTGCCTGCTCATCGAACCAGGTGCCATTCAGGCCAAGCTCGTCCACTGCCAGCTTAGCACAAGCTTAACTGAATGACACAGACGAGAGCCAAGAAGAGGGGAAGAGACAATAAGGAAAGAGATAATCTACAAATAACAAATGCTGGAGAGGGTGTGGAGAAAGGGGAACCCTTCTACACTGCTGGTGGGAATGTACATTGATACAGCCACTATGGAGAACAGTATGGAGGTTCCTCAAAAAACTTAAAATAGAGTGACCATATGATCCAGCAATCCCACTCCTGGTCATATAACTGGAAAAAACCATAATTCAAAAGGATACATGCACCCCTATATTCACAGAAGCACTATATACAATAGCCAAGACAGGGAAACAACCTAAATGTCCATCGACAAATGAATGGATAAAGAAGATGTGGTACATATAGACAATAGAATATTACTCAGCCATTAAAAAGAATGAAATGCCATTTGCAGCAACATGGATGGACCTAGAGATGACCATACTAAGTGAAGTAAGTCAGACAGAGAAAGACAAATATCATATGCTATCACTTACATGTGGAATCTAAAATACGACACAAATGAACATATCTAAGAAACAAAGCAGACTCAGAGACAGAGAGAACAGACTTGTGGTTGCCAAAGGGAAGGGGGTGGGAGATGGATGGAGGGGGAGGTTGGGATTAGCAGATGCAAACTATTACATTTAGGATAGATAAACAACAAGGTCCTACTGTATAGCACAGGGAACTATATCCAATATCCTATGATAAACCGTAATGGAAAAGAATATGAAAAAGAATATATATGTATGTATAACTGAATCACTTTGCTGTACAGCAGAAAGTAACACAGCATTGTAAGTCAACTATGCTTCAATAAAATTTTTTTTAAAAAAGGAAAGATACAATTTCATCAACATTTTTACAGGGCAGGCAACGAAAGCCCAAAAGCCTCATGGGACAATAAAAGGTTTCCCTCTTCCTTTCACAAGTATTTCAGCTTGTCAAATGTTCCCTTGGTTTCTGAATAACAGCTTCTTCCCAGTAAATAAGTTAATAAATAATAGATTAGAAAAGTTTTTCTTTCTGATAGCTGACTGTTGGATAAACACATTTGCTCTTTTAGGAAAAGGCGATGTACACTTCTCATGATTTCCATATTTTAAAACAAGAGGGACTTCCCTGGCGGTCCAGTGGTTAGGACTCCGAGCTTTCACTGCAGGGGGCATGGATTTGATCCCCCGTCAGGGAACTAAAACCCCACATGCTGTGCGGCACAGCCAAATAAAAAAATTAAAAAATAAAACACAGGAGCCAGAAGGTGATGTCTCTGAGACACTCCACCTGCCGCCATACGGTCCCCACAGTGCTGTTGGGCTTCTCCACATCTGACCTGGGCAACTTCAGTTACTCTGACAGTCTCTCTCCTGTATCACTCAGGAGTCTACATTGAATTTTAGAATATGATCCACGATGCAAGTACGTTTCACATGGTGACCCAGTACACACGTATCAACAGAACGAAAAAGTTTCACCTGCTGTACGCTCTGGTATTTACTAATGTATTTTATTTCATTTTTTAGAAATGATCATCTGACCCACTAAATTGGTTTTATAACCCACAAAACAGGCTGTGAACCAGAGTTTGGAAACATGGTTTGGGGTCAACTCAGTGCTGTCACGGCCCAGATTCCAGCCCCCAGGTCTTCACTCAAAGCTCCGTCTGGTGGTCTACACCATCCACAGGAATCAGAGAGGGGGCTTTTTAAAAGGCAAGCACTTAAACGATTCTTCTAGCAAAAAGGATGCGAATTACATGGCCAGGAGACAGAAATTAAGGGAAGGCAGCAGTATGTCAGCTTGGTGTGTGGAGCCCCCGAGCAGAGGGCAGGGAAAGGGGAGACAAGGGAACCTTCCAGGTCACGCTGCTCAGCATGGGCCCCCAATCCCATGGAAAGTAGTGCAGGTTCCCAGGATGTCAGACTCCCTCATGAGCAAACCCATGAGAACATCCCCAAGAAAAGGCTTTTCTGTCCCCTCTGAGGCTCCCTGTTGTCGCTTTCCTCTTCAAAGAGCCTGTCTCACCCGCCCCCTCCCTCTTGCTGGTCTGGCCTCCAGGCCAAGCTGAGCTCATGGAATCCAGCCCCTTCCCTGCAGCCAAACAAGACCACAGCCCTCAAGGCAGTTTCCCCAGGCTACGCCTTCAGGGGCTCCAACCATTTCAAGTAGGCCTTTGGGATCCAGAACTTTCATTCCCAGCACACCCTCCCCATGGTTACGTCCCTCCCTCCTAATCACTGATGCACCTATGGAAACTGAGCAGAACCCTGTGGGGCTCCTGGGCATGGAAGCCTTTCAAACAGTTGCTAATCAGGGAAGGGAGGGGATCCAGAGACAAGGGAGGAGCAGCCAGGAAACAATAGTGCAGCCTTGGGGCAGGGTCCTGGTTCGCCTTAAGGGATACACATAACAATATCTTTGAGCTCTTCTGCAGAAAGAAAACCCCCAACAAATGGAAAATGTTAGCATTCTTCATTCCAGAGAAGACCACCTGAGGCCAGACGAGGAGGGCAGGCCCTGCACACACCCTGATCCTTATCAGCAACCCAACCCTTGAACTCCTTACCTCCTGGTTTGGGACACACAGTTTTGAGGGGCAGGAGCTCGCTGTGTCTCCCTTTGCCTGGCAAAGCAATAAAGCTATTCTTTTCTACTTCACCCAAAACTCTGTCTCCAAGATTCGATTCGGCACCAGTGCAAAGAAGCCGAGCTTTCGGCATCAGCACCAGGATGGGCAAGGGAACCCGGGTGGGCTGGACAGCCGAGTCCAGGCATCTCCCACCACCCACAACGCTCCCGATGCCCACACACCTCTCAGCTGCAGATGCCCACACACCTCTCAGCTGAACACAGAGCGGCCTTCCCTATCTCCTCCAAAACGAAGCCACTACCCAGAGGCGGGAGAGGCTCCACGGGGGCCATCAGCGTGGAGGATGCTGGGTCCTCTCGACAAGGTTTCCCGGGATGGGCGCAGCACCAACAAGAGTTATTGCGCATCTACCAACCAGCAGGCACACAGCTCCCCACATGGGCAGTGAGGTCTGGATCATCAATGGGGTTAAGGCCAATGACAGCCAGCAACAGGAGGTGGCCAGGTGCCCAGAGGCGGGGCGGGGGTGGTGGTGCAGGTGGAGGCAGCCTCACTCTTGCCCACACTATTTCCTTCCTCCTGTTTTCTCTCTGTGGCCAATGTGCCACGTCCATCTCTCTAGGTCACCTTTAATCTTCTCTAGGACACAGCAGGAGACAAAGAAATCCCATCTTGAATTGTCCTTATCATCTTGTGTGCCTTCCCTGCCCTTGAAGCATCACAGCCCCTCCAGAGAAGCAAATGCAAGGCTCATGCTCTGGGGATGATCATTCACATAAAATATCCTTTCCAATAATCCCTGGAACATCCATACTTGACCGCAGCTCTGACCTTTCCCCACTCTGCATCCCCAGTCTCCCGAGCGGGAAAGCCTGTGAGGGACAGAAGGCACCCAGACGACTGGCCACAAGCCCCAGGGGACACGCCCACCTACCTTGGTCAGATCCATTCCAAGTTTGAGCTGAGAAATGAGGTGAAGGATTACACTGCGCTGATCCTCCATGACGCCCACTTCTGTCTCTTCCTGATCTTCAGTGTCACTTTTCTCATCTTCTGACGAAACCAATTCGGGGCCTGAGTTTGGCTAAAATGAGATCATCAGTAAAAATCACCAGCTTGGTCCTGAGAAGCAAGAAGCACAGCACCGAACCCATATGCTTAGCAAGGGCAGAGTCCAAGACTGCCCAGATAGAGTTTCTCCATAAACTGGTCCTTCCGGCAGTGGGCAGAAGACGATCTTTCTTTCTTTTTTTTTTTTTTTGCAGTACGCGGGCCTCTCACTGTTGTGGCCCCTCCCGCCGCGGAGCACAGGCTCCGGACGTGCAGGCTCAGCGGCCATGGCTTACGGGCCCAGCCGCTCCGCGGCATGTGGGATCCTTCCGGACCGGGGCACGAACCCGTGTCCCCTGCATCGGCAGGCAGACTCTCAACCACTGCGGCACCAGGGAAGCCCAGAAGACGATCTTTGGGGTGCAGGCCCCACCTTTAAGCACCTGAGGAGCCCTCTCATCTTCCCCTCACCTGTGAGTGAGCCTTCTAGCCTAACCACCTCCCCCGACAAGAAAGCTTCCTGCCCTCTAAGAATCTAACTATAATATTCAAGTGTGAGTTCCTTCACCTTGGCTATTCCCAAATAATATTCTCGTGTTAACTAGTACAACCCAGGGCACTATAGCTAATGTAAATTTCTCTGTTTATAAGCAAAAGTCAGACACCCCTGAAACTGACATTACCTTATTTATGGGAAAATTTACTCTGAAATTATTTCTATTCCCATCAGTGAATATCACTACAGCAAGTAAAAAAAAAAAAAAAAAAAAAAAGGCTCAGTGCTGGCATTAATTTATGGAGGGAAACAAAAATGAACATGTAAAGAAAAAGTCCGAAATTTTACAATAATGCTAAGCTTCAACCTGGCTAACAGACCCTGCACTTTCCTTGATGTAAGTTTTATTCATTAAATCGCTTGATTCCAGTTTTCCAAATTACAGAGAAAGCAGGCAAGTTAATAAAATATACAAGGTGGGTTGCTGAGCGCATAATCTTCTAATACCTAACTACCAAGAACTCTGGCTACAATTACAGCTGTCCTCACAATTCTGTTGAAAGAAATAATCCTATTCACCATTCTTTTTTTTTTTTTTTTTTTTTTTTTTGCAGTACGCGGGCCTCTCACTGTTGTGGCCTCTCCCGTTGCGGAGCATGGGCTCCGGACGCGCAGGCTCAGCGGCCATGGCTCACGGGCCCAGCCGCTCCGCGGCATGTGGGATCTTCCCGGACCAGCGCATGAACCCGTGTCTCCCGCATCGGCAGGCGGACTCGCAACCACTGCGCCACCAGGGAAGCCCCCTATTCACCATTCTTAATTTATGTATGTTCTCATAGTACTTGTTTCTATGTCAGCAAAAGCACTCTACACAAAACACTATGTAATTGTTTCTAATTACTGTTGACTAGTCAGACATAATGAACTTAACATATAGAAACACGGGAGCCCAAACATTTTAATATAAAAGGATACAGACTTGCCCAAATATCCGAGCAAAAACTAATGATTTTCAATCTCATTAGACAGAACCATCTCATCTACTTCCAAAACACAAAAGTTATTTAGCGATCAAGGTGTTTATAATTGTCCTTCGTCACCAACACTCCAGAGGAAATATGGTGCTCTTTCCACTGGGGTAGCGTTTTAAAAATTTCAGTTGAAATGGACATTTACCATGGACATACTGCTCAAATTATTCCCAAGGCCATGGGGCTTTCCTCCAGCCACAAGTCAAGCTTCCATCATGTGCCTGGTTCCCTAGACTCATGTCATGTGTGCTATGTGACATCACTGGAAAGGTGCTTTGCTAGATATACTGAAATAACTGAGGGCTCCTGACCCCCACCATGGTCCAGAGAAGACTAACCAGAGGGGGAGTCTGGGGCCATAGGCCACCCTGATTCCACACTGGGAAATCAGAGACAGAGGGACAGGAACCAGCACTTTCTGTCAATGCCCAGAAGCTCCCTACCTCTCCTCCGGCTTCAGCTCCTATGCTGCAGTGCCCATGGCGGCCAAGGTCACTGTGGTTACGAGTCTGACGGGCTAAAGCAGGGCCACCCTCCCATATACCTGCCCTCCTGACCTTCCCTGCTCCTTCCCCCTCCTCTGGGTTTCAGGCAAGTTTTAAAGGGTGGCTGTCTCCATTCACTGTGAGTTTGCATTTCCTGTCAGTTGCCACCAAAGCCAGAGAGCTCAGACACACTCCCTTCAATGCCAAGGTGATGGAGCTGCTACTTCCTTTGCAGTAACCTGCTGGGTGGTCACCTATATTAGCAGACATCCCCTCCACCCAGGGCAGCGGGGCAGGAGAGTGCAAGGCCTGGGTATCTTGTGTGGGAGGAAAAAGGACAATCGAAAGCAAATCACGCTACCAAGCTTTCAAGGTCCTTATACATCTCAATAAGAAAGGGAGCTCCATGGGAAAAGAATCTGAAAAAGAACAGATACATGTATGTGTATAACTGAATCACTTTATACCTGAAGTTAACACAACATTGTTAATCAACTATACCCAATATGAAATAAAAATTAAAAACAAAAACCAAAAAAAAAAAAGGGGGAGAGAGAAAAGGAGCTCCACCTGGAGTGCAATTGTTCCTGCTTGAAATTAGTCGCTCTCACAAAGCACTGATTGTAAACTAAACAAATCAATAGCTCAAGTAAGTTTTATGAAGTGGAGAACTGTTCTTTCTTCTGAAAGTGTGATTTTCCCATCTGCCCACAAGCCAGTGCACCCCTCCCACCCACTGCCACACTCGCAGGGAGATGCTTACAGACCACAGGGACCAAACGTCTCCTGCTGTCTGCCTTCCTTGGAAACCAAATGCAGCTGGTCCCTGATTTCCAGGAGCCAAGACGCCTTCTGCAAGCTCCTGCCACATCTTACGAAGAAAATATATTACTGTGCACACAAACCTCTCCAGCTTGTCCCACTTCAATCAACATCACATTTCCTGTGTCTGGTGATGCCGTCAGGGACACTGGCTCCAGCAAGGAGAATTGGGCTGGTGCACAGGCCTCAGAAGCTGACTCACTCCAGGGCGACTGGCGGCCAGAGCTCCTGGGGGCCCTGAAGTCCCGCCAAGGGAGGAAAGGCCACAGGGAGCCTGACACACATCCCCTCACTGGCACAGACCCTTAGCAAACGGTGCCCTAAGCTTAAACAAGGATCCAGCAACATTTCTGTCTCCTGCAGCTTCAGAAAACTTGCAAAAATTCTCTTATCCAACCTTGAGTAAATAATCAGGATTTTTTTAAAAAGCTGGTTTCATTCATCACGTTGTCAGTGAATATCTTAGAAGACACCCCCAATTCCACCCACACTGGAACTCAAGTCCATATGCAGAAGGTGAGACCACCCTCTGGTGTGGGTCCAAAATGGGGGCACGTGGATGGAGGGTAGGGGTTCCCAACAGGGCATGTCGGTCTGAAGGAGGTCAACTGGCCGTGTAAACACCAATCTGTGGGCACCCTCAAAGCACCCATGGTTATTAGCAGGGGCTCTGAGAAATGGAGATTTCGAAGAACCAGGCTTTGACGGAGTTTTAAAGACAGAAAACCTTCCCTTTTAGGGTCAAGGGTTTGCAGATTCTGCTGTTCTGATGTGAAATCCACAACAACGGTAACGGTCAGTGGATGCAAGTCTGCTTTCCACAGTCAGGCCCACGTGCTCATCACATCCTCACCCTCCCGCTCATCAAGTTCTGCTCCTCTCCTGGGTGCCCCTGTATGCCCACACCCTCCTATACCAATGGATTTCTGCTTGTAAAGTGATGACAACTGTCCTGAGGTGATCAAAGGTGACAGAACGGTCTTTCTCCACCTCAGAAGAAAACTGAAAATAAGAAATGGCTTTATAACGCTGAGAAAGTTCCTAAGACTCAAGCAAGAAGAATCTTTAAATACTGCCGTTCCCCAGAGAGCTTTGCAAATGAGCCAGCCCAAACCGTAAAAATGTACACAAACTTGAAGATAAAATGGAATTAGAATATGTTGTAAAGAGAAGCAGGCTTTGGAAAAAAGAGGTTTCTAATAAAAGCAAAAAATTATGACTCAGTATTGCTACCACACGAGTACCGCAGGACATGGGTGCTACAACAATCCAGGGACTCTTGCCTTGTTAGCAAATGGGGGAGACAGACAAGCAAAGGTGATGGACAGGAAAAGGCCACCTGGCAGCTGGGGTCCAGGGGCACCCCTGGTAGCTCAGCAGTGACCTGGGCCCTAAAGCAAGGATTCTTAATCTGGGCCCTGTGGACACTCGTTAAGATACCTACCCATACCCTTGACATTTCATATTCAAATTGTGTGTCTGGGCATTTTATGGAGAGAGGGTCCTGCTCTCCATGGATTCTTAGAAGGGTATCTGCCCGGGGCTGACCTCAGGCCTCGCAAGGTCTGCAGGGTCTCAAGGTCTGAAGGGTCATGGAAGAGAGATGGGCTCTCAGGGTGGGAAGTGGTTGAATCAAAGACGGTCCCAGCACCTGCAGACGTGCCCCTGCCTTACCACCAACCTGTACTCCTTCTCTGATAGGAGGCAGCTCCTCCACGGGCCAAGGACCAAAGCCAGAAGCAACACCATGACTTGAGTTAGGTTTATGTGGCTCCAGCAGTCTTGTCAAGGGGGACACGGTGTAGGGGAGACACTGAACTTTCTTAGCGTCTCTTCTTTTTCACAAAATTTTAATTCTTCAATACAAATGCAAATTCCAAGCAAGACTGAAATTCCAACCTCTTTTATTCAATACACATATGTGATTTAACTACAGTTGGAGTCAGTTCCAGGAAAAAAAAACCCCAGGAAACAGACATTTATCTTTAGAGTCCATTCAATGCCCTGTCAGAGGCCTAACTCCACCCCACGCTCCCAAATCCACCCCCCCTTCCCAGGCCTCGCTCTATTTTCCCTTCCTCAGACGGTGTACGTCTCTCTTCACAATGATCTCTGCTTCTTTCTTAACTGAGACCTGGCCCTCAGACAGCTGGGACCAGTATAAGCAGTTGGATCTACTGTACTAACATCCTCTTTAACCTAATGTCTTAAAGGGCTGAACCCTGAGACTCAAGGCATTAGAGAGAGGCCTGTGCATTACCCAGCCTTCCCAGAAGGCTTTTCACTGTTGGGTGGGGAGCAACTCCACAAAGAGTCCTGAAAACCTAGACATGCAGGTGTGAGGGGTCTCCTCCAGCAAGGATCGGGATGGACTCCTACAGCCATCTTCTGCCAGGTAAATAAGCATCCTGGAAGAGGCATTCATAACTAAACAACGTCTTCAACAGAAAACCATAATCCACTGAGCTCAAGTTAGCCACCACTCTCCTGAAATTCTACCTGACCAAGATACAAAGACAGCTAGAGAATGAACATTCTCCTCTGGCAGCGAACACACTTCACCTCAATCATTTTTAAAGCCTGGCATCTCTCCCCACATGCTGGTACCTTGGCATGGAGGCACGGGTGGGCTGTGCCATCCCAAAGAACCTTGGCATTGAATGCAAGAACCCAATGTAGCCCAGATATCGTCCTTATGGGAAACGGGGGGAACACAGCCATGTCAAGAAGACTCTCTGGTATTCTGGGGGCCAGCGAAAGGTGGGCAGCGGGGAAGAAGACCCAGAGCATCACCACCCTCAGATACCCTCAAATGAGAGAAATGTCTGTATCACAGCAGCGGGCAGAAGAGTAACCAGGAAATGATGTGTCCTCCTATGCGACGTGCTTCTCAAGCCCACAACTACACAGAACATGCAATGACATGCAATCACGGCCACCAGGGCGAGTCTGCTTTTGCTCACTAGGGGATAAAAGTCAAGAGAAGCTGGTCTTCCAGAAAATAAGGGGTTTTAGGAAAAATAGGAACGTGAAACATGGACAGAGCTTAGGGGGTCAGAGAGACTGGGAGGGTGGGTACATGGAGACAGACCAAGGGGACAAAAAAAAGGAAATGCAGTGAATACTGGAAGAAAAGCAAGAGGGTCTGAGTGTCTAAGGGGTACAAGTACCCAGGGACCAACAACCAAACCAATTTCTTTCTGGTTCTAATGATAAATGATATTACTCTCTCTTTAATTTCTAGTCATTTTTTCATCTCAATATTCACAGTGTATTTAACCAAGTTATCACAACCATTACTTGGTCCTCAGAGCGCATCTTCACATCAGTAACATTTTATCAGTAAATCCTAAGAAGCCCCGCCTGACAGCCCAAGGTCACGAGAAACTGGCACAGCTGGATCCGAGGACCCCGTCCAACTTGGGGCTCAAGTCAACAAGCATCAGCAGAGCCTGGAGCCCCCAAAGACAGCCAGACATCCAGCAAATTCCACCAGTAATTTCTGGCCCTCATTCCCCAATAGGAAATGTCTACCCCGTGACTGTCAAGTGCACGGTCCTCCCTACCACGCGCTTGGAACAATTATCTCCCGAGGACTGACACAGACGTGAAGCTTGTCCTCTGAACGTGCAGTGGCTGCTCCTGGGGACCTACTGTTCACCCCACGCTCAGCACAGGCAGGGTTTCTCCTCCAGAAGAGTCTCTCTAATTCCCCAAAAGTAGGCCATCCTTGCTCGGTGGAAGGGCTCTCGGTCAGAACGGATGGATGCTTGTCTCTGGTCACAAGTCATGCCAGAGGGCTGCCGTCGGTCACACGTCTTCGGATGGTGTCTGGTCTGGCTGACGGCCCTCGGCCCTGATGCAGGGCGGCAGCTGAAGGCTCCTCACATGTACCGTCCTCTCTGTGGAGCCACGTTGAAGCCAGGCCACCGACTGGGCCTTGGAGGCCACCCCCTTAGGGGGCCTTATCTGGCCATTTGGAGGTAGGTACAATGAGGCCACTGTGGTGGGGTGGGTGGGACCTGACGGAGAAGTTGGCTCTTATCCTTGACAGGTTCAAGTAGAAGCATGTCCACGCAGCCTGCTGGTCCCAGCTGCCATCTGGGGGGCACTGAGTTGGCTGCCACTGCCATCATAATCCTGCCGCCTCCCCGTGGACGCGCTGGCTTTCTGGCTCTACCCACACATACATACACATTTACCACACTTGGCTCTCACAGACTGCAAGGACAGATGCTCGTCCTGAGCAAAGGGGCCGACCTGCAGAAAGGTTCATTTTAAATCAAACACATCCTGGAAGGCAGAAGGAAGTTGCTTCCGGGGAGGGGGGTGCAGGGTGGGGGGTACATTCGTCATCAGCCAAGGTCATGGGGAACATCACACCAAGAAGATTCAAAAAGCGTTCCTTTCAAGACACGTGAGGTAAGCATTCAGAGGGAGGAGAATCGCCAGCCCTTTTCCAGCATCCGTGTGTCTACTTGAAAATCATTTTAAATGAAAGCAGAAAAGAAAGGAATTGCGAAGGAGCAAAGGAAACCTCAAGAAAGCACCGCAAAGGAAAAAGGAAGCAGCAGCCGCAAACAAAGAGGGAGGTGATTATTTTACAGTTGAGGTTTTGGAAGCGCATCAGCGGGACCCCTAGTCCTGGCATGTGGGCACCGGGAATCAAGGGGAGGGTGCCAGCATGGTGGGTCAAGCAAAGTGCCAGCGCCGCATCCAGTGCTTTATGGCCTTTTCTCCATCAGCAGAAGTCCAGCCCTTTCCAGCCCAGCCCAGCACTGAATTCACAGCCGGGCCGAGGGCTCAGCAAAGCTCTGCAGGGTGAAGGGGCACGCCCACCGTGCCCTAGTCCTGGGTGGCACCGGCAGCACGGGTCACGCTTCCCAACTCACAGGAAGCCCTGAGGATGGGGATAAAGGTCACGAGAAGGAGAAGAAAGAGGATGCATCACCACAGCTCTGCAAGGCAGCAAAGCATCCAGGGAGAGCTCTGCGTGGTGGCTGCAGAGAGACGGCCCTGGACATAAATCCTGAATCCGCCACCTTCCACCTGGCAGGCTGTCTCCTCACCTGTGAGGTGGAGATGGTACCACCCACCCCCTGGAGGGCTGCTGAGAGGCCCGGGGAAGTCAGGGCGCGGGAACTGGGTGCAGAGGGAACACTGAGCAGCATCCTCATGGGCACATGGTGGACCAGTGGCCGTGGGGATCTAGAAACCACAGCTGAAGTGCCCACCGCCCCTGCTTGTGCTCGTTCCCATCCCGGCAGCATCCTTCTGGAAGCTGCAGGATGCCGCCCATGCTGACTCCCAGGCCCTCCTCAGCAAAGATGACACCGAGGGTTCTGGGGCTGCAAACATCCAGGCCCCCCAAATAGTCCATGGCCCTGACCACGAGGTAGCACCACTTCCTGGACCTGGGGCTGCAGCAGGAAGGGGTTCACAGAGACCCGCCCTCCAACAAACCTCAGCCTAGAGTCACATGCAGACCCGGGAACCACGTGGGGCAAACACACAGCAGCCAGGACAGTGAATTGGACACTGCAGGCCATCCCCTGGCCTCAGGAGACCTGCTGTGGTCTGCAGGGAGTGACAGGACGGGGGTGCCTGCCATCCAAGGCTACCCAGGAAAGGTAGGGAAGAAATTCCCTGAGACCCAGCCTAGCCTTCCGGGCCCCTGATGAGAGGAAAAGTGATGGTTTAAGACATAAAAGGACGCCCCCCTCCTTCTTGGGGTGGGCTGAAGGGTAAGCAGTCACCAGGCCTGAACGAGGTACCATTGCACCAGCTGCCTTGAACTCAAAGCACCGCGTGAGATACTGAAGACAGAAGGATGCGGTCTTAAGCCACGGTCTCTGCATTCAGCCAGCGGGGATCTGTTGCAGGACCTTTCTTTCTCCAGCCCTGGGTGGGACTGGTACGTTCCCAACTCCTCATTCGAGACTTAGTTCAACCATGCTTCACGGGGGCAGAGGCGATGCCTCCATCCTAACCAGGAATCCCTAAGCACCCTGTCCGCGCCCAGCTCGGCACTTACCCAACTGTATTTATGCAACTGCCCATCTATCTGCTTTCCCATTGGAGCAGGACAGTCAGCTCTCTTCTGGTACAGGAACACTGATGATCGGGGCTGGCTGCTTAGGGCTCTGGGTCAATGTGGATTAGAAGCCTCCTCCAGGATCTGGGAGGAAGAATGCCCTGATCCAGCAGGCACATCAGTCGGGAGCTCGGGAGGGGAGAATGACAGCCACGGAGTTGTCAGCTTACCCAACTCAGAGCTCCGTGATGATGGGAAGCCTGTCTTACTCAGGCTTTCATTGCTAGAATCCCAACACAAAGCCTGGTTTTATAATAGCGGCTCAGTTTAAAAAAAAAATTGTAAGGACTGAATGAATAAAACTAAAGAAAAATCGGGAAAACGAGCGTGCAAGACAAAATCCAGATTTAAAATGAGAAGGCCAGCCAGTCACAGAAGACCACATATGACACGATCCCACTTATATGAGATGCCCAGAACAGGCCAATCTACAGGGACAGAAAGTACATTAGTGGTTGGTGGGGGATGGAAGGATGGGGGGATTTGAGGTGACAGCTAAGAGGTAAGGTTCCTTTTGGGGTGATGAAAATATCCTAAAGCTGACTGTAGTGCTGGCGGTACATAGCCGGGAGCATCCTCAAATCCATAGGATGGCACACTTCAAATGGGTGAATTGACATGGCATGTGAAGCATATCTCAATAAAGTTGTTACTTTAAAATTTAAAAAAAATAAAAGGACACATGATGCAAAGTCAAACAAGGCCAGAAGGAAGGTGACGTGTGCAGGGCCAGACTCTGGCCTGAGTCTCACCAAGGAGCAGCGCTTAGGGCGGCAGAGAAAGGCGGGGCCCTTCCAACCAGAGTGACGTGACAGGGAGGTTTGGCTCAGCCCAGACTGTATGTGGCTTTGACCTTAGGACTAGACTCACTCCCTTGGAAAGCCCACGTGATTGATGCCGTGGCTTTAAACCATTTGTACACTGATGGCTTCTAAGTTTATATCTCAAGTTCAGCCTTCTCCCCTGACTTCCAGCTTTGTGTGTCCAACTGTCTATCCACACCCCCTGAGCTATTAGGCAGAACAACGGACTCCCAGACACGTCCCCGTCCTAATCCCTGAAACCTGTGAATATGTTACTTTACATGAAAAAGTGGCTTTACAGATGTGATTAAAGCCTGGAATCAGGGCAAGTACCCTGGGTTATCCAGATGGATCCAACAGAATCACAGAAATCCCTAAAACTCGAGACTCTTTCCTGGCTGTGGTCAGAAGAGGAGATGTACCCATGGAAACGGGTCAGACATGCAGCATTGCTGGCTTTGAAGATGGAGGAAGGAGCCACAAGCCAAAGAAAGCAGGCAGCCTCTGGCAGCTGGAAAACACAAGGAAATCGAGTCTCCCCTAGAGCCTCGAAGAAAAACCTCGATTTTAGCTCCATGAGACCTATGTCGGACTTCTGACCTACAGAACTATAATACGATCAGTTTGCATTGTTTTAAACCAACAAGTCTGTGATAATTTGTTACAGCAGCAATAGAAAATTAACACACTACCTAATAGGCATATTAAACATAATATATCCAAAACACACCTTGCAACTCACACCTCCAAAACGTGATCCTCTGTCTCAGGAAATGGCAACTTCATTTTTCCAGCCACTTGGCCAAAAGCCTCAGCACCACCCCTGACTCCAGTCTTCCTCACGTTCCACCCACACCACAGCGCCCAGTAAACCCTGCCAATTGCATCCGCAATCCAATTACTCTCACAACCTCCACTCCCTGGCACAGGCCACCGTCAGCTCTCACTAATTTACTGCAACAGCTTCCCAGCAAGTCTCCCGCACCCCCTCTATGGCCTCGGTCTCCTCACAGCAACCAGCAGGCATCTTCAGTCATAAAGCAGATCCTCTAACTCATGGTCAAAACACTCCCCACTTCCTTCAGAATCAAAGTTCTTATTGGGGCCCACGAGACCCCATGTGATCTCGCCTCACTGCTTCTCTTACCTTCCTTCCCACCGCACCCCTCCCCCACCCTCCTCAGGCCCCGCCAGCCACTTTCTGTTCCTAGAACACATGAAGTGCACGTCTACCTCAGGGCCTTTGCACCTGCTGTTACCTCCCTTCTCCCCCTGGATTCCTGCATGGCTTCATCCCTCCCTTCACTCAGATCTCTACTCAAGTGTCACCTGACCATCCTCCCCACCTTCCCCATCATGCCCCACACACACCCCCACCCCGCCAGGCTGCTCCTTCCCTCCTGGCACTGATCGTATCATATGCTGATTGATCACCTCTGTGCCCTGGAGAAGGTCAGCTCACGAGAACCAGGCTGTGTTTTGTTCAGTGTTGTGTCTCTATCAACAAAGGTAGGACTTGACACTGACATATTCCTTGAATGAGTAAATACACACTTGGCTTTCCCCTTTGGAAGCGAGCAACTACTGACGATCACTAAGAGGCTGAAGAATATAACCCAGGCCCCAAGGAATGGCCTGTTAAGTCACGATGTGACTGTCGCAGGGGTGATGGGCACTGAGAACCATTCTGGAAGCTTCCTGCAGCCACGGTTCAGCATGAGGGAGAACGGCGTGCACAAACAGACCCATCGGGCTCTGTGTGAGGCACAGGGGAGGAGCACAGACGGCGTAGGACACGGCCTGGGTCCCCCGTGGGTCTGCAGCCTCTGTGCGGACAGTGGCTGGTGTGGGCTCCCAGTTGCAGGGTCAACAGTGAGCACCGCAGGAGCCATGGGGGAGCACCAAGGCGGCGGCGGGCAGTTCAGAAGGAAGAAGCAAGCTCTGGAGGGAGCAAATGGAACCACAGAGGAGAGAGCTCAGGAGATTCAGACGCAGCATCATTCAAGTGGGAAAGAGCCGTTAGCATCTCACCTCGCACACCTCAACGGGCCCCCGCAGCACCCCGCCTTCTCTGTTTCACTCACCATCCTCCTTGTCACCCAGGTTTGAGGCCTGCAGGTTCACAGACACCTCCCCAGTGCCCCAGCGCCCCGACACCCACCCGCTTACACATCCCTTCCCTCTCCCATCTCTGCCATCACACGCTGGGCCTCGGGCACGTCTCATAGGATCCGAACACTTCCCAGATTCTCATCTGCTCCAGACCCCTCCTCTCATGCTCTGTTTCATATTGCACCACTAGAATGTTCTTCCCAAAACACCCGCTTCTCTGTTCAAAGTCTTCAAGGCCATCCCATTGCCCAGAGAAAACGATCCACTCACTCAGCCCACCGTTTCGGGCTTTCGTCCCCCAGACCCCTGTTGCCACATCCCCTCCTGCTCTTTACCTAATCCTCCTCCAGCCTAGACTTACCCTGCCTGGTGCGGTACCACCAGCCACAAGTAGCTATTTAAATGAATTAAAATGAAATACAATTTAACCAGCCACACTGTAAGTACTCAGCAGCCACAGGTGGCTGGTGGCTACCATATTGGTCAGTTGGCAAAGAAAATATTTTCATCACCGCACAAGTTCTACACTTTATTTTATTTTATTTTAATATTTATTTATTTGGTTGCACTGGGTCTTAGTTGCGGCTTGTGGGCTCCTTAGTTGCGGCTCGCAGGCTGCTTAGTTGTGGCATGTGAACTCTTAGTTGCAGCATGCGTGTGGGCTCTAGTTTCCTGACCAGGGATGGAACCCAGGCCCCCTGCACTGGGAGCACAGAGTCTTAACCACTGAGCCACCAGGGAAGTCCCAAGTTCTACACTTTAAATGTCCCCCCGACTCATTTCCATGCCTCCCACCATTTGTGATTTCTCTGCAGAAAGAGCACCCATGCCCTGATGCAGGCTCTGATGATCCCAGGGCAGAGGGAATCCCTCCCTCCTCTAACACCCCACATGGAAGCCTCGCCAGGGTCGCTCACAGGTTACTGCCTTGCCTATCTTTTCCTAACATTTTGGCAATAAAATGCTCAGTGAGAACAGATCATTTTAAAACTCTAAAATTCCTACTGAACCACAGATGAACCATTTTACAAGCACCTTCACCGAAGAAACAAAAAGAAGACAGAATGATATATCGGGGGGGGGTCCCCCTGTGATTTGCTTCTTTCATAACCATGGATGTGCATCAAGAACAGAATTCTGGCTTTCTATATCCACAGCTGTTAATGATTTATGTTTTGTGCTGGGTGATGGATTTCTTCTGATTCTGCAGATGGTGAATGCCTCTATTCAGAAAATAAACACAAGGAGACTAAAGTCGACGGCACCCCCTTAGTGGTCCTTTCAGAGTCTACACTTGATGTCACTAATTGCTAGACCACCTTGCTTCTTCCACACATTATGCAGTCATGGGCTCGTACTTAGAGGCAGGCACAGGGGAAAAGGATGCAATGCAAGGAGGGGATGCAGAATGGAGCAGGGGGAAGCTCGGGATCAGCCCTGACACGTGGCCCCGAACCTGTAGCCTCAGCATCGCTGGGAACTTGACAGAAATGCAAAGTCTGGGCCCCATCCCAGACTTCCCGACCTGTGTTATGTTTGTGGGGACGGGGGCCCAGACCCGCGTTATGTTTGTGTTTTATTTTTGAATCGAAATAGAATTTATATGTGGTGCAATGTATAGGCCTTAGTGCGTAGTTCCATGAGTTATAACAAATCACTTTATATTCAATTACTTCTTTTTCCTAACACCTTAACTATTTTTAGGTGTACAGTTCAGTAGTATCAGCTCTATTCACAATGCTGGGCAACAGATTCCTGGAACTTTTTCATCTTGCAGAACTGAAACTCTACGCCCACTGTAGGCTTCCAGCCCACCTCCTCCCCTCCCCCTGGAGAACCTGAGTGTTACCAAGCCCCCCAGGTGATTGGGATGCATGCCAGCACTTGAGAAACCGCTGCTCTAATGATCCCAGGCCATAGGGGCTCCGGAGAGCAGCCCAGAAAAGCAGCAGGCGTGTTAGAGGCCTGGCACCCAGGAAAGATGTAGCAGGAAATGTGTCACTGGCCTCTTCTGATTCCCCAAACCCAATCCTGAGTGCCCAGTGTGGACATGGGAGTCAAACACGGACAAATGCACAACTTCTATCAAAATCTTGTGTAGGCGTAAGTTGAAAAAGGAAATTGTATTTCTCAACATTAGACCAGGTTCTGGACATTTCACTTGATGGTCCAAAAACAGGATCAGAAAGCTATAAACTTTTTTTTTTGCCTTTTTTTTTTTTTTTTAATTTTTTGGGTCTTCATTGCTACGCGTGGTCTTTCTCTAGTTGTGGCAAGCGGGGGCTACTCTTCGTTGCAGTGCGCGGGCTTCTCACTGTGGTGGCTTTCTTGTTGCACAGCGTAGGCTCTAGGTGCGCGGGCTTCAGTAGTTGTGGCATGCAGGCTCAGTAGTTGTGGCTCACGGGCTCTAGAGTGCAGGCTCAGTAGTTGTGGCGCATGGGCTTAGTTGCTCCACAGCTTGAGGGATCTTCCCGGACCAGGGCTCGAACCCATGTCCTGAATTGGCAGGCGGATTCTTAACCATTGAACCACCAGGGAGGCCCAGGATCAGAAAGCTATAAACTTTGACTGGAAGAGGGCGATCAGTAGTTACACCAGGTGGTCATTTAATTCTGACTTTGAATTCTATCTGTCCATTTTCATCCTTTCTGCCTCTTGCTTAGAAATTCTCAATTGATTATCTCCAATGGAAATTTGGGGAGGGGATGATAACTCAAAGGAGATAACCAGTGGCACCACAAACCACAGAATAGTTGTTTATTTTTAATTTATTTACTTTTGGCTGCGTTGGGTCTTTGTTGCTGTGTGCGGGCTTTCTCTAGTTGTGGCGAGCGGGGGCTACTCTTCGTTGCAGTGCACAGGCTTTTCACTGTGGTGGCTTCTCCTGTTGCAGAGCACAGGCTCCAGGTGCACGGGCTTCAGTAGTTGTGGCACGTGGGCTTCAGCAGTTGTGGCTCACGGGCTCTAACACGCAGGCTCAGTAGTTGTGGCACACGGGCTTAGTTGCTCCGTGGCATGTGGGATCTTCCCGGACCAGGGCTCGAATCCATGTCCTCTGAATTGGCAGGTGGATTCTCAACCACTGCGCCACCAGGGAAGCCACACAGAATAGTTTTGATTTACAAGTCATTGGAAGCAAGAGGTATTTACTGTTTGCAGGCAAAAAGGGATTGCATCATGAATAATGGAAAAGGCAAAGCCCATTAAAACGGTTCTGCAGATAACTCTCTGTCCAGGCCACCAGAGGCATCATTCACAGGGGACTCCTGTGTGCCAGGCACATATCAATACACACACAGACGTATCCCAGCCTTCAAGGACCCAAATCAGGGAAATCTACGCCATTTCACTTCAAGGGGTAGAGTTTCTGGATTACTACCCCCTTTGGGAATTTCTGACTCTCAGAAGATCCAATGATTTAGTACCACAAGAAGATCAAAAGCTAGGAATTTTAGAAACAACCCCAAGCTTGGACACGTTTAGATTCTTCACTTCTCTTAAAAACTCTCTGGTATTTGTCTATCATGTCTTGATTTCAGTAAAAACTAACAAACTTAGGGAAAAGCATCTCAGAGAAAACAGGCTCTATCGAGTGTCTTGTTGAAAAAAGAAAGAAACCAGAAAGAAAACCACCACAGCTCTTAATTCTATAATGAGGAAGCACCAATAAGGCTCCATTAAAGCTACAATCTCTAAATCCCACTCAATACATTTTGGCTCAAATAGCTGGCATTTTCTCTGCTTTTTAATTTGCATCATGTGCAACCATTTTTCTAGCCACTGTGATAGCGGATATTAAAAGATGTTTTCCCTGTACTTTTATTCAAATGGGAATTGATACTCGGGGTCTAAGAGGGTAATTGCAGCAATTTTTTTTCATATTATTCACTGCCATAAAATCCAGATGAGGCTTACTATGTCTTCTACGTTAAAAACCATCACAGTATCATACTCTGCTTTGCCCCACTCTCAAATGCTTTATTCAATGAAAACATCAAGGGGAAATGTGTGAGACAGCTGTAACCATCCCAGGGTAATGAAAACACTGTGTAGTGAGCACTATTAATGGTCAGACCTGTGGGTTTAAAACCATAATTCGAAAAGATACATGCACCCCAATGTTCACAGCAACACTATTTACAACAGCCAAGACATGGAAACAACCTAAATGTCCACTGACAGATGAATGGATAAAGAAGATGTGGTAGAACACTACTAGTGGAACACTACTCGACCATAAAAAAGAATGAAATAATGTCATTTGCAGCAACAGGGATGGACCTAGAGATGATCATACTAAGTGAAGTAAGTCAGACACAGAAAGACAAATATCATATGATATCACTTATATGCGGAATCTAAAATATGACACAAATGAACTTATCTATGAAACAGACCCACAGACAGAGAACAGACTTGTGGTTGCCAAGGGGGAGGGGGGTGGGGGAGGGAAGGATTGGGAGTTTGGGATTAGCAGATGCAAACTACTATACTGATATACAGGATGGATAAACAACAAGGTCCTACTGTACAGCACAGGGAACTATATTCAACATCCTGCCATAAATCATAATGGAAAGAAATATGAAAAAGTATATATATATATGTATAACTGAATCACTTTGCTGTACATCAGAAATTAACATTGTAAATCAACCATACTTCAATAAAATCCATTTTTTTAAACTGTGGGGTTATCATATTTAGCACAAAAGGAGCACAGTAAATTTTAAGGTATGAATGTCTCAGGTAGGACCCACACTCTTTTAAATTTTAAATTGTCTCTTCTTTTTTGAGATCATTCTGATGCACAGAATTTCCATTTCCCCAGCATAACACAGTCCTGCGATGACTCTCAAAGCCAGGCTTTCTGTCACCTGGCTAGACATTTGAAAAATGCTCTGTTCCTGAACGATAAATCTTCATCCCATTCATAAAGGATGATAATGAAACATATCCCTCTTTTGAGTTTAAAAATACCCCATGGTAGGTGATATTTAACTGGATATTTTACCATGCTATAATCCAATGTCTTTAAAACTAAAAAACAATTTAACTTCTGACATTAAGTACTTCATTTTTTTTTTTTTTTTTTTTTTTTGCGGTATGCGGGCCTCTCACTGTTGTGGCCTCTCCCATTGCGGAGCACAGGCTCCGGACACCCAGGCTCAGTGGCCATGGCTCATGGGCCCAGCCGCTCTGCGGCATGTGGGATCTTCCCAGACCGGGGCATGAACCTGTGTCCCCTGCATCGGCAGGCGGACTCTCAACCACTGTGCCACCAGGGAAGCCCAGTACTTCATTTTTGAGAAATAAAACTATTGGGTTTTTTTTTCCAACTTGATAAGTATCCCGCTTAAAACTGCCTTAAAGGGCTTCCCTGGTGGCGCAGTGGTTGAGAGTCCGCCTGCCGATGCAGGGGACACGGGTTCGTGCCCCGATCCCGGAAGATCCCACATGCCGCGGAGCGGCTGGGCCCGCGAGCCATGGCCGCGGAGCCTGTGTGTCCGGAGCCTGTGCTCCGCAACGGGAGAGGCCACAGCAGTGAGAGGCCCGCGTACAGCAAAAAAAAAAAAAAAAAAAAAAAAACTGCCTTAAAAACCAGCAACATTAGACCCTGGATGGAGACAGAGTGTCCAAACCAGAACCACCAGAGAATGAGTCACTACACATTTTGACATCTACCTGAGAGCAAGAAGTGGGCAAGGGAGAAGCTGAGGGTAGGAGAACCAATGCTCTCAGTGAGAGGATGCTTGATTCGTGCCGATGATGTTTCCAGGAAGGATGGGTGTACATATCAGCTCATATAGGTTCCCACAGGTGATACCTCCCTATAAAACAGCCACCACAAACACAGCAACACCGTGGCTCATCTCAGTGGGCAGCCCTAGACAGCAACACACAAAATTCATTTGAAAGGATGTAAGTAAGGGGAATCTGACTCAAACCAATTCAAGCGAAGGGCTCCTTCATGGGGAAAGATTTTACAGTGGCGACTGTAACCATGATTGTGGTCATCACGTCTTACCTCTCAAAGTACACCTAAGAAGGGGACAAAATATTTTCCTCATCCTATGAAGGACTGATTGGCTTAATATAAAAAGAATTCTTATAAAACATTAATTAGAAAGTCCAACTGAATGGGAAGATGTGCAAAGGCTGTGAACAAGACATTGAAAACAAAGAAATACAAAGAGCCAATAAATACGTGAAGCATATTCTCAACTTCATTCATAATCATAAAAACAGAAATTAAACAAGATACCATTTCTCTTCTTTTTTTTTTTTTTTTTTTTCTTTTTTTTTTTTTTCTGCGGTACGGAGCACAGGCTCCGGACACGCAGGCTCAGCGGCCATGGCTCACGGGCCCAGCCACTCCGCGGCATGTGGGATCTTCCCGGACCGGGGCACAAACCCGTGTCCCCTGCATCGGCAGGCGGACTCTCAACCACTGCACCACCAGGGAAGCCCCCATTTCTCTTCTTAAAAAGCACTGGTAAGGGGGAGGATCCCACATGCCACAGAGCGGCTGGGCCCATGAGCCATGGCCGCTGAGCCTGCGCATCCAAAGCCTGTGCTCGCAATGGGAGAGGCCACAACAGTGAGAGGCCCGCGTACCGAAAAAAAAAAAAAAATTACAGAGCCACATTATCTATAGTGGGATTCCACTGTTGTAAAAACTGTTTAGAGTATATATGTTTGCTATGCAAACAGACTCCCCAGAAGAGATACAGTAGCTCCTTGTAGGAGGTATGTTGGAAGGAAGAAAGAGTGGACTTTTTCTTCTGACTTCCTACAAGTCCTATGCTGTGTTTACATGACAATTATGTTGCAATAATTTTTCAAGGCCTCCTCCTCCCAGTGCCAAGATCTGAACTGTGTCAACTGTCAGAGATGACCTCATGGGTCACGTCTGGCTTAATACTGAGGCTCTTGGGAGCAGCAGAGGGGATGGAGGGGTGAGGAGCAGCAGCAGGCTGGGAAAAGTCAGTTTGGCAAAGTTTCACTATGGACAAAAAGCAAAGCCAGTTACTTTTCTCCCGATAACGCATCCAGCTGAGCTGACTGCTTTCCTCCAAGGGAGCAATGTAACCACTGGCTCTATTTCAAGTCAGAGGTCCACCCCACTTTTATTTTCATGATTTATCTAATGTATTTGTGATTGCCAACCAAATCACTTTCTGTGTAGGCTGAATAATAGCCCAAAGATGTCCAGTCCTAATCCCCAGGACGGTGACTGGGTTAAGCTATATGGCAATGGGGAATTAAGGGTGCTAATCAGCTTAGGGTAGGGAGACTGTCCTAGATTATCTGGGTGGGCCCAATGTAACCACAAGGATCCTTAAAAGTGGCAGAGGAAGGCAGAAGAGAGAAATCACAGGGAGACAGGACTATGGAAGCAGAGTCAGAGATGCAAGGTTCCCAGCCCTGAAGATGGAGGAAGGGGCCACAAGTCAAGGAATGCAGGCAGCCTCCAGAAGCTGGAAAAGCCAAGGAAACGGATTCACCCCAGAGCCTCCAGAAAGGAATGCCGTTCTGCTGACACCTGGATTTTAGCCCATGGAGACCCGCATAACACTTCTAATCTACAGAACTGTAAGAGGATAAATTTGTGTCTTTTAGGCTAAGTTTGTGGCCATTTGTTACAGCAGCAATAGGAAACTAATACAACCTACCTGATATTTCCTTTATGTCTCTGCACTCCAGACTTCCTCTTGTGGGCAAAGCTGGGGTGTGCTGTGAAAATCACCCCACCTGGGCAGCCTGCCTTAGAGATGCCCACTGAATTGGGCCCACCCTGCCAGCTGGCTGGGTGATTTTAGGACTTCCTCAGAGAGAAGCCAGGCAAGACACCTACCTTGCAACAAAACTACCTTGATAATGCTTAAATCAGCTATACCTGGAGAAGCCCAGTTTGAGTAAGTTATTAATGGAAGCCCTTTGTGAATCAGGCCCCACCGTATAAATATATACATTTGTCATCATTTACACCCACAATACTCTTTTGGAAGACTACGTAAGAGAAATGAATCTCACATGAGGAACCCAGAAGAGCTTAACAACAAATGCTCATAGGGCTTCCTCAACCAACTTCCTATCTACAAACTGGGGTAAGAGAGGCAGGCCAAAGACAATTTGAATAAGACTCTGACTACTGAGTACCTACTATGTGCCAGGCACCGAGATGAACACTGACAATACACCGTCTCATCTAGTTCTCATCACACTTCCATTAGGAAATGACTACGATCATTACCATTGATAATTCGCATGCCCACGTTCTCACAGACAGTAAGTCCAAGAGCTGGGGTCCAACCGACTCTGTGAGCCTCCACAGCTAGAACTCTAGAGACATCATACTAACCTTCGCATCGAGGGACAGCTTAAACTGACATCTACTCTAGACCAGAATATCCAAGAGAAGAAAGAGAATATCAGCTTCATCCCTATGATCTAGAAATGCAATCATTTAACCTCACCTCTCCAAAATACCCCTGTAGCTTTGAAACACTTTTTTACTGATCTCAAGAGCCAAACTACCTAAAAGAGGATCTCTCACTGTCTTTGTTATTGTTTTGTATCTTATGTTCTACCGATTGCTTCTTTAAGGAATCTGTGTTCTAAAAAAATATAAACAAAAAGCTTGCTTTTGTGAGGTGGGCACTCTGATGCTTATAAAGGTCTTCTGTTAAGGCTCAGGCATGAACTGTTATGACATCTGTCCCTACTTTTCTACTCACCTAGTGAAGAACCACTGATCTCACAGAGCAGCATCTAAAACAGACAGGTGTTTTCTCATTCTGGGAATTTCTATGTAAGATCCCATTCTAAATAAGGTTTTTAGCTCTAAAAATGCATCATAATGAAATTAAAAGGCATGTAAACATAAAAGTAGTCCCTTTCTTTTGCTTGCATTTCTTTTCTCACTTCAGTGCAGGAAATTGGTTTCAGTCACTATAAGAAAACCTCACACTCCCCAAAGGAGTTGTTTTCTCCCCAAATTACATGTTTTTTTTTTTTTTAAGACAGAACTACAAACTGGCCCTGCATTTTAGTACACAAGCCACTGAAAAGAAGATAGTTGGGATCTGAAACACATTTTCCAAAGAAGAATGTCATTCATGGTGTAGGTCCATTTCCAGAGTAACCCACAAAGCTCTTTCAAACTCAGAATGTGGATTAAATGCTATACATTTGCTGTAGGAAGATCTGATACTCTTGCAGTATTACTTTAACTATAAAATGATCAAGTTCTATACATTTCTTATTCTTTTTCAAGGAAAGCAATTCTGATGAGATCAAGGAAAATGTGAAGAGAGATTTGGGGCAATCTGAAGGACATTTCCATGGCTTTAAGGATTGATACACTGTTCTCAGGTTTAATTTCATCTCCAAAAAAGTTATGGTTTCCTTTTCCTCCAAATGGCTGTATTTCTGCCCATCTTCTTATACTTACTTGTGATGAGGTCATTTGCCGGGATCACTGTAGCTAATAAAGAGAGCCACAACTGACATAGGACAGTCCGATATCTCATTAGCTGGCTGCAGATGGTGAATGGCAGAGAAAAGGGGCCCGGGGCTTTGGGGAAGCAATGGCTATGAGTTGTCCTCAGAGGAGAAAGAAGATGGTGGTGACAGGGTGTCACATGACACTTGACTGCACCTGGCACCTCACAAAGCCTACCTGCTTGGCCCCTGCTGCTCTAACATCTGCAGGGGCAAGGAGAGCTTTGGTGTTGGGGTGACTGGGGACAGGATGGACAGCCAGACAGCTGCTGGTAAAGTAAGTTCAAGTATCAGAGGGGCGGTTGTTTGAGCCCTATATCCAGAGGGGGTAAAATCTTTATCAGAACGTAGACAATTTCATTCACACATACACATACCATCTCCATTCTGCTGAGCTGCTCATCTATCACCATTACCAAAAAATTTAAAATTTACAACTATAATATAGCACAGAGGCAGCCCCTGCACCGCACAGCCCCATAATCCATCTACAAAACTCAATCCATTTGCAAAAGGGATCCAAGAACTCACTGATCAATTCAGGCAGAGCCCGAAGTACATGTGAGAAAAGATTTTCCTCTTTTCTTCCATAACATTCTTTCCCCAAGATCATAAATCTCTGAGCATCGACTTCACATATCTGGAAAGTGAACGGCATCTGAGAGAGCATATAAATCACCTCAAGAAGAGTTATTCATTGTGGGCAAATAAAAATGTAAGCCGGGCAGATGGTGAAGAGCTCGTTTCTACTGGTAGTATCCCATGGGGCGAGGCAGGCTAGGGGGAAAGCAGACAGCGTTGTGAAATTTGGGGCCACAGTGATAGGGAGAGAATAAATACCCCAAACAACAGGACACTAAAAATTATCCTACCACATGGCTACAATCTCTTCAACTCTTCGCCAATGCTTCAGATCTGACCTTCTCCCTCTATGGCCAAAGGACTGATATCAGGGCAAAGAGAAGAGGAGGAGGAGGAGGAGGAGAGGGGGTTGGGGGGAGGGAAAACCCATACTAAACACTGCAGTGCTTTAAGCCCTCTTCATTCACCAGTTTCAAAGTGCTTAATCCTTTGGGGACTGCGGAGGGCTAGAAGAGATTATACCACCTGGTGCTGATTTTTTTTCATATGGCTCCAGCTCACTACTGGCAAATCCAAGATGGCTGTGTCCCCAACACTCTGCTGGGTGTTTATGTCACAAAGGCACAGTGGCCTGGGGGGAGGGGAGGAAAGGGAGGCAACACAGCGACCACCCCCAAGGCTCCCCGAAGACTGGCTTGTTCTAGGGTTGAACCCACTGGAAGCCCCAGACACACCCTACTGGCCCCTGAGCAGGTGTGATTGGGGACCTATGACTATACTCCACCTCACTCTTATAAAAGCAACACCAGCCAAGAAAACAAAACTTTATTATCACCCACAAAAAGGGATACAAGAAAAAAGGAAAAGGAATGAAGGGAGGAACAAGTCGTTGAAAAAAGTAGCAAAAATTGAAATGAATCCCCCAAAGCTGCACAGGAAATGACACTGTTGTGCCTCTGAGATCTCATTAATGTGGCCAGAAACCAAGTTCAAGAAGCCCTTGAAAAATGCACACAGAGCTTAGGTTTGTGTGTGATGGTTATGTTTGCTGTCGATTTGTTAAGAAGAGAAGAGGGCAGAAAAACGCTCTTTTTGACAGACAGGAGCTCTCAGCCATGGGAGGAGAGATTGTTCTCAGCAATCACAGCCTGTGAGAACACCGCAGAAATATGTCTCCAATGCCGTGATGCCAGATGCCACAGATGGTCATCTTAACTACCACGGCCTGCAGCCACAGACAACCAGCACCTCCATGGTGCTGGCAAATTAACCTGGAAACATCACGTGGCTAAAAACCATTTCTCCTGCTTCTAATCTCAAGTTATAAAAAAAAATAACTATTGTGAAAAATGCACAGAGTTAATAAGCTGAGTGTCTTAGCTCAGGCTAACAAAATACCATAGACTGGGTGGTTTAAACAACAGGAGTTTATTTCCTCACAGTTCTAGAGGCTGGAAGTCCTGGATCAGGGGGCTAGCATGGCTGGGTTCTGGTGAGAGCTCTCTTCCTGGTTTGCAGACGGCTGCCTTCTGCTGTGCCCTCACAGGGTGGAAAGTGAGAGAGAGATCTATCTCCTTCTTCCTTCTAAGACTACAGTCTTATTGGATTAGGGGCCCACCCTTAAGACCTCATTTAACCTTAATTGCCTCCTAAAGACCCTAACTCTCAGATACAGTCCTATTAGGGGTTAGGGCTTCAACATATGAATTTGCAGGGAGGTGAGTATATGATTCATCTCATAGTACTGAGCTATGAAAATCTGCTAAACTAAGGATTTCTCCATTCCATGTCCATCACATAGTAGCGCAATGAATGTTTGATGAATGAACAAATAACTGAGAAGATGAATAATTACTATCTTACTATACTGGGAACACAGAGCAAACTTATGAGAGAGCAGTCTATTTTCAAGCACAAGCAACAACCTGGATCCTTCTGATTTCTAAGTCTCGAGGGTCTGGTAGCCAGGAGGTGTCTCTTCTACATTTGCACAGTGGATGGACTGTTTTCTCTCCAAACCAACAGCCAGAAGAGGAGAAGAAAAAACCCAGATGATTAAAAGCCACTCCCCATTCCATAATGTCAAAACCTAAATGGAATGCCCTCTGTGGATCTTCTGAAAAGGTTATAATAAGAGTTCCACACATCACCACCACCATCTAGTACCTGTTGGATAGGTCAAGGCCAATGACCAGAAATGGACTAATTAGTAAGAAAGCCTTCTGACTAGGGAGGTCCAGGACACTGGCCATCAATGAATCACTTGTCACAGCAGCACACATAACTCACCTGCCACTCAACAGGTTAGACTTACCCCTAGGAAAGAGTGAGGGACAGAGATGAGGACGGGGAGAAGGATGCCCTCAGGCTATGAATAGTACAGATGGACTTTATCATTCACGTTCATTCATTCATCACATATTTACAGTGTCTACTATGCCCACGGTGCTTTCCTAAATATTTTGGAGTCTTCAATGAGGGATCAGAGAGAGGTCTACACTCAAAAAATTTGGCCTATGAGATGAAACAGTTGGGCTAGAAAAGTCCTTTTCTTCCTGGATTGGGATCTGGGAATCTGTAATTTTTTAAAATTTTTATTGGAGTATAGCTGATTTACAATGTTGTGCTACTTTCTGCTGTACAGCAAAGTGACTCAGTTATACATATACACATACCTACTCTTTTTTAGATTCTTTTCCCACATAGGTCTTTACAGAGTATTGGGTAGAGTTCCCTGTACTATACAGTAGGTCCTTAATAGTTACCTATTTTAGATATAGTAGTGTGTATGTGTCAGTCCCAATCTCCCAATTTATCCCTCCCCACTAGAAAAGTCCTATGGAAACTGAAGATGAGCACTGCAGGAAGAAAACCTGCTTGGGGCAGGTATGGGGGTCCAGCCATACTCTCTGTTATTCCCCAAGGCTAATGGGGACCCAATGTGGGTCCCCCTAGGACTCGAGATCCCTGTGATTTAGTACCCTCCTCCAAAGCCATGGAGGGTGACTCTGATAACTCTAAAGCAGTCATGGAAACCCAGTTGCTGGGTCTTGGGGGGGATCTAGTTCTGGTTATGAGATAACAAGAAAAGTGTGCCGGGGACTTCCCTTCCCACACAGAACATCTTGGGAAGAGCTCTCATCTTGTCCCACGTTCTAAAAGAATGTTGTGAGCAGGTGATGCTTGGGACTGTAGCTGGCATGCTGCCACCATGACAAGCATGGGGATGAAAAGCCAACAGCAAGAAGAATGGAAGAAACCGGTTTTTCATTTTTTTTTTTAAGAAAGAAGTAATCAATTTTTTGTGTGATTAAAAAGCACATGAGATCTACCCTCTTAACAAATATGGAAATGCGTAGTACAGTAGTGTTAGCTACACGCACATGGCTGCCCAGCAGACCGCCAGAACCCTTCATCTTGCACAACTGAAACTCTCCACTCACTGGATAGCAACTCCCCATACACCTCCCCACTGCCCTGGCCACCACCATTCTACTTCCTGTTTCTATCAGTTTGACAACTTTAGATACTTCCTATAAGTGGAATCATGCAGTATTTGTCCTTCTATGACTGGCTTATTTCACTTATTATAATGTTTCTAAAGGTTCATTTTTTAAGGCTGAATAACCATCCATCATATCATCTATATGCCATATTTTCTTCATTCATTCATCCATTTAGGTTGTTTCCACCTCTTGGCTATTAGGAACAAAGCTGCAATGAACCCTGGGGTGCAAATATCTCAAGAACCTTATTTCAATTCTTTTGGATAAATACACACAAGTGGAACTGCTGGATCATATGGTAGTCCTAGTTTTAATTTTTTTCAGGAACTGCATACCATTTTCCAAGAGCCTGTATCTTTGAGGCCATCAGGAGTGGCTGCAACAACCCGTGGCCACTCACTGGCAGAAGTCTTACTGTGTGAGAAAATTAAATGTAGTTATTGCTTGAGCTTCTAACTGTTGGGTTCTCTGTTATTTGCAGCTGAAAGAATCCTCCTGGACACAGGAGATGGTGTGGTATATACAGAAGGGCACTGGCTGGGGAGAAAGGAAGTCTAGATGTCCATCCTGCCTTTACCACTGACCAGTTCTGTGACTCTTGGCAAGTCAGTCAGTCACTCCAGTTTGGGGAGTGGCCACTGGACCCCTAAAGACTATTCTAAGATGTAGTGACTCAAAGGCCATGGCTCAAAGAGAAAAAACATCTGTCCTACAGGATCTGGGAAGAAGAGGCAATCAAACTCTCTAATGACAGGATGGGGAGTGGGGTAGAAAGGGGCTAATCATATCACCCACGACTTTACTTGTTACAAAGTCCAAATGTGATCGACAACATTTCCTACGTAGCAACCATTAACTTTGTGGAGCTATCACAGAATTCACTAAATTGATTTTCAACCATTATAAGGATGTGTTAGCTGACCCACTCCATGGTCAAACAGCTGACAACAAATACATGTCAAATATTTTGAACAAATCAGTAAGGTTGAAAATGTGTGTTAAAAGAATTATCCAGGGCTTCCCTGGTGGCGCAGTGGTTGAGAGTCCGCCTGCCAATGCAGGGGACACGGATTTGTGTCCCAGTCTGGGAAGGTCCCACATGCCGCAGAGCGGCTGGGCCTGTGAGCCATGGCCACTAGCCTGTGCGTCCGGAGCCTGTGCTCCGCAACAGGAGAGGCCACAACAGTGGGAGGCCCGTGCACCACAAAAAAAAAAAAAAAAAAAGAATTATCCAAAGGATCAAAACAGCATATTACCTTATCTTGAAAAACTCTATCACCATCCCATGCCTGACACTTAATGCTCAGTTAACATCTACCTATACATTGATGTATTGTGGAGATGAAGAATAAAAAGGATCAAAATGGGATGAGATTACACTGGTCAGGCTTCAAGTTGAATGTCAGAGGATTTCAAAACTAATAACTTTATATGTGGTTAAGTGGTTCAAAAGTTCAGTGCTAAAGATGACAATTCAACCAAGAGCATGAAAATTCTTCTTGAGGCAAAATTCAGCTAAATCTTTATATCTGTCTCTTTCCCTTATTTGTAAAACAATGCCCTCCTTTGGGGAAGTGGGCATTTTGACACACTAACTTGAAAATTAAATTCTGCAGTTTTCTAACCAAAGCCCACTGGCTAATTTACATGTTGATCGAGTCCTTAGTACTTAGGGACATTATGAGAAGTCCTTCTGAACCTGCTAGATTTGGGGAGTGTAGGTCATGTGGTGTCTTGACAGCACTACTGCCATCGCGATGCAGACAATTCACCAGGCAAAGTTTTCTAATGAAACAGTCAACCCAGGGGTTGACAGGAGCTGACGGTGTACTCCTGAGACACGGGCTTCAAGACCCCCTGCTGAAGGACCCCAGTGGAGAGGGATTAACAGGACTGACTCTCCATCTTTTCCCTCGAGGCCAGGGGTCGGTGTCCGGGCACCTAATAACTGCCTCCAACAATTAAGACAGCATACATTATGCTAAACAAAGAAAGCCAGGCTCATGTGTACACACTGCATGATTCCATTTATATGGCATTCTGGAAAAGACAAGACTACGTGGACAGAAAACAGATGAGCGCTTGCCAGGGGCTAGGGGAGGAGTTAAACACAAAGGAACACAAGGGAATCTTGGAAAGCGATGGAACTGTTGTAACAGATCAAAGTTCAGAAGTGATAAAGTTGCATTTTAAAGGAGTGAATTTCATTATTTATGAATTTACCTCAATAAACCTGACTTTTACCACAAATTAGGGTTTCTGTCTCTCAGGAACAGCCTCCAGAAAGGTGGGTAAACATGGTGACATGTGAGCTGCCACTGAGGACTGTCCCCATGCCACCCACTGCTTCCCTATGCCAACAGCCCAACCAGTCAGGATCCAGGGCCAGGAACGGAAACCACTCCAGGTATTTCAATCAGGAAGGGATTTGATATGGGAATTAGGTGCTTACAGCGTCACTGGTCTGGCAAAAGGCCCCCTTAGACTTTTTCATGCAAGGACACACCACTGCAGGTATCCTTGATCCAAGGGTCGGGATGCTGCCGGCGCTGCGGCCACAACAGCCTCTCCTGCCAACGCAGGGGGACTGAGGCCCCAGAACAACGAGTCTGGCCACTGCACCTGCCTCTAAATACTCACATCCCCTTGACCCTGTCCGCCAGCAGCAACAGCAGAAGGAACCTGGTCCCGGCCTCAGCTTCCAACTCTCACACAAATGCACTGAGGAAACCGTCATGCATTTAGCAACCTCCCTGTGAGAAAGTCTGCGACGTGGACTTGCGTTGGTAGGTTTCCAATCTGGAGGGTGGGTGAAGGTCAAGAGCGCCAGGCCCAGTACTTCATCTCCCCAGTCACCATTCCTCCTGTCCTAAAACAAGGCACTCTTTGACAAAGAAAGCACCACCAAAACGCTTTTCTGTCTAAACTTACATTTCAAACCATGCTGAGAGAGAGTTGAAATACTGTTCTCCTAACGGGGAAACCAAGATCCTAACTCACTTCATTATGGAAGAATATTTCATTTTCACATTTAGTGGGTCCCAGCCCCAGCCGAATAAAATTTTGAGATCACTGCATTTGATAACAGAGCCGACCACAATTCTCTTGTAACACACATATTAAAAACACGCTGCTCTTCTGAGTTCTATTCTGTCGAGAATGAAACAGACTCAGCTTGAAAATGCATTCATTTTTCCAGGTATCTGTAAGTTGTTTTATGGTAAGCCAGAACCAGCGGAGGGGAGTGTAACATTGTGATTTATGGTAAGAAATATATATTTGCTTTTTTGTCCCTATTTCCAGCACAGAGTTCCTAAAACCCTTGGAGTTTCCTAAATGCTGAGAGCTTTAAAGGTGTCTTTTGTTATGTTAATGAGTGACTTTTGGAAAGCTCCTGGGTCACCTAAGGATGGGGGATGGTTGCCAGTGGAGCCAACCCCAGTTATCAGAGGGTTGGAGCTTTCAGTCCCACCCCTGACCTCCGGGGAGGGGAGGGGGCCTGGAGGGTAAATCACCAGTGGCCAAAAATTTAACCAATCATGCCTATGTAATGAAGCCTCCTTAAAAACCCTAAAGAACAGGGTTCAGAGAGCTTCACGGTTGGTGGGGAGAGTGGTGCACTCGGAGAGGGCAGGAGGGCACGGAAGCTCCGAGCTCCTTCCCACAGACCTTGCTGTATGCATCTCTTCCTTCTGTTCCTGAATTACATCCTTTTGTAACAAACTGGTAGATGTTTCTCTGAGTTCTGTGAGCCACCCTAGCGAATTAATCAAGCCTGAGGAAGAGGACATGGGAACCTCCAATCCACAGCCGGTTGGTCAGAAGCACAGGTGACAACTGGATCTATGACTGGCGTCTGAAGTTGATGGGGTGCTCGGTCTTGCAGGACTGAGCCCTTCACCTGTGAGATCTGATGCTCCTTCCAGGTGGACAGTATCAGAATTGAGTTGAATTGTAGGATACCCAGTCTATGTCTGATGGGAATTGGATGGAGTTAATTGCTGGATGGCATTAAAAAATATATATACATTAGAATGCAGTACGTTTTATACCCTAATTTATGCTCCTAAAGACCTAATATGATCAAAACAATAAGCCAGAAGAAAATATTTGGCTAAAGTACCACAATAACTACAATTCCTAGTCTCCCAATGATCACTCACATAGTAACTACATTCTCCACATCAAAAGGGATAAGAAGGGCTTCCCTGGTGGTGCAGTGGTTGAGAGTCCGCCTGCCAATGCAGGGGACATGGGTTCGTGCCCCAGTCTGGGAAGATCCCACATGCCGCGGAGCGGCTGGGCCCATGAGCCATGGCCGCTGAGCCTGCGCGTCCGGAGCCTGTGCTCCGCAACGGGAGAGGCCACAACAGTGAGAGGCCTGCGTACTGAAAAAAAAAAAAAAAAAAAAAAAAAAAGGGATAAGAAACCTTCTCATAAGGAATTTCACTTCATCCCTTCTTGGGTTATTTCTCCGAATTGTACAAAAGGGAGGCAATGGAAACATTTTCCTTTTTCTGACAAGAAAACTATTGGGTGGCTATGGCTAGCTTCTTCAACTGTTACAAAAAAAAAAAAAAAGTGACAAAGCACAATGGCCTAAAATAAAAACAGTGTCCAACCAACACTAGCTGTTTGGGTTATGAGAATCATCTACCAGAGTTGTCACTGGAAAAAATGAAGGACGTCTTTGCAAAAGAGCTCTAATCCTTCCTTCTCATAAAACATTCACCCCGCATCACACCCCATAAGCCTCTCACTGCTGCAAGGGAGTACCAGAGAATATCTCCTATCACTCTGACAAAAGGAATAAGAGCAAAAACGACAATCAGAAATTAATGACTGTTCCTAACTTAAAAGCTCTCCCTAGTTCTTCTCCTTCAAAGTATTTTTTAAAAGTTCAACTTGGGAGCTAGTTATTTCGTATGGACAATGATATACTATCTTCTGCCAATGCTACTGACTGGCAAAGCAAAATGGGCAATAATTTTATGTAAAAAGAACAGACCTCTCAAACTTCTGGGTTAGAAAAAACACCCACAGGAAAGGCAGAACGTACACTAGGAAGGACTCAGAATAGGGAAGATCAGCAACCCTAATACTAAGCTTATCAGGTTACTAAGTAGATATTTCTCCAAAGACATACAGACGGCCAACAGGCACGTGAAAAGATGCTCAACATCACTAATCATTAGAGAAATGCAAATCAAAACTACAGTGAGGTATCACCTCACACCAGTCAGAATGGCCATCATCAAAAACTACAAACAATAAATGCTGGAGAGAGCACGGAGAAAAGGGAACCCTCTTGTACTGTTGATGGGAATGTAAATCGGGGCAGCCACTATTGGGAATAGTAAGGAGGGTCCTCAGAAAACTAAAATTAGAGCTACCATAGGAACCATCAATCCCAATCCTGGGCATATATCTAGACACAACTCTGATTCAAAAAAATACAGGCACCCCTATGTTCATAGTCCCACTATTCACAATAGCCACGACATGGAAGCAACCTAAATGTCCATCAACAGATGAATGGATAAAGAAGATGTGGTGCATATATACAATGGAATACTACTTAGCCATATAAAGGAACGAAATAATGCCATTTGCAGCAACGTGGATGCAACTAGAGACTATCATACTAAGTGAAACAAATCAGAAAGAGAAAGACAAACACCATATGATATCACTTATATGTGGAATCTAAAATATGACACAAATGAACCTATCTATGCAGACTCACAGACGTAGAGAACAGACTTGTACTTGCTGGGGGGAGGGGGGTTAGGAGAGGGATGGAGTGGGAGGTTGGGGGTAGCAGGTGTAAGCTTTTATGTATGGAATGGATAAGCAACAAGGTCCTACTGTATAGCACAGGGAACTGTATTCAATATCCTGTGATAAACCATAATGGGAAAGAACATTTAATAATTATATATATGTGTAACTAAATCACTTTGCTGTACAGTACAAATTAACACATTATAAATCAACTACACTTAAGTAAATAAATAATCATTTTTTAAATAAAAAGCTTATTAGGTGACAGCCTCTGTTAGGGTTTCCCTGTGATGCTGCTGGGGATGAGGATCTAAACAGTTATTTCTAAAGATCTAAGAACTTCTCTTTTAATTTCTTTCTAGAGCAAGATTTAGGTATGTGTATTATGGTGTGAACTCCTAAAGGTTCTTTTCCAACAGAATGGAGGTGATTGGAATTCTCAACCCCTTAGCAGCTAAGCACGACCTCCTCAAATGTGACCCCACCCAAGGCTCTCAAAAGAGCTACCTGACAGCAAGCTGCGACATCTTCTCAGTTGCCAACTTGCCTTGCGAGGCACCCACACGTCAGCTACAAGTGTTTTCCCCCTGAGATTCGGTGTACAGGCAGAGGCAAATACCTTTCAAAATCTCACATCCCCTATCGTTTCATACCCTGCAAAGTCATCTTACAGATGCTGATGAAATACTTGCAGGCAGGCCGATCCTGCTTCTGGAAGACCTAAGCCCTCAGGCGGCCCTCGGAGAATAGAATCACGTGAAGCTTGGAGAAACATTTCAATGGATAACCAAGACCATTTGACTGAAGAAGCTGCCTTGGGGCTTGCAACCTTACAAAGTAGATTTTGCTCCACAATTTTCAGGCTAAAGTGATTTCAATTCAAATGAAGAACCACCTCTAACACATGGTTAAAGTAGGTCCCAGCCCAGTTCACGAGATCATGTCAACAGGACACATGCATCCAAAGAAAGAGAAAAAGCAGAAATTCACTCATGACACCCAGGGAAATTGACAAAATGCAGGCTGCATTTGGTTTCCCTCCAGCTGCCACTTAGAGGTGCAGTTAGTCACGGAGATTGCGTGGGCAGATGACTGGGTCCAGGGAGCCTGTGGGGGCCTGGCTAGCCCCTAAGGTCTGCAGGGCTGCTCCTCCCTGGACCTGGGCTAGTGCAACGCCTAGAAGAGTCCCAGCCACTGCCACTGGGCTGGCCCGGTTTTGTAGCATGCGGGGATCAAGCATGGGAGGAAGGAGCTCATGTTATTAGCACAACCACACAAAGAAGCCAATATTCAGGGGAGCAACATAATATATTGTAACCACTCCCATCACGTCAACAGGCGTCACGTTAGTGGGTGTGTTAGAGTTTCTCCCACGTGACGTGAAAACGACTTCCATTTCAATGAAAATAGGAGATTCCCCATCAGTTGGATCACAGTTCGCCCACGGCAGCTGCCAGGCACAAGAGCAGGAGCGCCAGGCGTGCACGGAGCTGATTTTGTCTCCCTGGGCAATGCTTCCATTTTATAATTTGTCTCCTCTTAAAACCCAGCGGTGAGCAAGTTACAAATATAATTACTCTACTTCTGAACAAGCGCTAACACAAGCCATGAAAGGTGCGAAGAGAGGCTGGCAAACTTACCTCTGGCTCTGGCGGGCAGGTTTGTTCATCCTCCACGGAGTTGGGTAAAATGGCCCAGGTTATGCTGGCGCTGGCCGATGGCAAAGAGCCAAGTGTCCCATTTTTCAGCTGCTCTGTGGAGTGTGACTTAGGCCCGTGCCATCCCAGGATGCTTTCTGAAATAAAGACCTAGAATGATGCCAAGTATTTTCCAAATCCAACATTTAGAGCTCAAGAAATAGCCATACCATGCTGTTGAAGAAACCCAACTTGAAGTGGGTCCAATTTTAAGTGGACCATAGTGGATTTAAGCTGATTCAGTGGATTTAAGTGTAGATTCAGGTCACCTATTTATAAACGAGTTTCTGCATAATGACCATAGGCTGTGTCTCTCCCTGTCCCTGGACAAAAATAATTCGCATGTGCCGTGCTTCCTTGAGGGTGTTTTTCTTATTTTTTTTAACTTTTCAAAAATACTTATAAATATTTACAATAAAAAGCAAAAGTCAAATTGTATCGGGTATGGGCTGCTTGAAATGCAGTCTGAATGCCCACTGACATGATGACCACAGCTGAGAAAAGACGCCTGCAGTGTGATCACGCCATGTGTGATTGGCCATTAGATGTGGCCGAAGTCCATTCGGGTGGCAGAAGTCAGGAAGCCACATCATGGACGGACATGGGCATGGAGGATGGATGCGGTCGTGCCATTCTAGCTACCATATTGCTGTTAATAAAGCTTTTTTCTTTTTTCTTTTTTTATTTGGCCACGCCACACGGCTTTTGGGATCTGTTTCCCAACCAGGGATCAAACCCAGGCCCTTAGCCGTGAACATGCAGAGTCCTAACCACTGGACCACCAGGGAATTCCTTATAAAGCATTTTAAAAATTTTCCCTCAACCCTTGGGAACAACAAAAAAAACTTTCTAATTCTAATACTGATCTTTCCAAGAGTAATGGGTTATTACAGAATAGTTGTATATATGCTTACTAAAGGGGACAGGAGTGATCAGAGGTAGATTTCTTTACCCTGTAGCAATTCTGCCATTAGAAAAAAAATAGGCCTCAAACTCAGCTGAATCTGGCGCTTCTGTTCTCAGCGTGAGCACAGGAGTGAGTGATGAAGGAAAGGTGGGCTCAAGTGCAGACAACCTCACGTGAACTAGAACTCAGCCGCCCTTCAGCACCTCAGATGCTGCCTGGCATCTCCTCATTCTCTCCCGGCTGCTCACAATGCTCAAGCGAGGCTGTTCTGTTTTTTTTTCTTCCCATTCTTCAAAGAGACGAGAGCCTTTGTGTGTGCTGTTTCCCTGCTCAGACTGCCATCCTCTAGTTCCTCTACCTGGGGGAGGAGATCTCCTGAGTAGATCCAGGGGTCGGCTCAACGATCACGCGCTCAGAAAGGCCCTGGGGGACTTCGCTGGCCAAAGCAGCACCCCAGAGGCACCCCCTGTCCCAGCTGTCGGTTTACTGTCTTATGGCTCTTAGCACTCTCTGAACTCACCCTGTTCATTCGTTTATTGTCTGCCTTCCTCTTCTCCCTAGAACATCAGCTCCTTAAAAACAGGGACAATACTGCCCTTGCTCACTGCTGTATCCCCAGAACCTAGAACAGGGTCTGGCAAGGAGTGTGAGCTCCTTAAATCTGTGCTGAATGAATGGATGACCATTAAGACTTTCAGAGATGGTCAATTTCAAGAAGAGTGTATGTTTCAAAAAGCCTGTATGTCCCTGGTGGAGAAGGGCTGGGGACAAAGTGAGGAAAAGGGGGTGGGGGGAAGAGTTATTTAATGGATATAGAGGTTCAGTTTTGCAAGATGAAAAGGTTTCTGGAGATTGGTTGTACAATAATATGAATGTGTTTAACACTACTGAGTTGTATACTTTAAAATGGTTAGGAACCCCAATTTTTATTTTTTTGAATTTTATTTTTTTATACAGCAGGTTCTTATTAGTCATCCATTTTATACACATCAGTGTATACATGTCAATCCCAATCTCCCAATTCATCACACCACCACTTCCACGCCCCACTGCTCTCCCCCCTTGGTGTCCATACATTTGTTTTCTACATCTGTGTCTCAATTTCTGCCCTGCAAACCGGTTCATCTGTACCATTTTTCTAGGTTACACGTACATGCGTTAATATACAATATTTGTTTTTCTCTTTCTGACTTACTTCGCTCTGTATGACAGTCTCTAGATCAATCCACGTCTCTACAAATGACCCAATTTCATTCCATGTTATGGCTGAGTGATATTCCACTGTATATATGTACCACATCTTCTTTATCCATTTGTCTGTCGATGGGCATTTAGGCTACTTCCATGACCTGGCTATTGTAAATAGTGCTGCAGTGAACACTGGGGTGCATGTATCTTTCTGATTTATGGTTTTCTCTGGGTATATGCCCAGTAGTGGGATTGCTGGGTCATATGGTAAATCTATTTTTAGTTTCTTAAGGAACCTCCATACTGTTCTCCATAGTGGCTGTATCAATTTACATTCCCACCAACAGTGCAAGAGGGTTCCCTTTTCTCCACACCCTCTCCAGCATCTGTTGTTTGTAGATTTTCTGATGATGCCCAGCCTAACTGGTGTGAGGTGATACCTCATTGTACTTTTGATTTGCATTTCTCTAACAATTAGTGATGCTGAGCAGCTTTTCATGTGCTTCTTGCCCATCTATATGTCTTCTGTGGAGAAATGTCTATTTAGGTCTTCTGCCAATTTTTGGATTGGGTTGTTTGTAGTTTTGATATTGAGCTGCATGAGCTGTTTATAAATTTTGGAGATTAATCCTTTGTCTGTTGATTCGTTTGCAAATATTTTCTCCCATTTTGAGGGCTGTCTTTTCGTCCTGTTTATGGTTTCCTTTGCTGTGCGAAAGATTTAAGTTTCATTAGGTCCCATTTGTTTATTTTTGTTTTTATTTCCATTACCCTACGAGGTGGATCAAAAAAGATCTTGCTGTGATTTATGTCAAAGAGTATTCTGCCTATGTTTTCCTCTAAGAGTTTTATAGTGTCCGGTCTTACATTTAGGTCTCGAATCCATTTTGAGTTCGTTTTTCTGTATGGTGTTGGGAAGTGTTCTAATTTCATTCTTTTACATGTAGCTGTCCCGTTTTCCCAGCACCACTTATTGAAGAGACTGTCTTTTCTCCATTGTATATCCTTGCGTCCTTTGTCATAGATTAGTTGACCATAGGTGTGTGGGTTTATCTCTGGGCTTTCTACCTTATTCCACCGATCTATATTTCTGTTTTTGTGCCGGTACCATATTGTCTTGATTACTGTTGCTTTGTAGTATAGTCTGAAGTCAGGGAGTCTGATTCCTCCAGCTCCATTTCTTTCCCTCAAGACTGCTTTGGCTATTCGGGGTCTTTTGTTTCTCCATACAGATTTTAAGATTTTTTGTTCTGGTTCCATAAAAAATGCCATTGGTAATATGATAGGGATTGCAATGAATCTGTAGATTGCTTTGGGTAGTATAGTCATTTTCACAATATTGATTCTTCCAATCCAAGAACATGGTATATCTCTCCATCTGTTTGTATCATCTTTAATTTCTTTCATCAGTGTCTTATAGTTTTCTGCATACAGGTCTTTTGTCTCCCTAGGTAGGTTTATTCCCAGGTATTTTATTCTTTTTGTTGCAAGGGTAAATGGGAGTGTTTCCTTAATTTCTCTTTCAGATTTTTCATCACTAGTGTGTAGGAATGCAAGAGATTTCTGTGTATCTTTTTTGTATCCTGCAACCAAATTCATTGATTAGCTCTAGTAGTTTTCTGGTGGCATCTTTAGGATTCTCTATGTCATCTGCCTATCAGATGTCTTCTGTAACATGTCATCTGCAAACAGCGACAGTTTTACTTCTTCTTTTCAGTTTGTAATCCTTTTATTTCTTTTTCTTCTCTGACTGCTGTGGCTGGGACTTCCAAAACTATGTTGAATAAGAATGGGGAGAGTGGACATCCTTGACTTGTTCCTGATCTTAGAGGAAATGCTTTCAGTTTTTCACCATTGAGAATGATGTCTGCTGTGGGTTTGTCATATATGGCCTTTATTATGTTGAGGTAGGTTCCCTCAATGACCACTTTCTGGAGAGTTTTTATCATAAATGGGTGTTGAATTTTGTCAAAAGATTTTTCTGCATCTATTGAGATGATCATATGGTTTTTCTTCTTCAAGTTGTTAATATGGTGTATCACATTGATTTATTTGTGTATATTGAAGAATCCTTGCATCCCTGGGATAAATCCCACTTGATCATGGTGTATGATCCTTTTAATGTGTTGTTCGATTCTGTTTGCTAGTATTTTGTTGAGGATTTCTGCATCTATATTCATGAGTGATATTGGTCTGTAACATTCTTTTTTTGTAGTGTATTTGTCTGGTTTTGGTATCAGGGTGATGGTGGCCTCATAGAATGAGTTTGGGAGTGTTCCTTCCTCTGCAATTTTTTGGAAGAGTTTGAGACGGATGGGTGTTAGCTCTTCTCTAAATGTTTGATAGAATTCACCTGTGAAGCCATCTGGTCCTGGACTTTTGTTTGTTGGAAGATGTTTAATCACAGTTTCAATTACATTACTTGTGATTAGTCTGTTCGTTTTTTCTATTTCTTCCTGGTTCAGTCTTGGAAGGTTATACCTTTCTAAGAATTTGTCCATTTCTTCCAGGTTGTCCATTTTATTGGCATAGAGTTGCTTGTAGTAGTCCCTTATGATGCTTTGTATTTATGCAGTGTCCACTGTAACTTCTCCTTTTTCATTTCTAATTTTATTGATTTGAGTCCTCTCCCTCTTTTTCTTGATGAGTCTGGCTAATGATTTATCAATTTTGTTTACCTCCTCAAAGAACCAGCTTTTAGTTTTATTGATCTTTGCTATTGTTGTATTGTTTCTATTTCATTTATTTCTGCTCTGATCTTCATGATTTCTTTCCTTCTGCTAACTTTGGGTTTTGTTTGTTCTTCTTTCTCTAGCTCCTTTAGGTGTAAGGTTAGATTGTTTATTTGAGACTTTTCTTCTTTTTGAGTTAGGCTTGTATAGCTATAAACTTCCCTCTTAGAAATGCTTTTGCTGCATCCCATAGGTTTTGGATCATTGTGTTTTCATTGTCATTTGTCTCTAGGTATTTTTTGATTTCCTCTTTGATCTCCTCAGTGATCTCTTGGTTATTTAATAACGTATTGTTTAGCCTCCATGTGTTTGTGATTTTTACATTTTTTGCCTTGTAATTGATTTCTAATCTCATAGCGTTGTGGTCAGAAAAGATGGTTGATATGATTTCAATTTTCTTAAATTTACTGAGGCTTGATTTGTGACACAAGATGTGAGCTATCCTGGAGAATGTTCTGTGCGCACTTAAGAAGAAAGTGTAATCTGCTATTTTTGGATGGAATGTCCTATAAATATCAATTAAATCTATCTGGTCTGTTGTGTCATTTAAAGATTCTGTTTCCTTATTAATTTTCTGTTTGGATAATCTGTCAATTGGTGTAAATCAGGCGCTAAAGTACCCTACTATGATTGTGTTACTGTCAATTTCCTATTTTATAGCTGTTAGCAGTTGCCTTATGTATTGAAGTGCTCCTATGTTGGGTGCATATATATTTATAATTGTTATATCTTCTTCTTGGATTGATCCCTTGATCATTATGTAGTGGCCTTCCTGTCTCTTGTAACATTCTTTATTTTAAAGTCTATTTTATCTGATATGAGTATTGCTACTCCAGCTTTCTTTTGATTTCCATTTGCATGGAGTATCTTTTTCCATCCCCTCACTTTCAGTCTGCATGTGTCCCTAGGTCTGAAGTGGGTCTCTTGTAGACGGCATATATATGGGTCTTGTTTTTGTATCCACTCAGCAAGCCTGTGTCTTTTGGTTGGAGCATTTAACCCATTCACATTTAAGGTAATTATCGATATGTATGTTCCTATTACCATTTTCTTAATTGTTTTGGGTTTGTTTTTGTAGGTCCTTTTCTTCTCTTGTGTTTCCCACTTAGAGAAGTTCCTTTAGCATTTGCTGTAGAGCTGGTTTGGTGGTGCTGGATTCTCTTAGCTTTTGCTTGTCTGTAAAGCTTTTGATTTCTCCATCGAATCTGAATGAGATCCTTGCTGGGTAGAGTAATCTTGGTTGTAGGTTCTTCCCTTTCATCACTTTAAGTATTTTCTCTTGCTGCTTTCAGTAATTTTTCTTTGTCTTTAATTTTTGCCAATTTGATTACTATGTGTCTCGGTGTGTTTCTCCTTGGGTTTATCCTGTATGGGATTCTCCGCACTTCCTGTACTTTGGTGGCTATTTCCTTTCCCATGTCAGGAAAGTTTTTGACTATAATCTCTTCAAATATTTTCTCAGGTCCTTTCTCTGTCTCTTCTCCTTCTAGGACCCCTATAATGCGAATGTTCTTGTGTTTAATGTTGTCGCACATGTCTCTTAGGTTGTCTTCATTTCTTTTCATTCTTTTTTCTTTATTCTGTTCCGCAGCAGTGAATTCCACCATTCTGTCTTCCAGGTCACTTATCTGTTCTTCTGCCTCAGTTATTCTGCTATTGATTCCTTCTAGTGTAGTTTTCATTTCAGTTATTGTATTGTTCATCTCTGTTTGTTTGTTCTTTAATTCTTCTAGATCTTTGTGAAACACTTCTTGCATCTTGTCAATCTTTGCCTCCATTCTTTTTCCGAGGTCCTGGATCATCTTCACTATCACTATTCTGAATTCTTTTTCTGGAAGGTTGCCTATCTCCACTTCATTTAGTTGTTTTTCTGGGGTTTTATCTTGTTCCTTCATCTGGTATATAGTCCTCTGCCTTTTCATCTTGTCTATCTTTCTGTGAATGTGGTTTTTGTACCACAGGCTGCAGGACTGTAGTTCTTCTTGCTTCTGCTGTCTGCCCTCTGGTGGATGAGGCTACCTAAGAGGCTTGAGCAAGTTTCCTGATGGGAGGGACTGGTGGTGGGTAGAGGTGGCTGTTGCTCTGGTGAGCAGAGCTCAGTAAAAGTTTAATCCTCTTGTCTGCTGATGGGTGGGGTGGGTCCCCTCCCTGTTGGTTGTTTGGCCTGAGGTGACCCAACACTGGAGCCTACCCGGGCTCTTTGGTGGGGCTAATGGTGGACTCTGGGAGGGCTCACGCCAAGGAGTACTTCCCAGAACTTCTGCTGCCAGTGTCCTTGTCCTCATGGTGAGACAGAGCCACCCACCACCTCTGCAGGAGACCCTCCAACACTAGCAGGTAGGTCTGGTTCAGTCTCCCCTGGGGTCACTGTTCCTTCCCCTGGGTCCCGATGCGCACACTACTTTGTGTGTGCCCTCCAAGAGTGGAGTCTCTGTTTCCCCAAGTCCTGTTGGAGTTCTGTCATCAAATCTTGCTAGCCTTCAAAGTCTGATTCTCTAGGAATTCCTCCTCCCGTTGCCGGACCACCTGGTTCAGAAGCCTGACATGGGGCTCAGAACCTTCACTCCAGTGGGTGGACTTCTGTGGTGTAAGTGTTCTCCAGTTTGTGAGTCACCCACACAGCAGTTATGGGATTTGATTTTATTGTGATTGTGCCCCTCCTACCATCTCATTGTGGCTTCTCCTTTTTCTTTGGATGTGGGGTATCTTTTTTGGTGAGTTCCAGTGTCTTCCTGTCGATGATTGTTCAGCAGTTAGTTGTGATTCCAGTGTTCTCGCAAGAGGGAGTGAGAGCACATCCTTCTACTCCACCATCTTGAACCAATCCAAATTTTTTTAATTTGTATTTTTACCACAACTTTTTTTTTAATGGCAAAAAGGCATCCATATATCAGTCCTTGATGTCATTTTTAAAAAGTTAGAAACTCACAACACTAAAATCAAAGGCTGAAGGATGAGCTAAGGATAGGCTTATGAAGAATCCCCATAAATAATAAGGTGGATGGGGTTGGACTAAGAAAACCAACCCAGGGTTCCAAGACCCAGAATCTTCCCTAAGAAAGGTGGAAAGATACTTCTTACCTGTCCTGTTGACCAACGCCTGCTCAGAGACCTGAAGTTGGATTCAGATCCTAAATACTGGGAAGCTGTCTCATAAATACAGGGGTACTACTTTCTTTTCATTTTATTTTATTATGCAAGTAGTAAATGTCCTCTAGAATAATTAGGAAAACTTACAAAAGCACTAGGGGAAAAAATGAAATCTGCTCTCCTAGGCAATCAGGACAATGTTCCGTCCATTACTCCCATACCTTAACTCTGGCCCTCCCTCCCCTCCACACCACCATCATTCAGAGATGACAACCAGGAGACAGACAACAGGGCAGGAAGTAGAGTCTGGCCTGCTTGTGATACACAGCATCTTGAGACAAAGACCAGGACAGGAAGGATGGGGGTAGCAATGCATGCTGGGAAATGCAGTTTTCTGTACATTCTATGGATTAAGAGCGTCAAAGAACCAGTGACGGAGGACAGGAGAGAAGACCGCCTCAGACCAGTCCAGCTGCTCTAATCACCAGCCACTGGTTTGGGAGTCTGGATACAGCTGCCTCATATGAGGATAAAGGAGGAAAATTCTAATATAGAGCGAATGAAAACGAGTGTATAAATCACTTCCAGCCTCAAGACCAGTAGTGAGCGCCCTCACACCCTCATTTTCTTTCCTTCTCTCAGCCCCTGCCCCTCCCAAAGCTGAAGCCAAAGCAAAGGCTTTGAAGGCCAAGAAAGCAGTGCTGAAAGGTGTCCACGGCCACAAAAAAAAAGAAGATCCGGATATCACCCACCTTCCAACGGCCCAAAACACTACAGCTCAGGAGGCAGCCTAAATATCCCCGGAAGGGATATGTAGAAAGTCGAGTGAGTAGTGTGTCAAGAAAATGAAGTTCTACCAGTGAGCAGCTGCAAAGGGCACAAGACCAGCAATGAGACAGAACATACACAACAGAGACCCTAAAGTAAAGAGATCAGATCAGTGGGACAGAAACAATAAACAGTGACAGAAGTAAAGAAACACAGCCCAAGCGGAAGAGAGGGCTTTGGGTTCTGCTGAAAACAGCCCACCTCAGTCCAGCAAAACCAATGGGAAAAGACTCACATCTAGACACAGCTTGGCGATATTTTCTTAGGCTTTTTCTCACTGAAATTTCAAACACATACAAAACTAGAGTCGTATAATGACTGCCTGGCTCATGAAGTTGGGCAACATTTTTTTTTTTTTTTTTTTTTTTTTTGCGGTATGCGGGCCTCTCACTGTTGTGGCCTCTCCCGTTGCGGAGCACAGGCTCCGGACGCGCAGGCCCAGCGGCCATGGCTCACGGGCCCAGCCGCTCCGCGGCATATGGGATCCTCCCAGACCGGGGCACGAACCCGTATCCCCTGCATCGGCAGGCGGACTCTTAACCACTGCGCCACCAGGGAGGCCCGGGCAACATTTTTTAATTAAAAAAAAATCATGAGAAAAAATTTTCCAAGCATTTAGGCAGAAACGTTAGACCTGCCTTAAAGGAAAAAAGAAATCAAGCTAGTCTTGGATTTTGCTGCAACACTAAACACCAGAAGGTGAGTAGATGAAGAGAATAATGCAAATAAAAGTCTACAGATTTGAAGGTGGGTGCGGGGCTGGGGGGATAATGCTTATCTTCAGACAAATTATCTTTCCTCTGCCAAAAAGAGTCAGCATTTATTGAGCTCTTGCTAGGGGCCAAGGGCTACCATATAAAATTTACGTGCGTGAGCTCATCTAATCCTAATGACAACCCATGGGTAGGTCCTATTATTATGTCCACTTGACAGGTAAAGAAACAAAAAGGCACAAGAGCTGGTAAGTGTCAGGGTAGAAGGGAGATGAAAACCCAGGCCACCTGGCTCCAGAGCCCAGACTCTTAAACTCTGCAATGTATGCCTTCTGAGCAGCGCTGCAGAGACTCAGAAAATATTCTACCTTCTGGGAGAAAAAACGACTTGAGGACATATCCCAATACATGAAGAAAAGCAGCAGAATTAAGAACTCAAGACTGGAGAAGTTGCATAAAAGGATTAGCAGTGAGCAATGAACCCAGTTGAACATAGAGCTGAGCAAGGCTGGGACTCAGGGGAGGTAAAAAGACACTTGCCTAGGGGTAAGATTTAAAGAGGTGCCAAAACACTGAGTATTCAAGATAAATGACATGTTCACGCAATATTTTTTAAACCAAAATTAATGCCAAAACAAAAAATGTCTTAAAGGACTCAGTCTCACCGGCCTCACACTATCTAATCCTGTTTTTATTTAAGGTTTTGATATTTTGTTCATCCTGGATTTTTTGCGTTAATTTTGGTTTAAAAATATTGCATTAAAACAGCATTTACCTTAATTACTTTGGCACCCTTAAATGTGTGCTCACAGTGGGTGCCTCACTTCATTTCATCCTGTCCCAGTCCTAGAACTGAATTTAAATACTTTTTATAAACTTGATTACACAACTATGAAGTTAAAATTCTTTTAAAGAGATTTCATCTTTATCACACATTATTAAGTATTAAATTAATATTTAAATACTAATAACAATAGCCCCTATATTATATTACCAAAAATTGGGAAGTCTATCTGAGAAACAAAGGAAATTAAAGTATTCTAAGTCTTCAGCACTAAAGGAGAGAGTGAAGACACAGTGTCATTCTTGATTTTGATGATTAGAAAAACACAAGTTAAAGAATGCTTATGAAGAATGCAATGTAACTACTACTAGAATTTATGTACATATTTTTTCCCAAAACACTAAAGAAAAGGGAATACAATCTGTGTAGTGAAATAAGAGGAAACAAGAAAAGCAACATAGAAACATGAAAACAAAAAGCATAACAGAGGGACTTCCCTGGTGGCGCAGTGGTTGAGAGTCCGCCTGCCGATGCAGGGGACACGGGTTCGTGCCCCGGTCTGGGAAGATCCCACATGCCACGGAGCGGCTGGGCCCGTGAGCCAAGGCTGCTGAGCCTGCGCGTCCCGAGCCTGTGCTTCGCAACGGGAGAGGCCACAACAATGAGAGGCCCACATACCGCAAAAAAAAAAAAAAAAAAGAATCTGCCTGCCAATGCAGGAGACACGTGTTCGAGCCCTGGTCCGGGAAGATCCCACATGCCATGGAGCAACTAAGCCCGCGAGCCACAACTACTGAAGCCCGCTCTCCACACCTACTGAAGCCTGCATGCCTAGAGCCCGTGCTCCACAACAAGAGAAGCCACCACAGTGAGAAGCACACACACCACAACGAAGAGTAGCCCCCACTCATTGCAAGTAGAGAAAGACCCAACGCAGCCAAAAATAAACTTATTTTTTAAAAAAAGTGTAACAGAGACTAACAGAAAAACAACCACCAGTGTAAGGGAAAAAATAAATGGACTGCATTATTCTTTTGAAAGATAGATTCTCAAGACTGTCATAAAACAAAACGCAAGTCTAAACCATATTTCATTAATCAGAAGACACACCAATTTTCACATTTTAACAGCTCTGAAGTTGGAGTTCATCTTACCCTCAATGGCATGTCAGAGTTTAATTGGCAGCTTTTTCTTAGTGGCACAAAGGCTAGTGGTGTGTGTTACTGCTGATGTGTTTGACAGGTGAGAAGATACGCCTCACTTATAGAAAGGGACTCAGAAGATCACAAACATACCAGTAAGTACAAATGCAAAGGAGACTGGGATCAAATATTACCATGTGGCTGCTGACTGGTGGTCAATCAGGTAACTGCATGTTAATTACCCTTCACTTTCTGGCCCACCTTAACCTTTGTGAGCAGGAGACCATCAAAGATGATCCAACAGAAGAGAGGAGGAAGACAAATGATCGGATGTTCACCAAATGGCAAACCCAGTCCTTAAACCAGGCTTTGACACATGCTTGCATCTCCTCACACAACATGCCTAAGTAGATAGAAGAATGCCAGGAAGAAGGAAAAAAAGGATTTCTGGTTCCTTGAACCCACCAGAAACACACAGGAAGCTACAGAAAATTTAACTGTGGGCTTTAAGGTTTGACCGTGGAACTGTCTTACTCTGTCCTTAGCCTCGGTTTACACCCTGCTTGAGTGCTGGGAGCTGCAGTGCCCGTGCCAGGGCTGTGACACCTCTTCTCAGAGGCCAGTGACAGGTGAAGGTCCCTGAAAGGTCCCCTGCCTCTTCCTGTAATACAGTGAATTCACGCCTCCCAGGTTCAGTCAACCTGAGAGGGTTTTTCCCAATGGAATAAGACTGACATTTACAAACGTGGGAAAAACATAAAGCATATTTATGATGAAAAGCTGGGATGTTAGGATCTAACTGTTTTCTTTATGGAGGAGCTGCCACTCAAACAATCTGTTTATACAGTTGTAAAAAAAAAAAAAAAAACTACCGTCTGAAATATTCTGCAATGCTAGCTTTTCCATTTTCTCCATATGCTGTTTACTGAAGGAATCATCGTCACATTTCTATCTTGGCTTTTACTCACAAAATAAGGGAAGGTGACTTACGTGGGACTCATTTTCACCAGAAGCAGCAGGTATTGAGAAAGAAGGTATAAGAGACAGAGAAAAGCAAAGAGAATCTCTGAGTGGGGAAAAGAGATGAAGGCTGAAAATCTGAAGCTGTTTCTGGAAAAAAGCAGAGCAGAAGGAAGACGGCAACAGGCCAGAAAAGCCAAGAAGAGTACCTATAATAATAGTGTCACCTATTTGACCCTTTTGGCCAAACCCCGAAATAGGAGGAACCAATGCAACTGGCTTATTAACTGACAATCCCCACAAATCTTAAAAGAGAATGAAAAAGTCATTGGAAGGGCAAGTTAAGAAGCACATATTAAATTCCGCTCCGGTTCTCCTCTCTTCAATTACACTTGTTTTGATCTCCTGGCCCTGATTTATGTCCAAGGGCATGGGCATCATCCGGCTATTCCCTGAGGCTCTGCCATCCTCGCTCCAGCAGCTCTGACCCCAGTGTTCTCTCCCAACGTGCTCTGCACCCACCATTCGTTGGTATTCAGCTCTGACCTCGCACTAGAACGTGGTGGTCCGGTCACAGGTGTCTGCACTGACTTTGAAGCAAGTTCCCCGCATCAAGGGTGCAAGTGAGGAACTACCCAGAAGCACAGGCAGCAGGCTACTCTGCCCTAGACCACTTTAAGGTTCCAGAACCTCCCTCAAGCCCAGATTCCCAAGCAGCCCAGCCATCTCTGGAGCAGCCCTGCCTGCCTCTCCATGTAAAATCAGAGGTGCGCATCTAGACTCAGGAAACCAGATGCCCACCTGCCCCACCCCATCAATCAACTGCCTCCATCAAGATGTTGGAGGAGATCTAGTCACCAGGACAGAGGAGAGCTGCGTAACACAAGCTTTGACCAAAAAGCCAAGTTACATTATTAATTTTAGCTACAAACCTCTTCATAAACAGAAGTTAAATGAAGCATTTCAGTCCCACATATCTTAGAGGTAACATCAGAGACAGGCCCAGAGCCTGAAATGCATAGGTGGGAGCAGGTGAACGCTGAAGTAATTCTGGACCTTGGTCCAGTTGCTCTGCATGTTTGAAATGAAATCAGGATCAGGGAGCAACATCTGCAGACAAAGGCTCCAGAGCCGACAAATTCCCCAGAAGATGAAATGAGAGGCTACAGAAGATGAAATGCTGCAAGACCACAAATTAATTTTTGCTTCTGAAGAGCGGCAGAAGGAAAAAAAAAATCAGTGCAGGGGTCAGAAAGCATAGAAATTTCAAGAACAATGCCCATGGATACCGGCTGTGCTAGGGGATCTGCACCCCCTGCCCCAGGCCCCTTGAACATCTAGAGGAAACCCCGACAGAGGTTGGCTTTAATGAGATCTTGATTTCCATCAACCCAGCCTGGCACTCCTTGGATATAACCATTATGTTTTAATCAGCAGGAGTCAGTCTGCTATAGCCACTATCAACGTCAAGAGCCCTGAGATTCTAAACAAACACATTTTGTGGTGACACTCCCAGGGTTGTCAGATTCTATTATTCTGCTAGCTTGAGAGTCTGGAAATCCATTTTAACTGCAGGCAACTGTGATGCTTTGGATGCAGGAAGTAATTCCATTTCTTCCCCCAGATGTGTGGCACAGATTTAGTTATTTATTTATTTTTAATTTTTTTTTTTTTTTGGCTGCGTTGGGTCTTTGTTGCTGTGTGGGGGCTTTTCTCTAGTTGTGGCTAGCGGGGGCTACTCTTCCTTGCGGTGCACAGGCTTCTCATTGTCGTGGCTTCTCTTGTGGCAGAGCACTGGCTCTAGGCACGCAGGCTTCAGCAGTTGTGGCTCACGGGCTCTAGAGTGCAGGCTCAGTAGTTGTGGCACATGGGCTTAGTTGCTCCATGGCACATGGGATCTTCCCGGACCAGGGATCGAACCTGTGTCTCCTGCATTGGCAAGCAGATTCTTAACCACTGCATGTGGCACAGATTTAAAAGACATATGCAGAATGTTTTAAAACCTAAGGGGTTGTGTTATATGGAATGTAACTTTGGAAAGGATTAAGAAGACAAAGAAACAAAATAACTCTTATGATGCTTCATGCTCTATTCTCCAACCTTCAACCAAGTTCTTTGGTGAAAATGGCTAAAAACACAAGGAGATCAGCTCGGTGCTTTGTGACCACCTAGAGAGGTGGGATAGGGAGGGTGAAAGGGAGAGGCAAGAGGGAGCAGATATGGGGATATATGTATACGTATAGCTGATTCACTTTGTTATACAGCAGAGACTAACACACCACTGTAAAGCAGTTATACTCCAATAAAGATGTTAAAAAAAAATGGCTAAAAGGAAGGGAGGATGGACAAACAGGGCCAGGCCAGGGGTGGGACAGTGAAGAGCTGCAGAAAGCAGCATGGTGGGTGGCATAGTGTCTGTGACACTGCTCGGTCTCCCCCTCCTCCCACCCCAATAGTCCTCATTTCAACCCTCACCACATCTGAAATTCCACCTCGAGCTTTGTCCCTCCAGGCCCTTAGAAACCCCAGAGACACAATGAAAATCAGGAACAAAAATTAGAAATTTGCTAGAAAGCCACCCTGAAGAAAGATGTAAGGGATGAATTTTAGGAATAATAAAATGGGTTAAGCTTCTATCCACTCATTCTCGGAATGAGCCTGTTCGGTCGCAGAGGCTGGACATACAATCTGGTGTGAGAGGGATCCTAGGAATCTTGAGAAGCATCCGGTCTAACACTGATTTGTGCCCAAGGCCCAACGCACTCACCGAGGCTCCATCCAGATCAGGAAAAGTCAGGGAGTCTCAGCATCAGAGTCCCATTTTTCAAATGGAGAAGGAAGAAGAAGGAAGGAGAAAAGCAGATTGGGTGCCTTCACTCTGTGCCTCGACACACATGCCCCTCCCAGCCTGTATCCTGTACCTGAATGTTTTTCCTTTTGTTCCAGAGGACATTGGTGGAGCCATCAGCAAAATTTAGTAAGGTCTGCAGATTAGGAAGAGGACTGTATTCATGTTAATTTACTGATTTTGACTACTGCGCTGTTATTACATATACATGACATGACCAATCAATGAAATTTACACTGAGGTATATAAGAGTAAAGATATATATCAAGTCTGCAACTTACTTTTAAGTGGTTAGAATATTATAATAGGCTTATATACACAGACAGAAGATAATGAAGCAAATGTCATAAAATGTTGGCATTCAGAGTATTTGGAGATTTGAGGATTTTTCATACTATGCTTGTTACTTTTCTAGACGTCTCAAATTATTTCCCAAATAAAATAAAGAAAAAGAAGATAGACCTGCCCTGAGAAAATTATGATGTGAGCAGGACAGTGTCCCTGGCCCCAGTCTGGGGAACCCGGAGTCCGCTGGGTGTTCCATTCTGGACTGAACAAAGGACCCCAGGCACCTGCCACAGTGGGAAGAGCCCACCTCTGGACGTGGCTCTGCCGTAGCTGGGTGGCCTCGGGCAGGTCATTTAACCCCTCTGAGCCTCAGCATCTCACCCACATGATGGGCATAATAATATCTACTTGGTGAAGATTTCAGAAAATGTGTAGCAAAAGCCAAATGCTGACAGAATCAGAGCTTAGCACATGACGGTGGGTATTACAGAAAGAAACCCGAATTACCCTTATACGGTTTACTGTAGGAAACCAACAGCCCCCTTTTAACCTTGGTGAAAGAGGAAGGCAAAGGGGACTTGCGGGAAGCGTGAAATACAGACTATCTGTCATAACCCGGCTATACTTTCCACCACCTGAACTGCCTCATTTCTCATTAATTCACTGAACCCTGGGCAACAAAGCTCCATGAGGCTTCAATTCGTCTCTTATTTCTAATACTTTACAATTCTGTATGACATGACCAATCTCAAGCCATTTTCACCTTTATCATTTAATTTAATCTTCCCTAATATCTTTCTATCTGCTTATCGATTAAACACTTCAAAAGGATTGGAGCATCTTAAGGGGGCTTATTATTATCTCTAGCTTCTTGATAAAGAACCGGAAATGCTTCTGCTATGTATTCCAGAGAAATTCTCACACCGGACCCTGAGAGGACAGGAAAGGGGGGCGGGTGTCCAGAGAGCAGGAGGTAAGGCGGGTGTCCATCAGGACAAGGTGTGGAGCCAAGTGTTGGGGGACGCACTCCACAGGCACAGTTAGAAATAGTGGACTAGGGCTTCCCTGGTGGCACAGTGGTTGAGAGTCCGCCTGCCGATGCAGGGGACACGGGTTTGTGCCCCGGTCCGGGAGGATCCCACAGGCCGCGGAGCAGCTGGGCCCGTGAGCCATGGCCGCTGAGCCTGCGTGCCCGGAGCCTGTGCTCCGCAACGGGAGAGGCCACAGCAGTGAGAGGCCCGTGTACCGCAAAAAAAAAAAAAAGAAATAGTGGATTAGAGGCTGCATAGCAATGAGTCTTGCAAACACAACACTGAGTGCAAAATTCACAAACGGAATGCAACGGAGAACCGGGTGCCAGCACGTCTCAAAGTAGTTTCAGAGTATTCATGGAAACACGTTAAATTGTGCATAGGATGGCAATTGCTAATGGGTAAAACCGAAATAAAAATATAGCCCAAGCGAGGTGGGGAAGGAAGAAGGGGTAAATGGAGAAGCGCTTGGATAAAAGGCGAGATGGATGGATTTAAAGGAGGAAGGCGATGGCAGACAGACACATGCATGCGTACATCGGAGAGCGCGCACTTGCAGCCCCGGGCGGGCCCCCGGAGGTCTTACCCGAGGCCCCGGGCCTGTGGCTGGGCTGACCGGCCTGGTGCAGGCTCTGCTGGAGCAGGCTCAGGCACTCCCCAAGGCAGCTGAGGGTGGCAGCAGAGGTAGCTTTCAGGAGCAGCAGGTCCTGGTCCAAGGCAGTGAGGGGCCCGGACCCCGGCAGAGACTCGATGGCATGCACCAGGTTCTTCTGCTGTCCCTCCACCTGGGTCATCATCTGCGGAACGGGAAGACAGCGAGGAGGTGAGGGTCGAAGTCCTCTCTTCCACAGGTGGGGGAGCCAGCGCTTCAACCACCGGAGTGGATGAAAGTGCGGGGGAAGTGGTGAGAGACAGCATTACCACCCAGACTGCCAGCAGCGTGGGAGACAGCTCGGAGGGTGCTCGGCGCACAGCCCTCCTGGGATGATGCAGGCCTGGGTGAAATCTACCTGGGTCCATCCACGCAAAGGCACGCCTCTAGAGCTCTGATCACAAGAGGGTTTTAGAGCTTTAGAGCTGAAAGGGACCATCAGGGCCACCTGGGTCTATCAGTTTACAGATCTTCGGAAGGTAATAATAAATATACTAAAAGTATAGAAGTCTTGTGACCAATAAGGTCCTTGGACCACGGAAGGTTATCTGAGACGGTGGAAGCGTGTGGCTTTGCCTCAGAGGAAGGTTAATTCCATGCTTCCCTTCCAGCTGCAATCCATCCCTAACTCCCTGGCAGTCCTATTCAAAGTTCAAGCAATAGAAGTGACATCTGGGGCTGGCATTTGTGGGGGGGAGACCAGACCGAGGCCAGTGCCGACCCACTCCGACCCCAAAATGCTACAAGAGCCCACAACTTCCTTAACACCATGTGTAGGGTGACAGGAGGAGGAGAAAAACTGGGAGTTCTAGAGCCAGGCCTGCTCCATGGCTGAAGCTGTGACAAACCAGTAACCCTGTGTTGTGGCCTGGCTTCAGTTCGTAAGCTATAGACAAGCGGTGTCTCCTTGGACAAATGAAGGAGAAAGGAACTCAAGAACTAGAAAAGGACTTCACTGGTGATCTTGTGAAGTTCATGCCCCTCCTGTTTTACAACTTATCTCGCTAAGCAAGATGAAGAGCATAAATTGCATGGCAAACAAAAAAACAGTCGAGCTGATACATGGAGGAGCTAAAGCAGCCTGCCCAAGGTCACAGGGTCACAGGTCAGCATCAGAGGCAGGAACCAACTCCTGTTCTCTGGACTCCGGTCCACTGTTCTTTAAGCATCCCTCACAAAAGGCATCCTTAATTTGAAGCAATTACTCTTGCTTTGTCACTGTCATCCCAGGAGGATCCTTGTCACCATCAAGATGCCACCAGCTGGGAAGAAGCAATACTCTGTAAGGACTGCTGGACTTGGACACAAAACTCATCCCATGCTTGGGCTTATTTTTCTATATTCTTTTGAAGGCAAATATCTGCTATTTCCTATCACTCTGTGTAGTCATCTCCTTAAAAAAAAAAAAAAAAAAAACTCCCCCATTACAATCCTACTTACCAAAATTGGTGCCATTACTTCAAAAAGATTTTTTAAAATATCAACATTAAACATATTACATGACCATCCTCTGGCCATGTAAATTATTTTTTGCAGATTACAGAGTTTTTACCTAGCCATTCTGGCTCTTAAAACAGTACCTGGGGCATAATAGGAGCTCAATAAGAATTCATTTCTCCTTCAGGTCTTTGCTAAAGAGCTGCCTTCTCGGGAAAGCTTCCTGAACCACATAATTTAAAATCATATGTCCAACCAAAACCCTGGCACTCCTGTGCTCCTTCCCAACTTATTTTTCTCCATAGCACTTACCATCTTTCAACCCAACTTGTAATTTACTTATTTCTTATGTTCATCTGTACTAGTGTGAAAGCAAGGACCATTCTATCCGTGCTGTTCACTGATGGATCTGTTGAAAGAATGAACGAAACCCCAGGGTCCCTTTTTTCTCACTGAGGCTCAAGAGTCTGTTTATGACACGAATCATTATAGTCTATTAGGACAACATGGCTGAAGATTCAGTAAAAATAATACCTCTGTTACCAGTTTCGGTTTGCCAAGAAAATAGTTAAATTTAACATTGAAAAAGATAAAATATTTTTATATTCTTCGACAGCCAACTCTATGTAGAACTGCTAACATTTCGGGAGAAGTTGATTTCAAGCTACTTGTTGTAGTCAGCATTTCTGTAAATTCCTACCATAAAATCTTGTCTTAGAAAAATGATGTGTTGAAAGGGAAGAAGCAAATATAAGATGGAATGTAAATGTATTATGTTCTTGACTACTATGGACGATACCATAACGCTTAAGAGAAAAGGTGAGTAAAATGAAGCCATTAAATATGGAATATACTCCTTTTTAATCAACGAAAAGAAGAACTGTATTCCAATTATATAGTATAGGATAAGTACTTGTTATTTCACAAGTATAAAATATGATGCAAATCTCAGGTAATAAAAACACAAAAGTGACTTCCAGAATCTTCTACCCTATTACAACAGAGGCAGGTTCCCAGAGATGTAAGGCACATATCTGCTGTCTAGAAAGTATTCAACAGTGTTTATCGGAGCCTGTTGCCAGCGCCAAGAGGCAGGACAGCCTCCAGCAACCGACGTCTGAACCGGCAGTGGATGGATTTGACATTTACAATGACTGCAGAACAGCTGGAGCTGAGTGGGAGGGGGCGGGGGTGCCACATGCCCCACAAGTCAAGGCAGAACTTTCCTGCTCAAAATGCCGAGAGCGCTCCCTGAGTGACCCTGTGCTACAGACTTACCAGGGACCAGACACTGGATGGGTTTCAGCATCTTTCTTGGTACACTGAGCACTAAAACGAGCCTACCACAGCGCGTGACACACAGGAGACACCGAGAGTCATTTTCTCCCCTTTTCCATGTGACGCAAAACAGAACTTTAGTCTTTAAACACACAATCGATGCCAACCTTCACTTTCTATTAGCATCATCAGGCTCCAAAAGAAACTGAACGAACTCTGAAAGCAACACAGGACTCCCAGCCTCAGCGCTTGTATATCACGCTTATCACTGCTTTAACCTTTCTCACACTGGGAGGCACTGATGGAGAACCTTCATCAGACTTGGGAAGAACAAGTTTTAGCTGTTTCTGTATCTAATTTTAATGAAGGGCACATATGAGAAGATGTTGCAAAGCTGTACACGACAAAAACACCAACAACAAAATCCCAAAGCAGCTCCCTCTGCCCTGCAACGTTCCCACACCCTCAACACAAGAGCAAAGCACGGCCAGTGACGGCCACCAGCCTTTGAACAGCTTTAACCACTAATTACATAAGTTTCAAGTCAGAGCTCTAAACACTTCTTCTGAAGCACAACATCAACCATGTGTGGTGTTTAAAAACCAAAAAAAAAAAAAAAAAAAAGCACACATTTCATTTCTTGTGGCGTTTGGCTTCTACAATCAGGGGTATCGCCACCTTGTTAACACAGGTGCAAAATGGGACCCCTGTGAAATTTCAGAGATCCACCCCCTGGGAATGTCAACTCTGAGGCTGTGAAGTAGTCTAACTTTAGGTCAAATCCAACTTCACAGGGAAGGAAAAATGCTATGGTCCACTTCTCATAGCACAAACAACAGCATGTGCACTGCAAAATCAAAGCATAGGTTAATGCTAAGGAAGTCAGTGGCTGCAGATTTTATGGTTTTATTTCACTGAAGCTGAAACCAAAGCTGAAGGCAAAGACCAAAACCCAGGGACATAAGCTCAACAAGATGAGATCCTGCTAAAGAGGGAACTGAGGATTGGGCAGCAAGGGGGCAGCGGCCACACTCACTCGCCTTGATGGCCTCAGACCGTTCTGACCTGCAAAGCTTGCTGTAGGTTTTGAGAGGCGCCGGAAAGGTCCAGTCCTGACAGGCTAGACATCAACGAATACCAGCTTCTCACTCATCCATCTGTCAGTAACCAAAGCAGCAGCATCACGCTCGGATTTCTTATCCTAATGTCACCAGGGCTGCCGGCCTTGCTTGGCCGAGCCTTCTGGGCTCACAGACTCCCTGGGACCTTCAGTAACTCAATCCCTCTTGCCTGGAAGGAGAACAAACAATTCGATGCCAACTTCAGGGTGGCCTTGGTTTGACATTTCTCCTCAGCCTGGTGGAATTCCAGAGCCCCTTCTAAGTCTCCCATCTGGGTCAGGGATCAGTCCTTGGCTAACTCAGGCTTCAAAGACCTTAGAACCAAAACTAACTAGCTAACTAACTAAAACTAACACTTCTCTCTCTCTCTCTCTCTCTGTCTCTCTCACACACACTCTCTCTCTCTCTCTCACACACACACACACACACACACAGATTTACTATTCAACTACCCTCATTAGCATTACTTTAAAATCCAGACTCCCCACCCCAGAAATGGCTTGACAGCTCCTTACAGAAGCTTCCTGAAATATCCATCAGCTCTTTAATGGAAGCCATCAACATAACAGTGTGCACCCTAAAATTTGTTAAATGCCTTGTCTCAAAGTCCTTGCCTTGTTTCCACCAATCCTGAGCCGTTGTCTCTTGATCCCAATCAAGTCCCTGTATTGTCAACCAAAGTTCTAATTCTCCTATCCAGACGCTGCCCTCCTGGCTGGGAGACACTGGCCCCTGGAGGTGGCATCTCCCCCACAGCGTGAACAATAAACTCCCTTGGCCTTGTCATCAGAGGGTGGTGGTGACATCTGGAGAGGCAACATCCCAACCTCTACAGCCTTTCTCCATGTTTCTGAGTGTTGGGAACCCAGTTAAGGCCTGGCCTCACCTGAACAATTTCTCCCTCTTGCTGAGTTGCTTCCCTGACTCTCAGCCTGCCTCCTGCACTCCATGGGCTTTGTCTGTTGTTCCAGCTCTTGGCATAACCGGAATGTTAACAAGCCAAGAGCTTCCTTGAAGCAGGGTCCCGGGTCCCTCTGCACCGCCCTCCGTGGTCCCAAGCACAATCCCACGGAGGCCAGTCCTCAACATCTCCTGGACTCCCAAATCTCTCTCCAGGCTCATCAGGTGAGCAGATAAAGAAAACCCCATCGAGTGGGCAGATCTGCAAATCCACACTACTTGATAGGAGTACGAGAGTGACAGTGACAAAAAGGAACAAAGATGAGCAGGAGGAAACAGGGTCCCTCTCCAGGGGTGAGGCTGCCAGCTACACAGATGAGGTTACAGACAAAGAGGAAGAACAAGGTGACAAAACACAGGAAGAGAATAGAGAAACCAATGTAAGGAACATATTACTCTATACTATAAACCAAGGGAAACCAAAAGTCCACCTTTTAAAGTATCCAACATCAAAACAACCTACTGTCTTCTAGGCAGAGGAGTGAATTACGATGGAGTTACTGTTGCCTGGGCACATGTAAATTTAACCACCTGAAATACAGGCCTTAATCATCTTGCCATCTTTGTTGAGTTTTTCAAATAAATAGTAACGTGGGCAGTTGAATTTTAAATTTAATTTGGAAGCCTAAATTGTAGTGAAAATTTCTTCAGAGATATTGCTCTGAAATTCAACTTTCAATAAAAATTTTCATTGGAAAAAAAAATGGGAAAAAGAAGGAAAGATCTCCCAAAAATTGACCATTAGATCTTTGATGACCTAACTACATGTGTCCGCAAACTTCTATAAAAGGCCAGGGAGTAAATATTTAAGGCTTTGCAAACCACTGGATCTCTGTGGTGACTACTCAGCCTGGCCCCTGCAGCTGGAAGGCAGGCAGAGTCCCCATGTAAACATTTGGGTGAGGCTGTGCCCACATAAAACAAGCATTTGACTCATCTCGGTTTGGATGTCAGATAATTCTCTTTTCTCATTCAATGTGTGATTTTATTGGTTCTTGGAGTGACTGGTGATTTTCGACTGTATCCTGGACATTTTGGCTATCATGTTAGGAGATTCCAGGTCCAATTTGAATTTTTTTAGGAGGCAATCACATGTTTAGGTTGAGCACACAAGCTCTAGCCTACTTTTATGGCCCGTGGTTTCAATGACAATCTAAGTTCAGACACTTTGTGGTGATATTTTGATCTGCTTGGTTTATCTCCTGTCCCGGGGTCTCCATTGGTCCCTGCCGGTCTGCCTGAGAGTCCAGACCTTGCACACAGGGGACAGGTGCCTGTTTTGGCAGGATCCCCCTTGCCCTCAGCTCTGGGTGGGGGAGGGGAATCTCAGGCCTGAAGTCATTTTTATGCCTTTGGGCAGAAAAGTTTGCTTTCCTTTCAAAGGTATGTAAGTGCATACACGTTATTTCCACTTCCAAGTTGAAGGCTGCTTCCTAAGCAGATCTAACTAGCCAGATGGAAGAGTGCCAAGCACCTGTCATTCATTTTTTTGGTTACAGAATTTATTCTCTCTTTTAGAAAATTGACAGAAGAGAAGCATTCATCATTTCTACATTTTTACCTACTTTCTGGATTTATACCCACTTAGCTGGACCTCAGGGGGTACGACTGAGGCTGACTGTTACCAGAAGACTTACGCGCTGACTCCAGATCTCTCTGTCCACCCCCACCACTGGGAGGCAGGACAGGCTACTGGCATTTTTAGTTCAACATTCTGACATGTGGCCTTTATCATGCGAGACTAGGGGAATAGAAATGAAAGAAAAGAGTGGTTGAAAGGCCAATCCAGAGATGAAGGACATCCATCCTGGTCCCTCCATAGTTTCAATATGAGAACATGAGTGTTACCAAGAAGTCTCAGTGCTATTTATACAGCAGCCCATGCCATCCAAGGCAAAAGGCAAAGGTAAAATTCTGAACTGCACATACTCAGAAACACTTTCTGAAGATATGGGGATGGGTCCCCACATTTCTTAAAAACGGATTCTTTTCTGTCTTACCTTCACCTTTGGCTTTTCTACAATCATTTCCTCGCCACCCCCAGTAATAACTCCATATTGCTCAAATATGGAATGCACATTTTATCTTTACCAACTCCCAAAAGACAAACCCATACTGAAATGTTCAAGAACTATGAGATCATAAACAGAAAAACAAACAACCCAATCAAAAAATGGGCAGAAGACTTAAAAAAACACCCCTCCAAAGAAGAAATACAAAGGGCCAATAGGCACATGAAAAGATGCTCAACATCCCTATTAGAGAAATGCAAATCAAAACTAAAGTGAGGTACCTCACCTCACACCATTCAGAATGGCCATCATCAAAAAGTCTACAAATAATAGATGCTGGAGAGGGTGTGGAGAAAAGGGAATTCCCTACACTGTTGGTGGGAATGTAAGTTGGTGCAGCCACTGTGGAAAACAGTATGGAGGTTTCTCAGAAAACTAATAATAGAATTACCATATGATCTAGCAGTCCCAGTCCTGGGCATATATCCAGACACAAATCTAATTCACAATGATACATTCACCCTATGTTCATAGCAGCACTATTCACATAAGCCAAGACATGGAAGCAACCTAAATGTCCACTGACAGAGGAATGGATAAAGAAGATGTGGTACATACATACAACGGAATACTACTCAGCCATGAAAAAGAACAAAATAATGCCATTTGCAGCAACATGGATGTAACTAGAGATTATCATACTAAGTGAAGTAAGTCAGAAAGAGAAAGACAAATACCGTATGATGTCACTTATATGTGGAATCTAAAATATGACACAAATGAACCTATCTACAAACAGAAACAGACTCACAGACAGACAACAGACTTGTGGTTGCGGGGGGGTGGGGAGGCGGGAGAGGGATAGAGTGGGAGCTTGGGGTTAGTAGATGCAAACTATTATATACAGGATGGATAAACAACAAGGTCCTACTGTATAGCACAGGGAACTATATTCAATATCCTGAGATAAACCATAATGAAAAAGAATATAAAAAAGAATGTATATGTGTGTGTGTGTGTGTGTGTGTGTGTGTGTATATATATATATATATATATATATGTCACCTTACTGTACAGCAGAAATTAACATAACACTGTAAATCAACTATATGTCAAAAAAAAAAAAGAACTATTGAGATCATAGCATTCATGGGCAAAGGAATCTATGGCTGTCAAGTCTGTCTCCTTCATTTTGCAAGCAGGAAATCTGGGCTCAGAGAAGCCAGGAGTCCGTGCTGAGGTCACACACAGCTTCACCTGTAGTGGCAGCCCTCACTCTCCTCCTCAGGGGCAGCCCCACTCCGAGGCATGATCTGATATACTTCCTCCTCTTTCTTTCTCTTATTCGGGAAGCACAATACCCTTTCTGCCTCAGAAAACAACTACAGTGACGTTTCTTCCACTGTCCCGTCCCTCATCCCACCTTTTCTCACCACCTGGAAACAACTTCTTTTTGTTATTCTGATTACAAAAGGCTGACTCACACCATCAATCACCATCCCAACAAAATCAGAAAGTAAATACAGTTCTAAAAAAGGAAGTAAAAATTACCTGAAATCCTACTTCTTAGAGATAAGCCCTAATATTCTGGTATTACTCTAACTCTTCCAATTTACACACACACACACACACACACACCTACACACACACAGTACTATTTTATTTAACAGGATATCCCTTATATATAATTGTATAACCTTTACCACTTGAAACGCATCATCTCTTATAGTTGGGAGTTACTTCAAAATACTCCAGTGGTGTTGGTGGGGGATAGTATGAAATGATACTGGCTTTGGGGATGCTGAAGCTGTTGGTGGTGCCATGGAGGTTTAATATTATCTTCTCTAATGTTTTTATGTTTGAAATTTTTCAAAATAATGAGTTTTTTTTTAATAGGGGGGAAATACATCATTATGGGTTGAATTGTGTCCCTCCAAAATTCATATGTTGACATCCCACACCCTCAGTACCTTAAATGTGACCTAACTTGGGGACAGGATTTTTTTTTTTTTTTTTTTTTTTTGCAGAGGGAAATATAGCCTTTTTTTTTTTTTTTTTTTTGGTACGCGGGCCTCTCACTGTTGTGGCCTCTCCTGTTGCGGAGCACAGGCTCCGGACACACAGGCTCAGCCGCCACGGCTCATGGGCCCAGCCGCTCCGCGGCATGTGGGATCTTCCTGGACCGGGGCACGAACCCGTGTCCCCTGCATCAGCAGGCGGACTCTCAACCACTGCGCCACCAGGGAAGCCCCTAGCCTTTATTTTATAATAACTTGAAATGAAATATAATCTATAAAAATATTGAATCAAGTGTGTTGTACACCTGAAATTAATAACATTGTAGGGCTTTCCTGGTGGTGCAGTGGTTGAGAGTCTGCCTACTGATGCAGCGGACACGGGTTCGTGCCCCGGTTTGAGAGGATCCCACATGCCACGGAGCGGCTGGGCCCGTGAGCCACGTCCGTGGAGCCTGTGCTCCGCAAGGGGAGAGGCCACAACAGTGAGAGGCCCGCACACCACAAAAATAATAATAATAATAATAACATTGTAAATCAACTATACCTCAATAAAAAAATTTATTAGAAAAATACAGGAGTTTCTTGTAGGATTAAAGATGATGAACAACCAACTCTCAGAAAGGACAAGAACAGGGCTGAGATGTGGGGACTCTCAGGAGCAGAAACCCGAGGATCCCCTCTCTAGGGGCTGCCATGAAGGGTTCCAGACTTGCTGCACATGTGCATGACTCCAATCACATTTTTTCAAATTCTCAGGAAAGAAAGTATGATTGGCTGTTACCAAGGAGTTTCAATCCTTGGTGCAATCAAGGAGAAAGGTTCTTTGCAGAGGTCATCAGTGTAAAGTCAAGTCATTAGGGTGGGCCCTAATCCAATATGACTGTTTTCCTTAGAAAACAAGGAAATTAGGACCCAGACACGCACAGAGGGCGGATGAGAGAAGCCGTGGCAGAAGACTGATTTATAAGCCAAGGAGAGAGGCCTGGAACAGACTCTCACAGTCCTCAGAAGGCACCAACCTGCCAATGCCTGAACTGAGGGCTTCTAGCATCCAGCACCGGGAGACAAAGTGGTACTTTGTTACCGCAGCCCCAGAAAGCTAATACACACATCACAGACATCTTTCCACAGATCTCACTGTAGTGGCTGCATCATGGAAAAGATTTTCACTCCAAACAAAGTCAACCCTGGCTCTGGAGCAGAAGCTCCTTGCTTGCAATGTCACCATCACATCTTCTCATGGAATTTTTGCTAAAGGAAAACTGAGGCAGAGAATGCATTTTCAGAATGAGGTAACAGAAGATGCTGACACAAATGTTAAAAAGTATTATTATGGCTTCCCTGGTGGTGCGGTGGTTGGGAATCCACCTGCCAAGGCAGGGGTTGCAGGTTCGAGCCCTGGTCTGGGAAGATCCCACATGCCGCAGAGCAACTGAGCCCGTGCGCCAGAACTGCTGAGCCTGAGCTCTGGAGCCAGCGAGCCATGACTGCTGGGCCCACGTGCCACAACTACTGAAGCCCACACACCGCAAAGAGGAGTGGGCCCCGCTCACCGCAACTAAAGAAAAGCCTGCGCAGAGCAATGAAGACCCAAAGCAGCCAAAAATAAATAAATAAATTTATTTTTTTTTAAAGAAAGTATTATTTTTTTACTCCACCTGTCTGTACTGAATGTTAAGTTGGTAATGAGGGGTGCCAGGTACAAAAGGAATCGTCTCTTATCCTGTTCTCAAAGAAAACACCATAGGCCAACAGAAGGACTGTGAGTAAAAGGTAAGGGGTCAGGAAATCACCGCCTTGTTTCATCCCTCATCGCTCTGTACCTCTGCCTCCCTCTACAGGCACAGCCTTGGCAGGGTGCTGGATGCAATAAAGGCGCTCACCCTCACCAGCACAAGGCTGGCCTCCCCCGCACGACACCCACGACCCGGACTTTGGTGGAAGTGCCACCCACTGCTAGTTTTCATTATAAATATCACTCTCTCTCTTTTTAAAAAAAAAAAAACAATACTCACCACGGAAAAAAAGCCCACACATAGTAAAATAGAAGAAAAAAATACCCATAACACATCCCAAACTAGAGAAATAAGTATTAAAATTTTGGTATACATACTCACAACAGATTTATGCACAAATATGTACTTTTACTTTTTACGAAAGTGGTTGCACACCATAATACTGCTTTTTTTTTATTCCATATACCATGTTGAATTGTAACAATACTATTTACGATACTGCAGGTCATTCCAGCACATAAATGGGCCACAATTTATTGCCCAATTCTCTATCGCTGGACCTTACAATGAGGTCTGACTTTCTTCTCTATGACAAATTACAATTCCACAAACTTCTCTGTAGGTAGATCTCAGTATAAATTTGTAATGATTTCCTTAAAATAAACTCTTAGAAGAGGAGTTGTTGAATTTAAGGGTATTTAACATTAATTTTTAAGGCTTTTGAGAAATACTGCCAGCTCACCATCAAAAAAAAATTGTTATCAATTTGTTTTCCCTCAGCAATGTGTGAGCTGTCCTTTTTCTAATTAGCACTCTCTAAAAATCATCTTTTTTTCATAACCAATTTCACAGACAAAAAAACTCAAAAAATGAAAACTAGTATCTTTTTTAAAATTGTAATTCATTGCACATGTCCCTGTATACTATGGGGCTAAAAAAGGGTAAGAAATTTCCACATCTAGCAACAAGCAGTAAATAAGCCCTAGAGACCTAATGCACAGTATAATGAATATAGACAATAATATTGTACTATAACCATCAACCTTGCTAAGTGACTAGAACTTAATTACTCCAACCACTAAAAAGAAGGGATAATTATGTAATGTGACAGAGGTGCTAAATCTCACTACAATGGCAATCCTATTACCCTATGTACATGTATCAAATGAACATGCGGTACACCTTAAATTTACAGAATGTTGTATGTCAAATATATTTAACAAAAAAGAAGTTTCCATATCCAGTAAAGGAAATTCAAGCAAATAAGACTAAAGGGAGTCAGAGATCACGCTTCCTTTATCAGGGTGGAAGCAGCCATGTGGATAGGGGTATGGGTGTAGGGCAAGGAACAAGGTGGCCCCAGCAATGGAAGGGAAAAGCTACACACAGCCCTGGCAGAGAGGGGAAGAATGACCAGGAGAACCAACTGGATTCAGAAAGCTCACGAAGAAGCCATAGCTCTCTCCTAAAAGGTCCAAGGACAGGGCTTCCCTGGTGGCGCAGTGGTTGAGAGTCTGCCTGCCGATGCAGGGGACACGGGTTCGTGCCCCGGTCTGGGAAGATCCCACATGCCATGGAGCGGCTGGGCCCGTAAGCCATGGCCACTGAGCCTGCGCGTCTGGAGCCTGTGCTCCGCAACAGGAGAGGCCACAACAGTGAGAGGCCCTCGTACAGCAAAAAAAAAAAAAAAAAAAAAAAAAGTCCAAGGACAAAGAGACAATGGGAAACAATGCCCGAGGTGCCCACACCCTCCTCATGCCAGAGGGAGCATCTACCTGGACCCTGTCCTACTGCCTGCTCTGCCCCCAGGACCCACTGGATAAGAGCAGGACTGGCCACCTTTGCCAAGCTCACCAAGCAAGGTGCTGTGTCTGATCTGAATCCAGCATCTAAGCTGAAGAGGAAAGCAGAAAGCGGCTCTTGGCTTTCCCACGTTCCTCCTTCTCAACTTCTCCATCTACTTCCGGTACAGCAGTCACACCAGTCACAGCCATTGACATGAACAATAGAAGCAGGGCCATTTCATCTCTGGACCAAGGGGGAGACTTCCAGTTTACAAAGTGCTACCACACTCATCATCTCTCACTCTCCCACCTCTGCCCTGATCCCAAGGCAGGCTGGTCGTTGTGATTCTTGTTTTACATGACCCTGGGGCCCAAATCATAGTTCATGCAAGTGGAGATGTGAGGACTGAAGTCCAGTGTCCTGGATCCAAACTTCTCTGCCCCTGTGCCTCACTCCCAGGAGGCACGCAGAACGGCACTGCCCTAGACGACTCGTGATCACAGCACACATGCACACGCGTGCGCACACACACACACACAGAGGTGCTCACCTGGCAAGGCCTCCCGCCTAAAAGGAATTAAGATGCAATTCACTCTGAACTGAAAGAGAACAAGTTAGACCACAAAGTCTTCCTGGGTAAAATCCCCAGAAAGAAATCCTGATTCATAAACAAAGCCTGAACAACAAAGGGTAAGGATTTGTCCTGCAAACGGTGTGGAAGTTTCACTCAAGTGTTTAAGTATCTCTCAGAAGTCCCCTCATCAGAAACTGTTAAATATACATCATGTATAAAACAAAAACTAAAATGCTGCTTTAGTGATCCATGTCAGAAGCCTTCTGGTCGACCTGCCATTTCTCAGCAGATGCTGGCTGGTACCTCAGGTTTTTATCTCTTGCAGAATGGAACCTTACAAACCAAAGATCAACGAGTATGAAATTAAACCACTTTCCTGTTAAACCACTTTCCTGAGTCTGTTTTACCTTTATTCACACTCATATTCCACATACATGCTCGGCCTATCTCAGAGAACCTCTAAGTTTCTGGATATGTAATCTCCATTTGGGGAAATTCGAAGGTTGTTCTAAGAATTCCTGGAAAAAAAATAAAGCCAGTAGACATCTGTATCTAACTTCAGGTTGGTAGCATGTTCTTATCTCACACTGGGCCATAGCTCTACCTACTAATGCCTGTTACTCTCTTTCAAAACTTAATTGCTGTTTTTAGTTCAAATATCTATGCAAAGCAGCAGACAAGAACATGACAATATAGTTTTCTTTTCCAGCTAAAATTAATTTCACTAGTGCCAATTATTTTCAGGAAAGAAATGCATCTCCAAAGGATACTTGAAAGAGGGGGACAAAATTGTACAAGAAAGTCACATCTCCAGGCAAATCCTTTACAGCATCTGAGCCTTGGCAAATGAAACTCTGGAGAGACAAATGCATTTACCAGGAATCTGCTTCATTAATCTGAAAGGGAAAATTATGGTAAGGGATAAGCCACCAGTAATTAATATTTATTGTATCCCCACTGGGTAAATGACCCTGCAGTAACCATTTTACAGAACAGAAAACACAATTCCTGCACACAAACTGCTTACAATGTAATCCTCGAGGTGCTCAAGTATGAGCTAGCATAGTGATATGTAATATACAGTGTTTTACAAAAGAGCTGACACCCCTCACAGGTGCCTGCATTGGAAACTGCTTTTGTGTGATGGAAATGAACTGCCCTGGACCCATTCCTACGCTTTCTCCACTCTTCCTCATGACTCTGGCATCCACTTTATAAGGAAGTATAAGAGTGTGTAGTCCATGACCACAATTCACATGAATAAACATGCAAAGGGAATTTATTATAATGATTTCCATACATGTCCATCTCCAGGGCCCAGCCTACTGATAGAATCAATCAGTTAATCTACGACCACACACACTGTGAGAAGGGCCCACAGGATCTTAATTCATCAAAAGACTCTATTCACAGGAGATGCCTGACAAATGCTGGATGGATGGGTAGATGGATGGGTGGATGGGTGGATGGGTGGATGGGTGGAGGAGGAAGAAGGAAGAGAGGGCAGTGAAAGGAAGGGGATGGGGGGGGGGGAGAAAAGGTAGAAGGGGAGGGGAGGAGGGGAGACTACCGAGAAAGTAAGGGGAAAGGAAGGACACAGCTCCAAAGTTTCGGGAAGTGTAGACAAGCTGGCAAGGTCCTCTAGCAAATCCAAGAACTCCCTTCCAATGCCCCTAGTCTGGAGCTGCTACTTCCACTCAGTGAATAAATGATATTTCCTCCTGTAGCCTGTGACCTTAGACCTTCAGCCTTAACTGTTAGCCCTCCCTGGAGGACAGAGGGAATGGGATGTTTTAACTGCACATGAGACATCTCCAGGCACACAACAACCCCACATATCTTACAGCCTCTAAATTAATCTGTATGTTCCTAGGAAAAACAAAGCCCTACCTGAACGGGCTCTAGGCTCGACCATGGAATATCTGCTTCCTGATTGTCTTTTTTGTCTTTTTTTGTAGTACAGTTGATTTATAATATTTCAGGTGTACAGCAAAGTGATTCAGTTATACATACATATATATTCTTTTTCAGATTCTTTTCCATTATAGGTCATTACAAGCTACTGAATGTAGTTCCCTGTGCTATACAGTAGGTCTTTGTTGTTTATCTATTTTATATATAGTAGTATATATAATGGTGTATCTGTTAATTCCAAATCCCTTATTTATCCTTCCCCTCACCTTTCCCCTTTGGCAATCATAATTTGTTTTCTGTCTGTGAGTCTACTTCTGTTTTGTAAATAAGTTCACTTGTATCACTTTTTTAGATTTCACATATAAGTGATATCATATGGTATTTGTCTTTCTCTGACTTGCTTCAGTTAGTATGATAATCTCTAGGTCCATCCACGTTGCTGCAAATGACATTATTTCATCCTTTTTTATGACTAGGTAATATTCCATTGTATATATATGTACCACATCTTCTTTATCCATTCATCTGTTAATGGACATTTAGGTTGCTTCCATTTAGGTCCTGGCTATAGTGAATAATGCTGCTATGAACACAGGGTTGCATGTACCTTTTCAAATTATAGTTTTTGTCTTTTCTGGATATACGCCCAGAAGTGGGATTGCCAGCTCACATGGTAGCTCTACTTTTAGTTTTCTAAGGAACCTCCACACTGTTCTCCATAGTGGCTGCACCAATTTACATTCCCACCAAAAGTGTATCTCCTGGTTAAGTCTTACTCTTTCTTCAGACTCAGCTTAGACGTTACTTTCACCAGGCAGCCTTCCACCATCTCCCAAAAAGGTCACGATCCCCATCACCCATAGAACACACCATGGTTGTAATTAAGCAATGTGTTATGCTATTACTTGGTTCCTCTCTCTCGCCCTTATGAGCCTCTGAGCTCCATGAGGACAAGGACGATGGCTCTTTTGTTCACTGTTGCTTCTCTAGAATCTAGGACAAGGCCTGGGAAACTGCAGGCAAAAAATACTGGTGGAAAGAATATAGATGAAGGGGAGCAGCCAGGCATCTCTTAAGAGCTGGGAACAGCCGTTCTCCTCCCTTCAGGCATGAAAAATGACAGGGCAACCTGAGACTCATCCAGATGAATAAAAGGCCCAAACACCATCTGAGTGACAGCCATGGGCTTTCAAAATTGACAAGGGAAGGAGGCACCATGCCAGTGCTGGGGATGAACAGGAGCAGGTTAACTGTTTTCCTGCCACATCTCGTCGGAAAACTGCAGTGGTCACGTGCCTCCCAGGTCTGGCTGATCGTGGTCATGGAGAGTGTTTAGCAGCAAAGAGCGTAAACGGACCCACGCGAGTTCAAGGAGAAGGGGATCCCTTCATGGATATGGGACGGAGGTGCCTAGCATCTCCCAGAAAGGACCACTCTCCGTCCTGCAGTGATGCCACGGTCCCTCTTCTCCATCCCTCCGGTCTCTGTGGTCTCTGATGTCGGCACTTCTCTCTCTCCTTTTACTCCCCTGAAAACTTCCTGCACTTGGACAAACCCCAGCAGAGGCCCTGGAGCCACATCGACCCCATCTCACTGGTCTGACTTCAAATTTGAGAGAAAGTGAATATGACGGGCTGGTCATGGGTCGGATGCCTGCCCTGGTCCAGTCAGCTGACACCAGGGATGTGAAGAATGGTGTCATGTGATATACCACAGCCCTGCACACACAGACCAACCCCTTCAGGATGCGGTCTCCCCTCAACCCACTTCTCTTTGACTGTGATTTTAACCTGATACAGGATTCTGACATGCATAAGATACAAGGATGCACTCTCTTTACAAATACCTTAAAAACTCACTTCACAGGAAGACGTATGTCTCAGCTGGAACATCAGTCAACGCTTTCATCCAAAACACTTAGTTCAGTGGTGAGGTGTTTCCCTAAACGTGAATGCCACGCTCGCACAGCCTCCTGTCCGAGGGTTCTAGAAGTTTATTAACTTCTTATAAATGTGTATAATAAACACCCAACTCTAACTGAGCTCAAACCCCCCCACCGCTCTCTTATCTGTGATACCACCTCATAACGCAAGGTCAATAGGGTCCCACAGGCTAAAGGGGGCTTAAGAAGAGAAAGGGACTCAGTCCCCTGTCCTCTCTCAGCTCACACCTCTCCTGAGACTTTCCAACATCTAGACGACAACCCCCAAGCTGTGCTACCTATCAGGCTCACGGGTTTAATGCCGCCCTTAACTTTGTGGAAATTAAAATTAGCACCAAGGAGCTCTGGGTTTTTTGACATTAGCCAACGCTCCCTCAAGAGCCCTCTGGAGTTTCCCCTATGCAGCTGTGATGAAAACAGTACTCTTTTTCATGGGAATAAATTCTTCTCTTCCTATCACCCAACCTGAGAGAGAAAAAGAAAATGTCTGGCCCTGGCAATGACCTTGGAAAGTACAGGATCTGAAAACAGAACTAGGTGTAATTCTCACAGGTGGCTTGTGTATCATGCCCTGTCTTCTCGTGAATATTCTACCTCCTCGGCCAGCCCTGCATCCCTTGACTTTCTCTAGGTTACATCTTACCTGGAAATCCTTTCCTCCTCACCCCTCATGGTCAAGTCCTACTAGGCTTCCAATGCCCAGCTCCTAAAGTTCCGCACTCCCAGGCAGAAGTCACCAGTCACCACACCCCCAGCCCCTCCAACCCCCCATGAGTGCTCACCTTTTTTCTTTTAAGTTCTTGAGGTCGGGGGAGCAGCCCCACGACCGTGTGCCCCTAGCACCTGGCTGGGAGTACCAGTTTTCAATGATGTTCTCACTAGACGCATTCCTAGGCTTTGGGCCACTGTTTCAGGTTCCAGGTTTGTTCTTTCCCAGTGAAATGCTCTGCTTCCATTGTTATATTACTGTCAGTAGTTGGGGCTGCCTAACTTGGGCTAAGCCGGGCATTTACAGAAGGAAAACTGCATTTTCTCCTTCAATTCAGAAAATACTTAGAAATGACTGTTTCCCCTTAGGCCCACCTGTGTCCTGTTAATTCACCAGCTTTAACCTAACCTTTTAGAAAATGTATACTATTAGCGACTCTTCCAGATACTGTCCCCTGTTTCCCAAATGCAAAATAAACACAGGCTGTAATTCTTTCCACAATTACAATGTATATACATATTTCACCCCAGGGACAAATTGGCTTTATCTTCATGTAAATTTAGTAGCAATAAAAGGTAACCCTCAGCAAGAGGAAACATTCATGTGTCTGACTGTGTGTGTTACCCTCCACCCAACTCCAAAGCATCAAAAAACAAAGAACTGGGAATTCCCTGGTGGTCCAGCCGTTAGGATTTGGCACTTCCACTGCTGGGGACCTGGGTTCGATCCCTGGTCAGGGAACTAAAATCCCACAAGCAGAGAAGCATGGCCAAACAAACAAAAACTACTTATCTAAAGTAGAGCCATTCCTCTACTAAAAGTTTAAAGTATTGCTGCAAACTGACATACATGCTAGATTTTAATACAGCTGCATTTATTTGGGGAACAATTTCCTCAGCTTTGAGATTGGCTAATCTGAAGAACAATGACCATTTTTACCCTCTCCAGTGCTGCCCCCTGCTGACAAAGGGATGCATACCTTTGCCGGACACTGTCGCCCACCCCCGAAAATGGCGGCTGCAACAAAATAAGCCCGATATCACTTATATGTGGAATCTAAAATATGACACAATGCCAAACCCACAGCCAACATCATTCTCAATGGTGAAAAACTGAAACCATTTCCACTAAGATCAGGAACAAGACGAGGTTGCCCACTCTTACCACTACTATTCAACAGTTTTGGAAGCTTTAGCCACAGCAGTCAGAGAAGAAAAAAAATAAATAAAAGGAATCCAAATCGGAAAAGAAGAAGTAAAGCTGTCACTGTTTGCAGATGACATGATACTATATATAGAGAATCCTAAAGATGCTACCAGAAAACTACTAGAGCTTATCAAATTAATTTGGTAATGTAGCAGGATACAAAATTAATGCACAGAAATCTCTTGCATTCCTATACACTAATGATGAAAAATCTGAAAGAGAAATTAAGGAAACACTCCCATTTACCATTGCAGCAAAAAGAATAAAATACCTAGGAATAAACCTACCTAAGGAGACAAAAGACCTGTATGCAGAAAACTATAAGACACTGCTAAAAGAAATTAAAGATGATACAAACAGATGGAGAGATATACCATGGTCTTGGATTGGAAGAATCAACGTTGTGAAAATGACTATACTACCCAAAGCAATCTACAGATTCAATGCAATCCCTATCAAACTACCACTGGCATTTTCACAGTACTAGAAAAAAATTCACAATCTGTATGGAAACACAAAAGAACCCAAATAGCCAAAGCAATCTTGAGAAAGAAAAACGGAGCTGGAGGAATCAGACTCCCTGACTTCAGACTATACTACAAAGCTACAGTAATCAAGACAGCATGATACTGGCACAAAAACAGAAATATAGATCAATGGAACAGGACAGAAAGCCCAGAGATAAACCCACGCACACATGGTCACCTTATTTTTGATAAAGGAGGCAAGAATATACAATGGAGAAAAGACAGCCTCTTCAATAAGCGGTGCTGGGAAAACTGCACAGCTATATGTAAAAGAATGAAATTAGAACACTCCCTAACACCATACACAAAATAAACTCAAAATGGATTAAAGACCTAAATGTAAGGCCAGACACTATAAAACTCTTAGAGGAAAACATAGGCAGAACACTCTATGACATAAATCACAGCAAGATCCTTTTTGACCCACCTCATAGAGAAATGGAAATAAAAACAAAAATAAACAAATGGGGCCTAATGAAACTTAAATGCTTTTGCACAACATAGGAAACCATAAATAAGATGAAAAGACAACCCTCAGAATGGGAGAACATATTTGCAAATGAAGCAACTGACAAAGGATTAATCTCCAAAATATACAAGCAGCTCATGCAGCTCAATATCAAAAAAACAAACAACCCAATCCAAAAATGGGCAGAAGACCTAAATAGACATTTCTCCAAAGAAGATATACAGACTGCCAACAAACACATGAAAAGCTGCTCAACATCACTAATCATTAGAGAAATGCAAATCAAAACTACAATGAGGGGGCTTCCCTGGTGACGCAGTGGTTGAGAGTCCGCCTGCCGATGCAGGGGACACGGGTTCGTGCCCCGGTCCGGGAAGATCCCACATGCCGCGGAGCGGCTGGGCCCGTGAGCCATGGCCGCTGAGCCTGCGCGTCTGGAGCCTGTGCTCCGCAACGGGAGAGGCCACAGCAGTGAGAGGCCCGCGTACCACAAAAAAAAAAAAAACAAAAAAAAAAAAACTACAATGAGGTATCACCTCACACCAGTAAGAATGGCCAGCATCAAAAAACCTATGAACAGTAAATGCTGGAGAGGGTGTGGAGAAAAGGGAACCCTCTTGCACTGTTGGTGGGAATGTAAATGGATACAGCCACTATGGAGAACAGTATGGAGGTTCCTTAAAAAACTAAAAATAGAACTACCATATGACCCAGAATCCCACTACTGGGCATATACCCTGAGAAAACCATAATTCGAAAAGAGTCATGTACCACAATGTTCGCTGCAGCTCTATTTACAACAGCCATGACATGCAATCAACCTAAATGTCCATTGACAGATGAATGGATAAAGAAGATTTGGCACATATATGCAATGGAGTATTACTCAGCCATAAAAAGAAATGAAATTGAGTTATTTGTAGTGAGGTGGAAGGACCTAGAGACTGTCATACAGAGTGAAGTAAGTTAGAAAGGAAAAAACAAATACTGTAAGCTAACACATATATATGGAATCTAAAAAAAAAAAAAGGTCATGAAGAACCTAGGGGCAGGACAGGAATAAAGACACAGATGTAGAGAATGGATTTGAGGACATGGGGAGGGGGAAGGGTAAGCTGGGACAAAGTGAGAGAGTGGCATGGACATATATACACTACGAAATGTAAAATAGATAGGTAGTAGGAAGCAGCCACATAGCACAGGGAGATCAACTCGGTGCTCTGTGTCCACCTAGAGGGGTGGGATAGGGAGGGTGGGAGGGAGACGCAAGAGCGAGGAGATATGGGGATATATGTATATGTATAGCTGATTCACTTTGTTATACAGCAGGAACTAACACACCATTGTGCAGCAATTATACTCCAATAAAGATGTTAAAAAAAATACAAAACAAATGAACATATCTACAAAACAGAAACAGACTCACAGACAGAGAACAGAGTTGTGGTTGCCAAGGAAGAGGGGATTGGGGGAAGGATGAAGTGAGAATTTGGGGTTAGCAGATGTAAGCTTTTATATATGGAATGGATAAACAACAAGGTCCTACTGTGTAGCACAAGGAACTATATTCAATATCCTATGATAAACCATAATAGAAAAGAATATTAAAAAAGAATGTATATATGTGTATAACTGAATCACTTTGCTGTACAGCAGAGATTAACAACATGTAAATCAACTATACTTCAATTAAAAAAATAATACTGATAAACAAAAAATAATAATAATAAGCCCACTGGCCTACTGGGTACCAGGCCCCATGGAGAAGAAGAAAGGGGCAAGAGACACAGCTCCTTCAGGATTCTAAGAATGAACAGAGAAGACAAAACATGTACATACAAAACCATCAAAACAGTATAAAACTATACTGTTAAGTTATAGAGTAAGGGCTATCCAGACGAACAAGATTCTGGGAAGGGTGAGGTCGATGAAGACAAAGGCCCCATATAGACTAGTGGTTCCCAATCTTTCACGCTAAGGAACCCCACCTCACTCTGCATGGACTTCTTGCACATAAGGAAACCAGAGTACCCAGCAAACGTTCATCTATATCCAGCCAAGAGCAAAGAAACATAGATAAGTGCTTGGCTTCGGTTAGGGAATTTTACAGTGATGAAAATAGCTCACAGATCCCCTAAGAGAGAAGGTTCTAGAATCCATGAACCCTAAGATGCTTTCTCAGTGGGCTTCTCAGGAGGTCTGGTGCCTACAAAATGGATTCAGTGACAGGGTTATTTATGCCTGTGAGCATTTTGCTCCTGAGGAAAGAGTCCTTAGCTTCCATGAGACTCTCAAAGACACTTGTGGCCAATAGTAAATCAATCAACAAACAAACAAAACTAAAATCTGCAGGCCTATGATGTCAGGCTAAGAACACTCGGTTCAGATAGTGTGAAGGGTGCAGAGAGCAATTCCAGGGGAGATGCCATGCTCTCCGGTTCCTATCCTGAGAGGCATCCATTCAGATGTAAATTGAAGAAAAAATATCTATTCTTTTTTTTTTTTAAGTAAAAAAGAAATGTATCTTTGCCTTTATTTTTCTCAAAAAAAAAAAATGTCTATTCTTCCTTTCCAAACTAACTCCACCAAACTCTTATACCCCACATCACTTCAACAATTTGCCTACTAAAAATTGGCACTTGCCATCTGCCTCTACAATGATTAAGTCACAAGCCACTGCAGCCTCTGACCTTCAACACACCCTGAAAGGAGTTCAGGGTGGAGATCAGAAATAAGGCCCTCTGTATGCTGGGAAAAACTGGTAGAATAGGTCTTCAGATAGATATTTTCAGGGGAAGATTTTATGAGCCCAATTCTGGCATCTCCCTATACCTAGAAAAGCACTAAAATCATTAATGGCAACATCTGGTCCTCGTGCCTAGCAGCAACCTTCTGCCACAATGGGGTGCTTGATTGCACGTACCCACCCTTCATATAAAATTATATATAATACTGACCTTCCCCCCTACCTCTTTGGAGCAGTTCCTCAGAGCTATCTAAAATGTTGTCTTCCAGGCTATAGTCCTCATTTTGCCCCAAATAAAACTTAACTCACAACTCTCACATTGTGCATTTTTTTTCAGTTGACAAATTTTAAAGATTGAAAAAAAAAATGGCAAGCACAACAGACCATAACTCTTAATTAACCATTTATCCTGTGTGGTCAGTTCTCCTTGGCAAACAGGTCAGCCTCTGTTTACAAGGCTGGTTTGAGAAACAGGAGTTTATCATCTGACACTTGCTATGTCACAACCTATAGAAACTGATCAGCTGAAGAGCCTACAGGCACTAACCTGAGCTCAAGGCATGGAAAGTTAGTAATACGTAAGTAAAAAGTGGAGAGCGCGTACAAGCTCCTACCCAGTGAATCTGCTTATTGGTGGAGAAAGCGCCTTCCCCAACACATCCACCCTGGAAAGCAGCAGAACTAATTAGGGTCTAAGCATACAGACTCAGAACCACTTACTAAGTGTGACCTTGGGTATGTGGTTTACTTGTTTCTGGGCCTCAGGTTCCTCACCTGTAAAATGGGGCTTATAACAGTTCTCATGGCAGAGGCATGTGTGAGGGGTGAATTAGTCCATAACCTGACACAGCATTACACAAGTGTTCGCAGCTGCTTCTGTTTCCACTCCTGCTATAACTACCATGACTGTTATTCTGCAGGTTAAATTAGATTACGTGTAACAAGCTGAAAACAGTGATAGGCAAATAGGAAACACTGAACACATCAGCAATCATGGTGATGGTGAGCACCAGTGGAAAATAAACACAGATATGGAATATTTCTATCCTGTGGTTTTCACCAGACCACCATGAAACCTGTTTCAAAGGCAACACAGTCAATGTCAAACACATTACACGTCTCTTGCAGAACCATTTCCTTCTCTACTGGAGTTGACTTCCCTGTTCTTAAAAAATAACCTCACCAAATCCACTGCAGTCAGGTCCCATTATTCACAGTAGTTACATTCCACAAAGTGGCCACGGATGCTTGATTATGGAATACTGTACCATCACTGCTAAGGGAAATACAGTGTGAGGGTCCCGTGAGCCTGCAGTGACATTCTGGTCCACCGCTAGGTTTGTCTGCCAAGGTCCTTGTAAAACAAGCTAGTTTCAATTAGCATCAAAGCCCAGTTTTTCCATGTAATCCTTTTCTTGTAGAACACTTAGCAGGTATAGTTGATGCTCATTATTTGCAGTAATATGCTCTACAGAGTCACCATGAACAGCGAATTAGCAAATGCTGAGCCGTTATTCCTAGGACGTGTGTGTGTGCATCTGTGTGTGTGTGAGTACTATTTACATAAATTATAGAGGAATTTGGGCATTTTTAAGTAAATATATGATTTATTTTAAAATACATAAGTAGGATATAAATGGAATAAATACATTAAGTGAAAACGACCATATGTTTTCTATAATAAATGTATGAACAATATCTATGCAAATTGACGAAGATGAGAAAATGTTACAAAACCATTAAAATGGGGTTCTTTTCTTTTAATTTGCTTTCACATTATTATAATTTTTTTCTCCCCAAGAAAAAGATGATTCTGGAATAAATTTTAAGGTTGTCTAGGGATCAACCTATCTCTAGATTGCAGAGATCTCAGCAATCTAACCCTGGCAGGGTTACAGAAATTATTTTGTTAGATCATCAACATGCACCAAAAAACACTTAAAGAAGTTATTACACCAAGTTTTATCCTATAAAGGGATCACTTGCCACAATGTTATTTAATAGAAGATAACTTTTATTGATGTGAAACAAATGTCAAAACAGGCTTTAAAGAAATGATAGAAGAAAACCCAAAATGGCTTAAAAGACTGAAACATAAGACATGATACCATAAAACTCCTAGAAGAGATCATAGGCAAAACATTCTCTGACATAAATCGTACCAATGTTTTCTTAGGTCAGTCTCCCAAGGCAATAGAAATAAAAACAAAAAGAAACAAATGGGACTTAATCAAACTTACAAGCTTTTGCATAGCAAAGGAAACCATAAACAAAACGAAAAGACAACCTACAGGATGGGAGAAACTATTTGCAAACAATGCAACCAACAAGGGCTTAATTTCCAAAATATACAAAACAGCTCATACAACTCAGCAACAAAAAACAAACAACGCAATCAAAAAATTGGCAGAAGACTTAAATAAACATTTCTCCAAAGAAGAAATACAAATGGCCAATAGGCACATGAAAAGATGCTCAACATCGCTAATCATTAGAGAAATGCAAATCAAAACTACAGTGAGGAACCATCTCACACCAGTCAGAATGGCCATCATTAAAAACTCTAAAATAGCAAATGCTGGAGGAGATATGGAGAAAAGGGAACCCTACTACACTGTTGGTGGGACTGTTAGTTGGTACAGCCACTACAGAGAACAGTATGGAGGTTCCTCAGAAAACTAAAAATAGAATTACCCATATGATCCAGCAATCCCTGGATCTGGGGCATAAATGCAGACAAAACTCTCATTCAAAAAGATACATGCACCCCCATGTTCATAGCAGCACTATTCACAATCAAGACATGGAAACAACCTAAACATCCATCGACAAATGAATGGATAAAGAAGATGTGGTACATATATACACAATGGAATATTACTCAACCATAAAAAAGAACAGAATAATGCATTTGCAGCAACATGGATATGACTAGAGATTATCATACCAAGTGAAGTAAGTCAGAAAAAGAACAACAAATACCGTATTTGTCAAATACCATAGCAGATATACACTATTATATATAGGATGGATAAACAACAAGGTCCTACTGTAGAGCACAGAGAACTATATTCAATATCCTATGATAAACCATAGTGGAAAAGAATATAAAAAGGAATGTACATATATATAACTGAATCACTTTGCAGTAGAGCAGAAATTAGCACAACATTGTAAATCAACTATACTTCAATTTAAAAAATCAAAAAAAATGATAAACAATGATTTTCCTCAATTCTTAATTCCACTCAGCCCTTTGCCTGGTTCCATCTGCTGGTGACAGGCATGCATATAATTTTTAATCTTGTTTTGCAACTTTGGGGTGAGGGGGAGAAAGAACGTTGGAAGAAAAATAAATCTGAGAGACTAAAAATTGTGCATAATCCAAAAAGTATACTATATTTAATGACTCATTTGCCCCCTTTCTTTAACATATATAAGGAAACAAAAAAGAAAAAAATACTTCATTTAAAAATGGATTTAGAGAACTATAAAAACATAGTATAGACATTGAAAAAATTTGGAAAATACAGAAAAGCATGAAGAAGAAAATAAAATTCACATATAACCCCATTAATCCAGAGAAAAATCATGTTGGTGTATTTCCTCCCAGTATCTTTGAATATAGTCCTAATGAAATATTGTCAAATGTACTTTCATATCCTATAAATTGTGGGCCTAAAAGGTCCCATCAATGGATTCAACGGAAAGTACCCAGAGGGGAGTGATGGGAGGGATGGGGTAGACACCACAAAGGGGTTATTCTTCAGGTCTTATCTGAGTCTCCCATGAGACAGTGGTGTAGTCAGGCTTTACTGTAAGAGAAACGGATCCTGAAACCCCAAAACACAGCTTCGAAGTCTGAACTGTAGACCCCGCCCATAGGCTACAGGGCAGAGAGGACCAGGGGGATGATGAGCCCTGCAGGGCAAGAGGCCAAGAACCTAGCACCTGCCGGTGGGAGGAGGGGTGGGGCCAAGTTGACAGGCAGCAGCACCACCAGAAGGGACGCTGCTTCAGGAAGGATGCTACAAGGGAAAGGGCCCAGTCGGATGGATGAGGATGTGGCCAAGGGTCAGGGGTTGGCAGCACCATGGGGAACTGAAGCCAGGTCATATCTAGGAGGATCATTGGGCACTGGCTGAAACAAAAGCACAAGCTAGGAGAAACTAAGACACTCTGGAAAGTTCTTTCCTCCCTCCCAGAGTTAGAGGCCCATGAGATGGCTGGACCAGTCACCAAAAATAGAGTACTTTTTCCTTGGAATCTGAGTTGAAGGGTATATAAATTTGCAACTCTTAAATCTCTGCCATAGTCATATATCTTATTAATGTTTTATTAAATTGGGATCATGAGACACATTTTTACTACTGATTTTCTTTCACTTAATAGATTATGAATACAATATTTAATATTTTTAAAAAACATAAGCTTGGACTTCCCTGGTGGTGAAGTGGTTAAGAATCCACCTGCCAGTGCAGGGGACACAGGTTTGAGCTCTGGCCCGGGAAGATCCCACATGCCGTGGAGCAACTAAGCCCGTGAGCCACAACTACTGAGCCTGTGTTCTAGAGCCCGTGAGCCACAACTACTGAGCCCGCGTGCCACAGCTACTGAAGCCCGCGCACCTAGAGCCCGTGCTCTGCAACAAGAGAAGCCACTGCAATGAAAAGTCCGCATGCAGCAATGAAAACCCAACAAAGGGCTTCCCTGGTGGCACAGTGGTTAAGAATCCACCTGCCAATGCAGGAGACAAGGGTTCGAGCCCTGGGCCAAGAAGATCTCACATGCCGCGGAGCAACTAAGCCAGTGCCCCACAACTACTGAGCCTGCGAGCCACAACTACTGAAGCCCGTGAGCCTAGAGCCCGTGCTCTGCAACAAGAGAAGCCACCACAATGAGAAGCCCGTGCACCACAACAAAGAGTAGCCCCCGCTCTCAGCAACTAGAGAAAAACCCGTGTGCAGCAGTGAAGACCCAATGCAGCCAAAAATTAAATAAATGAATAAATAAATAAATTTTAAAAAAAACCCAACACAGCCAAGAATAAATAAAATTATTTAAAAAAACAAAACATAAGCTTAAGGACTATCTGGTATCCTACCACATGGGTGTTCCTTTCTTCAGCTAAGTGGAAATTAGTGAGATAAAACTGTAAGCAACGGTTAACACAAAAAATTGTAAATCAACTATACTTCAATAAAATAAATTAAAATTTAAAAAATATTTTTTAAACTGTAAGCAACGCAATTACCAAAATTACAACTGATCGATTAGCATGTGACATTTTTCGATCTCACAAGTAATTAAAGAAATGCAAATGAGCAGAAGAATCAGATGCTGTCTTTTGTCTACTGGGCAAGTTGGCAAGAAATTTTAAGTATGATAAAAGTCAGTGTTGGCAAGAGTTCAGGGAAGTGAGCAGTCACACCCACTGCTGGCCAAGGCTGTAAATTAGGATGACTTTTCTCTGGGCCATTTGGCAATAAGTTCCCGGAGCCTTTCAAAGACGATTTGAGTGCGGCGGTACTGGCAAACCCCTGAGTATGTGCTCAACGAGGAATGTGTCCTGAATTACCCCGAAATAGTCAGGGGCTGATTTACATGTCATACGTATCAAATTCTTATGTCTCCAAATCACAGATGTTAGGAGTGGCCATCTGCCAATCACTAAATACTGATGGAGGATAAAGATTAAGAGGCCGCACAACAGCATTCTCCTAGCCACCTGCATGCAGAGATGTCACTGAGATGCTTGCAGAGCTGCGAAGGTCCTTAGAACTGGTACCAGTCCCTGGGGTCCGACCCCAAAGCTTGAATTTGAAGATCTGAAAGCCCCAAGCACCCACTGCCCCCTGGTGACCCTTGCAATAAACAGGACACACTCACCCACAAGATGTGCTCTACACAACCGTCTTTCCTGAGTAATAGGCTTACATCCTCCAAAGCAGATCCCCCAGCCCAGACAGGAAAGATCAACTACATACGTGTCTAAAGGCCAGATGGTGCAGGAAACACAGCTCTGCTTGTTGGAATTCATTTTCATGTTATCCCCCAAACCTAGGCCAGATGGTCGAGGGTTCCCTGGCTGGCTGGCATAAGGAAGTGGGCCTCTGAGACTCATAAACAAGTTACCAAGTGCAGAAGGAGAGAAGGATGGAGAAGGCTCAAGCCTGGTGCACTTGGATCAAGAAAATAAATGTCATGGGAAAAAAAATACCTGTGTGACCTTTTTGTAAAACAAAACATTTTTGTTTTAAAATAGAAGTGTCATTTTTCACGCTGGAACAGCCTGCTCTTCTAAAGATTTGGCTCTGAAGCAAGGTGAAAAATCTTGTCGTTGAAAAACCATAATGCATCTTTGCAAACCGCAGAGACTGGGATAAAATGCACAGTGGCTTTGAGAGGAAGAAGTGATGTGCAGGGCACATTCTCGGGCTCAAAACTCCCTTTAAGTAAAAGCCAGTCGGCCACAGTATTTAGTATACATCTGAAGGGGGTGGGAGTCTCCAGGACAGAGTTATAAAAGCAGGATTAACAGCAAATAAAAATACAGATGCACTCACCCTGAGGTTCTGACATTTTTCTGACGGCCTCAGAAAAATGTTTGTACGAGCATGCACGGCAGGATAAACTCAGTCTTACACTCTGGAAGGAATTCACTCTACTTATATTCTAATGTGCATGGATCAAAAGCCTGAGTTTGTATTGGTTCATAGAAGCGAGCACACTAGTTAATTTTACTTCACAAAGCCTTGCTGAGCTGAGCTGCCTAAGGCCAAAGTAACAGAGCTAGTTACTACCAACTGAGAAAAACAGATCATTGTGTGATTATGATCTTAAAAGCACCCAGTGCTTAAATGAAAAATTGCATTTCAAAGGTTGTATTTATAAGAAGGAAAAAAGAGAACCCAGTATACTCCAGTTCAATCCAACACTGACTGAGCTATCCAAGGTTTACACAGTGGGTATAGGTGCCTTAAGGGATTAAAACATGAGCAAGATCATGATCTGGAACCTCAAAGAACGTTCCACGAGCTTTCAAGCAATCAGACATTATGCATCACTTTCAATAAACATTCAGGAATTCAGGAAGGAGAAAAAATCATTATCAAGTTGTAGAACTGATCCTTTCAATGAAGCTTTTGCAAGTTTTCGAGAAAGCTGAGGGTGGCTTTCAAACACCCCAGGTTAAGCAAGGGGCAAAGCAGTTCCCCTTCCCCACACTCAGCATATGAGACGTCTGAAAGGCTTCTAATTACCTAAAAATGACACCACCACAGCAGTTTTGCTTTGTTTTCGTGCATGTGTGTGTCTGTGTATGTGTGTCCGTTTGTTTTAAACTCTCAGCCATCGAGACACACCAGATGGTCCAGAAAGTGACAGGGGCTGGCTCTGTCCCCAAGAATTCACACAATTTGGATTTCCTGGAAGGTAAGCATGAAACAAGTTTCAGATTCCCTCTGTTGTATCCTCAAAGGGAAGAGAGACAATAGGCATCGATTTAGTCAATTTCACCAACTCCCCAATTTCCACCAGTCCTCCCTATTCACAAACCAACCAGACGCCTTCGTAATCCCTTCATCACTTTCTGGTCCTGCCTTCCCCTTCCAATGGCATCTGTACCTCCCGTGAACTCCCAGCCAGACTAGGAAAGCTCCTGTCACTGTCTCTCTGCCTAAAATAGTTACAACATAAGCAGCCAGACACTGCACTTCCCCTGGCTCTGCTGAAGTTTTCAGCATCACCATCAAGCACCCATTTGTAGGGCCCCTGTAGCACAAATAATCTATGCAGAAAATTAAAACGTACAGAGTTTTTTAATTTCTAAACTTAGATGTAATCTCATTAGCAATAGATGTCTGATAATATAGATGATATCTGCTTATTTATCAGGCTGTTAGTCTGCAACACAATGTGGGTTTAACGAAGGGGGTCAGGTATGGGAATTAAAGAAACCCCAAACCCAACACCAAATACATGTTTGCCTTTTTGAAATAAGATGACCTCACAAATATGACTATTTCTCCTCCTTTTTTAAAATTTTTTTCTTATATTGGAGCATAGTTGATTAACAATGTTGTGTTAGTTTCAGGTGTATAGCAAAGTGATTCAGTTATACATATACATGTATTTATTCTTTTTCAAATTCTTTTCCCATTTAGGTTATTACAGAATATTGAGCAGAGTTCCCTATGCTATACAGTAGATCCTTGTTTGTTATCTATGACTATTTCTCCTTAAAAAGCTCCTCTGGTTCATGAAAAACAACAAGGAATTATGAAGACTTTCTAAGCTTTCCAAGCAAAAAAGTCACTGTAGTTAAATTCAGACTCATAAGAAACAATATTGTTCAGATGTATTAAAAAAAATACAGAGAGTTCCAATATATGAGTTTTGCCCCTCCCTAAGTCAAGGATTCCCAACCTCAAATCTACTGACATTTTAGTCCAGCTAATTGTACAAGACTGTCCTGTGTATTATAGGATGTTTAGCAGCGTCCCTGGCCTCTACCCACGAGATGCCAGTTAGCAAATGACTCCAGGGACTGTCAAACACCCCAGGGTTGACAACCCCTGCTGTGAATGATCGCTCACAGCTGACCTTCTCCTGGCTAAGGAAGGCCGCCCAGTGTCCAAACTCAGGAGGTGTCAACCTCATCCCTCATCTCTGCCAGCAGTCATTGACCCCTTTTCTCCCCAACTGAAGCATTTTCTCCCATCCTCACACACATTCCTTCTAGAGAGACTCACAAACCTCACCAGCAATTTCAGGGCTACATGGAAACAAGTTGAATGTTCGAAGAAAGGTAAGATCCTTAGCACTTAGTTGGACTTTCCTTCCTCTGCTCTGTGTTGTCTTAAAGCCATGGATTCTTGTGACTGTCTTCCGAGTGTGACAGCAAAACAACAGCTCCAAGTCAAGAGACCCACCTCTATGACCTTGTGCAAACCATTTAACCTCTCTGACCCTCGAGCCCAGTAGAGAAAATGAAGTTGAACCAGCTGATCTCAGAGAATGTTTCCATTTCTCCAATCTAGGGTTTCTGTGAACCCTGCAAAGGTCACAGCTATTTTCTCACATAAAAGGGGGTATATCAAACACACACAAAGGCTTGGTCACTTATGCCTTTTCCACAATACAATAAATCACAAAGCCAGCAAAGCCAATAACACTGTGTAACCCCAGACATCTTCCTCAGTATCCTTGCCTCTGAAGGGTAGCAGATGGTGTTGCCCCAAAATATGCCACTTTGGTGTAAGGATTATTATGAGCTGAAGGCAACTGGGAAGAAGCAGATACAAGAAAAACCCTCTGCCCTCCCATTTTCCAAGAAGGCCATAAATTTACAAAGGTGTCCTCCCCCTCCACCAAAAAGGACAAAGGTTAACCCCCTAAGGCAGCTTTAGACCCTATCCGCCCGGTGACACCAGAGGAACCTACAAAACAAACTTCACTCCCTATCCTTCATCTTCGCCCTGGGAACCCCAAAACTGACTTCCTTTGTCCTGTCACTTCTCCACAAATTTATTGTCCTTTGTTGAAGATGCTAAATAAACCAGAATTCTAAGCCACTTCTTTGAGTCATTTTTCCCTGGCTATCTCCCATGTTTACATGAGGTATACATGTTGATATGTTTTTGTTTTTCTCCCATTAATCTTTTATTACAGGGGTCTCAGCCAAGAACTCAGAGGAGTAGAGAGAAATTTTTCCTCGCTTATACCTTCATCTATAAAATGGAGAGGGGGGTGATGTATGTTAGACAAAAATGATGTAATAGGGAAGAACAAATCTGACTCCATGTTGGATCTGTTTCTTTTACTTTAACCTTGGTATTCTATTGCTTTGGCTACAAGTTAAGAATGTTGCCTACAGCCTGAAATATGCAGGATAGCCCATTCTCAAGGCTCTGACCTTTAAAGGTTTAACATTTTCCCATTCATATAGAGATAAAAAGTTGCAGAACAATGAATAAGATTTATCTTGTTGCAGGTTTAACATTGTGACCTGACCTACCTGGACAACTGCAGGAACAAAGGATTTGGACACCGAGAAGCCTGCAGCAACCAACCACAACCCCTCCCCTTTTAGTATAACAGAGGCCTGAATTCTATCTCAGGGAAGGTGGTTCTTTGGGACACTAGTCCACCATCTCTCGGTCTGCTGGCTTTCCCAATAAAGTCACTATTCTTTGCCCCAACGACTCGTCTCTCAATTTATTGGCCTGTCGTGCAGCAAGCAGTACAAGCTTGGACCCAGTAACAAATTGACAGCTATGGTTTTACCCAGCACTCTCAACCTAGACTCCACATACATTCATAGGCTGTGGTGTAAAATGGAACAGTAATGACCACTTTTGCACAAATTGTTCCAGATTCTGGGTCCAGGCCCAAGAAGCTGCCTGCAAGGCTGTCTTAGTACATTTATCTACTGATAAAGGCTACCCAGTGCAGTGGCCTCTAGCCACAAGTGGCTACAAGCATGCAGAACGTGGCCAGACCCAGATGGGACATGTGCAGTGTGTGTAAAACCCTCACTGAATTGCAAAGACTTGATATGGAAAAAAGTGTAAGGTATCTCATTATGTTTTCATATTGATCACATGTTGAAATCGTAAAATTTTGAATATTTTGAGTTAAATATGTTAAAATTAATTTGACATGTTTCTTATTACCTTTAACATGGCTAAAGAAAAATCTGGATTACATATGTGGCTTCTATTATATTTCTATTGGACTATGATAACCTAACTGCCCCTCCCCCTGCCTCCTAAGGCCATACTCAGTTGCAACTAAGCAAGTTGTTTTTTTTTTGGCTGCACTGGGTCTTTGTTGCTGCGCGCGGGCTACTCTTTGTTGCAGTGCATGGGCTTCTCACTGCGGTGGCTTCTCTTGTTGCTGAGCACCGGCTCTAGGCAGGCAGGCTTCAGTAGTTGTGGTTTGTGGTCTTTAGAGCGCAGGCTCAGTAGTTGTGGCGCAGGGGCTTAGTTGCTCCGCGGCACGTGGGATCTTCCTGGACCAGGGATCAAACCCTTGTCCCCTGCATTGGCAGGCAGATTCTTAACCACTGCGCCACCAGGGAAGTCCCTAAGTAAGCTTTTATTTAATGTTAGAAAACAGGTTTCTTCAAGTCCTCTATACAGTTTGGAGTGCAGAAAACTGTCACTCTAAGGCAGATGTCAGTCAGTCTTTTACACCCAAGGCCCTTCTAGGACTAGATCTCATCTGATTCTTCGTGGGGGTTTGTCTGCCAGGCAAACCCTCTGGATCTGATTTTCAGATACGCCAAGAGAGAGCAGAAGACTAAAGCATAGGCACGACTCAGAGAGTGGGGAGTTGATGGGCCAGTCTGGATTCCAGCCTCACACCTGTTATCTATCTGACCTTGAACAAGTTACCCTCTGTGTCTCCAGCAACGCATTTGTAAAATGATGACCATAACGGGGCAGAGCTCACAGAGCTGTTGGTGGAGATGAACGAGTACTCAGCACAGTGCCTGGTACATGGTGAACACTCCAGAAATGATGGCAGAAACCATCGATCAACCTCCTTTAACAGCTAAGAAAATGAAGGGACCAGGAACGGAAGTTGCTTGCTCCAAATCCCACGAATCCAATGCAGCACCTTCAGAAACTTACAAGTGAAAGGTGAACATTTAATACTCTCTGTCTGGGTTCAGTTTGGCCAGAGGGTAAAAGGACAAGATGCTCTGAGCAGAAAATGATCTTAGGGATTGTCCAACTTCTCACATGAACTTGTATCATGTTGATGACATGGCTTCAGGGGCCACGTACTCTTGTGTAGAAACCACAGATGTTTCTAAAACAGACCATCTCCCCACATTCTCTGCTGTACTTAAATGTCCACTGACAGACAAATGGATAAAGAAGATGTGGTACATACATACAATGGAATATTACTCAGCCATAAAAAAGAATGAAATAATGCCATTTGCAGCAACATGGATGGACCTAGAGATTATCATACTAAGTGAAGTCAGACAAAGAAAGGCAAATATCATATGATACCACTCATATGTGGAATCTAATTTTTAAAAAAAGGATACAGATGAACTTGTTTACAAAACAGAGACAGACTCACAGACTTAGAAAACAAACTTATGGTTACTAAAGGAGAAACATGGGGGGAGGGATAAATCAGGAGCTTGGGACTGGCATACACACACTACTGTACATAAGGTAGAGAATCAACAAGGACCTAATGCATAGCACAGGGAATTCTACTCAATATTCTGTAATAACCTATATGAGAAAAGAATCTGAAAAGGAATGAACATATGTATATCTGAATCACTTTGCTGTACACCTGAAACTAACACAACATTGTAAACCATACTCCAATAAAATTTTTTTAAAAATAAAACAATCCAGGGCCTCCCTGGTGGCGCAGTGGTTGAGAGTCCGCCTGCCGATGCAGGGGATACAGGTTCGTGCCCCGGTCTGGGAGGATCCCATATGCCGCGGAGCGGCTGGGCCCGTGAGCCATGGCCGCTGGGCCTGCGCGTCCGGAGCCTGTGCTCCGCAACGGGGGAGGCCACAACAGTGAGAGGCCCGCATACCGCAAAAAAAATAAAAAATAAAAATAAAAATAAAAATAAAACAATCCTCAATCACAGTCCAGGTCAATGGACTCATGCTGGTCTACCACAAGCAGGCAGCAACATTTCACTTCAAGATGGTTGTACCCTGCCGTCTCCACTACACTCGGGTAAAAGTGAAGCTCATCTCGGGGAGGGGAGAGAAGTTTTAATGACACGTCTCCGTAAGCCAGCAGGCCCAGTGCTGACAACAGCCTGCTGCAGGGCTGATGGGGTCATCAAAGTGTGTGCGTTCCAGCCCCTCCTGGGCATCCTAACAAGGAGAGCTTCAGCCCACAGACCATCAGCTCCTGCTAATAACCCTTCTCCCGAAGAGGTGCTTTCCTTCTCCATCCTTCCAACCACCTTCCTTCACTGAAAGCAAATAAGTAGGCAAAACACCACTGCTTACAGGGATAAACAATCAGCATAAAATCATGCGGCGTGATGGCAAGAAAAGGCGTTTAATGAGCCATATTTTGGGGCAAGTTAAAATTCATAGCTACACCATGAAATTCAGTATGCTATAAAAACTTATGGTACACATTTAAATTTTATTTTAAAAAGAAAACTGTACTGATAACAGTGAAGGAAACATCGAAATTATATGAGTCCCTAAGAAGAAAAGTGTTATCAGAATTATTCAGTTTGTAACGTCCTTTGGCTTTCTCTCTGAAGCTTTTCTGAAATATGCCTACCACAGGGACTGCGTTTCAGGCTTTATCTTCTTAGATTTTAATTCAGCGACAACATAATGCTTTATTGTTCTCTCACCAAGAAAAGAGAAAAAGTTAACCTGTCAAATGTTCTGTTCTTCCTAGATAAAGATAAGCTTGCTGATATTCTCAGAGCTAGGAGGTCTCCAAGGGGATGGGAGTCAGGGGTTTAGGGCCCCGCCACCCCAAACTTCTTTCAGGTCCCTGGGTGTTGGGTGTCAGGCATGAGGACAAGCAACCTTCCAGGGTCGTAGGATGGGGACCCTCTAGGTAGAACTAAACCGGTCCACACAAGGCGGCATGGTATCTCTGCAGTGCGGTGATGGGGCTGCTATGGTCCCCGAGTCTCGGAAGTTTCCTACAGTGAACAGCTGCTCTTAGCATCACGTATGTGGAGGAAGGACAGACCAGATGTGAAAAGGTGACCTTGGCCCCATCTGAGAGGGTGGATTCTAGCCTCCTGCCACCCCCCACCTTCAACAGCTCTACAGATCCTGGCTTCTCACCTGACAGCAAATATAATTCCATCATAAGAAAAGAAAAGGAGCAGCTTAGATACCTAAGAGCCATGAATGCCCTCAGTGGTGTGTTATGCCAGGAAATCCGAATCAGTTTCTCATGCCACGGGGTTAAGATCAGATTATCACCCCCTCTGCTTGTAAGAGCCTAGACCTTACCTGCAGACTGGTAGCAAAGGGCAGGGCTGCAGGCGTGGGGAACACTTCAAGCTGCTCTACAAGGACTTCTCTGAATTTGACCAAGAGAGCAGAAGGGGCTCTAGGGCAAGATGCTGCCGCTCCCCTGGTATCCATCCCCCCTTGCCTCCTCCCTCGGCTTCAGCAGGGCATTTGGCTGCCCAGCTGGGGACCGTATTGTCAGCCTCACTCGCATGAGAGGCATGACCATGCCACCAAGTTCCTGCACATGATTCATGAGCAGAGGCAAAAGGTCTACATGCTCCATCTCACCATAAAGCCAACTCGGAGCCCAGGCCCCTCCCTTGCCTTCCCACAAGCTGGAAAAAGTAACAACTGGAGAGCTGATGATCAAAGAGCCAGCCGGCCAGCTCCAGTTGGTAACCTCTGGACCCTCTAAGAGAGAACAAACTTGGACCTTATTTAAACTATGGTATTTGGGATCTCTTTGTTACAGCCTCTGGGCTTGACTAATACACTCTTCCAGTCTACAAAATGGATTTCCTAAAATCGCACATGACTCCGTGAGCATGCCCCCAAATGGTTTTTCCTGAATCAATGAGAGTTGTCTATAAACATCAGCTGCCACCCGGATACGATGCTGTCCTAGGAAGAAGGCAATGAGGAAGCAGGTTCTGGTGGTCCCGCTCCCAGCTCTCAAGAAAAGCTCCACTGGACCAGTGACCAGCTATAGCCCTTCTTCTAGCAGAGTGGCGCTGCTGCCCTAAGGGCAGCCTGATGGTCTCAGCTTTTCCAGGGAGGGTCAGTGATAGCCAGACGTCAAGGGACACCACAGCCCAAGCCTGTAACCCTATAACAAAACAGAAGGACATTTTCTCCATGTCACAGAGCCACGCTGAGTCCCTGGCAGAACCAGCAACATCTGTAACCACCTTCCTCCAAACCAAAAGCAGCATCAGCAATCACTGTTGTGTTTCCTCAGGCACTCTGTCCGGTGCTTCACACGCATAATGGATTTTGTAAAACATGCTATTATGAAATAATTCTAGACTTACAGAAAAGTTGCAAAAACTGTAGAGAGTTTCTATATACCTTTCACCAAGCTTCCCCTATGGTTAACACTTTACATAAAAGCAGCACAATTAGCAACACTAGGAAATTCACGCTGATACATGGCTAGCACCTGAATTTTCACACCTGTTTGCATTTCACCAGCTTTCCCATTCAGTTCTTTTTTCCTGATCCAGGATCCGGGATCCCGTATCGCATTTAGCCATCAGCTCTCATCACTTCCTCTAACCTGTGACACTTTTGAAAAGTCCAGTCCAGTTATTTTCAAAATGCCCCTCTTGTTTTCTAATGATTACAGTGAGGTTATTAGATGCATTTTTGGCAAGAATACCACAGACGTGTCATTGTGCCTTCTCAATGCATCATATTTGGGGGTTCGGGACATCTTATTACTGGTGATGTTAACCTTGATCACTCGGTCACGGTGGTGTCTGCTGTGTCACTCTGCTATCAAGTACTATTTTTTAATTATTAAGTCTCTTACGGGGAGATAATTTGAGATTATGGAAATATCCTGTTTCTCATCATACTTTCACTAATTTTAGTACACTTTGATAGTTCTTGCCTGCAACAATGATTGTTATGGTGCCCGGCAGTGAGCTTCTATTGCTCATTCTTTCTACATTTATTAATTGGAGTTCTACGTAAGGAAGAGCTGTTCCTTCTGCCCCATTTGTTTGTTTATTCAGTTATTTATTTACAGCAGCACGAATCATGGATACTTATTTTATTCTAAGGTTTATAACCCAATAGTCTCAACATAATGGATTTTTGGTCCTGATAATTCTGATATTACCCCCATTGTACAGATTAGGAAAATGAGGTAGGAAGAGGTTAAAGACCCTGCCTAAATTTACTCAGCAAGTCAGGAGCCAAGATGCAAAGCCAGTAGGACTGAGTGACAAGTTCAAGTTCTTCATTAGCAAATGACTCAGCCTCTAGGGTAAACAGAGAAGTCATCTCAATTAGCAAAAGAGCAAATTGTGATCCACCAACTAGAAATCATACTTTAGGGCAGAAGACCAAAAAAAAGAACTAATAACCAAAAAAAAACACACCTTGAAGCTCTTCATCTTAACAAGCAGAATTATTTACCCCAGAATTACTTGCCATTTTCCCAGCAAGCACCCCAACCCCATGGTGGACAGAGCCCACCGAAGGCACTTCATAAGGACTCAGGACAATTCTACCCACACTCGAAGTGCTCACTGCCAAAGCAATAAACAGCAACATTAGTGATCTAAATGAAGCTTACAAAATGAAGCTGTTTCAGAGGTTATTCAACTTTAATAATACTTCACTTTCCCAACTACCTAATCTGCTGTGGTCTGCAATTTATTTGGGCTGTTTAAAGGATCAAGGTTCTCACTTTGTGTGTCTGCTCAGTGGAATGATTCAGACTTTAATTCGAACAAGCAAACTATCCCCAGAGGAGCATCTTACTGCCTGATGACTTTAACATCTCCACTATCATGCCCAACTTTCCTTCTGGTTTTCTACATCACTGACGATATTCATAATAATAATTATTATTATTGTTTAATCTAAAATGTGTGCAGGGTCTGCTGAATCATTCTCAGCTTTAAGACATCGCTTGCGGGCTTCCCTGGTGGCACAGTGGTTAAGAGTCCGCCTACCAATGCAGGGGACATGGGTTTGTGCCCCAGTACGGGAAGAGCCCACATGCCGCAGAGCGGCTGGGCCCGTGAGCCATGGTCGCTGAGCCTGCGCATCCGGAGCCTGTGCTCAGCAACGGGAGAGGCCACAACAGGGAGAGGCCCGCGTACCGCAAAAAAAAAAAAAAAAAAAAGACATCGTTCACTCATGCTTTAAATGAATCAGCATGGGTTTCTATTTTCTTTAAAAATGAACTATGCAAGTGATTTCAGGCAAGGTATTTCAGGCTCCTCCTTTCAGATGAACTTTCAAACAAAATCCCCAATTAGCCAAAGTACAACAGACGGTGACCCTTTCTGGGGATTCGCTCACTCTCTCTGCACACGAGGATGTGACTGAGGTCTGTATGCACCAGAGAGGTACCCACTAAACCTGGCCACGTCCCCTGGTCCCTCATTTATAGGGTGCCTTTCCAGAAGCCCACAGTGCTAACTAAATACAGAAGTGATTCTTGTTATGAGCTGAAAGAAAATTAATCAACGTGTCTGTAACTTGCCTTGCATGCTTCATTCTCCCACCATCACCCAGTGCTCAGTCCTACATGCTTTTAGCCCTGAAATGGGGGGTGTCTGGGTGAGTGCAGGAACAGCAGTGGTCAGGTGGCTGGAATCCAGGAAAGGGGAGGGTGAAAAAGGTCTGAGAAATGAGGTCACACACAGCCAAGGACCTGGACATATAGAGCTTGGAGCCACAGATCAGATTTGGGGTTTTACTGTAGGTACAGTGGAAATCCATCACAGCTCTTTAACAGTTGCATGATCTGACATGGCCATGAAAAGATCACTCTGGCTACCGTGTGGAAAAATACAGGGTGGGGGCCAAGGGCAAGAGAAGGGAGAGTTAAAAGGTAAGATGATGGTGGTTTGGACCAGAGCAGTAATGGTGGAGGTGGTGAGTGAGATATGGTTTGTCTGAATTTAGAACCAAACGCCTTGAGGACACAGGCACTGAGGACTCTGTAAAAAATAATTTAAGAATCAGAAAATATTTAAGAAGTAGAATACAGATGCTGGGCCATGATATCATGATGCATTAATAAACTTATCTTTTTGTATAAAGAACATCACACAGGGCATTATGCTAAATGAAATAAATCAGACAAAGAGAAATACCACATGACCTCACTTACATGTGGATTCTTAAAGAAAGGAAAAAACACACCAAGCTCATTGTATGGTTGTTAGCATAACTGACGCCATCTTGGCCCATGCAGCTCCTCCTGTTCTCCCGCTGACCCTACCCAGGACTGTACTGTGCAGTAAATCGCCTGTCATCAGGGCCTTTCTAGTTAACAGACATTGTTTAATAATCATTAGAACCAGGTGGCCTCCACGCTCTGTTAGTCCCCAAACAATGATGAAGACCTTCGCTGACATTCCAGGCACCCACGAAACCAGTTACCCATTCATAAACTTGACTTAGGAAGGCACGTCCTGTTTCCGAGCACCCACCCCCATACCCTAGGTTAACTATAAAACTGTCCCAGTGTCCCCTCGGAGGTGTGGAGTGCAGCTGCGAATGCTTCCAGGTTGCTGTCCTCCTGATCCAGATCCCACACTGTAAGTTATCCTGTAATAAACTGGTCCATTGATGACATGGGCTGCCTGCCTCATTTTTCTGTCTCAAGATGCCTTCTCAGTTCAGTGGGCACTTTTCATTCCCTCCATCCTCCAACACTCATAAATGCAGAGAACAGACTGGTGGCTGCTAAAGGCAGTGGGGTGGGGATGGATGAAGGGGGTCAAAAGGTACAAACTTGGAGTTACAAGATAAATAAGTCATGGAGATGTAATGTACAACACGGTGACTAGAGTTAATAATACTGTCTTGCATATATGAAAGTTGCTGAAAGGGTAAATCTTAAAAGTTCTCACCATAAGAAAAAAAATTTGTAATTATGTATGGGGACGGATGTTAACTAGACTTACTGTGGTGACCATTTCACAATACAAATATGGAATTATTATACTGTACACCTGAAACTAATATAATGTTATATGTCAATTACACCTCAGTTTAAAAAGGGGGTGGAATTACATAGCATGAAGACAGTTCCACAATCCACAGTTCTATTCTGATTTTGTCAAATGAGCAACTAGCTACAATAACCTTAGTGTCACCCAGGATCAGTCACCTACAGCCTGGTGTATCCCTGAGAAGAAAAACAGCCAAGATTCCACACTCACCCTGTAAGACTAAAATCATTCCCATTTTACTCCTGTCATCCCAGCAGGTCTGACCGGAAGTTGGAAGAGGGAGGAGCCAGGGGAAAAGGCAAAGGTAGGCATCCAGCAGCCAGCAGGGAGAGAAGAGGGAACACAGAAGCCACCCGGGAGTGGCCCGAGCAACGCAGGAGGGCTGGCGGCCAGGGAAGCTCCAGGGCCCCCGAGGTCCTGTGGGTTGCGGAGTTTGCAGACTGTGATCCCGGAATGTAGTGATAAATGACCCCACTCTCTAACGAATTCAGTTCATTTCTTAAACAATCAGTATCCTGGAAATAAGCTGAGCACAAGCAAATACCAACTAGTGGATGGAGAGGGCACATCACTCGCTGGGTTTGCTCTGAAGTCCCCACAGCCCCGGCGAAAATGCTAGAGACTGGGACGGGGGCAAGTATACCCAGAATTTCAAATTAAATAAAAAGAAAAAGACAAAGCTAATGAAAAGACACGTGAAACAATTCTAAATCCCTTTCTGACTGTCCTAACTAAATTCACCATATTATTCCCTCCCTCTCCTGGCTTGACTTCACAGAACCCGACATTTATTAATTATTTGATTTCTTTCCTGTCTGTCCCACTAGACTTGAGCTTCGTGACAGCAAAGGCTTTGTCTCTGTTTAATTTCCTACTATATCCTCAGAACTAGAATCCTTCCTGGAACATCTTAGACTTGCAATAATATTGATCAAATGGGCAAATTAATATCTTTTCTAGATTTCTAAAAAGCTCTTAATAATGTGTGTGTGTGTGTGTGTGTGTGTGTGTGTGTGTATATATATATATATATATATATATATATATATATATATATATATATATATATATATATATACTTTTTTTTTTGCGGTACGCAGACCTCTCACTGTGGTGGCCTCTCCCGTTGTGAAGCACAGGTTCCGGATGCACAGGCTCAGCGGCCATGGCTCAGGGTCCCAGCCACTCTGCGGCATGTGGGATCTTCCCAGACCGGGGCACAAACCCGTGTCCCCTGCATCGGCAGGCAGACTCTCAACCACTGTGCCACCAGGGAAGCCCTAATGTATATATATATATATATATTTTAATATATTTTATACATACATTATATGATATATACTATATAATACATATTATATGTATTATATATACTTTATATAATACATATATGTATTATATATAATATACTTTATACATAACACATATATATGTATTTCATGCTTAATGGGGAACCTAGAAGTATTCTGAATAAAATGAGGACTAAGGCACAAACTATCACCATAACCACTACAGTTTAAATTTGTTCAGGGATAAATTAGGAGGTTGGGATTAACATATACACACTACTATATATAAAATAGATAACTAATAAGGACCTACTGTATAGCACAGGGAACTATACTCAATATTTTGTAATAACCTATAAGGGAAAATAATCTGAAAAATAATAAATTTTATATATATATATCTATATATATATATATAGATATATATATATATCTCTGAATCACCATGCTGTATACCTGAAACTAACATGATAATATAAATCAACTATACCACAATTAAAAAAAAATTTGTCTGGATACACTAGCTAACACAATTATTAAAAGGAATCAGATAAAAATCAAGGAGGGGACTTCCCTGGTGGCACAGTGGTTAAGAATCCGCCTGCTAATGCAGGGGACACAGGTTCGAGCCCTGGCCCGGGAAGATCCCACATGCCGTGGAGCAACTAAGCCCATGCGCCACAACTACTGAGCCTGCATTCTAGAGCCCACAAGCCACAGCTACTGAGCCTGCATGCCACAACTACTGAAGCCCACGTGCCTAGAGCCCACACTCCGCAACAAGAGAAGTCACCACAACAAGAAGCCTGCGCACCGCAACAAAGAGTTGCCCCTGCTTGCCGCAACTAGAGAAAGCCCGCGCACAGCAACGAAGACCCAACACAGACAACATAAAAATAAATTTAATTAATTAATTAAATTAAAAAAAAATCAAAAGGAGGTGAATGATCACTATTTGTAACAGGTAAGACTGTACACCTGCAAAACCAGAGAAGATCAACAGAGAAACTACAACAAACAAAATGTCACAAGGTATTTAGATTTCTGGGAATAAATTCAACCCACAGAAAACAACAGCCTCCTTATTTACAAGCCACCGAATCAAGTCGCCCAATCAGTTAGAAAATATAAAGGAAAAAAATCCATTTGCAGTAGCAATAAAAGGGACAAGATACTCAGCAATTAAAAGAACCATGTAGGGGGAATTCCCTGGCAGTCCAGTGGTTAGGACTCCGCCCTTTCACTGCCGAGGGCTCGATCCCTGGTTGGGGAACTGAGATCCCACAAGCTGAGAGGCCAAAAAAATGTTACTTTAATTCTCCTGAGGGACACAAAAGAATGCTGAAGTGGGTTAAAAGATGAATAACTATGCCCCGATTCTTGAAAAGGATATCATTCAGCTGTCAATTCTCAAGGAATGTATAACTTTAATGCAAGCCTAATAAAAAAGCCCATAAGGTGATGGCGGCCGTGGAGTTTTTAAAAATTAAACAAGCTGTCTCTAATGTTCTTATGGAAACAATCACCCAGGAATGGCTGAAATAAAACATGGCTAAGGTGTGCTGGCCTCATCAGATACTAAAGCATATTCTAAAGTGTCAGTACATAAAATATTATAGTCCTGGCACATTAACAGGCTGACAAATCAACAAGAAAGAAAAGAAAGAACAGAGACAGACCCAAACACTTAACTTAGTATGCAGTTTAGGTGGCACTGCCATATCAGTAGAAAAATTATGGACTATTTCATAAACAGTGTTGGAAAAATAAATAGGCACAAAGAAAAAAATGCAGATGGATGCTGTCCTCACTCTGTGCACCAAATGAATTCCATATCAAACAAAAATTCAAATACAAAAACAGAACAAATTTTTGAAATATTTAAAACATAAAAATAAAACAGCAACGGAAGTGTTCTAAAGCTGGATGGTGGCCATACTGTACAACTATAAAGATTCGCTAAACCTCACTGAACTGTAAACTTCAAATGAGTCATTACCACATGACCCAACAGTTCTACTCCTAGGTATATACCCAAGAGAAATGAAAACATATGTTCACACAAAAACTTGTACATAAATGTTTACAGTAGCATTATTAATAATAGCCAAAATATGGAAACAACCTAAATGTCCATCAGCTGATGAATGTAAAAACAAAATGTGTGGGACTTCCCTGGTGGCACAGTGGTTAAGAATCCGCCTGCCAATGCAGGGGACAAGGGTTCAAGCCCTGGTCTGGGAAGATCCCACATGCCGAAGAGCATGTGACTGACTATGGTGATGGTTACACATATCTGTGAATATACTAAAAGTCACTGATTTTTATACCTTAAATTGGCAAATTATATAGTATATGAATTATATCTCAATAAAGCTGTTAAAAAAGACAAAACTTAAAATGAGTGAATTTTATGGTATGGAATATATTTCAATAATGCTATTTAAAAAATGAAACTATAACATTTTTTAAAATATGGGTGCTTTTTAAATAATCCTGGAGTGGAAAACAACTTTTCTAATTATGTGTAATACCGAACTCCAAATCCTTAAAGATTGGTAACTTGACCACATAAAAATAAAAAATTTCAACACAGAATGAAACACCCTAAATAAAGGACAACTGACAAATTAGGAAAGGTGAATCTCCTTAATATATAAAAAACTCCTAGAAATCAACAAAATAAAGAATACCTACTAGGGCCTCCCTGGTGGCGCAAGTGGTTGAGAGTCCGCCTGCCGATGCAGGGGATACGGGTTCGTGCCCCGGTCTGGGAGGATCCCATATGCCGCGGAGCGGCTGGGCCCGTGAGCCATGGCCGCTGAGCCTGCGCGTCCAGAGCCTGCGCGTCCGGAGCCTGTGCTCCGCAGCGGGGGAGGCCACAACAGTGAGAGGCCCGCATACCGCAAAAAAAAAGAATACCTACTAAACAAAAATGGGCAAAAAACATGAACCACTCTTATAAATATGAAATGATACTCAGCCTCACTTAAAATAACATTAAAATTCTGAGATGCCGTTTTTCTTCTAGCCAAATGGCAAATGCAAAAGGTTTGAAAACCCAGGGAGTCCACAAAGGTGTAGAGAAACTTCCTCTCCCGAACATCACTGGGGGGTTGTATAAATGGTTCCATCAAGCAATTCTCCATCCACAATCCTTACTTTTATTAAACAGCACACAGGCACAGATATTCCCTATAGCAGGGGTCCCCAACCCCCGGGCCATGGACTGGTAGCAGTCCATGGCCTGTTAGGAACCGGGCCACACAGCAGGAGGTGAATGGCGTGAAGCTTCATCTGTATTTACAGCTGCTCCCCATCGCTCGCATTACCACTTGAGCTCCGCTTCCTGTCAGATCAGTGGCAGCATCAGATTCTCATGGGAGCATGAACCCTACTGTGAACTGTGAATGCAAGGGATGCGAACCGTACTGTGAACTGCGCACGCGATGGATCTAGATTGCATGCTCCTTATGAGAATCTAATGCCTGATGATCTGAGATGGAGCTGAGTCTGTGATGTTAGTGCTGGGGAGCGGCTGCAAATACAAATTATCATTAGCAGAGAGGTTTGACTGCACAGAGACCATAATAAATCAATTGCTTGCAGACTCATATCAAAACCCTATCAGTGGGCCTCCCTGGTGGCGCAAGTGGTTGAGAGTCCGCCTGCCGATGCAGGGGATACGGGTTCGTGCCCCGGTCTGGGAGGATCCCATATGCCGCGGAGCGGCTGGGCCCGTGAGCCATGGCCGCTGAGCCTGCGCGTCCGGAGCCTGCGCGTCCGGAGCCTGTGCTCCGCAACGGGGGAGGCCACAACAGTGAGAGGCCCGCATACCGCAAAAAAAAAAAAAAAAAAAAAAAAAAAAAAAAACCCTATCAGTGAGTGGCAAGTGAAAACAAGCTCAGGGTTCCCACTGATTCTGCATTATGGTGAGTTGAATAATTATTTCATTATATATTACAATGTAATAATAATGGAAATAAAGTGCACAGTAAATGTAATATGCTTGAATCATCCTGAAACCATTCCCCCCCGCCCCAGTCCATGAAAAAATTGTCCACGAAACTGGTCCCTGGTGCCAAAAAGGTTGGGGACCGCTGCCTTACAGTGTTGTTTATAAGAGTAAAAAATTAGAAATACTGTAAATTGTTCCTTAAAAGTGTCAAGAGCTTGAGTTGCCTGGTGAGGAGGACGTCAATTAGGACAAGAAGCCAAACTGAAAGTAACAATTAAGCCTTTATTTACTTACTGTGATAGTACTGCCTCCCCATCTGCAGATTCAACCAACAGCAGATTGTAAATAGTACTCCACACGTGGTTGGGTGAAGCCACGGATGCAGAACCCACGAATACTGAGGGCCAACCAAGGGCTTTAAGCATCCACAGATTTTGGTATCTGCAGCAGGTCCTGGACCCAATCTCCTGCTGATACAGAAGGACTACTGTGTAAGCAAGAGGCAGAACAAGGAAAAGGTGTCATTTTCCCCTACGAAACAGCAGAAGGTGAGGGAGGGTCAGATCTATGGGTGTGGGTGGCAGGGAGGCGATCCTCTCGCTGCCAAGGGAGAGGGGAAAGGGCTACAAAGGGTAAAGTACTGAGGACGGAGAGTGGAGAAAAGTGTCTTTGAGCCCCCTCCTCTCATAAGGAGATGTCAGCAGAGGTGCCGGGGAAGGGTCTTGGCCAGGGCCCTTGGATAACGAGGCCTCGGAGAGAGGCGCCAGGGCTAGCAATGCAGACGCGCAGAAGCGCACGGGACTGTAACTCCCTCCAGATCCCACATCTAGTCTGGTCCCAGGAGGGCAGCTTTCCTTATGAGGTCTGCCAGGTAAAGCCCTTGTAATTGCCTGTGCTCAGCCCAAAAGATCACACATGGAATTTTGGCCCATAGCAGTTCTGAAAGAGAGGAGTCTTGAAGCGTACCATGGTTTATCCGTACAGAAGAGCACTCTGTTGATGTCAAGCAGAGAAAGAATTCTTATGTGATTGACAAGGAGCCATTTCCAAGAGAAAGAAGCAAAGTTCATAGCAGAATATAACAAGTACATACCAATGTGTATAATACACTACAGTTGGTATTTTTTAAAACAAGACTTTTTTTTAAAAAAATAAGAATATTTTATACATATACATACAGGTACATATAACATACATGCCAACACATGTATAGAGCACACAAGAGGCTAATGGCGGTGGCTGCCTTTGGTCAGGGCCGCAGGCTGGGAAAGGGGAGGCAGGAAGCCCTTTGTTGGACCCTCCTGCACTGTTGGTGGGAATGTAATGGGTGCAGCAACTGTGGAAAACAGCATGGAGGTTCCTCAGAAAACTGATAGTAGAGTTGCCATATGATCCAGCAATCCCACTCCTGGGCATATATCCGGGCAAAACTCTAATCGAAAACTATCTTTTCGAAAAGATACACACACCCCTATATTCCTAGCAGCACTATTCACAATAGCCAAGACATGGAAACAATGTAAATGTCCATTGACAGATGAATGGATAAAGAAGATGTGGTACAATGGAATGCTACACAGCCATAAAAAAAGAATGAAATGATGCCATTTGCAGCAACATGGATGGACCTAGAGGTGATCATACTAAGTGAAGTAAGTCAGAAAGAGAAAGACAAATGCCATATGATATCACTTATATGTGGAATCTAAAATATGGCACAAATGAACCTATCTATGAAACAGAAACAGACTCACAGATGTAGAGAACAAACTTGTGATTGCCAAGGGGGAGGGAGTTGGGGGAGGGATGGAGTGGGAGGCTGGGGTTAGCAGATGTAAGCTTTTAGTATACAGAATGGATAAACAACAAGGTCCTCCTGTATAGCACAGGGAACTATATTCAATACGCTGTGATAAACCATAATGGAAAAGAATATCAAAAAGAATGTATATATATATATGTATAACTGAACCACTTTGCTGTACAGCAGAAATTAACACAACGTTGTAAATCAACTATACTTTAAGAAAAAAGAAAGAAAGAAAGCCCTTTGTCAACAGATGGCCAACACCCATCTCCGCAGACACACAGGTCCCTTCTGATCTCCTGTGTGCTTACTAGCAATTCAAAACTCTAATCTGTTTAACAAAATAGAGTTAACACGGAAGTTACCTCTGAACAAAAGTAAAAAACTGCCAATCTCAAGTGGCAAGATTATTATAACGAACACAACTCAATACCTGGCTCACCTCCCCCTTGGCGGGGCTGGAGAGCACCTTCCCTGGTATCTAGATTCTGGTTCTTGAATTATATCTATCAGCTCCTTCCAAGCACAAAGTTTAATATGACTGTCATAGCTCCCAACTTGGTCCGTAATTCTCTCTAGAATCTCAAATGAAAGGTGCTGTGTAATTATGAAGTATTATTGCTGTGATTTACGTGCCCCAATGTTAGTAAATTCTAAATAACATGCCTTCCTGTGATAATTTCTCTGTCAGTGAGAAATCTTCACCTTACCTTCTCATCTCCTGAGTGTTAAGCTGATAGATGTTTATTCTGAGGTATGTTTGGAACAGTCTATACAACAGGCAAAAAAACCCCAAAAGATTTACCCAATAGCATGTCAGAAGGACAATTATATTTATGTTGGAGATAAAAATTTGTACTAAAATGATGTAATTTCTATTTTTTTTTCTCCCTAAATATAGGGCAGAAGTTTTTGTTTACTTTTAGGATTCTTATTTCATCCCTTGTGGATAACCTGTGTAAATCACATATGTTTTACATTGGATCTCTCCAATACAAGGAGTAAAGAATATATTATATAAGGAATTTCTCTGTAAATAAAAATACAGAAATGTTTCTTCACAGACCTATTTTAAGACTATATTCTTGCACTGGGGAGAGTAATCATCAAAGAATGAAAGTAAATAGGGGGATGAACAACCTTCAGAAAGAAATCCTATCATGTCCTTCTCACTGTGACATCGAGTTCTGATTTATAAACAACCAAAGCATCTTTGAGCTGGCAACCCAGCCTGGTGCCTTCATTTCACAGGTGGGGGCAAAGGTCAGATAACCCACCCAAGGGTCACAGAGCAGCCCACGGGCCCAGAACAGAGACCCATGCCCTCACAAGGCTGTCCACCAGCCCCACAGCCTATACCACTTATCACCTACACAGGCAGTTTTTTTCTCTATGAAATGACACATGGGACAAAGTGTTAATATACCTCAAAGCTACAAAAATTCAAACTTCCTGTCGTTGCCTTTAGCACCAACTGTAAGCTGGGAATGACACGTAAAAGAAGGTATCTGAGCCAAGCTGTCTAGATGCTGTGAGCGCTATACCTGCCCTGTTGCTAGTAGAAACGCAGGCACAATTCCAAGGCTGTGGGCGGTGCCAACGAGCATGCGCAGATGACTCTGTGTGCCTGGCTGCGGGAGGGCTCCAGGATGAGGCTTCCGTGGGCTCTAATTCTGGCACAGCTGCTTCTCTGAAGGAGCTGAGCACACGGCTGGGCCCTCGAGGCCTCGTGTCCTCATCTGTACAGTGGGAATGAAACCCATCTGACAGTGCCAGGATGCAGAAGACACACGTTAGCATCTGATAGGCATGAGCTCCCTGTAGTAGGGATGCGTGTACGTACTGAACCCCACTGTCCGCATGAAGAATCAGGACAAAGGAGGAATGCCCTGAGCACACATGCTGGGCCTTGCCACTGTCCAAGGCTTCAACAAGCCAGAGCCAGAATCTCCAACAGAGCCTAGTCCCATCAGCCATCCTACCCTCAAAGCCTCCCCTCACCTCATGGCACAGGCAAGAACCCCAGGGGCAAGGCGACTTTTGCCCGGGGCCCGACAAACTCCACCTGGCCCAGACCTATCCCAGCCAGCCCATCCGTGAGGTCAAGAGAACTGTGGTTCCAAGCCAGGCCTGCCGTGTTGAAAGACAAACCCAAGAGCTTAAAGCCCATAGGGACAACTCTTTGTACTAAATCACTATCACACAGTGACAAATCGAAGAATAGTCTTCAAGTGCTGTGACATAAAAGAGCTTAACTTCACGGGGGTCTTCTGTACTGAGTTCAACAGTGCTCCTCAAAATCCAAGTCCACTGGAACCTCAGAATGTGACCTTATTTAGAGATAGGGTCTTTGCAACTGTAATTAGTTAAGATGAGGTCATGCTAGACTAGGGTGGACCATAAATCCAATAACTAGTAGCCTTATAAGACGGGGGGAAGAGGCAGAGACGTGCGGAGAAGGCCACAGGATGACGGAGCCAGAAAGTGGAAGGATGCACCTACAAGCCAAGGATTGCTGGCAGCCACCAAAGCCGGGAGACAGGCACGGAATTACAGGCTCCCTCGGAGACTCCAGAAGGAGCCAACCTTGCAGACACCATGATTTCAGACTTCCGGTCTCCAGTTTGTGAGACAATAAATGTATGTGTTTTAAGTCACCCAGTTTGGGGTACTTGGTTGTAGCAGCCCTGGGAAACTAATACAGGATCCAAATTCTGGAAGCAAAGGAGCAAGAAACAGATATGTGGCTATTTCTGTTACATAAAACACATAAATGGCTTATTTGGTAGACGAAAAATGGTTTTAGCTATTGCTCCCATCAAGGGGGTAGGGTCTCTGTCCCCTCCCTCTAAATCTGTGTTCTGTGAGCCCTAAAATATGAGTGACAAAGTGCCAATTTAAGGCCCAGGTTTCAAGAAACCAGCAACGTTCACTTCCTGTTCCCAGGACACTTGCCCTGAGTCCTGAGCTGCCACCTAAGAAGTTGGAAGCCACCGAGCTGGAGGGCCTGTTTGGACACAAAGACAGGGAGGTGCCCGGCCTGCCCCAGACGGAGGATTCCCCAAGAAGCCCAGATACCCTCAGTGTGAGGCCACATCATACTAATACACCTGCCCACATGGCCGATTCCTGAACAAAAGAGAGGATTGTTGTAGTTTCACACTGTCAGGTTAGAGGCTGCTTTGTGATACAGCAATAGATAATCAGGGCTGTTTATTGGTTTTTTAATCTATTTCTTTCTGTTTCTATATATTTGATTAATGTTCATAAACTATTAAATCAGTTTTAGATGTAATATTTCGTAAATAAATACATATCTAATGGGAGGCATACATTTTTTGACAAAGGTGGGTGATCAAGTATATTTGGAGAAAACTGGACTACAGTCCTATAAGCTCCATAGGCACACATATGCCTTAAGCCTGGTTAACAGAGACTCCAAGCATCTAGTACATATTTCCAGACATGAACATGCTTTTTCGTACAAAAACAGAACTTCATATAAAATAGTGATACCCATTAATGAAACAGTTCTTATTTTTTAAAAAAAGAAGTCAAGAAATACAGTAATAGATTAAGGTTAATAGGAAATAGGAATTCTGTGGCACCATGTAATATCCTTTGATTTTTCACTGGAAATCAACTGCTTCTCTACTGGTTTCCTTTGAATCCTCTTTAAAGACACTTGTGAATTGTCTTCTATTGCTTTTAGAAAACTTCAAAAGTTTTTCTCTACTCCCTGACTGTGACCTGTTCACAGCCATTTGCAAACTGCTTGCCCTGGTAGAAAAAGGAATCAAAGTCCAATGGGGCTTTGATTTTTCAATCAGGACTGTTTATGCTGCTCAATCTCTAATACAAAAGTATAATAGAAGCAAAAGATGCTACACCTTAAAAATGAACTAGAGAGGGCCTCCCTGGTGGCGCAGTGGTTGAGAGTCCGCCTGCCAATGCAGGGGATACGGGTTCGTGCCCCGGTCTGGGAGGATCCCATATGCCGCGGAGCGGCTGGGCCCGTGAGCCATGGCCGCTGGGCCTGCGCATCCGGAGCCTGTGCTCCGCAACGGGAGAGGCCACAGCAGTGAGAGGCCCGCATACCGCAAAAAGAAAAAAAAAAAAAAAAATGAACTAGAGAAAACTCAGATCAAAGCAATGGAGAATGATCATCGTCCCAGCAGGGGGGCAAAGAGGTGGCTAAGGAAGGTGGGTAGTTAAGGGAATACTATAATTCACCTGCAAGTCTGTTGTGCACAAGCATCCAGTGGGAGTGGGAGAGAGGAATAGTGCCTCTGCTGAAAACAGAACAAGATGACTGGGTTTTAAATGAGGAAGGATCCCTGTCTTATCCTGAAATGCTACTATGAGCCACTAGGAACAAAACAACAACCTCTGCAAAAATCACCAAGAATCAGATCATAAGACACAAGTTCCAAGGGTGGCTTGAGCGCCAAAGGACGAACTTGTCTAACTTCCTCCTTGCCAATAACCAAAATACGTTATTATCTCTTGGCCCGAGGGCACTGATAGGAAGGTTCCCTGTATTAAATTGCCACCTAGGGTAGAAACATGAATTAGTCTTTTCTGTCACAGAAAAGTGACATAAAATAATCTGCCACTTAGCTTCCTTCTGAGTGTAATGCTTCGAAGGTGTCTGAACCATGAATTTTCTGTGAGCTAGAGAGAGGCAAACAGGTTCCCTCACCATATATATCATTTTTCTCAGCAACAGTCTAATAATCCAGGGGTCTGATTTTTTCAGGGGTCCCAGTAACCTGTGGAGCCCAAAGGGTACAGGTCCATGTGGAGGGACAGCCAGCCCACACTGGCCTCACTTTCCAGTGAATTCCTACTTCCATTAACCACTGTAGCACCAAATAATTTTCATGTCAGTTTAACCAACCACCTAGATTATCCAGTCCCTGGACAAGAGCCAGGGCTGCACACATCATTCCAAGCCCACATCAGAGGCCAGTGCTGGACCCAAGCCTGGTTTGACTGAAGACAGTCAAGCCCTGTGAGCTTTCCAGAAAAAAGACCTCAGGGCAGACACATACAGGAAGGCTACAGGGGGAATACAACAGTCTAAGGTGCTTGTGATGGTTAATTTTATGTGTCAACTCGGCAGGGCCATGGTGCCCAGGTATTTGGACAAATATTATTCTGGATGTTTCTATGAGGTTGCCTTTGGATGAGACTCTGAGCAGAGAAGATTGCCCTCTGTATTGTGGGTGGGTCTCATCCAATCAGCCAACAGCCTGTATAGAACAAAAGACTGACCTCCTCCAAGCACAAGGAAATTCTGCTGGTAGACAGCCTTCAGACGTGAACCGTGGCCCTGGCTCTTCCCTGGGTCTCCAGCCTGCCTGGCCACCCTGCAGCCTACCTATTGGACGTGCCAGCCTCCACACTCACACGAACCAATTCCTTAAAATAAACCTTCTCCCTTGCCCCACTCCCAACCGTATTGGTTCTGTTTCCCTGAAGCATGCTGACTAATACAATGGTAACCTCTGGGATCCACCAGTTTGTGACTTAGCTGCTTACATTCTGCTGACAGCAGTTCATTTCTCCAATAACTACTTCTTCTCCAGCACTTGGCATCTGTGTGCTTCCCATTCACACTCTAAAGGGGCAGCTAATCTCATTATAGAGTTCCCACTTAAGACTACCTCAAGTCCAAAGGCCGGGCTAGAGGACAAGGCAGCGACAGCTGGTCTGACAGCTTTGCTCAGGATGGTAGAGTCACATGGCACAAAACTCAATAGGCTGGTCATCATTAACCACTCACCACCCCTCCTTTTTTTAAATCACTAGTGACAAGGGCAGGGGTTGTCCAGAGAAATCACTATACTCCCAGGCATGAATCCTAGTATCTCCTGTATAGACTGATGATGCATCAGGAATCTCATCTTTTGCACAACTCCCAGCATAGCTGAGAGGCAGGCCCCACAACTGCACATAAGCCAAGTCCTTGCAATACATCTCTTCACATACATCTTCCGCTGGATATGTTTCTCTGGTGGAACCCTGGCTGATATGCCTCTCTTTGCCTTAACCTCTCTATGCCTCAGTTTCCCATCTGTAAAACAGACAACAATAATAATATCTACCTTGCATGGCTGACCTGAGGATCACACAAGTAAAGTTGAGCACAGTACACGGGCCACAGTAAGACCCCAACAAGTATGAAATATTATTGTTCATGTAACAGTCACTATTGTTATTAATGAATCCATGCCTTTGGGGAAGAAGTTTACACACTAGTAGGGAGATTTTTAAAGATAATTATAACATAAAGACATATTTACTAAAAATATAGGTAGATATAAAGTGTACCAGGAACTAAGAAAAGAAAGACCTAAGCATGTCTGGGGCAGAATGGAAGGCGGCCCACTGTAAATACATAATACAGCTGGGCCCAAAAACCCCATTGTTTCGGTTTTGGGACCATAACTCTCCTAAAAATAAGCTACAGGGCAAGAAACCCCTTCCTCACCAAAAGCTTTTAGCCAAATCTGCAGAGGAGTGTTTCCCAATGGCTATGATCCCCTTCATGAGAAATCACTCATTTACTCCAATTTTTTTTGAGAACCTACGTGCCAGGTACTGTGCTAAGGGTTGAGAAATAAAGAGGTTTTAAAAAAAAAACCTCTTGATGGACAAAAGGGCTCACACATTAAACAAATAAATGCCTCATTTCCAAATGTAACAGAATAATGAAAGAAAAACGAACCTAGCAAGAGAACCAACTGAGGGTAAGAAAGGAATTCTGGGAGAAGTTGGGATAAAAGTGGGAAAAGAGGGATTAGAATTATAACCAGCAAGGCCAGAACCTATCACTCAACCAAGGTGAGGAACAGAAAGCTGTGAGCAACCTCAGCTTTCCAGGAGACCAGGCAGTTAGTCCTTTTGTGGTTAATTCCACCCTCAGCCTCTCCCACCTTCCGCATGCCCCCAGCGGTGCCCTAAGCAGGCAGAGCTTCCTTCCCCCAGGGCAGCAGTTTGAGAGACAGCAAGTTGGAGGTTGACAGGGGAACATGACCTCACTACTTTGCTATTGTTGTTATTCACCTGAAATACTGCTAATGCCAAAATCCAGTGACTCTCAAACTGAGTTCTCAGAGGATCTCCAAGAGGTTCCATGCACCACCAAATGTTTGTTTCAAACTGCATGGATACAGAAACTAAGAGATCACAATAGTGGTCATAAATACTATTCCAAGTCAACTTGGAATCAATCAGTAAATGCCCATTCCACCTTCTAAAGCAAATCTGCACTAATAAGACACTGTTTTTAAATAGTAGGGATCTATAATATTTTTATTTGAAGATAATACTCTACTGCTTTAAAAACATTTGGAGATAACTGCTATTAAGGAACTCTGCATTACAATATTTGAAAACTGAAGTCTGGGGCTGACATATTTTGAGAGATTGCAAATCGCCACTCCAATGTACTTAAGGGTTACTGGTCATCATTTATCCAAAAAGTACACAGGAGAATTAATTTGGGACATTTTTTAAAATAATCATTCTGTTCACACAAAGGATAAATGCACTTTATACCCTAAATGCGGTTTTCCTGGTGATGGGCTGGGCTGTATTCAGTGCTGCCAGTACTGACCACTGCCTTAACACTGATCCGCTAATAAAATTTGTTAGGGTACTGACAGCTACTGCTTCCATAGCTAAGGCTGTATACATGAATCAAGGTTTCTAACCAGGCATTCACTACATCTGTGTGTACCAGAATCAAACCAAACCGTCCTCAAGGGAGAATACTGAGTCAGTATCATTTATAAAGATGGCGCCTCATTAAAGCATCTCTCCTTATATGTGCATTAAGTAAACATGACAGTACATTAAATGAAGAAACATACATGTAAATTCACACAGCTGGAACCACATAAACACACTCTCCTCCACACATTATACTCTGTGAAAGGTTTATTTAAAACCATATTAAGGGACATGGCCACAATATAGTTTATCTACCCATTATACACCAGGGCAGCACACAGCCCTCTCTTCAAATGGGTATGTGGCCTGGGGACTTCCCTGGTGGTCCAGTGGTTAAGACTCCGTGCTTCCAATGCAGGGGGTACGGGTTTGATCCCTGGTCGGGGAACTAAGATCCCACATGCCGCACGGCACGGCCAAAAAGTAAAAAGGTACGTGATGAGATGTGGCTGGAAGCAGGCTATTTGACAATTTTAAAAAGTTTAAGAGAAGGATAATTGCTATTTGTCAATAAATGATCATTGAACGCTAAATTAAATCTACATTTATGCTTCATCCACACCCATTACAATGCAATAACATGACCTTTTCTGTCATCAAGCTACAGAGTCCAAAGTCTCTCTACTGAATTAAGTGTATTTAAGTCTCAAATGTCACAACTACAAAGAATTATTTGCTCAAAGCCAGAAGAACCCGGGCTCTACAAAGCTTATTGTGTTGCTCAAATATTTATTATGCCCATGCCTGTTACCATATTTGGACTTAGAGAAAAATTTTAGTAGGGACTCTCTTTAGAGAATTTTCTTAACTCTAATCCCAGGAAGAAAACAGTTAAAACCTGTTGGAGACCACAAATAGTCCCACACATACACACAGCTCTGTGCACAGACATGTGTTGTCATGTGTGCAGACACTCAGATCTTTTCCTCAGTAGCCACTCCTGGGAAACAGCAATGAAGAATTAGGAAAGGAAGAAACCTCTGACTTTCCTACTTTATGCTCTTCAATTCATGTATGCAGGTGTGTACACACACACACACACACAGCACACACATATAAACAGGTATGAGGGGTGTGTATTTTCAGAAAGCATCTAGTGAACAGGAACTTTATAAAAATTACGCTATACCTGTACCAATTGAACTTGTGTCCATTTAAATAACACTAAATAACGTAAAACCTGTTATAAGGCCACTAAAAGTGTAAAAGTTAGAATACAAGTGAATAGCACACATTTCAATCATCAAACGCTTAAACAGCTAGGGGCTCAAATTAATTTTTTTTTAATATATTAGATTCGGGAGTTCCTTGGTGGTCCAGTGGTAGACTCCATGCTCCCAATGCAGGGGGCCCGGGTTCGATCCCTGGTCAGGGAACTAGATCCCGCAAGCCGCAACTAAAGAACCCACAGGCAGCAACGAAGATCCCGCGTGCTGCAACTAACACCAAGCGCAGCCAAATAAATAAATAAATAAATACATTTAAAAAATAAATAAAAATAAATAAAATATATTAGATTGTATTTATAAAACAATTGCAGTACCACTAATGGGAGGCACATATGTAATTTTAAATTTCCTGGTAGGCACACTTAAAAAGATAAAAAGGAACAGGTGAAGTTAATTTTAAATATACTTAAGTTAACCTAACATACAGAAAAGATGTTCACTTCCACCTGCCATGAGTATTAAGACATTATTCATGACACATTTTATCTTTTTGGGGTACTGTCTTTGAAATCTCACATGCACTTTCACATGCAGTGTTCATTAAAGTACATTTCACTTCAGGCCCCCACATTTCAAGAGCTCATTAGCCTCATGTAAGTAACAGCTCCCCGGGAAGTGGTGCGCAAAGTGATAGAACATTTCCATGGTGGCAGAAAGTTCTATTGCGCAATGTACCTCCCAACAGAGGGAGGCGGGAAGTACAGGGTGGGGAGGAGGAGGGGCTGAGGCCAGGCAGCCAGACAGAGAGGCAGAGATGGGCAGACTTCAGAAGGCCTTGTTTGCCACATTGAAGAGTGCAAACTTCACCCTGTGGACAGCGGGGCATAAGGGTGAGACAGTTTAAAAAATCAGTGTTGGGCTTCCCTGTTGGCACGGTGGTTGAGAGTCCGCCTGCCAATGCAGGGGACACGGGTTCGTGCCCCGGTCCGGGAAGATCCCACATGCTGCGGAGCGGCTGGGCCCGTGAGCCATGACTGCTGAGCATGCACGTTCGGAGCCTGTGCTCCGCAACGGGAGAGGCCACAGCAGTGAGAGGCCCACGTACCGCAAAAAAAAAAAAAAAAAAAAAAAATCAGTGTTAATCAGTAGTTAAAAACACAGATTCATAGGCCAGAATCAATCCATGATGAACATTCTTCCAATATAAGATAAAAAATTAAAAACAAGGGAAATGCAGTATGGTTTTCATAAAACTAAACTTATTCAATGCAATAAATGGCCCTTTATTCTAAGATTATATGCCTTGGCAGGGGTGCGGGGATTAAATGTGCTTTTATGACTTGGGGTAACCACAGATTGTCACTGCACTTTAAAAACATCCGTACCAGGCAAATTTTAAAATCTGCAATACTAAGTTCATCGAAAATTCTATTTCTAAATTTTAAACGCAAGTAAATCCAAAATTCTGGGACCACCTCTTTTAAACACTTTCTGGACTTTATTAATACGGACATATGGGCCAATGTGTGTACAATATTCTCTATTCTGATTTTCTTATTTTATATACACATGTCCAAGTAGAAATGATACTTACAAGACTTTTATCTTGAATTGCTATATAGTAATTAAGCATGTTAAGTGTATTATTGTTTATTCAGTCATTCCCAGAATGCTCTGTGTTGAGTCTTTCACTTTACTAGTATGAATACCTTAACCCAAATTAACTTTCCTCCTCTACCCCCAATTCCATGGATTTCCTCAGAATATAGTTCCCAACAGGGAATTTATGGGTCAATGGCAATGAAGAGCTTTGTTTTGTGTTTAGTTCTTATTATATATCACCAGACTGTAGCAAAAAGAAAATATGCAGCACTGCCAATATTTCTTACCACCGTAACCCGCAATTATTTCTGGTAACCTAATAGATGAAGTAGTCTTGATTTCCATTTCTTGAATTGCTAAGGAGGATACAACTGTTCTTCACGATGATATCACGTCTTGAATTTTCTATATTCATCTCTCCTTGCCACTTCCAGAGATGACTTTGGGTATTGACCTTTGGGATCTCAATTCTTTATATTTTGGATAATAACCATTTAATCGTTTAAACCGTCTCACTATCTTCACCCATGCTGTGGAATTCCATTTAATATTGATTCTGTTGCCTATGGCTGGGCTATTTTTCTTTTGTTCTTCAGCTATTCCAGTACATCTGTCTTGAGGACGATGATTTTCTCCCTTGCTTCAGTGGCCAAAAGTTTATCTTCCCTGTACGGCTGGGTTAAAAACCCTATTCCATTTTCTTCTAGTTATTTTATAAATAAATACAGTGGCATTCAAAAGCTGAGGTGCCTTTATACTTTGAGATTAATAGACTTTTAAAGCTGCAGAACTTTCTAGTCAGGATGAAATTTTCTCAGTTCCCAAGGTGGACTGGTCCATATCATAAAAGGACAGATGTCACAGAACAGTCACCCTTCTTCAGTCAGGAGGGAAGCTGGGCATGAAATTTGAGAATCAAAACGTCTGCCTTCTCTTCAAGATGTCCACCACCCTGCAACCCGCAACTGCCAGTGTTTGTATACATCTTGACAAGCTCACTTACAATTAATTTTCAGCAAGCAAGGTCATCACAAACAAAAGCAATCACCTGAAGAAGATACCTGGTTGTTGCCCTGGAGTACAACAACCAAACCAAAACAGCTATGGAGGCATGTCACCTAGTTATCTGTCATGTAATGAAAACTCCCTGGGAAATTTCAATATTTCCCACCATTGATGGAAAATGGAGAGAAAATAATATGATAAAGCAAAAAGTCATTTACAAAGTTTAGATTATACTATAGAATTTTTACATATCTACATATGTAACTTATATATTAAAAAAAGAAGTTAATTCACCTGAAACGAATGCAACATTGTAAATCAATTATACTTCAGTTTTTAAAAAATAATAAAAGTAAAAAAAAATGAGTATTTCTGTCTTTGGAATCTCACAAAATAAAGTTTAAAAAAAAAGAAGTAGGGCTTCCCTGGTGGCACGGTGGTCGAGTGTCCACCTGCCAGTGCAGGGGAGACAGATTCGTGCCCCGGTCCGGGAGGATCCCACATGCCGCGGAGCAACTAGGCCCGTGAGCCACAGTTACTGAGCCTGCGCGTCTGGAGCCTGTGCTCCACAACGAGAGAGGCCGCGATAGTGAGAGGCCCGCGCACCGCGATGAAGAGTGGCCCCCGCTTGCCACAGCTAGAGAAAGCCCTCGCGCAGAAACGAAGACCCAACACAGCCATAAATAAATAAATAAATAAATAAATAAATAAATAAATAAATAAATAAATAAATAAGAACAACAGAGGGTTGGAATTACTTAAGTTGGGTGATGGGGACCATTATTCTATTCTGCTTTGTGTACATTCAAAGTTTTTCCATAATATAGCTTTTTGAAAAGGTACCATGACAAGTGAAAAGCCATATACACATGAGCACCACAATCACTGCTCGTATATCATCCAAGGTAGCGAAATTAAGCTCATAGCCAAACAGTTTTTGGGGTTTTTTTTTCACATCAGGGTGACTATCTCAAAGGGAGCATCCGACTCTGTACCTCTTCTTTATTAGGCAATAAAGAGTATATGCATGTGTAAATCTATCTAAAAATGTCTTTCATATGCATCTACAGATCTGAGTCAGATGATTTCAGATTTTCTGTCCTGGGCCAGAATTAGAACAAGATAGCTAGCTGACACAGCACTACTTGGCTTGCGACATTTAAAAAATAAAACAAGCAGGCTTCCCTGGTGGCGCAGTGGTTGAGAGTCTGCCTGCCGATGCAGGGGACATGGGTTCATGCCCTGCTCTGGGAAGATCCCACATGCTGCAGAGCGGCTAGGCCCGTGAGCCATGGCCGCTGAGCCTGCGCGTCCGGAGCCTGTGCTCCGCAACGGGAGAGGCCACAACAGTGAGAGGCCTGCGTACCGCAAAAAATAAATAAAAATAATAATAATAATAATAATAATAAAACAAGATGCATGCTGATTCAAGCCATAGCAAGACCCTATTCTGGGAGCCCCATTCTCCTGCTTGACACGGAGTAAGGACTCTGCTACTTCTTTAAGAGGACAAGCTGGTGCCTACACAAGTCAGCTGCAGGGCAAAAGGCCTCAGCACTCAACACAAGTTAGAAAACTAAGATGAAGATCATTTACTTTATACAATCTTTTTTTTTAATTTAAACTAAATTAAAAATTTTTATTAGTTTTTATTGGAGTATAGTTGCTTTACAATGTTGTGTTAGTTTCTGCTGTACAGCAAAGTGAATCAGCTATACGTATACATATATCCCCTCCTTTTGGATTTCCTTCCCATTTAGGTCACCACAGAGCACTGAGTAGAGTTCCCTGTGCTATGCAGTAGGTCCTTATTAGATATCTATTTTATACATAGTAGTGTATGTATGTCAATCCCAATCTCCCAATTCATCCCACCCCTCCTTCCCCCCTTGGTATACATTCATTTGTTCTCTACATCTGTGTCTCTATTTCTGCTTTGCAAATAAGTTCATCTGTACCATTTTTCTAGATTCCACATATAAGTGATATTATACAGTCTGTTCTTGGCAACAGTCGCAAAGGATGATACAAATACTAAGGACCTGGGAGCCCCAAACTGATGACTTCCCAGTGAATCAAAAGTAAAAACAAAACATAACCGCTAAGGCATACCCAGTGAAAGGGCTTTCATGTACACTATTATATGTGATCCTCAAATCTCCCCTGAGAGGCTGGTAGGGCCTGTGTTATTTCCATTTCATGGATGCAGAAACTTGGGTTCCAAGCTTTAAGGCAACAGAGTCGTCTGCTTCCAAGGACAGTGCTCTTTTCACTGCCCCACACCTCCTTGGAGTATATATGTGATGGTGAGAACAGGTAAGCCTTTCATAAAGTGAAGCAGAAAAGGGGAAACCAGCTTTAGGTCCACCACTTCCTGAGTTTCAAAATGTCCTCAATTATTTCCTAATTACCCTCTTTTTGTTCTTTCTCTTCTCTGCTATGAGCATGGAGGCCTTAACGAATGGCCCTTCCATCTCCTTCCGTGTTACTATGGGCTGGTGTCCTTTGCTTTCTGAGCTCTGGCAGAGGTCTCCTAAAACTCACTTAACCCAAGAAACAGAAATAATTTTTTTTAATCTTTTTTTTCTTCATGCGGGATCTTATTTCCCTGACCAGGGATCAACCCATGCCCCCTGCAGTGGAAGCATGGAGCCTAACCACTGGATAGTCAGGGAATTCCCAGAAATAATTATTTTTTTAAACCAGGAGGGACTGTCATGGCTGTGTCTGGGAGGTTTGCTTCTGGTCCTCTCTCTCCATTAGTCAAGACGGTACAAAGGAAGAGAAGCTGGCAGAGCAACATCACAGCCCTCACCTCCCACAGAAGACTAAACCTAGGAGAAGAACAAGACGTACCTCTCTGACTTCATGAAGCTGGCCGGAATATTGACTCTTGGCTCTTCGGGCAGCAGCAGGCGACTTGTGATGTGTGATTGTGACCACGCCGGGCGCCCCCGCACCGAGGTGTCTCTGGCTACAGGGAGATGCAGAATTGGGTGTTCCATGGGGGAGCAAAGTGAGACTTCGGCTTCGGGAGCTTGGAGTCGTCTAGAATAAGCAACAGGCGTCAAAACTCAACAATCGACTTGCAGAACACAACCAAGTGTTGGCTTCCATTTATGTTGGACCTCTCAGGCTTTCCCCTTCGTCCTTAGAGGGATGAGGAGCTGGGGAGGTGCCCAGCACTACATGCTCTAATCCCACACTCACTCAGGCCAGAGAGACTGTCTCCATTAACTACGCTTCTGGTCTCACCTCCGGTCATGTCTCCTGCCCCAAAATATGGCCGTGGAGAGCTACTCTGAGGCCGCCAACACCGCGGGCTCTCGGGGTGCTGTGCTCCTCTTCCTAAATGCCCTCCCCTCCCGTGGGCGAAGCCAGCTCAACGCTCTGTGCTGTGTGGAGCATCCCCTGTCTGTCTCAGCCCCTCTGTGCTCTTATTCCACTACACAGAGGTTATATTCATTGTCCAGCTAAACTTTGATTCTTTCAAACTCATCTTTATATCCCCAAGACCTGGCACATCATGACTGCTATTTATTAAGTACTTAATACATGTTTGCTGCATAAGGGAATGAATGTACCAAGTAATCCACCAATTAATCCCCATTTGTTAGTGTAGTGCTGGTATTTCATCCTATTGTAACGTATCATCCAAATAACTACTGAGTATGTGATAAGGACGGCATCACAACTTAGTGGAGATGAATTTTTCAATAACTGGTGATGGGATAACTGGGCAGCCAACTGAAAAACAAAGTTGGATTTATCTCTCAGATCACAGACCCCCAAATGGATCAAAGACTTAAGGGAAAAAAAAGAAAAAGCACTAGAATAAAACATGTGGCCTTGGGGTAGGGAAGACCTAACACCTCCAAATCCAAAAGCCATAAGAGAAAAGCTCAATAAACCTGATGCCCTAAAAATTGAAAACTTCTGCATGGGAAACAAATTTAAAAAACCCACTCCCGCCACTGACAGAGCCAACCGATAAACTAGGAAAAATATTTTCAACTAGTTTCACAGACAAAAGGCTCATCATTCTAATTTGTAAATAGGAATATAATGCCTAGGAATTAAAAAGAACAAACTATTAAAATAGGGCAAGATATGAACAGACAATTCACAAAAAAAAGAAATATAAATGGCCCTTAAATTATATGAAAACATGTTCAACTGTACTCATACAATAAAACCACATTTAGATATACCATCTTTCACCCACTGGATTGGCAAAAATCCTAAAGTATGAGTACCCAGTCTACGGATAGGACCTTAGAGAGATGGGTTTGTGGGAGTATAACGTGGCAGAAAGCCCGAGGAGGGCAATCTGGCAGGACCTGTCCCAGTTACAGATTCGTTTCCCCGTGATGCAGCAAAATGCCCTGTTTGGGAATGTCTCCTCCATACACCTGCACCCAGGTGGAATGGCATCTGTACCCAGGAGTCACCGAAGTCATATGTTTAATGGCAAAGTTTGGGAAACTATGCAAATGTTCCTCCATCTAAGACAGGTTAATAAGACACGGCACACCTCCATGATGGAACACTACCAGGACGTAATAGGATCATAAGAAAGGTCTCCATGAACTGGTCTGCAAAAAGAAATCTCTAAACTATACAGTTAAGTGAAAAAAGCAAGGTTCCTAACTGTTCTACAGTATGCAAAGTTCTGTGTCAAAATGTGGAAAATTAGTGTTTTTATCATTTGTTTATAATCATTGTTTAAAACAAAAAATACTCTAGAAGGATACACATGAAACTCAAAGTGGGCTACTTATTCATGGAGAAGCTAGGAATGAGAGAGTAGGAACAGAGAGGGAGGGAGATTGTTCACTGCATAGTTTTCATATTCTTTCATTCTGAACCATGTGAATGGATTATCGATCCAAGATTTTCTACATTCTACATAAAAAGCTGTGTTCTAAATGTTTCTACACTTCATTTCAGCTTGAGAAAAAAAGGCAGCTAGATGCTATGCTGGATTCATGCTAGTTTCTCTATTTCAATTATCAAATATTTACTGAATACCTACTATGTGCCAAGGAGAATATCTGATGTGTGATGTCAAGGTGAAACATGAGATGTATGAGGCCATCTTTCACCATAGATGTTTATAGTACTGCTGGGGATATAAGAGCACAGATACAGAGACAGTGAGACCGACACACACACACACACACACACACACACACACACACACACACACACACACACACACACACACGAGTAAGGAAGGGCGTGACAAGATGCTAATTTGGCAATACAGCCAGAAAATGTCAAAGTGAGGAACAGAAAGATCAAGGCGAGCTGACTTCATCACAGGAGACTGTTCTGAGGGCAAAAAATTTGAAGCCTGAGTAGAATTGAGGGAGATAAAAGAGACACGGGTGGCAACAAACAAAGCAACCCAGACAGGAAGTTCAAAGTCTCCAGCCTTGGATAACAGTCACAGGTCTAAAAATTGTTAGAAGTTAATGATCCACAATTTTACAAATCTCCAAGGGGTTGGGGAGCAGGGTGGGAGCCAGGGTAGAAATCAGAATTTTGTGTTAGCCTGCGGTACCACGGTAGCTTGTAAATTTCTTTGGACGTGAACTTGGACAGAATTAATAGGAAGACAGATAAAGTCAGGAGGCAGTGTATTGCTTTTAAGTCAGCTTATATATAGGTAACTGGAAAAATCTGTGGTCTAAGAATTAAGTATACCTTGATCACAATGAAATACAACGATCATCTACTTTCAGCTTCAGTCTTTTCCCTTGGAGTGAAGAGGAGGAAAGAAGCTATGTCGTTAATTCTTCAAAGACGCAAATTTTCCTAAGCATTAATCTACTGAAATACATTTTGTTTTTCTGGTTTGTTTTGTTTTCATTTTCACCAAGAACTTTATTGAACAACGTATTCACCCTTTGTTCCACTCTGAAATACATTTTGATTGTTTGGGAGCCTTATTCCAACCCAAGAAAAGGCAGATTTTTTTCACTGGGCTTTGAAGCCAGACAGCCAGGTTTCGCCTACACCCCCAGCTCTACCAGGTTCTAGCTATGTGACCTCAAGTGAGTTAAGCTTTCTTATTAAGCATCAATTTCCTAATCCTTAAAAAAGGAGTCATAATACTGACCCTTAAGTGCGATCATGAGGATTAAAGTAGATCATGCACAAAAAATGCTTAGCAGCACGCAGTGCCTGCCATGCAGGAGCTGCATGGCCAAAGTTTGCTTCTTCCCTTATAGCCCTTAAAACTTGATCGATGAAGGCATTACTGATTTTTAAAATGTTAAGAAGTTGCTTAGCACAAAATTGTAAGCAGTCACTGACCTGCTCCTTATTTTCTATAGGGTCAAAGTCGTGATGAAGCCCAAAATGTAATTAAATAATTACTGGAGAACCTACATGGCCAGCAAGACTGTAGGGGGAACCACACTTCTAAATTCTGAGCAGAATGAGAACCCATCAGAAATCAGACAGGAAGACCTCTCTGGTAAGGGGCGCCTTTGCCTGAAGGGCTATCACCTAAACGACAATAAATCAGGAAATTCACCCAGGAGCCAAAGGATTCTGCTGTGGATGTCTAACACCACGCTCATTACTTAATGGCTGTCACTTGAATTCACAAGCAGTAAATTTGAGTCGAAAAACCTTTAATTTCCCATTCACTGTATGTTTCTCATGGTTTAATTCACACTCATGTCTCCTCTCAGGGCAAATATGAGCAAAAAAAGTCTCTCTCTTGGTAAATCCCATAGGTCATCAGGCACCCTGAGAAAAAGGCAGAAAAGGCAGCAAACCGCAACCACTACAAACAAGCGGCTCTTTCCAAAAGGTGGCCTGTCGAAAATGTCCAGGTTGTGTTTGAAAATTATACGAGGGGGACTTCCCTGGTGGTCCAGTGGTTAGGAATCGGTCTTGCAGTGCTGGGGACACAGGTTCGATCCCTGGTCGGGGAACTGAGATCCCACATGCTGCCACTAGTGGCCCCCGCTAAGCCCACGCTCCACAACTACTGAGCCTGTGCTCCTCAACTAGAGAGAAACCTGTGCACAGCAACGAAGAGCCCACGTGCCACAACTAAGACCCGACGCAGCCAAAAACATATAATTAATTAATTAATTAATTAATTTAAAAAAGAAAATTACACTTAGGGAATTCCCCAGCGGTTCAGTGGTTAGGACTTGGCGCTTTCACTGCCAAGGGCACGGGTTCAATCCCTGGTTGGGGAACTAAGATCCTGCAAGCTGCGTGGCACAGCTATATTGAAAAAAAAAAGAAACTTACACTTAGATGTCATACACACACCTCTCTGCTACTAATTTAAAACAAAATATTATCAAAGTTTGAGGAACAACATGTCAAGGTTTTGCTCCAAATATTGACTTCAAGGGAGCAACGAGAAATGCCAAGTGTGTCATCTGCAGAAAATTCTGAGGCAAGAGTAACGGCTCCTACCCAGGAGTGAGATCCACTCTTTACTTGGAGAGTCACCCCGTGTCCCCTCCCTCAGCAAGTAGCAGTAGGTAAGTGGGGTTCCTGCCTGACAAATGGGGTGATGCCAAAGAAGAGAACAGGTAGCAGGTAAGACACAGCACAGATGCTCAGACCCCGCCCAGGATTCCATCTGTAATCAGGTGTTATATTTACCAACCTCTTGGTTTTCCCCTACTTTCCTCCTTGGATTTCTATGTTTCCCAGGGTTTCAAGGCAGGGACACACAGACATCCTTCTTGTATTTACTGGCCCAAACTGGCATAAAGGAAAGGTGTGACTGGAAAGGGAGAAGCAGCACTAGAAAGAATATTTCCAGCAGGGAAACCAAGCAACAAGCCAGAGAGAGAGAGTCTAGTCTGGGAAGCTTAGAAGAGAACTACAGGACTACCGTCCAGAAGAACACCAAGAGGATCTAGTCCCACAGGACACTGTGGGTGAGTGGCTAAGACCACGGTTTCTCAAGTTGACGGCCTGGGTTCAAATCTGCACTCTGCCACTCATGAGCTAGGTGGCCTAGTAAAGTAACGTGGTGTTTTAATTTCTAAAATGCTAATATTACCTCGTGGGTTGTTGGAGATTAACATGAAAAGAGAGAGGTAAAGCACATGCCATATAGGAAGCATGCAATAAATGTCATCATTATCATTCAAACATTAAGAAAAATGAGGCCTTTGGGTACCGAGTAGGTGAATGATTGTTAAGTGGGCCCAGACTCAAGTATATGGATTTAAAGGTTGTTTTCATCCAAGTGCCTTAAGCAGACATAGCCTTACCTTAACTTCCTTAACTTACAAAAAAAAAAAAGGTAAATTAAGAGTAATCATCCAAATTACTAAAAAAGTTTGCTTCAGAGAAAAAAGTACAAAGTACATTTACTATGATTGCACGTTTTTGAAAACCTATCTGTTGTAGAACACGAAGTGACTGTAGATTGTTCCAATGATACGTGGGTACCAAAAGCAAAGAATTAGTATAAATAAGTAATGAGCAATTTCCCATTAGGATTTTGGAATAAACAAACCCTCAAACTGGAAAGATCATCAGTTGGTCATAAAAAGTCTTAAAACTTGTATCAAAAATTTATAATTAAGCTTGCTGCAGCTGAAATTTAAAAGCTGAAAAGGAGTAGGGGAGGGGAATATCTTAAATATACATTCATGACAACTGCTTCTGTAGAAAATTTTTCTGATGGGAAAAATTGCTGAGAGTCAATTATAACAGCCTTCAAATGCCATTTAATTTTGGTGCATATTTTCCTCACTTCCTTGAATTCTTTCACAGCAATGGGGGAAAAAAGACACTATTTCAGAATAAAATAGCCCAGGGGAGGCAGAAAAATCAAACCGGCCTGGTTATGTTTTGTGAAAAATAAATTCAACTGACTAAAATCATTTCATCACATTCCTTCTCTCTCCTCTAAAAAAACAAATTAATGTGCCATTTCTAAATATGTGAAAGCTAATCATAAAAATTGTGGTTTATTCCTTTTCTTCCAAAAGGAAACATACCTCAAAATCAACGAAAAGGGAAAAGCATAACAGTTTTTAAAATATTACATTCAGGGCCTTAAAATTATTCAGATTTTTGTTTTCCTGGCAGTCAACATCTCAATAAAATGTGGAGTTTTTTTTTTTTTAATGTGGAGTGTTTTTAAAATGAATCTATCCTACTATTTTGATTAATAGCTTCATATGAACCTTTTCATTTGCCCTGCTTTTTATTTGTTTGCTTTTGTTTTTTAATATTCTGTGACCTCAGCTTAAAACAGACCTAAAGTAGAAATAAAATTTTTTAAAATGGGACATTTTCCAAGTTCATTGCCATGATTAACTTCTCAAAATTATACTCAGCTCTCTCTACTTTTCCAAATTCCTGTCCTCTTACAGAAATAGGAGTTTCAACTCTAAGTTACCAAGCCTAGGAAATTTCTTCCATTGTTATCTGTGAATCTTGAATACATCTTAAACACTTTCCACTAACTTTATACCAAGATTCTGTTAAAATACACACAACAAATGCATACAAACATGTCTGCAAAGGAAAAATTGTGGTTTTCACCAGAGAGGAAGGCTCTAGCTTGCTTCTAAACATATCATCCTGATTATACATGCAAATGCTAGATCTCTGAAAAATCAGGGCAAGCAAAATGCATATATTTGCATTTCCTGCAAATAGAGGGATAGAAATCTTGACATTTTCAGCTTGCCTGTTCTCCCAGCATTTTCAGCCACCAAATAAATTCTGCTGACTCTTCTGTAACAGCTAATCCAATTGCTCCAGAATCCCTAACCCATACTCTGGCCCAGCCTCTGTCCAGGTCAAGTTGAATGTCCCAAAAGGGATGAAAGGGACTTCCCTGGTGGTCCAGTGGTTAAGACTCTGTGCTTCCACTGCAGGGGGCACAGGTTTGATCCCTGGTCGGGGACTAAGATCCTGCATGCCCCATGGCAAGTCCAAAAACAAAAAAACAGAAAACAACTGGGCTGAAAGCACTGGTCTCATGCACTTGGCATATCACACACTACTATTTTTTCCCACTTCCCCCAGCTTCTGCCATCTTGCAGATCCACCTAGAAGTGGTCATGTGCAATTTTAAAACCTTCCACACACCCACCCTCTCAGCTCTTGAACCTTCTATCCACATCCTTTACTTGGAACCTTGTGATTCCACATACCAAGACTCCTTTTTGATGCTTTATTCTAAAAGCGTGAAGGTTCCCTCTTTCTACTGTCCAGGCCCCATTCTCTCCAATCCTCCTGCTGTGGAATTACAGAATTTTAGAGCTAGAAGAAATCTCAAGTCTAGTCCTCCCACTTTATAGATCTAAAAACTACAGCCTCAAAAAGATAAAATGAAATATACCAAAAGAGGACCCAATTACGAGCCTCGTTCAAGATTTAACTAAAAAAGCCTGATGAGAGACTCAGGCCCTCCAGCTGGTCCTTCTCAATTAAATGAGGACTTAGTCATTGAAACAGTGTCTGACACAAGGTTGACATTAAAACATTTGATAGAAAGGATGAAAGCTGATACCAGTTTATCCATTTTCACCTTTCCTCTTGCACATTCACCTATCGTAAAAATACACATGCAACACTCCTTTGAAAGCAGGATAACTGTGTACTATATTCTCTTAGAACTGCAGATCCTCAAAGAAAATCATTTTATTTTATATATGTTGTTTGTAAATAACATGAAACAAAGACTTTTTAATGCTGAATAGCTGTTTCAATAGGAAAAAAACAACTCTGAAAACAAAGACTAGAAAGAAGTTGATTTAACTTAGTGAGTTATGTTAGAGCAACCACCAAAAACCCAGAACAACCACCAAAACCCTAGAGCAACCTCCAGACTTAATATAGAAATTTTAGTTTCACTTCTTTTAGTTTTAGAAACAAGATGAGGACTCCAATATCATCACTGTTTAACATAGTACTACAGGCACTAGCCAACAGAATAGGAACAAAAAAAGAAAAAGAGGTAGAAGGAAAAGAAGTAACAAAAATGTCTTTGACTGTAGGTGTGACCATTTTACAAAAAAATAAAAAGAGAGCACACTAGTGAGTCCAACAAAGTTGCCAGATATATGATGAACTTAGAAAGGTCAACAGCCTTCCTCTGTATCAGCAATAACCAACTAGAAAATACAGTAGAAAATAAGATATTCAAAATAACAACAAAACTATGATGTACAGGTATTAATCCAATAAGGAATACATACGACTTTTGTGGAGAAGATTTTTTTTAAATCTGTGAAAATAAATCAATGAGGAATTGAGAAGATGAAGACACACCCAGGTGAATGAATTGGACAACTTATTATAAAGATGTCATTTCTCCCAAATTATTATATAATTGTTCTAATAAAAATTCCAGTAGGATTTTTTGAGCAACTCAACAAATTTATTACAATATATAAATAGGAGAATAAAGGTCTGTGAAGAGCCAAGTTAATTCAGAAAAAGGAGAGGGACTCACCCTCCCACCAGAAACAAATACTAACAAACAACAAAGCCACGATGACTATATGGTATTCATTCAGGAACTAGCAATTGGACTAAAAACTAGAAAAGAGGGTGTGAGAACATGTTAAGTATATATGAGAACTTGGTATATTACAGAGGCGGCACCATAAACCAGTGGAGAGAAAAAATGCTATTGGGAAAAGCAAAAATATTGCTGGCTTTCTGTCTTATGGGACATACAAAGGCAAAAATCTAAATGTAAAAAGTAGGAGGCGGAGTTGACTGAGGCAAGATCGGGTTTCAGGTGTAGGCTTCCCTCACCGATTAGAAAGAAGATGTCTTGTGCTGAGTATTCTTTTCATGTGCCAAGTCTAGAGGAGCTTGTTGGAGTTCTGCAGAAGGGGCTAATGGATAACTTTGCTGATGTCCAGGTCTCTGTAGTTGATTGCCCTAATTTGACCAAGGAGCCATTTACCTTTACCGTAAAAGGTATCTGTGGGAAAACTAGAATTGCAGAAGGAAGAGGTGTGCCTTACTTATTGCCTCTTACAAATAAAAAAAAGTTTATGATCTAAATAAAATCGCAAAAGAAATCCAGCTTCCTGGAGCTTTTGTTCTTGGAGCAGGAACAGGCCCATTTCAGACTCTTGGATTCAATTCTGAGTTTATGCCAGTTGTTCAAACAGAAAGTGAACACAAATCTCCTGTGAATGGAAGTTACTGTGCTCATGTTAACTCTGAAGATGGAGGGTGCCTACTTGAGAAATACAGTGAGAAATATCATGATTTTGGGTTTGCGTTACTGGCCAATCTTTTTGCCAGTGAAGGCCAACCTGGAAAGGTCATTGAGGTGAAAGCCAAAAGAAGAACTGGAAAACTTAACTTTGTGACTTGTATGAGATAGACTCTTGAAAAACATTATGGAGATAAGCCTGTAGGAATGGGAGGTACTTTCGTGATTCAGAAGGGAAAAGTGAAGACTCATATTATGCCGGCAGAATTTTCTTCCTGCCCACTGAACTCTGACGAAGACGTGAATAAATGGTTATGTTTTTATGAGATGAAGGCTCCTTTGGTTTTTCTGCCAGTTTTTATCTCCAGAGACCCAGGGTTTGATTTGTGGTTGGAGCACACTCATTGTTTTAGTCATCATGGAGAAGGTAGACACTACCATTATGACACCACCCCAGATACAGTGGAATATCTTGGATACTTCTTACCTGCAGAGTTTCTCTATCGCATTGATCAACCAACAGAGACCCATTCATTTGGGCGAGATTAAATCAACTGATACTCGTTTGACTGATTAACTCATTAATTGATACTAATATAAAGCCTAATAGAAATGACCTCACTACTTAATAAGCCCTATTTTTTTCAGCCTTTGAAATGAAAGGTATGTCGACACTGTACTCTGTATTACTTCACAGATCTATCTGAAAGGGATTATTTGGAACAAAGACACATGATGGAGATGTTCTTCATTCTTTTTATTCTAAAAATCAGTCTTATGTTTATAATTAAATATAAACAGGATTAAGAATCAAGTGATGATTCGTACTAGCTAATGGGAATAATTTACATTTGTATATTCAGGTAGTCTTACAACTGCTAAGTGGATGTTTCTGGGTATTAGAAAAATCAGTGCTGGGAATGTTGATAGTTGTTAAATCTTTCTACTGAATTTTAAAAATCCATTTTAGAAGTCAAAGTACACTTTTTTCATGGAATAAGGTGGTCAGAGGGAGCAACTTTACTCCTTTTGGTGATGTTGAACCATACTCTGAAGTTTGCAATTTGCCTTTAACAAATATTAGCAACCAGATGGTTAGCCATGATTCCTCCTTTGTTTGGACTGTCAATTGGAAACAGTTTGTGCCTTGTTGGTTATTTGCGAGAAGTGAAAAGAAACAGCATCAAAATACAACCTCGAAGTGAGTATACCTCAATTTATAAATGAGGCTATTGCCAAATACGACTACTATCCTTCATGAAATGTAAAATTATACCTTCACCAGTTGTAATGATTGAAATTTTCCTCAGTGTTTTTCTATAATAATCATGAGCCAAAAACAACTCTCTAATCTTGTAATGCCAACTGATTTAGGAGCTTTTTAGTACTAAGCATATAATAAATTGTCAAGAAATATTTTTTGTCTTTGGATGTTAACTATAACATGTCCTGTGAGTATAAATTCCTAAATATTATTTTTAAATAAACACTAGTTTGTACCAAAAGAAATGAATTATAATTTTACATTCATAAAAAAAAAGTAAAACTACAAGCTAACAAAAGAAAAGGTAGGAGAAAAGTTATGTAACATGTAGAAAAGCATTTCTTAACCAAGACCAAAAGAGTAAATCACAAGTTGAACAATTTGATGGATTTGACTACATTATAGGTAAGAGTTTCTATTCAACAAGGACACTGTAGACAAAAATCACAAGTGTGACTGGGAGAAGACAGATTAATACCTAGAATATAAAAGGAGCTCCTAGAAAAAGAAATCGGAAAACACAGCAAAAAATTCGGGCAAAGGATAAGAATAGGCAATATACAGGAGATTCATGAATGGGTAATAATATATCAAGGTAATCAGAGAAATACAAATTACAATCACCAGGAGATTGTATACCCACCAGATTTGCCAAAATTAAAGAGTAAAACGTCCCCAAATAATGGCAAGGATGCAAAGATACTGGAACCCCTTGCATTGCTAGTTAGAGGGTAGACTGGTGCAGCCATTTTGGTGGCAGTAAAGCAGAATTTAGTGAAAATATATATGTATGTTCCCTATGATCCTCAAATTTTCTGCTGGGCAGGTACCCAATAAATATGCTCCCAGTCACATGTATACAGAGGGATAGATACAAGGATGCTCCCAGGTGATGAAGGTGGGGAGTCTGAGGCAATGTAGGTGTACAGCAGTAAGAGTCTGTCTAAATAAAAAGTAGACTCTTCATACAATAATACACATGCATCAGCTAGAAGTCATGACTTAGAGGTATGTAGAGCAACACTGATAAAACATACTGCTGAGTTAGAAAAGTTTAAGAAGAAAATGATAAGACCAGCAGGACAATACCACTTAGGTAAGTTCAAAACACATACAACAAGGCAAACAAAGACACGTACGTATGCCAGGAATTAATGCTGACTGGGGAATGGGAGCCAGGAATAAAGAAAAATAATTATAAGAGTTTCTTTAAAAAATTTTTAAGAGAAGGACTTGTTTTGACTGATGAGTTTACCATGATCCAGTAATGATGGTTATAACTTTAATTACAAGTATATTTATAATAGTTAACACTTACATGACACCCACTATGTGCCATGAACTGTTTTAAGTATTATATACACACCTTAAATCATTTTTATAATTTATAATAAAAGATTTAATAAATCTTTAAATAATGTAAATCTTTAAAATAAAAATTTATAATAAATCTGTATGATACTATGAGGTAGATCTATCGTTTCCATTTCAGAAATAAGACACAGAAAGATTCAGCATCTTTCTTTGGGTCACACAGCTAGTAAACAATGGAGCTGGGAGTCAAGTCCAAGCGAGCTGCCTCCATGGCTCATTACATTGCACTTGCTAGAGTGATTCACCCACTTCAACTGAGGTCTGAAAAAGTCACCACAACTCTTTATAACCATAACTAATAGCTTCATTAGCATTTGGAGGGAAAAAAATCCTTTATAGTATCAAAGCCCCGTAAGCGTGCCAATTCTCAAATACTCAAACTCAAATACTCAAGCTCTTTAAGGCGAAAATACATGGATTTAAATTTTTTAAATCAATTATCCATAATAATAGGGGCAATGGTATATCTACAGATATCAAGGATAAAATGCAGCTCACACCCCTCGTAGCACTTAGTGTGTTTTACCCATGGGTGGTCTGTCCATGCTTCACTGTCCTCCCTAGACTGTGACCTCCCCCAGGCGAGGGACTGCATCCAGCCACTGTGTACCCTGTGGAATCTGACACAGGCCTCACCTCGCAAGTGCTACGAATGCAGTAAATGAGAGCAATGAATCCCCTCAACCTCAATTTTAACCACTGGTTACACCACTGCTCCCTCCCTGGAAACCTAATTTTAAAAATACCAACAATGACTCAAAGGAAAGGGAAATATCCCTCTCCTTTTCCAAGAGGCAGAAGAGTCTGGAAAAGACACACCACCCCCACTTAATTATATCCAAGCCCAAAATGTTCAAAAAGCAACCTGGTACAGTTTCAACCAACACACATACCTGAGAGATTCAACAGGTATTTATTGAGCACCTACTATGTGCTAGGCACCGCTCTAGGCAATAGAGATAAAACAGTGAACTAAACAGACAAGTATGCCTGTCCTTATGGGAGTGGCATTCTGGGGAGGCAAAGAGAAAGATAGACTTAAAATATAAAGTGTTTTAGATAATATATAATAATCTAAAGCAGGAATAATAGACAAAAGTAATACAAAACAGGGATAGACAAAAGTGGGAGGGCTTACCAATTTTAGACAGGTGGCCAGGGAAGCCCTCATGAGAAGGTGACATTTGATTTAAAGACCTGAGTAAAGCAAAGGAGTGAGCCATGCTCTGACAACTGGGGAACAGCATTGTAGGTAGAAACTCAACAGGTGCAAAAGTCCTGGGATAGGAGTCCAACCTGGCACGTTTGAGCAAGGAGGACAACATGGCCGGGATGAAGTGAGCAAGGCACAGAGCAGTAAGAGATGAGGTCAGAGAGGTAACGACTAGAAAGATGAGCTCCTGAATTAGACATTACAGACAATGGCCAGGCAAGCCAGAGTACCTGGTCTAACCTGGGGCTGATTCAGATGCTCAGAAAGATGAGCAAATGAGAACAACGGGTTCCAGCAAGCTTTTCTCCTCAGGGCCATATTCAGGCATTCACTTGTTATTTGCATACAATTTATATATGTCTACATAGCACAGATCATCTCTACTGGATCATTTTCATGGTTAAATTGTACTGCCTTGCAGATGGGCACTTCATGATTTATTCCCTTCCCTATTTCCTCTCACATCTCAATATCATCGAACTAGAAGATACTTTATGCCAGAAATGAATCACAGAACAAAAGGAGACTGCATGCCAAGGGATTCTATAAATGATCACTCCATAACATGGCAGAAAGGGGGCTCTTATTTTATGTTTAAACTTCCATCACTTACCAGTGGGTCAACCCAGCCACAGGGACGGAAGTCCTGTGCAATTCTAAGACAGAACATTTTAAGAAGCAAATGTGATTTTCCTACAATCCATAACTCATCTCTGACAGACGCACTCCTATCTACTTAGAGATCATTATCTCCTCCCCAAATGCTCAGGCACAAAAGCAGGAAGCTCAAAAGGGCACTCTTACTTGTGTTTCAAAATGCCTTCCACAGAAAAAAAATTAAATCACACCACTGTCAAGATGCCTCAGCTGCATGCAGAATCCTACAGGATCCGTGGAATAAATCCCACTTGAAATTACTTATTTCAAGTTTGGTATTACTGATGAAGTTAAGACAGAAATGCAGGATTTGCTAATAACTCAGGGAATCTCGGTAAATAGCACCTTACCAACCCACATGGTGGGAGGTGGGGTGGTAGCAACAGGAAGCTGCAATTTTCCTAAAATTTTATATCTGACCAGAACCTTTGAAGCTATTGATATTTGCCCTCGGGCCTCCTCTTTCCTGCTGGACTTGTTATCTGCATGTAACACACAAAGGTAGGTATTCTGCACTTATGTAACCCCTCCCTATTTCTCCCTAAGGCACTTCTTGCCAAAGAGAAACAAACCACAGGTTCACAAGCTCTTATGCTAAAACTAAGCTAAGCTTATTTTTAAAACACTAAGGAATTTATTTGTGTCTAGGATTTTTAACAATCCAGACACAAGACTTGACAAGTATACAGAGCCAACAAGATTTTTTCCCTCTACAACTGATTTCTGGACCACAAAGGAAAAAACCTGACTCATTCTCAGATCTCTCAATTTTTATCCAAGAATTTAAGATGGGAGTCATTAGAAGTATAAGCGGTTTAAGGACTAGGCCCTGTCACTCCAATCACTGAAATTTGCAGAAGCTGGCCCAGCAAATGAGTATCTGGCAAAGCAAAAAAGCTCGTAGGACTCCCAGTGGGTGCCAGTAATTTCCATGCAGAAAGTCTGTGATGGAGTCATTAGAAACAGCCCAGAAAAGGTTGTAAGTGACCAGCCCGAAGCCCATCTTTTTCTCACCCCAAGAAATGTAAACAGGAGGTCAGTTGTAAATGTCATATTGTATGTGAGGATTTTTGCAATGTCCAACCTTAGGGTATCAGGTAGCAGAGTTAGAAAAGCTCTAGTGGATGTTCTCAATGTCCTCAATTTAACCAAGTAATCGGATTTCCCACCACTTTCCATTCCTTCCATCCACCGTCCAGCACAGCGGGTACAAACTGCTCATGGCTCACAGTCCACCACCCACCCCTGCAGTGATGCCTGCACACTTCTGCCCACCAGCAGAGCTGGGGGTCCACAAACAGCCAAGTGGATTTTTTTTTTTTTTTTTTAGAAGATGTTGTTGGTAGGAGTTTATTAATTTATTTATTTATTTTTGCTGTGTTGGGTCTTCATTTCTGTGCGAGGGCTTTCTCTAGTTGTGGCAAGTGGGGGCCACTCTTCATCGCGGTGGGCAGGCCTCTCACTATTGCGGCCTCTCTTGTTGCGGAGCACAGGCTCCAGACGCGCAGGCTCAGTAGTTGTGGCTCACGGGCCTAGTTGCTCCGCGGCATGTGGGATCCTCCCAGACCAGGGCTCGAACCCGTGTCCCCTGCATTAGCAGGCAGATTCTCAACCACTGCGCCACCAGGGAAGCCCCAGCCAAGTGGATTTAGTCCCTACTCTGTTGATGTTGGTGTACGCATTACTTTAACGGCCTAACTTACACAGTAAACTGACAAAATATAACTACGAAAAATAATTCCAATGTATTGAGGCAGGAGATAGGTGGGCTCCAGGTTAGGCATTTACAATCAGCCTCCTGTTTGCACTACGAAATAGAAATAACAACAGAAACAGGGTAAATAGCTGGACTTTGTGTCCTGTGGACACTTTAAGATAACAGTCATGGCAGGGACAGAGAGGGGCTAAACCCTGTCTGAGTAAAAGATCAAGAGGTCACATACTTCCCATCCTTAGGGGCAAGGGAGATACTGCACATGTGCAGAAAGGCTCCTCGGGGGTCACAAAGGAGGGGGAACCACTCCATAATACATGATGCCAAGGCCCCCCATAGGCCTCTGGGCTGGAATCCATCTTGGAAAAAAGTTGCACACAGGGCTTCCCTGGTGGCGCAGTGGTTGAGAGTCTGCCTGCCAATGCAGGGGACACGGGTTCGTGCCCCGGTCCGGGAAGATCCCACATGCCGCGGAGCGGCTAGGCCCGTGAGCCATGGCCGCTGAGCATGCGTGTCCGGAGCCCGTGCTCCGCAACGGGAAAGGTTGCAACAGTGAGAGGCCCGCGTACCGCAAAAAAAGTTGCACACGCATGTCGGAGAGGGTCCTTGGGCAGGTCACGTGTGGAAAAAGAAACCAGATAATTGGCCAAAGGTAAACAAAGACCCGGAAAAACTGCCCTATATAAATGATTTAACTGCCTCTTCACTGCACTCCTCCTGATTAGGGGGGACGCCCACACCCTTTCTCTCCTGGTGTATATCTCTGCCTTGCTTCTGTCTTAACTGAAACTGTTTCTCTGTGTGCTCCCCCACTTGTTGTGCTCTGTTTCTAATAATAAACTTTGTACCTGTTTTTACAGTTTCTGCCTCCTTGAGATATGCATTTTTCAATGGAGGCAAGAGCTACAGGAAATTTGCTTCTAGCCTCTAGCCCTTGCTGGTCTAAGTGGCTAGGATTCCTGGTTTTCATCCAGGCTACCCAGATTCAATTGCTGGGAAGGGAACTAAGATCTCACTTCAAGCCACCACACACTGCCGCCTCTCCAAGATCAGTATGATGAATTCTTTATGAAATCATAAAGTCTCTATGAAACTAAGCTGGATGACTTGGAAAATGTCAATAAAAGTTGAGTTGCTAAAAACTGCTGTTCAATTAGATGTGGTCATGATAACTGTAAAAGACTAGAAACCATTTCGAAAAATCTAGAAGGATTCTGTAACCAGTTTGCCCTGTTCTTTAAAGAAACCAAAACAGAAGATTATAGGTGATACGTTACAGATATGCTTTCTACAGGGGAGAAGATGCAGACTTTCCACCAGTAAACCCATGCTTAGTGAAAGGGCCTTGGACCTAAATCTAAAGACTGGTGAGTGAGGGAGAACAATCAAGATGGCGGAGTAGTAGAACATGAAGCTCATTCCCTCCCACAGAGACTGGTGAGTGAGGATTTTAAGTTAAAATGACATACATGCTTAAGATTATGATTCCTAGCTTTAGCCAACTGGTTTGTGGGGTTTTTTTGATACTGTAAGTTAAATGGGTTTTTTTTAATTGAAGGATAGTTAATTTACGTGGTGTTAGCTTCAAGTGTATAGCAAAGTGATTCAGTTATATATAAATATATTATATGTATTCTTTTTCTGATTCTTTTCCCTTATAGATTATTGCAAGATACTGAGTATAGTTCCCTGTGCTATACCGCAGGTCCTTGGTGGTTATCTATTTTATATTTAGTAGTGTGTATATAATAATCCCAAACTCCTATTTTATCCCACCAACCCTTTCTCCTTTGGTAACCATAAGTTGGTTTTCTCTGTCTGTGAGTCTATTTTTATTTCATAAATAAGTTCATTTGTGTCATTTTTTAGATTCCACTGATAAGTGATATCATATGATATTTGTCTTTGTCTGACTTACTTCACTAAGTATGATCATCTCTAGGTCCATCCATGTTGCTGCAAATGGCATTATTTCATTCTTTTTTATGGCTGAGTAGCATTCCATCGTATATATGTACCACATCTTCTTTATCCATTCATCTATCGATGGACATTTAGGTTGCTTCCATGTTTTGGCTATTGTAAACAGTGCTGCAATGAACACTGGGGTGCAGATGTCTTCTCAAATGATAGTTTTCTCCAGATGTATGCCCAGGAGTGGGATTGCAGGATCATATGGTAACTTTATTTTTAGTTTTTAAGAAACTTCCATACTGTTCTCCATAGTTAGCCAACTGATTTTTATCAAGGGACAGTGTCTCCAAATCATCAGCTAAGAGAACTTCTCCTGGAGTGTCAGCCCTGGAGTGAAACCCTGTTCTCCAGTGAGTGAGCTGCAAGATAGCAGTTTCCATGAATTTACCAGTGCAAACACTGGCTTGGCCAAGAGCTTCTGGGCTCATCACAGGGGAGGTGGTATTGGCTCCAGGTTTCTATACCTGGGCAGGTCAGCTGTATGTTAATACTCAGGGGACAGGGAGGAAGATGGCCTGATCCTCACAGGAAATGTGGATGCAAAGCTGTTGGGTGTTACAGACACACAATAGGTCCTTCTAGGACTCAAAGTGCTTCTGAGCTAATATGTCACTGTTACAACAGACTCGAGGGCACATGAAGGGGAAAGTTAAACTCTGATCGCTCCCTGCATGATAGTACTCAAGAGATTTTTCCTCATTCCTTACTGTCTCCAGAGACTCCAGTACCTGTTGAAGAGTCCAAATCATTCATTTTTTAAAAGAGGGTTTTGTCTTGTATTAAAATCTAATTGGATTCCTACAGTTTTAACAGACTTAGTGACTTTAACAGATCAACTGGCTTAATTCCACCAAAATGAATAATAGAGGAGAAAAAAGAGGTTAAGGGCACTGGGACAAATACATGACCTTCACTTGGAACCTGGCTGAGAAAATCCCCTATGATCAGATACCATCAATTCTGGATATTCCTGAAGCTTTGAAAGACAAAGAAGCAGTGGCCACCAAAAGAGAGATAGGGGATGTGGAAGTGACATGTGTCAGATACAGGTGTGTCCTGCCTTACATCCTCCCAGCCCACCTTTCGATTCCAGCAGTTTCTGAGGTGACCAGCTGTGCACAGATGTTAGTATCAGCCTTGGCTGCACTATTTAAAACCTCCTACTTTCTGACCTGGGGCTGTTCTATGGGAGCCAATTCAAAAAGTCAATGGGAATGAACCTGTCTTGACAGGTTCAAGAGCAAACTTGGAAGTACAAGAGAGAATTAACACGCCCATGGGGCAACCCTTGATCAGTGGGTGTTGGCAGCCAGTGGATAAATAATCCCATCTTCCAGACCTGGGGCAGAGAATTCTGAAGCACATTCCTACAAGGGCGACCAGTGATTCTGCTTTAATCGCCCACAGCGGTAACCAGCACAAAAACCCGCCCTTTTGGTTGCCTTTGTCAATTTCCATATTTCCCTCTTGCTGGTCTCCCTAACTCCAAAATCCTGCACCCAAGCCTTCATCTCTCAGGCTCTGCCCTCTGGGAGAATCCACCTAAAACAATAGGTACTACACATTGTTACACAGGGTGCCAGACAGTAGCCAAAATGGTACGCTTGCTTTAATCTGTCATCAGAGCTGATATTTGCTGGTCCCTCCTCTTTTCTTTTCCATCCAGATTTACTCTTCTAGGCTGAAGTTCCATAAGCATGATGTCAAATTTCATTTCCTCCTCAAATCTTTCAAGAGTTCTATCAAGGAATATAGAGAGAAATTTCCAGACAAGGGCCCAATCTAGACCCTGTGAATAGAATATAACTGATTAAAAAGTTCATGGCAGGATATCTCCAGGATGTGGGGAGTCACACATCTAATGGTCCACAGTCGCTGGCAGCCCTGGACCCTCAGATGTGAGCCAAACAAAGAAGGCAGACCCTCTCTGAGGCAATGACAGGGACTCTAGAGTCTGGGGCTATGGAACTAAGATCCGCTGACAGGCAGAGCAGTAAAAGAATGTTTTACCCCATGAGCAGTTGTGACAAGACCAATGAGATTCCGTCTTCTATTTTATACCATACACAGAAGATGCTGAACTAGGACTCCTGTAACAAAGCACCAATCACCCTCTAATGGGCAAAAGAGGCCCCATGTATTATCTTCGGGATTGCAACCAAAATCAATGTAAAGCAGAGAAGTGCTATGCAGGCACTTCTTGCAACCAAAATCAATATAAAGCAGAGAAGTGCTATGCAGGCAGCAAAATGTGTGGGTTCCATCAGAGAGCTGCCAGGGTCTAAGTGGTCTGCCTCAATCTATGTATTTTACAACCTAGGGAGTGAGGAGTAAGATCAGTGCCTCACCCAGAAGAACTGAAAACAGGTACTCAAACAAATTCACATCCACATCCACAAATATTCACAGCAGTACTATTCACAAGAGCCAAAAGGTAGAAACAACTCAAATCTCCATCCACTGATGAATGGACAAACTACAGCATAACATACAATGGAATATTATTCAGCCATAAAAAGAAATGATCAGATGTGCTCCAATGTGGTTGAACCTCAAAAACATGATGCTGGATGAAAGAAGCCAGACAACAAAAGTCACATATTGTATGATTCCACTTATAAGAACTATCCAAAACAGGTAAAACCGTAGAACAGAAAGCAGATTGGTGGTTTCCAGGGGCTCGGGGAAGTAAGTGCCTCAGGAGTTTATTTTGGGGTGATGGAAATGTTCTGGAACAAGATGGAAGATGGAAGTGGTGGATGCACAGCATTGTGGATGTACTAAATGTCACCAAATTGTCCATTTTAAAATGGTTACTTTAGGGACTTCCCTGGCGGTCAAGTGGTTAAGACTCCACACTTCCAATGCAGGGGCCACAGGTCCGATCCCTGGTCAGGGAACTAAGATCCCACATGCCTCGAGGCATGGCCAAAAACATAAAATTAAAAAAATAAAATAAAGTGGTTATTTTATGATACTTGAATTTCACCTCGGTTTTTAAAAAATGAAGAAAAAAAAGGATCAATGCCTTAAGAATCAGAGAACCCTCCACAGAAAATTCTAACATAATCTGTGTCTGTCAGCCTCTCCCCATGTCCTCCTACTCATCCTGAAAGCAATTCTTCTCTTTTTTCCATGTATATGGAACTTTACTTTATTATAAGGCTGGTCTTATTTCCCCTTAATGCAGGCAGAACTATACACCCAGGGCCACTGGCTAAAAACTGGGAGGCATTTCTAAACAACAGCTCAAGTTTTCTTAGTAAAATAGGAAGTCAGTCAACCAACACAGGAGTAAAAAACTATTTGCACAAACTATCACAAATTGTTAACAGCGGAAGTTCTACAGTGGTGAGACCACATTGTTCTTTCTTCTATTTTCCAAACTTTGTTACATCCCATTACATTACTTCTATAATCAAAAAAGTTAAACTAACAAATAAATTATATCGTTCTGGAATTGCCTTCTAAGGTAGACTGTATTACACACAGAGTAGAACTCAGTAGGAAGCAGTTCTCACTTCACCCAGAGATGCTGCCAGGCCCACACAATCACTCCCTCAAGTCCAGATGTGAAATTCTCTACTGGTCCAGGTGCCCCAGAAAGAGGGAGGTGTGGCAAACCTGTCAGTGCCGCAGGCAGGCCCTCTCAGTCCCATTGTTGCCCCATTTACAGTTTGCATGGCTCATCCGAGCATCACTTATTGACTTCGAGAAGGATCCTGCACACCTGAGGTCAAGGCCTTGGGAAGATGAGATGTGCACCTTGCAGAGGGCAAATCTGAGGCCACTGAACAATGATACAGTGAAGAAATGGCTGTTTTTAAAATCCTACTTGAAACAATTCCTCTAATGCTCTTGGCTAAATATAAACATCCTGCTTTCTCACCTTCCTCGGGGCAAACCTCAATGCTTTTTCCCAATCACCCTTCTTCCTGCAGCTTCTGTTGCCACTGAGCACTCCCACCTTTCAAAGCCTCCGGAAGATGAACCCTCCCCAGGCCCCTCCTGCATCTGCGGCAGGGCACATATCATCTTTCTCACCAAAGTCTTCTAGTTATCTTCCACCACCCAGCTGTGGGTGAACCCTGAGGGCCAATCCGCAGCTCTGTGCATGTACCTTTCTCTACAAAGGGCTTTTTCTCACTGTATCTTCAATTGCTGCCTTTTCTCAGAGGAATTACAAATGCTCACTGTCAGCCCTTAAACTACAGATTTCCAGTCATCTATAAAATGCCTTCCCTTGAACTTATTTACAAAACAGAAACAGTCACAGATGTAGAAAACAAAATTATGGTTACCACGGGGGAAAGGGGGCGGGGTAGGGATAAATTGGGAGATTGGGACTGACATATACACACTACTATATATAAAACAGAGAACCAACAAGGACCCACTGTATAGCACAGGGAACTCTACTCAATACTCTGTAATGACCTATATGGGAAAAGAATCTAAGAAAGAGTGGATATATGTGTATGTATAACTGATTCCCTTTGCTGTACAGCAGAAACTAACACAACATTGTAAATCAACTATACTCCAATAAAGATTTTTTTTCAATGCCTGCCTTCACTCAAAGGACCCCCTCCCTGCCCCGTTTCCACCCCCACCCTGCCCCGTTTCCACCCCCACCCCCTTTTTAAAGACTTTTTTGATGTGGACCATTTTAAAAGTATTTTTATTGAATTTGTTACAATATTGCTTCTGTTTATGTTTTGGTTTTCTGGCCAGGAGGCATGTGGGATCTTTGCTTCCCAACGAGGGATCGAACCCTCATCCCCTACATTGGAAGGGGAAGTCTTAACCACTGGACTACTAGGGAAGTACTCCCCCCTCTGCCCCCCGGCTTTCTTATTACATCATCTGCCCACAGGCTGGCTTCTCCCGGCCCAAACCCCACTCACAAGTCATCCTAAATCCTCCCCACTCTATTTCTCACACTCTGGTAACCATTCCTGTCTAGTTTTCCCTGTTCAGAGCTGTCCATTCCTGTCCCACTCCAGGCCACCACCCCAGTCCACGTCTGTGCTGACCACCAAAGAAGTCCTCCAAAGGGGTGATCAGAACTGGGCTTCTGCGGAGCGGCTGGGCCCGTGAGCCATGGTCGCTGAGCCTGCGCGTCCGGAGCCTGTGCTCCGCAACGGGAGAGGCCACAACAGTGAGAGGCCCGCGTACCGCAAAAAAAAAAAAAAAAAAAAAAAGAACTGGGCTTCTCCCACACGGAACTGTGCACATTCTGAGATAACAAAACTGTGTCCAGTCAGGAAATTGGAAATCTCTCAGGGGAAATTTTATGTGGAAAACTGGTTAAATGCAGGATGGAAGAGCAGAAAGAACCACCAGGGAAGGGTGAGGCATCCTGGAGGTTCGTGTAATCTCTAGGTTACCTCTAGGGCTGAAGGGATCCTGGGGAGAGGGGTGGAAGCAGCACCCAGAAGGGGCTGGACTTCGTGGGTGGGGCTGGCCGGGGCCCATGCCCACCCTCCTTGGCCCCGCCCACGCTGCTTCCACACACACACCCCCACCCCCACTGACTGAACCTGCCCGACGGAACCCAGAGCAAGTCATCCCATAAAGGCCTTCCTTACACACAGCCAAGCAGGCAAGTTTGCGCCCTACAAGATTATTCAGAACCAGCGTTTACATGCCAGGGCACCTGCCCTAAAGGTTTGGTGTTTGCTTGTTAGGCCCTGAGCATGGTGTGCTTCTAGAGACTCTGGCATAATTCTCTGTTACTTTTTTCTCCAGGTCTTTAACCCTCCATCCTACCTCTTGCTGAACCGCCTGCCCTTTCTCAGGGTCACACTTCATTTTGTCTTCCTGCTGTTGCTATTTGCTCTTCCTGCAAGAATTTCACATTCCCCCAACCGCTTGTTCAAATATGGACATAGGGCAGGTACAAGGTCATGGTTAAAAACATGATACAACTCTCATTCCAAACATGAAGATCACAAGTTCCATTAGGCTGGTTCCAATTCCAGCCAGAGACATTTTTCCTCAGTTCTTTTTTAAAACTCATGCTCCACCATTCTCAAATCTCCTACTGTGTTTAAAACAAAAAGAAGCCTACATTTTAAAGAACAACTAGTTCCCATGCCAAAGCCCATCCTCTTAATGGTGCTTTTGTCCCAGAATCAGTGGGAGCAACGCCTGACCCCCTACATGCCCACTCCATGCTGTCACCTCTCTGCCCAGGTTTCAGGATTAACACAGGAAAAGCTGGGGAGCATTTCTAGCCAAAAGCCAAGGATGCCAGTCCATCTAAAAGCATGGCAAAATGGTCTGCAATATTTTCTCCCACATTTAAATGGGGCTGGATAAAAGGTACACCCTGGTTCTCTTCTTTATTTCATCATATCCCTGATCATGATATAGACAGTCTATCATTAGGAAAGGTTGCAGGTAACAAAACTGACTGATAGTGGCCTGAACTTTATAACCCTTTTTACTACTCAGCAATAAGTTCAGAGTTGGGTGGACCCAGAGTCCACACCTCTGCTCAGCCACTCTCTGTGTAGTGGCTTTGGCCCAAAGCACAAGCCCTCATGGTGACAAACTGGCTGCCACTACTCCAGGTGCCATGTCAACACACGTGGGTATCCAGGGAAATGAGACCAAGGGACTTCCTTCTGTAGCTTTCTCCTTTTACCAGAATCAAAACATTCCCCTTTTGCCCCCAGCAGCCCCCTCTCCAAGCCCCACTGGTCAGAATGGGTCTCATGACCATCCCCCTAGCAACAGGAGGGGCTGGTGGGCGAGTACTTGGCCATGAGGGGCTCAGACCAAGCACAATTCATCCCTGGGCCCAAGACCACTGGCTGTGGAGCAAATCAGGGGTCCAGTGGCAAGAACAAACAAGGAATGGCTATTGGGTTGGCATCCAACAGCTACTGTCACGGGCAGTCTCCCCAGAATCATGTTTCTAGGCTGCTTGAAAGAAAGAACACACTTCGAGTACAGAAGAGCATGGCAGAATTCTCTTCGTTAGGCTTTCACGGCTATTCTCACCTACCTCAAAGTCATCGAGGAAGCAGCCAGGGCTAAATAAGAGATAAGTATTATTCCCTCATTTAATTGACCTGGTATATGACAGACATGTACTAGGCTCAACAAATGCCTCAGAAATAAAGGAAGGGGAAAACAAATACACTACCTTCTTGTCTTCCAGAACATACCAGGACAAATTCAGTGGAAATGTTGAACTTCCGGTTCACTTTCACCATCTCAGAAAAAGTTAAAAGAGCTCCCAAGCCTGTCTGGCTCCATTTTCTCAGTGATGAGATAAGCATTTTTGGCATCACATCTGTGACATCCACCATATCTGCCCCCTAAGCTCAGACCTCACTGACCCCATAGCCTCCTGATCCTGAGTCCTTTGGTCTTTCTAGGGCACAGAACCTCCACTCACACTGTTTCCTTTATCTGCCACCCTCCTCCCATGCCCACTCTGGCCCTTCTCTGCTCACTAAATGCCAACTCATCCTGCTAGAATCAGATGCCCAAAATCTCCTCTGACCCCCCAGATAGACCAGGTGGGCCCCTCCTTTGGGACTGCACAGCACTGGGTTTGTATTTCAACCAGAAATGTTTGTTCTGGATTATAGTTTATTGGAGTAGCCATCAAATCCCACACTAAACTGTCTCAAAACAGCAGCCACGTGGAATTTATCTTCTTAACCCTGGTGCTGGGAGACATATCTAGCATATATACAGTAGCAGTCCAAAGAAGTGTTTTTGTTTGCTTTTTTTTGTTTGTTTGTTTTACATCAAGGGTATTTACCGCTGACAAGAAGTTCTTGAAATCTCCATGTTCAGCTTCTCTCTGTTTCTTCCTCCCTTTCTACAGTCTTTTACTGCTATTCAAAGGCTCAGTTCCCAGGACACGTTAAACTGTAAAAATGGCCATGATCCTTGGCACTTTCCCCCATCAGGAGGGGGGTCTGTCTCCCTGCCACCCGAATCTGCTTGGCCTTGTGATGTGCTCTGACCTATAAACGCAATGGAAGTGACATTGCCTGTTCCACACCCAGGCTTCAAGAGGCCTTTCAGTTTCTGTTCTTGCTACTTTGGGGACCCTGCCCAGCCACGTGCGACCCGGAGTGGCCTGCTAGAGGATGAGATATATTCTTTGACCCTCACCCTAACTGCACAGCCAACAGCCAGCCAACCACCAGCCATGTGAGGGAGGCAATCCAGGAATACCAGGCCCAACCCGCCTGCCAGGTGACTGCAGACACATAAGCAAGCCCAAAGAGAGCCACTGAGCCGCCCAGTTCAGACAAGAAGAAAAGCCCAGCCTAACTGTAAGCTGAATAAAGTGGTGGTGACTTTAAGACATTAAGTTTCAGGATGTTTGTTATTGGTTACACAGAAGGAGACAACTAGTACATGAGACCTGAGGATGAATTTGTAACACTGAAAGCTGGATAGGATCTGAGAATACCTTCTAGTCCGAATCTGTCTTTTTAAAAGGAGAATCGAGGCCCAGAGAAGCTGAACAATTAACTCCAAGCACACAGAGACATGACTAGGAGACTACCTTATTCTAGGTCTCACTGGCCTTACCACTTCATATCACAGATAAACCAGGCCTTTCTCTACATCCAGGGGTCTATTATGTACTCAAAAACCGCTCACCAGGAGATTATTAACAGAATTATGACAAATGCATTCATTACATGCCATGCAGCTGGGTTTTTTTAAAGACAGATTCACCCAGTGGCATAGAAAGATTTCCAAGACTATCATGTGACAAGTACAAACAAAACAATACAAAAGCAACTTTGTAAAATTCAAAACAGTTTATAAAAGAGGGCCTCATTTCCCTTCCTTGTTGAAAAGAGTGCCTAAAATGTTGACTTTGCAGGATCAGAAAGGAACAGAGGGCAGAGAGCAAGGGGGCGGCAGAGAACTTCGAACACATAAAAAAGCAAATCTACTTTCTGTCCATTCCCAAATTAAAATAAGTGTGTGGGGGCTTCCCTGGTGGCACAGTGGTTGGGAGTCCGCCTGCCAATGCAGGGGACACGGGTTCGTGCCCCAGTCCGGGAAGATCCCACATGCCGCGGAGCGGCTGGGCCCGTGAGCCATGGCCGCTGAGCCTGCGCGTCCGGAGCCTGTGCTCCGCAACGGGAGAGGCCACAACAGTGAGAGGCCCGCGTACCACAAAAAAAAAAAAGTGTGTGAGAGAGAGAAATGTGCTTCCTTCTTTTCCCACAGAAACACACGGAGGTCCACAGGAGACCTCCCCCCAGGTCACCCTCATGGCACCTTGAGCACAGAAAGCTGGCAATTATACTACTCATCATCATCATAATTATGATATGAATAGCTACTTTCATTAAGCCTCTCTGAAAGTAGTCATTTACTTATCATGCAAAATCTCTGCAAAACGCAAGAGGGGAAGGGCTCCACCTATGTTACAGAATAAGAAACCGAGGTACAAAAGAAAGCAAACAACTCAAGGTCAAGGCCCACAGTAGCACCACCAAAACACCCACCCTACCCCACCACCCGGTCTCCTGACTCTCAGAGCTGAGCTGCCCCAGCTCACGGGCTGTGTCTGCACATCATCCGATACATGAGATGAGGGGAAACTAACAACATGAAGACTCACATGGGCTTCAAAAGCCAGCAAATCAAAGCAGCCATCTGAGGTGGGTAGCTGAAGCTGTGTCAAGTCCTCATGAGAGCCCGCATGCCCCAACCAAAAAGGATAAAAATAAATAACATAAAGAGAGACCTCCTCAAGTTTGGCTGTTCTGGACTGTGCATCCACTGGGGGAAAGAATATTTATGGTGTCAAAACGTGCAGAAACCCCTGTGCCTTGGGAGCCTAGACCACACTGTCCCAAGGGAGACATGAAGGGGAGCTGATGAGTAAATGCGTCCCTCACCCCCCTCCTCAGTTCTCGGGACCCCATTTACCTTTGATGACCAGGGGTGGGGGGACAGGCGAGGGCCTCCCTCTGCCTCGGCCCACAGTGGGATGAGGCAGGAGGAGGTGCCACCGGGGGTCCTCACGGCGGCCAAGTGGCTGCAGCCCATCAGGAGGCCCAGAGCCCCCAGCCAGTGCCCAGCACGGCTCACACACATGCCGTCAAGCTTCAGCCTCCAGCAAACATTCTGTCTTTTCTCTGTCCATCAGTGCAGCGCAGAGCGTGGGGGAAATTAAACTTCAGAAACACGTGCCAGGTGCCACCGCCTCTTCTCAGATTTGTGCAGAATCCTGGCTAAGGGGGTCCAAGGCTGCAAAGTGTGGGGTCCCCTTCATTTTATGGCTGGGCCTGGGGACCGGCCCAGTGGAGAAGGACAGCGAGTGCATCCTTGCTCCACTGCTAAAATCTCTCTCAGTTCCTTGCTGCATCCCTCACGGGGTAGGGGACGGGGGGAGCAGCCCAGGAAATCTCAAGACGTGACGGATGAGCTGTCTCACACCTGGCAAGAGAGCAAGGTCTCTCCCAAAAGCAAAGGCTCAAGTGCACAGCAGCCCCACTGGCCTGGCTGCTCCCTGTCCACTGAAGTAGTTTCCCAGCAGCCCCGGGTCCAAAAGAGGCTCAGATGAAGAAGCAAAGGTGTGGGGATGGCTTCTGGTCTCACCTCTGTCATGTCCTAGGCCTGGGGCCGCTGGACCTTCCTGAGCCTCAGTTTCCTCATCTATGAAATGGAGATGACACCTACCTCATAGGACTGTTGGGAGAATTATATGAGGCAATAGTTCTCAACTAGGGGTGATGTCCCCCCAAACCCTCCTCTCCGACCAAGAAGCATTTGCAGAGTCCGGAGAGTTTTTTGGGAGTTACTGGTGGTGAGAGTGCTTCTAGCACTCTCTAGTGAGTGGAGGCCTGGGATGCTGCTGAGTGTCCTACGACGCTCAGGAAACCCCTCACAGCGAAGAATGATGCAGCCAAAGATGGCAACAATGCTGAGGCTGAGAAACCCTGGTACCACATGATTTGCACGGAAGGAACTTAGCAACTACAGGGCACCGCTTATCACTGTTATTATGAGGGAAGAACATGTTCTTGTGGCATCTGAACAAACAATTTCCATGGGACAAAAACAGTTTCCTGTTGTCATTCTTGCTTTTTACCTCAATAAATGATGAGGATCTAGGAACTTGGAGCTTCTACGCTATAAGCTGTAAAGGAGAGAGCACCAGGGAGAGTCTAATGCACACAGTAGGTGGTTAATAAATGCCTGCTGTCTAGTGCACAAAGGAAAGAGCTTTGGAATCCAAAGAGGTATGCAGGCCTGCCAAGTAGCAGGGCTGAAGGGGGATAAAAAGAAGATGCCATAGGGCTTCCCTGGTGGTGCAGTGGTTGGGAGTCCACCTGCCGATGCAGGGGACACGGGTTCGTGCCCCGGTCTGGAAAGATCCCACATGCCGCGGAGCGGCTGGGCCCGTGAGCCATGGCCGCTGAGCATGCGCATCCAGAGCCTGTGCTCCGCAACGGGAGAGGCCACAGCAGTGAGAGGCCCGCGTAACAGCAAAAAAAAAAAAAAAAAAAAAAAAAAAAAAAAAGAAGAAGATGCCAGAAAGAGAAGCTGCCAAGTAGATGAACGATAAAGAAATACCTTAAATACAGGTATCAGCATCGGCAAACTTTTCCAGCTGCCGACCTGGCCAAGGAGGGTTCAGAGGGAAGAGAGATCCTGAAGGCAGATGCCAACCTACTAATGGAACTCAGGGTTCATTGAAAATGTCCCTGTGTCCTAACTCCAGTGGGCTTCATCATAACCTCTCCAGATGGGTGTCAAGGAGTCTGTGGGGGGGCTTTAAAAGCAGCTGAGAGTATGGGACTTCCCTGGCGGTGCAGTGGTTAAGACTCCATGCTTCCACTGCAGGGGGCACAGGTTCAATCCCTGGTCGGGGAACTAAGATCCTGCATGCCACACAGCGTGGCCAGGAAAAAAAAGTAGCTAAGAGTAGAAGTTGATGAGGGTAAAGTTTGTGGTAGAGATATAGGATCATCAAACCTGCAGCACGGGCAAGAGAGGTTGGGGGTGTAGGTGCCTAGCAGAACCAAAAAACTACAGATCAGTGTTAGACAGTCACCTTGAGGACCCAAGTCCGATGGGTGGGTGGGTAAATGGAGGGGTCCAGCCCAGAACTGACTCCACTGATACTAACCCAAAACCACTCAATTAACTTTCCAAGTATTTTCATTTCCCTACATTAACACATTAAAGATCTATTACTTACAAAATCTTTCTTCCCTTCTTGGGCTGAGAAGTATCAATTTTCTTCTTCCACATTTCAAGAAGTACCCCGTGTTCTGTTCCTAGGTACCAGAGACAAGTAAAACATCTCTGCTCACCCTGCCAGCCCAATTCCTGCAGCAGGGGTCCCAGACATGGCGAGGCAGCCTCGTCCACTGGCTTCAGGGTATCAGAGACCTGGGTTCAAAATCCAGCCCTTTACCAGATATGTGACTCAAGGGAGTTATTTATAATCTCTCAGGGTTTTTTTTTTTTCTTTTTTTTGCGGTACGCGGGCATCTCACTGCTGTGGCCTCTCCCGTTGTGGAGCACAGGCTCCGGACACGCAGGCTCAGCGGCCGTGGCTCACGGGCCCAGCCGCTCCGCGGCATGTGGGATCCTCCCAGACCGGGGCGCGAACCCGCGTCCCCTCAATCGGCAGGCGGACTCTCAACCACTGCACCACCAGGGAAGCCCTCTCTCAGGGTTTTGTTATCCTCGTTCTCTTTTAGGAAACTAAAACGAACTTGTAAGCATCTTTTAAAGAATAAATGAAATAATGTCTATTAAAGTACTTACAACCGTGCCTAGCATTTTGATCAGTTGTGATAGCTACTGGCATAATAATTTTATATACTACAATATAGTGATATAAAATATTGCTATTGAAATAGACTCACAGACTTAGAGAATGAATTTATGATTACTTGGGGGGAAGGGTGGTGGGGAAGGATAGTTAGGGAGTTTGGGATTGACATGTACACGCTACTATATTTTACATGGAGGGCTTCCCTAGTGGTACAGTGGTTAAGAATCCACCTGCCAATGCAGGAGACATGGGTTCGAGCCCTGGTCTGGGAAGATCCCACATGCCGCGGAGCAACTAAGCCCGTGTGCCACAACTACTGAGCCTGCACTCTAGAGCCTGCGAGCCACAACTACTGAGCCCGTGTGCCACAACTACTGAAGCCCGTGTGCCTAGAGCCTGTGCTCCACAACAAGAGAAGCTGCCGCAATGAGAAGCCCGTGCACTGCAATAAAGAGTAGCCCCCGCTCGCTGCAACTAGAGAAAGCCCGTGTGCAGCAACGAAGACCCAATGCAGCCAAAAATAAATAAATAAAATAAATTTATGTAAAAAATAATAATAAAAATAAAATGGATAACCAACAAGGACCTACTGTACAGCACAGGGAATGCTGCTCAATAATCTGTAATAACCTAAATGGGAAAAGAATCTGAAAAAGAATAGATGCATGTATATGTATAACTGAATCACTTTGCTATACACCTGAAACTAACACTACATTGCTAATCAACTATACTCCAATATAAAATAAAAAGTTAAAAAAAAAAAAATATCATTATTATTGGTCATCCACAACCTTCTTTCACGGTATGTAAATTATATGTCATTAAAAAAAATTTTTTTTAAAGATAAATGCCGAAGTTACACATGGAAGGGGCTAGAGAGGTTGCCCACCTTCAGTCGGAGGTAGTTTATCACTGGCTTGCTCCCCCTTCTTTTCTAAGTCTCCGTCACCCATAATTCATCCTCCTCCCTGCTCTTCAAAGCCCAGTATTCTAACCAGTTCTCCATATTAGCCTGACTGCAATGACCCTATCATGCCTCCTTTCCCCAAATTATCTTTAATTCTCAGAAAACCACCGAGCTCCTTGGTGGCTAGTCTCAGCTAGATAATGGCAAGTGAAAAATTACTTTCTTTAAAAGTCATACTAATATTAAAAAGAAAAGAAAAAAGGAATGAAAAATGGGACTTCCCTGGCGGTCTAATGTTTAAGACTCTGCGCTTCTACCGCAGGGGGCATGGGTTCGATCCCTGGTTGGGGAAAGAAGATCCCACATGCCGCACAGCGCAGCCAAAAAAAAAAGAATGAAAAAATCATACTAATATATAAATGACTTATAGAAAATTTCTCCCAAGGAATATATGTTTTTTTAAAGAATAGGATCTTGTTTTCAAAAGTGTTAGACTATACTTGATTTTTTAAAATTTTTTACAGGGAAATAATTTCAAACTTAAAGTTGCACACACCAAAAGAAAAACTCCTGTGTACCCTTTAGTCAGTTTCACCAATTACCATTTTATCCCATTTATCATTTGTTCCCTCTCTTTTCTCTCCCCAATACACGGGTGCACGCACGTGCACACACACACAAGTGTAATTATAAGACATATTAAAATTTTTTCCTAAACCATTTGAGTGAGGGTTACATGCATCTTGGCCTTTTGCCCTTAAATATTAACTACTTCAGGGTGTCTTTCCTAAAAACAAGGATATTTCCTTACATAACCACAAAACATTTATCAGCTACCTTTATCTAACCCACGATCCATTATCTAATTTTGTCAATACAGACTCAAATCCAGTTTAAGGTCAGGTATTGTACTGAGTTGTCATGTCTCTAGGCTCATTTAATCTGGAATATTTCTACAGCCTTCTTGATCTTTCAAGATATTGACATTTTTAAAGAATACAGCATACGTGGGATATATTTCTGAGTAGGAATACCTTAAAATCTTCAATTGTTTTCTAGTCTCCGACCTTGTTATTTCTTCTAGAACTTATGGCTACCTGACAGTACCTATCTGTTGACTGTCTTCCCCGAAAAAGTGTAAGCTCCATGTAGCCACTCTCCATGGAATCACCATGTCCCCAGAGCCAGAATGTCATGGCACCCAAGCACTCAGGGTTTGTTGAATACTCTTCCCAAGTTGGCCTCCTTCTAAACTTCTCTCCCAATGTCAGCAAAACAGCGACCAGACCGTGAACAGTGACCCCAACTGTATGCCTGGATTCTCCTGTCCTTAGAGTGTTCATTCATACTTGCCTACAATGAAGTGTAGGAAATGTCCTCAGACCAAGACTTGTTTATCCTGCCTCCAATCAAAACTCCTCAAAGAGGCCTCACAATATAAAACCATCCACCAATATTCTAGAGAGAAACAGCAACTCAACTGCTTATTCTAGAACAAAGCCCTATATATACAGATAAAAGGTGGAATAAATGAGTTCAACGGAATCAAAACTGTACCCTTATTTTTTCCTAAAAAATTTTAAAAATCTGAAGGTCCCCTTGGCCTAAGATCATCCTCCTTGGTAGCGCTAGTACTTCCCTTTTGGGCAAGGCAGGCAGCCTAATTTTAAAATTATGCTTGAGAATGTAGGCAAAATTGTTGCACTTAACTAAGGCAATAAAAACTCCCCAAACTATCGTTTTAATAAAGACTGTTTTTAAATTGTGTTTTATTTACTTAATTTGATGGTGTGTTTCAGAGAGTGATGTTTTACACTTAGTTTTAAGTACCCAAAAGGTAATTATCTGTGAAAAATTCTAGAAGAAAAATGGCACTGCGCTCAATATAACATGAAAGTAAAATTGCCCAACAACAGAAAACAGGAAGATGGAGCCAAGAAGAGTAAATCCTCCGATGGGCATGTCCAGCTTTACTTACTGGGAGTGTTTAGGAAGCTCAAACCCATCGTATGAGATTCCCCCAAAGACTTGCCACTTAGGAACACAGACAGGACCCTGTGATGCTCTGCTTCTCAACCTGGGGCATTTTTTACCTGAGGGTCTCAGTGGGAGATGAGCATCTTGCTTTTTTTTTTTTAATTTATTTATTTTTGGCTGCGTTGGGTCTTCGTTGCTACGTCTGGGCTTTCTCTAGTTGTGGCAAGCAGGGGCTACTCTTTGTTGTGGTGCACAGGTTTCTCACTGCAGAGGCTTCTCTTATTGTGGAGCATGGGCTCTAGGCACGTGGGCTTCAGTAGTTGTGGCACGCAGGCTCAGCAGTTGTGGCTTGCAGGCTCTAGAGCTCAGGCTCCATAGCTGTAGTGCACGGGCTTAGTTGCTCCACGGCATGTGGGATCTTCCTGGACCAGGGCTCGAACCTGTGTCCCCTGCATTGGCAGGTGGATTCTCAACCACTGTGCCACCAGGGAAGTCCCAAATATCTTGCTTTTTACCCAAAAATTTGGGTAAAGAAATAAAACATTTAAAATATTAAATCAGGCTAGTATACTGTACAGTAAGAAGGATGAGCTGAATTTTTTTGAGACACAGGCAATTTCTAAAAATGTTATCAGGTAGGCAGCACAAACCCCCTTCAAACTCCAGTGGAGAAGCTCTGTTCACAGAACCCCACACCCAGATGCAGGCTCCCTGCTCCTCAGCCTATCGCCCCAGCACCGAAGGCTTCAGCAGAAGAAGAGGGAGCCACGTTCACACTTCATCACAGTTCGATTCAAATAAGGGAGGGGGGGAAGGAACACTTCCCCCAAAGAGCATTAAACTTTAAACACCCCAAACCGTATCAAGTAAAATCAATTTTGAGAAACAAGACTAGAAGCTTCATCTGAATTGGCAGGAATCTGGAATTATTGAATATCTTTAAGGACATTTGGTTTTAAGACCTTCAAGGAGAGAATATAAAGAGAAGCAGGTTAATCAGTGACTGGGGAAGAGCTTCTGTCTGCAGATAAAGGGTCAACTTGACAGTAGCCTGAGTGAGCACAGCACTTTGCCAAACAGCCTCAGCAATGCTTTTTAAAAAGGAAAACTTTTACAAAGTTAAATGTTAACCATTTGAGTAACTACTATATGTGTACATGTCAATGCACAACATGAAAATTTCAAAAAGTATCAAAGGGTACAGCTAAACCCCTACTTTCTTTCAACTCTAAATCCCCAGTTTCCCCCTTCCCTCCCAGGGGCAACCACTGTTACAAGGCCCTTATGTTTCCTTCCAAAGACTGTGTGTGGTGTGTATCTCTATTTGCTCTGTTTGTTGTTTGTTTTGACTGGTTGACTGGTTCCACAATGGTACACCTTCTCCACCCTTTTTTCCCCTTAAACTTTCCATCTATTTTAATGTTGGCTATTTAAACAGGTAAAAAATTTCTCTTCTGGGAACTCCCTGGCGATCCAATGGATAGGACTCGGCGCTTTCACTGCCGTGGACCCGGGTTCAATCTCTGGTTGGGGAACTAAGATCCCGCAAGCTGTGTGGTGCACCCAGAAAAACAAATTTCTCTTCTGATTATCTTAGAGACTCATTTATCAGAAATACCCCGTGTTGCAAGCCGTGCATACAGTCTTGGGCAGTCTTTTCCCAGGGAGATTGCCTCATGAGGTCCAACTTGGCAGGGTCCTCCTGCCAGCCCAGCACCCCTTATGGAAACTAACTCAGCATCTGGCTCTACAGTAAGAGCATGACAGACGTTAACTCACTGAAACCTCACCACAACCCACAGTTCGATCTTCACATCGATAACTGTCATCCCCCTTTCACAGATGAGGCACTGAGGCTCAGACAGTAACTCGTCCCAAGTGGCACTAGAGGACAGGTTATGAAGCAGGTGGCAGGCCACCCCACAGCCTCAGAAAATGAGACTGGAACCACTGGCCACAAGACCACACAATATGAAAAACACCAAACTGGTTCAGTCGGGATTATTCTCGAACTTTCTGATGCATGGGGAATATAATCCTTTGGGCAGTCTAGCCAACCTTGTCGGGGAATGCGTCATTACAATCAGGTTTGGGAGGAGGTTCTTAGCCTCTAGTCCTGAGTGATCCATCTTCAGGTGGAACCCACTCTACAACCAAGTTACCTGTCAACACAGATGTTCTGGCAGAGCTGGAAGAGTTCATGCTATTAAAAGAACTGATGTTTGTGAAGTACTTAATGTCATTTCATCCTAAAAACCATCCTGTATGGTTGATGCCCATTATTTTGCCCCATTTACAGAGGTTAAGAGAGATTAAGTTACTCTAGACAACAAGACTAGTTAGTTGCTGTGAGTGGTCCAGGCACAGCCAGAAGCCAGGTCCTTTGACTCCAATCCCCACTCCATTATACCAGATGTCCTATTTGTCCTCACAATTTTTGCTTATGTCAAAAAAGATGAGAAAAGTGAAGAGACAAGCCACAGAATGGGAGAAAATATCTGTAAACCATGTATCTGATAAGTGTCTAGTACCCAGAATATATCAAGAACTCTCACAATTCAACAATTAAAAATAAATAGATAAATAATGACAAAGGATTTAAGTAGACATTTTTCCAAAGAAGATACACGAATGGCCAATAAGAACATGAAGAGATGCCCCAAATCATTAGTCACTAGGGAAATGCAAATCGAAACCACAATGAGATACAACTTCATACCCACTAGGATGGCTATAATCAAAAACTGACAAGATCAAGTGTTAACAAAGATGTAGGAAAACTGGAACCCTCATTCACTGAGCATGTAAAATGGCACAGCTACTTTGGAAAAGAGCAGCTCCTCCAAAAGTTAAACAGAGTTACCATGTGACCCAGCAATTCCTCTCCTAGGTATATACCTGAAAGAAATGAGAAAATACATTCACACAAAAACTTGTGCACAAATGTTCATAGCAGCATCATTCACAATAACAAAAAAGTGAAAGTAAGCCGAATATCCATCAACGAATGGATAAAAAAAAAAAGGTGGCATATCATGGGGACTTCCCTGGCAGTCCAGTGGTTAGGACTCCGTGCTTCTACTGCAGGAGGCACGGGTTCGATCCCTGGTCGGGGAACTAAGATGGCAAAAAATAAAAATAAAAAAGTGGCATGGGCCTCCCTGGTGGCGCAGTGGCTGAGAGTCCGCCTGCCGATGCAGGGGATACAGGTTCGTGCCCCGGTCTGGGAGGATCCCATATGCCACGGAGCGGCTGGGCCCGTGAGCCATGGCCACTGGGCCTGCGCATCCGGAGCCTGTGCTCCGCAACGGGAGAGGCCACAACAGTGAGAGGCCCGCGTACCGCAAAAAAAAAAAAAAAAAAAAAAAAAGTGGCATAGCCGTACAATGGGATTATCCAGCCATAAAAAGGAATGAGGTACTGATTCATACTATAACATGGAGGAAGCTTGGAAACATTATGCTAAGTGAAATCAGCCAGACACAAAAGACCACATACTTAATGATTCTATTTACATGAAATGTCCAGAATAGGCAACTTCTCAGAGGCAGTGGTTTGGGGTTGGCAGGGGTTGGGAGAGTAGGTGGGTAAGGGATGAGGAGGGACTGCTGATAGGCACAGGAGGGGTTTCTTTCGAGGGTGATCGAAGATTCTGGGACTTGACAGTGCTGATGGTTGCACAACTTTGTGAATACACTAAAAACCACTGAATTGTACACTTTTAAAGGATAAATTCTACAGTATGTGAATTATATCTCAAATCTTTTTAAAGAGATGGCAGCCCTTGCTAGCTATGCGTGCATGGGCAGGCATATTACTTATTCTTTCCATCCTCACCTATAAAACACAGTCATCAGTTATCCTCCAATAAGGCTTCCCTGGTGGTGCAGTGGTTGAGAATCTGCCTGCCAATGCAGGGGACAGGGGTTCGAGCCCTGGCCTGGAAGGATCCCACATGCCGCGGAGCAACTAGGCCCGTGAGACACAACTACTGAGCCTGCGCGTCTGGAGCCTGCGCTCCGCAACAAGAGAGGCCGCGATAGTGAGAGGCCCACGCACCGCGATGAAGAGTGGCCCCCGCTTGCCACAACTAGAGAAAGCCCTCGCACAGAAACGAAGACCCAACGCAGCCAAAAATAAATAAATAAATAAATTCATAAACTCCTACCGCCAACATCTTAAAAAAAATTATACTCCAATAAAGATGTTAAAAAAACAAACAAACAAACAAAAAACGCAGTCATAGTTGTACCTGCCTCGTAGGGCTGTTGTGAGACACACCTAAGATCATCCAAGAAAAGCACCTCTCTTAGTATCTGCCACTGTGTTGATAGAGGCCATTTGTTATTATTTCCTTTCCCCAAAATGTGTTCCTTTTGATTGCTATTTTCTTTAATTAAAAAAAAAAGTCAGGATACATTTTGTTCGAAATTACTCCTGATTGATTTTTGGCTGCAGGAAGCTCAGAGCTCTCTCTACATAGAATCCTCAAGTACTTGATCTAATATAAAATACAATCGTATTCAACAAAAATTAAAATATGATAACTTGGGTATAGTTTAGGGAACCCAAATCCAGCACCACTACCACTACTAATACTACTAACACACACAGGAAGGAGTGAGGAAGAGGAAGCAGGGCTGACATTTATTGCTTCAAATGCTTTATATCCGTCGCGACTTGTCATGACAGTGGCAGGTATGGAGGAGACAGCTATGATTTCCCCACAGTCCCGGGCGTAAGGACACAGTCAGCCTTGAGGGCTGACACGTGTGCGCACACGCACACACACACCATGAAAAGTGCTGTCATACAGGTGTGTCCTGGTATAAACGGCAGCACAGGAGAGAGCAGATCCACTCTTGAGCAGGCAGGTCAGGAAGGCATCACAGAACTCTACGAGCCTTGAAGACCACATGGGTATTCGCCCCAGGAAGGACGGAGAGGGAAAGGCACTCCTAGCCCAGCGAACAGCACAAACACAGGAAAAGTACACAGTGTGCCGTGTCTGGAACACACGGGTGCCCGAGAGTGAAGGTGGAGAAACCAGACCTGGCATGTAAGGGGCAGCCATCGCCAAGGTAAAGCTCTGGACTTGGTCTTAGGAAGTGGGTGCTAGCAAAGGCTGTGTGAGCCAGGGAGCAGCCCCACTGGCAACCTGCCCTTGCTCCTCTGCTGCTCACAAAAGCTCGAATTAGCTTTTCCAGTAAGCAGCCTTGAGGTGACCTCTGAAAATGGTTTGCTGTTCACTTGACCCAGAAAACCTCACAAAATCATGCAAAACAAGAGGTTCAAATCTTCACGTTCATTCTAAGAACACTCGTGAAACTGCCCAGGCCATAAAAGGTATGCATATCCAAAAAGCTACCGAGTATCTGAAGGATGTCCCTTTACAAAAGCGATGGGTGCCATTCCATCATTCCAGTGGTGAAGTTAGTAGGTGTGCTCAGACCAAACAGTGGGGCTGGACGCATGGTCAATGGTCCCAAAAGAGTGCTGAATTTTTACTGCACATACTCAAAAATGCAGAGAGGGATGCTGACCTTTAGGGCCTAGATGTAGATCCCCTGATCAGTGAGCACATTCAGGTGAATACAGCTCCCAAAATGCGGCTCAGGACTTAGCAGAGCCCATGGTCCGATCAACCTGTACATGAGCTCTCCCGGCCACACTGAGATGATCTTCACTGAAAAAGAGCAGATTGGGGCTTCCCTTGTGGCACAGTGGTTGAGAGTCTGCCTGCCGGTGCAGGGGACACGGGTTCGTGCCCCAGTCCGGGAAGATCCCACATGCCGCAGAGCGGCTGGGCCCGTGAGCCATGGCCGCTGAGCCTGCGCATTGGAGCCTGTGCTCCGCAGCGGGAGAGGCCACCACAGTGAGAGGCCCACGTACCACAAAAAAAAAAAAAAAAAAAAAAAAAAAGAGCAGATTGTCCCTAAACCAGGAAAGGAGGTTGCACAGAAGAAAAAGACACCCCAGAAGAAACTGAAGAAACAAAAACTTATGGCCCATGAATAAACTCTGCAAAAAATAATGCAAATTAAAGTTTTTAAAAAACACCTCAAACTAGTTTTCTTGGCAAATAGCTGCAGTGCAGTAAGCATGTATCGGAATCTGACCACATGAAAACACCAGTTCCTAACTTCAGACAAGTAAGGTCAGGGTCCCTGTTGCACAGATGAGGCCACGGGAGAAGTAAGAGTGAGCAGGATGTCCAACGCCAAGGCTGTGGCACAGACCAGAAGTCCTCACCGGGAGGATGCAGGGGAAGCCCAGAAGGAAGGACCGACGGGTGGGAAGCACCAGTCAACCTTTTCAGATTTAAAGAAAGCAAAACACTGTCCATGGCGCAGGAGGAGATTAAACCGGACACCGGCAAGTCCCTCCTTAGAAACCACGAAGCTGTAATGGAAGCTTTATCAGCACTTTCCAACAGAACCTTCTGTGATGATGGAAGATATTCTAACCCTATGCTGTCCAGTACGGCAGGCATCAGCCAAGCATGGCCCCTGAGCACCTGAAATGTGGATGAGCATGACCGAGAAACTGAATTTCAAATTTAATTTCAAATAATTTCAGTTTGGACAGCCTCACGTGCCCCAAGGCCTCCATATTGGACCACACAGTTTTAGGACCTACCTCTTGTCCTATTTCTTATAGCTACTGTTTTTAGACATGGAACAGAGGGAGTTTGGGATCCCTTCCCACTTTTTTTTTTTTTTTTTTTTTTTGCGGTACGCGGGCCTCTCACTGTTGTGGCCTCTCCCCGTTGCGGAGCACAGGCTCCAGACGCGCAGGCTCAGCGGCCATGGCTCACGGGCCCAGCCGCTCCGCGGCATGTGGGATCTTCCCGGACCGGGGCACGAACCCGTGTCCCCTGCATCGGCAGGCGGACTCTCAACCACTGCGCCACCAGGGAAGCCCCCTTCCCACTTTTTAATCATTCCATTACTTCTGAGCTATTCCAAACTGTTCTGAGGGGCCTCAAATTTGTTTAGTCATAAAAGAGAGGTATTCGATGTCATTTGTTAGATGACCCCCCAAATTCTTAGCATTCACTCAGTGAGGTACCAGCAGTGCCCCCTCTAGGTGAATAAAACCAGGGATTGTTTTCATTATTACCATAAATATTCTGGTACGCGCTTCTGTGAGGATGCTGGGATGCGGTGGGGTCAGGACTGGATGACATCTGAAGTCCCTCACAACCACGTGGTTTCAGATTCCACAGACGCCACTGGGTTAGTCCCGGTGGCAGGTGCTTCCCTGCTGTGATGCCGCGCAGCCAAGACAGCTAAGCACCTCTCCAAAGCCCTCTGGCTCACACCCCAGGGCAGCACACAGTCAGGAAAGCTGTAGTCATTCATCATCAGAAACCGAGTTTCCTGGGAGAACCAATTAAACAGCAGCTACACATCTCCTTACTCTTCACACAAGGCATAACACACAGCCTGCTAGAATTCCCCACCCATACCTCCCCACAACAGACAAGCCTTCTGATTCCCAGAAATAGTCCACACACCCCCATACTTGTATGGAAAAGACTGGAAGGATGAACCCCATGTGGGGTCACGTGACCTCTTTCTGTTGATATTTCTCTACACAGATAAGGCTCTGGAAGGATGCACACTCAAATAGTATCATCAGAGATTAGGTCTGGGGCTGGGATTTGGGGTGATTTTTTTCCTTCTTTGTACTTTCCTATCTTCTGAATGTTTTGCATTGCGTATAGGTAATATTTGCAATTTTTTAAAAACAATGCTACTTCCTTACAGGAAAAAAAAATGTCTTCACAAGCTGTCAGCAGTGAACTCACAACAGGAGTTATGTGTGTGGTGGGGATGGGGGTGCCAGTCAGAAAGGAGGCAGCTGAGCTGAACGGGGGCCCTGGGCGCCGCCCCAGAGTTTGAACCCCACTGCCTCTCTCCCCATCGTGGGGTTGGCTGGAGACGTAACCTCCAGAGGCAGCGATAATCATCCCCTCCTGTCACACGTTCATCCTTTAGGGGCTAAAAGGCAGAGGAGAAGGTACTAACGCCCAATTAGTGTCCGAAGAGACTTGGCAGAAGTAGACTTAGAAGTAGAAGAGACTTCGTGGACTTAGTATACGAGTCAACCCCACAAGCGAATCCACCTTTCATGTTCTATTCTATAACCCAGTATTTCCGCTGGTATAGATTCATATATATACGCACCTAGAGGTACCAGAAGATGTGTGTCCAAAGATGTTTATTATAGTATCATGTATAACAACCACAATCAAATTAAACATCTGTCAGTGAAGGACTCAAATAAAGCACTGACATCCACCCCTTAGAACAGCATCTGGTCATCCTAACAGGAGTGTAGTAGATCTAGATGTCCAACAGGGAAAAATCTCCAAGATACATTAATAAGTGTAAAAAAACCAAAGGATAGAACAGTGTGCGTGAAACGATCCATTTGTGTAAAAAACAAATGTAGAGCTACAGATACGTACACATACACACTAACGCACACCTAAATTTACTAGGCTGATGTATCAAAGAGCAGTCATCTCCAATGAGCACCTATGGTGATAGGTGAAGATATGTCCTTTTTATTTGATCCCCTTCTGTTCTATTTTATAAAAAGTAAAACAATACATATAAAAAGAAAACAATTTTATACTGCCCTGCCTAGGTGTTTATAAAATACTGATGTAATGTCCAGAACTCCTACTATAATTCCTGGAAAATAAACCAGGCCAGAGGGAAAAAGGCTTTAGAAGTGGGGCCCTACCCATATATCCAGACAAAACTATAATTCAAAAAGACACGTGCACCCCTATGTTCATAGCAGCACTTTTCACAATAGGCAAGACATGGAAATAACCTAAGTGTCCATCAACAGATGAATGGATAAAGAAGATGTGGTACATATATACAATGGAATACTACTCAGTCATAAAAAAGAATGAACCAATGCCATGTGCAGCAACATGGATGGACCTAGAGATGATCATACTAAATAAAGTAAATCAGAAAAAGAAAAATACCATATGATATCACTTATATGTGGAATCTAAAACACGACATAAATGAACTTATCTATAAAACAGAAACAGACTCAGAGATACAGAGAACAGACTTGTCGTTGCCAAGGGGGAGGGGGTGGGGGAGGAGGGATGGATTGGGAGTTCGGGATTAGCAGATGCAAACTGACATACACAGAATGGATAAACAACAAGGTCCTACTGTAGAGCACAGGGAACTATATCCAATATCCTGGGATAAACCATCATGGAAAAGAATGTGAAAAAGAATGTATACGTATGTATAACTGAGTCACTTTGCTGTACAGGACAAATTACCACAACACTGTAAATCAACTAGACTTCAATAAAATAAATTTTTAAGAAAAGAAGTGGGGCCCTACCTATGATTAAAGACCACATTTGGAGCAAGTCAAGAGGGGCATTACAGTGAGTGCAACTGCCGTAAGCGAGTCAAGGAGAGAAGATGTCTCCAGAAAGAAAAAAATAAACAAAATCATTGTGAAGAAATCATTTCAGGTTGTATTTGGAAGCAGAACAGGGAGGTATAACTAAGCAAGACATTTCCATGTCCTCCCTGAGCAAGACAGCAGACAGGTTACAGTAAATGGAAGCCTAAGAAGTCTGAAGTGTGGGTCTTCCTATCAGATACATGGAATACAGAAAAAGAATGCAAATGGATATCGTAACTAAATTTGAACTAATGACATAAAAGGGGTAGCCCTTTGAACGTTAATTCGTTAATTTTAACAAATATTTATTGTCCTGAATAAATTCATTGGTCAATTATTTCCTATACAATTTTTCAATTGAAGTACAGTTGGTTTACAATATTGTGTTCGTTTCAGGTGTACAGCGAAGTGATTCAGTTGTGGGGTTTTTTTCAGATTATAATCCATTATAGATTATTAAAATACAAGACATTGACTGTAATTCCCTGTGCTACACAGCAAATCCTTGTTGCTTATCTATTTTACGTATAGCAGTTTGTATCTGTTAACCACATACGCCTAATTTATCCCTCCCCCGCCATCCACTTTGGCAACCTCAAGTTTGTTTTATAGTATTTGGCTTTCTCTGTCTGACTTATTTATTTCCTGTATTTAAGGAAGGAGATCCTCCAAATAATCCACGAAAATGCCTACCTCCTATCTCCTACCCCCTGCGCATCTGTACCAAGATCTCAGACTGAATCCTGAAGAGAAGCTAATTCATACATGGATGCCAAACTACCTGAGAACATTCTGACACACTTAGATGCAGAAGCACCTTATAGAGCGCTTCATCAAGCTGGGGTCTCGTTTTATTTAAGGGTCTGTGACAACAAGTCTTCGTGAACAGTAAATATGACTCCTCTGCCGCCGCCACAATGACACCATCTGCTCAAGCTTCTGCGCAGACCAGTTACCAGCTGCCTAAATGGACAACACAGAAAGACACAGAAGTGTCTTTCCAGAATCAGTTCCAAGAAAGTGTCTGCATGCCCGTTCACTCTACCTACAAGCAAATCCTCCCACCTTTCTCTCGGCTTTAAATGTAAATGTCACAGGACAAGTATGAATTCCTCGATGGTGGAGAACTTTAAAGATACTATGGAAAACAGCTTCCCCCAAGAAGCCAATCACTGGGCTGAAGGCTGATCCCAGCAGATGCAACGCCCCACCTCCACCCCACCCCGCAGTGACTTACCTTAGAATTCATCTCCATGTGGTATTTGGCACAAGCTCGAAGCTGAGTCACCCAGAACTGTTTCTCTTTTGCATCAGCAGCTAAAATAGAGAAAGAAAGGCTTGGAGCAATTGAGCCAAAACACATCCAACCCATTTCTACACGCACCTGAGGGGTTGGGGGCCTGGGAATGAAGAAGCAAAAGGCAAATGCAGATGGTACTCATGCCAAAAATCTGATGACACCAAATCTCAATCAAAAATCTTTTTTTTTTTAAGAAATCTAAAAAGTTTTGAGAAACTTAAAGGGATTTTCAGAATTCCATATTCCTGGATGGAATCACTTGAACACATACAGATCAATTTCTCCAAAAGTAATCAATACACTTATATTCTTTCTCTTTTTTTAAATTTCTAACAGATTTTTTAACAGCTTTGAGATAGAATTTATATACATAAAATTCACCTGTTTTTTAATATTAAGTGATTTCTAGTATATTTACAGAATAGTACAACCATGACCATAATCTTGGTTTAGAATATTTTCAGTATCCCCCAAAGAATCCTCCACCCATCAGCAGTCACTTCCCATTTCTCTCTCCCCACCCCCTTTCCCATCCCTAGGCAACCACTAATCTGCTTTCTGTCTCATAGATTTGCTTATTCTAGACATTCCATATGAATGCTCCCATGCAGTATGTGGCTGCCTTCTTTTTTTTTTTTTTTTTTTCTTTTTGCGGTATGCGGGCCTCTCACTGTTGTGGCCTCTCCCGTTGCGGAGCACAGGCTCCGGATGCGCAGGCCCAGCGGCCATGGCTCACGGGCCCAGCCGCTCCGCGGCATATGGGATCCTCCCAGATCGGGGCACGAACCCGTATCCCCTGCATCGGCAGGCGGACTCTCAACCACTGCGCCACCAGGGAGGCCCTGTGGCTGCCTTCTTTTACTTAATATTTTTCAGGTTCATCCACATTGTAGCATTTTTATTGCCCCTAACACATTTTTTTAAATCTCTCTTTTCAACTTATAAATACCAACTCAGAAACTTCAAACAGAACAAAACTGAATAAAGTAAGTTTCTTAGCATTAGAAGGGGTTTAGAGGTGGAATTTCCTTTTCAGTGGGGCATTATCTAAGTGGCTGAAAATATGCTTTGTTAAAACACTTTGCTTTACTGTGTAGTACACAGTGGGGGCACCTAATATAGTCCTATGACAGGTGCTTAATGAAGGTTTCCCTGAAGAAGTGACAAAAAAATTCCCTCTTAAACCACGTTAAAAACTTAACTTATTCTGAAATGTCTGTTATGAGAACAACTTGGCCAATTTTTTAAACTCTTCTGAAAAAGTCATTTCTACTTCTTTAAAAAGCAGCAGGGAAGACAAAACGTGATTATTTTTAATGCCTCTACCACATGTGGCTAAAAGGAGGATCAAAGTACAGTGTTAGAGGCCCCTTTGTTATCTATCGGAGTTGTAATGTGGAGTTATCAGCCTTTACAAAGGCATTCAGTTGAATTACCCTTTTTTTTTTTTTGCGGTACACGGGCCTCTCACTGTTGTGGCCTCTCCCGTTGCGGAGCGCAGGCTCCTGACACGCAGGCTCCAGACATGCAGGCTCAGCGGCCATGGCTCACAGGCCCAGCCACTCCGTGGCATATGGGATCTTCCCGGACCGGGGCACGAACCCATGTCCTCTGCATCAGCAGGCGGACTCTCAACCACTGCGCCACCAGGGAAGCCCTACCATTTTAATATGTGTTCTCAAGGGTTCTTATTATGACTGAACAGAATAAGGTACAAAATGTTGACTTATAGACCCTCAAATGTCCCTCAAAGAGACATTACAGTACCAGTCACTTGCATAGTCACAACCTTCCATCTACACCCCCATCTCTCAAATATATAAAATTATTTTCTTAAAAGATCATGGATACATAACAGGTTCTAATAAAATCCAAGTTAATTTAATTGCATAACTCACTGCATAAATATTTTAACAGAATATTTACTGCATAAATGTTGACTATACAGAAAACAAAATGATTCCCCTAGAAATTTGTATCATTTACAAAAATGAGCCTGTCATCTGTCAATAAAACCCAACTTCAGCTTGAACTTCTAGTGAAGAAATCTGGAAGTGCAGACCAGCGTAAGACTGGGTGAACCCTACTTCCAAAGAATAAAAGGATTCTGCAGAAACTAGAGCCATTTCCCTTAGGAACATGAAGAACTGCTGGTTTGCGGCAGTACCCAAAGGCTCTACACCAAAAACATTCCCAGAGCTGTTCAGCTATTAACATCAAGGTTCATCTCTACATGTAGCGAGATGTGAAATGAGAAAACCAATGCCCAGATTCTTGGATGGACCAAGGACCAGCCAGAAAGAGGCAGAAATGTGTCCTCCCTCTGCTGTAGTGGGTAAGTTTAAGCTAAATTTAGCCCTTGTGATTAGTTCATGCAGATAATAAAACTTTTATGTTTGCTATTAAAACAACCCTTAAAAAAAAACTTGGGGTTTAATAACCCAGAGAATAACAACTAAAAGGCAAAGTGAGATGGCTCAAATGGTTCACTGGTTGGGCTGTTCTTTTGTACGGGTTTGTGTCATTTTAGAAACCACAGGCGGGGTTATAGCAATACAAGAAACAAGAAAAATCTCAAATGAACAAACTAACCTTACACCTAAAGGAACTAGAGAAAGAAGAACAAACAAAACCCAAAGTTAGTAGAAGGAAAGAAACCATAAAGATCAGAGCAGAAATAAATGAAATAGAAACAATACAACAATAGCAAAGATCAATAAAACTAAAAGCTGGTTCTTTGAGAAGGTAAACAAAATTGATACACCATTAGCCAGACTCATCAAGAAAAAGAGGGAGAGGACTCAAATCAATAAAATTAGAAATGAAAAAGGAGAAGTTACAACAGACACCTCAGAAATACAAAGCATCCTAAGAGACTACTACAAGCAACTCTATGCTAATAAAATGGACAACCTGGAAGAAATGGACAAATTCTTAGAAAGGTATAACCTTCCAAGACTGAACCAGGAAGAAATAGAAAATATGAACAGACAAATCACAAGGAATGAAATTGAAAGTGATTAAAAATCTTCCAACAAACAAAAGTCCAGGACCAGATGGCTTCACAGGTGAATTCTATTAAACATTTAGAGAAGAGCTAACACCCATCCTTCTCAAACTCTTCCAAAAAACTGCAGAGGAAGGAACACTCCCAAACTCATTCTGTGAGGTCACCATCACCCTGATACCAAAACCAGACAAAGATACTACAAAAAAAGAAAATTACAGACCAATATCACTGATGAACATAGATGCAAAAATCCTCAACAAAATACTAGCAAACAGAATCAAACAACACATTAAAAGGATCATACACCATGATCAAGTGGGATTTATCCCAGGGATGCAAGGATTCTTCAATATACGCAAATCAATCAATGTGATACACCATATTAACAAACTGAAGAAGAAAACCCATATGATCATCTCAGTAGATGCAGAAAAAACTTTTGACAAAATTCAACACCAACTTATGATAAAAACTCTCCAGAAGTGGGCATAGAGGGAACCTACCTCAACATAATGAAGGCCATATACGACAAACCCACAGCAAACATCATTCTCAATGGTGAAAAACTGAAAGCATTTCCTCTAAGATCAGGAACAAGACAAGGATGTCCACACTCACCACTATTATTCAACATAGTTTGGAAGTCTTAGCCATGGCAACCAGAGAAGAAAAAGAAATAAAAGGAATACAAATTGGAAAAGAAGAAGAAAAAGTCAGTGTTTTCAGATGACATGATACTATACATAGAGAATCCTAAAGATGCCACCAGAAAACTACTAAAGCTAATCAATGAATTTGGTAAGGTTGCAGGATACAAAATTAAAGCGCAGAAATCTCTTGCTTATACTCTAACAACAAAAGATCAGAAAGAGAAATTAAGGAAACAATCCCATTCACCATTGCAACAAAAAGAATAAAATACCTAGGAATAAACCTACCTAAGGAGGTAAAAGACCTGTACTCAGAAAACTATAAAACACTAATGAAAGAAATTAAAGATGATACCAACAGATGGAGAGATATACCATGTTCTTGGATTGGAAGTATCAATATTGTGAAAATGACTATACTACCCAAAGCAATCAACAGATTCAATGCAATCCCTATCAAATTACCAATGGCGTTTTTTACAGAACTAGAACAAAAAAATCTTAAAATTTGTGTGGAGACACAAAAGACCCCAAACAGCCAAAGCAGTCTTGAGGGAAAGAAACGGAGCTGGAGGAATCAGACTCCCTGACTTCAGACTATACTACAAAGCTACAGTAATCAAGACAATATGGTACTGGCACAAAAACAGAAATATAGATCAATGGAACAGGATAGAAAGTCCAGAGATAAACCCATGCATCTATGGTCAACTAATCTATGACAAAGGAGGCAAGGATATACAATGGAGAAAAGAGAGTCTCTTCAGTAAGCGGTGCTGGGAAAACTGGACAGCTACACGTAAAAGAATGAAATTAGAACCCTCCCTAACACCATACACAAAAATAAACTCAAATTGGATTCCAGACCTAAATATAAGACTGGACACTATAAAACTCTTAGAGGAAAACATAGGAAGAACACTCTTTGATATAAATCACAGCAAGATCTTTTTGATTCACCTCCTAGAGTAATGGAAATAAAAACAAAAATAAACAAATGGGACCTAATGAAACTTAAAAGCTTTTGCACAGCAAAGCAAACTACAAAAAAGATGAAAAGACAACCCTCAGAATGGGAGAAAATATTTGCCAATGAATCAACGGACAACGGATTAATCTCCAAAATATATAAACAGCTCATGCAGCTCAATATTAAAAAAAACAAACAACTCAATCAAAAAATGGGCAGAAGACCTAAATAGACATTTCTCCAAAGAAGACATACAGATGGCCAAGAAGCACATGAAAACCTGCTCAACATCACTGATTATTAGAGAAATGCAAATCAAAACTACAATGAGGTATCACCTCACACCAGTTAGAATGGGCATCATCAGAAAATCTACAAACAACAGATGCTGGAGAGGGTGTGGAGAAAAGGGAACCCTCTTGCACTGTTGGTGGGAATGTAAATTGATACAGCCACTATGGAGCACAGTATGGAGGTTCCTTAAAAAACTAAAAATATATTTACCATATGACCCAGCAATCCCACTACTGGGCATACACCCAGAGAAAACCATAATTCAAAAAGACACATGCACCCCAATGTTCACTGCAGCACTATTTACAATATTCAGGTCATGGAAGCAACCTGAATGCCCATAGGCAGACAAATGGATAAAGGTGTGGTAGATATATACAATGGAATACTACTCAGCCACAAAGAGGAACGAAATTGGGTCATTTGTAGAGACTGTCATATAGAGTGAAGTAAGTAAGAAAGAGAAAAACAAATGTCGTATATTAACGCATATATGTGCAACCTAGAAAAATGGTACAGATGAACCGGTTTGCAGGGCAGGAAGAGAGACACAGATGTAGAGAACAAATGTATGGACACCAAGGGGGGAAAGCGAGGCAGGGTGGGGGGGGGTGTGATGAATTGGGAGATGGGGATTGACATGTATACACTAATACATATAAAATGGATAACTAATAAGAACCTGCTGTATAAAAAAATAAAATAAAATTCAAAAATTCAATAGGAAAGAAAACAAAAGCACAGGCGGCGGTGGGGCATTAAGTTTTTCACCTGCTATTGTTTCTGCTCTGACAATTTATTAAGCAATAAAGAGCAAAGAGAAACCAAGGACCATATAAATCTGGGACACATACTGTATGAATCTCCAAAGAGAACATGAATCTTCTCACAGTTCCCAAAAAACAAAAAACTTTCTTCAACTATAGACAATTTTATATCATAGGTTTGTGGATTGTTATAGATCCTGAGATATGACTTGTTATATTGATAATAAAAGAACCTCAGGAAATTCCCTGGTGGTCCAGTGGTTAGGACTCTGCACTTCCAAAGACAGAGGCCCAGGTTCAATCCCTGGTTGGGGAACTAAGATCCCACAAGCTGCACAGCGTGGCCAAAAAATAAAAATAAAGGAACCTCAGCTTAGCCTGCCTCTAGGTAGCAAAGCTTGGAGGAAGGTCAGTCAGCAAACTGACTCTGTGTGTGTTTGTACATGCACAAGCATGCAAACATATGCATTTGGGGTTTGGTTTTGTTATTTTGTTAGAAGAAGACTGACAATTTTTCCGGCAATGTGCCCATGACAGAATGCTGGAAGAATGATCTAGCAATCAAATCACACCGCTGCAGACAACTCTGGCCCATCAGAAAACCTGCGAGGTGGATATGCCTCGGGGGCGACAAGACCTACAGTTCCAGCCAAATGCTGGGCTCTCCCGAGACCTGAGGAGGATGCTTAGCAGACCTCAGCTTTCAAGAAGCAAAGAGAAGGGGAGAAAGTGGACAACAGGACATAACACCAGTTGGCTTTTCACCAGGCTCTAGGGCCACAATGGGTTAAATAAAGTACAAGTGAAGGGACCTTTACTAAGAGCTGGTTCTAGAGAAACTTTGAGCGGAGGACACCATGACCCTTAAAAGGCTTGACCTGTCCTCAGATCACAGCCCCACGGGCATTGGAGGAAAGATTCACAGTATATGGTCCAGGAAAATATATACTGAGCTAATATGAAAAATCTGCCCAAGTCCTAAGGCTCAGCCAGGTTTGAGATCACTCACCTTTTGTTTGTCCTTAATTGCTCAGTTAATTAGGACAAACACTTCCTAATGTCAGCTCCTCTCCCCACCCCAGGGGTAGGAGAAGCAGCATCTGTCACCAGAGTCCGCAAACCCGGCAAACTGTTAAAGGTGATTTTTTTAAAAAATCAAAAAAAAAGAGAGCCATCACCATTGTAACTGTGAACCCAGGAGGCCCATCTGAAAAGTTCCCGGGAGAAGAACATACCTCTCAGTTTGTACATCTCCCCATTGGCAGAGTACACGACCAGCATATGGGGTGCTTCATCACTCAGGGACACGATGGCGCCAGACAGAGACAGGGCCCCTCGAGGCTTCTGGTGTTTGCTTTGCTCATTCACAAAATACTGCAGGATACCAGCCTCAAAATCCAGCACAAAGTACCTGTGTTGAGAAACCACAGTGCATCAGTTTCCTCTCCAAGCAAAGAAGAAAAAGAACATAATCCTTAAATTGACATCAAGGCTCCCAATCCAGGATGCTGGAAGCTAAATGTCCCTGCCAGGCACCCACACAAGTCATCCCCATGTAGGGAGAGAGCACCCAATTCTTAAGTCAAAGCAGAACTTGTCATGGTCCCTGGGGCAAGGGCAAGGGCCAGGCCCATTCTGGATTCGGTGCAATGCCCATTCATACGTAAGCCTCAGAATGGTAAAGAAGAGGGAAGCATTGGGACATAGACTCTGGTAACAGTAAAGAAGAGGGAAGCATTGGGACATAGACTCTGGTAACAGGCTCCACGTGACTTCACAGGAACAGCTGAAATTCACACCCCAGAAGTATCAAGCTGGGCCAGACTCCAGCCAACAGCCTGGGCACTGTATGGGGCCTGAGCTCCAGAGCTGGTCAATCCAGCCAACTGGAGGTACTCACACAGCCCCCTGGGCACCCTCCAGCGGGCCCTTCCATGGATCACTTTTCACACAAAGGGACAAGAATTCCCTCTGCTCTGGGAGGCTATAATCCCACTGGAGTCTACATTCAGGGTGAAAACAGGGAAACTGCTAGTTGTCTAAATCACTCAAACAAATCTTGATAGCCGAGTACCTGGCCGTTTATAGTCACCATCTATCACCAGGAAGCAATCAAGACAACTTCCCCTTCTCCACCAGGACGAGTTGTCTTCATGTGAGATCCACATGCCCCCTGGGACCCAGAGGCTCACCACAGACCCTGCTGACTCTCCCAGCCTCTCACTTTCTGCTCCACCCATGCTGGCTCACCCAGCTGCCTTCCACCACTTTGCTCATGCTGTTTCCCCCACCTGGAGCAGTTACTCGAAGTGATACAGATTGTTACCAATCCATGACATCGAAACTCTTCCCACAATTGGGCTTCGCATCAGCATCCAACTGCACGGTCAGTAGGTTTGTCTCATTAAAGAAAGAGTCCAGGGCTTCCCTGGTGGCGCAGTGGTTGAGAGTCCGCCTGCCGATGCAGGGGACGCGGGTTCGTGCCCCGGTCCGGGAAGATCCCACATGCCGCGGAGCAGCTGGGCCTGTGAGCCATGGCCGCTGAGCCTGTGCGTCCGGAGCCTGCGCTCCACAGCGGGAGAGGCCACGACAGTGAGAGGCCCGCGTACCGCAAAAAAAAAAAAAAAGAAAGAGTCCAGACATTGTCTGACACACACGGCGCACACAAGCCACAATACCACTCTCAAATCAACCACGGCGCAATCGGGGGGTGGGAGGAAGCAAGCTGTTCATCAGCTTGAGATATACTTGCCACCCCTATGGCTAGAACATGGTTCCCTCCCCTATTTACTGCACGGCAACTTCAGGAAAACTCAGGTGCCACCAACTTGAAAAATCATCTCCTGACCAGGTCAAATCTTCCTCCCACAAGCTCTCACGTTGAACTCACCCCTCATGGCCCTGGCCTCATCAGGAGTCTACATTTGCAGGATTATCCGATTCAATGTCTGGTTCCCCCCAGACTCTATGCTGTTCGGAGGTGGACAGTGCCTGAGCCCTCGCTGATACTCAGTTAATATTTATTAATGAATGAATGAAAAGGAAAAAACTACCAAATTCCACCCTTTTCAATCTGTGCACCAAAGCAGCTGGGTCACCACTGTGAACTTGCAGAGGCACTGGAAAATATGTCACACTTTTGAGGGATATGGAGTGATGCTCATCAGTCATATATAAAGCATACGAACAACTCAGGCAGTTTTCACAGTTTCGATACTAGTTGCACTGCATTCCTTTCAAAGACATAGTATCTTTGCAAAGCTGGGTTTTCAGCAGTTGCTAGGTTAACAAGGAAACATCGACAGGGAATAGGAAGAGGGCAGTGAGGCCAACAAGATCCCAAGGTTTGAGAGAGAAGCTGTGCAGAATCTGCAGGCACACACAGTCCACCAACAAGTAATTGCAGTTATTTAATGGAGAAACATATTCATAACGTAGAAACATAAACATTTATGTTGATTATTTTTTTCAAACGGCCACTGAGTTGTTAGGACATCAATGTACATGAAGTTGTTTGGAGCTGACTGCTTTAATAATAATTTTTAAAAAGCTGACTGTCAAATAAGGAAATGTGATAGTAACTGTATCATCATCTTCAAGAGAGCTTTCCAAAGGTGATTGTTTCCCCCAATCTTGTCTCATTTTTGAAGGTTTTTCAAAGCAAGGGGAGCAGGGAAAGCACAGTAAAAGATAGATGGCTGTTCGTGTTGTAATTAGTGTGGCCTAATGGACCTGGCATTACATTTCAAGAAGGGTCTGGCATTTTCTCTTCTCCAGACCCTTCTTTTTAAAGGGTAAAATATTAATATTTAGAATGGCAAATAAGAATTATTGTCATAAATCTAATGTATGCAAGCTAAAACAAAGACAAAAAAAAACCCCAACCCTAATGAAAGCATTGGGGGGAAATGTATCTGATTTTGTTCACTTCATCCTGTCCGTGTTATGTTGATGGAGATGGGTGTCTCATTCTTTAATTACGGTTTTGTTTTATCCTTTGTATCTGAAATACCTTTAATTTATTTAATATCCATTGTTTAGAACTTTGCCATTTCCCAAGTACCTGTTAGTTATTAGTATTTATGTGTATTAGGAATGTTTAGTATATTTTATTTGCAGTAAACTGATCTCCAAAGATTTCCTTTTGAAAACTCTTTTCCCCCTCCTTAATTTTTACATTCCTTACTGTTTTACGAAATATTAAGTGTTCTTTGATAATCTTGGTGCTCACGTGTTTTGGGGACAAAAGTGAAATGAATCTGTCATTAAACCAGAAAGTTTGTTTTAAATTCATAGAACAAATGTGCCTTAAATTTTTTTTTCATTTAGATTTCAAACAGTAATAGATTTGCCATTTTAATATACATCATTGGAGATCTGCTTATTTGTAAATAGCCTATTGCTCATTTGGAAAAATAAACCAGTGGACAATAAAAAAAAAAAAAAAGCTGACTGCTTTCATAATAAATGAAACTGTAGGATTTTTTTTAACCTCTAAGCACCACGAACCAAGAAAGTTTACAAACTTCTGACCTAATGGATTCTCAGAGTAACCAACAGACAGCCATCATTATTCCCCATTTTACAGGCACTAAGACTCAAAGAAACTCAAAATCTAAGTCCCACTTGTCTGTGTCCAGATCCACACCTGGTTCAGTCCAGCACTCACAAACTCTCCTTCGAGTCTCACGCAAGTCCTCCCCCTTGTCGCTTGCTCCGTGTCACCTCTCCTGTATCCACTTAGGTACTTTATTCTCCAAAGCTTCCTGCTCCAACAGAGCTAGCCGGGCTGAAAGCACCTTTTGCCTGGCCACAGAGGTCCCACCTCATCCCCATCCCACAGAGCAGGCGCACCTGACGACCCAGGTCTCAACCCTCCAAAGCTCCGATTCCTCTAAGAAACATTAATTATTTGTAACATTCCAAATGTCCTGGCCAAGGTTATTTATCTTTTTTACCCCTCTCCTTCCCTATCTCTCGAGTCACAATAATAAGGATATACTTCTGGTATCCACGATTAGCGTGGATAAATCAAGACACAAAAATGTGCTCCTGGACCAGGACTATTCAAAGTGCGGTTCCTCGCCCAGCAGTATCAACATCACCTGGGAGCTTATTTGAAATGTAAATTCTTGGGCCCCACCCAAGACCTGCTGAATCAGAAACGGGTGGAGGTGTGGGACAGCCAGGAAGCTTCCAAGTGATTCTGATGCAGCTCAAATTTGAGAAGCACTGGCCTAAACTAATAGCTCATCACCAAATCCCTGCCCTCCATTTCCAGGAGACACAAGCAGAATACATTTCCCAGCTTTCCTCGTAAGGACGTGTGGCCATTTGACTGAGCTGTAGCCAACAGAATGTGAACAGAAGAAATGCAAGCCAGGCATGGAACATACAGACAGACAGACACACGTGCACGCACGTGTGCACGCATGCACGCACACACACACACACAGATTGGAATGGCGACACCCTGCAGGGCAACTCGGGATCCACAACGGGTGTGACAAAGGCACAAGAGGGAAGCACCCTGGATCCCCGAATGACCACCTGGAAGAGAGTCGCCTCATTTCTACATGGATGAGAAAGAAGCTTCTGCTTATTAGGCCACTAAGATCAGTTAAAGAAGCCAGCCTGACAAATTCACAAAAAAACTTTTTTAAATGTGTATTTTCACGTCCTTCTACTTGAAATGTGTTCCTCTCCTCCTTTCTGTGATGTGAAGACCAAATTCCGTCAACGAGAGAAGAGCTGGGGTGATTTCTGAGCCGCCAGTGGTCACATTATTCAAATGCTGACCCTGCGCTTCTCTTTAAGAGTAAATGTTCTCACGAAATTGAGTTACATGTAGTGAGGTGGATGGACCTAGAGTCTGTCATACAGAGTGAAGTAAGTCAGAAAGAGAAAAACAAATACCGTATGCTAACACATATATATGGAATCTAAAGAAAAAAAAGTGGTACTGATGAACCTAGTTGCAGGGCAGAAATAAAGAGGTAGACATAGAAAACGGACTTGAGGACATGGGGTGGGAGGGCAAAGCTGGGGTGAAGTGGGAGTAGCAACGACATATACACACTACCGAATGTAAAATAGTTGTCTGGTGGGAAGCAGCAGCATAGCACAGGGAGATCAGCTCGGTGCTTTGCGATGACCTAGAGGGGTGGGATAGGGAGGGTGGGAGGGAGATTCAAGAGGGAGGGGATATGGGGACATGTCTATGCATATGGCTGACACACTTTGTTGTGCAACAGAAACTAACACAGTATTGTGAAGCAATTATACTCCAATAAAGATCTATTAAAAAAAGAGCAAATGTTTTCCACGTGACCTATATTTAATGTCATGGTGACTGCAGCTGTGCAGACACGGCTCCTGGCAAATCACAGCATGAAGAGCAAGAATCCGTACAAGCGTAGGGAAGGAACCTTGGCTCTGACTATAGCATTCTGTGTCTCCAGCCTCCCCTGCACCCCCAAACCGCTCTGGCAGAGCAGCGGTGTCCCCCATCCATCAACATGCCTCCTTTACACAGCAGGAAGCAGGAAAGGTAGCGCATAACCTGAACAGGCTTCAAGGAAAAGACAAGAGCCAAGTTGCCCTCAACTCCCCTGCCCACCCCCCATCCACCCCGTGCCGCTGGCTGGAATGGAGAAAGGGCTGAACACCTCTCTCCCCTTTCTGCTCTGCGCACTCATCAACCAGGCCCCCATCAGCCTTCCCCGCTCCCAGAAGCAGCTTCACAAACGCATCCTGCTCAGACCAACCATATATTTGCAAAGGACATTGTTAAGAAGCTGGTACCAAGAAATGAATTGAACACTGGGGGATTTTTTCGATAAAGATGACGGCATAACCAGTTGAGGTCACATTATGCAGAATACGGGAGCACATTAATGATTTTTCACATTACCTATTTCAAAATGACATCTTAATTCTAACCCCCTGCCGCAGGCAGGAAAAAAAACATATTTCCACTGCTTCCTAAAATAGTTTTAATGCAAATGCACAGGTCTGAATCATGTGCACTAAGCAAGGTCATCAATCATTTCCTCCTTTTCTAAAGACAGTTAAAAATTCGATCGTATTTGGAAGGGAGTGAAAGGAGAATATCTGATTAAAAATTACAACAGACTAAACATAAAGCATTCTTTCAGGATGGTCTTTGCAAGTTGATTCAGATTCTGTCACAGGCAGGTAGGAGCTGTCCACGCGGCACTAAGAAGGGCATTGCCTGTGGGTCACATCCCCTGGGAGGAAAGAAATTACATTTGGTTTCCCGCAGGGTCAGGGCTCTGTCAGGCACTGGTGTTTGAAGCTTGCTGCTGTATCTGAAACTCATAGCTTTCATTCTAGATGGAAAAGTTAACTGTATTTCTGGATGAGGCTTCATTAAATGAGGTGCAAACGCCAGATAAAATCCTGAAACATTCTTTAAGGTTTTTCCCTCTGGAGAAATGAATAAGACGAACCTGATTCCTAGTGGGTTCTTTTCCAATTAGCATCTCGAGCTTTTGTTTGCAACTTAACCAATGTGCAGGTGAACTTAACTGTATACGGAGGCAATGTATTTTATGGACTATGTTGACAGACCAAAGAGGGTGCTGAGAGAGAAAAGAGAGAAAGAGGGGAGACATCAAACCAACCCATGAAAAGAGCCATCAGTGCCGATCAGGCCAGTTTCCAGGTGGCAGCCTCACCCCGTCCCAAAGCTGGGACCCGCGGCGAGCGGCAGGCCTGCCTCAAAAGGGCTGAGGACAGGCCACTGCTTCGAAAACCACACGTGAGCACGTGCACAGACGTAGACACACCTGCATGCACACGCACTCACACGCGCATACGCATTCACGCTCACTTGAGCAGACCTACACACAAAGTAGCTGCCCTTCCCCATCACTGCTCTCCAAGCCTTGCCTCGCTGAGGGTCATTTGTCAACACCTGTAGCCTTTTTATTCCCACCCCCACCTGCCTGACATAGTTTCATGAAGGTTCAACTTCAGGATCTAGAAGTTGAAAACCAGACATATTTACTTTGAGAAGGTGGAGGCACACCAGTGGCCGTTAGCATCCAGTCAGGAGCAGAAAAATAAAGGGAAAGGATTGGGGGGATGGGGGGGAGGAACATGGGGAAACCAGTTCATTAATGCCAAGAAGCAGAAGGTACAAGCAAACTACAAGAGGGTTACAAAGAGGGAAAAAAATGCAGTGAAAAAAAAAAATCTTTCGAACAGGAACTTTGCCAGACAGGCTGCTGCTGACAAAAAGCTAAATCATTTCATCTAAACTTAAAAGTGAAAATTAAAGCAAGAGGAGAGGGCTTGAGAAGGGAGGTGATGGCCAGCCCCGTGATGCCTGAGCAGACACCTTTTATACCCACGGTACTACTTCCAGGAGGGAGTCAGGGCCCCTCCCATTCTCCGTGGGGCTCCACCGCTCGCTGCACGCCAGGCACGAGGCCCCGTCCACCACCCTCCACGCACGAAAGCGGACCAAGCCCCCAATTCACGCAGGCATTTTTCCCGTTGGGATCTGCCTCACCTTCCCAGGCCCTCTATTTTCTTTCTTCTTTCCGCACCCCCCCCCCGCCCCCACAGTATTTATTAACTATTTATCAAGAGAAGTTATTCTTGCTGGGAATGTAAATTGATGCAGCCACTATGGAGAACAGTATGGAGGTTCCTTAAAAAACTAAAAATAGAACTACCATACGACCCAGCAATCCCACTACTGGGCATACACCCTGAGAAAACCATAATTCAAAAAGAGTCATGTACCACAATGTTCACTGCAGCACTATTTACAATAGCCAGGACATGGAAGCAACCTAAGTGTCCATTGATGGGTGAATGAAGAAGACGTGGCACATATATACAATGGAATATTAGCCATAAAAAGAAATGAAATTGAGTTATTTGTAGTGAGGTGGATGGACCTAGAGACTGTCATACAGAGTGAAGTAAGCCAGAAAGAGAAAAACAAATACCGTATGCTAACACATATATATGGAATCTAAAAAAAAAAAAAAAAAAAAATGGTTCTGAAGAATGTAGGGGCAGGACAGGAATAAAGACGCCGACCTACTAGAGAATGGACTTGAGGACACAGGGAGGGGGAAGGGTAAGCTGGGACGAAGTCAGAGAGTGGCATGGACATATATACACTACCAAATGTAAAACAGATTTCTAGTGGGAAGCAGCTGCATAGCACAGGGAGATCAGCTTGGTGCTTTGTGCCCGCCTAGACGGGTGGGATAGGGAGGGTGGAATGAGACGCAAGAGGGAGGAATATGGGGATATATGTATATGTATAGCTGATTCACTTTGTTATAAAGCAGAAACTAACACACCACTGTAAAGCAATTATACTCCAATAAAAATGTTAAAAAAAAAAAAGAGAGAGAAGTTATTCTTTAGCCCAAATATTCACACTTCATAGTTCAGGAACACAGCTCAGTGACAAACTTCCATGGAACTCAACCCAAAGAAATTCTTTACATTCCAAAATCACTTTGCACTCTGAAAGATGCCAGCCTTCTTCACCGCCTCAAACTCTTTCACAGATTCATAATTTCTGAAGAAATCTGCATATGCCAGGCCCTCTGTCTTCTGAGAAGGTCCTGCTGGAGGCCACCTGTGCCTTGTCCTGACCATGACTACAGTGACCTTTGATCTTCAGCTAAAGACCCTTCTCTGGGTTGGGTGACTGACTGCCTAACTGTTCCAGAATCCCAGTCCACACGCCAGCAACACACCAAAATGGCAGCGGCTTGGTCCTGCCAGCCTGGGGCGTCCTGCTCTCCCCACAGTCCCAGGGAGGCCTTGCCCGGTGCAGGCACTACACACCCGTATTCCAGGTTTCACCTGCCTTCCAATTCCCGCTTGCCCACAACCACCCGAAATAGCACCATTTCTGAGATCTAGTATCATCCCGTTTCTAAAACTTCCAACCTATTGCTTATAGAAAATAAAAACTCAAGGAAAATCAGCAAAGCAAAGCATACTCACTTGTGAAGGGAAGAAGGATTTCAAATTGTGGGTGTATTTACCTAAGTTTACCTTGTCTTCAAAAGGACTATCAGCTGCTGATCATTCATTGAACACCTCTCATCTTCAGAGATGAATGTATCAAAGTTTTCCCCAGAGTTACTTCCGTGGAGCTGCCTGTCTCACACATAAGAGAGGGTGTCTCTGCCTCTCCAGGTGGGCCTATGACACGTTGGTCACTGTGGTCTCCTTACCTCAGAAGGGTTCACCCTCAAAACCCTTAGAGTTTCTGGCTTGAGAAAGAAGGATAAATCTTCCAGAATTTCTCTCATGAAAACCAAACTTCCTGGAGAGGATAGACAATGGATCCAGGCATCAAAACCTGACAACAGGGTCTTCCCTGGTGTCGCAGTGGTTGAGAGTCCACCTGCTGATGCAGGGGACACAGGTTCGTGCCCAGGTCCGGGAAGATCCCACATGCCGCTGACTGGCTGGGCCCGTGAGCCATGGCCACTGAGCCTGCGTGTCCGGAGCCTGTGCTCCGTAACGGGAGAGGCCACAACAGTGAGAGGCCCGCGTACCGCAAAAAAAAAACAAAAAACAAAACAAAACCATCACAACAAGGTTCCAAGGCACAGCACCTGCAGGCAACTTCGATCCCAGCCAAGTGTTAAAGTCTGGAATTCTCTCAACATATGAAATTGGGGCGATGGCGAGAGAAATGCAGAGAGGCCTTCTTACATCTCTCAGATCCCTACTATTCAACCAGTCATCAGAGACTTCCACAACTGCCCCCACCCACCACCAAACGCACTAAGTGAGAGACTCCAACACACTCCAGAAGCTACTAAACTGTCAGAGGGCCCTAAGGCACATCACCAACTCAGGGATAAATATACTCTGTCACATAACTCAGCCATTATTAAAAATATCCAGGCATGCAATACAAGTTCAACCTCAAATATATCAGGAAAAATGTCATGTACTATGGCCTGTCTATAGCAGAACCATTATGCTGGTCTTCAGATGTCTTAAAAATATATAAACTGAACCACTGACAAAACTGTTTGCTAATGTTTACAGAGCACTTTCTATGTGTCACGCATTCGTGCTGCCATAGTATCTCATTTACACCTCCCAGCAGTCCTAGGAAGTAGATGTGACCATAGCCTCTTTCTACAGATGAAAACTTCAAGCGCAGAAAGGTAAAAAAACACGCTCAAGGGCTTCCCTGGTGGCGCAGTGGTTGAGAGTCCGCCTGCCGATGCAGGGGACACGGGTTCGTGCCCCGGTCCGGGAAGATCCCACATGCCGCGGAGCGGCTGGGCCCGTGAGCCATGGCCGCTGAGCCTGCGCGTCCGGAGCCTGTGCTCCGCAACGGGAGAGGCCACAGCAGTGAGAGGCCCGCGTACAGCAAAAAAAAAAACACGCTCAAGATCTACAGAGAGGAAGTTATGGGGTAGACTTTAACCAGGGAATCTAGCCTTACAGGCCACGGCTCAAAACTAAGATACCCTGTGTTTATTAAAATAACGTTTTCACTACAAAGACGCAAAAACATAGGATCAAAACAGACAGACGGATAAGAAAAAAAAAATTAAACACAATCAGATTGGGAGATTTTTAGAATTCTCCTTTCACCCAGAGTTGGACAGATATGCAGAAAACAAACGGGGATATACAGATTCAAAACAATATATTCCCAAGTTTTATTTCAAATGTTACAAATAATTACATACACCAGTGAAAAATATAACTTCTTTTTAGATGTGCATGGAACATTTTCCAAAATGTTGTCTAAAAAAACATCAAACATCTAAAAGTAGAAATTTTATAGGGCACAATGTTTGCACCTCATAGCAAAATAACATCTGACATGTTAAAGACTTAAAAAAAATAAACTAATAGTATTAGTTTTAATAATATATTCACCTATAATTATACCATATATTAGCATTAGGAGAAAATATGGGTGGATTTTTTAAACAGTTAGGGTGGGGAGGGCACCATAACAAGAGATTGCAAAACCATAATGAAAAATATTGACACGTTTCTAAATTTTAAAAAATCTCCAGCTAAAAATAATCCATAAATAAAATTAAAAGACAACCAATAAAGCAGAGTTTTAAAAAAGAATACTGAAGTGTCTTGCCTTCTAAAAAGAATGTTCTTTTTTTACAGTTTGAGTTACTTCCTCCTGCTTCTGAGTCAGCCTGGAAGCTTGTTTAAAATGTGGATTCCTGACTCCCAGCCCATACTTAAAGAATCAGAATCTTTGTGGCTGAGATCAGGAAATCAGGAAAATGAATTTCAAAGTTTGCCTAGATCATCCAAGTAGAAAAACCAGTACAAAATCGAGTCAGGATAAAACCTTAGAGTGTTACTCACACCCTGTTTTTTTCCTGGTCATTCAAGCTTTTACCCCTAGGCATTCATTCAACAAACATCTCAGCACTATGGGCCCATGAAACCAAGAGGAATATATTATTTAAGTGTGAGCTGACCTCATTTTGTCTTGGTCTGAAAGAGCCAAAGCCCTGCTCCTAAATCACCACAGCTCAGGCAGTAGGTATCTTGGCTCTGTTACACTGGAAGCATTTTTGAGAAAGATTTAAAGAAAAGTTACGAAGTCACCAGGCCTGGAGTTCCTGTATAATCGGATCATCAACTAGCATCACGTAGGCGCCCACCTGCGCAGAGCAGCCCCAGGACCAGCCCAAGTGAAGCACCTGAAGATTAAGGGCCACCAGCCCGAGTGGCTGCTGCCTTGGGAACCGCCTCACCTGACAAAGGACCAGCATAAGTCACAGTGAACTCTTAACACAAGATTTGATGTACCGCGCTTGGATTTGATCTATCATGAGACTCCATCTGCTTTTAAAGACCAGGTGATTTAATACCAGGAGCAAGAACTGAGAGCTTTCTAACACAAGTTAGTACAGGCTCTCAGAATATTGCCCCGTCACCTTCTGAACTCCTATGAACTCTTAGGTTTCCAAGGACATTAGGTAAGAACTTCAACTACTACTTTAACTAAACCGTAAAATATCAAGACCCATCTTAACGCTCACAATTCATTTTCATTCTTGCCATCAACAACACATGGAACTTACCTGGGAATCCTTGAGATGGACCGAGTCTTGAATCAAGTCTCTGCCTATCACTAAAAGCTTCAACATATACATCAAGTCACAGTGAAAAGGATTCTGATACTGGCCAAAGCCCCGGGACAAAGACGAGTGGGCAGTCCAGGCCTGGTACCCACCAAAATGAAGAGAGATGGGAAGCTGGCCTGTGGAGACCAGGGAAGCAGTTAGGATCAGAAGCAGGCCCGTAGGCTCAGCTGTTCTGCCCCAAATATCCAACTGAGTCAGGCCCTAAGCCCCACTGTCCCTGGATCAGAGCATCCTTTATTTTTCCCTATGGGTTACACAGCATATAGGAAAGAGGTGTGATCTGGCAGCAAGAGGCCTGACTAGACCTGTGGTTTTCAAACATTTGTTGCATCAGAATCACCTGGAACCTTGTTAAGACACAAGTTCCTGTGCCCTTCCCCCAGATTCAGGAGATCTGGGTGGAGCCACAGAACTCTAGCAAGTTCCCATTTGATACTGATGCTGCAGGTAGGACCGCGCTTTGAGAGCCACTGAATTCTCACTTTTGTGACCTTGGCCACGGTACTTATCCACTCTGAGCCTTGACGCCCACACCTGCAAAAGCACAAAGCTGGCTTATTCTCTTTGGAACCATTCCACCATCGCTGTGCCTCAAGGTCTGTCTGGTTATAAAGCCAGAACTTCCAAAAGTCCACATCACATTTCTGAATGCAGACAGTGACTCGGATCCAATGCTCATATTGCATTGTATCAGCAACAGCAGTTTAGTTAATTGACTAGAAAGCCAACAAGACAGAACTTAAAACACAAGCCAGTGTTTGCTCTTTTTTGGAGGTGCCATGGCAATATTATTTGGCAAGGTTCTCAGTGTGGTCAGCTGTACCATGTTCTGTGATATGGATAAAGCATTGTGGATACATTTACTCATTCTATGGTTAAACAAAAGAGAATCTACATAAGCCCAGCTATTTTTAAAGAATTTAGCTTTGGTTCCAAAACTAAGTTTTATTTCCAAGCCATATGGATGGGTAGCTATGCTCTTACACAAGATTTCAGATGTCAGTGTCCACAGGGGCTGGATGAACTGCTGCTGGGTGCCCAGTTGACCAGGCTGAGCGATAGGAAATGGCTTTCCTCGGGAGTCAGCCGTAGTCCTGACCCCACCATGTCTCTGGCAACCCGAGGTGTCTGGGAGGCCGGCTCATAGGCACTAGGTCCAGTCCCGCTGTGTCCGAATAAGTGGCTCCACGAGGTTGTCAGCTCTCATTGCTGTGAAGACAAACCCCACACACTCAAGGTGATGGAAACACCCCCTGCTCCCGAGGGCTCTGTCCTCTCCTTCTGGTTAGTATTTATTTTCAGCACCTGTTTAATGCGGTTTTTCATTCTCTACCTATTGCACTGTTGTGACTTGTTGGCCATTATTTGATTTTTGTATGAAAAAAGCTTTGTTATAGAAATCAGCATACTATTTTTTTAAATCTGGAGAGAAGATATTATGGTGACTGAAAATATGGTCAGGTGTCAACTACAGTGTATAAAAACCTTCTTGCCGGGCTTCCCTGGTGGCGCAGTGGTTGAGAGTCCGCCTGCCGATGCAGGGGACACGGGTTCGTGCCCCGGTCCGGGAGGATCCCACATGCTGCGGAGCGGCTAGGCCCGTGAGCCATGGCGGCTGAGCCTGCGCGTCCGGAGCCTGTGCTCCGCAAGGGGAGAGACCACAACAGTGAGAGGCCCGCGTACCACAAAAAAAAAAAAAAAAAAGCCTTCTTGCCGTCCTGTCGGTCATGTTACATTCATTTTACATTTGCTGGCAATATTGAAGGGATTCTTTTGTGTTTAAACTCTAATTTCTATCACAGTGTCATGAATTTTTAAAATTAGTATTTCATCACAGTTGTCTCAGTGTTGGTTAACTAATTTTTGCCAGGACCATTATTGATCAAGCAAATAAATTCAACAGCCATTTGAGAAAAAAAAAAAAAAAGAAAGAATCCCCTCGTTTCTTTAAAAAAAATTTTTTTGAACTGAGTACCGACCTTGCTAGGCACTATATGCTAAATGCTAAAAATATATTGGGGGGGCAACAAGGTCCCTGATCTGATGAGGGCTTGGAAAATGGTGCCAACAGACAATAAAATATTTACAAAAATAAACGTATGACTATAGCCATGCTGAGTCTCATTTCTCAAGACAAAATGTCCATAAACTGGTGAATGGATAAACAAACTGTGTTACATCCATACAATGGAATACTATTTAGCAATAAAAAGAACACAGTACTGATACATGCTACATGGGTGAACCTCAGAAATATGATGCTACATGAAAGAAACCAGATGCAAAAGGATTATATATTATATGATTTCATTTATATGAAGCATCCAGAAAAGGGAAATTTATAGAGACAAAATGCAGATGAGTGGCTGTCTGGGGCTGAGGATGGGAACAGTATTAACTACACACTGGCTAGAGGAAATTATTTTTGCTGATAGGAATGTTCTCAAACTGGATTGTGGTGATAGTTGCACAACTATATAAATTAACTAAAAATCACTGAACTGTACACTTACAATGGGTCTATTTTATGGTGTGTAAATTATACCTTAATAAAGGTGTTTTTAAAAAACCTCAGCAATCCTGGCAATAGCCTAGACCAGGGTGGAGGTGACAGAATCACTGCAGGGGTACAACTGACAAGAGCTGATAATGAACTGGGAATTCCATTTGGGGACTGTTGCACTTCACACGCCTTTAAAACTTCCAGAAGGTGTTGACTAGCAATTGGATGAATGGATTTGGAACCCAGAGAAGGTCTGAGCTGGAGATATAAAGATGAAATCATCTAAAAATAAGTAGCCATGGAAGCCAAAGCCATGAGTGAGATTGCACAGAAAGATAGTACAGGGAGGAGAAGGGGGGCAGGGATGAGGGGGCCCAGGATCAAGACGTGAGGAACTACAACATGAAACAGGAAAAGAGGCGGACAGAACAAGACAGAGAGGCAGGAGGAAAACCAGAACCCCAGAAAGAGAACGTTCACGGAGGCAGGAGTAATCATGTGTGTCAAATGCTAACGAAATGTCAGTAAGATAGGAACTGAAACATGTCTTCTTTGTGACCGTACATCATCTATTTGTATATTTAAAGATTCATGGATTTCCATGACCCTAAGTTTATTCTGAAGCAAATCAGTTCCTGTTGGTAGGCAAGCCCAAGAGAAAAGAACTTCTCTTTTCTTCCAAACATGTACTGAGTCCACCAGCTGTTTCCCAATACTCATGTTCCATTTTTACTGGAAACAGTGGAAAGATGGACCTCTGGGTTGAAACCAGGGGCTGCAACCTCAGCTCTAGCTAGGATTAACTTGTGGTCGGAAACCAAGTATAGTGGGGACAGCGGACTACCTACCCCACCTTCCAAATATCCATTGTCTCTCGCAAATCAAGAGAACTCCAGTTTTTATCTGGGCCAATACATGATGCCAGAATACATTTCCCTGCCTTCCTTTCAGCTAGATGTGGTCATCTGACTAAGTTCTAGCTCATGAAGAACAGTGATTAATTAGATCCCTTCCCCTCCTCTACCTGCTTTTTTGGAAGGTAGATGTGATGGTTGGAATTCCAACACTCCTTTTGGACTTTGAGGACATGGCCACACCCTAGGGATGATGAAGCAGAAAGTAAGAAGGAGCATGGGTCTCTGAAATCTGTGGTACCCCCAAACCAACCCTGCAAAGCTTATGCAAAAAAGCATGCATGTACAATGGGATATTACTCAGCCATAAGAAAAGAATGAAATAATGCCATTTGCAGCAACATGGATGGACCTAGAGATGATCATACTAAGTGAAGTAAGTCAGACAGACAAAGACAAATATCATATTGCTTATAGGTGGAATCTAAAAATAAAAGATGCAAATGAATCTATTTACAAAACAGAAATAGACCCACAGACATAGAAAACAAACTTATGGTTACCAAAGGGGAAAGGGGGGAGAGATAAATTAGGAGTTTGGGATTAACACACACACACTACTAGATATAAAATAGATAAACAACAAGGACCTAGACTATAGAGCACAGGGAACTAGACTCAATATTTTATAACAGCCTATAAGGGAAAAGAATATGAAAAAGAATATATATATATGTATATATATATTTATGTATGTATAACTGAATCACTGTGCTGTACACCTGCAACTAACACAATATTGTAAATCAACTCTACTTCAATTAAAAAATAAGTAAATAAAAAATAAACAAGAAGAATCTAAAGGTTAGCAACAACAAAAAAATCTCTGCCTTTATCTCATGGTCCTTCTATGGAGGAGAGGAGGGAAGGTGAAAAAGACAATACTTGCTCAGATTGGCCTAACCCTCTGAGGTAGGTATCATTACTACCCCTTTCTAACCATGAAGAAACAGAGAGGGGCTCTCTTTTACCAGAGTCACACAGCCCATAGGCAGTAGAGACAACGTGAGCCCAGGCAATCTGCCCCTAACCCCTGCATCATCCTGCCTGTCTCAGAAAGCTGTGAGCACACTAAATCTACCCCCTCAGGACAAGGCACCTCAGCCTTCAAGCATCTTCTAAGCAGAGGTGTGGGGTGGGAGAACGCACTGGTCAGGAAATGTCAACTATTCAGACTGCAAGTCAGAGGTGGGATGTCTGCTCAAACCAGTGAGCTCGGCTGCCCAGTGGCAATTTCTCCTCTATGGATTCTGCAGGCAGCTAACACCGAGGAGACGAGGAGGAGAGGAGATGAAAGGGGAAAATCCAAACAGGACCGTCCAAAGAATTCTCACCAGGGCTGATGGGCTTCACCCCAGAGAGATCAGCATCTTGCCTCTTGCGGCCGCCGTGGGCAGCTGGCTCGCTCACTCTCTCCCTGGTCCTCCAGGAAACCGAACACTCCGCAGGAGCATCGTAGCTCCCCCGCCTATGGATCTCAGGGCTGGGGAGGAAGGACAGGGGAGGCCTGGCAACTAGTCCCAGGCGCTAATGCAAGAATAAGCCGAGATGACAGATGGGCAGATCAGATCAGATCAGCTCAGGTTGCCACCAAGGGCCCTGGAAAAATACACACATTCCCAAAGGGAAATCCGCATGCTGGCTAGTTCTACATGGCACGTCATTAAACTAACCTGAAAGGGTCCAACGTACCAAAAATGCTGCCGAAAACAAGATTAAAGTCTCAACTGTTCCTCCAACACATGCTCTGAGGTCTCCATGCAACACGATCCACTGCAACCACAACACCAGGGCCAAAACAAAGCCACCCTGAGGTCGCCGGGTCCTCCTGGGAGTTGTGGACACAGAACGCTCTCTGCAGACACAGAATCCTGAGCGGGGACACAGAGGCCCAAGTGTCCACACATGCCCACTCGCCACAGACTCTCTCAGGGAGCCTGAGTCAAAATCATTTCCAACCTGGTCTGACCTTGTCAAGATCTGAGCCTGGGGAAGCCGCTGGTGTTTTGCCACTAAGCTCAAGGAAACATGGAACCTCCCCAATTTTCTGGGGAAGAGGAGGTGTCAGCGAGTGGATAGAATTCCCAGTTTTGAGGTTTTTCTCGAAAGAATTTTTCTAGACGCAACTACCAACATGTCTCTAGTGGCCACGAAACAAACGAACACACAACAAAGAAATCAGGTAAGAAAAGTATCTACCTCAAAGGACTTTTTTGAGAATTAAATAAGTTATTATTTGTAAAATGCTTAGAACAGTGTCTGGCACACTGCTAGCAATATATATATTCCACATATATAAACAATATATATACACAAATATTTCTCAAATAACATATTGAGGAGATACTTAGCAATTACCCTTAAAAAATCCTGGTCCTTTTTTTTTTCCATTTTACAATTAAGGAAAGAGCTTTTATTTTATTATTTTTGTTGTTAGGAACAGCAGGTTATGGAATTTACTTTACTATATTCTAGTTGCTGAGCTAACAGCTCTGTGACATAGACATTATTTCTATTCTACCAATAAAGAAACAATATGCAGAAAGGAATCCTGGTCTTATTTTTTCAGGGGCATGTGTCTGTGATCTTGTACTGGATACACACCAGTTGTGACTCCCTATTCCCCAAGTCACATGACAACAGCAAACCTGTCCACATGTCAGAGCGAGTGGCATTCCACAAAGCGCACCACGTCCAAGAGCCTAATGGTTACTCATCTCAATAATGAGATTTAGGAGGATGAAGAAGATTAGTAAATATCAACTGAATCCCAAACATCAACTGTATTTTCCAAATCTGATTTGAAATGTCCACTACACCATCTCCAGAACAAACATCCACCCCTTCTTAGAAAGACAGTTCAGCATTTCTTGCCAAGAAACTGTCACTTGATTTGCCGTTCTGACTCTTCCCATCCCTCAAAGAGGGGGAAACAGGAGAAAGAGAGGAATGAAGAGATGTGTGTTCTCCACAGACAGGGACGGTCCAGCCTGAATTTTGAGCACCGGTGGCCACTGTTGGACCTTATTAATCTCCTCTCCTGTGGAGGCAACATGAGTTTGGGGGCTCCCCACTAAGCTGTGTGGCATTTCAAGAAAGCACTGCAGACAGTGCACTCAAAGACGTAAATAACAAGGACGGGCAGCATGACAACTATTTCGTTTGCCTGGTCAGTTACTTGCCACTTCAGTTTGCAGAGCAAGAGCAAACAAAACAGTCCACTTCACAAAAAGCTAATCTCCTTTCAGTTGATTCTTCAAGTTTCTCATACCCTCCCCCAACCATCTCTTAAATTGTTTTTCATAAAATATATATGACCTGCCTGCTCCTACCACTCCCAGCCAGAATTCATCTCTCTTTCATCAACCCTCCCGCAGCCGACTGTTGGAGCTGAAAAAGTGGGAAATCGCTTGGCTTCCTATTATTATTACTGTTATTATTATCATCATCACCATCATCAGTTACACGACTATCTCTGCCACCTAAGCTGGAAACTCCTTTGGGGCCATATCACTTGATTAAGAATCCCTCTGGGCTGGGCACAGTACCTCGCATATGAAGAAGGCAAATACAAGTTCCCTGATGGACCAAGGTGAAGGTCAGTAAACAAAAACGTGTCCCTTCATTATCATTTATTGTCCTCATTTACCTATTATCACCACTATCACAATCAGAATAGAAAGCTCTCTAAAGCCAAAACTATTCTCCATCACCAAGAACATTTTTAGTACTCTATGAATATGCCTGAGATTCCACACCAGGATGGGAAACTTTGCTTTTGTGAAATCTCAAGTCATTGACTCTGCATCTTACCCAGTGTACTTATCCCTGATTAAAGACCAGCCAGTCAGCAGAATAATCAATCCCCAACCATTCAGGACCTAGTTCATCCATCTGGGGACCACCCTGAGTCCCCAGTCCCCTCCCCCACTGGCCACTCCTCTCTGAACGGGAAGCAAAGAGAACCAGGTTGGCTCCATGCAGCTGACCACGAGCAGATTGGATTCGACTTTCAGGGATAAGAGACGCTGCACCTGATGGTGACAATGATGGTGTTAGGTCATCCATGGCTAACAGAGAACTCCCTGAAGTTAAACTTGATTTTGAAGAATCGTCACTCAGGTCATTGAAGACAGCGTACCTGCCAAACCCACTTCTGTAGAAGATTTTACGTCGAGAGAACTTTGATGGCTCTGGGAAGCTGAATATTTCCCCAGCCCTCTGGAGAAGCAGGGAAACTACACAGCCTGCTTCTGAATTACTGATGTCATAATTTATTGAAAGGTCTCCATTAGGTCATAGGTCACACCCCAGATGCAATGCCAGGCTCCCACTCAAGGGTCTGTGACTAGGAGTCAAAACAACATGGAGCCAATGGTTCCCCAGCATCTGCGGTGCAAGGGTCCTGTGGCCCCGAACCCAACCAGCACCCAGCGCACCCAACACTCATCTGAGTCCTTATTTCATCATCTTATAAAATGCAGAGATATTCTTCACTCCATTTTATGCAAATGAAACCTAAGGCTGGTAAATTTAAGTGACTTTCCTGTTATCTCTCAGCTACTTTGTAAAAGGACCGGCTATTTGAACTTCTGGTCTATGGTTTATGTCATTAAGTGATAAGGTTTCCTAAACTTAGGTTTACATTCACTACCAGGCATTCCTCTAGATGCTGGGGAAAGAGCAGTAAACAAAACAGATAATTCCTGCCTCATGGACCTCTAGTGGGAGGACACAAATTACAGACATTTAAGCAATTATGTTAAGTGTCCACGAGCGCTTTAGAAAAAAATAAAACAATACAGTGTCAGAAAGTGAAAAAAAGGCTGCCATCTGGAGCATTCTAACGTCACCAGGTCAGGGAAGGCCTGTCTATACGCGGAGGATTTGAGTCGAGACCAGAAGGAAGAAGGTGAGGTGCGCCGGCTGAAGGAAATACTGTGTTCTAGGCAAAAAGTACAATTTCAGAGGTGGGAGCAGGCTGGGCACGCTGGAAAAGAGCAGGAGAAAGCCCAGTGTAACAGCAGCAGATGAGTGAGGGGGCAAGTGATGGGAGCTGACTTGCGAGACAGCCAGGAGCCAGATCACGCAGGGCCTTGCAGATTGCGGTAAGGGCCTCCGATTTCACTCCAGATACGAGGGGAGGCTTCTGGAGGGCTCTGACGCTAGAGGATCACTCCAGAACGATGCTCAAGTGGGTGGTTGGAGAAGCGGGGAAGTCTGTTAAGAGCTAACTGCCATAGTCCAGGCAGAGATTTACGTCAGCAGATAACATGTAACGTGTACAGATAAGTGACATAGAATTTTCCAGCACAGCTAAAACTGTCACCCCGTTCTCCTCCACCTGCAGCCTGATAACTTGTTCATCTATCAGCTGACTCAGAGGCAGGATGGCCAGCCTTGGGCGTGGGCGCAGGGCGTTTCCACTGTAAATGGCCTAGTTGTATTGACTGTGGTTCATGGGTGAGGATGAGGTTAAGGAAGGGACAGGCATTGACTTTGGTTTCTATTATTTTAAGATGTTTGCTTGCCTCTACACAGTCTGTGTGATTCTCTGGATTGTGGCCATCAATTCCCTGATCGAATAGTCCATTCCCATAGGCTAGGATGTGTTTTAAGCACTGGAGGATACTGATCTCTGATAGGTGACGGGGGCACTTTGGGGCAAAGTGGAAGAGAAGATGGGCAGCTCCCCTCAGGCACTGCACGCAGCTTGGCTCTCCCTTAACTCGTGATCTGTAACCAACAAGAAACCTTGAAATCACTTCTCCAACAGCATCCATCAGAGAGAGGGGCCTGGTAAACAGCCATCCAATAACACTGACTGTAGCTCACTGGAGAGAAGTCTCACTTAGCTTAGAACGAGGTCTCTTGAAAGAATGAAACCTGGACTTCCCTGGTGGCGCAGTGGTTGAGAATCTGCCTGCTAATGCGGGGGACACGGGTTCGAGCCCTGGTCTGGGAGGATCCCACATGCCACGGAGCAACTGGGCCCGTGAGCCACAACTACTGAGCCTGCGCGTCTGGAGCCTGTGCTCCGCAACAAGAGAGGCCACGAGAGTGAGAGGCCAGTGCACCGCGATGAAGAGTGGCCCCCGCTTGCCACAACTAGAGAAAGCCCTCGCACAGAAATCAAGATCCAACACGGCAAAAATAAATTAATTAATTAATAAACTCACACCCCAACATCTTCTTTAAAAAAAAAAAAGAATAAAACCTTACCACACAGCTGTATGGCTGTTGGCACAACTGTAACCATCTTGGCCCGTGTGGCTCCTTCTGTTCTCCGGCTGACCCTACCCAGGACCGTACTGCGTGGTAAATCGCCTCTCTGTTGTCAGAGCCTTTGTAGTTAATAGTTAATAGACAGTGTTTAATAATCATTAGGACCAGGTGGCCTCCATGCTCTGTTAGTCCCCAAACAATGATGAAGACCTTCGCTGACATTCCAGGCACCCACGAAACCAGTTACCCGTTCATGAACTTGACTTAGGAAGGTACATCCTGTTTCCGAGCACCTACCCCCATACCCTAGGTTAACTATAAAACTGTCCCAGTGTCCCCTCGGAGGTGTGGAGTGCAGCTGCGAACACTTCTGGGTCACTGTCTGTCCGATTCTGTTCCTGTAAGTTACCCTCTAATAAACTGGTCCATTGATGACACGGAGCCACCTGCCTCATTTTTCCATCTCAAGATACCTTCCCAGTTCAGAGGGCATTTTTCATTCCTTCCATCCTCCAACAATAGCGTCAGGATTCTTAATAATGTTAATTTTCATTTTTATAGACTGAGCTACGGGAACCCTCCCTTGAGGTTGATGAAGAAAGTAACCTGAGGGCCCATGTGGCCTCCTCAGGTGGCAGGGCCTGGCCTCTGGTGGTCTCTCAAAGCTTTGTTTCTACAGTCACTCTCCTTTATACTAAAGGCATACATCCTCTTATCATCAAAATCTCTGGTTTCTAACCAGTGTTCTCTACCAAGGGAAATATGTCGGCATTCAGCCAGAACACCCTCCTGATTTGGTTTCTGGTCTTGTGCATTGTTTTCTGAGGCTGTTTCTGAGGCACCTGGAGATTAGTCCTGGGAAAGAGAACAAGATAATGGAAAATAAAAGATTCCATTAACTCGATGACTCTTGTGGCTAATGAAAGCTATGGCTGGTGCAGCTCAAGGTTAAAAATAAAAAAGGAGAGGGGAGGAGGACTGCTCACTAAATCACCTCCTCTCAGCAAGTTATTTCATTAGCGAGAAAATGCAAATGACATTCCTACAGTGACTCACTGACTCAGCAGAGCCACTGTGGTACCCAGCAATTTCTGGTCAAACGGGCGCTGATTCCACAGACCCTCAGTGTCCATGTCAGCTCTTCTTCCCAGGCCATTCTCCACATGCTGAGCAACTCTGCCATCTGTGAAACTCACATCCATCTCCCTGAATGGCTGCCACTCTGAGTAGCAGCTTCGAAACCAACCACCTAACATCCTTTAAAAAAAAAAAAAAATCTGAGAAGTTGGAGGCACTGAAAAGCAAAGTCCAAGAAAACCAAGCGGCCGCTGCCCTGGAGAGGTGAGGACAACCAATAGCATCATAACTCCCTGGTCTTTCAATACGGGACATGTGCTCCAGAAAGGGACAAGGCAATTGCAGAATTCAGAGGCCAGGACTCCAGAGACACTCCCCACTCCGCTGTTCTTGGCAAACAGAATGTGAGCTGGATCAGTACTGGTGAAATACCGCTCGGTCTTCCACTGCAAAATGTCCCTTCCTTCAACTGCATCCCTAAGTCTCCCAAGCCTTACCAATATTTATAGCATGCTTCTTTTACCTTCCACTTCAATTTAATCCTCTTCATAAATTAAAGGGCCCCTATTTCCTTTATTCCAATCATTCTGTAAGCCAGCAGGCCCTTATTTCAAACACAGACCAGAATAAAATGTTCTCCTTAATCAAAGATTATTTCAAGGTCTGCCACACTTGGGCTATTACTTTGATTCTTTGCATCACAATGGTACAGCCTTTCAGGACACCAAAGCAGGGTTCATATTAAATGCAACACCCACCGGGAACTCGGCTAATGCCGTGCCTGCTTCAGCCTTCAGATCTGTAAGGACACTCACAGCTGACACTCAGGGCCAATGGCAGAGGCCCTAGAACAGGAGTTGCAAACATTTTCTGGAAAGGTCCCAAAAGTAAATATTTTAAGCTCAGTGGGCCACAGAGTCTCTGCCTTAACTACTCAACTGCTAATGGAGCACAAAAGTACCATAGACAAATGTAAATTGGTGCAGCCACTATGGAGAACACTATCGAGGTTCCTTAAAAAACTAAAAATAGAGTTACCATATGATCCAGCCATCCCACTCCTGGGCACATATCCAGAGGAAACTCTAATTCTAAAGATACATGCACCCCGACGTTCATTTGCAGCACTATTTACAACAGCCAAGACATGGAAGCAACCTAAGTGTCCATCGACAGACAAATGGATAAAGAAGATGTGGTACATATAAACAATGGAATATTACTCAGCCATAAAAAGGAATGAAACTTAAAAAAAGAAAAAGGAATGAAACTGGGTCATTTGTAGAGACATGGATGGACCTAGAGATTGTCATACAGAGTGAAGTAAGTCAGAAAGAGAAAAACAAATATCATTTATTAATGCATACATATGGAATCTAGAAAATGGTACAGATGAACCTGTTTGCAAGGCAGAAATAGAGACACAGACATAGAGAACAAACGTATGGACACCAAGGGGGGAAAGAGGGGGTGGGATGAATTGGGAGATTGGGATTGACATATATACATTAACTAATATGTACAAAATAGTTAACTAATGAGAACCTGCTGTAGAGCACAGGGAACTCCACTTCACTGTACAGTAGAAACTAACACAACATTGTAAAACAACTATATCCCAATTTTAAAAAAATTTTTAAGTAAATTAAATAAAATTTAAAAATAGTGAGTGACAACTGATGTACACTTCAATCCAACCAGAATTTTGTTAATACCATATGGGTTAATATATCCTAGACTATGTGCTTCTTATTTACAACCAAGTAGATCAGGGGACTTAAACAACAGCCATGGAGTCCATACAGGCCTTTGTAAACCAAGTCAGAAGGTGGAAGTAGCCGCATGAGTACAAATTTTATAAAAGCAAGTAAATAGAAAAGCAAAATCAAACAGTTCAATCTCTCTGCATGTATAAATTCAGGCTATCTTAGACCACAACCTAGCTTAGAAAACTGACTAGACAACATTTTTTTTTTTTTTTGGCGGTATGCGGGCCTCTCACTGTTGTGGCCTCTCCCGCTGCTGAGCACAGGCTCCGGACGCGCAGGCCCAGCGGCCACGGCTCACAGGCCTAGCCGCTCCGTGGCCTGTGGGATCTTCCCGGACCGGGGCACAAACCCGTGTCCCCTGCATCGGCAGGCAGACTCTCAACCACTGCTCCATCAGGGAAACCCAAGACAACATTTATATACATAAAACTCTGAAGAGTTTAGTTGTTCTAGACAAGAAGCAATCATTCGGCACCCAAATGTGTACCATGCAGTTCTGTGCCCCAGACCCTGTCACATTTCTACCCACCAAAATCTAGGGGAATGGAAAGATTCTCATATACTTGGAAAATTAAGAATGAAGCAGAGTTCTCTTATTCCGTTCAGGCTGCTATAACAGAATACCACAGACTGGGTGGCTTATAAACAACAGACATTTATCTCTCACAGTTCTGGAGGCTGGGAGTCCAAAGTCAAGGTGCAGCAGATTCAGTGTCTGGTGAGACCCCACATCCTGGTTCACAGACAGCTTTTTGCTGAGTCCTGCCAAGGTAGAAGGGGCAAGGGAGCTGTCTGAGGTCTCTATACAAGAGCACTAATCCCCAGATTCAATGCAATCCCTATCAAACTACCAATGGCATTTTTCACAGAGCTAGAACAAAAAAATTTCACAATTTGTATGGAAACACAAAAGACCCCGAATAGCCAAAGCAATCTTGAGAACGAAAAATGGAGCTGGAGGAATCAGGCTCCCTGACTTCAGACTATACTACAAAGCTACAGTAATCAAGACAGTATGGTACTGGCACAAAAACAGAAAGATAGATCAATGGAACAGGATAGAAAGCCCAGAGATAAACCCACGGACATATGGTCACCTTATCTTTGATAAAGGAGGCAGGAATGTACAGTGGAGAAAGGACAGTCTCTTCAATAAGTGGTGCTGGGAAAACTGGACAGGGACATGTAAAAGTATGAGATTAGATCACTCCCTAACACCATACACAAAAATAAGCTCAAAATGGATTAAAGACCTAAATGTAAGGCCAGACACTATCAAACTCCTAGAGGAAAACATAGGCAGAACACTCTATGACATAAATCACAGCAAGATCCTTTTTGACCCACCTCCTAGAGAAATGGAAATAAAGACAAAAATAAACACATGGGACCTAATGAAACTTAAAAGCTCTTGCACAGCAAAGGAAACCATAAACAAGACCAAAAGACAACCCTCAGAATGGGAGAAAATATTTGCAAATGAAGCAACTGACAAAGGATTAATCTCCAAAATTTATAAGCAGCTCATGCAGCTCAATAGCAAAAAAACAAACAACCCAATCCAAAAATGGGCAGAAGACCTAAATAGACATTTCTCCACAGAAGATATACAGACAGCCAACAAACACATGAAAGGATGCTCAACATCTTTACTCATTAGAGAACTGCAAATCAAAACTACAATGAGATATCATCTCACACCAGTCAGAATGGCCATCATCAAAAAATCTAGAAACAATAAATGCTGGAGAGGGTGTGGAAAAAAGGGAACACTCTTGCACTGCTGGTGGGAATGTGAATTGGTACAGCCACTATAGAGAACGGTATGGAGGTTCCTTAAAAAACTACAAATAGAACTACCATATGACCCAGCAATCCCACTACTGGGCATATACCCTGAGAAAACCATAATTCAAAAAGAGACATGTACCAAAATGTTCATAGCAGCCCTATTTACAATAGCCCGGAAATGGAAACAACCTAAGTGTCCATCATCGGATGAATGGGTAAAGAAGATGTGGCACATATATACAATGGAATATTACTCAGCCATAAAAAGAAATGAAATTGAGCTATTTGTAATGAGGTGGATGGACCTAGAGTCTGTCATACAGAGTGAAGTAAGTCAGAAAGAGAAAGACAAATACTGTATGCTGACACATATATATGGAATTTAAGAAAAAAAAATGTCATCAAGAACCTAGGAGTAAGACAGGAATAAAGACACAGACCTACTAGAGCATGGACTTGAGGATATGGGGAGGGGGAAGGGTAAGCTGTGACAAAGTGAAAGAGCGGCATGGACATATATACACTACCAAACATAAGGTAGATAGCTAGTGGGAAGCAGCCGCATAGCACAGGGAGATCAGCTCGGTTCTTTGTGACTGCCTGGAGGGGTGGGATAGGGAGGGTGGGAGGGAGACGCAAAAGGGAGGGGATATGGGAACATATGTATATGTATAACTGATTAAATTTGTAAAAAAAAAAAAAAAAAGAGCGCTAATCCCATTCAGGAGGGCTCTACCCTCATGACCTAATTACCCTATCAAAGGCTCCACCTTTTAATACCATCACATTGGGATTAGGCTTCAACATATGAACTGGGGGAGGGAGGAAAGGGGACACATTCAGTCTATGACAAAACTACAGCCATTTCTTCCTTTTGTTTTTAAGCCAGTCCTAAACCAAGCTCAGTTGCCAAAGTGTACTATGTGTTGTTAGGTGTCAGTGAATAAAAAGATGCTATCATCAGCTAAGTCTGAAAAACTCAGCTAAAGCGAAACTGAACCAAGCATCAGTTTCTATACTGTATGACTTATCAGAGTCTATAAATATGCTTGTGTTTGCTGTGCAGCCCTACAAGGGGATCCAGCAGGCAGTGTTTTCCAAACTTACAAACCATAGTAAGTTTTTTGGAGGGGGGCAATATATCTCATGGGACTAGTGTTCCATGGAACTTGCTCTGGGAAATTTCAAAGCAAAAACATATCCAAGATAGGATTCTCATTTCCCCATATGTGGGATTATTTGAGCCTGGGACTCTAGTCCTTAGTATCAAATTTTTCTATACCAAAACCAAAGACACCACCAAAAAAGAAAATTACAGGCCAATATCTTTGATGAATATAGATGCAAAAATTCTCAACAAAGTATTAGCAAACCGAATCCAACAACACATAAAAAAGACCATATACCATGACCAAGTTGGATTCATCCCAAGTTCAGAAGGATGGTTGAACGTACACAAATCAATCAATGTGATATACCACATCAACAAAAGAAAAGACAAAAACTAAATTTTTCTAGTTTCCTAGAATGAGGCAGTTGAAATAGGAAGATTACTAGAATCTACTTGACCCATTATGCTATTTAAGTGGCCATTACTCACATGTGGGTATTTAAACTCAGATTGATTAAAATAAAATAAAATTTAAAGTTCCTCAATACCCACAGCATGGTTATGGGCTACCGTACTGAACAGCATACCTATGGGTCATTTCCATCATTGCAGAAAATTCTATTGGACAGCACGGCACTAGAATCTACACTTCCTGTATTCGGGGAAGTGTCTGTTGTGTTTTCTACTGTATGCGCACCAGCACCCAACACAGTGTTTTGAACATAGCATTTAATAAATTGTTGTTGAATGAGAACAGGGTAAAAATTATCATGAATAAGACTTGCCCTGCTCTGCAGTTATTCCAACCACACCCTCTCCTCTCCCAACTCCTGTCCTCAGCACAGAGGGACCTTTAGGGCATTACGCTAAGTGAAGTAAATCAGACAAAGACAAATCTACATGATCTCATTTATAGGTAGAAACTAAAAAATAGAAACAGAGAGTAGATTGGTGATCACCAAGGGCTAGGGTGTGGAAGAATGTGGAATGCTGGTCAAATCCCACAAGTACAAGTTTATACCTCAAGTACAAACTTCCAGTTATAAGATGAATAAGTTCTGAGGATCTAATGTACAGCGTGGTGACTATAGTTAACAATAGTGTATCACATACTTGAAAGTTGCTGAGAGCAAATCTTAACTGTTCACACACAAACACACACACACAGTAATTATGTGAAGTGATAGATGTGTTGACTAACCTTATTGTGGCAATTATTTTGCAATATATAAGTGTATCAAATATCACATCTTACACCTGAAACTTATACAACATTACATGTCTGTCAGTTACATCTCATTAAGTTGGAAAAAAATCTCCTTACCATGGATCCAGCACTGTCTCTAGTAAGTCAATAATTAATGCACAGTAAGTACTTATTTACTCTCAATGCCTGGTTCAAATTCTATCAAAAAGTCTAAAACACACATTGACAGATACTCAGTTCTACTCAGAGGGCCTACATTCTAGAAGGTTTCAAAGTTAGTCAACATGCAAAAACATATTTCCTCAATTTTAGAGTAACCATAAAATGTTCCTTCTTGGTTTTTCTTCCTGGTTGGATGCATCTGGCAGGTTTTAGAGTGAGTGGCCAGCCCCCTGCCTCTAAAATCAGAGGGGTCAAGTGTGACAAGAGGTCTCCTACAGACATTATGATGCCTCTGTTCCTGTGAGCAGAGCAGAAGTGAGATATCCTACACTTTCTTGAGAAACCAATCTCCCGGGGCTTCCCTGGTGGCGCAGTGGTTGAGAATCCGCCTGCCGATGCAGGAGACATGGGTTCGAGCCCTGATCGGGGAGGATCCCACGTGCCGCGGAGCAACTGAGCCCGTGCACCACAACCACTGAGCCTGTGCTCTAGAGCCCACGAGCCACAACAACTGAAGCCCACGCGCCTAGAGCCAATGCTCCGCAACAAGAGAAGCCACCGCAATGAGAAGCCCGGGCACCACAACGAAGAGTAGCTCCCGCTCGCCGCAACTAGAGAAAGCCCGCGCACAGTAACGAAGACCCAACACAGCCAAAAATAAATAAATAAATTAAAAAAAAAAAAAGAAACCAACCTCCCTCTAAATCAACTCATAGTCAATTTTTTTACCACCATCCCCTAAAATGATCATTTCCCAGAGTCCACCACTCACCACGGATCATGTTAATCAGCACAATAAAAATGTAAATGTTTGTTCCACTCAATTCTCTTAAAAGACTGAAGTGGACACTTTCACAGTCACCTTCCCTCCCCCCACTGCCCCAACATAAATGCTTTACAAATCTGTGATTAATTACTTCTCAGGCACCTATTAATCTCCCTTCCTCTTTCCAATTAGCCAAACCAAGATCAGTGGGTTTTCGTGTTCCTGCTGAAGAACCCAATTGGGTTGATTCAACCACCTGGCCCTTCCCTAAAAATGGCCACCTATCTCTCCGTTTCCATCTTAAGTTTAACTCTTCTGTTTAATAAATATTTTTAAATTCTTTTTCAAAATCTTTTCTATTATGGTTTATCACAGGATATCGAATATAGTTCCCTATGCTATACAGTAAGACCTTGTTGTTTATCCACCCTACATATACTAGTTAGTTTGCATCTTCTAATCCCAAACTTCCAATCCAACCCTCTCCCAACCCCCTCCCTCTTGGCAACTACAAATCTGTTCTCTATGTCTGTGAGTCTGTTTCTGTTTCATAGATAGGTTCATTTGTGTCATATTTTGTTTGTTTTCATTTTTATTTATTTATTTTTGGCTGCGCTGGGTCTTTGTTGAGGTGCACGGGCTCTTCATTGCAGCCCGCAGGCTTTTCTAGTTGTGGCGCGTGGGCTCCAGAGTGTGTGGGCTCAGTAGCTGCAGTGCACAGGCTCTCTAGTTGTGGCACACGGGCTCCAGAGCCTGCAGGCTCTCTTAGTTCCCCCACCAGGGATTGAACCTGCACCCCCTACATTAGAAAGCAGACTGTTAACCACTGGACTACCAGGGAAGTCCTGTGTCATATTTTTAAATTTTTTTTAAGTTTTATTTATTTTTTATTTATCCTTTTTTTTTTTTTTTTGGCTGTGTTGGGTCTTAGTTGCAACACGCGGGATCTTCATTGAGGCACATGGGATCTGTCGTTGCAGCACACAGCCTCTCCGTTGCGGCGTGCGGGTTTCTCTGTAGTTGTGGTGTGCAGGTTTTCTCTTCTCTAGTTGTGGCACGCAGGCTCCAGAGCACGTGAGCTCTGTAGTTTGTGGCACGCAGACTCTCTAGTTGAGGCGCTCAAGCTCGGTAGTTGTGGCACATGGGCTTCACTGCCCCGTGGCATGTGAGATCTTAGTTCCCTGACCAGGGATCAAACCCACGTCCCCTGCATTGGAAGGCGGATTCTTTACCACGGGACTGTCAGCGAAGTTCCCCCTGTGTCAGATTTTAGGTTCCACATATAAGTGACATCATATGGTATTTGTCTTTCTGACTTAACTGTGCTTGTTTAACACATGTTTTTATCGTAAGCCTCAACTCCCATTAAGAAATACACGGACTAAATATATGTTGTTAAAGCTATCTCTTTTACTGTAATATTTAGATTTCGATAAATCTATTGCAACTCCTGAGATGACTCCACTCCCTAACTCCAGGCCTCTGCTCAGACTGCACCTTCTACATGGAATGCCCTGCCCTGCCCACCTGACAGACCCACCTCTGTCCTGACCTCTGTCCTGCTGCCCACAGAGAGCCTCAACCATCCCCTCCTTTGCCTCTACACAGATTTCCACTAGGGCTTTTATAACAGTTTAGTAACAAGGTAAGTCTGACACATCAAACTCATTCAGAATGGCACCTAGCAGAGGAAAAGACCAAACTGAAACACAGGTCACTTCAGTAGGGCTCCTTCACTGCAAATAACAGAAACTAATTTGAACGTGCTTCAGCAAACCTAGGGGTGACTTACTAAGGGGGTTCAACGCATCTCATAGAAGCCAAGGGAGGTGGCCAGGCCTTAGGAAGGACCTGGAAGCAAAGAGTGGAAATCCAGATAACAGAGAGGAAGTATCCCCTCTCTCTCTGATTCTAATCTCTGTTTCTCCAGAGATGAACATAACTGTTCCAGCTCCTGAGGGGGCACCTTGTAGAGTTCCAGCAAGAACCCACCTTGACTGCCCATCTCTGCAATTTAAAATGTCTAAGAGAGGGGAATAAACAAGTGTTCATGGGAGGCAATCCACAAAGAAGGAGGAACGGCTTCTGGAATGTGTCTCCCATGGGGATTCCTATCCTGGGCTGGGAAAACAAGGCTGTAGACACAGGCAGGGCAGCACTGCCCCCCAAACCAGGCTGTGCAGAAAGTCGGAACAAACACACTTTCTTTTTTTTTTTAATTAAAGTATAGTTGATTTACAATGTTTCAGGTGTACAGCACAGTGATTCAATCATACATCTCTATCTATCTATCTATCTATCTATTCTTTTTCAGGTTCTTTTTCCTTATAAGTTATTATAAAATATTCAGTAGAGTTCCCTGTGCTATACAGTAGGCCCTTGTTGTTTATCTATTTTATATATAGTAGTGTGTATCTGTTAATCCCAAACTCCTAATTTATCCTTCCCCTCCCCTCCAACACACTATCATAATTATCCTCTCCTTCATTCCAAAGAGAGGTCCACCTTCCTGAACCTCCCAGAGCAGCAGAATAATGACCATAAGCTCTGAGGGGCTGGTCATTCTCAGTGGAAGCTTACTTCAGAGAGTCAAACGTAAAGAGGGAGGTTGTTTGTATGTTTGTTTTGGTCATGCTGTGTGGCTTGTGGGATCTTAGTTCCCCGACCAAGGATTGAACCCAGGCCCTCGGCAGTGAAAGTGCAGAGTCCTAACCACTGGACCACCAGGGAATTCCCATGTAAAGAATTTTTTAACTGGAAGGAGGAAAAGGTAAAATTGTAGAGAAAGCAAACAGATCAGTGGTTGTCAATGGTCTGGGGGGGGAAAGGGGAGAAATAAATAGGTGGAGCATAGGGCATTTCAGGGTGGTGAAAGTATTCTGTATGATGCTATAATGGTGGATATGGCATGCATCTGTCAAAACCCATTGGATGTACAACACAAACAGTGAACCCTGATGTATGCAGATTAAGAAAGAAATTAGGAGGTCGGGGATTTCAGGAAAGAAGCCAGACTGTGACAAAAGAATCTAAGTGTATTACAAGTGTATGAAACAACCTCACTGAAGGGAGTGGGGAGAAGTGCTGACCTAAGTAACTTTGGAAATGAGTGGAATTTGTCAGACTAAAGGCAAAAGAAACTATACCTAAGCACTTATTCTCCTTGATAAAGTTGTTTCCCACAGGGCTATTAGTTAACAATTCTGATACTACTATACATGTACAATGGAATTGAACAATTAAGTAAATGGATGTCAGAAGGTAAAATCCAAGTTTCTCACTGCTGAACTGGGGGTTTACAGATAAACAACAGGAGGAGTCTAGAATGATCCATATGGTAATGGATTAGAGTTGGAGATACCAGTAATGTTAAAAATGAGTTAAACTCATGTATAGATACAGAAATTTACACATATATACACACACGTGCAGCTTAGTATACACACACATTTTTTTTTCCTCTGTCAGCTGAGAGTTGCTAAGAGAAATGACACCCCATCAGCAACAAGCACACCTAGCACCCAGATCTTGGTTTCTAACACCATTCTCCAATAAAAGGAACCAGAGCTCCTTGGAAAAATGGCTGATGCTAGGACTGGGGCAGGAAATACACAAGAGGAGCCTGGAGGGTCTTTCAGTGCCAGAAAGAAGGAAGTGCTCAAAAACAAACAAATAAAAAAGCCACAAGGATAGGGGCATATCAAAATGACAAAGAAGCCAACTGAAAGAACTTCCAATGGTCAAAGTTGGAACAATTTTAGCAACAAAATAAAGTAATATTGGACCATAACCCAAAGTTAAAAGTAAATACCCATGATTCCACACTGATATGAATAAATAATTAAATGGAGGCGAACAGACAAATCTTCCATGCACAAGAATTTTAAATAAATTATGTAAATACTCTTCCCCCAGGGAAGTAGAGCATAACTCTCCACTCCTGAAGTGTGGGCTGCACATAGTGACCTGCTTCCAAAGAGCACAGTATGAAAAGGGTGGGGGAAAGGGAAGCTTCACGGTGGCGAGAGCTGACAATCACTACTTTCCAGCCAGGCAATCAAAGTTAACGGCAATAGTCATGAATCGTGTTGATACATGTACCCTTGTTATGATGGGATGAAAATGGCTCTTTATCTTTGTGCTCTTCCTCCCCAAACCCATCACCGCAGTCTAATTGTGAGAAAAACATCAAATTCCAACACGAGGCATCCTACAATATACCTGACTGGCACTGCTCAAAATTGTCAAAGTTGTCAAAAACAAAAAAAGTCGAAGAAACTGTCACAATCAAGACAAGACTGGTAAATGAAATGTGGTATCCAGGGTGGGATTCTGGAGTAGAAAAAGGACATTAGGTGGGCTTCCCTGGTGGCGCAGTGGTTGAGAGTCCGCCTGCCGATGCAGGGGACATGGGTTCGTGCCCCGGTCTGGGAAGATCCCACATGCTGCGGAGCGGCTGGGCCCATGAGCCATGGCCCCTGAGCCTGTGCGTCCAGAGCCTGTGCTCTGCAATGGCAGAGGCCACAACAGTGAGAGGCCCGTGTACCACAAAAGAAAAAATTAAAAAAAGGACATTAGATAAAAAAAAAAAAAAGAAATCGGAACAAACTATATACTTTAGTTAATAATAAGGTCCCTGACGGTCCAGTGGTTAGGACTTCAAGCTTCTACTGCAGGGGGCATGTGTTCGATCCCTGGTTGAGGAACTAAGATCCTGCCTGCTGCACAGCACGGCCAAAAAAAAAAAAAGTGTCAATACTGGTTCATTAATTGTAACAAATGTACCACATTAATGTAGGATGTTAATTACAGAGACATTGTGTGGGTGGCATGGGGAATATACAGGAACTCTCTGTACTAGCTGCTTAATTCTTCTGTAAACCCAAAACTGTTCTTTAAAAAGTCTATTAATTTTTTTAAAGTGGGAGGAAAGAGAAAAGTCAGACCAAGGATCTGGGGTGTCAGTGTTAAGAGTGTTACAGTGACCTGGTCCCCAGCCCAGCTGGCTTCACGTGTGGCTCCATCTTGCTGGGATGGGATGCTTTTTTTTTTTTTTTTTTTAATGCTTAAGGGTTTTTTGTTTTGTTTTGTTAAATTTTTGGCGTAAGCCTCAGGATCTTAGCTCCCCGACCAGGGATCGAACCCGTGTCCTCAGCAGTGAAAGTGCAGAGTCCTAACCCCTGGACTGCCAGGGAATTCCCTCGGGGTGAAATTCTTCATCTCACAAATGCACCCAAATCCGGCCAAACCTCTTTAACTCAAAGCTACCGGCAATTGGCAACAAGAACTTTCTACAGCACAGAACAGAAGCTATTTTAAGTGACACCAGTAATTTCCAGAAAAATCTCAAGCAGTTAATGTCAGGGGTTCACAGGGTATAAAAATCACTTGGGGCTTTAAAGGAGCAAATGAGAGATGAAGGAAACCCTTGTGTGAACACTTCACAAAAAAAGAACAGGGGCAAGGACCATAAAGGACTAAAAAGCACTCTTCATTTGTGTGAACTGGTTTCCTAGGGTAACCATTCTCTTTTCATTGGAGAATCCTTGAAGGCAAGCAGCCAAATTCCACAAAAAGCCAAGCTATCCAGTCTGATTTTGGAAAGGGGGCAGGAGGCCACCAATTCTGGTTAATTAACACTGTCTCTGGCTAATAGCTGGCTGTCCCTGGCTGTCTCGCCAAAGGTCCTGTTTCTACCCACACCAGTATGCAGCTTGTCACGAGTCAGAACGCAAGAGTCACTCTGGAAGGCAATAAACAAACATGGCCATTAAAATGAGGGGAGACCAGAAAATTATGAGGAGGAAATGCACTAGGCCGACCAAACACTACCTCTTTTTCCTCCTGTATTTTTAAAAGCTAAAAATATTCTCCAACATACAAATTCATGTAAAACAACACTTTTCTCTAAAAAAAAAAAAAAAGACTTAACGTGTGACATATATGTGTCCTTTATGGCTTTGACTCTGGAGTTGGAAAAAGCTGTCAGACACACTCCACAGCCAACAGGGCAGCAATGTCACAGACACCCAGGATGGAGTGAGCCCCACCACGCACTCAGCCCGTCAGCATGTCCCCGTGAGATCAGTAACGGATCCAGTGAGTACATTCAAGACTTCCTGGAAGACAGAAAAGCCAAGTTCTAGAGCACTATGGCTCTCTCAGGTAAAATCCTGGGTAACACCATTTCTACTGCCAGACTGGAAACACAAGCCTCACTTGGAACAAGTACGTGGACTAAAAAAAAGCATAATTTAGTCCATTTGGAAATTATCTTTGCCAGAGTGAAGATGGGAAAAATACCTGAGTGATTTAGTGATTTTATGAGAAAAGTTATCTTATTCACTTCAGGCATTGCAGGCTGTAGGGCATCTGTGACAGCTACTCACTGCCTTTGGAGCACTCAAGGGCCGTAGGCAATAATGATGAATGGCCGGGGCTCTGTTCCAGTAAAACTTTACATAACAACAAGCAGCAGGATAGATTTGACACACAGGATGTACTCTGCCAACTACTGAATTAGATAATTCATTCTCTCTCTCTCAAATAGCTGCCATCCATTCAAATTTCAGGAACGGACCCAAACTTTTTTCATTCATAAGTCAGGAAGAAAATCTACATGAATCCTCTGAAAGTCTCCTTACTTCTTAAAGAAACTCAGCTGAAAGTCACACAATTGTAAACGGTACTGTAACAGAGAAGAACAAACCTGACTCCATATTGGACCTATTCCTTTAGCTCTAAACTTTGGGTTCTGTTGTCTGTACTTAGTCATGCTGGCTCTGCACCTTTTGTAAAAGAATGTTGCATATAGGATAGCCCTTTCTCAAGGTTCTGCCTCCCAGGCTTTTCTATTCACATGGAGATAAGAAGTTGCAGAACAGAGAATAACATTTATCTTGGTGGTGGTTTACAGGAACACTGTGATCAGACCTACCTAGATAGCAGGATTCCTGCACCAAGAAGTTGCAACAACCAGCCACACCCCTTCCCCCTTCAGTACAAAAGCTGCTTGAATTCTAATTTGGTTAAGATGGTTCTTCCGGACGCTAGTCCACCCTCTTCTTGGTCTGCTGGCTTTCCAAATAAAGTCACTATTCCTTGCCCCAACACCCTGTCTCTCGATTTACTGGCCTGTCATGCGGCGAGCAGTATGAGCTTAGACTCAGTAACAATACCTGGATGTAACCAAGCAAAACTTGGCCAAGAATAACTTCTTAGGGAACTATTTTCTCTAAGGGGAAGTGTTTGGGAGATGCACACACCATATGGATCAAACCAAAACTTCTCAAGGGCCCAGAAAGCTTACCTTCCCTGTGGCTGTCTTCCTAACACACTCCCTCATGTGGAAGCTTTGGAATGGTTCCTAGAATGTCTGCAGCAAGTCCAATCTTTGTAATATGGCATACAAGACCCTCCAGGACCCTCCACATCTGGTCCCAACGTCATCTCCAGGCATTCTCTACATCTCTTTCCACCCCCAAACTACACTCTGACAACATTAGAGGACTCACTACACCTCAAATACATCATTTGGCCATGTGCTTTCAAGTCTCCAAGCCCTTACCAGAGTGACCGTGTATTGTTCAAGCTAGAGTATTTTTGAGAGTAAAAGGAATGCTATTAATACCTATGCTAGGACAAGAAGCATAGCCCAAAGCAGACCGTAGAGTCACTTAACATTTATTCATGATGACTTCTCTGTTGTGAAAGCCATTACAAGTTCATTCTGGTCAACTCCTACTCATCCTTCATGGCCCAAGTCAAATATCTCCCCTCCCCCCTTTTTTGTGTTTTCTGACCTCTTTCTTACAGAGGTAACCACTCCCTTATCTTTATATCTATGATAGCCTTTATCACACAGTGTTATATTAACTTATTCACCTATGTGTTTTTCTTTGAAGAATGTTTCTTCTTTATGCTGGAATTATCCTATAGTTTTAGCCCTCAACAAATGTTTATTCATTTTCTTATAATAACAAAAACCATTCTTTGTATACCATAAACCAGTGGTTCTCAACTGGGGGTACTTTTGCCTTCCAGGGGATATTTGCAATGTCTGGAAACATTTTTGGTTGTCATAACTAGGGGAGATACTACTGGCATCTAGTGGGTAGAGGGATGCTGCTAAACATCCTACAACACACATCATGCCCCCACAACAAAGAATTAGCCAGGCCCCAAATGCCAATAGTGCTAAGGCTGAGAAACCCTGGAATAAACTTAAAACTTCAGCTCACTTCCTCATGAAGTTACTACAAATTCTGGATGACAGAAATAGAAAGACATGAAAAATTTTATTAGCCTATATGCCATAAACATCTTCAGTAAGCCAACACACTCAAGGTGTTAGTGTAATATAAGACAAGTAAAAATGCACAGACATACCGTAAAGATTCACAAATTGGCTTGAAGGGCAGTGTGGATACATAGTGTCAGGCAGAGTGCTTTGAATATGACTCTCAAGCAGAGGTTATTCAACCAGCATAGGAATGATACAGAACATAGGCAGCAAGAGAAATAATAACACACATGGAACTTCCTCAACCATACTCAAAATCAAAGATGAAATACAAGCTGCAAGTTCTGGACACTTCCTGAGTCACTGACATTTGGGATCTAAAGTAGATTAAAACTGTATTCTTTACAAAAGGTGAATCTGAAACTTCCTCAACTACCATCAGAACCAAGGCCACTATTATATGTAACATAAACTCCAGAATATTTAGAGGATATTTTCAACCACATAATCTTATAACATTAATTTCTAAAGAAAAACTTGGCCACCAACCAATCTTTTATGTTTCCTGATTAACAGGAATCTGCGCTCTTCAATACTAGCTCGGTAAATTTTCCCAAGAACTGAGTCTAAAGCACACGGCATACCTCTCTCCTTTCATAAGCAGAACAAACTATGTCAAATTTGCTTCTCCTGGATGCCCAGGGTCACCTTAACTCCTTTAATACTGTACTAATATAACCCTCTCAGCCTACTGAAAAGGGACAGAAGGCTTGCCCTTCGCGAAACGGCCCCCTATGGCTGGTTTTCTCCTGTTTTAATTCCAGGGTCACCCACTGAGCTGTAACCATCACTCCTGCTGCAATCGGCATACCTGCCCAGGCCTTCATCTGCAGCTTCTTCTAATTCAGCTCTTCTGGAAATCTTGTATGAAGTAATGAACCAGAAACACCTTATCTGGGTAAGAGGCTGAGTGAATGGATGGTTAAAGAGTTCTTCCACTAATACAGGGCAAGGAGCTTTGTGCCTGTGAATTCTCACATCTAAGCATGTTCATGCCTTGGAGTTTCTCTCATCCACCCCAACCCCTAGCCCTCTGTTCAAGAACAGGGAGGAATGGGCTTCCCTGGTGGCACAGTGGTTGAGAATCTGCCTGCTAATGCAGGGGACATGGGTTCGAGCCCTGGTCTGGGAAGATCCCACATGCCGCGGAGCAACTAGGCCCGTGAGCCACAACTACTGAGCCTGCGTGTCTGGAGCCTGTGCTCCACAACAAGAGAGGCCGCGATAGTGAGAAGCCTGCCCACCGCAATGAAGAGTGGCCCCCACTTGCCACAACTAGAGAAAGCCCTCGCACAGAAATGAAGACCCAACACAGCCAAATAAATAAATAAATAAACAAATGTGGGGTTTAAAAAAAAAAAGAAAAGAATTTAAAAAAAAAAAAAAAAAGAACAGGGAGGAAGCCACACACAGGTAAGGAGTAAGAAGTTTTAAAAGCCCCAAAAGGCTAGTTTGCATGATCAAAATGAGGAACAAAGAGGGAGAATAAATTAAATACGAGCCACAATCAGTAAAATAAGGTCATGAAACCCCCAAGGGATGACATCAGGTTAGTTACATTCATAACAATCACCTTCTATTGGAAAGCACAAATACCTTTAAGAAAAATAACTGAAACTTGCAGACGTTATTTAAAACTCTACAGAAAATGAGAGCTTAGGTTCTTACAAAACTTTGATTCAGAGGTATTGATTTCTTTAAAACAGGAAACACATAAGCAAAGCATCCTGTCCATTTGGCATCTATCAACCTGCCTAGAGGAAAAAAAAAAAAAAACCCACTAATTGAGAGTTTCAGGAATGACTCATACATCAAGGTGACTTTTAAAAGTTTATCTGCATGCTGCCAGACAATAATTATTGTGTGCACCATCCCTTCCCACGCCCCAATACCCTACTCTTGATTCAGATGATACAGGCCCTAGCATCTACCCCAGACTTGCACAACTAAGAATGTCCGGAATGCACATTTACAGCCATATAACTCCATCTAGACTAGAAGTCTGACTTGAAGGTACCAAAAGGCGTTGACGGAAGAAGGTAGAAATATAAAATTACTATTCAAAAATCAATCTATTATCAGGTCTGTGTTTATAAAATACCAGTACCATTTGATAAGAGAGATGAGTTGTACAATAGAATCACAGAGACATCCAACCTTCAACTACCTCATTTACCTCCTTCATATACAATTAGGATTAAAAAGAAATCTTTTAGGGCTTCCCTGGTGGCGCAGTGGTTGAGAGTCCGCCTGCTGATGCAGAGGACACGGGTTCGTGCCCCAGTCCAGGAAGATCCCACATGCCGCGGAGCGGCTAGGCCTGTGAGCCATGGCCGCTGAGCCTGCGCGTCCGGAGCCTGTGCTCCGCAATGGGAGAGGCCACAACAGTGAGAGGCCCCCGTACTGCACAAAAAAAAAAAAAAAAAAGAAAGAAATCTTTTAGATGACAGGTCATCCATCATTGCCACGGGCACTGAAAAGGCATCTGATAATGCTCACCATCCTTTCTTAGAAGAACAAAAAAGACGGAGATAGGTATTTTCTAACATCATAAACTCTATCTCAACATGAAAGCAAGCATCATGCCTAACAGATTTCTAGTCTGGTTCAAAGTAAGAATGTAATATATCATCAGTATTCTTTAACATGAATCTGGAGATTCCAGTCAATGTAATTAGACACGAAAAAAGTTTACTGAAATAAAATTAACAGAAAGTAGCTTTAGGGACTCCCCTGGTGGCACAGTGGTTAAGAATCCACCTGCCAATGCAAGGGACACCGGTTCAATCCCTGGTCCGGGAAGATCCCACATGCCATGGAACAACTAAGCCCGTGCACCACAACTACTGAGCCTGTGCTCTAGAGCCTGTGAGCCACAACTACTGAGCCCACGCACCACAACTACTGAAGCCCACTTGCTCTAGGGCCCACGTGCCACAACTACTGAAGCCCGCGCACCTAGAGCACGTGCTCCACAACAAGGGAAGCCACAGCAATGAGAAGCCCATGCACCGCAACGAAGAGTAGGCCCCCATTCGCAGCAACTAGAGAAAGCCCGCGTGCAGCAACAAAGACCCAACACAGCCAAATAAATAAATAAATAGAAAGTAGCTTTAATATAGAGAAAAATAACCATTATAAAATATAATAGAAGAAAAGCATTCATGATGACTACGAAATAAAAAGTAAAGTATCCAGCAATAAACTTATCAAGATATGGGCAAGACTTATATGAAGAAAACTTTAAAACACTCCAAGCTATCACTAAAAATGACTTAAATAAAAGCAAGACATATTACATCTTAGGGATAAATTTCACATTCTCAAGATGTTAATTCTTCCTAAGTTAATCTATAAACCCAATACGATTTTGATAAAAGTACTAGGAAACCTTTTTTGGGGGGGATGCGGGGGAAGCACTGAATAAGCACATTGTAAAATTCACATGGGAAAACCAGAGGGGAGAATAACAAAGAAGATTCTGAAAATAAAGGTAACAAAGAGAGAACAGCCCTATAAAATATGCAAACAGATATATCATAAAGCTACAATTAAAACTGTGTAATCGGGCCTCCCTGGTGGCGCAGTGGTTGAGAGTCCGCCTGCCGATGCAGGGGATACGGGTTCGTGCCCCGGTCTGGGAGGATCCCATATGCCGCGGAGCGGCTGGGCCCGTGAGCCATGGCCGCTGGGCCTGCGCATCCGGAGCCTGTGCTCCGCAAAGGGAGAGGCCACAACAGTGAGAGGCCCGCATACCGCAAAAAGAAAAAAAAAAAAAAAAAAAAAAACTGTGTAATCAGTACGGGCAGTGGGTCAGATGAGTGAAGAACAGACAGTCCTCCAATCCATCCAAAATGCATGTGAGAAATAAGAATACGATAGAAGCGACATCTCAAATTAATGAGGAAAATGTGGTTTGAAAGTTGCCAAAGAGTAGACCCTAAAAGCCTCATCACAAGAAAAAGGTTTTTGGGGAATTCCTTGGTGGTCCAGTGGTTAGGACTCCACGCATCCACTGCAAGGGGCCTGGGTTCAATCCCTGGTCTGGGAACTAAGATCCCACGAGCTGCACAGTGTGGCCAAATGGTGGTGGTGACAGATGTTGGGGACAGATGTTGACTTAATGTGGTGATCATCGCACAATATATACAAATATTGGATCATTATGTTGTACATCTGAAACTAATATGGTATTATATGTCAATCATACCTCAATAAGAAAAAAAATTAGTTGGCCTTCCCTAAATAAACACAGATTGGCAATGAAAGGAGGAGAGAGAAAAGGAAAAACTACCTTGTACTTACAAAATATTGCTATGGGTAATCTGCATGCAAGTAATTGGAATTTTACTGCCAAAACTATTACTATTTCATATTAATCAAAGAAAATAAGCTTCTCTAACTTTTTAGGATGGTGGGAATATTCTTTCTTATTTGTGATAGACAAACCATGTACATTTGTCAAAGCTCGCTAAACTATACACATGTAAAGACTGAATTCTATGTAAACCTGATGTTTAAAAATATAAACTTTTTTGAAGCCAAATATCCTTCTTTCCCAACAAACATGGTACACTAGAAAAAGTATTCAATTCCAAACAACTCAAAATAGTTTATGCAAACTATTATATATAGAATGGAGGTCCTACTGTATAGCACAGGGAACTATATTCAATATCCCATAATAAAACATAATGGAAAAGACTATGAAAAAGAATATATATATGTATAACTGAATCACTTTGCTGTACACCAGAAACTAATACAACATTGTAAACCAACTATACTTCAATAAACTAAACTAAAAAAAGAAAAAAAAAACAGTTTAAAGATTTTACTGTGAGTTGGGCAAACGAGAAGTTACCCAATTTTACCAATGGAGAAACTGAGGCCAGATCAATGAAATGAACTATAACTTTCCATGGTGTTATTGTCAGGCTGTCACCAGAGTGAGCTGGACACAAGGGGTGATGACCCCAGTTCTGCCACCATTTGTCAACATTGAGGCCATAGGTAAGTCCCTTCAGCTGTAGAATGAGGAAGTCCCTACATGTCTTTTTTTAAAAACCAGATTTGAAAATTCTTTTATCAGAGAATATAGCCTAACACTATTTTGTTAAAAACCCTAGGAAAGGGACATCCCTGGTGGCGCAGTGGTTAAGTATCTGCCTGCTAATGAAGGGGATATGGGTTCAAGCCCTGGTCCGGGAAGATCCCACATGCCGCAGAGCAACTAAGCCTGTGAGCCATAACTACTAAGCCTGCGCTCTAGAGCCCGCGAGCCACAACTTACTGAGCCCACGTGCCACAACTACTGAAGCCCGCGCGCCCTAGAGCCCATGCTCCACAACAAGAGAAGCCACCACAGTGAGAAGCCCACGCACCACAACGAAGAGTAGCCCCCGCTCGCCGCAACTAGAGAAAGTCCGCACGCAGCAACGAAGACCCAAAGCAGCCAAAAATAAAATAAATAAAAAATTAAAAAAAATTAAAACCCAAGGAAAACCCAACTTACAGAAGAAGAGCAATCATGCTGTGTTCAATCAAATTACAAATGATTTCCAACTTTACAAAAAATCACTCACATGAAGAGCTCCCCTAGAACATTCAGGTGTTCGTTTACACAACATTAATTTTGTGAAGGAGAAGGCAGAAAGAGGGTAGGTGCCAGAGTCAAGAATAAAAGAATTCAAAAGAAACATCTCTGATATTATGACAGAAATAAATGTACATCTGAATCAACTCACCTACAAATTTTTAGGACAATTTTACTATATAAAGAAGGCATGAATAGGCTAATAAAACCATCTCAGTTTTTTTTTAAATCTGGCTTATGTAAAGTACTTTGGTAAGGGGCATAAAAAAATTATCAAGTTTTTTTTAAAGAAGCAAAAACTTCTTGTATGAGGGGAAGAGGTAAGAATAGAAGAAAAAGACCAAAATTCAAAACACTTATTCCACAGTCAAAGAACATCAGAAAATTCATACTTGTAGAAACAGGGCTAAATATATATGACTACCTTTGTCTTTGTATTATATTCTTTTTTCCCTTTTTTTTTGCAGTAAGCGGGCCTCTCACCGTTGTGGCCTCTCCCGTTGCGGAGCACAGGCTCCAGACGCACAGGCTCAGTGGCCATGGCTCACAGGCCCAGCCGCTCCGCGGCATGTAGGATCCTCCCAGACCGGGGCACGAACCCGTGTCCCCTGCATCGGCAGGCGGACTCTCAACCACTGCGCCACCAGGGAAGCCCTTTCCTTTTATTTTTTAATTGAAGTAAGTACAGTTGATTTACAACGTCATGTTAGTTTCAGGTGTATAGCAAAGTGATCACACACACACACACACACACACACACACACACACACACACACACACATATATAAATCTATTCTTTTTCAGATTTTCCATTACAGGTTATTACAAGATATTGAATATAGTTCCCTTGGCTATACAGTAGGTCCTTGTTGTTTACCTATTTTATATGTAGTAGTGTGTATATTTTAATCCCAAACTCCTAATTATCCCCCACTCTTTCTTTAAGGCAGCATTTCCTAAAGGGTCTTCCACACAGTTTCAAAAACAAAACAAGTTTCTACGGTTAAAATAAGTTCAATGGCTGTTTACTACATCACCCTCGTATGAGACAGGATTGCACTCAGCTACATGTAATAAAAATTCAACTACAATGGTTTAACGAAATAGGGCTTTATTTTTCAACTAGGACAATCAGTCCCAGATGGAGAGTCCAAGGCTGGTGGAGTAGCTTCAGGAAGCCATCAAGAACTGCTTCCATCTTCCTTCCTTCGATCTTCTTGATTTACTACTCATACCATGTGGCTTTTGTTCTCCTGGTGCAAGTTGACTACAGCTCCTTCAAAAAGGAGAAATTAGAAAGGACAATGACAAAGGTGTATGCCAGCCTCCTTGGATCCTGTTTATCGAGAAAGCAATAGCTTTCCTTGGAAGCCCCACCCTGCAGAGACTTAACTTACGTCTCATTGGCCAGTACTGTGTCACTGCTAGTGGCAAAGGAGTCCAGGGAGGTGAAATTTTCTACCTAGGTACATTGTCACCTAGAGCAAAACCAGAGCACCAAAAAGAAACTAGAGGGCTTCCCTGGTGGCGCAGTGGTTGAGAGTCCGCCTGCCAATGCAGGGAACACGGGTTCGTGCCCTGGTCCGGGAGGATCCCACATGCCGCGGAGCGGCTGGGCCCGTGAGCCATGGCCGCTGGGCCTGCGCGTCCGGAGCCTGTGCTCCACAACGGGAGAGGCCACAACAGTGAGAGGCCCGCGTAACGCCAAAAAAAAAAAAAAAGAAAGAAACTAGAGACTGAATGTTTATTTAGGAATTTAAAAGATCCATCCCATTTATCTTAGAAATTCAAACATTCATGTTTTGTATTAAAGACTCTGAGAAACTGTGCAGTAAATAAACCTGTTTACCTTTTTTAAACACAATACTTCTCAAACTTATTTGAACACAAAATTCCTTATTTCCTTTGAACAGCCTGTTGAAACACCATTCGGTGCAACACATCTTGGAAAATACTGCTTTGGGAACTAAAAGAAGAAAAAATACTCTTATGAAAGAGTCTGTTTTCATACTTATAAAGGTAGAAGGAATATGCTGCATTTAAACAAAGGGTTCTGGAAATAAATGAAGTGACAACAGAATTCTACAATCAGGAGCTGATGTGTTTTCATTTTTCATGTAAAGTCACAATTCCAGTGAGAAAAATCTTTGGTCTCCCCTTTATGCCTTTATAAGCATTTCCTCCCCACCATCCCTTCTCAACTCCAGAACTGTCCTTTCTTTATGTAACTTCCCCTCGTCTGAACATTTCAACTTGGGCTTTAAAAGTCCATTACTGCCAAGGGCGCGGGTTCAGTCTCTGGTTGGGGAACTAAGATGTCACAAGCCGTGCAGCACGGCCAAAAAAAAAGTCCATTCCAGAGTTTCTCCAAGGTTTCACTCCTCCTTTGGTTCAGCTTCTTATGTTTTAATTACTTTTCTTCTCCCATTTTCTTATACTACCAAAACAATTTGGGGTTTAGCATTTATTTATTTATTAAGTCAGCCCTTCCTGTATAATTTGTACTTGATTTTTTCAACCACCCTTCTTTGAGAACTCATGGAGGCTGCTGTTAATTAAATGCTGTTACAGATGCCAGTATTGTTTCCAAGAAGAAATGTTCATATTTTAAAGAAAAAGTAGGGAAAGCATTCAAAGCATAAGTTTTCATCCTGATACTAAAGCTTTCGAAAGAAAGCCATCAATCATATCTAGTTCCATTAAAACATTCATTTCTTTTAATTCACTTTGATAGTTTTTAAAAAGGGGGGGAGACTACATTTTTCTCATTTCCAAACCCCATCAATTTCCATAGCACCCATAGGTATTTCGTTGTAAAAAAATCCAATGCTTTTCTTTTGTGGGAGGGAGGTAAAAAAAAAAAATGTCATCTTTTATTTCCTGAAGAAAAAATAAAATTAAATAGGTCAAATATATGCAACTTTCATGAAAAAAGGCAACACTTCATTTAAGCCATTAAAGGAAAATGCATTCAAACTCCCCAGTGGAACTCCATTCTCTATAACAGGAAAGGTTTTATTCATTGCTGACTTGAAAGAACCACACATGTCTGATCACACCAATTTACAAAGGCACTGAATGGAGCTGAACCCCATGGGGTCTTCTTCTTACTCTCCTCTTTTCTAGAAACTAGGGGAAAAAAGCAGTTGAGAATATTCACGTCTCCAGTAGACAGGCCTCTAGAAAGTCAAAGGACCATGAAATATTTAGATGCCATAAAAGACCTTTTAGTGCCAAGTCCTGGCCATGTAGATTCTCCATCCTCTTTAGGGGCTCATCAGTCACAAAAGAGAAGGTACAGCCAACTTACTCCAAGTCAGAAATTCAGACAGCATCACTTTAGGTCCAGCAGAACACTTCCCAAACTGCTTCCAGAGAGAAGACTAGATCCTCCCAACCACCAGGGGAGCTAGAGAACCACAGGGCTACTCACTCCCATCATGCCTCTCAGCCCTACGCCAAGCTGAAGTCCCTTCCTGCCCCCAGCCATCCTTTCCCATAATCTTACACCCACATCCCCATCCCGATCCCCATCCTCCTACCCCTGGAACCACCTCTCATCCCAGCCTCTCTTCCTTTCTTGGCTGAAAGTGGTACTTTTGATGGAAACACACCACAGCCTCTTATTCCCCAAAGCCAAACTAAGAGCCTCCACCCTTGGGTGACACTTCCGTCTACATCTACCAGTCCTCCCCCCCATTCACTGAAGACCCTGTCACCTGGCTTGTCTTCCTTGCGTCCAGCTGTCATTCTGAGCAACCTCAGAATTCCCCAAGCTCTGACGAGTTGGTTCCTCAACCTCATTCTGAAACCTCCTTCTCTGCATTACTGCCTTCTTCCCAAAGATCCATCCTGGACCTTCCCGTCAACACTCAGAACTGCCCCACCTCTAGCAGGCCCTCCAAACATCTCGCTCCACCTCTTTTCATCCTCTGTAAACTCCTTCCCCTTCAGATCTCTCCTACAGCTTCTCCAACCACACCAGCTCCTCCATTTCACCTGATGCTCCAATTTGCCGATTGCTCTATTTTCTACTTTTCTGCATCCTTTGTCTCCATCCCTTTTCTCCTCCACCCTCCATCAACCACCCACTGGCCAATGATCTCAACTCCCCTGTGCTCCCGTATACACCCACCCAACCAAGTCCCAACCCCAGATCCTGGTCCCCATCACCTCCTCTGTGTCTCTCTCCATGACACTCAACACCAAGGAGAAAATCACACATCCGCTAAAGCTGATGGCGTAACAGGTTCATGGTCTCCATTCTCCAGAGGCCCTTGGAGCTGCCCAGCACACCCACTCAGCTCTTCTCCCAGTCCCTTCAAAGGCTATTTCAAACCTCCTCCACTTTACCCAAGCCTTGGAGTCTACCACCTCCCCCCTCCTCCTTCTCCACTCTCAGGAAATGACCTCACCTTTTGCTTCACAGAGGAGGAAGCAAGAATACCTTCAACTTCCTCCTCACCCCAAGCTCCTCTTCCTCTCTGTCCTTCCTCCCTCCTCCAGCCCTGCTCGGGGCTCCATCCACTCCTGACTCCCCAGGCACGGGCTCCATTCTGTTAACTCTCTCTTATACCCTCAAATCCTCCTCTCTACCAGCTCCCTTCCATCATCATTTGAATGTGCCAAGACTATCATCTTAGGAAAAACATCCTGCTTCAAACCTACAGTCTACTCATCATTCTCTTCTTCACAGCCAAGCTTCTTGAGACGTCTCTGCCATCTTCTCTCCCCTCCACTAACCCTGGCTTTGTTCCCCACACCTCCAGCGAAACTCACACCAGCACAGTCTTAGCTGCCAAACTCCACCAGCACATTTTAGATACCCTCCCCTTCTCCTCCCTCAGCTTCCTAGACCCCCACACACTCCCGCTTTTCCTTGTATCTGGCTCGCCAGTCTTCTTCCCCCGCCTCCATCACTGCTTTTCAAACTGTTAAGTCTTCAACCTTCAGGAAATCAACTCAGAGCAGGGTTTCTCAACCTTGGTGTTACTGACATTCGCACCACGTGATTCTTTGTTGTGGGGGTCGCCCTGTGCCTTAGAGGCTGTTTACCAGCATCCCGAGCATCTACTCACCAGATGCCAGTCATGACCAGCAAACATGTCTCCAGACATGGTCAGACTGGCAATCACTCCCATTTGAGAACCACTGGCTTAGAGGGTTGCAACCCAAATATTTTTTTTTTTAAGAAACTGAAATAAAATAGAAACTACCAGAGTATGTCTCCTAAGAAAGGATAAAGACCTTCCATGAAACTTTGGTCTCTGGGTCTTGTTTGCATTTGTGTACATGTGTACACCTGGAATAGAAAGTACTTCTTTCTGTGGGTCAGAGTCAGAACGCTTTAAATCCTGCTACCTTACATGTGGGTGCTCCCAAGGTTCTGTCCTGGGCTCCCTCCCTTTTAAAATCATCCAGAAATCCGAAAAGGCATAAAGAGACACACAATGAACACTCAAGTACTCAGCACCTACTCAAGAAAACAAAGCATTATCAACCAGGTAAGAGCAGGGAACCTGGCAGGCACCCCCTCCCACACTCCTGGAGGAAACCACAACTCTAATTTGCTATTTCCCCCCCAATTTTACTATGTTTGGATGTGAGTCCTTAAGCAATATATAATACTATGTTGCTCAGTTTTAAATGTTTTAGGGACTTCCCCAGTGGTCATATGGAAAAGAATCCACCTTCTAATGCAGGGGACGCAGGTTCGATCCCTGGTCAGGGAACTAAGATCCCACATGCCGTGGGGCAACTAAACCCGCGCGCCACAACTACTCAGCCCACACAGCTCAACTAGAGAGCCCATGTGCTGCAAACTACAGAGCCCACGTGCTCTGGAGCCCCAGCGCCACAACTAAAGAGAGAAAACCCACACGCCACAACTACAGAGAAGCCCGTGCAGCAACAAAAGATCCCGCATGCCGCAACTAAGACCTGATGCAGCCAAAAATTAAAAATTATATGTTTTAGAAGAGCATGTTTTACACACCTTTCTGCAACTTGCTTTTTTTTTTCCTAAAATTATGTTTGTGGAATTCATGCATGTTTGTATCTCCTATTCTACACCACAATTTATTCACTTATTCATCTTTGGTTGGTGGACCCTTGGGCTTCCTGCATATCTGTGTGCATGTAAACAATGCTGCTATTAACCTTGGTGTGCATATATCCTGTGCAAACGCGTGACAGATCTACTTGGATTTGTGCTCAGGAGACTTACCACCCACCTAGAGAGTATATTCATTATTATTATTATTGCATCAAACAAACTTTTTTTCTGTGGAGGTTGTACTCATTTACATTCTGATCGGAAGTGGGTGAGGGTCCCCCACTACTTCACATCCTTGCCATCACTTGTTGCTAAGGATTTTTTTGTTTTTGTTTTTGCCAACCTAAAAGGTGTGGAACTGTGTGCCGCAGTGGTTTAAACTGCATCTCTCAGATGACTAGTAAGGTGGGCAGAGTTTGATGAGTTTAGTGGCTCTTCTGGTTTCCTCTTCTCTGAGGAGCCTCATTTGATCACTTGTCCATTTTCTATTAGATTGCTACCCTTGTCTTATTGATATTTAGCAGTTCTTTCATATACTCTGAAATCAAGTGCTGCACTGTCGGTGGTGTGTCATCATATCTTCTCCCCATTGTGGGTAGGTCTTTCTCCCCTGCCTGGTCATCTCCTCTACTCCCACGGCCTCCTTTACCGCCTCCATGGTGACCACTGTCTGCTCCTCGCCTGCTGGCCAGATCGCTCTTCCGGCCTCAGATTCACAGAGCCGTTTGCCTCCTGGCCCTCTCTCCTGCTGCCGAGCATCTCAAACTCAACTGTCCCAAACTAAAGCTGTTACCCTCCCGCTCCCTGCACCTCCTGCATTCATTTCCTGGTTCAGAGGAAACACTGCCATTCATTCCCATATCCAGTGAGGCTTTTTCTTCTCATCTCCATCTTGCCCATCGCCTAGTCCTGTTCATTCAACTTCCTCATTACAGGGATTTTTTCACTGCTATCCACCTCCAGGATTAAATTACCTTATTTCTAGACACTTTCATCTCTCAGTGGGACTGCACTCCATGGCCTCCCTGTTCCCAGCCCTTCAACTCCAAGATATTGTTTAAAAAACAGCCAGACCAAATGGGCTTGAGGACACGGGGTAGGAGGGGGAAGCTGGGGCGAAGTGAGAGTCATCGACATATACACACTACCAAAGGTAAAACAGATAGCTAGTGGGAAGCAGCCGCATAGCACAGGGAGATCAGCTCGGTGCTCTGCGATGACCTAGAGGGGTGGGATAGGGAGGGTGGGAGGGAGCCTCAAGATGGAGGGGATATGGGGACATATGTATGCATATGGCTGATTCACTCTGGTGTAGAACAGAAACTAACACAGTATTGTGAAGCAATTATACTCCAATAAAGATCTATTTAAAAAATTAAAGGAAAAAAAAAAGCCAGACCTAGCAATCCCACTATTATTTACCCAAGATAAATGAAAATGTACATCCAAAAAAAAAAGGACTTGTATAAGAATGTTTATAGCACCTTTATTCATCAAAATCAAAAATTAAAAACCCAAATGTCCAACAGGAGAGTGGATAAACTAACTGTGGTTCATCCATACAATGGAATACTACTCAGCAATAAAAAGGAGCTGCTATGGGAATTCCCTGGCAGTCCAGTGGTTAGGACTCTGAGCTTCCACTACAGGGGACACGGGTTCGATCCCCGGTCAGGGAACTAAGATCCCTCAAGCTGCGTGGAATGGCCAAAAATAAATAAATAAATATTTAAAAAATAAAAAGGAGCTGCTACTTATAAATACAATGATGTAGATGAGTTTCAATTTATGCTGACTGAAAAAAAGTCAGACAAAACAGAGCCCCTACTGTGTGACACCATTTACATGAACTCCAAGAAAGACATAACTGCAGATAAAAGACAGAAAGTGGCTGTAGGGGGGTGGGGGTTGGGTGACTGAATGGAAGCAGACCTAGAGGAATTTTCGGGGGGAATAGAGATTTCCATATCTGGTTTGGGGTGGTGGTAATGTGAATGTATACAGTTGTCAAAACTCATCAACCAAACTGGCCATTGACTAAACTGTGGCCATTTTACCATATGTAATTATATCTCAAATAAATAAATAAATATATACACATACGTACATACATATACCTGTATTTATTTATATTTATATATGTCTCCAACTACAGTGAGGCTGCTAAAATTAAAATCTGATCAAGTTATTTTCCCATTTAAAATTTTTCTGAGAGCTCCATGACCTCATGACAAAGGCCTTTGGAAGGTCATACCTACCTTCCTCTCCAATGTCTACTCTTTTTTTTTTAATAAAATTTATTTATTTATTTGGCTGCATTGGGTCTTCGTTGCTGTGCATGGGCTTTTCTCTAGTTGTGGCGAGCGGGGGCTACTCTTCGTTGCTGTGCGCGGGCTTCTCACTGCAGTGGCTTCTCTTGTTGCAGAGCATGGGCTCTAGGCACGCAGGCTTCAGTAGTTGTGCCTCAGCGGGCTCAGCAGTTGTGGCTCGCGGGCTCTACAGCGCAGGCTCAGTAGTTGTGGCGCACGGGCTTAGTTGCTCCGCGGCATGTGGGATCTTCCTGAACCAGGGATCAAACCCGTGTTCCCAGCATTGGCAGGCAGATTCTTAACCACTGCGCCACCAGGTAAGTCCCCCAATGTCTACTCTTAACCCTTCTTCCCTGACCCTCCCTCATGGGCTATGGTGCTCTCACACTGAAGTTCTTATATTTTCCCAAACAAATGAATTCCTCTTTCATCTCTGGCCCCCTCTGCTTTGGGCAGCCCCACAACCCTTGAAGTGGCTGACTCCTATTATCTTTCAAGACTCAGTGTGGATGTCACTTCCTCCAGGAAGTCTTCCCGTTCCCCCAACACTAAATTAGGTACCTCCCTTGGGTTCCTGCCACTCCCTGTGCTTGCTGATACCACAACCCCTTTTACTCTGAAATGTACCTGTCCATCTGCCTCACTAGGATATAAACTCCCTGAGGACGGAGCCTGCGAGCTAGTCACTGCTAGATGTGCCAGGGATTGAGGAGAGCAAGTATTCAGTTAACATTTGTTCAATGGGTGAGTGAAATACTCAAAGCATGTTTTCTCCTCAAGCTAAACACGAAGGGATGGAAACTTAACAATATCAATATTTAAGGAAAAATAACTTCAAAAGAAAAAAACGTAAATATTTTATATTTAATACTTTGGTAACCACTTAGACACAAGAGACTGTATTATATCAAGGTCTGCTGCAAACAGAAAGGAAAAGTAACACAAACAGACTCGGCTAACTCTTACTCCAAAAGCAAAGATAAAAGGAAAATGGAAGTCACCTTGGGTTAACAAATAAATCTCAGGGAAGGCATACTGAGCAGGGAAGACTCTTTGATGAATATAAAAGTGGTCACTTTTTCAGTTGATTTAAGGGGAGCTGAGCATTAGTCCAACAAACCTCTGTGAACTGTGTAAATTCTAACAGAAGAAGCCAGGAACCAAACAATGATCTGGAAACATACCAAGAGTTCAAAAGCATCAAGTCTAGACACTTCAAACTCCCCTGAGAGGGATCTGGCTGCTTGTCTGTTGCCAAGATCCCTGCTGACCCCAACTGCTTACTTTCCATAATCATTTTCAGATGGACTGCTAAGAAGTCACCTTTAAGGGAAGCAGCCTCAGCCATCCACCATCTCTAACATGTCAGAGGGGCACCGCCTCCCCTTTGCAAGGGAAAGAAAATGCACTGGTGTGAAGTTGCAAGTGAAATGAATTCCTTAAATATCAGGAAGCAGAGAATATAAGTAAAGCTCTTCCTTTAGCACTTCTTGCTGCCAAGTGAATTCCCAAAGCAAAAAAGTGCCGGCTGTATTTCTTCAAGGGCTGTGTGATGTGCCAGAAGACTTTTGAATATTCCAGAACTGTTATGGGCTGCTGGGTATCACCAAGCCTTTTCTTTCTTCCTTCTCCTCCCAGGCAAGAACTCAGTGTATGGTCCAAGATTAAGAGTAACACATTTCCCTTTATAAATTCTTTTAAACTCTCCTAGATGCCTCATTAACCCCCTGCTCCATTATCAAGATCTGAGCCTGGCATCTGAAATCTTCAAAACAACACATTCACAGTGCAGGCATATTTGTGAGATCAAAGTGAAACGCAAAAATTGAGATAAATGAACCAAAAAGTGACAGCCACTGTCATTCAAAGCAAACACACGGTTCAACCGGCCAACACAGTTTTGTCGTGTTTTGAATTATTTCTATTGTGGTAACACACATCAAACAAAATTTGCCATTTAACCATTTGTAGCTGTGCAATTCAGAGGCGTTAGTTACATTCACAATGTTGTGTAACCATCAGTACTATCTATTCCCAAAGCGTTTTTATCACCCCAAACAGAAACTCTGCACTCGTCCCCAGCCCCTGGTAGCCTCTAGTGTACTTTCTGTCTCTATGAATCTCACATAAGTGGAATCCTATAGCATTTGTCCTTTCACGACTGGCTTATCTGACTTAGCATAATGCATTCAAGGTTCATCCGCACTGCAGCATGCATCAGAACTTCACCCTTGTCTGTGGTGAATTACAGTCCATTATATGGATAAACCACATTTTGCTTAACCAGTCATCTGTTGATGGACACGTGAGTTGCTTCTACTTTTTGGCTCTTGTGAGAATAATGCTGCAGTGAACACTGGCATAAACGTGTCTGTTCAAGTTCCTTTTTCCAATTCTTTTGAATATACACCTAGAAGTGGAACTGCTGGGTCACACAACAGTTTTTTTTAATTTAATAGCTTGAAAGAAAAACAAATGTAATTTTTTTCCTGACTATAAAAGCAATATGCATTCATTGCGAAAATTCTGAAGAAGAATTACACCACCCAAAGAAAACCACTATTAATATTTTGGAATATTCCCTTAAAGTCCTACTATCTAGGTACACACACACAGAGAGTCAGACACACATGGATATTTTCACTGAAACCAGCTTTTTCCCACTTGACATTATATCAGGAACATTAACTCCATTGTCATTAAATGTTCTTCAGAAACATCATTTAATATCTGAATAGTATTTCATCAGGTGGAGCTTAACTTTCTTAACTATTCCCCTATTTAGACTGTTCCCTATTTTTCATGGTTATACATAACACAGCAATGAACATCTTCGTGTGTGTTTCTGGTGGACTTCTCTGATTGCCATCTGAGGATACATTAGATATATTAGAATCACTGGGTCAAACCACATGAACACTCTTAAGGCTGTTGATAAAGACTATATATCTGTCTTCCATAAAAGTCATATCAACCTTCATACCCACCAGGAATGTTAAATAGCTTTTTTTAATGTAAAAATACATAAATTATTAAAATAAAAAATTTAAAAGATTTTAACAAAATATTACTAAAATTAAAAATGAATAGAATAATAGAACTGTTTTTATTTATTTGTTTGTTTGTTTGTTTATAGCTGCGCTGGGTCTTCGTTGCTGCACACGGGCTTTCTCTAGTTGTGGTGAGCAGGGGCTACCCTTCATTGCAGTGCGCGGGCTTCTCACTGCAGGGGCTTCTCTTGTTGCAGAGCACGGGCTCTAGGCACACGGGCTTCAGTAGTTGTGGCTCATGGGCTCTAGAGCGCAGGCTCAGTAGTTATGGCGCAAGGGCTCAGTTGCTCCGCGGCATGTGGGATCTTCCCGGCCCAGGGCTCAAACCTGTGTCCCCTGCATTGGCAGGCGGATTCTTAACCACTGCACCACCAGGGAAGCCCTAGAACTGCTTTTAAACTGCATGTGGTAACAATTTTCTTTCTTATTCAAGAATGTGATCAGGCCACCTGAGGAGTTAGCATCTATGAAAATGGTAATCCCTATTTTAAATGAACAGACCTGCTAAAGCATTAATATATTCACACAGAGACATGTGGAGAAAAAGATTTATGAGTGGCTGCCCTCAATCCCCAATGATCCCTCTCTGTCCCTTCCACCCAAGCTTGGATAGACTTAGAGGCAACTCTAATGACTACAATGTATTTACTTAGAAAGATACAGTGCTTGGGTTTTAGTAGAAAAGGCAGGGGCTTCCCTGGTGGTGCAGTGGTTGAGAATCTGCCTGCTAATGCAGGGGACACGGGTTCGAGCCCTGGTCTGGGAGGATCCCACATGCCGCGGAGCAATTAGGCCCGTGAGCCACAACTACTGAGCCTGAGCGTCTGGAGCCTGTGCTCCGCAACAAGAGGCCGCAATAGTGAGAGGCCCGTGCACCGCGATGAAGAGTGGCCCCCGCTTGCCACAACTAGAGAAAGCCCTTGCACAGAAACGAAGACGCAACACAGCAAAAATAAATAAATAATAATAAAAAAAACAAAAATAAAAAACTCCTACCCCCAACATCTTCTTTAAAAAAAAAAAGAAAAGGCAGGTCCACCCTCCACCACTTTATGAACTAACACATAAAGAAACCTAATGGTGATTTTAAAGTAAATCCCACCTGTGACACCCACTTGTCACTTAGAGACAAGCCCCATCCCAGCCAGTGTGGTGGATTCAGATGAAGAGGGAACAAACCACACCAACAAAGGGCACCTGGAAGTCACTATGGAGAAGGAGATTCCCTAAACTTCCCTCCCATGTCAGCCAACAAGGGGTCAAATCCCACCACGGACTTCAGATCCAAAGCTATGGTTCTGACTGCAGCACCAGCAACCAGGGGGCCCCGGAGTCCCCACAGAGGTGCTCTGAGGACCATCTGGACCAGGGTCTCCAATGACAGCAGGAAACACAGGCTCCAGCCCTCAAGTCCACTAATCCATTTGGTTTTGATCAGAAAAGGGTGTTTTGTTTATTTTGGCTTTTTTGTCATTTTTTTGGTTTGTTTTTGAATTTTGAACCAGTTGCCAGTCTTTAAAAAATAAGAGCTTCTCACAAAAATCCACATCTGGTTCCTCTTGAAATACCCAAGGGTCTCAACGTTGGGCCCATGTTCACCCCATGGCAATGAGAGGCCAGAGCTGAGAAGCAGCTGCCCCATCAGGTGTTGGATGCAAACCCACATCCCACCTTCCCGACCATTCAGGACATTGAGGCCGCCACCCTTGACCTCGAGCTCGAGGGCCTGGACCCTGCAAAACATTTGCACTTATGACCCTGGTCTGATAGGAATAATGTGTTATGCACATAAATATGGTTATTTTTCATATGCCTGCAGATCCCACTGCCACTAATAAAACCCAAATTATTGAAAAGCATAATCGAATTCAGAGTACCTTTTACCATCAGGTATTTCCTGAAACAGCAAACACCATTAAGTATTAAATGGGGAGAGGGAACTCAAAATTTTTATTTTACTAATAACAAAAAAGATTAGAAACCATTCAATTAAAACTTTTTATATCAACTATAGTTGAATAAAGTTTTTTAAAAAAATAATTTTTTTAACTTTTTTTTTTTTTACTTCCTGCCTACTGTGTACAAAAGATGAGGCTTCCTATTGCAAACACAATGATAAGTAAGACACAGATTAAATGTCACGGGCAGATGGAGGGAGATGCCATGTGAAAAGTGCTACAACAGGGATTCCCTGGTGGCGCAGTGGTTGAGTCCGCCTGCCGATACACAGGACACGGGTTCGTGCTCCAGTCCGGGAAGATCCCACATGCCGCAGAGCGGCTGGGCCCGTGAGCCATGGCCGCTAAGCCTGCACATCCGGAGCCTGTGCTACGCAACGGGAGAGGCCACAACAGTGACAGGCCCGCGTACCGCAAAAAATAATAATAATAATAAAAAATAAAAAGTGCTACAACAGAAGGCTGAGCAAGGTGCAGTAGTAGCAGCTCCCGCCTGGGAGCAGCACATGAGCCTTTATCAAAGGACACAGCACTTGGAATTCCCTGGTTGTCCAGTGGTTAGGACTCGGCCCTTTCATTGCCAAGGGTGCAGGTTCCATTCCTGGTGGGGGAACTAAGATCCTGCACGCCTTGCCGTGTGGCCAAAAGTTTAGAAAATTAAAAAAAAAAAAAAAAAGGACAGCACCTACCAGGTAGGGCGGTGGGGGGATAGGAAGCAACAGTATGAGATATGGGGGTGACACTGGGGCTGGGCATTGGGTACCATTGTAGCAGAGCTTGGATTTGATTGGAGGTTATGGGAAGTTGCTAAGAGCTTTAAGGATTCCATACGCTCTGGGAAGATCCCCGTGGAGATGGTGCTGAAGACGACCAGCTTGGGTTCAGGGAGGCCAGTAAGAAGCGACCATGGATGTCCAGGCCACAGCGAGGAGCATCTGAACAAAGGTAAAAGGCAGGAGGAGCGGGGCAGAGAGGCAGTGAGGGCTCTGTGGCTGGTTAGATATTGGAGAGAGAATGAGACAGAGAGAGTCACAAAATTTCTGGCTCCAGCAACTCAGTGGATGTCAGAGCTGTGAAGCCAAGACAAGAGACACAAGAAGAGCAATAACTGAGGAGTGAGGGTTTATGGGGCGAGAGAGAAAGGCCAGCATCCCACCTGCAGAGTCTGGCCACCAAGGGTCAAGGCAGGGCCACGCCCCCCTGTCCATCCAGCCTGGTTGAGAGCCCCTGGCTTGGCACCAAAGCTTGAGGCACCTTCCTCCACCCAAGCTGGCTGCCAACGACAGCTCCTATAGCATCACTAAGAGTGAAAAATCCGAGCACTGGCTTCCTCACTGAGGCAGGACTGTGCTTTGCCCACTGCATGCTTGTGGGTAACCATCCACATTATCAATACCAGACCCCACACCAACGTCAGGAGTCACCTCCCCAACCCTTCAACATCTACACATGAAATCTCCCCTCATGCAGTTGGACAAGCACTGAGCAGGTCCCAGGAGCAGGGCCTGGTGCTGGGAGGTTGGTGGAAGTCTAAAGATGCACAAGACATGAAACCAGCCCTCCAAAGAACCTCACAGGGCAGAAAAGACTCAGATGTGAAGCTCCATGTACAGAGCCAAGTGTGATGGCCAGAGAGGATAAATGGATGAGTCTATCTTGGGTCATGTTCCCTAGAAGAAGAAACTGATGTGGGGATTCCTGTGCCAATGGGTGCTGGAGGAGGTGCTCTGAAGAGAAACGTGCAAGAAAGTAAGGGAAAGGAAAAGATGGGGGCTAAGAGCAGGCGAGCTGTGGTCTGATCCCACAGGGAGCTCCGGAGTCAACTGTACTACAGACTTCATGCTGCCTGGAGGCAAAGCACCAGGTTTTACACCCCAGTCATGGACATCAGTCAATGATGTCAGCCCCTGGGCACAGGGCACCCCAGGGTAGGGGATGAGGGGTTTCCTCCCAGTCATCTCCAGGTTATGGAGCTGCTCTCCAGCAAGGCAGTATCTTCCAGTGAAGGATCCAGGTGTGAGGGGTTAGCAACCAACCCTGCTGTAGCCAAGCATTGGGTGCACTGGGCCATTAAAGGGGTTCCGGACAGGGTACCGACAACATCTGCTACGGAATCATTCCAGAAATCTATGAGAACAACATTTAGGCAGGAGAACAGAGAAGGGTCCTTCTTCATCACGAATCTTTCCATCTTTCCACCTCCCTGGAAACTGTCCAGGAGGTTAACAAACTCACCTCCACAAGGTGCTTGAGCATCTCTGAAAAGCCTCGAGCACGGAGTGTAACTTTACAACCCAGGCTGAAGGCTGCTCTCCCAGGTTTGGGTTTTCTGTTGCCTGTTACAAACAGCAGCCAGCAGTTCTACCTGCCTTCTGCCCAGGACCCCTCCGGCCTCAGAGTGGATTTCTCTGACAGTACCCAAGCAATAAATGGGCAGTCATCCTCAGCCATATAACTGACAACATTCCTCCAATTTTTATGGTGCTTTTTATGCTCACCTTATAAAGTTGAATGTTTTACTTTCCAGATTTCGTTGTGCACACTCAATGTGTCCCAGGAGTGTGGCCAAGCAGTTTTAATTTTCCAAGAAGTACTTCTCTGCCTCTCCTTTCCACTACAGCATGGCTGAGAAATTGGAAAAGGCCCCCAAAGCAAGTTTTCTGGGCAGCCTAAACAATCTGGTCCAAGACATTCAAGCAGGAATTAACTTTAGGAGAACTTCCAGCATCCTGGCTGAAGCCCCAGCCCCTGTCTCCACGTATTTAGAGGGTATATCTATGGCAATATACAGCTGAATAAGCAAATTCCAAAGTAATGAGATGAACCTTGTAATAAAAGATTATTTGATTATCCAGGGGGAGCACGAGAAGGTATTCAGTAAGATGCCAGAGAAATTCTGAATCACCAACCAGGTGCAAAAGGAAATAGATGCTCAAATCAATTAACTCATTAATTATGATTTACCCTTTGATTAAACTCACAGATCAAGTTTCTGACAATACTAGGGAAGAATTGGGGGGAGGACAGATTGCAGGTTGGTTTCTTAACCAATGCAAACCTGCCTCAGTTGTCTTTCCTAAAATATACACATTAATGATTTCATGAAGAAATGCACCAATCAACAGAAAAATAAGTTGACCGAAAGGTTAAATACCAACAAATTACGGGCTTCCCTGGTGGCGCAGTGGTTGAGAGTCCGCCTGCCGATGCAGGGGACACAGGTTCGTGCCCCGGTCCGGGAGGATCCCACGTGCTGCGGAGCGGCTGGGCCCGTGAGCCATGGCTGCTGAGCCTGTGCATCCAGAGCCTGTGCTCCGCAACGGGAGAGGCCACAACAGTGAGAGGCCCGTGTACCGAAAAAAAAAAAAAAAAAGCAACAAATTACCCTTACAGTGCACCTTGCATGTGCCCAGAACTGTGTAAGGAGCTGGGGTATTTACATTCCTCTCCATTCTCAGGAAAACACTGTACATGCAGGAAACACTAAAGGATATTGGATCCCTACCTCACACCACAGACACAAAAGTCCAGACAGAGTAAAGACTTAACTGAGAAGGGTAAACTTCTCAAACTTTCAGCAGAAAATAAAGAATATTTTTCTAAAGGGAACCCTCCTACACTGTTGGTAGGAATGTAAATTGGTGCAGCCACTATGGAGAACGTATGGAGGTTCCTCAAAAAACTAAAAATAGAGCTACTGTATGATCCAGCAAGCCCACTCCTGGGCATATATCTGGACAAAACTACAATTCGAAAAGATACATGCACCCCCTATGTTCATAGCAGCACTATTCACAATAGCCAAGACATGGAAACAACCTAAATGTCCATCAACAGATGAATGGATAAAGAAGATGTGGTACATATATACAATGGAATATTACTCAAACACAAAAAAAGAATGAAATAATGTTATTTGCAGCTACGCGGACCTAGAGATGATCACAGTAAGTGAAAAATCAGACAGGGAAAGACAAATAACATATGATATCACTTATATGTGGAATCTAAAATATGACACAAATGAACTTATATATGAAACAAAAACAGACTCACAGACATAGAGAACAGACTTGTGGAGGGGGAGTGGAGGAGGGTTGGATTGGGAATTTGGGATTAGCAGATGCAAACTATTATATATAGGATGGATAAACAACACGGTCCTATTACACAGCACAGGGAACTATATTCAATATGTTGTAATGAACCACAGTGGAAAAGATATGTAAAAGAATATATATGTATAACTGAGTCACTCTGATGTACAGCAGAAATTAACACAATATTATAAATCAACTATACTTCAATTTTAAAAAAAGAATATCTTTCTACTAACCAGAAAAGAAAATATAGAAACCCTGTCACATTAAAATTAAGAACCTCTTGACCTAAGGTCACTATCTGTGGATTGACGGGGTTTGGGTCAGAGCTGGGAGATACTCTCAGTGAAAGATCTGAGTTGTCAGTTGTGCTGTGGGTTGATGCAGCAATCTGAGAATCAGCAATTTTTTAAAAGTAGGTCTCTGCAGGAAACTCTACTTATGTTTGCTTGTGTTGGCTTCCCAGGCATCTGAGATGAGCCTGCCAGGGGAAATGGCTGTTTCTGTCAGTGAAAGGGAGCAGCTGTCAGTGTTGGGAAGCATAATAAAGATAATATAAAAAATAATAAAAATTTGTTTTCCAAGAAAAGCATCATGAAGTTAAAAGACAAGCTATCAATTAAGAAAAGATACATGTAACACATACATCCAACAAAGGATAAGTATTCAGAATATATAAACAACTCATAAGCCAATGTGAAAAACATAAATAACCTACTAGATAACTGAGCAAAAGACACAAGCTGGAATTTCACAAAAGAGGAAGAAAAAATGACCCTTAAACAAATGAAGAGCTGCTCTCTTTCTGAGAATCATGGATACCCAAGTTAACACACCAAGGAGATACTATTTATACCCAGTAGCTTCGCAAAATTAAGAAGTCTAATCACAGACATAGAAAACAAACTTATGGTTACCAAAGGGGAAAGGGAGGGGGAAGGGATAAATTAGGAGATTGGGATTAGCAGATAAAAACTACTATATATAAAATAGATAAGCTCAAGGTCCTACTGTATATAGCACAAGCAACTATACTCAATATCCTATAATAAACCATAAAAGAATATGAAAAAGAATATATATATGTACTGACACAACGTTGTAAATCAAGTATACCTCAATTAAGTTTTTTTAAAAAATTAATGTCTAACAATGACAAACACTGGAAAAGATGTAGAATGACAGAACACTTATACTCCACTGGCAGGCATTAAACTGGTACACCTACTTTTAGGAAACAAGTTAGCATCATCTTATAAAAATGAGAGTCCAGATACTCTAAAACCCCCAAATCCCATTCCTACATGTACATCACAGAGAAATTCTCAACCACATGCACTGGGAGACACACACACACGTGTGCGCACAGTCGCAACAGTGCTCCTGGGAGCAAAAATGGAACTATCTAAACCCCTAATACCAGGTAAGTAATTCACACAAAGGAGTGTTCTAAGAATGCACCACAGTTAAACACAATAACAGGGATCCATTTTGGAACCATAATGAGTGAAAACAACAACTGCAGAAGACTACATACAAACATACTTTATTAAAAATATATTTATTTATTTATTTGGTTGTGCTGGGTCTTAGTTGCAGCAGGTGGGCTCCTTAGTTGCGGCTCGCAGGCTCCTTAGCTGTGGCATGCGAACTCTTAGTTGCTGCATGCGTGTGGGATCTAGCTCCCTGACCAGGGATTGAACCCGGGGCCCCTGCACTGGAACCACTTCGCCACCAGGGAAGTCCCCACAACATACTTTTTAAATATATAAAACTGAAAACAAATAAAACTAAATGATAAATTATTTAAATAAATATTATAAAAATAATTTATATTATTATTTATAAAAAGACAAAGCAATGATGAATCAAGGGACTTCCCTGGTGGTCCAGTGGCTAAGACTCCACGCTCCCAACGCAGGTGGCCCTGGTTCAATCCCTGGTCAGGGAACTAGATCCCACGTGGTGCAACTAAGATCTGGTGCAGACAAATAAATAAATAAATAAAATATTTTTTAAACAATGATGAATCAAAACCCAAGAATTAATGGTAACCTGAAAGGGGGTAGGTGTAGGAGTTGGAGAACGCATGCATAGGTGAGCTTCTAGTGGTTACATGATCCTTCCTTGATTGAGCAGTGAACTCACACCTGTTCATGTTCTTATTACTCTTATGACATATACATATATATATAACATATACTTGTATATACTCTTTTGTATAAACCAAATATTACATTTTTAAAAGCTGAGAAAGGGCTTCCCTGGTGGCGCAGTGGTTGAGAGTCCGCCTGCCGATGCAGGGGACACGGGTTCGTGCCCCGATCCCGGAAGATCCCACATGCCGCGGAGCGGCTGGGCCCGCGAGCCATGGCCGCGGAGCCTGTGTGTCCGGAGCCTGTGCTCCGCAACGGGAGAGGCCACAGCAGTGAGAGGCCCGCGTACAACAACAACAACAAAAAAAAAAGCTGAGAAAAAATAGTAAATTGGTACAGCCACTATGGAGAACAGAATGGAGGTTCCTTAAAAAACTAAAAATAGAGCTACCATATGATCCAGCAATCCCACTCCTGGGCATATTTCTAGAGAAAACTCTAATCCAAAAAGATACATGCACCCCAATGCTCACTGCAGCACTATTTACAATACCCAAGACATGGAAACAACCTAAATGTCCATCAACAGATGAATGGATAAAGAAGTGGTACATATATACAATGGAATATTATTCAGCCATAAAAAAGAATGAAATAGGACTTCCCTGGTGGCGCAGTGGTTGGGAGTCCGCCTGCCGATGCAGGGGACACGGGTTCGTGCCCCGATCCCAGAGGATCCCACATGCCGCGGAGCGGCTGGGCCCGCGAGCCATGGCCGCGGAGCCTGTGTGTCCGGAGCCTGTGCTCCGCAACGGGAGAGGCCACAGCAGTGAGAGGCCCGCGTACAGCAAAAAAAAAAAAAAAAAAAAAAAAAAGAATGAAATAATGCCATTTGCAGCAACATGGATGGACCTAGAGATTATCATACTGAGTGAAGTAAATAAGACAGAGAAAGACAAATATATGATATCACTTATATGTGGAATCTACAAAATGATACAAATGAACTTACTTATAAAACAAAAACAGACTCACAGACATAGAAAACAAACTTACAGTTACCAAAGGGGAAAGGTGGGGAGGAGGGATAAATGAGGAATTTGGGATTAACATATATTCAATACTATATATAACACAGATAAACAACAAGGACCTACTGTATAGCACAGGGAATTATATTCAATAGTTTGTAATAACTTATAAGGGAAAAGAATCTGGAAAAGAATAGATAGATAGATAGATAGATAGATAGACAGATGTATGACTGAATCACTGTGCTGTACACCTGAGACTAACATAACACTGTAAATCAACTATAACTCAATTTTTTTAAAAAGATAAAAAATAGTCATCTATTCATTTCATGACAGTATAAAATTACAAAATGAAAACAAACAATAAATAAGTGATTTTTTAGATTATATGTGGTATTATTATTCCCATTTTACTGATGAGGAAACTGAGATTTAGAAAGGTAGGGTAACTTTCATACATACAGTTAAATGAAAGTGACAAGGCTGGGCTTTTATTTAATGTTAAAAGCTGAGGCTTTTAACACTATGATATACTATAAGGTTTCCACCAGGAAGAAAAGAAATTAGAAATAATTCATATGATTCTACTCTTCTTACAGAACATCTATGCCTTCCAAGAGTGGTAGGACATAAGCACTATTTGCTCAGGATTTCTTAGCTCTAAAGTCACAATTTTTTTTTTTACATTTTCTTAACATGTTATATTGAACAGACAAAAAAAATCCTTTAAAATTCAATGAAATTTGCAATTTAAAGAAAACCTATGATAAAGCATTTTCTTTTATTTTTCAAATGCAAAGAGGATGCTGGAGCAAGTAAGAAACCACGCCTTACTACACGATGGGTGGATTGAGAGCGTTTCATGATAAAAGTGATAAAGTAACCAGCTCCTGGTTCTTCTTTTCTTTCTGGCTCTAAGCTTCAGAGCTCTCTCACAACTCCACGTCCTAAGTAGGTGGTATTTCCTCCAGAAAGAGTTCTTTGCCTACCACATCCAGAACTGGTGCCCCTCCACCGTGCTCCCCCTGTGCCCTGGGACTCCACGCCACGGTCCGGGGTCTCCTTCCCTGCCCATTACTCCCAGAGAGAGGGATCCACCAATGACCTTCCACCCACATGTGGCAGATGGTGAGCAACAAATGAATGAACAACCATCCTGCTCCATGAAATCCATCCACATAAAGGGATCGGGGGGACATGGGGTAATGGGGAGAATGTGCCCACTGCAATCAGACTGCCCTCTGTTTGAACGTCCACTTCGACACCAGCTGGCTCAGCTAAAATAATAAGATCTTACTAAAACCTGCCTGCCTTGAATGATTATTAGGATTAGCGGCGATAATGTATGTGAAAATGGGTCCCAAAGTGATTTTAAACTGTGGGTGCACACTGAACGGTGGGGAGGAAGGGGCCCACATTCTGGTTCAACTGGTCCAGAGTGGGAAGTATTCTGTAATAATTCCCAGTACTTCTCCTGTGTAGGCAGGTTCCAGAACCTCTGCACACAAGAGAACAAGGAAGGAACCAGCATATACAGAGCCTTGCTGGGTCCAACACTTGTCACATTACTTAATAACCTGTCCCCAGAGAGTGGGCACTGCCGCCCTGTCATCAAGTAGTGCCATTTTTTTCCCACCCTCCTCCTCCTGCCCCTCAAACATCTCAATCACCTTCAAAAACGATCTACCTAAACTTTCATATATGTCACTAAATGTAAATATGCTCAAACGGGGTGTGTGTCTCGTGTGTGTGTGTGTGTGTGTGTGTGTGTGTGTGTGACAGAGACAGAGAGATGGAGGAGAAGGGAGGAAGGAAGAAAGAAAGGGAAGAAATTGGGGAGAGGAGGCAAGAAAGTGACTCCTTTTTCCATCAGAGAATTTAGCATCTTCAGGCTCTGGTTAATTCGTTAACAGAAAAGCTAAATAGAAATTTGTTTCCAACTCCAGCTGTTGTGGTGGACTGGTCCTATATTTCTAGCACGTACTCAGCATAACGAAATCCTCAACAACAAAAATCATTAGAAGAAGGCTGGATCCATCTTTTTTAACCCTAAGACAATTAAATGATTAAATGTCAAAGGTGCCCATCCACTGGCCCTCTCACTCCTCCTGCACGTAAACCTCCACTAACAGTATTCCTGGAGAGGGGAGGGAAACAGATCCGAGAAAGGGCGCCCTGGCCCAGATGCTGAGACTCAGAGAGACTGAGCCAAACGGCCTCTGAGCCCCTTTAACTCTAATCGGCTACAAAGAGCCTTTGTGCATTGATGCCATCCAACTGGAAAGGAAAAGGAGAAACCACCTCCAAGTTCCATGAGGAAGGCTCATGGTCCTTCCTTCTTCACAGCAATGATTTTAAAGCTGCCATCTCAGCAATGAGAGGGAATCAGTGCCTGATAAGACATGACGACACAGACGAATCCCAACGCGTTAGGCTAACTATAGGAAGCCAGGCAATAACTAGTACATACTGTCTGGTTCCATTTATATGAAATGCTAGACTAGGTAAAACTAATCTATAGTGGGAGAAAAGCAGGGTGGTGGCTGCCTGTGATGGGAGGGGCAGGGGCACGAGGGAACTCTGGGAAGGTGGTGATGTTCTATACCTTGACATGGCTTTGGGTAACAGGTGCATGCAGTTGTCAAAACTCAGCAAACACACACTTAAGATTCATGCATTTCATTGGGAAATTTTACATCAAGAGAAAAAAACTGCAAACAGATCCTTAATGATAGGATAAAATGTTTACAAGGAAGTGTACTGATATTGGTAATCTACTTTGAAATGTATAAAGAAATAAAATGGGAAATTCCCTGGCAGTCCAGTGGTTTAGGACTCCACGCTTTCACCGCCAGGGCCCAGGTTCAATCCCTGGTCGGGGAACTAGGATCCCAAAAGCCGTGGCGGGGGGGGGGGGGGGGAGGAAGGAAGGAAGGAAGGAAGGGAGGGAGGAAGGGAGGGAGGAAGGAAGGGAGGGATGGAGAGAGAGAGGGAGGGAGGGAGGGAGGAAGGAAGGAAATGGGTTGATAGATGGATAGATGGAAAGTTATGTAATAAAGCAGGTATAATGAAATGTTCATTGTAGAGTTCAGATGATAGATATATGTGTGCTCCCTATACAACTCTACCAACTTTCCTGTATGTTTGAAATTTTTCAAAATAAAATGTTCAGGGAGCAAGGGGAAAGTTAGCCATATGGGGGGTGGGGGGTAGGTAAGCTAACTGCTAAGAAAAAGCACAGAAGCTACTGTACCCACTGGGGTTTAAGGCAGCTGTGACCTGCTCTGACAAAAGGAAAAGAGAAAGAGGGCAAAGTTGAGCATAATAGCAGTCATTTATTGGGCAACCACCATACATCAGAGATGTGGGTTAGAGAGTCACCTGTTATCTGATTTTACCATCGCAATCTCCCTGCATGATAAGCATATCATCATTTTCTAGACAAGCAGACTAAAACTCAGAATGGCGTAATAACTTACCTGTGGTTATCAGGCTGGAAACTGAAACTGGTTCTGCTAGCCACGAAACCCCAGGGCTACATAGGAAAGAGCACCATGAGCCCAGCACTCCTTCCCTCTTCCCAAGGTCAGGACCGTGCCAAGGGCACAGGCATGGCAGGAAACCACTCCTACACAGTAGTGCCACCTGCCACACAGTGGTAACAGCACTGACAGCTGCACTGAATCCCAGTCACTGAATTCTCCCAATAGCCCTGGAGTCTCCCACACTCAGTCCTTCTCCCTCTGTTCTTTGCACTTCAAGAATCTATCTACCCACCAGAGTTTTAGTCATCACATCTATGCAAACACCCCTGGTCACAAATATTGCAAAGTTCAGCACTATCCAACAGTCTTCAAGCCCACCTGCCTTCCTGCTCTGCAGAGGTAAGAAAGCTAGACACTCCCTTCACCGACTCTCTTGCAGCTAGATTCTTACAGGCAGATGCACCCACGCAAGATTTGAAAGGCAGAGGGAAACAACAGGAGGTAGCAGCCACAGGCTGGGAGGTCAGAACTTTCAGCAAGACAGGACAGTGGGAGGCGTGTTTGATGTCTTGGAGCAGCTGTGCAGAGGGTTTAGTGTCACAGGTACTGGGGTGGAAGTGAATTAGAACCATGTTATGGTTGCGATTTGGTTGGAGACAAGCTGTGTCACCGCTGAACGTGTAGCACTGAAGCTTGGTTCTCCCAGAAATACTGTCTAATTAAACCTGTCTAATAAATCACCTGCTGCTTAGATGGCTTAGAAGAGATCTACTGTCTGCAACGAAGATCCTAGCTCTGCTTCTGAGCAGCTCCGAGACAGTCTCCCAAGTTATGAGCCTACACAACTGCCTGCCAGACAATAAAACTCCCTAGTACAGGACATAAGCTTCCCACTTTCCATGTTGGAGGGAGGGCAGGAGAGGACAAGAGGAACAGGGAGAACATATTACAGTCTGTCAGCTTCCAGGAATATACACACGGTCTCTCAGAAAAGCAAACCTAGAACAGCCTTTCAAATATCCAAGGTAACAGCAACAAGAGAGCACATAAAAAATGAGGGCCTTGGGCTTCCCTGGTGGCGCAGTGGTTGAGAGTCCGCCTGTCGATGCAGGGGACACGGGTTCGTGCCCCGGTCCGGGAAGATCCCACATGCCGCGGAGCGGCTGGGCCTGTGAGCCATGGCTGCTGAGCCTGTGCATCCGGAGCCTGTGCTCTGCAAAGGGAGAGACCACAGCAGTGAGAGGCCCGCATACCGCAAAAAATAATAGTAATTTAATTTAAAAAATGAGGGCCTTTCAAGGACCTCTGCCTCACACCTTAGACTAGGATTTGGAATAAAGCAGTTCATTCTTGGAGACCACTTCAGGTAAGAATAATCTCATTCAAAAGTCATGTTGGCACGGTGATCTGAGAACAGCCTAATGATGTACAAAGGCATGACTGTTTTTTAACTACCACAACTTACACAGAAATAAATATTTTTGTTCCCTCCAATGGAAGACCCGCAGAGGCTCCTTCCTGGCTTATTGTCATTACCCATAACCTTTAGGTCCATTGAGACAAATCCATCTGCTCTGAGCATGGTTATGAGATTGGGAAACAGCAGAAAGCAAGTCAGAGCCATTTTTAGTCAAAAATGAGGTAAGACCACAAAGCGGGCAGACTTCTTTTCTGCAGTGGCTTGTACTTGTTCTGAAGGCAATTCCAAAAAAAGTAGCTTTCAAAATAATTTGAGCGATGGTAGCACTGTTGTAAAAAGGACTCTTGCCATTCTTGGAGATACATATATTTGGGAATTCCTGTTTAGGAAAATACACTTTTAGAGTCACTTCATATAGTGTGAGATTGAAGTGTGGTCATTTGTTTCTTGGTTAATTGTGTGTGCACCAACCAAGAAGAAAGAAAAAAATTTTAATCTGCTGTGGTCTAGCCTCTGCGGCCATTGGCAAAGGTGGAGGAAGGCTCATGCCAGCATGAAACCTGGGGACCACAAAGTTAACTTAGAGCGACAGTGTGACTTTGGCACTGAATAGCCATTTACCTGATTCACTTTAGTCCTGGCCTGGTTTCTTCCAACAGTTGGCCCTCTGGCTATTGCTCTCTTGCAGGGATTAAGTAAAGAGTGAATTATAACTCTTTTATCGAAGAAGTCAAAAAACAGAAAATGACACTGCTCCTCACAAATCAGTCCTTAAAATATCTTCTCCACCAAAATTCATTTATACCTTTCAGGCTTTACTAGATCTCAATGTACTAACACCTGTCAGATACGCAGGTGCTTTTTGCTCTTGAACAAAACCAACTGGTATGCACACACATCAAGGCTTTGCAAAAGTAAAAGTACAAAATGACAGGACTCAAAAGAAATGTACAAAAATGAAAATACAGCTGGATGATCCCAAGAGCAGTGAGATTAGGGGAAAATTTTTCCCAGAAGAAGGCTTTTTTGTTATAATAACTGAGAAGTTATTGAAAAATAATACAAAAGCATCTTCCCCACCACAGATGCTAAATCTCAACTGAGATGTTTATGTCCCAAGTACTGGATTCTCTCCTCCATCACCCACAGAAGCCGAGGGCGCTTCAGCCTTGTTTTCCAAAAAGCTGCTAAACCAGAGATAAGCAAACAATGGCCTATGGGCCAAATCCAGCCCACCACTTGTTTTTTGTAAATAAAGTTTTATTGGAACACAGCCATGCCTGTTTGTTTACATACTGTCCATGGCTGCTTTCATGCTACAACGGCAGAGTTGAAATTACTTACTATCTGACCCTTTACAGGAAGTTTGCCAACCCCTATACCTAACCAGAGGAAGAGCCACTGCAGCACATGGAAAGCTCACTAGTGCACCATGGGAAGTGTCCCCCAAAGGTCAAACACCATCTCTACGGAGCCAGGGTGTAGTCCAAAAGAGCAGTTCTTCAAGAATGGAGGAGTGAGCAAGAAAAACAAACATGTCACATCTGCCAACATGCCAAGGTCCAGGCTAGAGCCACTGCCAAGCAACTAAAGAATGCTCTGTCCTAAGACCTGCTAGGAAACATCAGTCCCCAGGGAAGTCTCAAATGTTTAATGCAACCTAATCAGATTTAGCTAGGTACCTTCCAGAATTCAGAAGTGCATCTTCTATTTCAGCATCACCAGAAACAGTGCACTATCTACTGACAGATTCAAAGCAGTCCTAAAGACTGGTTCTTTATTCATAATTTGGAAAATAAAATAAAAGCAACATTGGCTATGAAAAGCTACTATTAAACCTAGTTCTGGACTTCCCTGGTGGCGCAGTGCTTAAGAATCCGCCTGTCAATGAAGAGGACACGGGTTCGAGCCCTGGTCCAGGAAGATCCCACATGCTGTGGAGCAACTAAGCCCGTGTGCCACAACTACTGAGCCTGCGCTCTAGAGCCCGCGAGCTACAACTACTGAGCCCGTGTGTCACAATTATTGAAGCCTGCGCGCCTAAAGTCAGTGCTCCGCAATGAGAAGCCTGCGCACCGCAACGAAGAGTAGCCCCCGCTTGCCTCAACTAGAGAAAAGCCCGCGTGCAGCAATGAAGACCCAACGCAGCCAAAAATTAATTCATTAATTAATTCGTTAATTAAAAGTTAAAAAAAACAGGGCTTCCCTGGTGGCGCAGTGGTTGAGAGTCCGCCTGCCGATGCAGGGGACGTGGGTTCGTGCCCCGGTCCGGGAAGATCCCACATGCCGCGGAGCGGCTGGGCCCGTGAGCCATGGCCGCTGGGCCTGCGCCTCCGGAGCCTGTGCTCCGCAACGGGAGAGGCCACAGCAGTGAGAGGCCCGCGTACCGCAAAAAAAAAAAAAAAAAAAGTTAAAAAAAACAGTTCTCTTTGTGATATAGGGAATCGCAGGCGGTCCAGTGGTTAGGACTCCGCACTTTCACTGCCAAGGGCCCAGGTTCAATCCCTGGTTGGGGAACTAAGATCCCACAAACCCTACAGCCAAAAAAAAAAAAAAAAGTGACTTATTCTTTGCGATATATTAGAGGAAATTAGCATCAGACTCAGAGATAAGATATCCCCAACACAATCTTTTAATACCCCAGGAACACAGGGTTCAAAAATAGCTCTCTGCACGATTTGAAATGCTTCTCCATCACTCAAAACAGCTAATAAACTAGAATGTGGAATGAATCTCAGGGCACTGCCCAGATAATGAGAAACCAGTGGGTATTCTTTGCTGTATAACAAAACCACAGGGCAGAGACCATATTTAGCATCACTCTTTTGGAGTTTTTCCAAAATTGCCTGAGAAGCAGAGATCCAATTTCTTGTTCTGACTCTGCCACAAAGTCAGAGTATAACTTTGAATTAAATGTCATCTCTTGGGGGCTGTTTCCTTACCTATGAGATGAGGACAAGTTCATCTGAGGGCCTTCGGGGTCCTGGAATAATTCCCTGAGAAGGAAAATGTCAGCCTACCCCTGCCTGTTAAGCAATTTTTATTTATTTTGGAAAATGCTTCCAGAAAAAGAATATAGAGGTAAAACGTCAGGATTATTCCTGAGTTGTAACACGTGGTCATAGGGTTACTTACAATCAAGTTCTCTCCAATGCTGAGAATGAAAAAGTTGCCTAGCAGTTAAGAAATATAAAACTCTCCCTCCTGGGGTCTGATGTATTCTGTTGTAAAATGGTTCTTCCAAACTCCCTGGCGCAGAGAGGACCATCTTAGTGCCATGCTGAATGTTTAAAAAACTACGTACAAAAAAGCTTCCACGAGCAACAAACAGCTCAAGACCCAGGGCAAATGGGGAGCCTCGGAGGTCTCTTCCGTTTTTTATAACTTTGGGGGGGGCAGCACCCCCCCACAGCAAGTGGGATCTTAGTTCTCCAACCAGCGCCCCCTACAGTGGAAGCGCAGAGTCTTAACCACTGGACCGCCAGGGAAGTCCCGGAGGTCCCTTCCTGAACTTGTTTTTCGGTTTTGTCAACCTAACTAAAGCACCCTTCCCCTGTGGCCCAGGATGCCAGAGGTACCACATAAAGTAAGGCTGGCACCAGCCACACCCCACTTGTCATACAGACCCTCAGTTACACTCACCAAGTTCAACAACGTGAAGTAAAAATTTTTTTCCACTTGTATTACAGTAAAATTTACAATGCTGTGTTAGTTTCAGGGGTGCACCAAAGTGATTGTTATATATATGTATATACATTCTTTTTCAGATTCTTTTCCATTATAGTTTATTACAAGATATTGAATATAGTTCCCTGTGCTATACAGTAGGTCCTTGTTGGTTACCTATTTTATGTATAATAATGTGTATCTGTTAATCCCAAACTCCTAATTTATCCCTCCCTACACTTTCCTCTTTGGTAACCATAACTTTGTTTTCTATGTCTGTGGGTCTATTAACATGATGTAAAATTAAACAAATCAGAACCCTGCATGCACATTCAGGATAACAAGAGCATTTGCATCGATTCGGATTATAAAGACTATGGAAATGAGGTGCAACAGGGGAAACCAGTTTAAATATTCTGTTGTCTGGTCAAATTTCTAACTCAGATCCAATTGACCTAAATGAGACAGCAAGGCTAGAATGGACACCAGAAGGTTGCAAGCTAGTGGACATAATGCTCCCCCCACAGCTTAAAACTATCCAGTTCTGAGTGAGAGTGGGAGTGCCTTTTGCAGCTCTGTCTCCCTTCATCGGCTCAGAAACCAAATGAGTGGCTCTGAACCTTCCTGACTTCCTGGAAACTGCCACAAGAGACTGCGTGACCACCTCTCTCCCCCTTTCAAGGGCATCAGTCACGTGTCATACACACACACACACACACACACACACACACACACGCCATAGCTCATACATGCCCAGGTGCCTCTTTCTGTTAATGTCTCATCACGAAGCCAGAGCTGTATTTTTTATTTGCCAGAGCTGTTTTAGAGCCTCCATGTAGAACTCACCCCAAAAAGAATACTTCTAAAAAAGTCTATAACAAACCGAAATCTGAAGCTGTGCCAATCACTTGTTGGCTCAACCATCAAATACTGAAGACCTACCAGGCAAACACGAAGCCCATGGCTGCCTTCTTGGCATGACTTTGTCACGAGCCACCAAACAAGGTGTAGGAGAACCCAAGTGCCAGGGAGGCTCCGGGAGAAAAGTGACCCCGGAAAACTCAGAAGGCTAGCAACTCTCCACTTTATAATTTAAAATATAATAAGAGAGGCAGGGGGCATGCACATGGGGTACATGGGAACTCTGTAATTCCGCTCAATTTTGCTATAAGCCTAAAACTGCTCTAAAAAGAGTCTATTTTTAAAGAGAGATAGAGATCATTATTAATGTTTTTTGTTTTCTCTGTAGCCATTTCTGAATTTTCCAAGTTTTTTATAAGGAACATGAAATAATACCTTTACAACTAGAAAACTAAGTCATTAAAACAGAATATGACCCTCCCCCTTTTTTGTATTAAAAAAAGAACAAAAGTCACTGAACTATACACTGAAAACAGGTACATTTGTTAATTATTCCACCATAAGGTTAATTTTAAGAAGTATTTTTAAAAGCCTTAGAAATCTTACTTTTCACTTTATTTTTTAAAATTAATTAATTAATTATTTTTGGTTGTGTTGGGTCTTTGTTGCTGCGCACGGGCTTTCTTTACTTGCGGCAAGCGGGGGCTACTCTTCGCTGCGGTGTGCGGGCTTCTCATCGCGGTGGCTTCTCTTGTTGTGGAGCACGGGCTCTAGGCGAGTGGGCTCAGTAGTTGTGGCATGCGGGCTCTAGAGCACAGGCTCAGTAGTTGTGGCTCACAGGCTTAGTTGCTCCGCGGCATGTGGGATCTTCCCAGCCCATGACTCGAACCCGTGTCCCCTGCATTGGCAGGCGGATTCTTAACCTCTGCGCCACCAGGGAAGTCCCATATTTCACTTTAAACAGTTTGTATTATAGTGTATGTTATAATCTTTTAAAAGTTTTTATTGCAATATAGTTGATGTATAATATTACATAAGTTACAGGTGTACAATATAGTGATTCACAATTTTTAAAGGTTATACTCTATTTATAGTTATTATAAAATATTGGCTGTATTTCCCATGTTATACAATATATCCTTGTAGCTTATGTTATACACAGTAGTTTATAACCTCTTAATCCCCTATCCTCTATTGCCCCTCCCCATGTATGTCATAATCTTTAGGGAAAGTTAATTTGTGTAAACTAGCAGTACATGTTCCTGTTAAATTTGTGTTTCCTTTCAAGATAATTAATTAAAGTAAGTTCTCTAATTTTGGTGTCACCAATTTGAGATTTGGGGTCCCATAGCCTACTGTCACTAAAGGTAACAATTATAATTCTGTAGAATAAATGGTTTGCTAAGCAAATAATAATAATAAAAGTTATTGCATAATGGATACAGAGTTTCTCTTTAGGAGGATGAAGAAGTTCTAGAGATGGAGAATGGTGATGGCTTCCCAACAGTGTGAGTATACTTAATGCCACTGAACTGTCACCTTCAAAATGGTTAAAATGGTACAGTTTATGTTATGTATATTTTACCATAATAAAAGGAACTTTAGCTTCCACCTAAACACAGTTTTCTGGAGACTCCATACTTTTTAAATGGGAACCAATACAGGAAGAATGTCACAAATGCTCTGCTGGGTGCCTCATGTGCTTTACCAGCAAGAAGTCTAAAATTAGGGTTTCAGTCTCTTCCATTACACTAGTCCTTAATGCAAGGTCCCTAAGACAAAATTTGTCATTTGGTGATTTTCACAAAGACCACAGAGGCACAGAGAGGTGTGTCTGGGGAAACACACCCAAACCTGCGAGGCCTACTCTGAAATCACTGCTACTCTGATTCCATCCATTCTAACAAATATTTATTCAGAGCTGACTACAGCCCGGCACTGCGCCAGGACTTAGGGCAACACCTGCTCTCCTGGATCCTGCCTTCAGTCAAACTATTTCATTGATTTGTTGATTTCAAATAACATTACGGGTGGGCGGGGAAGGGACAAATTGGGAGTTTGGGATTAGCAGATGCAAACTATTATATATAGAATGGATAAACAACAAGGTCCTACTGTATAGCACAGGGAACTATATTCAATATCCTGTGATAAACCATAATGGAAAAGAATATGAAAAAGAATGTATATATATATATATATATATATATATATATATATGTATATATATATATATATATATATATGTACAACTGAATCACTTTGCTGTACAGCAGAAACTAAGACAACATTGTAAATGAACTATACTTCAATTAAAAAATTAAAATTAAAAAAATAAACCATCAAATCAAATAATATTACAGGACAGTGTGACTTGTATGTCTCAAAGGAGCCATGTGTTTTCTTGTTTCCTTTTTATTTCTTTTTCTTTATACTCTGAAATGATTCAAACTTACAGAAGAGTTGCAAGAATATTACAGAGAACTCCTTTATTGTTGAACCCATATTTAACAGTTACTGATGTTCTGGTATCTGCTTTATCCTGGCTCTGGGTCTCTCCCTCCCTTCTCCTGCCCTGCCCCTTGCTTTCCTCCCCTCCATCCACACCCAGCCAGCTGCCTCCTCCTCCCCTTCCCTCTCCCTTTCTCCTTATAGACAGGTTTTCTGGAACCACTGTGAGGCACAAACATCTCCTTTTATTCCTAAACACTTCATTATGTATTTTCCAAGAATAAGAACCTTCTCTTATTTAACCACAGTACAATTATCAATTTCTGGCAGTTAACATTGATTCAATAGTATTACCTAATACATAGCGCATACTCAAAAGTTGCCAATTGTCCAAACAATGGGAAAAGGGGTGGTACCCAGGGTTGTTTTTTGTTTTTTGTTTTTTTTTTTTTGCGGTACGCTGGCCTCTCACTATTGTGGCCTCTCCCGTTGCAAGCACAGGCTCCGGACGCGCAGGCTCAGCGGCCATGGCTCACGAGTCCAGCCGCTCCGCGGCATGTGGGAGCTTCCCAGACCGGGGCACGAATCCGTATCCCTTGCATCGACAGGCGGACTCTCAACCACTGCGCCACCAGGGAAGCCCGGCACCCAGGTTTTAAAATACTGATTTGGGGCCTCCCTGGTGGCGCAGTGGTTGGGAGTCCGCCTGCCGATGCGGGGGATACGGGTTCGTGCCCCGGTCTGGGAGGATCCCGTATGCCGCGGAGCGGCTGGGCCCGTGAGCCATGGCCGCTGGGCCTGCGCGTCCGGAGCCTGTGCTCCGCAACGGGAGAGGCCACAGCAGTGAGAGGCCCGCATACCGCAAAAAGAAAAAAAAAAAAATAAATACTGATTTGAAGACTCCTTCCTCAGCCACCCAATGGGCTGACAGCCCTCCAGGAGACCTGGTTTACTTCCCACAGGACCTTTCCTAAGGGACTCCAGGCAGAAGGAAATTCTCCCTATTTTATAACTTCTCCCTGTGTTACTTAACAAAGCTCTTAACAACCACCTCACATTTAACCTGAATTCATGATATGACTTAATCCTATTTTCCTTTCGTTTTAGTCATTGAAAATCTCTGGATAAAAATATTTTCTTGTAATAAAATTCTGAAGCATCACCCTCCCCCCCCAGTTAGAAACTGTTCAAAGCCCAGTAGCCCTTCTGCTTGGCGCCTCTCAGCAACTACAATTTAAAGCAGTATTTCTCAACCTTTTTTTATCATCATCAGTTTCCTAGGAAGCCTTTTCAGACAAATTTCCTTAAGCATCCCTCCAATGAAATTAATACAAGAGATAGACTGTTCATCTATTCATGTACTCTACCTATATCTGCACCACCATCCCAGGAACCATTTTTTATCACCCCCATTTAGAATGTATTGTCTAAGGTCATTCACAAGCTAGGGTGGGGAGAAAAAGGAGAAAGATCAAGGTGTTACCTGTGTGAGACAAGACCCCAGTCCAGCCCGGGATCCTCAGAGCCAAAGGATCAGAGCTCTAATGGCCCCTCTTCTACAGATGTGGTCTAGGGTCTACCCCGGCCCCATAACAGGCTCAAAATACTACAGAAGACTTTGCATATTCAAAGCTGGAATGGAAGTCTTAGGGTGATAAAGGAAAATCCCCCTCTTGTAAAGGGGATGGATGAACCTGGATTGTCTAAAGGTTCCTTCCACAGATGTCTCCCTGGTGACTCAGTCTACTCAGCAGTCTTAACGGGGGAGCTGTGGTCTCAGTACCTCTTTGGAGGACATTCATCCACTCATTAGAACCAATGCATATATATATACATACATTTTCTTTTTCTGGCTGTGCCACAAGGCTTGCGGGGTTGAACCCAATATATTTACATTAAGCCTGAATTGGAGTCCCCTAAATTGTCTGAAAAAGTATCTCCAGGGACTTCCCTGGCAGTCCTGTGGTTAGGACTCTGCCCTTCCACTGCAGGGTACATGGGTTCAATCCCTGGTCAGGGAACTAAGATCCCACATGCCCCAAGGCCAAAAAAAAAAAAAAAAAAAGTATCTCCAGGTGGCTCTAAAACCGATGTTTTAGATATTTACCTAAAATAATGGCAAGTGCCAGATAGTCAGGGAGAGGACCTCATAAAATAAGATTAACAGCACCCCGCCCTGTAGTATTTGTGTGTTTTCCAAAAATATGAATAAATATCAAGTTCTCATGACTTTATGCAGGTGATATTCAGGAAAATTAAATATACAAATAAGACAGTCTGTGAAAGAACACAAATTCAGGGGAAATTTTGAATACATATGACATTGTAAGCAGGGGTTGTGCTTTCTTTCTAGAACACAGCTCTAAAATTATAAAATAAAGATTTTTAAAAATCAATCAGGATATAGAAGAACTGAAAAATATCAACAAGAACTGGATCTAATTGACATTTACAGAACAATTCTCCCAATGACAAAGAATACATACTATTTTCAAGTAAATATGGAACATTCACCAAGATAGAACATAACCAAGGTCATAAAACAACCCATAAAAAGATTTAAAAACTGAAATGATACAAAGTATGTTCTCTGACCATAATGAAATTAAACTAGAAATGAGTAACAGAAAGATAACAGGAAAACCTTCAAACACTTGGAAACTAACACACTTCTAAATAATCCATGAGTCAAAGAGAAAGACTCAAGGGAAACTAGAAAATACTTTGAACTGAACTAAAATTAAAATACTACATATCAAAATTTGTGAAGGCAACTAAAGCAGTGCTTCAAGGGAAACTTATAGCATTAAATATTTACATTAGAAAAGATGAAATAATTTAAGCTTCTACTTTAAGAAACTAAAAAAAGAAGAAACTAAAAAAAGAAGACACTAAACATAAATAGCAGAAGGAAAGAATAAAAAAGATTAGAGCAGAAGTTAAAAAAATTAAAAATAGAAAACAGTAAAGACCACCTGTGAAACAAAAAGCTGGTTCTTAGTAAGATCAATAAATTGATAAATCTCTAGCAAGACTGTCAAAGACACAAATTACCAATATCAGGAAAAGGAAAAAGGGAATATCACTACAGGCTTCAAGATATTGAAAGGATAATTAGGGAATAATACAAGCAACTCTATACACCCTATAAATTCAACAATTTATAAGAAATGGACCAATTCCTCAAACAGCATTTACTACCAAAACATACCCAAGATGAAACAGATAATCTGAGTAGCTTTACAACTATTTTTAAATTGAATCTGTAGTTAAAAACCCTTCCAAAAAAGAAATCTCCAGGCCAGATGGTTTCCCTGGTGATTTCTACCAAATATTTAAAGAAGAAATAACACCAACTCTACACAATTTCTTCCAGAAAATATAACAAGAAGGATACTTCCCAACTCATTTTAAGGCCAGCATTACCCTGATACCAAAACCAGACAAAGACGGTATTAGAAAACTACAAACAAATATCTTTCATAAACATAGATGCAAGAGTCCTTAACAAAATATTAGCAAATTGCATCCAGCAACATAAATAAAGAATAATATACCATAACCAAGTGAGGTTTATCCCAGGATAGCAAGGCTGCTTCAAAATTCAAAAAGCAATCAGTGTAACCTACCACATTAATAGTTGAAAGCAGCAATCAGTAAAGGGCCAGACAGTAACCATTTCAGTCTTTGCTGGCCTCAAGGTCTCTGCAGCAACTATTCAACTTTGTCACTGTAGAGTGAAAACAGACATAGGCAATATGTAAACAAATGGGCATGACTGTGTTTCAATAACACTTTATTTACAAAAGCAGGTAGCAGACACTTTCAAAATAAAAAACACTCAACAAACTGGGAATAGAAGGAAGCTACCTCAGCAAAATAAAGGCCATTTATGAAAAGTCCACAGCTAACATCATACTCAATGGCAAAGACAGAAAGCTTTTCCTCTAAGATCAGGAACAAAGCAAGGATGCCCACTCTCACCATTTCTATTCAACATAGTATTAGAAGTCCTAGCCAGAGCTATTAGGCAAGAAAAAGAAATAAAAGGCATCCAAACTGGAATGGAAGAAATAAAATTATCTCTGCAAATGACATGTATAGAAACCCCTAAAGAGGGACTTCCTTGGTGGTCCAGTGGTTAAGAATCCACCTTACAATGCAGGGGACGCCAGTTCAATCCCTGGTCGGGGAACTAAGATCCCACATGCCACAGGGCAACTGAGCCCGTGTGCCATAGCTACAGAACCCACGCACTCTGGAGCCCAAGCACTGCAACTACTGAGCTGGCACACCACAACTAGAGAGCCCATGCACCACAACTAATGAGCCCATGCACCACAACTAGAGAGAAGCCTGCGCACTGCAATGAAAAGCCCGCGCGCCACTACGAAAGATCCTGTGTGCCACAACTAAGACCCAACACAGCCAAAAAATAAATAAATATTTCCTAAATAAAGAAACCCCTAGGGCTTCCCTCACAGCACAGTGGTTAGGAATCCACCTGCCAATGCAGGGGACACAGGTTCAAGCTCTGGTCGGGGAGGATCTCACATGCTGTGGAGCAACTAAGCCCATGTGCCACAACTACTGAGCCTGTGCTCTAGAGCCCATGAGCCACAACTACTGAGCCCGCATGTCACAACTACTGAAGCCCACACACCTGCACTGCAACGAAAGATCCTGCATGCCTCAATGAAGATCCCACGTGCTGCAACTAACACGCAGCACAATCAAAAAATAAAAAATAAATAAAAAAGATGTCCATACTACCCAAAGGGATCTACAGATTCAGTGCAATCCCTAGCAAAATCTCAGTGGCAGTTTTTGCAGAAACAGAAAATTCATCCTAAAATTCATATGGACTCTCAAGGGACCCTGAATAGCCAAATAATTTTGAAAAAGAAAAACAAAGTTGAAGGACTCGCACATCTGATTTCAAAACATATTACAAAGCTATAGTAATCAAAACAGTGTGGTGCTAGCCCAAAGAAAGTGGATCAATGAAGTAGAACAGAGAGCCACAGTATATTGTTCTGTATATGATCATATGATCTTTAACAAAGGTGTCAAAATTACTCAGTAGGAAAAGGAGAGTCTCTTCAACAAATGGTGTTGGGAAAATTTGATATCCACATGCAAAAGAATGAAGCTAGGCCCATATCTTACACTATATGCAAAAATTAACTCAAAATTAGATTAAGTATCTAAACATAAGACCTAAAACTATAAAACTCCAGAAGACGACATAGGAGAAAAGCTTCATGACATTGGACTTGGCAATGATTTCTTGAATATGACACCAAAAGCATAGGCAACAAAAGAAAAAACAGACAAATGGGACAACATCCAATTTTAAAGCTTTTGTGCATCAAAGGACACAATCAACAGAGTGGAAAGGCAGCCAAAGGAATGGGAGAAAATATCTGAACCACTTCCTGTCCAAAGTCTTCATCTACAGTCCTGTAGTCAAGGCCACCAGACATGTCCAGACCTGCTCCCAGAAGCTGGCCCACTGTCACACAAAACTCCCAAGACACATTCCCTTTGCCCTTTTTTTTTTTTTTTTTTTTTTTTGCGGTATGCGGGCCTCTCACTGTTGTGGCCTCCCCCGTTGCGGAGCACAGGCTCCGGACGCGCAGGTTCCGGACGCGCAGGCTCAGTGGCCATGGCTCACGGGCCCAGCCGCTCCGCGGCATATGGGATCCTCCCAGACCGGGGCACGAACCCGTATCCCCTGCATCGGCAGGCGGACTCTCAACCACTTGCGCCACCAGGGAGGCCCCCTTTGCCCTTTTTTAAAAAAATAAATTTATTTATTTTATTTATGTTTGGCTGTGTTGGGTCTTCGTTGCTGTGCACGGGCTTTCTTTAGTTGCAGCGAGCAGGGGCTACTCTTCTTTGCGGTACACAGGCTTCTCATTGCGGTGGCTTCTCTCATTGTGGAGCATGGGCTCTAGGCACTCAGGCTTCAGTAGTTGTGGCACGCGGGCTCTGTAGTTGTGGCTCACGGGCTCTAGAGCACAGGCTCAGCAGTTGTGGCGCACGGGCTTAGTTGCTCCACGGCATATGGGATCTTCCCGGACCAGAGATTGAACCCGTGTCCCCTGCATTGGCAGGCGGATTCTTAACCACTGTGCCACCAGGGAAGCTCCCCCATTGCCTTCTTTATTCAACAAATATTTCACAGGTAATTTTAAAACAAGCATCACCATAATTCTAGATAACAGAATTTATAAGTTGTAGGTTTAAAAGTGATTATAAATGATAATTCATTCTAATTTTCCTATGTTGCAGTCAAGCAATATGCTTCTCACTTCATCTCATTTACAGATGAAAAAAAAAAACCGTTTGACATCCATATAAAATGAAACAACTAGACAGGGAAGGGATAAAAACACAAATCTCCAAGCCTTTGGTTGAATGGTCTTTCCATAAGCTGCAAATATGGTGGCATTACCTAGTTTAATGGACAGTTGCTCCCAGGCACTAACAATTCCCACCAGTTTCACTACAGCTAATGTCCGCAATTGTCTAAGAATCATTTTACCACACCTGGGGCATCTTCCAAACCAGAGTGGATGACGTAGGCAGGATGGCTGCCTCAGTGGCCACTTGAGAAGATTAGAGGTTAAGGCAAACTGGGTAATTTTTATTAGATACATACTACATTGGGCCAGGAAGTATATACTACATGTCCCACAGCCTTTTTAAAAAATAAGCCAAACAAATTTTTGCTAACTTTTTAACAAAATTCCAAATTTACAGAGAAGTTACAAAGATACAAAGAACTATTTATTACTAAAGAACTATTAACATTTCACCACAGTTGCTTTATCGTTTTCTCTCGTTTTCTCTACATATACACACACATTTTTCCTGAACCACATGAGAGTAAGTTGCCAAAATAATGCCCCTTTACCCCTATATACTTCAGTGTACAAATATTAAAATCAAATAAACATGGATACAGTACTGTTAGTTATAGACTGCATGCTGTCAATGTCATTTACAGAAAAAAATCAAATCACAAGTTATATTTGGTTGTTACAAAATGTATATTTTGAAGTGTTAAAAGGGAATTTACAGTTTCAAACTAAGAAAGCAAAAATAAAGACTGAAACAAAACAAAAAACACTAAAAATACCAATAACTGCTACAATGCTGGAAAGGAAAAGGAAGCAAGCCTTTAGATAAACAGAAATTCAGACAATTCCATGACACGGATAACTGCGATTTAGTCTCTTCCAAGTTAGGTTATGCTTTGCTTTTGTTCAAAAAATGACTTCGCCCAGACTTAAACTTGATTTCACAAGTTTAGTCCTATTTCTTTGACACAAAGATTTTCTAAAGTATCTTTATGTCAGTCCTATCTTGTTATTCAATGTGAGGAAAAATATATAGAGTTTTGGCTTTTAATATTCTTTTCCTGAATTTCAGCTCACCCCAAAGGAATCACAAAAACTGACGTTTAACAAAAAAAAAATTCAGTTACAGGAAACTCCAGATTAACTAAGTGACTACAGTAGTGTTACAATGCACTTCGGGGCAAGGTATCAAATGGAGACCTCACAAAAAGAAAAAGGCATACATTAGCCAGGCGAATAAAAATGACCGCCAAGATTGTTGCTAGTACAGAAAGTGACAAAATATGAAATGCCACATATATAATAAGTATGCAACAATGCTCTCTCAACAGCACTAGCAACACAAGTTACCTTTTGTCCTGTTCCACTTTTTGGGACCAATACATGAAATGAGTCAGCTGGAACAGGCACACAGAAAAGCTCTGTGCTGAGCGGTTAGCCAAAGGGGTCGGGAGGCCCATTTTTAAGGTATTAGTAATAGGGTGGAACTCAGCTACACGAGAATCCCAACAGCAAAATGGATTCAAAACATGTGACCCCATTTTAGCCAAAGTCCACACTCTGAGCTTCATGACCTGGGAGTTCTCCATGTCAATCAAGATTCATCTGTCAGTACTTCCAAAGAGTCACAGGGCCCCTCAGCCAGCCCTTGGAGCCCGAGTGAAGACAGGACAGTACAGTAAGAAAAGATATGACTAAGAACTACAGGAGGCAAGTGGCAAGGCTGTGAAAGCTCTAAACATACAGCCCAAAAACAGTGCCTGTTTCTGACCAGGGAAAACCCACCAGACATCAACTACCCACAGAAGGAAATTCTGCCCAGGGGAAGGCTACAAAATCACTAATTACAACACAGGGGCCCTTGTTGGGGAAGGCCAGGGCTGAAGAGAGAGTGACTGAGGGATAAAACAGAGCAATGATTACCTTGCAGTGGAATGAACTGCTGGCTTACCCTGAGGCAAAGCCCTCAGTGATCTCATCTATAAAATGAGCAGGTAGAAGATCTCCAAGTTCCTTCCAGGGTAATGGAAAGAAAACACGCTCCAGAGTCAGACAGATCCTGGCTCCACACCTGACTAATTGGGCAACTTAGGTCACTCTATGCCTCAGTTTCTTCATCTGTAAAACAGAGATTCCACCTGCATCAGTTAGGGTTAGATTTGGCTGCGAATAGTGACTTAAAAAAAAAGCTTATTCCCCCAATCACAGAAAAGTCCAGAAGATGGCAACCCAGGATTTGTGAGGTGGCTCAGATCAACAAAGTCATCAGAGGCATCTTCTGCCTTGATAGCCTTCATCCCAGTCACCTAAAGACTCAAGACGACTGCTGGGGGACTTCCCTGGTGGTCCAGTGGGTAAGACTCCGTGCTCCCAATGCAGGGGGCCCAGGTTCAATCCCTGGTCAGGGAACTAGATCCCACATACATGCCGCGACTAACGAGCCCACCTGCCACAACAAAGGACCACACATGCTGCAACTAAGGAGTGTGCCTGCCGCAACTAAGACCCAGTGCAACCAAATAAATAAAATGAATATTTTAAAAAATGGAGGATCTGCCATGACTCCAGGTATCTATGAAAAAAAAAAAAAGACGACTGCTGGAATTCCAGCCATCATGTCTGTATTCCAGTTTCGGCCACATGTCTACATTCCAATAAGGAAAAAAGGGGAAAGGTACAAAGAAGGTTCCAGGAAACTACTATGTGACCCCTCTGCTTGTAACCAGAATACAATCGCATGGCCATCCCTAGCTGTGAGGGGGGAATGAGGGGTGCAAATATAGTTTTATCTAGGACAAAGCACACATCCAGATTAAAACTGGGGTTCTATGACTATAGAAGAAGGGGAGACTGGATAAATCTGCAACACCTCTCATCCCATGTTAAGGATTAAATTGTAAATGTAAAGTGTCCGACACTCCCTGGGCCCACAAATGTATCCCTTCCCCTCTGGCAGTGCTGACATTGTATGACTTGTGGTCTCCACGGCTTGCGATGTCCTTCGGGAAACAGGCTTTTCCAGCCTGGTCTCTCTTTTACTGGCTAGTCTCTGGCCACAGCCCGTGTACCACCTGCATTCCAGCCATACCAAACTATCTCGCTCCTTCCATGCCTCCCAACCTTTGTACTCACAGAGCTTCTACCAGGGAAGCTCTCCCCAAGCCCTGGGCTACACAATGAACCCCCTAGACATCCTAGGTCTCCCCTCACCTGCCACTTCCCCTCTATCCCCACCACGTAGGGCTCTCCCCAGGTGCTTCCTCTCAGGTAGCATCACCCCCCCCACACCACCCCACCCTGTATCATAAGTGCTTTCTATGGGCCACGCCCTGTTCTAAGCCCTTTACACACAGCTTTGAAGCTGATCCCAACAACCCTATGACACAGACACTATAACACCCCCATTCTACAGATGAAGAAACCGAGGCACAGAGAGGTAAACTAGATGGTCCACGGCCACACAGGTTGTAAACAGCAGAGCCAGGATGCAAGCACAGGCTGTTGGACTGCAGAATCCATACCCTTTGCCACCACATGAGGCTGCCTTGACTCCCTGACTGAGGGGTCTGCATGTCATTTCAGACCAGGGATGGTCAAACCACAGCCCACAGGCTAAATCCAGCCCACCACCTGTTTCTGTAGATGAAGTTTTACTGGAACAGACACACCCAGTTGTTTACAATGGGAGAGTTGAGGAGTTGCCATGGAGACCACAGAGCCCACAGAGCCAGATATTAACTGTCTGACCCCTTATAGGAAAAGTCGGCCACCCCCGTTTCAGGCTGTCAGCTCCATAAGGCAGGGCCTGCACTGTGTTCTTCTGACCCCCACATCTCTCAGGGCATTTGTTTATTTGTTTTTAATTGAAGTATAGTTGATTTACAATGTTGTATTAGTTTCTGGTGTACAGCAAAGTGATTCAGTTATACATGTACATATTCATTTTCATATCCTTTTTTATTATGGTTTATTACAGAATATTGAATATAGTTCCCTGTGTTATAGAGCAGGACCTCATTGTTTATCTATTTTATATATAATATTCAATAGTCTGTATCTGTTTATCTCAAACTCCTAATTTATCCCTCCCCCATCCCCTATTCTCTTTGGTAACCATAAGTTTGTCTTCTATGTCTGTGAGTATATTCAATTTTGTAAATAAGCCCATTTGTATCAATTTTTAGACTCCACATGTGATACCATACATTTGTCTTTCTCTGACTTGCTTCACTTAGTAGGATCATCTCTATGTCGATCCATGTTGCTGCAAATGGCATTATTTCGCTCTTTCTTAGGGCTGAGTAATATTCCATATTGTGTGTGTGTGTGTGTGTGTGTGTGTGTGTGTACCACATCTTTTTTATCCATTTATCTGTCAATGGACACTTAGGTTGCTTCCACATCTAGTGCTGTAATGAACACTGGGGTGCATGTATCTTTTTGAACTAGAGTTTTCTCCAGAAATACTGCACGGCATTTGGTATACACATAAAAGGTGCTCAACAAGTACACGGGGTGTGAACATCCAACAGGCCTAATTACACAGAGAGCAGTGTGTTTGGGGGCTGATGCTGCCAACTCATGCAGGGCTTGGAAACTCTCCCAACTGAACAACCAAAGGGGCCAGAAAAACCACCGTGGTGGCGTTCCCTGAACTGTTCACAACCCATCACAGTAGTGACGGAGTGACCATTGCAGCGACGTACCTGTTGCCTAATCTACTTAATTCCCCCAGAACAAGGGGCTCACAGAAAGCCCCAGCCCCACGCACACTCGGGAGAACCTGAATCCCACGGCTTCCTTGGTGGTCCCCAATATCTGCTCGTGGCTCACCGGCCACATGACCAGCACTGCAGATAAACACAACACATCCTGGAAAAGAGTTACTAAAAACTGAGGTCGGTCGCCTTTCGACTTGTTACATTTTCATCAAAATATTTCTAGAAAGGGACCAAACCACATAGAAACAGAAATAGTCCTTTAAAAACTACCGCACAATGTGAAAAAGTTATTCACGGCTCAAATGCCTTCTCCGACCTTCAAAGAACAGGCTTGTGGACCACATTTCCTGATTGTATTGTTATTATTATTATTATTTTTTTTTTTATGGCTGCGTTGGGTCTTCGTTGCCATGCGAGGGCTTTCTCTAGTTGGCCAACGGGGGCTACTCTTTGTTACAGTGCGCAGGCTTCTCACTGCAGTGGCTTCTCTTGTCTCGGAGCATGGGCTCTAGGCGTGCGCGGGCTTCAGCAGTTGTGGCACGTGGGCTCAGTAGTTGTGGCTTGCAGGCTCTAGAGCACAGGCTCAGTAGTTGTGGCGCACAGGCTTAGTTGCTCTGCGGCATGTGAGATCTTCCCAGAGCAGGGCTCGACCCATGTCTCCTGCACTGGCAGGTGGATTCTTAACCACTGTGCCACCAGGGAAGCCCTGTATCATTATTCTTCATAACATTACACAAGGCACAAATACAGCACTTTCTTTCTGGGCTGTGACCATATCCAATCGAGTCTGGGTTATCAAAACCAAATTCTGGATGGTTTTCTTTCTAATTCTGTCTTGGCCAGGCCCGAAATCCCATCAGGAGCCGCCCAGAGGAAATGAGCAAAACACCTCCCATACTTCTGGCACAATCATCTCAATCCTGCTTTTAGGACACAAAGGCCCTCATCTCTCCTTTCCTCCCAGGGTTCTCAAACAGCTGTCCGCTGGAGCACACCCTGCCAGGCCAGAGGCTAGGCAGCCAATGGAGACCAGCATCCGCTACACAAATCAAACCATTTGTCACCTGGGGCCCTGAGTGGGGGAGGAAGGGCTGAGAAACAGCTGCATACTGGCTACGGCTGGGTCAACAATGACCACCAACTCACCCTCAGGTTCCACGAAGTCCCCCACTGGTCTGTTTAAAATACCAGACACCCAGCAAACAAACTACTGCATGCTAGGCACTGTGCCAGGCCCGATGCATGCAGGAGCTCACAGCAACGCTACGAGGCTGGCCTCATGCACAGATGAGGAAACCAGGGTCCAAAGAGGTAAATGACTTGTAAAGGTCCTGCAGCAAAAACGAGGCAAAGCTGGACCAGCAAGGGGGTCTAAGCACGTCACCAGCCTGTGCTCCTGCAGGCTGTCCCCTCAGAAGCAAGGCGATTCCAGAAGGAGGCAGTCCCAGCTTCCAAAAGCTCCCCAGGTGGCAACACAGAAGGTGGCCGGGATGGGAAGCAATGCACTCATTTACACACTGATGGTGAGCAGTGAGAAACGGTCCAGCCACTCTAACAGTTTCTACATGCACCTCTCCTAGGACCCTACAATTCCAACCCCAGTGTTGAGCCAAGAGAAATAAAGCTTATGTCCACAGACTTGTACACAAACAGCAGCTTTATTTGTCATAGCCAAAAACTGGAAACCACCCAAACGTCCACCTACAGGTATATCAATAAACAAACTGTGGTATATCCACAAATGCACTATGACTCAACAACAGAAAGAAACCCAGTATAAACTACCGATAGGGGCGGCAATGTGGACGCATCTCAGAACATCTTTCTGAACTAAACAAACCAGACTACGAAAAGGATATACTGTATGGTTCTAACTACATGAAACCCAAGGAGACAAAACAAATTCATGGTGATAAAAATCAGAAACAGATTGCAGGGAAAGGGGAATGGACTGGAAAGAAGCACAAGGAAACTTCCTGGGGGTGGAAACGTTCTGTACCTTTTGGAGCGGTGGTTACATGGTATAAACAAGTATCAAAATTCAAACAGAACACCTAAGACCTGTGTATTGTATGTTAATTATAACTTTAAAAAGAAGTCCTTGGACTAAGGAGTCATTCTGATGATAAAATGGAAAACAGATTATCATGATTCCTTCCAAAACTAACTGCTCAGTAGAACTTAAAGAAACCCCAAAGAAACCCCAATTTGCCCATTAAAGTAAATTAGGTTTACTCACAGGCATTAGAAACAATTTCCCTCACAATATTACCTACCTAATATTTGCCCAAGGGGTCTGTCTGGCAAACAAAGATGAATGAGCCCATCAATGCTTCCTAACAAGTCCATTATAGTCATGACAGCAACCTGCACCCTTCCATGGGAGAGATGGCTGTCACCATGGCAACTGGTGGAAGGCAGGAAAGGTGGATGGGGAAGGGAGCTGGTGAGCTAAAGAACCACCTTAGAATTATGACTGTCGGGATGCAATAACCCCCACCACCAAGATGTCCACATCCTAATCCCTAGAACCTGTGACTGTTACCTTACACAGCCAAGCTTTTGGCATATGGCAGATTGATAAAATTCAGGATCTTGAAATGGAGGGGTTATCTAGGTGGGCCCTAAATGCATTCATAGGAGTCCTTCTAACAGGGAAGCAGAGGGAGATGTGACACACACAGAGGAGAAGGCAACAAGAAGACAGGCAGAAACTGGAGTGATGCGGTTACGAGCCAAGGAACGCAGGCAGCCACCAGAAGCTGGAGGAAGCAAGAAGCAATTTTCCCTTAGAGTATCCGGTGGGAGCATGGTCCTGCCAACACCTTGATTTCAACCCAGTGAACCTGATTTCAGACTTGGGCCTCCAGAATTATGAGAAAATAACTTCCTGTTGTTTAAAGCTACCAAGTTTGTGGTCATTTTTCATAACAGCCATAAGAAAACTAATACAGACTGGAAGCCTTAAAGCTGTACTGCTTCTGCCAGCAGTCTACATTCCCCCAGTATCAACTCAAACTCCTAAGAAATTAATTTATTAATTTCAAATTAATAAAAGGGTTTTTTTCTCTTGAAAGAAAACATCAGAGAACATCTCATTACCATGGGTTAGGCAAAGATTTCCTAAACAGGACTCAAAAAGAACCAAACATAAAGGGAAAACACTGAAAATGTGACATTAAAATTAAGATTTTATGTTTACCAAGACACTAGTAAGAGATGAACTGGCAAACCACAGAGTGAAAGAAGACAGCTGCCTTCTCTAATATGCACTGCCTGTGGGCGTGTGTACACAGACCCATCAATTAACTTGTATGCAGAAAAGAACTTTTACAAGTCAATACGAAAAAGGCAGATACCCCAATATATAAATAGACAAAGGACTTAAATAGCACCTTACAAAACATGACATCCAAATGGCCAATAGATACATGAAAAGACGCTAAACTTCATTAGTCTTCAGGGAAGGCAAATCAAAACCACACAATGAAATACCACCACACACCCACCAGATTGGCTACGATGAAAACAACAGACGATGTCAAGTGTGCAAGAGTCTGTGGAACAGCTGGAACTCACACATTTCTGGTGGAGTATTAACAGACACAACAACTCTGCAAAACTCTCTGGCAATATCTCATAAGGAGGACATTTGCATTATCTCCACTCCTAGGTATCCACCCACAGACAGGCATACATATTATTTCCCAAAACTATTCATATGGGCCGAAAACTGGGAAGAACTCAAATGTCTATCTGCATCTGTAATAGGTATAAACATATTTAGTATATTCACACAATGGAACACCAAACAGTAGTGGAAATAAACAGACCACAACATGGATGGGGCTCTCAAACATAATGTTAAGAAAAAGAAGTCAGATACAGAAGATCACATCCTGTATGATATGAAATTCAAAAAAAGGCCTAACTAATCTACGGTACTAGAAAACAGAATAGTGGAGCCCTCCGGGGCGGGGGTTGAGGGGATGACTGCAAGGGATGGGGTTGGGGGCTGTTCTTTCTTGATCTGGGTGTGCTCTGTGTACGAAAATTCATTGAATTATGTACGCTTATGAGTTGTGTACTTTTCTGAATGTATGTTAGACTTCAAATTTACCCTCAAAAACTCAGTTATTCAGAGATTGTGTGAAAAGGTGTGGGCAGCTTTCCTTTTTCTCAATAACGTTTTCGAACCGCAAAATGGATGCAAGTTCACCTTAGGGGGAAAAAATAATGGAAAAAAGAGAAGAGAAGAAAATAAAAATCACCCACAATCCCACCAACCAAGGAAAACTGTGGTAACCATTTGGTGTAAATCTCCTCAAATACATGTACGTTTTAAAAGCTGGGGAGAGCTCCCCTGGTGGCACAGTGGTTAAGAATCCACCTGCCAATGCAAGGGACACAGGTTTGAGCCCTGGCCCAGGAAGATCCCACATGCCGTGGGGCAACTAAACCCATGCGCCACAACTACTGAGCCTTCACTCTAGAGACCACACAACTGCTGAGCCCACGTGCCACAACTACTGAAGCCAGCAGGCCTAGAGCCCGTGCTCTGCAGCAAGAGAAGCCATGACAATGAGAAGCCTGCACACCACAACAAAGAGTAGCCCCTGCTCACCGCAACTAGAGAAAGCCTGCGCGTAGCAAGGAAGACCCAACACAACCAAAAATAAAAGAACAAATAAATAAATAAATTTTTTAAAAAAGAAATAAAAGGTGGGGGAGGGGACTTCCCTGGTGGTGCCGTGGTTAAGACTCCATGCTCCCAATGCAGGGGGCCCGGGTTCGATCCCTGGTCAGGGAACTAGATCACAAATGCATGCCGTAACTAAGAGTTTGCATGCCACAAACAAGGAGCCCACGTGCTGCAACTAAGGAGCCTGCCTGCCACAACTAAGGAGCCCGCCTGCCGCAACGAAGGAGCCCGCCTGCCACAACTAAGGAGCCCACCTGCTGCAACTAAGACCTGGTGCAACCAAATAGATAAATAAATTTAAAAATAATAATAATAAAATAATTAAAAGGTGGGGGAGAGAGGATCCTGCAGGGAGTGATTAACACACAGCAGGTTATAACATATATAATATATTACATATATTGTGTATATTACATATATTACATGTAATATGCAGTTTTGTAACCTAAGCAACCGCCCCTTTATTATTATTGTCAATGAAACGATCTAGTGTCCCTAAACTATTTGAGTGCAGCCTCAGAACAATCTGACAACCCGGAGAGCAAGATGTGCAAATCCTTCCAAAGTACACAGAGGCAAGAACGTTAAACCAGAGCAGTGATTTTCAACCCTAGTATCACCACCAATTACCTCTAAAACTACTGGAATACCCAAAAACCATTCATTTTAATGCAGTATGATTTTTAAAGTTAATATATGCCCCTACTGGCTTTGCTAAATGGGCCAGGTGGCCCCAAAATCCTGGGAAATCACGGCTGGAGGCTAAACACTACCTTCTCAAAGTATGTTAACGCAGATCAAGACAAAAGCAAGCCCTGGAAATCTAGTCCCTAAAGGTCCACCCTGGGTGGGTTGTGGTGGGTGTGAAGTCAGGGTGAGCATGTCTGCTGAGCCAGAAGACAAAGACTGATGGTTGCAGACAGCAGGGCAAATGATAAACATACTAACTCAAGGACAAGGCTATGAGCAGGTAGAGAACTAAGAATTATAACAGTAGCAAACACTGGCCAAAACAGAACTAAGTCCTGGTTTGATTTCTTCTCTGTCATGCATTCCTTTGCTTACTCATTCAGTAATACTTGCTGAGCCTTTATTATATGCCACACCCTGTTCTAGGCACTGGCAATATAGCAGTGAACAAGACAGGTGAAATTATTCTCTGTCCTCAGGGAGCTAACACCTAGTGCAGAAAGACAAAAGAGTAAAATGCGGAGCATGTCAGCTGGCGGTTAAGTGTTTAGGAGGAAAAGCAAGGAAGGGAGATGGGGATTGGAGGCTGGAAGAGGGAGTAAGTCACTTCCCACAGAGATGTAAATGTCTGGTTCCAAGTTTTAAATGATCTCTCTCCTCTCAGAGAACTCTAGGATAATTACGTTAATGGAGTCCCAGAGTCATCCCAGCATTCAAAAAACAGACCAAGAATTTTATGGACCAGAAAGGGTCCATTTACCATGGGGCAAACTGAAGATCCAATAATAGCTCCCACTTCCCAGGATCCTGAACTATTCTCAGGCCCTTATACACCGGTGTCTTCATTTAATCCCCACACTGAACTAATGAGAAGCATAGGGGTAACACCATCTTCGACATTTAACAGATGGGAAAACGGAATCCCAGTGCAATTAGGGAACTGGCCCAAGGTAACAGGTGTGCTAAATGCTGATGTCAGGACACTGCTCTAACTTTCCAAATAAATGTCCATTGGTGGCCTGAGGTTTTCTTTTGCCAACACTCATCTTCCTTAATCCATTCAAGATTTGCTTTTCAGTGTTTTACTGAGTTCTCACAACCCCACCAATCACCTGAAAAAGAATTAGAAGCTGGTTCCTTTTTTTTTTTTTTTTCCGGCCGTGCAGCTTGTGGGATCCTAGTTCCCCAAACTGGGATTGAACTCAGGCCCCCCGCAGTGGAATCACAGAGTCCTAACCACTGGACCACCAGGGAATTCCCTAAATATATATTTTAATATTTGTAGCACCTACCTCTTTCTGAAATTGTATTCATTTGTTTAGAGGCATTTACTCTTTAATGCCATCTTACAAATCTTTACCATGCTGTAATGTCTGAAATATTTTCTTTAAAGAACTATAATAATGGATTATAGAAACTCCTTAATGGGTATTCCCTCCCCTCCCCTCCCCACTTGCCCCGGCTCTGATTACTTCAGACTTTCTCAGACAATGAGAGAGCCAACTGTCCTGGACATGCTCTCCTGAGCATGTCCCACCTGTGTAGTTTTCCCTCCCGTCACCTCTGTTTATGTCATTTATTTTGTGTTCTGGCCACACCACCTTCTTCAGGGCATGGGGATGAGGATGAGAATGCTACAAATAAGTTAAGGCAGAATATGATACTGAATGGTAAAATATAAGCTTTACAGCAACTTGAGGACATGCAAGCAGACACCAGAGTAAAGTGGTGACTAGGGGTTGACTGGTGTGAAGACCTAGGAGCCGGTGGAGGATGTTATCAACAGCATGGCAGCCTGGGAACACTCACTACGAGGCTGGAGACTTCTCATTAACTGCAGGCAATTTGAAAAGAACTGCAAAGGAACACACCATGAGGCCCCCCAAATGCAGGGAGCTTGACCCAGCCCACCTACTTGCACCAAGGCAATTCCCTGGACTGGGGAAGGGTGGGCTCCTTCCACTTCTGAATCCTGCGACCCCTCCACTACTTGATGAGAAGATGCCCATGTGTTTTTGTTTGTTTGTTTGTTTGTTTTTGCTGTACCTGGGCCCCTCACTGTCGCGGCCTCTCCCGTTGCAGAGCACAGGCTCCGGACGCGCAGGCTCAGCGGCCATGGCTCACGGGCCTAGCCGCTCCGCGGCATGTGGGATCTTCCCGGACCGGGGCACGAACCCGTGTCCCCTGCATCGGCAGGAGGACTCCCAACCACTGCGCCACCAGGGAAGCCCTGCCCATGTGTTTTAAACACTGGAGTAGCTCCAGAGTAGCTGGAATGGTGCCTCTGAATAATTAAATGGACAAATGAATATATTCTCAAAGTTTCTGTCTTTGTCCTCCTCCCTCTTCCTTTTCACTGACCCAGATCTTCCTTTAAGACCCCTTGAGAAGAAAGTATGCAGTCACAGCCATCACAGATTTTCTCCGGATCACTAAATGGACCCTTGGCCACAGATGTGGGAAACAAAACCTGACACTGAGACATTAACCATTAGAAAGGGACAATGCTTTTGGAGTCAGTGGTAGACTTCAAAACCGGTGCATCTACTATGATGAGAACAAACACTGGCAGGCAGCTATAAACCACAGTAAACAAACTCAATAAAGATGAGACCTCAGCAGCACACACAGTACATTTCACCTGTGTAGGCTGCAATCAAGTACATGTTGTTGTTGTTGTTGTTGTTATTATCATTATTATAAATTTTGCCTCTTCTCAATCTGGGCTTCAACCTAAATACTCCAGTAGATTTAGATACACAAAAGCATGAGTTACTCCAATTCCCCCTAAATCCACTCCAAAGAACAAATCCTTTAATATACATTGCAGGTAAAATGCCATCCCCAAGTGAAATAACAGTAATCCAGGGTAAAAGCTCTGTTGGCCTCATAAGCTACTTGGGAAAAAAAGCATTAAAGGTGACTGTCCAACACACAAACCAAATGCTATCACCAGCAAGGCATGGTGAGGTGCCATTAACAACGCAATTACCAGGAACTGAAATCAGATTCAGTCCTCTCATCTGTCTCCTCTCGGCACTCCACCCATCCTTTCAGCTCTCCAAGAATTGAAGGGGAAAAGGGAGAGGCAAGAGGCTCTGGGCACTGGGGCTATTTTAAGAAATAAAAGGATTCAAAAGTTAAGGTGCAACTTCCAAGAACACAGTAGCAGATCTCCAAGGAAACCCCGGTGAAAGTTCTGTCTATAATATCAACTCAGGTTCCATACGTAGGAAGTCTTCTTCCTCTTAGTTGAGTTTCATGTAAATAACTGCCTGCTGTTTCAGCCGTAAACAATCTGAAACTTACAAAGGGAGAGAGGACCAAGTACTCTACTAACCAGCAGAGAGAAGCAGGAGTTCCCAGGATGTGATTCAAATCTCAGAAGCATCCTTAAGAACCCCAAGTCCTAATATCCAAGGGCTATTAAGGACCAGACACAAGATCTCATCAACAGCCTCTCCAAAAAGCCCCATTCTCCTTGCATGGATATTTGTATTTTCCTTTGACTTGCTTTTGAAAAACAAAGTTTAAAAATGTCAGCAGCAGTACCCCATCTGCTCCTTTCAAGTGTTCCTCACTATTCTCACTACTCAGTCCACACAGCACCGCGACCCCTTCCCTTGACACCCATCCTTCCACGTGTCCATAACTAGGCTTCCCAACTGTGAGGGTAGAGTGAGCAGGGAACTTCAAAAAAACACCTAAAGGGGAAAAATAATAATAATAATTTAAATAGCGACCTGCCATTTCGGAAGGGGAGAGAGTGTCAAAGGAAAACAAACAAAACCAAAAAAAAAAAAAAAAACTAAACTCCTTCCATGGAGGCTCCCGGCCACCAACTGGGTAGGGGGCTAGCATGCGCGCCGGAAGCCGCCGAGGGTAAGTGGCTGGTTTCTGGTGGTGGTGGTGTCTTTAAACGACAAAGTTTTAAATGAACTATGATATGGGGAGAATTGCTGTGATGGGATCAGATGTACTAGCTCTTTCACCCAGGCGTCAAGCACGCCCCCTCTGCCTCCCGTCCTCAGCCGTTCTCCAGGAGTACGGGAAACCGCTAGCAGTCAGGGCCCGGAGACCAGCGCGCTCGCCCGCCCGACGCTCCAGTCCCAGCAGGAACCAGGGCTCTCCCTCCCTCCCCGCCACTGCGATGCGATCCCGGGGTGGGGTGGCGGCGCGCCGAGGGGAGCGAGGACCTGGGAAGGGCCCGGGTGCCGAGGCGGCCCCGGCTCGCCGGCGGCCCGATCGCGCGCGCACACACTCACACTCACAACAAGCGGCGCGCAGGGAGGGGCGGGCGGTCGGCGCGTTACCTGTTCTGCCAGCCCTGAAGGAGGTTGGTGTATTTGCTGAGCACGCCCTCGAGCGCCGGCTCCCTCCGCCGGCCGCTTCCACCGCACGGGCTAGCGGCCACCGAGCCCGGGCTACTGCGGCTGCCCCCGCCGCCGAGCCCGGCGGCCGCCGACCGACCGGAGACCCCCCGGCCCGCTAGGGAGCAGGAGGGCGAGGAGCCCGCCGAGGTGGCGCGGCTGCTGCTGCGGCTGCTGCTGTTGCTGCCCCCGCCGCCGTCTGCGCCCTGGGCCGCTCTCTCCATGGTTCGCGCGCGCCTGGGACGCGGGTGCCCGCAGCAGTGGCGACCCCGGCGCTGGAGCTCCTGGCGCGGCGGCGGCTATAGCTCCGGGCACCCGGGCCGCGCGTGGCTGCTCCAAATCCCCGGGAAACGCCTGACTCATACAGGAGGAAGAGGAGGAGGAGGCAAAGAAGAGCTGGGAAGGAAGCCAACGGGGCTGGATGCAGCTGCGGCCGCCCCTCCTCCGGCCGCGGCCCGGGCCCCGGCCCCTCCCTCCGCACTAGTTTCCCCGGCAAGTTCGGAGCGGGTGGCCGGTTCGGCAAGCCCTCCTCCGGTTCCTCCTCCTCTGCTTTCCAGTCCCCGCGGCCGCTCAGGCCCAGGGCTCGGGGCGCTCCCAGCGCCAATGCGCAGGGTGGGCACGCCCGGAATCCACACCCTGCCGCCCCCTCTCGGATGGGAAGGTGCGAAAGGGAATCTCCGCGCGTCACTCCCCACCCCCCAACCACCTCGGGACCTGGAGGGAGGGGCGGTCCCACCCACCGGGTCCACCCGGATATGGACCCGCCCGGCCTAACGCCGGCTTACGCGCACACTCTTCTCCGTCTTCCGCACTGAGCCTGGCCCGGACACACGTACACGGTCACCTGGACATCGACCTCACTGGCCGAGCCAAGAAACAGGGCAGGGAGGTTCTCCGGGCTCTCCTGTGCGTCTGGGAGGGGAGGGCAGAGCAGGTAAGCTCTCCCGGGGCATTTTCAGCCAGCGGAGTTATGGCATAGTGGACACCAGGGCCGGGACCGGAGGCAAGAGAACTTGGGTTCCTGCGAGTGCCTCCTTAAATTGAGCGTCCTAGGCGCCGCACTGCCCTCACCCTAATCCCCACCCTGATGGACACACGTAAACCTGGCAAATCCAACCCTACCTGGTGTTATCAGACAGCACGAAGCACCTGGGAACCAGAGGCTCCGAAATGGGTAAGACTGCACTTAAGGCAGGAGAAATCACAGATACTTACAAACAGAGCGAGGTATTCTATTGGCTGTAACTTCTGCCCCCCCCTCCACCCACCCACCCCCCGCCCCAAGGTACACGGAGCTGCAGCTGGGTTTCTAAATCTAAAGTTGTGTTTTTGCTCTTCCGCAGAAGTAGATGGGTTACACTTTCTCCACTGCACTCATCATTTTTGTGCATATAAATATCCAATGCAATCTGGAAGTTTCCAAAATTACCTGGAAAGTAGCTTTGAGGATCTCACACTCTCCCCAACACACACACACCAGAAAACAAAAAAATATTGATAGGTGATCCACATCTACAAACCCATAAAGCAGATAAATAATTCAACAGTTTAAAAATTACGAAATGAAATAGAGTCGGCTTTCATGGGGACCGTTCTCCCAGCCTGACCCCTTTCTAGCTCCATATCCTTCCAGGAAGCTTTCAAAGGTGGGTTAGCTCTAGAAGTTTTCATGGAGAAGCTTCTGGAGCTGATGAGAGTTGGTTGTGCCCTGAATAAATTACAATCCCAAGTACCCACACAGTGTAAAAAGAGAAAAATTCTCAAGAAACTGCATGGTAGAAAAGACCAACTTTGAAGCCAGAGGGAGCTGAGTTCTAATCTATGACCTTGATCTCATTACCTCTTTTAGCCTTAGTTTTCTCACCTGCAAAATGGGGCTGATGATACTACTGGCTGGGATCAACTATGTGAGAATGTTTATTTGTTCAAAATACTTACTGCCTCTTCCCCTGGAAGGACTGTTCTCCCTCCACATGACCCTCAGGCTTGGCCATGGAATTCTTTTGGCCAGTGGACTGTGAACAGATATAATAGATGCTATGTCCAAACATAAGTCTAAGATTCATCACACGGTTCCACCATCTTTCTCTTCCTTCTGCCAGGTGAGCAGCATGTCTCGGATCAGGGCTGTCCTTCAGCTTGGGTCCTGGAGTGAGAAGACGTGTGACAGAGCTGAAGCCAGTTAGCCTTGGCCATGCCACATGCACAAAATCTTTGCCGCTGAGATTTTAGGAACCATTTTGTCCCACAGCATAACTTTCCTTGAGCCAGCTGGTCAGTGTGTGAGTGTTCTTGAAGCCCTTCATTGGCATCAGGACTGGGAGGTGGGCACATACTGAACAATAACCGTCAGTCATTATATGCCCACACAGCACCCCTTGTGGGGGCCTGCCACCTGAGGGTCCGGCTAAAAGTGGGGAGGTGCCAACATCTTATTTCATATTATCGAACCTCTACCACCTACCCAGCCCACCTGTGACTGGATGAGCAAGCCCAGGAAATTCTCACTTTGGACTAAAAAATTGAGACCCTTGAGATAGTCCAGTTGAAGGGGAGGAGGGGCTACACTGAAAGGACTAGTCAAGGTCAGAGTCCTAGTCTGTTCAGCCTGCTGTAACAAAATACCACAGACTGGGAGCCTATAAACAACAAAAATTTATCTCTCACAAATCTGGAGGCTGGAAGTCCAAGATCATGGTGCCGGCATGTTCAGGTTCTGGTGAGAACCCTCTTCCAAGCCTCAGACTTCTCACTGTGTCCTCATGTGGCAGAAGGGTCTTGGGAGCTCTGTGGGGTCTCTTTTATAAGAGCACTAACCCCACCCTCATGAACTAAGCACCTCTCAAAGGCCCCACCTCCTAATACTATCACATTGGGCATTAGGATTTCCACATAGGAATTGGGTGGATATTGATAAGGGATTCAAAACTCTCTGCCAAAAAGAAGAAAAAAAATTTTTTTCCAATGCATTGTGGCCTTGTATTACTTCATATAATGCTTTAATTACTCTTGCAGACAGTGTAGGAATTTTATAGGGAAAGTGAGTAATTTGATCAAGTCGCTCAAAAAAACAAATGAGATATCATAACTAATTTTCCTGCATCCCAGTCATGGTAGTAATTTATGTCAAATACACTTTATGTAGAACATGATTGAGGGAGTTTCTCAGAAACTGTGGTTGACAAATAGTCAGACCATAGAAGCCAGAGTGGAGCGAGAGCAAGCCAGCTGTGTGTGATCAGAAATGGCCAGAGAGGTAAGTCAGTAGCAAGAGGTGCATGGAGCAGATGTGCTGCAAGAAGAGGCAAGACCATGACAGAGAGAGGAGCGCACATGTCCCCACTCTTCCCCGCCTCTTCACCAGGCTTGTGCTTCTCACCCATGGAATTGGGTGTTGTTGTTGTTGTTGTTGTTGTTTTTAATTGAAGTATAGTCAATTTACAATGTTGTGTTAGTTTCAGGTGTGCAGCAAAGTGATTCAATTTTATATATATATATATACTTATTCTATTCCATTATAGTTTATTACAGGATATTGAATATAGTTCCCTGTGCTATACAATAAGACCTTGTTGTTTATCTCTTTTATATATAGTAGTTTGTATCTGCTAATCCCAAACTCCTAATTTGTCCCTCCCCCACCCCCTTTCCCCTTTGGTAGCCATAAGTTTTTTATGTCTGTGAGTCTGTTTCTGTTTCATAAATAGGTTCATTTGTATCATATTTTAGATTCCACATATAAGTGATATCATATGATGTTTGTCTTTCTCTGTCTGACTCACCTCACTTAGTAATAATAATCTCTAGGTCCATCAGTGTTGCTGCAAATGGCATTATTTCATTCTTTCTATGGCTGAGTAATATTCCATGGTATATCTGTACCACATCTTCTTCATCCATTCATCTGTTAATGGACATTTAGGTTGCTTCCATGTCTTGGCTATTGTAAATAGTGCTGCTGTGAACATTGGGGTGCATGTATCTTTTCGAGTTAGAGTTTTCTCCAGAAATATGCCCAGGAGTGAGATTGCTGGATCACTGGAGTTTTAAATTTAAAGTCACTTTTTCTAGAAAGCTTTCCTTGACCCACTGTAGAATAGCAAGTGAAGAAAAGATATCTGCAGAATTCTCTTCATGTTGGAAAAACAATTTGAGAACAAAAGACATAATAAATTGGCAAAAATATTTGCAGAACATACATGCCCAAAACAAGGACTTATTTCCTTAACTTACCCAGATTGCATAAATCATTAAGAAAAATACAAGTGTAAGTAGAATGACTGGAAATCTAACAGCCATCTTGGACCATGTGAAGACTTTGTGAATGGAAGCCATACATAATTGGAACAAAAGGACAAACACACCACACCTCTTCAAATAATGGGCAGAAACAGTCACCCTGAGTAGGGAGCTGACTACCGCAGTTTCGCCACATGGACCCAGAGAGCTTGTCTGGAGTTTCCAGTAATTGTTTCCGGAACCCCTTCTAGCTGGGACTGTCATTCTTGTCCATGGCACATAAAGTCTTAAGAGGATATTCATGGACCAGCAAGAGTAAATAGTACTAGAAATTAACACAACATTGTAAATCAACTATACTTCAATAAAATAAATTTTTTATCTTTGTGTTCTGAATTCACAGCATTTTATTTATTTTTATTTATTTATTTATTTATTTATTTTGGCTGCATTGGGTCTTTGCTGTGTGCAGGCTTTCTCTAGTTGTGGCGAGTGGGGGCTACTCTTTGTTGCAGTGTGCAGGCTTCTCATTGCAGTGGCTTCCCTTGTTGCAGAGCACATGCTCTAGGCACGTGGGCTTCAGTAGTTGTGGCACGCGGGCTCAGTAGTTGTGGCTCGCAGGCTCTAGAGTGCAGGCTCAGTAGTTGTGGTGCACGGGCTTAATTGCTCTGCGGCATGTGGGATCTTCCCAGACCAGGGCTTGAACCCCTGTCCCCTGCATTGGCACGTGGATTCTTAACCACTGCACCACGAGGGAAGTCCCAAAATAAATTTTAGAAAAAGTAATTAGTCACTGACATGGTTGGCCAGATGCCATACATGAAGCCACAAGTGGAGAGAAGTTTGTCACAAGCAGATCACCCTCTGTTTCAACTTGGTCACATTTGTGTTAGAAACAACTGATCTAATGTGTTCTCCATCCCAAATAATAACAATCATAGCTAATATTTATTGAGCACTTACTATGTGCCAGGCACTGTGCCAAGTATTTTATCCATAGTAACTCGTTTAATCTTTACAACAACCACATGAGCTGTGTATTGTTCCTGTTCCTATTTTACAGGTGGAGAAAAACTGAATCAAAGAAATGTTCAGCAAAAATAGGGCAAGATGTAAAAAATTTTATTCTTGTTCTCCAAGGAGAAATAGAAATTTATTTTAGGGCTTCCCTGGTGGCACAGTGGTTAAGAATCCTCCTGCCAATGCAGGGGAAGCCACCACAGTGAGAAGCCCGCGCAGCGCAACGAAGAGGAGCCCCCTCTCGCTGCAACTAGAGAAAGCCCACGCAGCAACGAAGACCCAACGCAGCCATAAATAAATAAATAAATAAATTTACTAAAAAAAAAATTTTTATTTTATATTTCAAGAAAAAAAGTTAAGCAACATCCCCTGTATAATGGAAAAGGATCTAAAAAAGAAATATATGTATATACATACGCATATATGTATAATCGAATCACTTTGCTGTACACCTGAAACTAACACAACATTGTAAATCAACTATATTTCCAAAAAAAATTTTTTTAATAAAAAAAAATTTAAGGGGCTTCCCTGGCGGTCCAGTGGTTAAGACTCTATGCTTTCAATGAAGGGGGCATGGGTTCAATCCCTGGTCAGGGAACTAAGATCCCACATGCCACACAGTGCAGCCAAAATTTTTTTTCTTAATTAAATATATTTATAATATCTGGCTTAAACCACTTTAAAAAGAAAAAGCAACATCCCCCCAAACCCTGCTGGAGCTAGATTTTAAACTCAGGCAGTTTGGCTAGTGAGCCTGAGTTCTTTACCACTAAACTATTCCACTTGCTTCATAATGGATTCAGTCTTCTTTCTTCTACTTAATGAAACCACTGAAAGTACAGCTCAGTGCCTGGAATTCCATTTCTTATTACACTTTTGTTCATGTAGGAATTGATTCTCCCATCACCACTGGGAGAGAAGCAGGGGAGGAGCTTGGGCCCCTAGCATCCAGCCACAGGGCCTGCACGCCATAATCCTCAATAAATGTTTATTGTTTGACGAATGAAGTGCAGTTTTACTGGGGAAGAAACAGAAACTCAGAAAGGAGAAGCCAATACTAAACCTGAACTCAGGTCTTCTGACGCCAAGTTCAATGTTCTTACAAATTCACTGCCTGGACTTCAGCTGCAGTATGTACTCACAACTTTACCAGCCGCTGGGAAGATGGAAACACCACAATGGGAGTAGGGACAGCCCATCACCCTGTGAACTAGCAGCTCCATCAGGACCGCCCTGAGGGTTATATCCAGGAAAATCAAATTACTACAATGGTCATATGCAACTTTGCAATACAGCCATATATACATTATATTGACATTTTTCCAAAATGGAAATTATGTCATTGTTTTGATGAATAATTTATTTAAATGGATGCTCATTTGTAAAGATTCATATGCACAAAGATACAATGTACAGTAGAAAGTGAAATATATTTGTAACACCTCCCCAGAGGAAACCACTGTTAATAAGTTATGTGTATGTTCTTCCAGACATTTTTCTATGCAGAAATATAGTTACAGATTATCTTATTCAAAAACAGGTTCAGGGCTTCCCTGGTGGCGCAGTGGTTGAGAGTCCACCTGCCGATGCAGGGGACACGGGTTCGTGCCCCGGTCCGGGAAGATCCCACGTGCTGCAGAGTGGCTGGGCCCGTGAGCCATGGCCGCTGAGCCTGCGCGTCCGGAGCCTGTGCTCCGCAACGGGAGAGGCCACAGTGGTGAGAGGCCCGCGTACCGCAAAAAAAAAAAAAACATGGCTCATGTATTACAAAATTCTCCCATAAAGTGTGAATCCATTTTCACTCTGCTGATCCTGTCCGGGTCTCCTCGCGTGTTTGAGCGATGGCTGAATGGTCTAGGTTGGCCTTGGCTGTGACAGCTGGGCTCTTCTTCCTCACCAGGATCTCTCATCCTCCTGGAGCCTCACCTCAGCTTGTTCTCAGGGCACTGAGAGGGTTCCAGGAAGAGGAAGCATGCAAAGCCTCCTGAAGCCTTGTCTAGGGACTGGCGCAGGGTCACTTCTGCCACATTTCAACAAAGGTGCTGACTTTCCAAGATACCCAGGGAGGGGTCAACACGGTAGTGTTCTGGGTTCCCATGGTAACTTAAAGGAAAACTTCCACAATATCCGAGCCCTGAGGTCCTGCACATGAACAAGGAAGATATTTTAAAATTCCTTGCAGCAGGAACACATGGAAGCTGTTCTTCCACAGACTCTTAGAAAATGGAAAAAAGGTGGTTGGAAATTAAAGTTTCTTTAAGAACAACAACAAAAAAAAAAAACCCACCAAAAAATAGTGCTGGAACAATTGGACATTTATATGCAAAAAAGTAAAAAATCCATACTTCACACTTTATTCAAAAATGACCTCAAAAGGAATCAAAAACTAAAAGGTGAAACAAAAATATTAACTTTTAAAAAAAAGCATAGGAGAAATCTTTATGAACTGGGGTTAGGAAAACAGAGTACCTCTTGTGAAGAGGGAAGTTTGACTGGGAGGCAAAACCAAGGGTTTGGAGAGGGAGTCAAGGACCACGGGAGAATTATTCCCAGGTCTTGAGATGCAATCAAGGGACTTGAAAGAGGATTACAACTTGTTGGCTGGATTTTAGAATCACTATGGACCACTGATTCCTTGCTGCTTCCCGTTTCCCCCTTTTTGAACAGAATATCAGAGCAGCTATACTGTGTCTGTGTCGGTTGACCACTGTCTGTTGAGGGGGGGAGGGGGCAGACAGCCTTTCTTCAGTTTCACAGGTTGCAGGAATGAACTCAAGGAGCTGATCTTAAATAGCTACCCCTGAGCATCCTCTCCTCTCCTGGACTCAGCTTAGAGGACGTGATTCTGACTTCAAGCTGGTGCAGTGATGGGAGGAGACTCTTAGGGGCCCTTGAGTGGACGACTGTGTTTTGCATGTGGGAGGGATATAAATAATTTGTGGCCAGACTATAGTGGTTTCAAAGATATGTCTACAAATTCTGTGATACTTTCTCAAGAGGTGGAGCTTAATTCCTCTCCCCTTGAGTGTGGAATAGACTTGGTGACCCACTTCTAGTGGAGAGAACATTGGCAGAAGTAATGAGACATCATGTCCAAGGTTATGTTATAAAAAGACAATGGTGGGCCTCCCTGGTGGCGCAAGTGGTTGAGAGTCCGCCTGCCAATGCAGGGGATGCGGGTTCGTGCCCCGGTCTGGGAGGATCCCATATGCCGCGGAGCGGCTGGGCCCGTGAGCCATGGCCGCTGAGCCTGCGCGTCCGGAGCCTGCGCGTCCGGAGCCTGTGCTCCGCAACGGGGGAGGCCACAACGGTGAGGGGCCCGCATACCGCAAAAAAAAAAAAAAAAAAAAAAAAAGACAATGGTTTCTGTCTTAGGTGAATGTTCTCTCTGTTTCTGTCTCTCATCATTCACACTAGGGAAGCCAGCTGCCATGTCATAAGGACACCCAGGCAGCCTACAGAGAGGAATTAAAGCATGCCAGCCACTATGTGAGTCATCTTGGAAGCAGGTTTTCAGAGGCCAGCTGACCGCCGCATGAGTGACCTTGGAAGCAGGTCCACCCCAGTCAAGTCTCAGGATGAGTGCAGCCCTGACAGCTTGGCTGCAACCTCATGAGGGACCCTGAGGCAGAACCGCCCAGCTAAGCTGCTTCCAGATTCCCAACCTTCAGAAACTGTGAGACAGTAAGTGTTTCTGTTTTAAGCCACTAAATTTGGGATATTTTTTTTACTCAGCAGTAATTAACTAATACAGATGGCTACCTTGAAAGTTGTCATTGTGTAATTTTTATCTCTTTGTTTCCTTTTCACTACTCTTGACCAAATTTTCATATCCTGAAGATATGAAGCAGGGAAAATAAAATAACTCAGGGCAGGTTAAAATAAAAATGATATATCAATGTGGTATTAGCAAAAGCATAGACACAGGGGGCTTCCCTGGTGGCGCAGTGGTTGAGAGTCCGCCTGCCGATGCAGGGGACACAGATTCGTGCCCCAGTCTGGGAAGATCCCACATGCCGCGGAGTGGCTGGGCCCGTGAGCCATGGCCACTGAGCCTGTGCGTCCGGCGCCTATGCTCCGCAACGGGAGAGGCCACAACAGTGAGAGGCCCGCGTACTGCAAAAAAAAAAAAAAAAAAAAAAAAAAGCATAGACACATAGAAAAATGGAACAGAATAGAAAATCTAGAAATAGTTCTACAGAATAGCCAATTGACTTTTGATAGAAGTGCAAACACAATTCAATGGAGCTTTCTGTATTAGTTTCCTGCTTCTGCTGTAAACTAGTACCATAAACTTGGTGGCTTAAAACAATACAAATTTATTATAATTTATTATTTTACAGTTCTGGCAGTCAGAAATTCAAAAATGGGTCTTACAGGCTATAATCAAAGTATTAGCAGGCAGTACAGTATTTTTTCTGAAGGCTCTAGGGGAGAGTCAGTTTCCTGCCTTCTCCAGCTTCTAGGGGCACCTGCATCCCTTGGCTCATGGCCCCTCCAGCAATGGCATCACCCCAACCTCTGCTTCTGTCATTTCATTTCCTTCCGATTCTGACCCTCCTGTGTCCCTCTTACAAGAATTCTTGTGATTACATTGAGCCTACGTGGGTGATCTTTTCAACAAATGATTCTGGAACAACTGGACATTCATATGCAAGAAAAAATATGAACCTTACCTACACCTTATACAAAAATTAACTCAAAATGAATCATAAACCAAAATGTGGAAGGTAAAACTCTTAAACTTTAGGAAGAAAACATAGGAGAAAGCTTTATGAACTTGGATTAGAGAAATAGTTCTCAGATACTACAATAAAAGCATAATATATTGTAAAAAATTGAAAATTTGACATTATCAAAATTAAAAAGTTTTTGCTCTGCAATGACACTGACAAGAGAATGAAAAGACAAGCCACAGGCTGGGGAAAATATTTGCAAGTCACGTACCTGACAAAGGATTTGTCCCAGAATATGTAAAGAACTCTCAAAATGTAGAACTAAGAAAATAAACAGCCTTATTTTTTTTAATGGTGAAAGTTTTAAATAATCATCAAATGTAATATACAGATGACAAATAAGTACATGAAGAGATGCTCAACATCTTTAGTCATTGGGGAAATACAAATTAAAACTACAATGATATACTACATACCTATTGGTATGGCTAAACACACACACACACACACACACACACACACACCACAAAAAACTAATGATACCACGTGCTAGTGAAGACTTAGAGTAACTGGAACACTTATACATTGCTGGTGAGAATGCAAACTAGGACGGGCACTTTGGAAAACTTCTTGGCAGTTTCTTCTAAAGTTAAACATACACTTACCAAGTGTATAAGACAGAGAAAAAGACTGTATGATTTCACTCATATGTGTAGTAAAAGAAATTTTCACATATGGAGATATAAGGAAGTCATTCTGGCTTATACATGAATGCACTTGAATTTCATGCTAAAACAGCCTATTTGTGGCTTATCAAACATACATTGTACATCTTCTTTAATTATTAAGGAAAAGGGCACATTGACCAGAAGTCAAGAATGTTCATGTTAAAAATAAAGATTAAATGCCTCCCTTCGTGGGACACCAATGTTGGTCCTCTTCTGGCAATAAGACTCCTTTCTCAGGTGCCAAGGCCACACTGACTTGCTGTGTACGTGCTGATCTATTTTTTGAAACCTTGAAGGAATGTTTCCCTGACTTGTTTGATGTTCTTTGTTCTGATAAGACATAAAACTGTGCAGCGTCTGTCTTCAGGGCTATAGTCCTCAGTTTGGCTCAAATAAAACTCTTTTCTATACCTTTTATAGGTTGTTTATTGGTTATTTTCATCAACATGTGGAATATAAAAAACTAACAAGCAAACAACAAGGTCCTACTGTATAGCACAGAGAACTATATACAATATCCTATGATAAACCATAATGGAAAAGATTATTTTAAAGAAGAATGTTTATATATATATGTATGTATAACTGAATCACTTTGCTGTACAGCAGAAATTAATACAACATTGTAAATAAACTATACTTCAATTAAAATATTGATAAAAAACAAACAAACAAAACAAAATAAGTGAACAAGCCAAACAAAAACAAACACAAAGATACAGAGAACAGAGTAGTAGCTACCAGAGGAGGAGGGGCTGGGAGGGAGGGTGAAATGGGTAAACGGGATGGAAACCAAATTTGGGGGCGTGAGCACATTGTAGGGTACACAGAAGTAGAAATATAATGTTGCACATATGAAACATATAATGTTATAAATCTGTTACCTCAATTACAAATAAATACAAGTGAAAGAACAACAACAATGACAGCAACGACAAATACAACCTAGTTATCCCACTTTGGATGTTTATCTAAATGTAACAAAAATCTATGTTCACAATAAAACCTCTAAAAGAATGTTTATTGCTGCTTTATTCATAATCATCAAAACATGGAAACAACCCGAGTATCCCTCAACTGGGGAATAAACTGAAAACAAAACAAAACATACATTCATACAACGGACAACTACTCAGCAATAAGAGAGAGCAAACTGTTGATCCCTGCAACAGCACAAGTAAATCTTGAATGCATTATGCTAAGAAAAAGAAGCCAGACTAAAGCACATACTATGTGATCCTATTTATAGGACACTCTGGAAAAGGCAAAAGTATAGGGACAAGGAAGAGATCAGTGGTTGCCAAGAGGTAAGGGTGAAGCCAGGGTCTAACTACAGAGTCAGCTGGAGAGGATTTTTTGGAGTGGGGTGGGGTGATGGACGTGCTCTGTAGGAGGATTGTGGCAGTGGTTATAAGGACTCTATCCACTTGTCAAAACTCATAGACTGTCCACCAAAAAACAGTGAATTTTATTAAATGTAAAAATTTTAAACAAATTTTTAAAAAGAAGGAAAAAAAGATATATGAGGTCAAGTGCCAGGTTACCTTCACGTTAGGGAATGGGTTCCCTATGTCAGGGAACAGAAGGACGAATGGATGCAAGGACGGATGTATGGATGCATGGATGTATGGATGAAAGGAAAGAAGGAAGCTTGGATGCATGGATGGATGCATGCATGGAAGGATGCATGCATGGATGAAAGGAAAGAAGGAAGGGTGGTGGATGCATGGATGGATGAAAGGAAGGATGGATGAATGTCTGCCTACCTGCATACTTATCATCACCTGCTCAAATCTTTAGGTTTCCCAGGTGATATTACTCAGACCTTTTTATTTACTGATTGATATTACTCAGACCTTTGTTTGTTGGTTTGTTTATGGCTGCAATGGGTCTTTGTTGCTGCGTGCAGGCTTTCTCTAGCTGCGGCCAGCGGGGGCTACTCTTCGTTGCGGTGCATGGGCTTCTCATCGCGGTGGCTTCTCTTTGTTGCAGAGCACGGGCTCTAGGCGCAGGGGCTCAGTAGTTGTGGATCGCGGGCTCTAGAGTGCAGGCTCAGTAGTTGTGGCACATGGGCTTAGTTGCTCCGCGGCATGTAGGATCTTCCCGGACCAGGGATCGAACCCGTGTCCCCTGCATTGGCAGGTGGATTCTAAACCACTGTGCCACCAGGGAAGCCCTACTCAGACCTTTTAGGAAGGAATGCCAGTGTCTTTTCTATACACTATCCTCCGTTTACATTTCAATGAGTGAGTCTAAATGAGACACTAAATGTGAAAATTCTTTATAAACTAAAAGTGTAATACGAATGCCAGCTGTGCTACTGCTAAAGGAAGAAACGATCTAGACATTCATTTGTTCTGCAACAATGTTGAGGCTCCTGAAAGGCCACAAAACAAATACCCCACCTTAAAAAATCCATAGAAAACCCCCGTCCAAAGATGCAGTGAAATACATGTGCAGTGAATGCTTAAGGTACCTGTGGTACAAAGCCACCACTAATGACCATCCACGACATGTCCCCTTCCCAACTCGACACCTGACAAATGCTCTATGAAGGGCTGGAAAGAGAAGATGAAGCCAATCTCGGCATTTTCCTGAAAAGGAAAATAAAACCCAGAAAGAGGAAGAGATGTCCCCAGGGTCACACTGTGAGCTGGTGGTAGAGCTGAAGCCCCAGTCTCGTGCTGAATGTTCTTCACTGGAGTCCATTTCAATTCAGTTTTAAGTGGCCTGCACAATAGTTATGCCAACTTCCCAGTGGCTGAGCCCATATAACCAGACTGGCAGATTACTGAAATAGGCAAAATATTCCAGAGACAAAAAAATGAAAAAAAAAAATGTAGCATTCCTACAAAGAAAAACATCTGTCCAAGGAGACCTTTTAAATTTAACTGAGAATTGTAACGTTCTTTTTGGGGCAATCTGCTGGGGAGGACTGATTTCTCTCTGTTCTCCTGTGCAAGAAAACAAAGACATGATTGTGGGTTCTTTTACTTGGAGGGTTTCTCAACCTCTACATATGATCCAACCTATGCTCTGATCTGAAGAATTTTTTTAAGATATAAATTTCTAAGGAAGAAAGGGGGTTCGTGGACCTTAAGGCTTTTATCCGCAGATCTAAGAATTGGTTTTCCTAAAGTTTAGAAAGAGAAAAGACCACTCTACTGGAAATCTATAATGTATCTTTGTACTACCCAGTCAAGGGAAAGAGAGGAATTCCAGAGACAAGCAACTGCCATGTACTGAAGTTTATTTTTGGATTAATCCTAACATTCGGGTCAATTTCTGTAGTTTGAAACTACTGAAGAAAGAATACAAAATTGCCTGAAGCAAAAGACCAAAAAGCAGTAAATAGAGAGATCCCATACTCCTCTCCAGAGAGTGCAGAATTTAAAAAATAAATAAAAACAAACAAACATGGACCAAGAAATTATCATACTAAGTGAAGTAAATCAGAAAAAGAAAGACAATATCACCATATGATATCACTTACATGTGGAATCTAAAATACGACACATATAAACCTATCTACAAAACAAAAACAGACTCATGGACATAGAGAACAGACTTGTGGTTGCCAAGAGGGGCGACGGGAGAGGGAAGGGTTGGGAGTTTGGGATTAGCAGATGCAAACTAGTATATATAGGATGGATAAACAGCAAGGTCCTACTGCATAGCACAGGGAACTATACTCAATATCCTAAAACAACAACAACAAACAAAAACTTGTCAAGTATCTCTGGACAGGAGATAGAAAGCTCATTGTTGTGAGAACTTCATTCCAAATAACAGGGAGCTTGTGAATCTTGGAGAACTTAAGGAAAATCACAGGGCTTCTCCCCTTCTCCCCACAAGGCTCCCCACTCACAGTGGGATAGAAGCCAGAAGGAAGGCGATGATCGTGGAGATTCATCTTGATGCAAAGGTAGGTGCCTTTATTTACAGATATCGTGCCCTTTCTACAGTTGAATGGTTTACTTCCTGACAAGACACATTTAGGATCATCATATGCTCCAATTTACTGGCAGACATTATGCAGTAAATTATTTCTGGCTATAAAAGCATGCCCAATTTATGTGCCTAGCAGAAGCCCCATAAGTATGACTATTACAGTTGCAATAGACAGTGTTTAAGTTCTAGTAGTCTTATGATCATTTATGAACATCATTCATTTTTAGAGACAGAGAGGAGTCAGTGAATTGGCAGATGCCAGACACAAGGAGAATTTTGTATTTTGCTTTCCACATCAGATAGTCTGCTTACAACACATTTCATCAAACAAATATTTTGGGATGGGAGATGGGAGGGCTGGGGCTTAGTGGCATTTGGGGTCCAGTGGACTTGAATGTGCATCCAGCTTTGCCTCTTCCTTGCCATGAAGGAACCAACTCTCACTCTGGGAGCCCCAGTGATTTCATCAGAAAAATGTGGATGCTGTTTTAAGGCTCAAGTAAGATATTTTGTGTTATGCTTTGTGAATAGTAAAGTACCAAAAAATGAGAGGGTGTGTTTGGGTTTTTGTTTTCCTTTCAGCATTTCTCCCCCAAATGAAAATGAAGAGAGAAAAAAATGTCCTCACCATCAAGTTATACTCCCCATCAGCATACCTCACCACTCAGCCAGTCAAATGAAAACTACTCACAAAATATTCCACATGAGCACTGAGTCAGTTGATTTCTTGCTGGCAAGGGAGAATTGTTAACAGTCAGAATTTGAGCAGAGAGTTGTCCCCAACCACTGGGTTTATTTACCACTGAGAAAGAGAGCTTCACCAGTATATCAATTTGGGATCGCATGGCCTGAGATACTTCATTCTGTCACCAGCAGAACCCATAAGCAATTTCCAATCACCTTACCTCTTTCATTGGATATTTTCCAAGGATTTTTGATACATAAATGACAAATAAGGTAATTTGGATTTCCTGTTTTAAAGCTGTTCTTTCCAATTGGCTACCCATTAATTCAGTCCATATTGGGAACTCCACCTTTTCCCTCTTTGGCTCTGGTCTCCTGTTCCTGATTTTCCCTTAATAGCCCATGTCTATTGGTTTTTCTGTCCTTATAGAGTTCTTCCCCCTTTGGTTATGGTAGATCTCCACCACTACTGGAGAGTTTCCAACTATCTCAGTTCTTTTTCAACTGTTTTGGATAAATAAAATTTATTTTTCCAAATGAGAGTACCCACCAGCTTTGGGTAGTCATTCACACTTTAGAATAAATGGATCTTTAATATCTATTTAGCTAATCTGCATTCATAAGAAAATGCAAGTTTGAGGAAGATGCATAAAAGAGAAAAAGGAGGGGCATAATTTGCGAAATTCAAATCAGTCAGATACGGATGATAATCTCCAGGAGAGGGCCTAATTTTTACTTTTCCTTTGGTCCTGCTTTGCTGTCAGCATTGCTCTGGGACTTACAAGCTTGATCAGCTATCTCCCCTCTGCTCTCTTTTTTTTTTTTTTTTTTTTTTTTTTTTTTGCGGTATGCGGGCCTCTCACTGTTGTGGCCTCTCCCGTTGCGGAGCACAGGCTCCGGACGCGCAGGCCCAGCGGCCATGGCTCACGGGCCCAGCCGCTCCGCGGCATATGGGATCCTCCCAGACCGGGGCACGAACCCGTATCCCCTGCATCGGCAGGCGGACTCTCAACCACTGCGCCACCAGGGAGGCCCCCCTCTGCTCTCTTGATGGCATTATTTTAACTCCAGGGACAGGCTGTACCCGGGCTGCAGTAGTCACCTGGGGTGTGGCACGGGGCAAAAGTATCATTTTCTCTGCCTTGCTAGCCCCTTCCCCACTAGGTTCCCCTATGTCAATGGTGATGACATGGCCCCCAATATTTTCTTTCTTTTCAATAAATCTGATTACCTATTTATGCCCCAGGAGGTTGTTTCCCAAAAGATATTTAAAAATCATTTAAAAAAATCATTAGCCATTCATCTATCTTGCTATGGGGTTCAGAAAATCTGGCTGTCTCAACTATACCCTGGTTTCAGGAATAGGATCACTACCCTGACAGCTTTGCCCTTCCCAGGCACACCCACCACCCAGGGAAATAAGACCCACAGAGCACCCTATTTTATAATGGAACTCTCCAATCAGACTCTAAATAATTTTACTGCCGTCACAGAACTGGCCCTAAAGACAGGGCATGAAAGGGATCATTCAATTCCCTCACCTGAGGTCAGTGCCGAAATGTTCTTGAGAGGCCTCTTCAAGACTAATTCGTTTTCCTTTTAATCATCTAGAGCTGTGACCCTGGCCGTTCCTGAAGGTTTGAGTCACATGGTCTAATGATTATCTTCGTGGGGAGATTATCTCCCTGTCAGAAATTTCAGCCTTCATTCCACCTTCCTTAACTGTACCAGGTTATTCTATTCAAGGCTTTCTTCCTGTACCTGGTAAATGGTGTTCATTTTCCTGGGTCTTATACACGGGTCAGCCTCCCTCCCTTCCCTATACCTTCACCGTGGCATGGTCATTCTGCTCAGGTGAGTTAGCACTTGAGATAAAGGAGGAAAACTAAGATCAGAGTCATGTCCAAGCTTATATTATATTATAATATGTGCTTACAAAACCAAAGGTCCATTCCAGATGGTATTTAGGATCAAATTGCCTCCAGTTGGTTCTGCTACTTCAATAACTATATGATCTCTGTGGGCTTCCTAATCCAAAACTGAGTGGCAGGTAAAGACCCTCATACCTCTCCAGAGGGCCTCTGTGAGGGCTAACTGACACCTGTAAGGAGGCCAGCATACTGACCCACATGTGAAGGGTAATGAATACAGCTATATAAGCCCATCACTTATCTCACTCATTCTACAGGTATTTCCACAACATCTTCTGTGCAAAATCATGGCACTATTCTCAGCACAGTGTGTCAGCCCCTACCCTGACTGTTCCTCCGTTCACATTGTTAGCTGTCCCCCCTTAATACCAGTTCCATGTAGGTTACACTCCAGTTTCCAATATTTCGCCTTCTCTGCTCAGCATCTCTCTCTTCTTCCTGGAACTGCTCCCCCCCTGTCTCCAGCCAGGTGGTTCACAGCGAAGACCTTTTTCTTACATGGTCACAACTGAAGACTCTAAGATGGACAGCTTGTCAAACTAGACCACTCAGAGTCCTCCCTGGAGAGCCACGGAACTGGGACTGAGGAGAGACCGTCCTTCTCTCCTGGTGGCAGCCTTGGGGAGTGGGTCCTGGGAGCCTTGGCAGCCATGTTCCTGGCTGTGTGGACAAGGTCCATGGCAGGAATAGAGAATCAAGCCAACAAACGGGCAGAGTTCAGAGGGGGAGAGAAGACATCCCATGCCACTGGGGCCCTTGAATAAAGATGCCCTCAGATCCAGGTTGGTGTCTGTTCTTCCTGAAGCCTGGCCATTCCACCTATGCTTCGTGGCATGAGCTCCCCACCATTGTTCCAGATGGGGTTCTGTGCTTGAAAACAAGAGACACCTAAGATGAAGGGCAAGCTTATCCATCCAGCCAGAATGTGTCCCAAGAGAATTACCCCTTCCAATTAGGAGGTTGGGAGTAACATACGCACACTACTATTTATAAAATAGATAATCAACAAGGACCTACTGTATAGCACAGGGAAATATATTCAATACTCTGTAAATAACCTATATGGGAAAGAATCTGGAAAAGAATAGATATAGGACTTCCCTGGCAGCGCAGTGATTAAGAATCTGCCTGCCAATGCAGGGGACACGGGTTCGAGCCTTGGTCTGGGAAGATCCCACATGCCGCGGAGCAACTAAGCCTGTGCACGACAACTACTGAGTCCACGTGCTGCAACTACTGAAGCCCGCGCGCCTAGAGCCCATGCTCCGCAGCAAGAGAAGCCACTGAAATTAGAAGCCCGAGCACTGCAATGAAGAGTAGCTCCTGCTCACTGCAACTAGAGAAAGCCCGCACGCAGCAACGAAGACCCAACGCAGCCAAAATAAATAAATAAATAAATAAATTTATTTTAAAAAAAGAATAGATATGTGTAAATAAATAAATAAATAAATATCTAGTACATTAAAAATAAAAGAATTACGCCTTCCTCACCCCTTCCCTATGCCCTTGCTGCTCTGTTCGCACATTCTGTCTCCTATCTCAGTGCCGATGAAATAATCATCACAGCCACTTCTCAAGGGTCTCTAGCAGAGGAAGCATGTTGCACCCATCATTGCTCTTCATGATACTAAATTACAATCTCAAAAGGTAAAATCATGACTCAGGTACACATGTGAAATGAACATGTGTCAAAGGTTTTATCCAACTCGTTAATTATAGGAGGCTGGTAAGATGTTAAAACTGGTTCAAATAAGAATTGGAATTACAGAGATTTATATTCTCTATCAGACAAAATTAGTTGGTATTGCCATGAACAGGAACCGTTTGCATTACTATGAGCCATCAGTTTTCTCAACTTAATTTCTACCCTCAGGGAGTGGTTTAAAAAAAAAGTCTCTCCAACAGCAAGTCAATTAAATGTGCGCGCCCCTATGGAAACATATCTCAGAAGTTCCCCTAAACAATGGCCAGCACTCCCTGATAGGACACCCAATAATCTGTTTTGTCCATTTTCTTTTTTTTTTTAATATTTATTTATTTGTTGGCTGTGTTGAGTCTTTGTTGCGTCACGCAAGATCTTTCGTGGCAGCGTGCAGGCTCTTCATTGCGGCATGCAGTTTCTGTAATTGTGGCGCTCAGGCTTAGTTGCCCCACTAAGGCATGTGGGATCTTAGTTCCCCGACCAGGGATCAAACCAGCGTCCCCTGCACCGCAAGGCGGATTCTTAACCACTGGACCACCAGGGAAGTCCCTCTTTTGTCCATTTTCAATCTTTGGACAATCTTTTCTGATAATTACAACAATTCTGTAACAGAGGGATGATTATATTCAATAAATAATAATAATAATCCCTTTAGAGATGAGGAAACTGAGACCCAGAGAAGTAAGAAACTTGTTTTGCTCACATAATTAGTAAATGGCAGGTTGGGATTCAGACGCAGCCCTGACTCCAAAATCCTGATCTAAACCATCCAAGTTGGCCAGGGCCTAGGGACACTTCTTGGCTCACACTAGTCTATCTAGGGGAACGTGTCACTCACTCATTCACCCACTGAACAGATATTGCTCTTATCCTGTGTTCTAGGTGCTGTGAAGAATTGCTGTCTCAATCAGCCCAAGACCACCAGGCACAAACCTCAGACTGACAAAGTCAGGTTCATTGACTTATGGCAGAAGGACTGCACATCAGCGGATTCATAGGGGATCTCACCAAACAAAGGAAAAGAGAGAGTTATAGGACTGGGGGAAAGAATGGCGGTTAGGTGAAATGTAAATGAAGCCGTATACTGATAGACTCAAAGCAAAGCAGGGCTGTGTTAAGGTATTACCGTAAGTCCTGGACTATGAAGTGGACCCAGGGACCTGTTTACTTGGAAACAAAGTTATGATAGCATAGGAATACTGTGTCCAGAAACCTCTTACCCGAAGTTTTGCACCTGGGTTGTAAGCTCTGCACCTGGTTTGTAAATGAGGCTTTCCTCTGTGTCATGACTTAGACACGCCTCCCCACCCCCCACTGTGGGATGTTTCACTGTTTTAAACGTTTCTTATTATAATTGACACATAACATTGTGTAAGTTTAAGGTACACAGCATGTTGATTTGATACATTTATGTATTGCAATCTGATTGCCACCGTAGCCTTAGCTAACACTTCTATCTCATCACATAACTATCATTTGTTTTTTTTGTGGTGGATGCTTCATTCTAACTAACATAATTCCAGACAGCAAAGTTTCTGATAGTCTATGATTTTAGAGAAAAAATTCTTCAGTGAGTAAGAAAACAGTACTCACTCTAAGAAGGGAGTTGTTGTAACACCCTATAGCCACAGTGTCCTTGAGAGAGATACTAATTTTTGTTAACTTTGGAACAGATTTTATCTGTGTTTTTATCCTAGCCTGACGACTGGACAGGTAGATTTTAAAAGTCCATGCTAATTTTTACTTTCTTATGTCTCAGCGAGGGCCACAGATAATCAGGTCATTACAATACAGTGCGGAAAGGTGTTGGATTAGGGGATTTACTTTAGACGTAAGTTAGGTTAAGGAAGACTGCCTGCACGAGGCAGACCCCGCTCTGGGAAAAGCAGGAGTTGGGCAAATGAAGGGGGGGTTACCTTACCACACAGCAAGGACTTGGGCAAAGGCGTAAGAGGGAGAGGAGGAACTGATGTAGGACTCCCCTACATCGAAGGGTGGAATGCACAGTCACCTTAGAGTGTGTGTTCTTTGTTCAGGGAAGGGTTGTTGGCGTGTTCTTCCTATATATGCCCACGTGAAAGGCAAGTAGGCTGCATGGGGCTGCCGCTTCCTAAGGCACCTGGTTATGGAGCAAAGCTGATCCTTGAAGAGGAAGTAGAGCCATTTTGTCAACTTTGCCCTGAACCATCCTATCCTACTTCCTGAGAACATTCAGGGGAACGAGGCTGGCCTTCAACCAGTGCTGAGTTGCAGGGAAGGACAATGAGACTCCAGAGATAAAAGTGCTACAGGGACATAAGGTGGCCTCGAGGAGAGACCTGGATTTAGCAGTGGGTCATTCCAGGTCCTGGGAGGGAACAGACTGCACAGTGAAACGGGCTAGTTCTCTTGCTTGTCTCTTCACTGGCTGAAACCAATCAGAAGTGGAGGGGGAGGAAGCCTGCGGATGCTCTCTGGAGAGGTGGGCCTTCCAGGGCCCAGAGCAGGGTGGAGAAGGGAGAATCATGGGTCTGGAGAGGCAGAGTGGAAACTCCGAGCACAGGGGTTAATGCTGAGAGTGCTTTCCAACCTGTTCACCCTGCCAACAGCTGAGTTTGAAACAGTGAGATAAAGGAGTTACAGCACAGCAGGGAGGGGCAGACCCAAGGTCGGTGGAGATGGTGTCTGCTACAAAGTGACGCCTCCGGAGCCAGGAATAAGAAAGCGTTGTTGATTACTCCCTTATTTAGTTTTAATTTTAACTGTTTTATTTAAAATCATTTATTATTGAATTTAAAAAGCCGGAAAGCGTGACCATGGTTGTACCCTTGGTTAAAGAAGCAGATCGTACCAATTCAAGTGGCAAAGGCTGAGGCCCGATGGCTGAGCAGATCTGGAACGTCAGGTAGAGACTTTACCCCCAGGGCAGTGTGGGCCCGCCCCCAGTGCCCCCACCCCCGACCCCCGACCTCCCCCCCACCCCGGGGAAGGAGGGGTGGAAGCAGGAGAGCACAGTTCCCTGGCCCGCCTTCGCTGGATTATTGCTGTGATAGGCAAACTCCTGGCGTCTCACTTCTACCACCAGGAAGGATTGCACATCAATGCCACGGTCAGCTGACTTTCCCACCCAGAGAGAAAGGGTAGCTGGAAAGAGCTGGGAACACACAGGGAACGAGTCAGGGGAGACAGAACACAAGCACCAAAAACAGGACCTGCTTTCCAGCCTCGAGCCTTGAAAATATGCAGGAGATTTAGAAAATCTTGGTTCTAAGCACCACATTCTTTGGTTTTTCTACATTTCTAAGCTTTTGAGGAATGTATAAACTGGTTTCCAAAGTGTTCTGAGTTTTCATTCAACAAAACTATCACCTGCTTGTGCCAGGTACCAAGGGAACAATGGAGGGTAGGGGTTTGGGGGAACAAGGGTGCTCTCCAGACCCTCGAAGCTTCGCAGAGCGATAGATGCACAAACAACTGCTTCAAAGTGTGTCAAGGCCCTACAACAATGCAGGGCATATTATAGACAAAAAATAAAAGATGGCTAGAATTTTTTAAATTGGTTTTTGGAAAACAGGTGCAGAAATTGAGTTAATTATAATCCTCAGCTCACAGCATCTACATCAGTCTCCTATTTTATTTTATTTTCTCCCTCCAGTTCCCACACCTATTGTCTCCCCTCCTCCTCTGATTTAATGGACTTGATAAGTACTTTTGCATATGTTGGTATCCTTGTTAAAATACACAGGAGTCATATTGTCCATGGATCTGAATCTGCTTCTTTCAATCAACACTGATTTTAAGATCTGCCTAGTACAATAGCTAAGACGTGGAAGCAACCTAAATATCCATCAACAGATGAGTGGATAAAGAAGATGTGGTACATATATACAATAGAATATTACTCAGCCATAAAAAAGGATGAAATAATACCATTTGCAGCAAGCTGGATGGACCTAGAGATGATCATACTAAGTGAAGTAAGACAGAGAAAGACAAATACCATACAATATCACTTATAGGTGGAATCTTTAAAAATGATACAAATGAACTTATATACAAAACAGAAATAGACTCAGACATAGAAAACAAGCTTATGGTTACCAAAGGGGAAAGGGGGGGAGGGATAAATTAGGAGTTTGGGATTAATATATACACACTACTGTATATAAAATAGATAACCAACAAGGACCTACTGCATGGCACAGGAAACTATATTCAATATTTCATAATAACCTATTAGGGAAAAGAATGTGAAAAAAATAGATACATATGTATGTATAACTGAATCACTTTGCTATACACCTGAAATTAATACAACATTGTAAATTAACTATACTTCAGTTAAGTAGATAAGTAAATAAGATCTGCCCAGGATGCACCTGGATATCAAGTTTATAGTACCTAACTGCTGAAAGTTACCCCATAGGTTGATCTGTTCCATAGTCCTTATTCCGTCCTCCTCTTGTTAAAAGCCTGGTTGCCTCCACCTGCCCAATACCAGGTGAATACTGAGATGAACACCCGTGGACGCATCCATTCATGGGCTGTGAGCAAGTTTCTCTGGAGTACTTACCCAGGAGTCCTCACCCAGGAGTGGGCTGGCTGGGTCATGGGGTGTATGCAGCATCTCTAAGTTCGGGCACGCTGCTCTCCAGAGACCCACACTTGGAATCATCAGATGCTAACATGTGCCACCCCAGAGGCTGTAAAGTGGTATCTCTTTTTTTTTTTTTTTTTTTTGCAGTACGCGGGCCTCTCACTGTTGTGGCCTCTCCCTTTGCGGAGCACAGGCTCCGGATGCGCAGGCTCAGCGGCTATGGCTCACAGGCCTAGCCGCTCCGCGGCATGTGGGATCTTCCTGGACCGGGGCACGAACCCGTGTCCCCTGCATCGGCAGGCAGACTCTCAACCACTGCGCCACCAGGGAAGCCCGGTACCTCATTTTATTTTGCATTTCTCAGTTACAAAACCAAGTTGAGCAATGCTGGCCATTTAGATAGTCCCTATATGCATTTTTCTATTACATTTGCTTTATAATCTAGATTGTATTTCTGTGTCACTTTTTGATGATGTAAAAATCTCCCTGTAAGACAACTGTCAACTTTGTCACTTGTATCATATTTAAAATAAATTATTAGGAATTCCCTGGCCGTCCAGTGGTTAGCACTCTGTGCTTTCACTGCTGAGGGCCGGGGTTCAATCCCTGGTCAGGGAACTAAGATCCTGAAAGATGCTTGGCGCAGCCAAAAAAAAAAGAAAAGAAAAAGAATTCTTAATTTTTATGTACTATAACCCATTTAACTTTTTCACCTTTTAGTTTGTGTTTTCTGGGCCTCGCTTAAGAAATCCTTCAACCCCACTCCCATCACAAAAATATTCTCCTACATTTTCTTCTTTTAACTTTATTTTTTAATGTATTATTATTATTTTTTGGCCACACTGTGTGACATGCAGGATCTTCATTCCCCAACCAGGGATGGAACCCGTACCCCCTGCAGTGGAAGGGCCAAGTCCTAACCACTGGACTGCTAGGGAATTCCCTTCTTTTAACTTTATACTTTTATCTTTCCAGGGCACCTTAGTCCATCTGTAGTCCAGTTTTATAAACGAAGTGAGGTAAGGACCCAATTTTATTTTTCTCCAATACTAAGGCACTTTTTCCTTCTTCTATTGATTTGTGCCAACTTTACCATCTATCAAGTTCTCCTGTACACAAAGATTTGTTTCTGAGCTCTCTGTTCTGTCCCATTGGGCCAGTCTGTTCATCCATGATTACCATACTGTTTTTGTTACTGTTGCTTTGTAGTGTGTGTTAATATCTAGGAAGATGAAGCCTGCCTTTTCTATTTCAAAGTGAACCTAGTGACATGTATCCTTATGAATGTGTATCCTTCCTTAGACATTTTATAGGAAGATGGTAGTATTTCTTTAAAAAAAATCTGACTGGAATATTGCTTGGATTGCATTGAATATACAGCCTACTAATTGGAAGGGAATTAGCATCTTTATAATATTAAATCAACCAGTCCAATATTATGGACTGTCTCTTCACTGATTCAGATCATTTTCTATTTTTTTAAGTTTTTCAAATTTTCTCCAAAGAGGTTTTGCGTACCTCCTTGAAATCTTACTTCCTAGATACTTTATATTTTTTGTACTTATGAAAGATACACTTTCTATTATTCCTTACAGTTATTTATCGCTAGTGTAAGGAATGAATGCTATTGAGTCTTGTAAGGTGGTCTTTTTTCTAAAGACCTTGCTAAACCTTTATAAATTTTGATAGTTTGTTTATTGATTCTGTTGGGTTTTCTATAGAGTTGAGCATATCTTTCGCAAGTAATGACAATCTTATCTCTTCCCTTATTATCCTTTTACCTTTTAGTTCTTTCTTATGTCTTTTTGCATTGGCTAGAGCCAGCAGTACTGTGTTGAACAACAGTGGTGATATCAATCATCCCTGCCTTATTTCTGATCTTAAGGGAATGCATCTAAAATTGTCCCTTAGTGTAAGAGGCTTTCTGTGGGCCTTGGTGTCTCAGCCCAGTTTCCCTAGAAAATGGACCTTAAGGTAAAGTTTAAATGCTAACACTCTACTGGGGAGAGGAGCAAACTCATGGAAGCATATCAAGGAAGTAAAGCAAGAAAGGGGGCAGGGGCTTCCTTGGTGGCACAGTGGTTGAGAGTCCGCCTGCCGATGCAGGGGACACGGGTTTGTGCCCCGGCCCAGGAGGATCCCACATGCCGCGGAGCAGCTGGGCCCGTGAGCCATGGCCGCTGAGCCTGCGCGTCCGGAGCCTGTGCGCCGCAACAGTGAGAGGCCCACGTAAAAAAAAAAGGGGGGGTGGGTGGGCAAAGCAAACAGGGAATATGTTCCCAGGCTGGAAACAGCTTCAAACAGTGCTGCCCGGACTTTGAAGCTTGTCTCCATAGAGGCTGTGTGAAATGACTGAGGCACAGTACCACCTGATACAGTTGAAAAGGGAGCACTGTTTTTGCTGTATCCTGCCGTGTTCTATCTCCCAGTGGTGCAGGTCAGCCCCTTAAGGCCTTAACTTCCTTCATGTTTGGATTCATCCCTCATCCCACTCAACAGCTTGAAGGAGACTTAGAGTCTCTGCAGGTCCATTCTGGGTAGTGCACAGGTGGGGACTCCTTGGACTGTGGAAACAGCACTGCCACCAAGCGTGCATTCAAGAAATGCCAGATGGTGGCTCACCACGACCCTCTCAGGTCCTCTCCCCTGACCTCTAGGTGTCTAAGGCCCCAGGAATGGCATGAGCTGTCACCAGGGGCACCCTTGCAAGTGACTGAGGTAGGCATAGCCAAGCAGATCTGGAGTGGTGCATAATGGTTGTGTACACATGGCAGTAGAGTTAGAGCTTGGCATGTTTCCTAGACGTGTTTGCAGTTTAACGAGGCCATGTGTCTAAACTATCATCATTGGAATGTAAAATGATGAGTCGGGCTTCCCTGGTGGCACAGTGGTTAAGAATCCACCTGCCAATGCAGGGGACATGGGTTGGAGCCCTGATCCGGGAAGATCCCACATGCCGCGGAGCAACTAAGCCCTTGTGCCACAACTACTGAGCCTGCACTCTAGAGCCCACGAGCCACAACTACTGAAGCCCGCATGCCTAGAGCTCGTGCTCTGCAACAAGAGAAGCCACTGCAATGAGAAGCCTGCACACCACAACGAAGAGTAGCCCCCTCTCGCCACAATTAGAGAAAACCCATGCACAGCAACGAAGACCCAACACAGCCAAAAATAAATAAAATAAATTAAAAAAAAAAAACGATATGAGTCATTCTGGGTCTGGGACTTAAGACACTGGCCATGCCTTTGTGATGTCTTTTAACAGCTGGAACCTGGTTGTGGCAGCCACCTAGCTTCCACCAAAGACAATGACATCCCTGTGGGATGCTGGAACTATAACTCAGAAGAAACTTGGAAACTTGAATATGACATGGAGAGGGTCATCTGTCCCCCACACCAGGACTGTTCACAGTGAGATGGGTAAGTGAGAAAGAAATAGTGTTTGTTTAGGCCACTGTTTATACCTTTTTGTTGTAGCAGTTCACTGTACCCTGATTAATATAATAGCCTTTATCAAGAAAATAAAATTACCATTTATTCTTAATTTTCTGAGAGTTTTTAGCATGAGTTGTTTAATTTGATTAAATGTTTTATCTATATTATGATAATTTTGTGATTTTTCTCCTTTAATCAATTAATAGGGTCAGTTGCATATAGAGATTTTCTAATTCTGAAGCATCCTTGCATTACGTACATATATGTCTGTTTATGTGTGTGTATAATTCACACACACCCATATATATACATAGTTACTGGTAGATTTAGTTAACTAATATTTAATTTAGAATTTTTGCATCTGTAGTTGTGAGGTAGGCCTTAAATTAGTCAGGGTTTAATTGCATGTATGAAGTCACATAAGCAGGAAGGGTTTAAATTTAGGGAACTGGGTGCTTATAAAGTCCTAAAAGGGATGGTGAAGCAGGCGCTAGACTGGGTGTCCAGGAATGACTCTCAGAACAGACCATGGGTATTATTTCCACTGCCACTGCTGCAGAGGAAGAACTAAGAACTGCCACGGAGGAGCAGCTGCCAGACCCCACCTGGAGCTGTGACCTATAGGGCAGGAAGCTGCCGAGCCATCACGACAGCCCCTTGACACCAAGGAGCTAGTGATTAGACACAAGAATGCAAACGCCAGAGCCTGATGCTTCCAAAACTGCCTCTCAACACTCACAGCTATAGCGACTGGACTCCAAATGCTGCTCTAGTAGTGTCTCCATGACCACGCTAAGCAAAGTAACAGCAAGAGCAGTGGGAAGACGGCCTGTTCCACGCTTGGCATGTTTACATTTTATTCAAATGCAGCTAATTGTTGAAACTTCATCACACCAAGAACTCCAGCTGCAAAGGAGACTGAAAAGGGTTGCATTGCGTTTTCCGGGTTTTGCAGTACGGGTAGGCTCGCTGGAAGAACGCTGGGTTGGAGAGTGAGTATCAATTGACCATTGCATTGGCCAGGATGGACGAGATTATGCTGCAATAACAAGCAAGCCCCAAACCACAGTGGCTTAAAATAGCACAGGTTTAGTTCTTAGATATGCCACCTGCCTGTCACTGGTCAGCAGGGATGTAACTGCTCATCTTAGTCATCCAGAGACCCAGACTGATGGAGCCAGTGCCACCTCGCACATTGCTGGTTGCCATGACAAAGGTAAAGGGACACCAGATGGTCTCAGACTAGCCATTAAACTTACCAGCCTGGAAATAACCTATCATTTACGCTCATAAATCATTGGTCATAACTTAAAGAAGCCCCACCCAGCCTCAAGCAGGTTAATATATTCAATTCTACTGTGCACCCAGAAATCTGGGGGAGAACTGGGAATACTGGGTAAATGTCACTTATAAATTATGACACTTATATCTGCCCAGACCTAGAAATGTCTTCTCTTCTATTTTCCTTATATGGATTTGGAATCAAGGTTATACTAGACTCAAAAGATGAGTCAAGCAGGTTTTCTTTTTCTATTCTTTGGAACAACTTACATAAAGTAAGGATGATATACTCCTTCAGAGATTGAGAGACATTTGTAAAATCATCTGGGCCTGTGTTTTTTTGTGGGGGTTTTTCCTCTATTTTATTTTATTTGTTTGTTTGTTTATTTGTTTGGAGTTTTTTTGTTTTGAATTTTATTTTATTTTTTTATACCACAAGTTCTTATTAGTTATCCATTTTATACATATTAGTGTATATATGTCAATCCCAATCTCCCAATTCATCACGGGCCTGTAGTTTTTTTTTTTTTTTTAATTTTTGGATTTTATTATTATTAATTTTTTATACCACAGGTTCTTATTAGTTATCCATTTTATACATATTAGTGTATATATGTCAATCCCAGTCTCCCAATTCATCATGGGCCTGTGTTTGTTTGTTTAAAATTAATTTATTAATTTATTAATTTATTTTTGGGTGTGTTGGGTCTTCGTTTCTGTGCGAGGGCTTTCTCTAGTTGCGGCGAGCGGGGGCCACTCTTCATCGCACTGTGCAGGCCTCTCACTGTCACGGCCTCTCTTGTTGCAGAGCACAGGCTCCAGACACGCAGGCTCAGTAGCTGTGGCTCACGGGCCTAGTTGCTCCGCGGCATGTGGGATCTTCCCAGACCGGGCTCAAACCCGTGTCCCCTGCATTGGCAGGCAGATTCTCAACCACTGCGCCACCAGGGAAGCCCGGGCCTGTGGTTTTTAATGTGCATAGGAAGAGATCTTTGAGATACTTTTTCTCAAGATACTACTAAGTCCGTTCAAGTTTACTATTTCTTCTCCCATCAGTTTTTACTTTTGATATGTTTATGTATAAATTTTTAAATGTTATTTTACTGTGTTTAAACCTCTATTATATCTGATTTCCTGCTTTTTACTTTGTAATTTGTTTGTTTGCACGTTTTCTCTCTTTTTCTCTTGCTCAGTCTTTCTAGAGGTTTGTCAAACTAATTATATTGACAAAACATTGGTTTTGTCATATTGATATACATCATATTTTGTTTTGTTTTATTGTTATTCACTATTTTACTGATTTTTGTCCTTATTTATTACTTCCTTTTGTTTTAGTTTTTCAAATTTACTCTGTTCTTTAAGTCGATTCTTGAGTTGAGTGGTTAGGTCATTTGGTTTCAGTCTTTATTGTTTTATGATAAATATTTAAAGCTATAAATTCAAAGATATACATCTTGACATATATTATCTGGAATTCATTTGGGAAGCATAAAATATTCCCTTTTGGCCAGATGAAATCTTTGTTTTATACGTATACATCCTTTGCCTCTGATAATCCATTTCATAGAATTTGTCCTACAAATGTAATTGTACAAGTGGTTAAAGCTACATGTGAAAACTAATCATTATAGCTCATGTTCACGATGGTAGAAACACCCTAAATGTCCATCAATAAGGGAATTGTATTCATTTCCTGTGGCTGCTTTAGCAAATTACCACAAACTTGGTGGCTTAAAATAACACAGGTTTCTTCTTCCACAGTTCTGTAAGCCAGAAACCTGGAATCAGTAGCACTGGTCCAAGGTGGCAGCAGGGCCGCACCTCCTCTGGAGGTTCTAGAAGAGAATCTGTCCCTTGCGTCTTCCAGGTTCTGGCAGCTGCTGGCATTCCTTGGCTTGTGGCCACAACACTCCAGTTTCCATCTCTGTCTTTACATCACCTCCTCCTCTGTGTGTGTCAGATCTCTGCCTTTCTCTCTCTCTCTCTTTTTTTTTTCAGGCCACGCCACGTGGCATGTGGGATCTTAGTTCCCTGACCAGGCATTAAACCCGTGCCCCCTGCAGTGAAAGTGCAGAGTCTTAACCACTGTACCACCAGGGAAGTCCCTGTCCACGCTTCTCTTAAAAGAACACTTGTGATTCATGTAGGGTCCACCCAGATCATCTAGGATAATATCACCATCTCAAGATCCTTAGTTTAATCACATCTGCAAAGACTTTTTTTCAAATAAGGTAACATTTACAGGTTCCACTGATTAGGAGATGGACATTTGAGGGAGGGGACATTATTCAGCCTATAATAGGAAAAATTAAATAAATTGTGGTATATTTCTACAGTGAAATATTTTGCCATCATTAAGAAGAATGAAATGGAACTACATATATTAATATGAAACTATGTCAAGATGTACTGTTAAGGATTAAAAAGTACATTGCTGAACAATAACTATAGTATTATCCTACACTATAATTTATATATATTAGATATGTGCTTAAAATATACTTCTGAATACATGCACGAAAGTAGTAATAATCACCTCTGGAGAATGCAACTGGGGATAGATCAGGAAGATGAGAAAATTTACTCTTCCTTTATACCTTTCTACATTGTTTAGATTTTTAAAAATCATGGACAGGATACTTTTACCATCACTGTAAAGTGTTTTTGTTTTAAAGTATTCTCCAGCCCATCTGCTTAAAGTGCCCTGGCCCTACCATGCAGAAATTATTTGTTTTCCCCAGCAATCCTTTTTTGCATGAGAATCAGAACAAAGGAATCATTTTTCAGTGCCCTGTGAAGGTCTGTAGTTGCCCTCTTTTGCTGTCTGTTATTGAACCTGCCGTGATACGTCATAATAGGAGTGGAGAAAGAAGCTGATGACTCAGCTTTCAGAGTGAGCAAACACATGAGCTACTCAATTCACCAGGCCATAAACCTTCAACTCTACATCCACCTCAGGCTATGTCTCTTACGAGCTGGAGAACGTTGAGCAAGTGACTTAACCTCTCAGACATCCTTATCTATAGAATGAGAAAATGGGCTTGGCGTGAGCTGAGTTGCTATCTGCCTAGGTATAAAGAAAGCACCGGTGAAATTCAAAGTGGTGAATAGCAGGGAGGATATCACATAAAAAATCAGATTTGAAATAGCCAGGTGCACTGCAATCAAATGACCCCTGCACCACATGGGAATTCTGAGTTCCAGTATGGGTGCCAGTGAGTCCCAGCTGTGTGACCCTCACACAAGTGCCTTCCCCATTCTGGATCTAAGTTTCACCAACTGAAAACTGAAGGCGCCAAACTATGATCTGTAAGGTCCCCTGTGGCGCTCACATTGTATAATTTGGGGGACTTGGACACAAAATTCATGACTGTGTTTTTCAATCAAAGTGTTTCTGAAAGTATTTATAGAAAACATTCTTATTGCCTTGAGGATAAAAATTTGGATTCTTTAATGGACTGAACTGTCCCCCCCATTCATATGTTGAAGTCCTAACCCCCAAAATGATTGTATTTGGTGATAGGGCTTATAAAGAGGTAATTAAAGTTAAATGAGGCCAAAAGGGTGGGGCCCTAATGCAATAGGATTGGTGTCATTATAAGAGGAGGAAGAGGGGTGACATTAGTAAGATGATGGAATACAAGTCCCAGGCCCTGTTCTCCCACAAAAATACCTTTCATGATTGAAAACTCTCAAAAAACTAGTTATAGAAAGAATTTACCTCAACCTAATGAAGGTCATATATAAAAAGCCCACAGGAATTCCCTGGCAGTCTAGTGATTAAGACTCTGTGCTCCCAATGCAGGGGGCACAGGTTCAATCCCTGGTCGGGGAACTAAGATCCCGCATGCCGCATGGCATGGCCAAAAAATAAATAAATAAATAAATAAAATAAAATGTGCTTCCCTCTAAAATAAAATAAAATAAATAGAAATAAAAAGCCCACAGCTAACATCATACTCAACAGTGAAAAACTGAAAGCTTTTCCTCTAAGATCAGGAACAAGGCAAAGATGCCCATTCTCATCACTTCTATTCAACACAGTAGTGGAAGTGCTAGTCAGAGCAATTAAGCAAGAAAAAGAAATAAAAGCCATCCAGATCAGAAAGGAAGAAGTAAAATGATCTCTGTTTGCAAATGACACACTCTTATATGTAGAAAACCCTAAAGATTCCGCAAAAAAACTCTTAGAACTAATAAAGGAATTCAATAAAGTGGCAAAATACCAAATCAACACACAAAAATCACTTGCGTTTTTATATACTAACATTGTATCCAAAAGAAAAATTAAGAAAACACTCCCAATTTTAATGTTTAGAAATAAATTTAATGAAGGAGATGAAAGACTGGTATACTGAAAACTACTAAACATTTATGAAAGAAATTAAAGAAGACCCAAATAAATGGAAAGACATCCCATGCTCCTGGCTTGTAAAACTTAGTATTGTTAAAATGTCCATATTATCCAAAGTGATCTATAAATTCAATATTATCCCCAACAAAATCCCAATGACATTTTTAATGGAAATACAAAAAATAATCCTAAAATTCGTATGGAGCCACAACAGACCCCAAATAGCCAAAGCAATCTCAAGAAAGAAGAACAAAGCTGGAGGCATCACACTTTCTGATTTCAAAATATAATACAAATCTACAGAAGTTAAAAGTATGGTACTGACATAAAAACAAACATATAGACCAAAGGAAGAGAAGAGAAAACCCAGAAATAAACCCAATCTTATATGGTGCACTTGAGACAGGCTGAGACCTGGGATCCTTTGCTGCAGTGCTTGCACCTGGACAAACATCTCCGCAAGCAACAGAAGACAAAGTATAGGGGACTAAAAATAACTGCATGCTTGCACCTTTTGGGGCAAATTATGAACAAGATACAAAAGGCCAGAATCCAATTGCCACTTCTGAGGTGCCGGGAGCAAAAGCAGGGTACTGCGCATGCACCCTGCATACAGCACCACCAAGGGGGTGGGCAGACCACCTGAGCCCCCCTCCTGCCGGACCTACCAATCCGCCCCCCACCCCCACCCCATATAAGGGACCAGCTCGCCCCACCTCAGGGAGCAAGCAAGGACACATGTTACTTGTTTTTGCTCCCCCCTGCTACAGCATGAGTCCCAGTAAAGCCTTGCCTGAATTCCTCTTCTGGCCTCTTATCAATTTCTATTGATTAAAGAGTCCAAGAACCCAGGTTGGTAACATACTGATCTTGAACAAGGGTGCCAAATACACAATGGGGAAAGAATAGTCTCTTCAACAAACTGTTTTGAGAAAGCTGAATATCCACAGGCAAAAGAATTAAATTGCACACTTGTATGACACCATACACAAAAATCAACTCAAATGGATTAAAGACTTACATGTCTTCTTGAAAAAAAAAAAAAAAGACTTACATGTAAGATCAGAAACTGTAAAACGCCTAAAAGAAAACAGGGAGAGAGTTTCTTGACATCAGTCTTGGCAGTGATTTTTTGGATTTGACACCAAAAGCACAGGCCACAAAAGCAAAAATAGACAAGTGGGACTACACCAAACTGAAAAGCTTCTGCACAGCAAAGGAAACCAATAACAAAATGAAAAGGCAACCTATGAAATGGGAGAAAATTTTTGCAAACCATATATCTGATAAGGCATTAGTATCTGAAATATATAAGGAACTTGTAAAACTCATTATCAAAAACACGAGTAACCCAATTACAAAATGGGCAAAGGACTTGAATAGACATTGCTCCACAGAAGACATACAATGGCCAACTGGTATGTGAAAAGGTGCTCAACATCCTGAAGCACCAGGGAAGTGCAAATCAAAACCATAATGAGATATCACCTCACATGTTTTAGGATGGCCATTATCAACAAAACCAAAAAGAACAAGTGTTGGCCAGAATGTAGAGAAATGGGAATCCTTGTACACTGTTGGTGAAAATGCAAATTCATGCAGCCATTATAGAAAATAGTATGGAGATTCCTCATAATATTAAAAATAGAACTATCATAAGGTCCAGGAATCCTACTTCTGGGTATATATTCAAAATAATTGAAATTTGGATTTCAAAGAGATATCTGTGCTCCCACGTTCATTGCATTATTATTCACAATAGCTAAGATATGGAAACAATCTAAATGTCTACTGACACATGAATGGATAAACAAAATGTGGTGTACACAGAGAGAGAAAGAAAAAATGGAGTAATATCCAGCTTTTAAAAAGGAAGATCTGGGGTTTCCCTGGTGGCACAGTGGTTGAGAGTCCGCCTGCCGATGCAGGGGACACGGGTTCGTGCCCCAGTCCGGGAAGATCCCACGTGCTGCGGAGCGGCTGGGCCCGTGAGCCATGGCCGCTGGGCCTGCGCGTCCGGAGCCTGTACTCCGCAACGGGAGAGGCCACAGCAGTGAGAGGCCCGCGTACCACCAAAAAAAAAAAAAAAAAAAAAAAAGAAGATCCTACAACCCAATCAAACTTACTAATTCTATACAGTTAAATGCACCTTTTGCTCATCTTTTCCTCTCTCCAAATATATACCTGTTACACACAAACACACATGTGAATATCATCCCACGTTTGTAAAGATTTATCAATACTATAGCACTTTGATGTATACTATGAAGCTATATTATGTGATTTAACAGTATTTCATCATAAGTCTATAGCATAGTTGGTTTGGTCTAAGTAAAAACTTAAAATGAGGGCCTCCCTGGTGGCGCAAGTGGTTGAGAGTCCGCCTGCCGATGCAGGGGATACGGGTTCGTGCCCCGGTCTGGGAGGATCCCATATGCCGCGGAGCGGCTGGGCCCGTGAGCCATGGCCGCTGAGCCTGCGCGTCCGGAGCCTGTGCTCCGCAACGGGGGAGGCCACAACAGTGAGAGGCCCGCATACCGCAAAAAAAAAAAAAAAAAAAAAAAAAAAAAAAAAACTTAAAATGAGATGTTTTATGTTGTCAATTTTTGTCATTACAAACAATACTTCAATAAACATTCTATACATAAAAAAAAAGAGAAGATCCTGTCATATGCAACAACATAGGTGAACCTATAGGATATTATGTTAAGTGAAATAGGCCAGCCACAAAAGGACAAATATTGCATGATTCCACTTATATGAGGAATATAAACTAGTCAAACTCATATAAGCAGAGAGTAGAATGGTGGTTGCCAGGGGCTGGGGGAAGGAGGAAGTGGGGAGATGTTGCTCCATGGGTAAAAATTTCTGTTAGCACAGGATGAATAGGTTCTGGAGCTCTGAGTACAACATAGTTAAGAATACTGTGTTTTGCACTTAAAAACTGGTTAAGAGACTAGATCTCCAGTGAAGTGTTCTTACCACAAAACAAACAAAACATGAAGAGGAAGAGACACCAAGGATGGGTGTGCACAGAAGGCAAATGTCTGCAAGCCAAGGAGAGAGGCCTTAGGAGGAAGCAAACCTGCCAGCACCTCGATCTTGGACTTCCAGCCTCCAGAACTGTGAGAAATAGATTTCTACTGTTTAAGCCACCCGGGTGGTAGCATTTTGTTATGGCAACCCTAGCAAACTAATACGGGATTTAAAAGCCAATTGTAGTAGGAGCTACATTTAGGAATAATCAAGAGATTTCGTGGAATGGTTAAGCATTAAAAGAACTTTTCCTGAGCTGGCAAGCCACAACTAAGGAGCCCACGAGCCACAACTAAGGAGCCAGCGAGCCACAACCAAGGAGCCCACAAGCTGCAACTAAGGAGCCCTCCTGCCACAACTAAGACCTGGCACAACCAAATAAATAAAATTAATAAATTAATAAATATTTTAAAAAGAAAAAAAAAGAGCTTTTCCTGATTTTATAAAAGCCATGTACAGATGCTATCTCTAACAGTTTTTGGTGGTTAGAATAGGTTATCGAAATCTAGTACAGTTTTTCAAAGTCTCAGGTTTTAATTCTCCTACCAGTTCAGCTGGGGAGACAGAATTAAAATAGCACAGCAGAATAATAGCACAGAGCTTGGAGCAACCTGGACCCGAATGAAACTGCTTATTAGCAGGATGACCCTGGGTCAGTTACTTCATCTGTCTGCATCTGAGTATTCTGATACCTACCTCGTCAGGTTATTGGGGGAGTTAAATTAAGGAAAAGACTGTAAAGAACCGGCAGCCCCATGGCTCGTGCTTTGTGGCTGTTAACACTTTTTTGACAATGAAAAGTCGTTACTGCTGCTCTCCTTGCAAACCTCATCCCTTTGCAAAGAAAATACTATTTTCTAATAAAATATTTCCTAGACTAAATTCTTTACTTCAGTGGATTGCCCGTAGGAGGCCTGAGTTATTGAGCTCTGACTTATGTGTCAAGCACATTGAATTTTTCATACATTATTTCATTCAAGCTTCTAGATACCCTAAAAGACAAGTATTATTATTATTCCCACTTGACAGATGAGGAAACTAACACTCAGAGAAGGTAAATCGCTTTCCAAAGGTCCTACAACTAGAAACACCAAGTGTTTGACTCCAAAGATCACTTTCTTAGCTACTATGCTATACTGGTCTCAAAATATAATTACTTTTTATAGAACTACACATTTTCCCTATGCTGTTTTATATTTTTAATTTTCACACAACTTTATAAGGTCAGTACAAGATTCTATCAGTTTTACAGAGGAGGAAACATGCTTAAACAACTTACTTAATGTGATTTAGGAAGTGGCAAGGCTGAGATTCAAATCAGGTCTGTTTGGGTCCAAGGTCCTGGCTCTTTGTACCCTGCCTTAATGCCTCCACACTGTGTTTAGACTGCAAAGTGCACAAAACTGGAATTTAAGAGACCTGGGTTTTCATCTTGGCTGTGTTACAAACAGGCTGTGTGACATCAGGTAAGTCATTTCACCTCTGAGCCTCAATTTTCTCATTTGTTAAAAAAGCATTTATCCTCTTAGCTTTAACATTCTATCATGCCAGGTGAATTCTGAGCAATTACATTCATTGTATTGCTAAACTTAAAGAAATAAGTGATTACAGACTCCTAAAAGAAAACTAGAGCTGTTAAACCATTATGGTAAAGAAGTTTGATCCCAGTGCTTTGGAAATCAGCTTTGTACATGGATTAGTGCACCAGTGAATGGGCAGTGGGAACAAAGATCACACTGAGGCTCAATATCAAAAAAACATACAACCCAATCAAAAAATGGGCAGAAGACCTAAATAGGCATTTCTCCAAAGAAGACATACAGATGGCCAACAGGTATATGAAAAGATGCTCAACATCGCTAATATTAGAGAAATGCAAATCAAAACTACAATGAGAAAAAAAAAAAAACTACAATGAGGTATCACCTCACACCGGTCAGAATGGCCATCATCAAAAAGTCTACAAATAATAAATGCTGGAGAGGGTGTGGAGAAAAGGGAACCATCCTACACTGTTGGTGGGAATGTAAATTGGTGCAGCCACTATGGAGAACAGTATGGAGGTTCCTTAAAAAACTACAAATAGAGTTACCATATGATCCAGCAATCCCACTCCTGTGCATATATCTGGAAAAGATGAAAACCCTAATTTGAAAAGATACATGCACCCCAATGTTCATAGCAGCACTATTTACAACAGCCGAAACATGGAAGCCACCTAAATGTCGACTGACAGATGAACAGATAAAGAAGATGTGGTATACGTATACAATGGAATATTACTCAGCCACAATAAAGAATGAAATAATGCCATTGGCAGCAACATGGGCAGACCTAGAGATTATCACACTAAGTGAAGTAAGTCAGAGGAAGACAAATATCATATGATATAACTTATATATGGAATCTAAAAAAATTATACAAATGAACTCATTTATGAAACAGAAATAAACTCACAGACATAGGAAACAAACTATGGTTACCAAAGGGGAAAGGGGGGAGGGATGAATTGGGAATTTGGGATTAACAGATACACACTACTATATATAAAATAAACAATAAGGACCTGCTGTAGGGCACAGGGAACTATACTCAATATCTTGTAATAAACTATAATGGAAAAGAATCTGAAAATAATATATCTGTACATATATATACATATATGTGTATGTACTCTTATAACTGAATCACTTTGCTGTACACCTGAAACATTGTAAATCAACTATACTTAAATTTAAAAAAAAAAAATCAGGGCTTTCCTGGTGGCACAGTGGTTGAGAGTCCGCCTGCCGATGCAGGGGACACGGGTTCGTGCCCTGGTCTGGGAAGATCCCACGTTCCGCGGAGCGGCTAGGCCCGTGAGCCATGGCTGCTGAGCCTGAGCGTCCAGAACCTGTGCTCCGCAGCAGGAGAGGCCACAACAGTGAGAGGCCCGCGTACCGCAAAAAAAAAAAAAAAAAAAATCAGATTGAGTATCTGTGATCAGAGACAGGTATTCCTTCTCATTCTGCTTCAGTTTGCTTTTTGGTTGAGTCGAGAGTGTTCTAATACCTGTATGTTCACCCTAAGAAGACTCCTTCAAGTACCAAAAAAAGAGTGAGCAAGAGAATAGATGGGAAACAACATTGGAAGAAAGTTAATAAAGACAAGACAAGACACCCTCTTTGAAGAGGTCTTCTTCGGGGGCCTCCCTGGTGGCGCAGTTGTTGAGAGTCCGCCTGCCGATGCAGGGGATACGGGTTCGTGCCCCGGTCTGGGAGGATCCCTTATGCCGCGGAGCGGCTGGGCCCGTGAGCCATGGCCGCTGAGCCTGCGCGTCCGGAGCCTGTGCGTCCGGAGCCTGTGCTCCGCAACGGGAGAGGCCACAACAGTGAGAGGCCCGCATACCGAAAAAAAAAAAAAAAAAAAAAAAAAAAGAGGTCTTCTTCGTCCCCGGAATATCAGTGGCTGAGTTTGGAGTTTGGTCCGCTGTGTCCATTAAATACAACAAGAAAGAAAATATTGTTTCCTGTGTGATCACATTGGAAATAACTGAATATAAACAAGCAGAAATCAAAAGGAAACCACAGTTTCAAAGAACTGAGTAGTGAAAAGTTGAGAACAAGAAGTGAAAGAAGAAAAACTTCAAAATTGGTGGATATGAGAAAAAAAAAAAGGGGGGGTCCACAAGGGAGAAAAAGGGAAAGTGAGAGGGGGAGGAGGGGGGAGAAATGGTAAAAAGGTAATTTCCACCGAGAGAGAGCCCAAGCCACTCTTGATCTGACGGGGTCATGCAAACATCACCTCGTTCTGATTTTAGAACATCACCCTCAAAACTCTCCTGAATTGAATTCCACAAATTTTTGAGCCCTCCAAAGTCCACAGGAGTTTGAAGAACTGGGCCATCCTTCAGCAAAGGTGAAGTTGTTCCTCTATTCAGCCACCAGGGGGTGGCACATTCCACTCAATGCAACAAACACTTCGAGGTTACTAAGTGCAGGGTGCCCTAGAGGCACCACGAATAAGGCACCATTCTTTGTACACAAGTATACTTGATAATCTATTTACACAAACAATCAGAGCTCAAGAAGGAATGAGCTATGGAATGGTATTTGAACTAAGTCTTTAAGGAGAGGTGGAAATTCATACTAAGCAGAAATGTGTGGTAGGAGGAAAGTTCTGAACAAAGGAATACATTTGCAAAGAAAGACTGGTGACAAAGATCATGTAAGCTTCTATTAGATAGTTGGAATAGAAAGCATTTTCTTAACTTGATGTTTTTGTACACTCAACGGCCACACACCACCTAATGGGGATTGGTCACATATGTAAATAATTGAGTGGAAGTGAGTTAATAAAAAAGATTCAACACATTTTTAAAAAGCAATTATACAATTTGTTAAATGTGAAATTGTTTGCAGTCTTTCATCATGTTATCTCCACTTGGCTCCATGATCAATGGCTTGAATTGTAGTCTGATTCTTCAAGTTAGTTCCCTTTCTTATCTTTTCTTTCTTTTTTTAATAGCTTTTTAAAAAATAAATTTTATTTATTTATTTATTTATTTTTGGCTGCGTTGGGTCTTCGTTGCTGCGTGCGGGTTTTCTCTAGTTGTGGTGAGCGGCGGCTACTCTTCGTTGCGGTGTGCGGGCTGCTCATTGCGGTGGCTTTTCTTGTTGCGGAGCACGGGCTCTAGGCGCATGGGCTTCGGTATTTGTGGCTGGTGGGCTTAGCTGCTCTGCGGCATGTGGGATCTTCCCGGACCAGGGCTCGAACCTGTGTCCCCTGCATTGGCAGGCGGATTCTTAACCACTGCGCCACCAGGGAAGCCCTATCTTTTATTTCTATTTAACTAGAAAATAGAAATTAAATCACAATTACTTTGTGATCTTTGGCCAGGGTAGCAAGGGCCTCTTCTTCTTCTGATGGTTCTAGATATTTGTTCAAATGTGGACCCCAAAGTGATGGAGGGATTTCTCTCCAAATTCCACTCAAAATGCTCTGTAGAAGCAGAGTTAATAAGCCTATTACACAAAACATCAGAAATCTGGATGCCTGTGGACTTTTATGATACAATTGGCTCTGACAGTGAATTTTCAAGGTTTGGTGCAGCATTTGAATTTTATCTTTTGTCCTTTTTATTTTTTTACAGCTTTATTGACATACAATTTATATACCATAAAATTCACCCATTGAAGTACACAGTTCAATGAGTTCTAGTAAACTTACAAAACTGTACGATCATCACATTTGAATTTTAGAACACCCCTTCCTCCAATTCCCTAGAGCCCTTTTGCAGACAATCTCCCTTCCACATCTAGTCCCAAGCAACCACTGATCTACTTTCCATGTATCTAAATTTGTATTTTCTGGACACTTTACATAAATGGAATCATACTGTACTCATTTTTTGCATTTGGCTTTTTTCACTTAGCATGACGTTTTCAAGAGTCATCCCTTTTGTAGCACATCTCAGTATATTGGTACCCTAACTGGCATAATAATACCTTATGCACATTGGAGCTATAATAGTAAGTTTTTGAGACTGAACAACATAAGTGCTCCAACTTTGTTTTTCCTTTTCAAAACTGTTTGGTTCTGCAAGATTATTTGTATTTCCATATAAATTTTCTGATCAGGGGACTTCCCTGGTGGTCCAGTGGTTGAGAATCCGCCTTCCAATGCAAGGGATAAGGGTTCAATCCCTGGTCTGGGAACTAAGATCCTACATGCCGCGGGGTAACTAAGTCCGCGTACCACAACTACTGAGGCTGCGTGCCACAACTACAGAGCCCACGTGCTCTGGAGCCCGCACACCACAACTAGAAAGAAGCCTGTGTGCTGCAGCAAAGAGCCGGGCACCACAACGAAAGATCCCACATGCTGCAACTAAGACCCAACGCATCCAAAAATAAATAAATAAATAATTTAAAAAAAATTTTCTGATCAGCTTATCAATTTCTGCAAAAACTCGTCTGTTGGGATTTTGTTAAGAATTGTGTTGAATTAATCCGTTTTGGGGAAATTGCCATCTTAACAATATTGAGTCTTCCAATCTATGAACTTATAATGTGTATTTATTTATATTTTCTTTAATTTCTCTCAGCAATATTTTGTTTTCAGTGTATATATCTGGCACTACTTTTTTTTTTTTTTTTTTTTTTTTGCAGTACGCAGGCCTCTCACTGTTGTGGTCTCTCCCGTTGCGGAGCACAGGCTCAGCGGCCATGGCTCACAGGCCCAGCCGCTCCACGGCACGTGGGATCTTCCCGGACCGGGGCACGAACACGTGTCCCCTGCATCGGCAGGCGGACTCTCAACCACTGCACCACCAGGGAAGCCCTCTGGCACTACTTCTTTTAAAATATTTATTTATTTATTTATTTTGGCTGTGCCCGGTCTTAGTTGCAGCACTCAGGATCTTAGTTGCGGCACTCGGGATCTTAGTTGCAGCATAAGGACTTCTTAGTTGCAGCGTGTGAACTCGTGGTTGCGGCACACATGCGGGATCTAGTTCCCCGACCAAGGATCGAACCCTGGGCCCCCTGCATTGGGGGTGTGGAGTCTTACCCACTGGACCACCAGGAAAGTCCCTGGCACTACTTTTGATAAATTCATTCCTAAGTATCTTGTTCTGTTTGATTCTAAGTTGAATTGTTTTCTTATTGTCCTTATCATCCTGGCTAGGACCTCCGGTACAGGGCTGAGTAGAAGTGATGAGAGTAGATAGTCTTGGGAAGGGAAGCATTTAGTCCTCCCCCATTAAGACTGATGTTAGCTGTAGGTTGTTCATGGATGTCCTTTATCTGATTGAGAAGTACCCTTCTATCTGGTTTATTGAAGGCTTTTATCATGAATGAATGTTAGATTTTTCTATATTATGGTAATGATCATGCAGTCTTTTACTTTATTTGACTTTATAAGTATAGTGTATTAAATTAATTAATGTTTGGATGCTAATTCAACCTTTCATACCTAGGACACAGGATATACTGGGAATACACTCGGTCAGGGTGTATAATCCTTTTTTCTACATTGATCAATTTGATTTGATAGAGTTTTATTAAGAATTTTTGTGCTTGTGCTCATGAGGAATTTTGATCTGTAGTTTTCTTTTCATGTGATATCTTTGTCTGGCTTTGGTATCAGGGTAATGCTGCCATCACATGTGGGGGCTCTTTGTTACTGTAGCCTAACCTACCCTAGACTGAGTGATACAGCTGCTGAAAAGAATGATGCAGGTATGTACTTATAACCTCCAAAATATAGTGTTAGGTGGTAAATGCATGTTACAAACTCTATGGTATATGGTGTGCTATGATTTGTATAAGGAAAAACAAATCTATAAACATATATACGTAGGCATAGCATTTCTCTGGAAGAACACGCAAGGAGTTGAAAATAAGGCTGCTTCTGTGAAAGAAAATTGAGCCACTGGGATAGAGGGAAGGAGACTTCTTTTTCCTGTTTATCCTTTCATAACTTTTGAATTGTGTACCATGTACAGGTATTACCTACACACACACACACACACACACACACTTTTAGTTTATAAAAATATTTATAGTATAAGGAAGCATAGCCACAAACAAGCTGAAAGTCACAGAAACGAGCTTTGTCTGGGAAGAAACGCTGGAGCAGGGCGTTGGGCACTGTTCTCGGCTCCATGGCCTCCAAGTCCAACTCCTTGGTCCTCACTAAGATTCTGTAAGAACCTTAATATTGTTTAAGGAGTTCCTTTTCTGATTAATATAACTTCAACTTAGAACCCAGATTGATGTGATTACAGCGATGCTTAAAGGGACGGCCAAAGGAATTATGTGTGTCTGAAAGATCCCTTAGCGACTATTACTCCAGGGTGCTTCCTACCACATACCACTGGTCATGAGAGAAAACCCTCCATCAATTAGTATATGCAGTACACTTTGCCTCGTGAACAAAGATTGTTCTTGGGAAACGACCAGCGATGCTAACGTTCCCTTCATTTCCAAACAGGGGCCCTCACAGCTGCGCTTTGCAGATGGTACACAACTTCTGCTATTTTTAGCCAAGAGCGCTCTAAGCTGAGGAAGCAGGTGCAGGACCGACATTCCCCAGAGCCCTCCTCACTTCCTTGGTAATACCCTCACTTCTGGGCCAGAGATGCTGCACTGGCATCCACAGATCTGCATCAGCCCCCAGATTGGCTGTTGTCACGCCCAGAGAGGACAAACTTTGGAGTTCTAGGAGGCTAGCTTGAGTGAGAATAGCCATGGCCAGCCAAGGAGTCATTTATTAATAAAACGATATGTGGGGACTTCCCTGGCAGTCCAGCAGTTGACTCTGTGCTTCCACTGCAGCGGGCGTGGGTTTGATCCCTCATTGAGGAACTAAGATCCCACATGCCAGTGTGGCCAAAATAAATAAATAAATGAAATGATATGTAAATTAATACCTTACGTTAGCTATAAATGATTATGTATGAAAATTATAAAACATGGATTGGAAGATACAGACCAAACTCATCAGGGCTGACTGAAGTCAGGGCACAGAACAGGAGAGGAATCGGGTTGGGGCGGTGATTAAAGGGTATGCCGGCTTCATCTATAATGTTTCACATTCGTTAATGAGAAGACGAGATGCAAATCAGACGAACATTAACAGTTATTAATTCTTGACATTGGGGGAACTCTCTGGCAGTCCAGTGGTTAGGACTCGGTGCTTTCACTACCAAGGGCCTGAGTTCGATCCCTGGTTGGGGAGCTAAGATCCTGCAAGCCAGGCAGCGAAGCCAAAAAAAACCCAAAAATCTTGATGTTGGAAATGGGAGTATTTGCTAAATTTTTCCATATATTTTCCAGTATGTTTAGCTCAAAAAAAAAAAAACACCTAATAGAAAATTGAATATGTTCAGATTTTTAACTTAATTTAATTTAATTTTGGCCGCGGCCACACAGCTTGTGGGATCTTAATTCCCTGACCAGGGGTTGAACCCACGCCCTCGGCAGTGAAAGTGCAGAGTCCTAACCACTGGACCACGAGGGAATTCCTTTTTTTCTTTATTTCTTTTTAAAAAAAAATTTTTTTTGGAATGTGTTCAGATTTTATGCAAGAGGATTTTTTGCAGATTCCTGCAAAAAATGGAGACGCCTCTTCAGGCTTCACAATTTAGTTTTATCTCACAGCAAGACAAGACCTAGAGCTTCCTCCTTCCTGTTCTTTTCCTGATGGAGCAATGGAGAGAATGGATAGCTGTCTTCGATCTGTCAGCCACCTTGGCCTTTTGAAAATAACTAGCCGCTGGGTTCTGGAAGTGGGTTCTGGATGGGGGCTCAGCCTGGGATTAAGGGAAACATTGAGAATTTCCCTCCCCGTTCATGATGGCCGCACCACTTCAGCAGGTCCTCTCTTTAGCTGGTATCTTTCAACCCATCTCTCAGCTCAGAGCTTATGTGGTCCGGCTCAGGAAGGAGGACATACAGACGCTCTCTCATACGCACACGTGCTCACATAGGTAGATGTGGCAGTCAACTTGGTCTTGACGTCAAATGTCCGTCCAACGGTGGGTCACAGTCAAAATGTCTGAGAGCCACTATCGTAAGTAATGCAAACATAACATGGCCGAATCAGAGATCTTTATTCCATTCATTTTCTTCTCTCTAAGTGTCTGACAAATGTCCCTCCCCCATTTTCTCCATCTCGGTAAATGGCACCACCATCTGACCCAACTGCTTCAACCAAAGGCCAGGGTGCTCTCTTCCCTCACCCTCTACATCCCAGCCACCATCAGCTACAGAACAGATAACAGATAATTCTTTCATCACAAGTATTGGTTTGTAAAACTTGTGTTTTGGACACAGACACATATACCCACACACATAATATGCACACTCAGTTGCAATATAAAATGTATTTCTTCCCTTTTCTTGAAAAGGAAGAAAGTTACAAAGATGTGGTTTTTATATTTTAAGCCTCTCTAAGCAGGTTGGAAACATATGGAGCTCGTAGATTCTTTATTTCCTTTCTTGTATTTTCAAATGTTTGGTATCCTCTTCATTCTGTCATCTTTCCTTTTCTATTGCTAAGAAATCTGCTCCTTTTATGAGAAATAATTGATGGAAGGTAGGAGGAAAGAGAGATTGTGGAAGGTATGGTGTATTTTTAGTTTGCTGTGTCCTTATTGATGAATGTGAGGACCAACTAGAAGTCTGCTCTGTGCTCTGGATTCCCCAGCTCTCCATCTAGACCCCCTGTGGCACTTCCCACTTTTGACCTTGTGCTACAGTTACTGGAACACATGGTTTATCCTCTCTAATTAACTATACACTGCTTGGGAAAGGTTCCTTCTATATTTTACCTGTGTTCCCCCCACCCCGCCCCATCATCAGAGAGCCTAGCACAGTCCATTACAAAAATCTTTTGAAGGGAACCCTCCTATACTGTTGGTGGGAATGTAAGTTGGTGCAGCCACTATGGAAAACAGTATGAAGGTTCCTCAAAAAACTAAAAATAGAATTACCATATAATCCAGCAATCCCACTCCTGAGCATATATCCAGACAAAACTATAATTCAAAAAGATACATGCACCTCTATGTTCATAGCAGCACTATTCGCAATAGCCAAGACATGGAAGCAACCTAAATGTCCCTCGACAGATGAATGGATAAAGAAAATGTGGTACATACAGACAATGGAATATTACTCAGCCATAAAAAGAATGAAATAATGCCATTGGCAGCAACATGGATAGACCTAGAGATTATCATACTAAGTGAAGTAAGTCAGAAAGAGAAAGACAAATACCATACGATACCACTTACATGGGGAATCTAAAATATGGCACAAATGAACCTATCTACGAAACTGAAACAGACTCACGGACACAGAGAACAGACTTGTGGTTGCCAAAGGAGAGGGAGTTGGGGGAGGGAAGAATTGGGAGGTTGGGGTTAGCAGAAGGAAACTATTATATATAGGATGGATAACCAACAAGGTCCTACTGTATAGCACAAGAAACTATATTCAATAGCCAATGATAAACCATAATGCAAAAGAATGTAAAAAAAGAATATATATATGTATAACTGAATCACCTTGCTGAACAACAGAAATTAACACAACATTGTAAATCAACTATATGTCAATATGAATACATTTATTTTATTTTTATTTTTATTTTTGGCTGTGTTGGGTCTTTGTTGCTGCGCGCGGGCTTTCTCTAGTTATGGCGAGCGGGGGCTACTCTTTGTTGTGGTGTGCTGGCTTCTCATTGCGGTGGCTTCTCTTGTTGCGGAGCATGGGCTCTAGGCGCGCGGGCTCAGTAGTTGTGGCGCACGGGCTTAGTTGCTTCACAGTATGTGGGATCTTCCCAGACCAGGGCTCGAACCCGTGTCCCCTGCATCAGCAGGCAGATTCTTAACCACTGCGCCACCAGGGAAGTCCCATAAACAAATAAATAAACAAATAAATCTTTTGAGTGACTGCCTAATTCTAAATGCCTTTCTTCCTCCCTTCCTTCTTTCTATCCTTCCTTCCCTCCCGCCTTTCTTCCTTAGAGAGCTGGAAAGCCGTGCTTTAAGAAACTCTGCTTTCAGCTGGAATCCAGAACAAAAGGGGCAGCGCCTTTGGTCCAGAGAGCATCCCCCCCGTGGCCCCTGCCCTTGTCGATCTGGTAAACAGGCCTGCAGAGAATAAACTGTACAGTGGACATGAACAAGCTAAAGAGAGACAACGCTTGTCAAAGTGGGCACAAGCTGAGTTTGCCAAGTGTCCTTGCCGATGTGAGGGAAGAAATCCCTTTATCTCATTCCTGTGAGGAAATTTCTCTTCCAGTGAGTTTGGAATGACACTAACCTCTAAGGTTATTTCCAACACTCATTCACAGAAATGAGCAACGGCAGCCTAAGTAAGGCCCGTCCTGGAGTCATGAATCAGCTTTACGTGCCAGCAGAGGTCACTGGTACACCTCAGCACTCTAGTGCTTTTTCTCTTAGGGAGTTCAACTTGACTGCCAGGGAATCTAATACACATGCGAAGAGAGCCAGTGAAAATAAGGTGAAACTGCATCGTCTCACTCTACGGGGAAAATATCTGAGGCAGAGCCAGAGAAACCGTATAGAGACACATCGTTTTTATTTGCCAGATAATGGGGTGTAGGGCAGTGAATATGGTTTCTTTATGTCCCACGTGGCTCCAAGTGCAACCACCAGCAATCAACAAATAATTTTTAATAATAATAATAGTTATATCCAATAGCAATAAATCCTCTAACTTTGCCCATTGAACGTAGCCTGTAAACCATTTCTTGAAATTGCTTTCCAGCCAGTTTCAAACACGATTCTATTAAAAAACAGTAGAGACTGTGTCATAAAGTGAGAGTGAGGATTATGTCAAAGGAGGTTAGAGGCTAAATTTATAGTATCTAAATTTTGAGGAAGCAAGTGATAAAATTTTACTAAGCACAACCTTTAAGTTATATAAAATATTCTCTGGTTGGAATCACATTTTGTCCAAAAGTACTTCTTTATCTCAAGGGGGTGGTAAGATGATATGAAATATTTTAACAAGGGAAATAGAAAGATTGAAAATAATCAAGGAGAACTAAAGTGAACTTCACCTACAAAAAAAAGTAAAGCACTTTACAATTTTATTTTATTTTATTTATTTATTGGCTGCGTTGGGCCTTCGTTGCTGCACATGAGCTTTCTCTAGGTGTAGCGAGAGGGGGCTACTCTTCATTGTGGTGTGCAGACTTCTCACTGCGGTGGCTTCTCTTGTTGTGGAGCATGGGCTCTAGGCACACGGGCTTCAGTAGTTGTGGCACGCAGGCTCCGTAGTTGTGGCTCGCAGGCTCCGTAGTTGTGGCTCGCAGGCTCAGTAGTTGTGGCACACGGGCTTAGTTGCTCCGCAGCACGTGGGATCTTCCCGGACCAGGGCTCGAACCCGTGTTCCCGTGTTTCCTGAACTGGCAGGCGGATTCTTAACCACTGCGCCACTAGGGGAGCCCCACTTCACAATTTTAGAATTTCAGGGAGAGAAATTGGGTTTGTCCTGTCTGAATATATTTTAAGCTCACAGATGAAGACAAGGTTGCTGGTATTTAGAACTTTTAATTTTCATATATTGAACATATTTTTTTTAAATTATGATTTGGGCCAGAGGCCAACTTCTTGCAAAAAAATTTTTTTAGATTGTTTCCCATTATTTAATCAGAAAGGCTTTGAATATACTGAAAGACTCCACAAAATTCTGATGTAACTTTAAAAAAATTTTTAATTACTTAATTAAATTATTTTAAATGTTGTTTTAATTGAAGTATAGCTGATTTAATGATATTAGTAACTTTTAAAGGACTATTTGGTGGTAGACTCAAGAGGAAAAAACTGATACAGGAAGAGCTTATATGTAAAAGCAAACAGTGAGAAATAGGAAATATAAATGCAATAGACAGTCTCATCAGGTACACAGCTGGCCACCCCAGAGAGAACCTGGAGATGGGAAAGTGGGGGTGGGGTGGGTTGTAGGATATACCCTAAAGATATTTTACAGAAAAAATATGCTAATTATCATACTAAGTGAAGTCAGACAGAGAAAGACAAATATAACATGATATCACCTATATGTGGAATCTAAAACTTTTACAAATGAGTCTACAGACAAAACAAATAGACCCACAGACATACAAAACAAACTTATGGCTACCAAAGGGGAAAGAGAGGGGAGGGATAAAGTAGGAATATGGAATTAAGAGATACCAACTACTCTACATGAAATAGATAAACAACAAGGACCTACTATATAGCACAGGGAACTATATTCAATAGCTTATAATAACCCATAATGGAAAAGAATCTGAAAAAGAATATATATATATATATATGTCCCTGAATCACTTTGCTGTACACTTAAACTAACACAATATTGTAAATCAACTATAGAGCAACTAAAAAAAGAAAAAAAGTATGTTAAAATAGAAACTCACAACAGATAATGTCATCTGTACAATAGGATCAGATACTGATGTTACTTTTTAATAAAAATATTGCAGGACTTCCCCAGTGGTGCAGTGGTTAAGAATCCACCTGCCAATGCAGGGGACACAGGTTCGAGCCCTGGTCCAGGAAGATCCCATATGCGGTGGAGCAACTAAGCCCGTGCACCACAACTAATGAGCCCACGTGCTGCAACTACTGAAGCCCGAGCACCTGGAGCCCATGCTGCACAACAAGCCCACGTGCGACAACTAGAGAAAGCCTGCACACAGCAACAGAGACCCAACGCAGCCAAAAATAAATAAATAAATATTTTTTAAAAAAATTATATATATATATAGAGAGAGAGAGAGAAAAATAACAATGATTGGAAGAGCCCTTAAGAGTATATCCATTCATTCTATCCCTCAACCTTCTGGCAGGAAGAGAACTCAAGCTATCTTCACAGATTTAACAAGCAAAAAATAAAAGGCAAATTCATAGAGACAGAAAATAGAACAGAGGTTAAAATTCTACGTTATAGGGCTTCCCTGGTGGCGCAGTGGTTGAGAGTCCACCTGCCGATGCAGGGGACACGGGTTTGTGCCCCGGTCCGGGAAGATCCCCCATGCCGCGGAGCGGCTAGGCCCGTGAGCCATGGCCGCTGAGCCTGTGCGTCCGGAGCCTGTGCTCCGCAACGGGAGAGGCCACAGCAGTGAGAAGCCCGCGTACCTCAAAAAAAAAAAAAAAAAAAAAAAAAAAAAAAAAATTCTACATTATAGTGTTTACCAACTTAAGCATTTCTAAGTGTGCAGTCCGGTGGTATTAAGTACATTCACATTGCTGTGCAACCATCACCTCCATCCATCTCCAGAACTCTTCATCTTGTAAAACTGAAACTCTGTGCCCATTAGACACTAACTCCCTGTCCGCCTCACCTCCACCTCTGATAACTAACCACCATTCTACTTTCTGTCTCTATGAATTTGACTACTCCAGGTACGGCATTATGGGGTTTTTTTTTAAGCTTTTTTTTTTTAATTGAATTTGTTTTGCATATCCTTTATTTTATTCATGCATTTAATTTTTTTGGCTGCTCCATGCGTAATGCGGGATCTTAGTTCCCCGACCAGGGATTCAACCCGTGTCCCCTGCAGTGGAAGTGCAGTCTTAACCGCTGGACCGCCAGGGAAGTCCCTCATTATGTTACATATATTTTACCACACACACACAAAAAAAATTTTAAGGAAAAAATGAGAAACTTTTCCCTCCTTTCCTTCCCAACTGTCCCGCCCTGGCCAGACCACCATTTTTGTCTTATGCATTATAGATGGTGGTAGTAACCCCATAACTAGTCTCCATTCCAGAGTCACGACTCTGACCCGGGACACACTCACCTCTCCATTTCCACTCTGAAACTGTCAAGAGTTTACTAATTCCTACACAATCAAATACAAAATCCTTAGATTGCCTGAAGGCTAACAGGGGATAGACCCCCAGCACCTCCCAACTTGTTAAGGTGCTGCTCCTTCAGAATGACACAGGGAGACAAGTGAAAGATAGAGGTCACACGGCAAAGTCTGAAAGAAAAAAAAAAAAAAAAAGACCTTCCCACTGAATGCTGTGTTTGAACAGACACTGATTGTAAAACACGCTCGTGATGGTACCCACTCAGCTCTCTGCACCATGGACAGCCACAAAGTAGACGACTTATCCCCCCATTCTGACCAAACACCTAGGCAGAAGTCCTGCTAGTTTAGGCAAGCTAGCTTGATTTAAACTGGTATGAACCACCTACTGTATAGGACAAAGAACTCTACCCACCACTCTGTAATGACCTATTTGGGGAAAGAATCTAAAAAAGAGTGGATATATGTATATGCATAACTGATTCACTTTGCTGTACACCTGAAACTAACAGAACATTGTAAATCAACTATACTCCAATAAAACTCTTTTAAAATAAAAATTAAAAAAAATAAACTGGTCTAAACCAAAGTTAGGCCTCACTGTCTGGCACCCTCCCCATTCAATTACAACAACTACCGTTACTGATGTGCCTGCTGCATCTTGGGAGGTGAGCATCCTCTCAGGCAGCAACCCCAGAACAATAATTGCTGGAAGAGAGGGCCCCCCATGCACCCCATCTGACAGAGAATGTGCCTCTGGGCTCACTAGGAGGGCTGGGCAGCAAGCAGGAGGCAGATGGCCCTCTCACTCCACTGGCAGCTTCCTGGACTGGTTCTGCAGTCAGAGAATCTTAGAATGTGAGCAGAAAAACGTTTTGCTTCTGTCAGAAGAAAGCCTCACAGGGACTTCCCTGGTGGTGCAGTGATTAAGAATCTGCCTGCTGGGCTTCCCTGGTGGCGCAGTGGTTGGGAGTCCGCCTGCTGGTGCAGGGGACACGGGTTCGTGCCCCGGTCCGGGAGGATCCCACGTGCCGCGGAGCGGCTGGGCCCGTGAGCCATGGCCGCTGAGCCTGCGCGTCCAGAGACTGTGCTCCGCGACGCGAGAGGCCACAGCAGTGAAAGGCCCGCGTATTGTGCAAAAAAAAAAAAAAAAAAAGAATCTGCCTGCTGACGCAGGGGACACAGGTTCGATCCCTGGTCCAGGAAGATCCCACATGCTGCGGAGCAACAAAGCCCGTGTGCCACAATTACTAAGCCTGCGCTCTAGAGTCCAGGAGCCACAACTACTGGAGCCCGTGCTCTACAACAAGAGAAGCCACCTCAACGAGAAGCTCCTGCACCACTAGGAAGAGTAGCCCCCGCTCACCACAACTAAAGAAAGCCCACTCACAGCAACAAAGACCCAATGCAGCCAAGAAAAAAGAAGAAAGCCTCACGGTCACCAGAAACTGTTTTGGAAAACAGTGCAGTCCAGTTCTCCAACAGCCTGAAGGGAGAAATCTGACACCGCCCTCAATGAAGGGGGTAAGATCAGTCCAGTCACCTGACCAGTGACCATCTCCTCATTCACAGAGGAGAGAATCTATACGTCCTAGAAGAGATTCTGCAGCTTTCAAGGGAAAGGGAGCATCATTCTGAAGACTTCGGGGGGAAAAAAAAAAGTGTTTTTATATAAGAGCAAAAAAGTTGTTTATAAAATATCTAAAAGATCTGGAGTAACGTAGCAGAGATAAGGGAGTTGCACTGAGAGTTCCAGAGATTTTCAAAAGGGTCCTCTTGAGACTTCGGCAAAGTGCTGATTTCTGCCTGAATCTAGGGGGAAAACCACCAGAAAGGAGTAGGTGAACATATCTAAAAAATCAGAAGTACTGATACATGGGTGGGCCTCAAAAACATTATGGTCAGTGAAAGAAGCCAGGCACAAAGGACTGGATACTATATGATTCCATTACATGAAAGGTCCAGAAAGAACAAATCTACAGATAAAGAAAGCAGACCAGTGGTTGCCTGGGGCTGGAGGTGGCAATGAGGGCTGACTGCAAACAGGCATGAGTTATAAAATGGCATGATGGAAATGGGCTAAAATGGATTGTGGTGATGTGTGCACAACTCAGTGCCTTTACTAAAAATCACTGAATTGTACATTTAACCATGGATGACTTTCACAGTAGCTAAATTATAACTCAATAAAGCTGTTCAAAAAAAAAAAAAAAACCAAAAACTATATCCTAGACAAGAAGAATAAAATAAATGGACAAAAAGCCTTATCTAGAAGTTAAGATGGACTAAAAGACTACTCCAAGTAAACTACAAAGGCAAAATAAAAAATTAGTAACAATCTAGAAAACAGTAAGATTAATATAAAAATTATCGAGTGGACGGAACACACCCTCCCCCACCCCCCCCCATCTTGATGTGGTCACCTGGCTGTGACTACATCCAGTCAAACAAGAAGAATGGATAAACCCCGCTGTCATCTGGTTGTTGCAGGTTGCATACTTGGGGAAGCAGTTGCTAGGATGGAGCGGGGCATACACGAGATTTACTGGGAGTGACACTGGCAAGAGAAAAACGGGGAGGAAGCAGGATTGGGCAGGGTGAGACCTCCGACTGACTGTGAGGCAGATCTGGCAACATTTCTCCCTGTAGAGACATCTTCTGTAGGATGGAATTGGCCAAGACCTCCTATAGCTGTCTTACCTGGCCATTGGCCAGGGGATGCCCCAGGAGAGAGAATCTCAACTTAAAAGCTGATGCAGGTATCCAGAATATATAAAGAACCCTTCCAATTCAACAAGAAAAAGACAATGCAATTTAAAAATGGGCAAAGAGGGGAATTCCTTGGCGGTTCCGTGGTTAGGACTCAGCGCTTTCATTGCCGTGGCCCCGATTCAAATCCTGGTCGGGGAACTAAGATCCCGTAAGCTTCAAGGCCCCCCCGGGGTGGGGGGTGTTACCCACCCCCAGCCAAAAAAAAACTAAAAAAGAAAAATGGGCAAAGAATTTGAAAAGACATTTTTCCAAAGATATACGAATGGCTAAGGAACAGATGAAAAGGTGTTCAACATCATTGATAAATGGAATATTTATACATGGAATATTTCCTGTCATATCAATAAACAAAGGATGTCACAGTCATCAACATTTGCAGCCCTCCAATGTGAGCCGGTGAGCTGGGAGGAAACTCGGGTCTGAAAAGAATACCTGCCATCTAGCGACCGTCAGACTGCAGCCACTCCCTGCGTTGAGCCCTGAGGAAACTCAGGAGGTGAAAATACAGGATGCAAAAATACAGGATGCTGGCCCCAGATAGCTGAGGTGCATAACAGAGGAATGATTTCAGTAATCTCAGACTCCTGCATCTTTCCGTACATAGAAAAGCGCTAAATTCCTTACCTTGAGATATCTGGTTTTCTTTAATTAACAATATTTTGAGGTTCCTGACTACCTGCCCTTTGTTGCAAAACTCCTCTATATCCTGGCCCCTCCCCTCGCCTCCTTGGAGCATTTTCTCAAAGTTATCTGAAACGCTGTCTCCCGGGCTGCAGTCCTCATTTTGCCCCAAATAAAACTTAACTCACAACTCTCATGTTGTGCATTTTTTTAGGTCAACATCATTTATCATTAGGGAAATGCAAATCAAAACCACAATGAGATACCACTGTCTACCCTCTAGGATGGCTATGATCAAAACGACAGATAGTAAGTGCTGGTGAGGATGCGGAAAAATTGGAAACCTTATACATTGCTGGTGGAAATGTGAAAGGGTGTAGCCACTGTGGAAGACAGTTTGGTGGTTCCTCAGTAAGTTAAACGTAAAATTACCATATGAACCCGAAATTCCATTCCTAAGTTAATATACCCAAAAGAATTGAAAACAGGTGTTCAAACAAAAACTTACACACAAATGTTCACAGCAGCACTAATCACAATGGCCAATAGAGTAACCTTGTATATACGCTAAGTGAAAGAAACCAGATACAAAAGGCCATATCTTCCATGTATTTGAAATATCCAGAGTAGGCAAATCCATAGAGACGTAGAGGGAAAGTTGCCAGGAGCTGGGGGAGGGAACAAAAGGGAACTGACTGCCTGATGCATTTGGGGTTTCCTTTTGGGGCGATGAAATGTTCTGGACCTAGATAGAGGTGATGGCTGCACAATATTGTGAATGGACTAAATACCACTGATGGTAACTTTTACATTATGTTTACTTTACCACAATTGGGGGGGGGGGGAAGCTGAGACAGATTCTGAAGAAGCTAGAGGCTGGAAGCTGCCAGATAAGCACACTTCTCAGAGCTGGGCAACCAGTCCTTCCTTGAAAGGGGATATGAGCGGTGCACCTCTGTGCCTGCCTCACCAGGCTTGTAATGGGAATGTTTTCAGTATACGAGGTGATCAATGCTCTCCCTCTGCACTCTTACCCCTTGGACCTTCTGCACGCTGAGGAGCTGTCTTTTCCTCTGCACTGCCTCAGGGAAGGAATGACTCAGGACCTGAGTCCAATCTTTACCTTTGAGTTTGGAAAAGAGAGGTACTCTGGGCATAAATACAAAAGGTTTTGGAAGAATGTGGTCAAATTCACATTCCGAGTCCCAGGGGTTTACTGTTGGGTTAGATCTTAAGGAATCCTTGCTTGGGGTGGAAAAAAAGGTAAGGGAGAGTGGTTAAAATTATTTGCTGAAAGAATGGTATCTCTCAACTTTATTTGAATAGCAATTCAATGCAGCCTCTACTTGAAACCTACAGGGGAGGGAACCTGGTTTTTGAGGGCAAAGGGAGTAAGGGAGAGCTGCCAGATAGATTTGGAGGTTCTAGAGGGGAAGGAGCCTGATTGTTACCTCTGAGGTCTTGAACTGTCTCTGTGCAGCTGGCCTGGCACAGGAGTGAACGCAGTACGTAGACAGAGAAGATCCCAAAGCACCTCCCAGAGCTCCCTGCAGCCCCAGGGAGGTGCAGGAGAGGAGCCAAAATCCACCCCCCACCACCACATGCCCTGTGAAGAGGGCAGTTTTAGGTGAACTAGAGCCAAGCTCAAGAAGCCCAGCAGTAAGGGACAACATGGCACACCCTGCTGGAATCACATCCCAGGACAAATCAGGTACAGGCACATCTGGGCCAATGCCAGCTGGGATGGAAGTTAGCCCTGACCTCGCTCCCTCCCCACTGCATACGCCCCGAGAAGGGAGGAGGGGGGACTGAGCTCGCTCTGGTGAGTAACCCAGAGTGGCAGAGAACTGCCAGAATTGAGATTGTCTCCACGCCCTGATGGAATTTCTCAAAAGAAAAAGCAGATTGACTCATAGAAAAACAAAGTTCTATTTCTTCTGTGATGTGTGGCCTCAGATATGGTGCCTGCCACAAAGGCAGTAAAGATTTTTCAAACTGGGGCTCTGGTCCGAATTCACAGCCCCATTTTCTACTCTGCACGGGAAATTCCAGCAGCACAGACCACCAGGCAGCTGGAAGCACACCACATGCTCCTGTGCTTTCTCAGCACACCTGTGACAAGTGTTTAACTAGCCATATGCCTTCCATTAAGAGGTGAGGGTCTCTGTCCTTTCCTATTGAAACCGAGCTAGCTCACCTTGGTGCCTCTTTTGTAATCCATAGGATGTGGTGGAAGTGACACGCTGTGACTTCCAAAGCTAGGTCAGAAAACTCCATGCAGCTTCTGCCTGGTTCTCTGGAAACACTCGGTTTCAGAGCCCTGGGCCACCAAGTTGGAAACCTGACCATCCTGAGGCCGGCCACCATGTCGTGAGGAAGACCCTGCCATACAGAGAGGCCACCGTCAGGTATCCTGCTGACAACCCCAACTAAGGTCACATCCAGTAGGCAGTATCAACTGCCACCCATGTAAGTGAAGATGCTTCCAGAAAATTCCAGCCCCCAGCTGTGGGGTCACCTGCAGCCTTGAAGTCTTTCTAGTTGGGGAACCTGGATACCGTTGTCTCCATCGTACTCTTGTTGAATTGCTGACGCAGAGGGTCTGTGAGCATAATAAAATGATTCTTTTTGGCTACTAAGTTTTAGGGCAGCTTATTATGCACTAGTAGGAACTAGAACATACCATTTTTCTCCGTTTTGAGGGGTCAAAGTCTTTTTCTTCCTTAAAAAGGCAACAAAAGCAACGCCCCCCCCCCCCGACCAACCCGTGCGCCACCAGTTCCAGGGTCAGAATTGATCCTGTGGTCAGCCTGCTGGGATGCTTAGTGGCAGACGGCTGCCCCTCCCTTCCCTGAGCTGCCGCACTTAGTGGAGAGCCCTGCACGTTGTAGGATCTCACAGAACATTTGTTGAAAGAATCTTATAGGGAATTTCCTGGCTGTCCAGTAGTTAGGACTCGGCGCTTTCACACAAACGGTGCAGCGCGGTCAAAAAAAGAAAAAAAAGAATTTTACTCGAAATAACAATTCAATGCAGCCTCTCCTGGAAATTTGCAGGAACGGGAACCTGATTTTGGAGGGCAAACCAGGCTTACTTCTGAATGAACAGCCTGCTTTGAAAGGCTCCAGAGTAACCTAATTGTGTCTTCCCTTTAAAGTTAATTTACAGTGTGAGATAAATTACAGTATTGTATTTAATTTCCCTTAACCTGCATTTTTCATTGTTGTTGCATGCCTTGCCTTTTGAGATGACACAGGGCTGGTGCCAGGAGCTGGGTTGAGTGAGAAAGTCCGGGTGGAGCCCTGAGCGGTTTCCTAAAGGCACTTAGGAGTGTGGTTCCTGCCAGAGAACATTCCCACTCCCTCTGCATGAAGGCTCGGTTGGCCTTCTCCCATGGGCAGGAAAACGCCTGTGAGTCACTTAGGAGCCAGATTCCATTAATGACTATCGTAAAAGTAAATTTTAGGAGGAGCTGTTATGGTGATTATGATAAGGATAAACTGATAATTGCGTTAATGCTAACAGATCAATCTGCAAAGAGCCAGCAGAGACGGTTGTGAAACAGCCATAGCGAGGGTGCAGAAGGTGAACCTCTGTGTACACAGCAGAGTCATCGGGAAATGGACACAAGGTCAACAAGGGAACGGCTGCAAGCTTGGCTTTCTACCTGGTGGGGGAGGAGGGGCGGTGATGTTCCCAACTGACAGCGTTCAGCCTGCAGCCAGAGTTGACAAGCACTTTTAGAGGCGGTACTGGCCCTGCAGCTTGAAAATTCTGTCAGCCTCTCAGATTTCCCGCGCGATCTTCCTCGAAGGGGAACTGGGGGAAAGCAGGGTTGGCTCGGTGGCGTTCTCCTCTCTGCCTCCCCCACAGGGCTGACTCAGCAGCACGAAACAAAATCGCAGAAAGAATAAATGTGATTGGGAGTTACCTGGCGGCCCAGTGGTTAGGAATCCGCCTGCCAATGCAGGGGGCACGGGTTAGAGCCCTGGTCCGGGAAGATCCCACATGCCGCGGAGCAACTAAGCTCGTGTGCCACAACTGCTGAGCCTGCGCTCTAGAGCCCACGAGCCACAACTCCCGAACCCATGTGCCACAACTGCTGAGGCGCTCATGCCTGGAGCCCGTGCCCCACAACAAGAGAAGCCACCGCAATGAGAAGCCTGCGCACCGCAACGAAGAGTAGCCCCCGCTCGCCACAACTGGGGAAAGCCCGAGCGCAGCAACGAGGACCCAACGCAGACATAAATAAATAAATAAAAATAAATAAATAAATAAATAAATGTGATTATTCAAAGTTTAAAAAAAAATCTGGAATATTAGCTCCACTGTTTGTCCTGAACCCATTTTCCTGTAGCTTATTTCTTAGTTACATTACGGAAAATCTTTGCATTGCAAAAATGGGGTCCTCCATATATGAAAACACTGCTTGCTTTAAATATCCATCGACAGATGAATGGATAAAGAAGATGTACATATATATATATATATATATATATATAAAATGGAATATTACTCAGCCATAAAAAGAAATGAAATTGGGTCATTTGTAGAGATGTGGATGGACCTAGATAGAGTCTGTTGTACACAGTGAAGTAAGTCAGAAAGAGAAAAATAAATATCATATATTAACGCATATATGTAGAATCTAGAAAAATGGCACAGATGAACATATTTGCAGGGCAGGAATAGAAATGCAGATGTAGGGACGTGTGGACACGGAGGGGGAAGGGGAGGGTGGGATGAACTGGGAGATTAGGATTGACGTAAATACACTACCATGTGTAAAATAGATAGCTAGTGGGAACCTGCTATATAGCACAGGGAGCTCAGCTTGGTGCTCTGTGATGACCCAGATGGGTGGGATGTGGGTGGGGAAGGAGGTCCAAGAGGGAGGAGGTATATGTATACATATAACTGATTCACTTCACTGTACTGCAGAAATTAACACAACATTGTAAAGCAATTATACTCCAATTAAAAAAAATAATAACTGACACTCCACAGAATCAGTTTGGATGTACCCATCTCTCCCCTTTGCTTACCCCCACTCCTGGTGGCTTTAGTTCTTCTGTTTTCTTTAGACTCCTAGTTCTCTCTACCTTTCCCTATCAAAAAAAAGATCAGAGATCTTCACTTTAAATGAAACCCACCTAATATAGTAACTCTTCTGGGCATCTGCAACTAAGACTTTCTGCAAAATGAGTAGCTCTATTTCCTGTGAAACTAATGCTGCTTCCACGGCAGGCAGATGGCAAAGTGATGAGGATGCGGGAATGAGGAAGAGAGGCAGGAGGCCTTCCGTGTTCTAAACTGTAAATGTCTAAGACTGGCCCCAGAGCTAAACCAGACAACCACTCCTCCAACCTGTTCAGCCAACATTTGTCCCTCACCAACCAGGAAACAGCGTTATTCACTCTCATCTACATGATTTCACGACAAGAATCGAATGGTGGGGACTCTTATTATCCCCGTTTTACAGATGTGGAAATTGAGAGTTGTGGAACACTCTTGATTTCAGTGAAAACAAATGTACAGTTAATAATTGGAGGCGCAGGGGCATGAACGTAGGCAGTCTGACCCCACCCCTGCTCCTCTGACCACTGCACTGGGCAACATCTATTAGATTTTCCTTTCTTTTCCTTCTCCCCAATCTTGATAGGTATCCCCCTCCCATCTCTCCACTCCTAACATCCAAGCCTTCAAAGATCCAGAACCCGTTCTCACACCTACCTTCTCTCCTGCACACCATCATGGTAGCCTGGCTCTTTCTTCCATGCCCCAACCCCACACCCCATTGCCAACTGATCCAGCCATTGCCCCGGGATTGGTAACATCTGCTCTACACTGTCTACCACCTGTTGGCCCCCATGGGGGTGAAAGGGAAATGCGGAGCCTCAGGTCGGGGCACCAGCCCAGGAGAGGACCAGCTGAGACACACGTACTTAGCTCTGGAGCCTGAGGAAAGTAACCGATGCAAAGAAACCAGTCTGAGGTGAGAATGACCTTGATCTTTTATTGCATGGACTTGTGTGGGTACGGTGATAGGAATCATTCAAAGGATTAATAATTCATGGCATTATCAGGAAACCACTGACATTCAAAAATTATCTAATAGCATTCTCAAGATCTGTGCATTTCACTGCATATAAATTTTTTTTTTTTTTTTTTTTGCGGTATGCAGGCCTCTCACTGTTGTGGCCTCTCCCGTTGCAGAGCACAGGCTCCGGACGCGCAGGCTCAACGGCCATGGCTCACGGGCCCAGCTGCTCCGCGGCATGTGGGATCCTCCCAGACCGGGGCACGAACCCGTGTCCCCTGCATCGGCAGGCGGACTCTCAACCACTGCGCCACCAGGGAAGCCCGTCTGCATATAAATTTTACCTCAAAAAAAAAATCTGTAACCAAACCTTGAACTCTAATTAATGATATGCATGGGATTATCCCAATGTCTGCAACTTTGAAATGCATTAAAAATCAGATGGGGGGGACTTCCCTGGTGGCACAGTGGTTAAGAATCTGCCTGTCAATGCAGGGGACACAGGTTTGAGCCCTGGTCCAGGAAGATCCCACATGCTGTGGAGCAACTAAGCCCATGTGCCACAACTACTGAACCTGCACTCTAGAGCCTGCAAGCCACAACTACTGAGCCCATGTGCCACAACTACTGAAGCCTGTGTGCCTAGAGCCCGTGCTCTGCAACAAGAGAAGCCACCGCAATAAGAAGCCCACGCACCGCAACGAAGAGTAGCCCCCACTCGTCGCAATTAGAGAGAGCACACACGCAGCAACAAAGACCCAACGCAGACATGAATAAATAAATAAATAAATTTATTTATTTTAAAAAAAAATCAGATAGGGAATTCCCTGGCGGTCCAGTGGTTAGGACTCTGAGCTTCCATTGCCATGGGCCTGGGTTCAATCCCCGGTCAGGGAACTAAGATCCCACAAGCCATGTGGTGCAGCCAAAACCACACAACACAAAACAAATCAGATAAATTGATGATGGCTAACTGGATATGTATGTGCCAAAGCAGCTTTAACAAAATGTTGCCAGTTATAGAATCTAATCTGTGGGTATATAGGTGTTCTCTGTAAAACTCTTTCAACTTTTCTGTATGTTTGAAAATTTTCATGATGAGATATCCAGACAAAAACATTGACATAAATATGATTACAGATAACTAACAAATTGAGAAGAAAAAAACCATGAAAAATGTATTTTAACTACAGAAAAGTATGGCCTTTTTTGAGTCCTGACTACTTCTGTATGTTTTAACTGGTTCTGAATCAGTAAGCATACATCAAACAAACTTGCTGGACTATTTGATTATAATATTACACTCTTGGCTTCAGGTAGCATGATACCTGTTCAGGCAGACAGTCTGATTGTCACCTTTAAAAAATGTATCACGACAGGATTTCCTTGGTGATCCAGTGGTTAGGATTTGAGCTTCTACTGCAGGGAGCCCGGGTTCAATCCTTGGTCAGGGAACTAAGATCTCACAAGCCATGTGGCGTGGCAAAACAAACAAACAAAAAATTGTATCAGGACAGCTCAGAGACACTAAAGGAAGACAGGAAAGAAAGGCATTCCTGAGAGACTTCCCTGGTGGTCCAGTGGGTAAGACTCCACGCTCCCAATGCAGGAGGCCCGGGTTCAATTCCTGGTCAGGGAACTAGATCCCACATGCTGCAACTAAAAGATCCCGCAAGCCACAACTAAGACTCGGCACAGCCAAAACAAATAAAATAAAAAACAAACAAACAAAAAGTGCTATAAAAAATAAATAAATAAATAAAAATTAACTAACTAACTAATGTAAATCAGTGCAGCAACGGTGGAAAATAGTTTGGAGGTTCCTTTAAAACCTAAAAATAGAACTACCATATGATCCAGCAATTCCATTCCTGGGTATATATATCTGAAGAAAATGAAAATGCTAATTTGGAAAGACACATGCACCCCAATGTTCACAGTGGCATTATTTACAATAGCCAAGATATGAAAGCAACCTAAGTGTGTGTGTGTTTGTGTGTGTGTGTATACACACACAATGGAATATTACTCAGCCTTAAAAATGAACGAGATTTTGCCATCTGCAACAACACAGATGGACCTGGAGGTCATTCTGTTTAGTGAAATAATTCAGAGAAGGACAGTCTATGTTATCACTTATATGTGGAATCTAGAAAATACAACAAACTAGTGAATACAACAAAACAGAAGCAGACTCACAGATACAGAGAACAAACCAGTAGTTATCAGTGAGGAGAGGGAAGAGGGTAGGGACAAAATAGAGGTAGGGGATTAGGATGGATTAGGAAGTACAAACTACTACGTATATAATAAATAAGCTACAAATTTGTATTGTACAGCACGGGGAATAGAGCCAATATTTTATAATAACTTTAAATGGAGTATAATCTTTAAAAATTGTGAATCACTATATTGTGCACCTGAAACTAATATATTATAAATCAATTACTATATCTTGATTACAAAAATCAAAAAAATAGGGCTTCCCTGGTGGCACAGTGGTTAGAGTCCGCCTGCCAATGCAGGGGACGCAGGTTCGTGCCCCGGTCTGGGAAGATCCCACATGCCGCGGAGCAGCTGGGCCCATGAGCCATGGCCGCTGAGCCTGCGCGTCCGGAGCCTGTGCTCCGCAACGGGAGAGGCCACAACAGTGAGAGGCCCGCGTACCGCAAAAAAAAAAAATAATAAAAAAAATCAAAAAAATAAAATAAAATAAAATAGTTAACTAACTAACTAAATAGCTGCTGGCTATATTCTCCTACAGGCGAGGTCTGGCCTCCTCCGCACTAGTTTGCACTTCAATCCTCCCACCTCCCACATGTATGGAGGTTAATTCAATGTGCTTCCCACAAGCTCATCATCTTTCTCTCTCCCTATCCATCAGATACCCAGGCTGGACACCATCACTCTCAATTCCTCCCTCTTTCTTATCCTGCACAGACACTCAGCTACCAAAAATAATATTGGTTTTACCATTTATCTTTATCCTAAATCTACCCCGTGCTTCCCACTTCTGCCCTCGCCAAGGGCACTATTCCCCCAGAGTAACGGTAGCCCCACTCTGTCTCCGATCGTTCTCTTCAGTTGCAGCCAGAATTAATGTTCAAGAAGGCAAATTTGACCGTGTCTCTCTCCAGCTTAAAGAACACCTCTGTGGTTTCCCCTGCCCTGGGGACAAAGCCCGGACTCTGGCGTGGAGTACACGGCCCTCCTTGATCTGACCCTGCTGCCTCTTCCCTCTCCTCAGAACCCTCTCCATCCCCCTCTCTGTCCATCAGACACACAGACCCTTCTTGGTTCCTCACAGGAGCCTCACTCAGGCTGTCCCGCAGGCCCCGCACATCACTCTTCTCCCCTCTGCATCTCACCTTCCCTGTGCATCCTTCAGGCACCTCCTCCAGAGCCCACTGTGGAGGCCAACGCTGAGAAGGTCCTCCTGCTCTGCCCCGAGAACCCCAGACGCCCTGTCAGAACAGTCACCACATCTGATTGTATTTGTTTTTTGGTTTTGTCTTGTTTTGTTTTGTTTTTTGGCCGTGCCACGCAGCTGCTGGGATCTTAGTTCCCCGACCAGGGATCGAACCTGTGCCCTGGGCAGTGAAAACACGGAGTCCTAACCGCTGGACTGCCAGGGAAGTCCCAAGCATTTGTTTTTTTGTTTTTTTAAAAATAAATTTATTGGGCCTCCCTGGTGGCGCAAGTGGTTGAGAGTCCGCCTGCCGATGCAGGGGATACGGGTTCGTGCCCCGGTCTGGGAGGATCCCATATGCCGCGGAGCGGCTGGGCCCGTGGGCCATGGCCGCTGAGCCTGCGCGTCCGGAGCCTGTGCTCCGCAACGGGGGAGGCCACAGCAGTGAGAGGCCCGCATACCGAAAAATATATATATATAAATAAAAAATAATAAATAAATAAATAAATAAATAAATTTATTTATTTTTGGCTGTGTTGGGTCTTTGCTGCTGCATGTGGGCTTTCTCTAGCTGCGGCGAGCGGAGGCTACTCTTCGTTTCAGTGCGCGGGCTTCTCATTGTGGTGGCTTCTCATTGTGGAGCACGGGCTCTAGGTGCGCGGGCTTTAGTAGTTGCGGCATGCGGGCTCAGTAGTTGTGGCTCACGGGCTCTAGAGCACAGGCTCAGTAGTTGTGGCGCATGGGCTTAATTGCTTCACGGCATGTGGGATCTTCGCCGACCAGGGCTTGAACCCGTGTCCCCTGCATTGGCAGGCAGATTCTCGACCACTGTGCCACCAGGGAAGCCACCCCAAGTATTTGTTTAATATCTGTTTTCCAGACAAATTGCAGGACTGTGGGTGCAAGGATGGTGTCTGCCCTTGCACCACTCTATTTTCAGGAGCGTGGCCTGGCACAGAGTAGGAGTGTGATAAATATTTGTTATGTAAGTGAAATCATAAATGAGTGATGAGATGAAGAAATGCTTTTTAAATGATCCGTGGTAAAATTAAAGTTACTTATCTATCACTAGCCTAGGTGAAGTCCTTGGGGAGAGGGCGGGGGAACCTGAGGTCCTTACAACCTAAAACCCTTTAATGAATGCATTCTCCATTCAATTGTCAAGTTTCCCCTCCAGGCCAAAGGAGGGGGCAGTTCATATACAAGCTGCTGGATTTAGCAACCTGGAGAGCAATTTAGCCAACTTAGGGAGAGGGAGATGGCTAGTTTGGGGCAGGAAAATCAACCGTCTGCGTGTGCCCACTATGTGCCAGGGTGAGCGTCGATATGGAGAACAGAGCTGGGGGAGGAAAAGGGGGCGAGAGCAGGTGTGACCCTGGAGGAAATGTATCATCTAAGGGAAACCAGGGCAGAAATCTGGGGTGCTCCCCGCACCCCGAATCAGAAACATGGAGGGAGGCAATGCTGGCCGCACTGGGAGGTGGGATTCTTGACCCAGCCTGACACGAACCTGCTGTGTGGCCTTTGTCAGACCAACTTACTCTCCCTGGGTCTCAGGTTCCCCATTTGCAAACAAAATGAAGGGTTTCACGTAGATGACCCTTACTAATAGTTCAGAACTTCTGTTAAATGCTGCTTTTCAGTGACACTTTTCTCAAAAGACAAAAATGAAAGAAGAACTTGGACAAATTAAACCCTTTAATGTTAAGGATCTTGGCTAGGCATGTAACAGTGCTTACCGTGGCTAAGTACTACTTTCTTACAAGGCTCTCTAACCTAATCTATGTTGCTATCTGGTTCTAATTGTCCTTTAGGATTTCACAATAGCTGGTGTTTGTATGATATACATTGTCTTTAGGATTTAGAAAGTTCTTTCAGGTTGGGCCAGATAAAAACTCTTGAGTGCAGATGTGGAAACCTGCCCCAGGACGCAGAACTGAAAAGGGGAGAGAAAGGCTGGGGTGCGGGGGTTCCAGCAGGACCTGCACTTGGTGCTCGTGTGGCCATGGCCTACTGACGTCTTTTACTTCCAGTTGTGAAGGATGCCACAGTCATCAGCCACTACAGCCACCACTGCCCTCCCACAGTGAGCCCTGAGGGAACTCAGGATGGAGCCAAAGGGCTGCCAAGCGCTCAGCCACTGAAGTCACCCCCGACTGGATTCAGGAGGGAGAAAAGCAGGACACTGGTCCTAGATAGCTAAGGTGCACATCAAAGGAATGATTTCAGTGATCTCAGACTCTTGCATCTGCCCATACATAGAAAAGGGCTAAATTCATTAACTTGAGATGCCTGGCTTTCTTTAATTAACAGTAATCTTTTGATGTTCTGACTACCTGTTTTGGTTCTCTTAAATTAATTATTTATTTTTGGCAGCGTTGGGTCTTCATTGCTGTGCGCGGGCTTTCTCTAGTTGCGGCTACTCTTCATTGCGGTGCGCAGGCTTCTCACTGCGGCGGCTTCTCTTGTTGCGGAGCTCGGGCTCTAGGTGAGCAGGCTTCAGTAGTTGTGGCTCACGGGCCCTAGAGCACAGGCTCAGTAGTTGTGGTGCACGGGCTTAGTTTCTCCGCAGCACATGGGATCTTCCCGGACCAGGGCTCGAACCCATGTCCCCTGTATTGGCATGCAGATTCTTATACACTGTGCCACCAGGGAAGCCCCTATTCCCCAGTCTTGACGAGCACCATAGTGATCTTTCAAAAACCATGCAGTGGGATGTCATAAAACTTGAATTGTAGCCCTGAGTCATATCTAGGTTTTTTGTTTGTTTTTGTGGGTTTTTTTTTTTTTTTTTGCCATGTCATGCAGCTTGTGGGATCTTAGTTTCCCAACCAGGGATTGGACCCAGGCCCTCGGCAGTGGAAGCACAGAGTCCTAACCTCTGGACCGCCAGGGAATTCCCCATTTCTAGTTTCAACTCCATTTCTTGGTTGCTGAATCAACCTGGGTATGTTTCAAGGGTACAATAGCAGGGCATTGCATTCCCTCTGGAGGAAGTAAGGAGTGATACTGATCTGAAGTATCTCTCCAGAAGAGGTGGCTGCTGACTATTTTTAGCACCAGAGTGACCAGTTAGTTCCCCATTTAATCCTGCATTGGGCTGGAAGCTGCCAAGGAAGCAAGGGGTTTAGAGCCACGTGAAGACCAGGAAGGCGGCCAAGTAGAAGTCCAGGGTCTCAGCTCTACAGCTTAGGATCTTTGGTCCTTAACATCACAGAGTGACCAGGCCAGGGGTAAACAGACCAACACCAGAGGTTAAGGGCAGGGTCGTAAGAGTCAGATTAACCAGGATTCCTGCAAACTCACCATGTGCAATCAGGAAGACAGGGCAAATCACGTGAGCACTCTGCATCCCTGTCCCCTCCTCCATAAAGGACAGTCACACAGTATCCCTTGGGACTGCTTTGAAGATGAGATTCCTAGAGGATAAACCACCTGAGAACAGCATCTGTGTCTTGGTCACAATTGTGTATTTGGCACCTGGCACTCTGCTTGACACTATATAGGTGCTCAGTGAAAAATTACTGAATGAATAAATAGATGAATGATGAATGTGAAATGCTAAACAAAGAGCCTGCCTCATGGTAAATACTACCAGCATTGACTGAATGAATTACATAAAGAGCTTGGGACACGGAACACCACGGGGCTGATTTGTACAAGGGCTCACCTGGGATAAGAAATCTAAACGCAGGTGAAGTGATCAGCCCTTAACATGTCCTCTTCGCGGTAAAGCAGTCAACCTGGGAAAGCAAGGTGAGTAAAAACGTATAAAAAAGAGCACTCTTCTCTTAGATTCAACTTTAAATATAAGAACGCAAACCATCTCCTCCCACACGCAGCTTGGGCCCTGAGGACTGAGACCACCTGCCCCCCACACCCTTTAGAGGCTGTGTTGATTTAACTTTAGAATTCCACTGCCCTCCTTAGCATGATTACTGTTCCAGAAGATTACGCCCCGGAGACAAAAGACTAGATTGTTCAGAACAGGAACTTCCTGAAAGATACACCACCCTTCAGTGGAAACCAGCAACAGATACTTTGCACCTTAAGATTCTTTGAATCCCTCAAATTCCTTGCCAATCCTGCATAGTTGCCTCCTCATGCAGTCCTGATCAAGGTCACAAACCGAAATCCTTATTCTAATCCCTTTCCACCTTGCCTTACCCTGCCTTTGTGCAGGTAGTGTATGGCGAGCTATAAACTCAGCTTTGTCTTCTAGTTTGGTCCTGCTGGTGCCATTAGGGGCAGTTACATGGACAAATAGAGTCATAGAATGTAAATAGTACAAAAGCAGCCGTTAAGGTGTCTGGTCCACCAAGGATGGGCCCGTCTAGCAGGTTCTCTTACAGTCATCGAGGCTCTGCTCTGAGACCTCCGTGCTAAGATCCCCCTTCCTGTGAGGCCCATTCTGTCTCTGTCCAGCTCTCTCCGTGACTCCCAAGAATCATGGTACTGCCTCTGAAAATGCACCCGAAGATCGGTTTCTCTTCCAGGAATCAGCTGACAAGGAAACCATCAGCACTGAGTCCTTATCAGCTCTCTCTGAAGGCAGCTGCCCCACGAAGCAGGATCTAAAACATCAGAGGCCTGCTCAGAAGTCTCTTATCACCTCTTTCAAGCTGGCTCAGGAATTCCTACCATTCCCATTTGGGAATAGAGAGTCTATGTCTTACGAAATCGGAAAAAAGATAATTGTTCTCTCCCCTGTGTTAAGGTCTGGGTACCCCTCTTCAAAGGTAAATGTTTTCTAATTTTTATTTAATTTTATTTTTTGGCCGTGCCGTGCGGTTTGCGGGGATCTTAGTTCCCCGACCAGGGATTGAACCCGAGCCCTCGGCAGTGAAGGTGCAGAGTTCTAACCACTGGACCGTCAAGGAATTCCCAGTACATGTTTTTTTTGAATGGGGAATACATAAAGCCTGTTCCATCCTTTACAAACTCCTCAACCAAGATGAACCAAGCAGGACTTGAATCCCAGATGGTTTGAACATATTTTATTGCTGTTCTTTTGTTACAGAAGTAATACATATCTATTATAGAACATTTAGAAGATATAAATTTTTAAAAGGTTACCTGTTCTTTCCCTCATCTAAATATTACCTCTGATCCTGAAGGTTTCTACACGTTTATTGGTCCTTTGTGTTTCTGCTGGTACAAATTCTCTTTTCCTGTCTTGTGCTCATTTTTCTGCTAGGATATTCAGTTTTCTCTCTACTAAGCTATAAGAGCTCTTTTATATTAAGATATTCTTCACTGATCTGTTCCATATTTTACACAATTTCCTGAAGTTTAACTGGCAATGGAGGTGAAGGATCTGGACCCTATGGGAATAGAGGAAGGTACAGCTCAGGAAATGTCCACAGAGGTGGATCCTGGGGAGCATGGGGGAATTAAAACCTGGGGGAAAGTACGGAGAAAAGACATCAAAAAGGAAAAACCAAAAACAAAGACTCAAGTCAGAGAAGGGCAACAAAAAGAGACCAAAGGCTGTGCAAGACGGTTTCTTTCTTTTTTTTTTAATTTTTAAAAAAATTAATTTTATTTATTTATTGGCTGTGTTGGGTCTTTGTTACTGCACGCAGGCTTTCTCTCGTTGCAGAGAGCAGGGGCTACTCTTCGTCGCGGTGTACATGCTTCTCTTTGTGGTGGTTTCCCTTGTTGCGGAGCACAGGCTCTAGGTGCACGGGCTTCAGTAGTTGTGGCACATGGGCTCAGTAGTTGTGGCGCATGGGCTTAGTTGCTCTGCAGCATGTGGGATCTTCCCGGACCAGGGATCAAACACATGTCCCCCGCACTGGCGGGCAGATTCTTAACCACTGCGCCACCGCCACCGGGTAAGTCCCAAGACGGTTGACTGGGTGGGGTTCCTTTTGATTCAGCTAAATGTGATCAACTTTCCAACTTCCTCATTACTGCATGGAGAGGAGCCAAGACCACCAGGAATGGTTGCAGACGTAGGGGAGAGAGACCCTAAGACCCTAAGTAAAGCAGCAAAGTCTATTAAGTTCCTCTTCCAAACAGACACACTTAACGCTCTCTACATCCCCCTGACACTGTTAGAGGCTTCCTCCTTTATTTCAGACCCCTTAATGCTGCCTCGGGAATGTCCCACCTGGAAGGCCTCCAAGCTTCCTGTAAACTCAATCCACACTGTCATGGAACCACTTGGTCCCTGTTTTAAAAAACAAAACAACAAGAACATCTTGTTAAGTTTCAACTATCTTTAGACAATCCTGTCTACTGAATCCTGTCCTGGGCCCCTCCTGGATCTGTTTGAATCTAAGCTTCTCAGAATCACTGATGTGACACTTGGAAGGAAAGTGACTGTTTACAAAGGAGAGTTTACAGTCCTCCCTGTGTACCAGGCAGAGACCAGAGCTCAGAAGGCTACCTTGTTTTTACTTGCTCCCTTCTTGCTCTGTACCTAGCCCTTTCAATTTCTGCTCTTGTAAGCAGATAAGGTCAAGGGTCCCCCGAGAAAGAGAACCAGGCATGTCTTTATTGACATAAGAGAAGACATTTTTGGCCTAAGCCATTTTATGATCTAAGCCTGGCCAATGCTTGCCCTTGAGTGGGTCTCAGTAGTAATGATCTGAAGGGAACAAAAGGACAAACTATTGTTACCAAGAAAGAAAAGTAACAACAGCAAAGATAATAAACCAGTTGTAAACTCCCAGTTCTGTTTCATGGTAAAGATTAGCGTGAAGCGCTTTCTTGAGCTATTTTACAGAATTTAACCCTACCCCCCTCGGGGGGTGGGGCTCAACAACCATATCAACTGGAACCTAAGGGATGATGATGTTGACTTTTCCTGACCACTGTGGCTTCAATCAGCTGAAGCTTGGACTCTGTCGACCTTTGCCCTGATTCTATGCTGACTCCTCACTCAGCTCAAGCCCCTTCATGAGTATGCATGTTCCCTTAGCTTAGAACTTCCCCAATTTTGCAGTTCGGGGAGACACTGCTTTGGGAAAGGTCCCCAGTGTTCTCCTTATTTGCTGCAAGTAGTAAATCCTTCCTTCTCTCGATCTCTGGCTTGGTTGTGTCTTTTGGCTCGACACTCACCAAGAGGCAAACCCAGTTTTTGGGTAACACTCTGAACTCAGACTGAATGGCATAGCTCTCCCTTTCCAGGCAAGCAAATACGTTCAGCTTTCTCTTAGACTGGCAGTTAGTGATCTTCCTTTCTTACATTTAACATCCCACAGTTTAGTGAAGTTTAAGTGATTATCTGGTTAACATAATTAATACCAAGGTATGAATGACAGGGAGGCTTTCATTTTCTCAGGAGTATTGGCATGTCAAAGGTTTTACCAACACATATTGATTTATCGATATATACTTGGTAGACCTGGGTTTATTTTTTGGGGGGGTGGGCAGGAGAGGGGACAAGCAGGAAGGGAAGCTCCACATCTGTAAAATGGGCAGAAAGGAGTAGAGTCCCTCCCCCACCCACTCTCCCCCTTTCCCTGCAACATACAGGTGAATCCCCTGCCTGGCATCGCCACCCCCATCACGGCAGTCCTTATCTGACCACACAGTGTGATCACATCTGCTATAAACCAAAGCAGAGATGGGGTCTTTCTCAGTTTTGTCTTACCAGCCTTACACACACACACACACACACACACACACTGAGAGAGTCATTATAAATATTTGTTAAATGAACAAACAAACATGCTACAGTATGCATATGTTATGATCCTTGGCTTGCTAAAGTGAATCATTATTATCTTTACATGTGAAAGCGAGTTTGAAGTGTACGTGTGATCTCTCTCCCCCTCAACTTTAAGGATGAGGCATATGCCCTCCACCCTGCCAGGAAACTACAGAACTCTCCTCTTGAGAAATTAACCTGCTCTGGAGAAAAGTCATCAGGATAATGACATTTGGGAGTGCCTTACATAAAAGTCCTCCTGCCCCTCTGTTGACAAGGCCGCCCAAGCCACCTAGAGGTGCCTCACACTTAACTATGAACATCTCACAACACCAAACGTGTGGAAAAGCCTCTGCCATGACAGATAACACACACAGGATAATGCAAACACAAAAGAAAATGAAGGGGGAAAAATCTAAACTTAATATGTTCAAAGAGATAAAAAAGAATGATGAGAAAGAACTCTTGGAAACTGAAACCACCAACACAGCCTTTAAAAAAAAAAAAAAAAATAGAAGCACCAAAAGAGCTGAAAGATAAAATCCAGAAAGTGAGGGTGGGGGCAGGACTTCAGTGAAGGACACAAATGCTAAATGATGAAGGTTGCAGACAGAAACTACAGAGAAAATAGATAGGATCGAATTCCTCAAGAAACGAGACAAGAATTGAAAAACATAATAATTCCGACGGAAAGTGCATCACTGAATTTAGAAAGACCTGTGACAGGGCCATAATCATGAAATTTCAGGACACTGGGGTTAAAAAGAGGATCCTAAAAGTTTCAGAGAAAGAAACACAGGTCATAGAGAAAGGAACAGTGTAGTAGGGAATAATCTAAGTGGCTTTAACACAGAGATACAGAAAATGGAGCAATGTAATCAAAATAGAAATTTATTCCCAGCTCCAGCCATAGCTCAGAGGTAGAGCCCACAGCTAGAAGGGTAGCTCAGGAATCTTCACAGTCCAGCTTCTAGTTCTGAGTTTAGGGGTGGACCTAGGTCCCTCCATCATGTCTGCATCTCTCCTCGGGGAAGAGGGAAAAGTGAAAGGACTTTGGACACTGATTCCTTCCAGGTTACAACCTGGAAGTGGAAAGCAGGATTTCAACTCAGTCTACTGGCCAGAACTTAAGTCACCTGTCCAGAGAGCACTGCAAGGAAGGCTAGGAAATGTGATCTCCAGTGAAGCTACAAGTCAGGCATTTTCTTACTAAAGGAAAAAGGAAGAATGGATCCTGGTGGATAAACAGAACTCAACTGTATTATTTCACACATCACTGGATACTAGTGGCCAATGAATAACGTCTCCGTAATTTGAGAGAAAATGATCTTTACCCAACGATGTCATTCTAGTCCAATATCAAGGTGAGGTCAGAACAAAGCCATTAAAGACCTAGAAACAGAATTTTTAAGAAGTTCTTGATTGATATGCTCTACTTAACTAAGGAGTAATCCAAGAAGAAGAAGGACATGGGATCCAAGAAGCAGGCTTAGAGAGCAAATAGGTCAGGATGGTGTAAGAGACAGAAGACAGTGGGAAGGAAATCGCCAGGTAAAGATAGGATCAATAAAATAGTCAATACATTCGATCATTTGCGGAAAACTACTGATAGGAATATACTTGATCCAATGGAGCAAATGATAAAACTTTAAGGATTGGTAGAAAAAAAAATGTGAGCAAAAAACCAAGGCAATTATTAAGTCCAAGGGGGAGAAAGAATACACAAGAGGAAATCTTATTATAATACACTTCTCAGTGCTATAGCTAAATATGTTTTCATGTCATAAAAAGGCAAACTAATTACTGAATCGACCCCAAACTGTGATGCAATTACAGAGCAGAGAGGATGTTGGGGAGGAAATAGGTGCATGTGGACTGGTGGAGGTGGGGTGGGCACCAGTGTTAATGAAGTAACTCTCTGTCTACTATTACAGGACATTTGAATTATACAAATCAAGAAGTAGCAGAAAACTTTATTCATAATAAGAGTGTAAAAATAATAGTGTAAAAATAAAGTGAGAATATTTTCACCCATCAAACTGGTGAAATCCCACAAGTTTGGTAATACACTCCCTCCCTTGGCAAGGCTCTGGGAAGAATGTAAACTGGCCTATTCTCTGTGGACAGCAATTTGACCATACCTATCAAAATTACAAATGTGTGCACTCTTTGAACCAGCAATGCCGCTTATGGGAATTGATCCTAGACACATATTCACGTGTGTGCAAAATAACATCTGAATATTCACTGCAGCCTTTTTTGTAAAGGAAACATTGGGGAAAATGCAAATGTCCATCTCCTTTTAAAAAAATAAATAAATAAAGATGCTCTATTTGCTCAAATGGAGCAAATAGGGCATGATTAAATATGTTCTTAGCTGAAAAAAAGCAAGGTGCAGAGCGGTGCGGCTATGAGGTGACCATCAATGTGGTCCACCAGCACATCCAGCTCTCTGAGTCCTGGGCACACGATACGTTTGCACTTCCCTGCCCCCTTTAAACAGTCAGGTCCACATGACATGCTTTGCTCAATGAATGAGAGCAGGAGTGACACGTGTCACCCCTGGGAGGAAGGCTTTAGGGGCCTAAGAACAATTTGTTATATTCCCTGCCTCTTGCCATCACAAGCATGACACTCCAGATGGCAGAGATTCAGCTGGTTTGCAACCTTGTATGAGGAAAACGTGAAACCACCAAGGGAGGACACGGAGCATGAATGAGAAAGGAGCCGCTAAGGTGTCTGGATGGTTTGTTATTGCAACACATTCTACTTCACCCTGATTGATGAGGGGTACTATGCCATCTTTTGTGTGAAAAAAAGAAAAGGAAATATATAATGTTATTTTCTTGTATATAGGTACATATAGAAAACTAACAGTGGTGACCTGAGAAAAGTGGATTGGGTGGGAAGTAGACTGATGGGAAACTGAAGAAGGAGAGACTCTTTACTGTATTTCTTTCTACATGTCTTATTTTAGGACCACATGAACATATTACTTACCCCAAAACTTTACTTTAAAAAGAAATAGTAGCATAAGAACACTATTTAGAAATATGGAAGTAAATATCAGATGAAAGACCAAAAGTAGTTGAAAGTGGTTATTTCCAGGGAGTGGAATCTAGGGAGGTGGATTGTCACTTTCCATTTAGTAGTATTTAGTACAATACACAGTTTAAAACTAAGTGTATGTATTACTTTGGTTTTTAAAAATTAAGAGAAAGGGCTTCCCTGGTGGTGCACTGGTTGATAGTCCACCTGCCGATGCAGGGGACACGGGTTCGTGCCCAGGTCCGGGAAGATCCCACATGCCGCGGAGCGGCTGGGCCCGTGAGCCATGGCCGCTGAGCCTGCGCGTCCGGAGCCTGTGCTCTGCAAAGGGAGAGGCCACAACAGTGAGAGGCCTGCATACCGCAAAAAAAAAAAAAAAAAAAAATTAAGAGAAAAAAACCCATGGAGAGTGACAGTGCTATTATGAGGGCTAAGCTGTACCCAACTCTGTCTTGCATGGAGAAGTGACCTAAGAATGGAAAAAAATTTTAATTCCTCCAAAGTGCCAATCTTTTGCAAATTTAATCACATCTCTTATGCTGGCAGGTCATTTACAGAAAACTACAACCAATCTTGAATACAGCTGGGCCTGATTGTAACACAGGCATGGTATCTGATTTCATGGTCTAGAAAACAGGAAAACTAGAAAAGCAACAGATATTTTGCTTTTGCCAAGAAAGGCAACTTCTGCCTCAAAACATTCCCACCCACCCAGCGACCCAAGTCAGAAATCTGTAAGTCATCCTTAACTTCCTCCCCCCCTCACCCCTTCAAATGCAACCAGAGTGATCGTCTATAAGACAAATATTACCACATCACTTATCTGCCTAAATGCTTCAATATTCCCCCTCTGCCTTCAAAGTAAAATCCAAACCCCTACAAGAGAACTCTCCATTACCTGGTCCCTGTCCATCTGTCTGCCTCATCTGTCTTTACCTCTTGCTCTATCCTCTAAGTGACTGAACTTTCAGTTCTCAAAGGAACAAAGAGCTAGGTTTCTTTTGCCTCCAAGCATTCACATGTGCTATTCTCTCTGCCTCAGTCTTCTCCCATTTAATTCCGACTCATCCTTCAGTTCTTCAGTTCAGACATCCTTCTTCCAGAAAGTCTTACCTGGTGCTCTGGGCACAGTGGGTACCACTCCCTTCTGTTTCTAGAGTCCCCTGTTTCCTATCAGAGCAACACCAGGCTGGGCTCTATGGAAGATATTGTTTCTTTATCTGATCTCCTTTGCAGACTAACCTTTGCCTCTTTTCTTCAACATTGTATCCTCAGCTCCCAGCATATGGTAGGAGTTCAGTGTTGAATAAGCACACGAATAAGACTCAAATCTAGAACAAAGACCAGGTTAACATTTGATTTTTAATCAGGTGGAAACTGAATAAGTATCTCTGACTCTCTCTGGTAGGGTACAGTGCTGAGTCTGATAATTTCATCTTTAAAACTCCCAAGTTCTCCAAGTCATCCAAGGTGGCTGGTATACCAGATGTAATCAATAGTAATACCCACTGCTTGGCTAAGAGCTGGCTCCTAAATAAAGGTAGGTTATAGGACTTCCCTGGTGATGCAGTGGTTAAGAATCCACCTGCCAATGCAGGGGACATGGGTTCAATCCCTGGTCTGGGAAGATCCTATATGCCGCAGAGCATCTAAGCCCATGAGCCGCAACTACTGAACCTGCGCTCTAGAGCTCACAAGCCACAACTACTGAGCCTGCGTGCCGCAACTACTGAGCCCACAAGCCAGAACTACTGAGCCCATGAGCCACACCTGCTAAAGCTCTCACGCCTAGAGCCCAAGCTCCGCAACAAGAGAAGCCACCACAATAAGCCTGCACACCGCAACGAAGAGTAGCCCCCACTCGCCGCAACTAGAGAAAGCCCACACGTAGCAACGAAGACCCAACGCAGCCAAAAATAAAATAAAATAAATAAATTTATTTTTTAAAAAAGGTAGGTTATAGTAGTATGATCTTGAAAACAAGCAACAAATCCTTACACCACCCCAGTCTAAGGGGCTGGTGAAAAGGTACATTTGGTGGATACAACCTGGTGCACAACCCTTTTGATAATTTAATACTTTGGTATGAACAGATTATAATTGACACTGGCTACTGTTGTGTCTGGAACTCTATTTGGTTTTTTCAAGCAGCGAAATCTGCCTTTCATCTATTCTGTCTCTTTTCCCCAAGGAAGTGAGATAAAAGCCCATATAAGTTTCCAGAATGAGACACTGTTTTCTTTGGCCAAAAATCTGTACTTTCTAATTAGACTGTCAATAGCAATACTGAAGATGGGCAATTTCAGTTGAAGCCTGTGTACCAAGAACAAATGTTACCACTGGGGGCTGTATGGTGTGTAATTAGGAAACAGAGCAGTGATGCATGTACTGGGGGACAGAGTAGATAAAATGTTTCTCCAGGGCGACCCAAGTTTACATCCTCCCAGGAATTAGAGGAATGAATTTAACCAACACCAGCCTGTGAAAACATCTTCAGTACCACAGAAATATAAGGAACAGAAAGACTTTGTGGGGAGAGTTTTCTAAAGAGCTTAATTTATTCTTTACATCCTTCATTTTGCGTTTTCATTATGTGCATAGTTTTTGGCATTGACTGGCATTTGCAATATGAAATAATGTTAAGTGGGGACGCAGGCAACAGAATAATGTGTCCATAAGAGAAACTGGTAACAATGTCTCCTCAAGGGAGGGAACTGGAGGCTGGAAAAGGAAGGGAGAGAGAATTTCACTGTATACCCTTTCCATCCTTTTGGATTTTGAATCCTGTGAATGCAGCAGTTATTCACTAAATTAATTAATTAATCAAATTAAAATAAATAAGATGAATCAAAATAAATAAAATAAATGAAATGCGAATAGTATATGGCAAATGGTTTATATCCTTACTTGGAAAAAAAAAAATTGGTGATTCTCTGTCAGACTTCCAGGCAAGCAAAAATGTGTTTAATGTATAAAATCCCAAGGCCTGGGAGCTATTTCAAAATATTTTTTCGACAAACCAATGTTAACTAAATGCCTTCTTGAGCCAGCTAAAGAAGGCATGTGTGTTCCATCACGGGTAAAGTCGATGTTGCCCAATTGGTTAAGGTGGTGTCGGCCAGTCTTCTCTACTGTGAAGTTTTTTTATCCCCTGTAAGCAATTTGCGTGGAAACTTTGAGGCTCTGTAAATATCCTGTCCCTCATCAAACTTCTACCACTACTTTGGCACCCACTGACGACTGTGGAGCACTGTCCTACCCTCTGTGTTTACTAGTTGGCGTGCTACTGTAAGCAGGAGCCCTCCCTTCTGCTAGATTGTTTACGTATTTCTTTAAATCACCATAGACCCATCAAGGGTTTAAGGGTTTAAGCCCATTACTATATTATTTATTTATTTTTAGTTATTTATTATTTATTTACTTATTTATTAGTTTTTTAAGTTGAAGTACATTGATTTACAACATTGTATTAGTTTCAGTTGTACAGAAAACTGATTGTTTTACATGTATATGTATATTCTTTAGATTCTTTTCCATTAAAGGTTATTACAAGATATTGAATATAGTTCCCTGTGCTATACAGTAAATCCTTGTTATTTATCATTATTTACTTTAATGCTTGTGTTGACACAGATTTGGCTACTGGGAAATCCTTTTTTTTTTTTTTTTTTTTAAACCATGAACCACCAGGTCCTGGCCTGACTGCATCTCTGACTGCAATTCTCCCCTCTCTTGCATTTGTTCACTATTCACTATTCTACAGCTCTTTCTGTTCCTTAAACATGGAGGCTATTTCCTGCCTCAGGGCCTTTGCGTTGGCTGCTCCCCCTCCCTGGAGTGCTGGCTCCTTTGATTCACTCAGGTGTCCCTGCTCAGAGTCCTTCTCCGATCATCTCATCTAATTTAAGGCTAATCCCTCTCTCCCTCTCCCACTTTCCCTCTCATTCTCTCTTCTGTGTTTTCAACCTCTTCCTCTCTACTGGTTCCTTCCTAGGAATATTTCAACATGTTCTAGCCTTTCCTGCACGATTTAAAGGGGAAAAAAAGCCCTATGAATTCTTCCCTTCCCCCTTCGGTTTTGCCGTCCCTCCCCACACGTCCCTAGCCCTCATCTTCTGCTGACAGCCAAACTTCTAGAAAGCAGTCTATACTCTCTCAAGGCCCATTTCTTTGCTTTCCATTTATGCCTCCACCCACCAAAATCTCTGCCCAGAAATGAAACTGAAGTCTTCTCACTGGGCCCACCAACAACCAGGGCAGTGGTTAGCCCATACCAGACCTCTCCAGTGTGGACTGGAAAAAGGTATCCCTTCCTCAAGACACTTGTTTCCCTCTGTCAGAAAATGGTCCTCTCAAGCACACCAATCCGCAATGTCCACAATGTGCATGGCGCCCACTGGCCTTGTGCAGTGTGCTACCTGCATGACCATACTTTGCTGGTAGCCTTCTTTCTGCTAGCTTGAAAGATGCACTCTGGTCTCATCTTGTCTGACCACTCTCAAACTCCCCTGTGACCACCCCTCCTTCTGGAAATGCAGTCTTCCTTTGCAACCATAACACCACACTCTGCATTCCTGCTGCTCCTTTCTCATCCTCTCAGGCTCTTAAGTGTTAAGTCCATTTCAGAGTCCTGTCCTGGTTTGTCTTCCTTTGATACTTGACCCATCTCTGTGAGTGATGTCAATCACTTTCACTCAACATTTATTGAGTGTCTACTCTGTGCCTGGCAGCGTCCTAGGCACTGACCCCTTGGGATTTCCAAGTACGTGCTGATGATCTGCAAATGTGTCTCTAACTGCCTCCCTGAAATCTGCACATGGAATCCAAATGGACTCCTCAGACTTAACTTCTCCAGAACTGAGCTCATCACCCTTCTCTCCAGATCAATTCCTCCTCCTGTTTTAGCAAATGATACTCCTTCAGTTGCCCACGCCTGAAAGCTGGAGTCATCCTAGACTCCTTCCTCTCTCTGCCCCCAAGAAAGTAGTAGGTCTTATTTTTCTACTTCCTAGATATGTCTCAGTTTCACCCACGTCTCCCCATCGCCAGCACCACCACACCAGCCTCCATCCTATCTAAGCCAGTATCAGCTCTCATGTAGAATAAACACTGCATCACAGATGTAGAAAACAAACTTATGGTTACCAAGGGGGGGAAGAGAGGAGAGGGATAAATTGGGAGATTGGGATTGACATACATACACTACTATATATAAAACAGATAACTAGGGAATATCCTGGAGGTCCAGTGATTAGGGCTCGATGCTCTCACTGCTGAGGGCCCGGATTCAATCCCTGGTCAGGGAACTAAGATCCTGCATGCCGCATGGTGAGGCCAATAGATAAATAAATAAATAAATAAATAAAATAGATAACTGATAAGGACCTATTGTACAGCACCGGGAACTCTACTCAATACTCTGTAATGACTTATATGGGAAAAGAATCTAAAAAAGAGTGGAGATGTATGTATATGTGCAACTGAATCACTTTCCTGCATACCTGAAACTAACACAACACTGTAAATCAACTATACTCCAATAAAAATTAATTAAAAAAATAAAATAAACACTGCAGCAGGCTCCCACCTGGCCTCTGCCTCCTGGCCCTGGCGATGTCAAGCTCCTCCTTTAAACCCTACAATGGCTTCTTCTGCCCTCAGGATTTAAGTTCTAATTCTTTGAAATCATTTATAAGGCCAATCATGATCAGGCACTTCCTCTACCTCCCTAGCTTCATTTCTCTCCATTTACCCTGCGCCTCATACTCTTTCCCTTATTCCTTCTCCCTTCCAACCATACTGAGCTCCTTTTAGTTCCTGAGCATGTCATCTGTCTGTAATCTCTGAATCTTAGCTGATACTCTTCCCTCTGCCTGGAAGAGCTCCTTTGTGTGCCCACCCGCCGCCAGCCCCTCACCTTGCCAACAGCACCTTTTTCTTCAGGCTTCAACAAAGATCTTACTTTATTTAAGAAGCCTTCCGTGAGCCCCCAAATCTGGGACAGAGGCTTTTTTTCTGGGCTGCCATAGTAAATTACACTGTAGGGTAATTACCTGTCAACTGGCCCTGTATCTCCCTCTAAATGTAAGTATCTAAGAGGGGAGGGACCTTGCCTCTCGTTTCATACTTCATCCCTGGGACCTAGCACCGCGACTGGCACACATCAGGTTCTCAGTAAGTACACACTGAATGAATGAGTAGTCAGATGAGTGTAAGATACAGAATCCCCAATTCCTGGCTCTGACTCCCCATGGGAACTTTGGGAAGTCCTTTTTAGTCTTGCTGTATCTCAATGTCCTCAGGTATAATATGAAAATACACTACAGATTGTGGCAGTTTTAAAACCTGGCCCCCAACTTCTTTGACATTGTCTTACTGAGAGGTGAGGCTTATGTCTCCTCCCCTAGAATTTGGCCTCTGTGATTTCTTGACCAAAAGATCACATGACATAAGTGATGCTGTGATTAATGTAGGGGTTCAAGTCTTAAGAAACTGGCAACTTTCGTTTCCTTTCCCTTGAGATGTTTGCTGGTAGGATGCAGGTACGAGGGGAAGCAGCCTTTGGGGAGGCCCACCCACGTGGAGAACACTCAGGCCTGCAGCCCACCAGCCAGCAGTGGGCACCGACTTGCCAGCATGCGAATGAGCCAGCTTGGAAGTGGATCCTCCAGCCCCCTTTGACCGTGCACCCCATGTGGAGAGAGACTTCCCCTCTGATTCTGAAGCTAAAGAAATGAATGTGGTTGCTTGGAGAGCTAACTTTGGGATGCTTTGTTAAGCAACAAGAAGTAACCAGGCGGATGTTGAGCCCTGCAAGTGGAGTGTTGCTGCTACCTGACATGCAGCATTGGCTTTGGGGCCGGGTAGCAGGCAGGAGTCGAAAGGCCCTGGGAGGGTGTTAGGGACAGGGTAGGAGGCTGGTGGTGAGGGCTTAAGAGAACGAAGGAAAATCTTAGCTGGAGCCAAGAGAGTAAAGGAGACTCCAGTTATATAGGAAAGTTTGGAATAGTGTTGCTGTGCCTCCTGTAATGCAGAAAATCAGAAGTGTGCTGCATGAACTCAGTGACCTGGTTAAGGAGATTGCTAGGCTGAGTTTCTAAAGGGCTGCCTGGCTTCTCCTAGCTGCCTGGTGAGTTTTTACCAAGATACATGCGTACCCCAGTTATGTTGTCAGGTGCTGGCTGTCTCCACGCACCGAATCGTATACACCCTGGGACTTCTCCAGGTCCCTCAAGGGTTCACACGTCCAGTGAGACGGGCTAACTTGTGGTCCTCCAGGTTGTTTAACCCTCTTCTGGGTGAGCCACAGAAGGCCAACCTCGGCAGCCCTGCCATCTTAGCTGACCAGGAGGGGGACTGGCAGAGGACCAGCCATCTCAGCACTGGATTGTCTCACTCCTCTGTCCTGGAGCTTCTCCCCTCCCCCACGACCTTCATTAAATCAATACACAAAAATGTTTATAATATATGTAAAAATGTAAAGCATAACCAACCTTCCTCTCCACTAAAACCACAATCTGTACTTTGTGTTTCCTTCCCTTCTTTTCCCTTACAGTTATACTATGTATGTATATATCCCTGTTGATACATGTAATTTTGCATGATCTTTGTAGCCAGTCTAGAAAATAAATGACTACTCACTATGTCCATCCTGGCACAATGTGTTATGCATCTCCGGTGATTGATAAACCCTGTATGATGTTGTGCAGAATGGGTCCACAGAACATCCAGGCAGTTCATTTTCATGCAGGTGCAGCTGCAGCATTGCCGAATGGGAGCGTCCATATAAGGAATAAATCTTTTAGGCAAAGGCTAAAAATGAGCCGATCCGTTGGTGTGAATCTTGGCAAAGTATGTTGACTCCTCAAGTACATGAGTTCATTACTTAATTAGACAAATCTGTTTGGTAACACAAGTGGCAAAGGGAAAAAAATGAATAAAGCTTGGATAGTCCATCTTTCACATCATTCCCGCTTTGGTATCTTTCCTGGCAAATAACTGAGAACTCGCCACCAGTGAGGCGTGGAGGGCATGTTCTGTCTCACTCATTCTAAGTAGTTCCTTGCCTAAGTGTCATAAGTAACAGAGATAAATTTTTCATACAGTGTAGAAGTGAAAACAAAAATAACAGTTAATCCTCTGGGCATCAAACTAATAAGCCTAGTATTTTTCTAGGTACTAGAGTATTTGTTTCCTCAGCCAGTCTCCACTGATATTTTAGTTCTCTGGTTCTCAATCTTGAGTCCTTTTGCAATCACCCCTTGAACTTTAAAAAATTTGAATGTTTTGTATCCCATTCCGGGAGATTCTGATGCAATTGGTCTGGGGTGCTGACTGGGCGTGGGGATTTTGAAAAGCTCCGAAGACTCAGAGCTGCAGCGGAGTTTCAGAAACCCTGGTTCACACCGCTTTGTCCTCCTCCTCAGGGTCCAGCGCGGCGCCTGGTGGAAAGTGATGCTCAGAATGGATACACAACGTCCTGTTTCTCAGGAAGGAGGGAAGCGTGGTCTCAGAACCGCAAACCTCCTGGTGTCCTGGGGCGAAGACCATGAGGAGGCCAGTCCTGCCAAGCCAGTGGGTGAGGGCGACGCCGCCCGCGTCCAGCTCTCCCCCTCCCTAGTGCGCAGGTACTGTCCGGCCAAGTCCCGAAGGCCTCAGAAGATACACGGCCACCGCGAAGTTCGGCGGTGCCAGGTGGTTTCTTGTTTCCACAAGGGAGGCGGAAGCTGAAGAGGATGGGGTGGCCACTTCGAGCTCTGGACCAAGCCTGGTTGACTTTAGAGTCAATCCCGGATTCTCTCTCGGCTCCAAATTGCAGCCCCGGCAGCCCTTCCCGAGAGGGTCGGAGTGGGGGGCACCCGGGCCAGCCGGGTCAGGACTGCTCCGCGGGGAGGCTAGTGCAGCCCCCGGCAGCTCTTCCCGAGAGGGTCAGAGTGGGGGGCACCCGCGCCAGCCGGGTCAGGACTGCTCCGCGGGAAGGCTAGTGCAGCCCCCGGAGCCCGGAGCGCGAGTCAGGGCGCAACCGCCCGGGGACGCAAGGGGCGCGGCGGGAGCGTCGATCCAGGGGGCGCGAACTACAAGTCCCGACAGGCCTCGGGCAGGGCTGGGCGGTGCCGGAGCGGGGCCGGGAGGCCAGCAGGGCCCGGGCGTGCGCGGTGGTTCTCGGGAGTGGGGGGGGCGGGTCCTCCCGGCTGTCAGCTGTAGCCCTGTGCGCTTGGGCCGGGGTGGTAGCGGCCATTGGCCGAGAGGCGGGAGGGGCGGGGCTGCCGCGAGCATCAGCTGGTTCAGGCCGAGCGGGAGGAGGCGGAGGCGGAGCGGGCGAAGGCGGGCGGCCGGTCGGGGAGGCGCGCGCCGGTCTGCTGCGTTCCGGCCTGGCCATGGCAGCGGCGCCCCTGAAAGTGTGCATCGTGGGCTCGGGGAACTGGTGAGCGGCGGCGGGCCGGCGGCGCGGGCTCCGCCTGCGGGAAGCCCCTCTGCCGGACGTCCGAGGGTGCGCGTCCCCGCCGCGGCGTGGGCACCGGGCACCGCGCGTCCGGGGAGGCCGCGCCGAGGCACTGGGCGGGGAGGCCCTGGGCCCGTGTGCTCGTGGGGGCGGCGCGGAGAGAGGGGAAGGCGCACCGGCGGGCACCTGTCTGCGCTCACGGCACTGCGCGGCGGGCGCACGGAGGCCACCTGCTCGCCACGCCCGGGGGGTTTGCGCAACATCCTCAGGGCGTTCTTCATTTCTCCTGGGCACATCGCCTGGGTCGAGTTGGAGGAGGCTCGAGCGTTCTTGCTGGGGTTTCCGAATCGAGGAAACCGAGGCAGAGGGGACTGAAGGGCGCCTGCTATCCAGGTCGAGGGCGGGGCCGGCTCTGCCCTTCCAAGTGCGGGTCCCGCTCCGGCTTCTGCGAAGTCTAGTGTCTTAATAAAGTATCGGGAAGAAAATCCAAGTTCCTACAGGCCGGGCTCCCCCAGTAGCTCAGGGACTTTGGGAATTCTCCTTTGGGGGGATGTTCGCGCAGCTTTGCTTCTCCGATAGGCTTTATTTGACTTTAGCGTTTATAAAGCACTTTGTGCCAGGCGTTCTTTTAAGCACTTTAAATGTCAGCTCTTTTAGTTACCTTTCTGAAACGTACACAGTGGGATTATTTGGTGTGTTTGGGTTACTGTAGAGGAAAGTGGACTGGGGGAGAGGAGGCAGAATATGGTATAGCATCTGATATTTTCAATCTTTTTTCCACAGCTGCGCCCTATTTTTCCCACATCCGAGGGACTAGTATAGAATAGTTCAGAGTGATGTCCTTAAAGTCCTTCTGTTTTTTGGTGGCGGGACACTCATCACAGTTCAGGCTTCTAGGAGTCCTGCAGCAATTGGTACTAGTTACTAGGTCTCCGTCTTTAAGACTTGGTCCAGAAAGTACTTCTTTCAGGAAACCTTATCTGATTCTCCACTTTTCCATCCCAGCAAGGTGAGGGGCCTCTCCCTGTGCCTCTGTTGCTGACATCTGTCATTGCAAGGTGATGATTTATTTGATTATCTGTTTCCACTCCTCCCCTCCCAGCTCTTGAGAACAGCATCTACCTAGTGTCAGGCATATGCTAAGTAAATACTAAATGAATGTCTAAAAACTAACTTTTTAATGTGAAAATGTAATTGTATATGATTTGGCAATAATTCACATTGTTTAAAAGGTACCAAAAACCCCACAAAAAAAACAGTGAAACATCTCCCATCCACACTTGTCTCCCAAGGTATCTCCTGGAAGAAAACCAGTGTTACCAGTTTCTTCTGTTCTTTCCGGAAGAATTCTATCAGATGCAAGCGAATATTTACATATATTCTTTTATCTCTCTGCCCTGCAAATACTAGGATATTATGCACTTTTCTGTAAACTTCTTTTTTCAACCAACAACAGAATGTTCTGTCCCACATGTAATGGAGTTTGTACCTACCCACTGCAGAGCTTCGTATGGACTTTCAGATGGACTTTGCCAGTTCTGATCCCAAGGTCACTTGAGTGAAATGTCAGCTGCCCTGTGGGCCCTGAGACTGAAAACGCGCCCATTCAGCGTGTGTTCTTTAACATTAGTTTCCTCTTCTGTAAGAGGCCACAGGACCACAGACGACAGCACCTTTTCGTCCTTTGCAAGGTGCAGGAAAAGTGGCATGGCTGGGCTACGCCAGATTTGGGCCTGAAACAAGAGTTGTGAAGTGACCCTCCTGCGGCCCTGCCCCCCCGTCCCCCCTCCCCCTGCTGGCCCCATGCCCCCGGCTTCCCGCAGCTTCTCTCTGATGTACTTGACTTCTTCTTGGCTCACTCCAGCCCAAGGAAATGGAGTAGAACTTGGCTAGTGACACTGGATCAGAGCAATTGAGAAATGTGCCGATGGTCTGGGCTGGCTGCCGTTTCCGTTAATGATGGGATCAGACCGGAACAGTCGTTGGCTTCCTTGTCGCTGCCCTGGGTGCAGAGCCATGCTAGTCCTAGAGAGAGGCTTACGACCTCCCCAGAGAGATTCAGGAACTTAGGAACAGAAAAGGACACAGAGAGGCTGCCCAGGGGCCCACTGAGTGTTCAGCTCTGGTCAAAGACATTTGACTGTCTGCTCCATGCAGATACGGTGGTTTTTCCAGGGATAGGGACACAAGTGGACACCATCCCTTCCTTCAGGCCACAGATAGAAGAGGATTTGGAAGATAAATTCAAAAGAAATACAAAGTAGAATGAAATATCTGTCACAAGATTAGACGTTTTAGATTTTTGTTTTTGTTCTGAATTTTTTTTTTTTGTTCTCATGTGGCATGTGAGATCTTAGTTCCCCAATCAGGAATCGAACCCGTGTCCCCTGCAGTGGAAGCACGGAATCTTAACCTTAATCTTAATCTTAATCTTAACTGGACTGCCAAGGAAGTCCCGAGAGTAGACATTTTAAATAGTGTTTTTAGTAATGTTTCTTAAAATGTGGTCCAAAGACAACTTGCATCAGACTTCGCACTGAAGCTAGACTTGCTGAATCATATTCCCTGAGGGTGGAACAGATTTTTCCCTAAGGGATTTTAGCCTTCTGCTGATTTTGAAACAGGTTACCAAAAGACGGACCCTTCCAGATGCTCAGGAATAGGAAATTGCTTAAGCATTGTTTACATTTGGGACTTTTTTTTTTTTTAAGATATTTATTTATTTATTTATTTGCTGTGTTGGGTCTTTGTTGCTGTGCCCGGGCTTTGTTTGGTTGCAGAGAGCAGGGGCTACTCTTTGTTGCGGTGCGTGGGCTTCTTGTGGTGGCTTCTCTCGTTGTGGAGCACGCGTTCTAGGCACGTGGGCTTCAGTAGCTGTGGCTCATGGGCTTCAGTAGTTGTGGCTCACGGGCTCTAGAGCGCAGGCTCAGTAGCTGTGGCATACAAGCTTAGTTGCTCCACGGCATGTGGGATCATCCCGCACCAGGGATCGTACCCGTGTCCCCTGCATTGGCAGGCGGATTCTTAACCACTGCGACCAGGGAAGTCCCTACATTTGGGACCTTGAAGCAGCTCAGAATGCTTATGGAAATAATGATGTTACATCTATAGCTAAAAGGTGACTCTAAAGCTCACATTGGTGCGTCCCCCAATGTAAATAATCATCAATTGCTATGCAGATACCTGAAGACTGATGGGCCTGTCCCGCCCTCCCTCACCTCTTTTCCTCTAGACGGTGGGAGAGAGGAGGCCAAAGGGGCCTCTTGCATCCAGCTGAGCCCTGTTGTGCTGCCCCCTGTGGGGATGCAGGGAGGTGCTTCCTAACCGACGTGGCTTTTCTTGGTCCTGGTGACTCACAATAGCAACAGAAAGGAAAAAACAAAAGCTTCTTAGGTTCCTCCAAAGATGAAACAAAGTTCCTTCACCAGAACCTTGGGAAGGGCACCCAGACACAGTACAAGATGCAGTTCTAGAACTAAAACCTCAGGGTTGTATTTGCAGTCTTAAGTCCAGAAACACCCCACACCTCCTTGGGAGGCCGGGTCAGGCAGCGGTGGAAGGAGGCACTCGGGATTCCCACCCCCCGGGTTTCTGGTCCCATCAAGTTCTAGGTCCTTGAGCAAACTGCTTCCCTCCAAGAATCATTGCTCCTGACATGGGTACCTGCTGTCTAGGATCATGGTGAGGATGAAATGAGATGATCTGAGAGAGTGCAAAGTGACTAGCACTCAGTAGTTGGCAGCTAATGAAAAAATGCTGTCTGGGTTAGTTCCATCATCCTTGACCAGAGCCATCACAAAACACCTTTTCAAGGTCAGCGGTTAATAAGGTGGAATTGAAACCCAGATCCTTCTAACTCCAATGTCCATATAAATTCTTAGCATTTTCAGTGAGAAGTGTACTTTTACCAATGCCAATCACAAAATGCTAAGGAATAGAGGCAGAGGAAGGGAGAAGGTAAAAGAGCGGGAGGTGTTTCCGGGAGTTATCTTTTGCCCTTGTTTTCACCACAGCTTGACTCCTGGGACTGAAAGTCAGGGAGAGCTTTGGCCTACTTTGCACCGATGAGTGAAACTGGACGTGTGGCTGACCCTTTTTGTCCTGTTGGAAGCATCTGAATGCAGCCTGGCAGCTCTTTATCCCCCAGTGTCATCGTTTTCGACTGTGCTGCTCAGTGCCTGTGATGATTCTTGCTGTACCCCCACGTGGAGAGCTCGAAACAGTTTAGGCATCTGCGTGTTAGCTCCTCTGAGGTCAAAACGACCCCTTCCTGGTCCACAGACGGCGCTGACACACCTCTACTGTGGAAGCTGGAGGGAGAGGTAGTGGCGGTTCGGGCTGACCTGGGAGGAGACCCATTTCCCTTAGGAGCCAAGCTGAGGACACCTGCCAGGCTGGTCTGCACACCTGTTTCTGTTGTTGTGCAGTGTATACATCACAGCTATATTGGGGATGAGTCTGATTTTCATATCTTAGCCCTCTTTCACCTCTTTCATCATTCTTCACTTCCTCCCCTCCCTTATGGGGGATAATCATAACAGTTACCACTTAGGGTCATTTTCTGTGTCTGGGATGTGTGTTGTTTCATTTAAATCTCATAACAAGTCTGTGCGGTAGTACTGTTATTCCTGTTTCATTTTTTTTGTTTTGTTTTGTTGTTTTTTTTTTGCGATACGCGGGCCTCTCACTGTTGTGGCCTCTCCCGTTGCGGAGCACAGGCTCCAGACGTGCAGGCTCAGCGGCCATGGCTCACGGGCCCAGCCGCTCCGCGGCATGTGGGATCCTCCCAGACCGGGGCACAAACCCATGTCCCCTGCATTGGCTGGCGGGCTCTCAACCACTGCGCCACCAGGGAAGCCCTATTATTCCTATTTTAGATGACAAAACTGAGATTAGAAAACTTTTCAAGGTCAGTGGTTAATAAGGTGGAGTTGAAACCCAGATCTTTCTAACTCCAGTGTCCGTGTTTCTATAAATTCTTATTATTTTTAATGAGAAGCATACTTTTACCTGAGAACAAATCCCATCATCACAAAAATATTGAGTAGCTTACCCTCCCAAAAAAGTCTAGTATAACAATATTCCACTTAAGAAAAATCAAATTGAAATGAGGTCTTAAAAATCATCCTGGAGAGACTTCCCTGGCAATCCAGTGGGTAGGACTCTGCACTTTCACTGCTTGCGGCACAGGTTCGATCCCTGGTTGGGGAACTAAGATCCTGCATGCCTTGCAGTGTGGCCAAAAAAAAAAATCATCCTGTTCAGTTTCCCTCCAAAGGAGGCATCCCATTTCTTGTAGACGTGACATGATCATAGTTTACTGTTTTTAAGGCACCTGATCTTAAAACTAATCTAGTAAATTAATTATTAGAAAAGTCTTATATTTGAGAGGAGAATCTGTCACCTCCAGCTTCTACCCATTAGTCTGTGAGCAGTGCTGAGGCGAGCCTACTCTTTTTTTTTTTTTTCCGGCTGCGTTGGGTCTTTGTTGCTGTTTGGAGGCTTTCTCCAGTTGCGGCGAGTGGGGACCACTCTTCGCTGCAGTGGCGGGCCTCTCATTGCGGTGGCTTCTCTTGTTGTGGAGCACGGGCTCCAGGTACGTGGGCTTCAGTAGCTGTGGCTCGCGGGCTCTAGAACGCAGGCTCAGTAGTTGTGGTGCACGGGCTCAGTCCCTCCATGGCATGTGGCATCTTCCCGGACCAGGGCTCGAACCCGTGTCCCCTGCGTTGGCAGGTGGATTCTTAACCACTGCACCACCAGAGAAGGCCGAGCCCACTCTTTTCTAAAACATGTCCCATTGGATAGAAGAGTCACATGTCCCCTAAGTCTTCCCTGTGGCAGGCCAAGTAGTATCTCCAAGCCTCTCAGTCCTTGCTGGTGGGAAGTTGTGTCTGGGGTCGTCAACCATCCAGGTCTTTCTTCTTCCCCTCATCCCTAATTCCCAGGCTTGATGACGTCAGGGACTAAGCCAGAAGTCCCCCTGCTCCTTTAAGGTGATCCTAGTGGCACTTTGCCATCATTCTACTTTGGGGCTCAGTTCCTTCCACAGTTGGGTGCTAGGAACTTCATTGATTATCTGTTGCTGCCCCACTATCTCCCCTGAAACTTAATGGCTTCAAACAGCAATCATTGATTAGCTCCTGATTCTGGGGGTCAGCAATTTGGACTAAGCGGGGAGAGTCTTCTGCTGGTCTCACCTGGGCTCGCTCATAAGGCAGCGGTCAGGTGTTTAGTGGGCTGGGGCTCTTGGTCCTCGATGCCCCCTTTCACAGTGGGCGGGCTTTGGCCAGGCTAATGGGGGCGACCGGCCACGCGTCTGTCTTTCTGCAGCAGGCGAGCTTGGGCTTCTCCATGTCGTGGCTGGATTCCAACTTCAAGAGAGAGTTCATATAAATTCCTCACATAAGTGGAATCATACAGTAATTGTCTTTTTTGTAACTGGCTTATTTCACTTAGTATAATGTCCTCAAGGTTCACTTCTTTTGTAGCATGTGCCAAAATTTCTTTCCTTTTTAAGGCTGAATGATAGTCCATAGTATGAATATACCAGCTTTTGTTTATCTGTTCAGTCCATCAGTGGACACTGGGTTGCTTCCACCTTTTGGCTGTTGTGACTAATTCTGCTATGAACATTGGTGTACAAATATCTCTTTAAGATTCTGCTTTCAAATCTTTTGGGCATATGCCCAGAAGGGGAATTGCTGGATCATATGGTAATTCTATTTTTAGGTTTTTGAGGAACCACTGTATTGTTTTCCATAGCAGTTACACCATTTTATATTCCCACCAGCAGAGCACAAGGGTTCCAATTTCTGCACATTCTAGCACTTGTTTTTCTTTTGTTTTAATATAGTAGCCACACGAACAGGTGTGAGGCGATATTTTGTTAATTGCATGTGATGCATATGATCATATGGCATATACAATTTTGCATCCTGTTTTTTGTTAAATGTAACATTCTCTTTGAGGCTTTTCCTCTGCAGTTTGGATTTTGATAGACAGAAAGACTTTTTTTTTCCCCCCAAATGCTTGGCTTTTATTTACTTATTTGTTTGTTTGTTTGTTTTTGGCTGTGTTGGTCTTCATTTCTCTGCGAGGGCTTTCTCTGGTTGTGGCAAGCGGGGGCCACTCTTCATCGCAGTGCGCGGGCCTCTCACTATCACGGCCTCTCCTGTTTCAGAGCACAGGCTCCAGACGTGCAGGCTCAGTAGTTGTGGCTCACGGGCCTAGTTGCTCCGCAGCATGTGGGATCTTCGCAGACCAGGGCTCGAACCTGTGTCCCCTGCATTAGCAGGCAGATTCTCAACCACTGCACCACCAGGGAAGCCCAGAAAGACTTTTTCATCTGCTTCTCCCCCTCCTTTTTTTCTCTATGTGAAGTTGTTCACATTGATCTTTTTTCCTCTGTGGTTGCCATCTTTGATTTTAAACTTAGAAAGCTTCCCTATCCAGAGATCAAATAAACATTCACCACGTTGAATCTATTTTTAAAATACTTTATTTTTCACATTTGCATCTAATACTCTGGCATTTGATTGTACTTTAAAAGCCCTTTAACTGCAAAGAATTACACAAAATGTTAACAGTTGTTCTCCCTGGGTGGTAAGATTATAATTTTTTTTTTGTCTTTCATGTATTGCTTTTATGAATAAGAAAGTAGATGTTATTTAAACCAAAGCTGATCACCCTCTTCCCTTGGATCCACATGTAGGATCAGCCCTGGGCATGGGATGGGGAGAACCTAGCTGAACCTTTGTTTGTTCTCCCTAGAGAGTTTCCTCCTTGTTAAAAGAGGGATGGTCTGTGGGGTCCTTTCTGTGCCAGTAAGCTTCTGCACCCCGTGCAGTTCTGGGAATTGTCAACCTGACTTGATAGGCATCCTGTTCCTTGGTTGATTAAAATGTCACATCTTTTTAGAGAGGAAGAGGTGAGTGAATGCCAAGGGGTTGGGTGAAGGGGGGTGTTGCCAGTGGAGGTTAGGACCTCCAGCAGGTGAGTGTCTGTCCAGCTGGGACCCAGGGAGGGAGAGCAGAGTGGTGAAGACATGGCCTGGGCTGCGGATCTCTCCTCTTCCACTGACCACCAGTGTGATCCCGGGAGTTCAGTGTCTTCACTTGAAAAATGGGGATCGTGATAGTCCCTGTCTCAGAGGGTTGCTAGGGCTTAAAACAGATAATGTGGGTAAGGTATTGAAAACAGTACTCTCGTGGTAATCAGATTGCAATACATAAATGTATCAGACCAAGGGGTTATACCCTTTCAGTTTATACAATGTTATTTGTCAATTACGTGTCAATCAAAAACAAAAAGCAAACAAACAGTGCCTGACACCTGGTAGTCAGCAAACCCCTACCCTCTGCCTCTTGCCCCATCCTTCCCTCTCCCCTTCCCTTTCCCTCTGCTCCTTTCTCAGCCTCCTCTCCCTCTCTCCCGCTGCTGCTCATAACCTCTCCCCTCCCCCCTTCCTCCACCTCCCACCAGGTGTGGACTCTGAGTAAAAGCAGAGGACAGTCTCCATGCCCCGCCCTGTTCCTGCACCTTTGCTCCACGGGCCCTTCCCTCTGGCTCGAATTCTCCCCCACCCCAACCTTAGACTTACCAGCTTTATCCCCTGTGTCCTCTGTGCCCGGCACAGTGTCTACATGGCATAGGTGCTTAATGTGTATTCTCAACAAATGATTCTACTCTACCCCTCAGCAAACAGGAATTAGTAGAAAGTGTGGGCTTTGGAAACAGATCTGGGCCAGAACTGCTGGCTCTACGTGGACAGTGTGACCGGGTGACTTATTCATTCTCTCTGAGCCTCTACTTCTTCATCTGTAAAGTGGGGATAACGTGGCTGCTGGAAAGATGAAATGAGCTCTTGTGTCAAATACCCGGTGTGTACCCAGCTGGCACTGGGTCGTGATTTCCCACCCCAAGTCCCTTTTAAATTTTGTTGGTTGGGCTTCCCTGGTGGCGCAGTGGTTGAGAGTCCGCCTGCCGATGCAGGGGACACGGGTTCGTGCCCCGGTCCGGGAAGACCCCACATGCCGCGGAGCGGCTGGGCCCGTGAGCCATGGCCGCTGAGCCTGTGCGTCCGGAGCCTGTGCTCCACAACGGGAGAGACCACAACAGTGAGAGGCCCGCGTACCGCAAAAAAAAAAAAAAAAAATTTGTTGGCATAATATTGCTGAGGGTGCAAACTAGTCTGTACTTTGAGGCCCAAGACCTGTTGTGGTAAGATAATTCATGATTCCATGGGAAATGTGATATTATACCCCGGAGTAAAGACCCAGGACTGGCCGTCAGTCGTCCTGAGTCCCCCTCCCAGTTCTGGCACTACCTGGTTGAGTAACCCAAGGTCAGAGTGACTGAGCCTCCTGTGTCATGTCTTAATCTGCCAGGTGGAGGTTTAGATGGAATTACACCTCCTTTAAACTGCCCTGGTCGCTTTTGTTCTGCTTATTCACATAGACTTTCTTTAAAAGTTGACTTTAAAAGAAAACTTTATATCACCACTCCAAAGACTGCAAGTAGAAGGTAACAGCAGCCACCAGTAGAATGGAAACAAAACAGTATTATAAAATCCTTGCCAGATACTGGTCCCTGCCAAGGCTCTGAGTGGAGGCCGCCTCATACTTTGGGAAGAAGGGAAATTCACACAGGCTGGGGAGCTGGGAAACACCGCAACACTCACATGAGACATTCGGCGCTCTCTCAGGGAGGCCAGGAGAGTTGAAAAGGGCACACATGCGTCATTGTCACTTGGTGCTGTGTGTGTGGTGGGGGGGCGTGTGGGCAAGCGCTCAGCCATTGGGGCTACCTCTGGCCCCCACTCCTCACTTGGGGGAAAACCGGACTCATTGCAGACCTGGCCTTTAGTAGCTGGACGAGCTGCCAGGTGGAGCGATGGCTGCTTGTGTCCTTGACCCAGCCGTGTTAACTATCTGTGCCTGACCGGGCTGGAACAGTTACAGGACAGCCCCTGAAACAAGGAGACGCCACCACCGTGGCCATGGGACCCCAGCCCCGACCATGGCTGAGCCACACACAAAGTGCCTCCATGGACTGGACTGGACGCAGTATTTTTATTTGATTTTAGGCTCAGTTCTAATATATCTGTGCATATTTTTAGACTGGTCCTCTGTAGGCCAGGCATCTTTTTAGGGCAGGGTTTTCACTTATATGTGGATTTTATGTAGTTGCCTTCAAAACACACGGGTTCTTCCAAAACACTCCCTTTGCTATTTGATCCTCTTCTTACACATATGTGACAAACACATTTAGTACCATTTCAGAGCCACAGAGGAGTTTTGGGTATGGATTATACTTAAAAACAACTTTATTCAGGTGTAATTGAAACACAGAAAACTCAGACATACTTAATATTTGATGGGTTTGGAGATAGGGATATGCCCATGAAACCATCACCACAATCAAGGTAATAAACATCCATCACCTCCAAGAGTTTCCTCCTGCCCCCATCTCCCCATTTTTGGTGGTAAGAATATTCAGTACTATGTTAGCTATGGGCTTGTCGTATAGAATATATAGCCTTTATTATGTTGAGGTGAATTATATACTTTTGAGGTTTTATAAACAACACAGAAAAGGTGGACAGCAAAGAAAATACTTGGTTCAAATGGAGATGGTACTGAAAGAGATTAAAACAGAACAAATTAAAGTGTTTTCATTTCTGATCTCCAAAAAAATATATTATTGTATAAGTTATATAGAAAGAACAAGACTAGGCCTTATAGGCATTAGAATCTTTTTGTTCATCTCCCTGGATTCATTTTTTTTAAAATTAATTTATTTTTGGCTGCGTTGGGTCTTCGTTGCTGCACGGGGGCTTTCTCTAGTTGCGGTGAGCAGGGGCTACTCTTCGTTGTGGTGCACGGGCTTCTCATTGCGGTGGCTTCTCGTTGCAGAACATGGGCTCTAGGTGTGCGAACTTCACTAGTTGTGGCACACGGGCTCTAGAGCATAGTCTCAGTAGTTGTGGTGCACGGGCTGTAGAGCACAGGCTCAGTAGTTGTGGTGCATGGCCTTAGCTGCTCCACAGCATGTGGGATCTTCCCGGACCAGGGCTCGAACCCGTATCCCCTGCATTGGCAGGAGGATTCTTAACCACTGCGCCACCAGAGAAGTCCCTCCCTGGATTCATTCTTGAATTGAATTTCATGCTTCTTCCCCGCGTCCATCTCTTCCCTTCCCTTCCCTCCCCTCCCCCATCCATGAGTGGCAGATCCAGTAGCTTGGCCCAGAATTACCTGGAGTTACCTCAGCGTTGCTGAGTCTCATGCATCCCTTAGCTACCACTGCTGAAAATAACAAGCACACGCTGAAAATAACAAGCACACATTGTTGCTTGTGCATCTCTGGATCAGCTGGTTAGTTCTTGGCTTGGCCCGGCTCCCTCACGTGTCTGTGATTAGCTGAGTGTTGGCTGGAAGCTCTGCTTTGCCTGCTTTTCCCATCCCTGGTGAATGAAGCCCTTTTTGCTTCTCTGCAGAGGTATGGTCTTCCTCAGCACCGTTCCCATGTCTTCTCCCGGGACCCCAGCCAGGTCTGTCCACCTTGGTTCCCTCAGCTGAACGCTGGGCAGGCTAGCCTTCCCATGGATTACCTGGGTTACATCTGAGTCCTTTATGTTAAAAGTCCCTCGCAATTTAACCTTCTAATCACAGTGTCCCTCATTCCCTTTCACCTCTTATCACACACAGGATTGTGAATTCCTTTTACCTTGTTCATCTCTCAAGTGGGTGGGAAGCTTTTGAGATCTGTGCCTTTTATATCACCAGCATCTAGCCCAAGGCATTATGTGCAGTAGGTGCTCAGGACATTTTTGATAACTGAGATAAATGCGTGAATGAATGACTGAATGAGGTCCTTGATGAAACCTGGGAGGAGGTAAAGTGAGGTCCTGCTGACCTCCCATGAGTAAAAAATGCAACTGGAGTTTCCCTTATTTTTGTTTTGCTCTTCTAAGCCCCATTTGAACACCAAAGAACAAGGTATGGTGGGCTTAGTTCTTTCTTTTTTTTAATAAATTTATTTATTTATTTATTTGTGGCCGCATTGGGTCTTTGTTGCCACGCGCAGGCTTTCTCTAGTTGCAGTGAGCGGGGGCTACTCTTCGTTGCGGGGCGTGGCCTTCTCATTGCGGTGGCTTCTCTTGTTGCAGAGCACAGGCTCTAGGTGCGTGGGCTTCAGTAGTTGCGGCACGCGGGCTCAGTAGCTGTGGCTCACGGGCCGTAGAGCGCAGGCTCAGTAGTTGTGGCGCATGGGCTTAGTTGCTGCGCGGCATGTGGGATCTTCCCGGACCAGGGCTCGAACACGTGTCCCCTGCACTGGCAGGCGGATTCTTAACCAGTGCGCCATCAGGGAAGCCCTGGTGGGCTTAATTCTTAATAGTTCCAACTCTTTTTTTTTTTTTTTTTTTTTTAATTTATTTATTTAGGCTGTGCCGGGTCTTAGTTGCAGCATGCAGACTCTTAGTTGCAGCATGCACGTGGGATCTAGTTTCCCGACCGGGAATCAAACCTGGGCCCCCTGCACTGGGAGCATGGAGTCTTACCCACTGGGCCACCAGGGAAGTCCCAATAGTTCCAATTCTTAACTAACTTTTCAGCAGAAACACAGTAGGTTTGCCTCTGGTTGCAAATGCTTGGCTTCCACAGGAGGCGGCTGTAAAGGGAGAAACAGGTGTATTCCAGTAAGACTGTGGACCATGGGTAGGGGGTTCATGGTTCTAGTTTATTTTCCCACTTGATTTACTAGACATGGATTCCTAGTGTCTTATAGATCCCCTCCTCGGTTTGCTCAGTTCCCCAGAATCACACTTGCTCTCTTTGACCTTGTGTGAGTTATTAGGATAAACATTAGGGTAAAAGTGATAGTGATGGTGGGGAGATTCTCGGACTTTTTTCTGCAGGGTGTCAGAGGAGAATTGGATTAATGGATATTTAGCTAATAAACTGTCCTGCTGACAGAGATAAGGACTTCCCAGGGAAAGCCACAGAGCTTTGATGTTTACAGCTATTCCTTTGTGAGGAAGGAGAGCACCAAAGTTCTAGATCCTTGTGCAGAGCAGCTGTTCTCAACTGGCCGCACGTCAGTCCCGGGGAGCTTTAATAACTGCTGATGCCTGATCCCACTCCAGAGGTACCCATTTCATTGATCTTGGCTGTGGCCTGGGACTCAGTCTCCCAGGTAATTCTATTGTGCAGCCAAACATAAACATAAGGATAACTGTCTCCAATCTGTTCTTCTGCATCAGCTTGGTCCCACCCCCTTTCTGTCATCACCCCTTACTCCATTTCACAAATTGTCTGAATCATTAGAAAAAATCGTTAGAAAAAATAATGAACGCCCTGACACGTGAATTCTCAAGGTGCTCTTTACGATTCTTTCCTTTGCTCTTCACACCCGGAAAGTTAACTAAGAAACTATTTCTCTGTTCGGATTCCTATAAAAGAGCTTGATTGGTTCAGCCAGGATTAGGTCCCACCCATGGCCCAATCAGTGTGCACTCAACACACCTGTGAGATGAGCACAGGCGCTCGCTGACCATCATCACCTCTGCCATGGGGACCAGCCGCACACCCACGGCTCTTGTGCAGAGGACTGGCTTTAACTAGCATCTTCTCTTCCCCTGTGGGAAAGCCTGTGGGAGACGGATTCATGACCAGAATAGGTTTGGTGAATAGAGATGCAGAAAAAAGGGAGCTTCTAGAGGCCTCTGGGTGTCTGCTGGGGGGACCCATGCCCTTGCTGTGCTCCTTTTCTGGAATCCACTTGGTCTTGTCTTTCCTTTATGACTGCACATGGAGCCTGTTGCAGTTCACCAGAACACAGCTTATCCTACGGTAGCTGCATATTAATCTCCTTGATGGATTTGAAACATAGCCTAGTTGCTTCGGAGACTTCATGAACACTTGAAGTGTTATTTTTATGCCATCCTTCAGGTGGATTTCTCTTCCTTCTGCGATACCCTCTTCCAAGATAGGTTGGTGCTTACTAGTTTCAAGGGGTGGTGCTTTCTGACCTTGTAGCAAATTCTGGGGCTTTCCTGATCATGGGGTGGTATTTCCAAGTGAAAACAACTAAGTTTCAAACAGCTTGGACTTCCCTGGTGGCGCAGTGGTTAAGAAACCGCCTGCCAATGCAGGGGACACGGGTTTGAGCCCTGGTCCGGGAAGATTCTACATGCCACGGAGCAACTAAGCCCATGTGCCACAACTACTGAGTCTGTGCTCTAGAGCCAACGAGCCACAACTACTGAGCCCACGTGCCACAACTACTGAAGCCTGCACACCTAGAGCCCGTGCTCTGCAACAAGAGGAGTCACCGCCATGAGAAGCCCGCACTGCAACGAAGAGTAGCCCCTGCTCGCCACAACTGGAGAAAGCCCGCACGCAGCAACGAAGACCCAATGCAGCCAAAAACAAACAAATAAATAAATAAATTTATTAAAAAACCAACCAAAGAAACAAAAAAACAGCTTGCGGCTGAGGCGACATCACATCTGAGTTCTAAGCTCAGTGCTTGAATCAGAACACAAGTCTCCTGAAATATAATCTAGTGCTTTTTCTCTTCTGCCCAAGTGAGTTTGTTTTCTTTTCCACTGTTTCTTTTGCAGGGGTTCAGCTGTTGCAAAAATAATTGGTGATAATGTCAAGAAACTTCAGAAGTTTGCCTCCACAGTCAAGATGTGGGTCTTTGAAGAAACGGTTAATGGGAGAAAACTGACAGACATCATAAATAATGACCATGAAAATGTAAAATATCTCCCTGGACACAAGCTGCCAGAAAACGTGGTAAGACTGGTTAATTCTAAAAGTTACACTCGGGCCTCCCTGGTGGCGCAGTGGTTGAGAGTCCGCCTGCCGATGCAGGGGATACGGGTTCGTGCCCCGGTCTGGGAGGATCCCATATGCCGCGGAGCGGCTGGGCCCGTGAGCCATGGCCGCTGGGCCTGCGCATCCGGAGCCTGTGCTCCGCAGCGGGAGAGGCCACAACAGTGAGAGGCCCACATAACGCAAAAAAAAAAAAAAAAAAATAAGGGCCTCCCTGGTGGCGCAAGTGGTTGAGAGTCCGCCTGCCGATGCAGGGGATACGGGTTCGTGCCCCGGTCTGGGAGGATCCCATATGCCGCGGAGCGGCTGGGCCCGTGGGCCATGGCCGCTGAGCCTGCGCGTCCGGAGCCTGCGCGTCCGGAGCCTGTGCTCCGCAGCGGGGGAGGCCACAGCAGTGAGAGGCCCGCATACCGCAAAAAAAAATAAAAAAAATTAAAAAAATTAAAAAAAAATTAAAAAAAATAAAAAAATAAAAATAAAAGTTACACTCAGTTGAGTTAGCACTTGGGACGTGGGGAGATGGGAAAGCTGCTTCCCTGGTCTCCTGTTCCTCTCTACCACCCGGTTCATTGCTTGGTCCGTTTTGGTTTTCCTGACTCTGAACATGGGCCTTGTGTTAGTTTGCTAGAGCTACCATAACGAAGTACGATAGTCTAGGTGGCTTAAACAACAGAAATTAATTTTCTCACAGCTCTGGAGGCTTCATGTTGTCTGGAGGAAGAAATTTTCCTCTACCCTCTAGGTTCTTCTGTCTGGTCTGAGAATTAAGTTGACATGAGACAGATTAACAGGAGAAAGTCAAACAAAGTTTAATAACATGTATACATAGGAGAGACCCAGGAAAACTATGTCATTCACCAAAATGGCTGAAGCCCTCACCTTAAATATCCTCAGCTAAAGACAAAAGAGAATGTTGAAGGTGGGGAGAGTCAGCTCTGGGAGGTGATAGGGAAAGCACAGTAAACAAGGGTAAGGTGTTTACGCAGATTTAAGTCAGTGCCTGCCCCTTTCCTGAGAGTTTCTAGAGATTTAGTCCTCCCAGCTCTTCCAGGTACTTGGAGGGAGACCCCCTTACAAATGGAGATTTCCCTCATGAATGTAAATGTTTCTTACAAAAGGACAACTCCTACTTGGTTTTCAGTTTCTTCCTTGTCTGCTGTTTCTTAAAAAACAACCACCTTAAGATAATTAATGTGCCAGGGCTGCCCTGGTGGCACAGTGGTTGAGAGTCCACCTGCCGATGCAGGGGACACGGGTTCGTGCACCGGTCCGGGAAGATCCCACATGCCGCGGAGCAGCTGGACCCGTGAGCCATGGCCGCTGAGCCTGCGCGTCCGGAGCCTGTGCTCCGCAACGGGAGAGGCCACAACAGTGAGAGGCCCGCGTACCACAAAAAATAATAGTAATAATTAATGTGCCAAAGAGGCATATTTTGAGGTGGCAAAATCTGCTCCCCTACAAAGCCCAAGATCAAGGTGTTAGTAGGGTTGGTTCTTCTGAGGCCTCTCCTGGACTTTTCTTCTTCCTGTGTCTCCACGTGGTCCTCCCTCTGTGTATCTGTGTCCTAAGACAGACACCAGTCATGTTGCAATGGGGCTTACCCCAGTGGCCTCATTTTAACATAATAACCTTTACAAAGAGCCTGTCTCCAAATACAGTCGCATTCTGAGGTACTAGAGTTAGGACTTCAACATACGAATTTTGGGGGAACACATTGCAGCTCATCATAGGCTACTTTCTTGGCATTCAGAATGGTGGCCACATCAAAGCTAGAACTAATAATTTTACCTTTGTCTTGTGTCTCTTGGTAACTCCCTGGATACCTATTGACGAAAAATTAATCAGTCGGTCTAAGAAAGAAGTAGAAATTTTATTCGAGCCAAATTGAGGGTTATAACTTGGGAATAGCATCTCAGTGTTGAGAACTGTTCTGCCCATTAGAAGTCAAGGCATAGTTACATAAGTTTTTTGAGACAGAGGGCTTTATGTTAAATGAATTACTGACAGTTCATACAATCCAAATCTGTACAAGATAAAGAAGGAATGTTATGTTTAAGGAGTTGTCTCCTTGATACTAAAAGAATGTTGCTCTTCATGGTTGAGCAGGTGTTTCTGCCGATGGGGAAGGTTTGGTCCATGTGTAATGCAGATACACAAAGCACAGTAGAGGGGAGAGAGGAGACCAAAGGGCAGAGAAAATTTATTTTGTTTAACTTTTTCTTGTCTTACCACAAAATATGAATTTTATTTCACATACCCTTTCTAAGCGCATGGACTTTGGTCCATCCCTAGGCCAGCTAATGCACTGGTGAAACCGTGCACCTCAGATTGGGACTTGAACCCACGTGCTGGGACTCAAACCCAGCCAAAACCCACAGTCTTCCAACTGAGGTCACACACCTGGTTTCAGGACTTAATGAAGCTCAGGTTCTTGATGTCTCATCGCAGAAAGAATTCAGTGAGAGACAAAGTGAAAGGTCAGAAGTGGATTTATTTAGAGAGAAACACACTCCACAGAGTGTGGGCCATATCAGAGGGTGAGAAAGGCGCCGGGGTATGGGGGTTGTCAGTTTTTATAGTGGTGGGTAATTTTATAGGCTAATGAGTGGGAGGAGTATTCCAGCTATTTTGGGAAGGGGTGGGGATTTCCAGGAATTGGGCCACCACCCACTTTTTGATCCTTATGGCTGGCCTTAGAACTGTCATGGCGCTTGTAGGTGTGTCATTTAGCTTGCTGATGTGTTACAGTGAGCATATACTGAGGCTCAAGGTCTGTTGGAAGTTGACTTGTCCACCATCTTGGACCCATTTGGTTCTAATCTGTTTATGTCATGTCCTTGGGCTCTGTCGTTCTTTCAAAGGTTGTGCCCTGCCCCCTTCCCTCCAGTTTTATTGGTCTGTAATTAAAATCAAGGTCAAGACCTAAATTACCGAATAAGATTGGAGGAAATAGAAAATGGGAAGACTGACAGTTTAAAATTCCAGCTTATTAGTCCTGAGCAGGAAAAATCTAGGTTATTGCCTGGCCTCATTCCAGTGACTTGCAGAGGAAGGAGAAGGTGAGCCTGAGAATGAAAATGGTGACCCGGCTGCTTGTGTGAGTGGAATTCATGAATTCCTGTTCCAGATTCACCCCTGGATGGCTTTCTGTAAGAGTCTGTTTGAAAACCAGCCCAGGTGGCTGCCTGACTCCTAGCAGGGGAGACAGATTTCTTGGCTGATGAATACCAGCAAGTTTGGAGATGCAAAGACCTTGCTCACTGAGGATTTCCAGTTGCCTTTGGCTACAGTGTTCATTGGTGTCAAGCCCTGTGCAGAGTAGTTTACATGTATCATCATGTTACCCGAAAACTGGGTTTACCTCTTGGATTTATTACTTGGAGCAAGTAAGGAGAACACCAAGGATCTTTCCTAAAGCAGTGTCTCCCCAGCAACAAAATTGGGGAAGTTTTTTTTGGCAAGAAGTAGATTTAGTAATATAGGACGCTTGTATGAGATGCAAGCAGTCAGGCGAGGGAGCTCTGCCCTGAGGATTAAGTGGGCTACAATTTTATAGTCAAAGGAAAGGGGGAGGGGGAAAATTTGCGAAGTTTTAAGCTAAGGGAACATGCATACTCAAGAAGGGTCTTGGGTGGTGGACTGAGTGAGTCCAAGCTAAAGTGGATTGAAAGTTACAAGGGTTGGAAATGGTCAACATCATCATTCCTTAGGTTCCAGTTGATCTGGTGGTGTTTAAACCCGAGGCGGGTTTAAATCCTGCAAACCGCTTAAGGTAGTGCTTTAGGCCAGTGTAACTGGGAGTCTTTACAACTGATGTATTATCTTTGCTATTGTTACTTCTCTTGCCTGATAAGTTTGTCCTTTTGATCATTAATTACTGAGACCTGTTCAAAGGCAAGCACTGTGGCTCAGATCACAAAGTGGCTTAGGCCAAAGATGGCTTCTCTTCTGTCAAGAAAGCCATGCCTTGTTCTCTTTCTCCAGGGAACCCCATCCCTGTCTGGTTACAGTCTCATTTAATGTTCTCAGTGACCCTCTTAGGTTGGTGCTATTAGCTTTCTTACTGTGATGGTGATTCTGATTTTATAGGGGAAGAAACCAGGGCTCAGAGAGGTTAATGAACTTGCCCCAGGTCACAGAGCTGGTGGCTGGCACACCTGTTCCTGAGCCTGCTGAGTCATGGCCTTTTAGACAGTGATGACTTGATGACTTCCCTGTGTCACTGCACTAGGGCCGGACAGCGTTTCCCTGCAGTTACTCCTGGTGCAGTAAGTGGGGAGAGGAAGGTTCCCTAGGGTTCTGAGCTGGGCAGTTAAGTTACCCAAGTGTCTGGTGGAAAGAGTAGAGGCGCCGCTGTTCCCGCAGCTCTGGAAGGCCTCTGAGGTCATCTCTAACCATGCTTGGCACAGACCATTCCTCCGAGCTTCCCTTCTCATACCTGTCGGGATCGATTACTCCTTCCCTTCTGTAGAGAGTTCCTTCCGCTCTGTGTGGACCACTCTGTACCCCCACCTGCCCCAGGCATGTGGCCTTGACTTTCTGGGGTTTCATTCTCCCAAGGTTCCTAGCGTAGTGCTCAGGGAACGTGGGGGGAGGTGAATCTGCCAGATGGTTCTCTGCCTGCACAGAGAACAGGGGAGCAGGGGGGAAGGAGGGAGTCAAGAGCCACGTCCCTCAGAGCCTGGCCCATGACTGACTCCACCCCCCACCTCCCCGGGTGCCCAGGTGTGGATGAGGGAGGAACTCTCTGCTCCCAGATGGTTGATATCTGAAGCCTTGTAGGCTCATAACAATTAGTGTATCCGTTTCCTGGACTGGACGTTTGCATGGTTTCCGGTCGTTTGCTGTTGTAGACAGTGCCTCTGGGAAAGGCCTTGTCTCTGTCCCAGGGATGGCATCGCTGGGTCACAGGGATGCAGCCTGTAATCTGCCAGATGGCACCACTGGTTTCCAGTGTGATAGTGAAACCGCACAACTCAGATTAGGACTTGAACCCACGGGTGGGGACTCGAACCAACCGAAACCCAGATTGGGACTTGAACCCACTGTCTTTTAATTAAAGTCATACACCTGGTGTCAGGACCTACTGAAATTCAGGTTCTTTATGTCTCAGCTCAGAAGGAAAAAATTCAGTGAGAGACAAAGTGATAGGTAAGAAGAGGATTTATTTAGAGAGATCCATATTCCATAGACAGAATGCGGTCCGTCTCAAAAGGCAAGAGCACCCAGGGAGAAACACACTCCACAGACAGAGTGTGGGCCATCTCAGAAGGCCAGAGGCCTCGGGGTTACGGGGGTTGTTAGTGTTCACAGGCTGGCTAATTTCATAGGCTAATGAGTGGGAGGAGTATTCTAACAGTCTTGGAGAAGGGGCGAGAATTTCCAGCAATTGGACCCCACCCACTTTGGGGCCTTTTATGGGGGGCCTTCAGTCATGGTGCCTGTGGGTGTGTTGTTTAGCATATGCTAATGTATTATAATGAGAGCTTAATGAGGCTCAAGATCTACCGGAAGTTGAATCTTCTGCCATCTTGGGCCTAATTGGTTCTGACCAGTTTTTGTTGTATCCTCAATGGCTGTGTCCTTCTTTTAAAGGTTGTGCCCTGCCCCCTTCCCTCCTGTTTCAGTTGTGCCCATCTCCACACACCTAGTGGGGTTTGAGAACTCACATCCTTCCACATCCTTGCTGGCACTTGGTAGAGGACACCCAGGGTATTGGAAAGTTTTATTTCTTAAGCTGGCAGAAGGTACACAGGTGCTTGATCGTTTGTTTTTCCTTGTGCTTTCTAGATTCTAGAATTTGTATGTATGAAATGTCTCATAATAAGTAATTTTAAAAGTTGAACAGTGGTGAAGCATGGTGGTGAGTCGGGCCTGCTGAGTGAGCCTGGGCAGCCCCCCTCCTCTTGGTAAGATGGGCCCCTGTGAGTAGTTTCCTTAGTGGTGCTGTGAGGAGTAAATGAGATGATTCACATAAATTGTTTAGTGTTAAGAATCTGTTGCAAAGCTAGGGCTTTGTTTTTGTTGGTTTTTAAAAAAATTTTACGTTTATTTCAGAGTTTTTCAAATACCTCATTCGATCATTTAAAAAGTCAACTAGTGTTAGACCAAGACCGATTATTGTTACCATTTTTTAAGATGAAAAGCCAGACATAAGATTAATTGACTCAGAGCAAATGTGGATCTAGAGCTAAAAAGTTGGCTTTACTCATTTCTGTCTTGCGGATTCAAGCAGAAGAGATGTGCTGCATTTCATCCACGTCAGATTGTTTTCTATGACGTCTGCCACTTTTGCTGATTGAGACTGTGAGTCATCCTTGCTTGGTGCCCCCAGACTGCTGCCCGCCTGACCCTTCTCCAGGTCATCACGTGCTCATATGTGACCCCTCCACAGGGGAACCTTCTGTAACAATGACATCACATGTCATCAACTTCTCACTAAAAGCTGAGGCAGTCTGGGTTTGTGATTTCCCCTTAGACCTGAATGGAAGAACATTTCTGATTTCCTGTCACTACAGGATAAAAATTGTTGGTCCTGTGTTATGGCTGTCTGCCCAGGGCCTTTGTTTAGAGGAGGTCACCCAGGTAGAGAGCTCTTCTTTTTTTTTTTTTTTTTTTTTTTTTTTTTTTTTTTTTTTTTTTTGCGGTATGCGGGCCTCTCACTGTTGTGGCCTCCCCCGTTGTGGAGCACAGGCTCCGGACGCGCAGGCTCCGGACGCGCAGGCTCAGCGGCCATGGCTCACGGGCCCAGCCGCTCCGCGGCATATGGGATCCTCCCAGACCGGGGCACGAACCCGTATCCCCTGCATCGGCAGGCGGACTCTCAACCATTTGCGCCACCAGGGAGGCCCTAGAGAGCTCTTCTGCCTCGGTCCAGCTTTAACCAACCTCAGTGTGATTCCAGGATTGACAATTGCAGCATCTTCTGTGAATTACAGTTGTCGTGGCATGTCATCTTTGTCGTCCTCTTTTTGTTTTTCCCCAAGTTTATTTATTTATTTATTTATTTTTGGCTGTGTTGGGTCTTCATTGCTGGGCACGGGCTTTCTTTAGTTGCGGGGAATGGGGGCTGCTCCCCGTTGCAGTGCGTGGGCTTCAGTAGTTGGGGCTCATGGGCTCTAGATCGCAGGCTCAGGTAGCTATGGTGCACGGGCTTAGTTCCACAGCATGTGGGATCTTCCTGGACCAGGGCTCTAACCCATGTTCCCTGCATTGGCAGGCAGATTCTCAACCACTGCACCACCAGGGAAGCCCTCATCTTTGCCTTCTAAGCCTTGCCAGCTCTGTTTTTAAAAACAGCTTTATTGAGATAGGATTCACAGACATACAATTTATCATTAAAGTGTACAATTCAGTGGCTTTTAGTATATTCACAAAGTTGGGCAACCATCACTGCAATCAATTTTAGAATATTTCATCACCTTAAAAAGAAACCTCAGGGCTTCCCTGGTGGCGCAGCGGTTGAGAGTCCACCTGCCGATGCACGGGACATGGGTTCGTGCCCCGGTCCAAGAAGATCCCACATGCCGCGGAGCGGCTAGGCCCGTGAGCCATGGCCGCTGAGCCTGCGCGTCCGGAGCCTGTGCTCCACAATGGGAGAGGCCACAACAGTGAGAGCCCCGCGTACCGCAAAAAAAAAAAAAAAGAAAAAAAAAAAGAAACCTCATGCCCTTTAGCAGTCACCTCCTATTTCCTCCTGTTCCCAGCCCTAAACAACCACTAATCTACTTTCTGTCTCTAGATTTGTCTGTTGTGGACATTTCATGTAAATGGCACCATACAATACATCATCTTCTGTGACTGGCTTCTTTCACTTAGCATAATGTTTTCAAGGTTATCCACGTTGTACCCTGCATCAGTACTTCATTCCTTTTTATGGCTGACTAATACTCTATTTTATGGGTGTACCATATTTTGTTTATCCATTCATCGGTTGGTGGACATTTTGGTTCCCACTTTTTGGCTATTATGAATGGTATTGCTGGGAACATTTGTGTAAAGTGTTCTTTTTGAGTATATACCTAGGAGTACAGTTGCTGGGTCTTATGGTAACTGTTTAACTTTTTGAGCAACTGGCCAGACTGTTTTCTAAAGTGGCTGCACCATTATACTTATTCCCACCAGCTGTGTGTGATGGTTTCAATTTCTCCACATCCTCACCAACACTTGTTATTATCTAACTTTTTGATCCCAGCCATCCTAGTGGGTATGAAATGGTATCTCATTGTGGTTTTTTTTTTTTTTTTTTTTTTGCGGTATGGGGCCCTCTCACTGTTGTGGCCTCTCCCGTTGCGGAGCACAGGCTCCAGACGCGCAGGCTCAGCGGCCATGGCTCACGGGCCCAGCTGCTCCGCGACATGTGGGATCTTCCCGGACCGGGGCACGAACCCGCGTCCCCTGCATCGGCAGGCAGACTTTCAACCACTGTGCCACCAGGGAAGCCCCTCATTGTGGTTTTGATTTTCATTTGCCTGATGGTTAATGATGTTGATCATCTTTTCATGTGCTTATTGGACATTTGTATATCTTTTATATCTGAAAAATATAAAACAATATACCATTTGTATATCTTATATATCTAAAATGTTTATTCAGATCTTTTGTCCATTTAAAAAAATTGGGTGTTTTTTTATTACTGAGTTGTAAGAATTCTTTCTTAGATAAAAATCCATTTTCAGCTACATAGTTTGGAAGTATATTCTCCCATTCTGTGAGTTTTCACTTTCTCGATGGTATCCTTTGAAGCGTAAAAATTTTAAGTTTTGATATCATTTTTAAACTTCATTTTGTGGCTGCATTGGGTCTTCATTGCTGCGTGTGGGCTTTCTCTAGTTGCAGTGAGCGGGGGCTACTCTTCGTTGCGGTGCACGGGCTCTAGGTGCGTGGGCTTCAGTAGTTGTGGCACGCGGACTCAGTAGTTGTGGCTTGCGGGCTCTAGAGTGCAGGCTCAGTAGTTGTGGCACACGGGCTTAGTTGCTCCGTGGTATGTGGGATCTTCCCGGACCAGGGCTCAAACCCGTGTCCCCTGCATTGGCAAGTGGATTCTTAACCACTGCGCCACCAGGGAAGTCCAAAAAATTTGAAGTTTTGAAATCCAATTTAGATATTTTTCTTTGTTACTAACTCTCTGGATTTGGTTCCTTACATAGGCCTGCATTCACTGATGTTTCCTCAGTGCCTGGAATAGTGCCAGGCGTTATTTGTGGTTTGGCTTAGTGCCAGGGACAGCAGAGGTGGTAAGGGAGAACTAACCAGGCTGGAGGGTTCTGTTTCAGTGCTTTCGGTGGTGTCCTGTGGGATGGAGGGTTAGGCCAAGATAATTAAAAAAAAAAAAAAAAAAAAATGACCACTGACTTGGGTAGTAGGGTTGTGAGTATATCTATTAATTTTGGCTTAAAGCCTTTTGGAAATAGAATATCAGTTCAGTAGGAGCTTCATTGTTAACTCTTTCCTGCCTGAGTTTAGCTTTCTCATTTTCATTGGAGGATTCATCTTCACTGGTGCTTCTCAAACCTAAGTGTTCCTCAGAACCACTTGGAGAATTTAACAGGGATCACTGGATCCACCCCTAGAGTTTCTGATTCACTGGGTCTCAGGGGAGGCCCAGGCATTTGCATTTCTGAGGATTTCCTGGGTGATGGTGATGCTGTTGGTTGAGGAACCACAGTTTGGACACCACTGGTCTACATAATAAGTTTATATTACTCGTATAGTATTGTGGAATTCAGGGGGTTAGCACCTTCCTTTTTTCCCCCCAGAAGCAAGCTCACTTACCACGCTGGTGTATTTATATAAGAATCATCAGTTAAGGTCATCTGTACCTGAGGATCATTTTTCTGAGTGTAGAGCCAAGGATGTGAATTTCACCTACAATCTTGGCCTAAGTTGAGGTCAGGAGAACAGGAGGAAACCACAATATGTTTGAACCCCTACTGTGTGCCAGCTGTACTTTGCTCTGTGTATTACTCATGCTGTTGTGTTTAACCTAAATGCTTATTCCCTGAAGAATGTAGGCGATTTGCCTGTGGTGTCCAGTTAGCTAACTGGTGGTAGAACTGGGTCAAGATGCCCACACACTGCACAGTGATAGCTAATCCAGGGGGAAACAAAAGAACCTTCAGGCTTGGCCCACAGACTTTACTGGCTCTGTTTTAAATGATTTTAATTATTATTTAGTTTCTTTATTAACTTGGACCAAGAGCCCTGGATTCCTGGCATCGAGCGGACCAGCCATGATGCCTTTGTTCTGATTTGATTACCTGTCCTCCTTGCCAATGAAAGGCAAGCCCTTTTCTTCTGAGCTGTCTTTTCCAACACATTTCAGGATCTTTAATGGTGGATACCCTCCAGAAGATTTTGGCAGGTGACCCATGAAATAGGTCATCGTTTCCAAAGCAGTGTCGATTTGATTCAGGGTAAAAGATAAGATAGAGGCTTAGCTAAAGCTTTAATTCTGAAAGAGGGTGTTTGATTTACTGTGTTCGTTGAGGAGAGCTCATTTTGGTGCTGTGTAACAGGAATCACGGGCCGTGTGCACCACACAAATGCAGCTCTGCTTACAGGTTGCTTCTGTGGGTTAAACCCTAAGCACTTGGGCAAGGTCAAGGACAATGGAAGGACATCAGTCCAGGCTGAGTGAGCCCCCAGGCATATTGTCCCAGAGACCCGTCACACCCAACCAGCCACAAGTTCTTTGATTTGTTGAGAAAGGAAATGTAAGAGACAGGAAGAAATCCTGGGCCCTCTGGCAGCTTCCATGGGAATATTTTGTAACAGGGGACATAGGGATGGGCTGATGCCTTAAAGGTTAAGAATTTATAGGAGGCAGGTAGATTTTTCTGATAAGTAATCTCTTTCACTTGTTTCATATCACTGCAGAGTGCTGTTACTTATATTAATTTGAAAGTGCTCTGTGAAATAGCTGTTAGGAAAGGTGATTTTTATCCCCATTCTGTAGGCGGGGTGACAGGTCAGTGAACAGGAGTCATCTGTCCAGGTCCCACAGCTGATAAGTTGCAAACATGGGACACAAACATACATCTTTTCCATCTTTTCTCTGGTTCTGATGTCTTTTCTATCTCACCATGTCAGGGAAGTACCCTGAAGAGATGGAAAGGGCGCGCGCGCGCGTGTGTGTGTGTGTGTGTAGGTGGGTGGGGAAGAGGAGAAACAACAGGTAGAAGGGTTTTCATTAAAATTTAGGTGGCCATATGAGAAGGGGGTCAAGAGCAGAAGTCCCTGCGTAAGTAAGGCTAGTAACCCAAGGGGGAGTGGGCAGTCAGAAGTCTTATAAAGGCTGGTGCTTCTGGCTGGGACCACAGGGAATGTGTAAGAACATAATGAGCCTTGCCAATCAGGGACAAGCAGAGCCATTGTATGTTGGCATCGGGGCTAATGGAATAGAATAAGTAACTGCTTTTTTGGAGGAGGTAAAATCTCCAGATGCCAGGGAACTAATAGGCAGGTAGAGTTTTGGTGATGAGTCCTTGCTATCCAGCCTAGATTACCAACCTGAAGAAGCCCCTTTGAAGAGGAAGGCAGGTTTCCCCCAGCCTTTGGGGGTATGAATAAGGAGGGAGAAGTGCTAAGCTCCGGGTTGTGATCTGCTCTATGGGGAACGACTTTGTTGCCATTCAGATCAGCTTAAGCTGATGTTTTGGGTTATATGACTAAAAATTCGGGTAGGGCCGGTTTCAGGTGCGGTCTGAAACAGTGGCTTAAGTGATGTCACTGAGGCCCTGTTTTCCTCTGTTTCTCTGCTCTGCCTTCATTCACATGGGAGCCCCTTGGCAGGTCTAGGTTCTGCCCCTCACATTTGTAAAATGGTTGTAGCTGTTCCAGACCTTGCACTGTCATCCCATACCTTTCAAGCAAAGACCCAATAGCTGTTGCAGAAGTATAAGGAAGCAACTGTTCCTCAGAAGCTCCAGCAAACATTGGCTCCTATTGTTTTATGTGCCCATTGGCTTGAACAACTTAAGGACCATCCATGGAGCAGGGGAGGGGCCCATTCCACCCAAATTGCATGGTAAAATGGGGAAGCAGTAGCTTTTGAAATGAAATCTAGAGGCACTTTTGCTAGAAAGAAGGGGAATGAAGGCTGGGCGGTAAATGACAGGTCTTGCATACCAGCCAAAGGGAGGAGGAAGTGAAGTAATGCCAGGTAGATTCCCTTGGGGAATTTTTTCAGTGAGGGAGTAACTCTTGCACATGTTAGTTAATAGGCTAGACTAAGCTGTAAGGAGAGATAATAATGTGACTTTTAAAGGACAAAGGGATTTATTTCCCTCTCACGTAATAGTGGTCTAGCAGCTTTGCTTCACACCATTGTTCTTGGTCCCATCTTTCTTCATCATTTCTGTGCCATCTCCTAGATCTAGGTTGTCAACTAGCACAAAAGTAGGAAGGGAAAGTGTGGAGGAAGCAGCCACTGTTGTAAGGGCTCTGGGCCTTAAGTGGTGTGCACTGCTCCGTCTCACATTCTGTTGATGAGAACTTGGTCCTTGGCCTTGTGTAACTGCAAGGGCTGGTGGGAAATGCAGTCCTGAGCTAGGTGACCAGTGACCAGCTTGCAGCTCTGTGTTTATGGAGAAAGGGGAGAAGAAGTTTTGTCAAGCAGTTGGCATCTCCATCACAACTCCCAAACTAGATTTCCTAGGAGGCTTATCCATTCTGAATGATGTTCCTGTGGCAGATAGCACTTCCTCAGGGAAGATTCTGCATCCAGTTCCCTTCATTTGGGGAACCAGGAGTGCTTAATGGGAACTATGTCAGTTTCAGTTAGGTTCAGGTACATACGACAGAAAGCCTAAAATAGGGACTTCCCTGGCGGTCCAGTGGTTAAGACCCCACACTTCCACTGCATGGGGCACGGGTTCGATCCGTGGTTGGGGAACTAAGATCCCACATGCCATGCGGCACAGCCAAAAAATAAAAAAATTAAAAATAAATAAAGGAAAAAGAAAAGAAAACCTAAAATAACAGTGACCTAAGCAAACGTTTGTCCTTTTTTTCTCTTAGATAAAAGACGTTCATCACATCTTTTATTTATTTAATTTTGTTGCCCAACAGAACTTGATTGTAAATAAAAAAGAAATCTGTTATATACTTTTCAAAAAAAAGAAAAACCATGTTTGTCGTGATGATGCATCATGATGTCAGGGACTCTGTTTTGCCATCTCAGCATTTGCTTTCCTCCTCATGGTCCAAGATGGCTGCCTGAATTCCAGCCATCTCGTCACATTCCCTCTGGCCAAAGGAGGAAGAAAGGCCTTCAAAGGCATTTCCTGGAAGTCACACGCAACACTTCCATTTACACCTTATTGGTCAGAACTTAGTCACACAGGGCACCTAGCTGCAAGGGAGGTTAGAGATGTAGCCTTCTTTCCTGGCAGTTATGAGTCTCACCCTAAACTGGGGGTTCTCTTGCTGAGGAAGAAGGGGGAGAACAGACGTTGGGCAACAACAGGCAGTCTCTGATAGAGACCACATGCCCCTGTGTCCTCACTCGGTGGCCTCACCTCTGCCTCTGGGGGGGTGTGTGTGTGTATGTCCCCATGTTAAATTTTAAAACCCATCTTTGTACTTATCTGAAGGGAAGAAATCATCATAATAGCTGACATTTATTGAGTGCCTACCAGGTGCCAGACTCTGTTCTATGTCATTTATTTTTCACAAGAGTGCTCTCGAAGTGCTTACATAGGAGAGCTTAGCATAGGACTGTTGACAGAGGTGTGGGCGGAGTCGAGAGAACCAGAAGGGCTCGGTGAAGTGTCCAGAGATTAGCAGCAGCAGAAAGCCATGGCCACCCCTGAAAGGGTAAGGGGACAGACCAGTGTCACTCCACCGGCCCCACCAGAGCTTAGAGACGCAGAAGAGGGGCTGCCTCAGACCAGGTCAGGAGGTGGAGCTGTAGAAGGAAGCCAGGCCAGCACCCCTGCGAGCCGAGTAGGAGTGGCCCCAGGAGCAAGTCAACACCCTGCCTGTCTCTCCTCCCACCTTGGAGCCCCCGACAGTGCCCTCCTTGGGCTGAAGCCACCTGGAAGCCAGAGAGCAAGGGCGCCTGGGGAAACAGCCCACAGAGTGCAGCCTCCTGGGGAGAGAGTGGGGCAAAGAATGGTAGAAATGGATGCGGGGGAGTGGGGTGGGGGTAGGTGGGAGAGCAACAGAGAACCACCCGCACAGGATGGTTATGACGGCCTTTTACAGGGGAGGGGACCGAGGTGGGGAGAGGGTAGGGCACTCACCCAGCTGGTAAGCAGCAGAGGCAGGACCCTGCTGGCCTCAGATGCACGTCTGCACGTCCCGAGTGGGGAAGGCAGCGCAAACACAGCTCTGATTTGACTGTCAGTCTGCACAGCGGAGGCATCTGATGCCTGGTCAGCGCGTGGAGAGATGTGTTTCGGACTGGGAGTAACCGTGTCCCCCTCGCCCTCGCAGGTTGCTGTTGCGAACCTCAGCGAGGCTGTGCAGGACGCAGACCTGCTTGTGTTTGTCATCCCCCACCAGTTCATCCACCGGATCTGCGAAGAGATCACAGGGAGGGTGCCCAAGGACGCGCTGGGCATCACCCTCATCAAGGTGACGGGCCCTTGCTGCACGCCAGTTACTGGGAACTTCCTTTCCTCTTTCACCTCTTGGAGATAAGGAGCTGAAGGGAAGTTATGGCTGGTTTGGACTTGTTTTTTTAAAGATGCCCGGAAGAGAATCAAAACCACGCTGTCCACGAGCCTTGCTCCTCTCACATTTAGGAGGGGCTGCTTTCTACATAGAGAGGGTTCGCAGGGGTGGGGGGCGCGAGAGTGGGGTCCCCCAAAGAAAGAACCACCAGCTCTGGAAATCTTGCATGGTTTGCATTCGCTGGGAAATTAATCATCTTTACTTCCCAATTCTGGGTTTATTCCCGAAAGAGAGTTTTTAACCAGAAGTCCACAAACCACCCACAGTGGTCCACAGATAGAATTCAAGAGTTCATGGACCTAAATGTGGGAGCGGAATTGCATTTTTATTCATTTTAACCTCTAACTGAAACAAGTGTTTCCTTCGCTTATGAGTGAAGGCCACAGGCCAGAGTTTCAATGACAGTAGTACTAGCAGGACCTTGACCCTGTGATAATAGAAATTACAGGTATTTTCGTATCACTTTACAGTGGCTTCAGATATCTCAAAGTATCATTTATGCTCAACACTACTTGGAAATTATGGTAATTATTATACCTGCCGTGACATCTTTTTATAATTACATTAATAACATACACATACTACTTGGTCACATTTTTTTTTTAACATTTGATAACTATATTTCAGTATAATTGTCTTCCTGGGTAATCTTATGTATTTTGCTTTATGCATATGAAGTCTGAGAATGAGTCCATAAACTTCCCCAGGCTGTCAGGGGAAGAACCCTCTGTGAGAGAGTGTGTTCCATAGTGTTCATAGGTGAATGTTTATGAAAGCAAACAGTTCAATGTCAGTCATCAATAGAATGGACAGATGAATGGTGGAATACTACACAGTAGTAAATGGGAATGAACCAGAGCATTCATGCAGCCGTGTGGGTGAATCTCCAAAGTAATAATATAGCACAAAACAGCACACAGGTGAGCAGTACAGTTTCATTTATAGGTTTTCAAAAATATACTGATATAACTTACTGTTTAGGTGTAGTTTTATGTGGCAAAATGATCAAGAAAAGCAAAGGAACGGCATAAAGCATTCAGGATAGGGTTTCACCCTGGCAGGGACCAGGAAACACTAATAAGGAAGATGAACTTGGGGAGAGACACGGGACTTCAGTGGTGTCCTTCATGTTCTCTTTCTTAACCTGGGTGGTTACATTTTCATTTAGTTTTACTCTTTAAACGGTACATACACAATATGTCTGTTTACTGTTGTAAATAAGAGAGGTTTTTCAAGTTGCGTATGCCATTGGAAGTCTGAATCTAGATGACCTATAAATCAATGATCTCCTGCCTCTTGGCCTTGGTGGTTCATTTTCCCCTAACTTGCTGACATCCTTGCAGGGCATAGACGAGGGTCCTGAGGGGCTGAAGCTCATTTCTGACATCATCCGAGAGAAGATGGGCATTGACATCAGCGTGTTGATGGGAGCCAACATTGCCAATGAGGTGGCCGCTGGGAAGTTCTGCGAGACCACCATCGGTGAGGGCCACCTGGGGAAGGGACATTGGGTGTCTTAACAGGCACACTTTCTGTTTCTGGAATTTTCTGTAGTGGACTCTTCCCTCCTGCCCTTAACATTCTTGGGGTGGACATTCAGTGGGGTGGGAATTTTATGTAGGAGGCCATTCTGTGGGACTGAAGTGTTTCAGTAACCTCTGGAGTGAAAGTAAAGCCAAGGAGACCATGTTGACCTGCTGTGATCCAGTAATGCATTTTCCAGGTTAAACACAAAAACACAAGGGTACTTGTACCAAGAAGCAGGTGGTTACATCCATGGTGGGGCCTTAGAAACCCAGCTTTTCTTTTCTTTTTTTTTTGTCTAAACAACAGGAATTTATTTCTTACAGTTCTGAAGGCTAGAAAGTCTAAGATTAAGGTTTAACCAACACTTTTCTATGATGAGGGCTCTCTTTCTGGCTTGCAGACAGCTGCCTTCTTACATGGGGGTGGGGAGGTGGGATCAGGGAAAGCAAGTTCTCTGGTACCTCTTCTTATAAGGGAAACCCAGCTTTTCTTTACTCACAAGTGCCAGGATCTGGATCCTCATTAGATTCCAAGGAGATCTAGAAATTAATGGGAATGATCCCCACTTTCAGATGAATAAGCCCAAGGCCCAGAGAGTAAGGTACCTGCCCCAAGGTCACACAGCTAATATAGAACCCAGGCGTGAACTTGGGTCTCCTGTTTCTTGAAACAGAAAGCTCTTTCTACTCTTACACATTGGTGTTGTGAAAATATTTGTTTCTTGAAACAGAAAGCTCTTTCTACTCTTACACATTGGTGTTGTGAAAATTTTTGTTTCTTTTAAAAAGGGCTTTGGAATTCCCAAGTGCCCATATTATAGGAATCATAGAAGAGTAATACTGTTGGGTTTGCAGGTGCTTTGCAAAAGTGTATTTAAGTTTGTCTGCCACTCCAGAACTTACTTCCACTCTTGTCAAACACACCAGCAATGTGAATCATTTCTCCTTGGCAGCTTTGTTAAAGGAAGCTCTGAGCATCTGAGCAAGATCAGGCTGTCTTGAGTAAGATGGGATGTATGGGGAAAGGTTCTCATACATGCCTGTAAGTTAGGACATTTTCACTTTCTTTTTTTTTTTTCTCTTTTTTTCTCTTTTATTTGGAATTGTACAGACATTATCTGATTACAGTGGAAAATAGAGATAATCAAAAGAAAACCATTTTTTTTTTAATTTCTTCTAATTTTTTATTGGAGTATACTTGATTTACAGTGTTGTGTTAGTTTCTGCTGTACAGCAAAGTGAATCAGTTATACGTATCCATATATCTACTCTTTTTTAGATTCTTTTCCCATATACGTAATTACAGAGTATTGAGAAGAGTTCCCAGTGCTCTATATGTAGGCCCTTATTAGTTATCTGTTTTATATGTAGTAGTGTGCATATGTCAATCCCAAACTCCTAATTTATCCCTCCCCCTGCTTTCCCCCATGGTAACCATAAGTTTGTTTTCTATGTCTGTGACTCTATTTCTGTTTTGTAAATAAGTTCATTCATACCATTTTTTTTAGGTTCTACATATAAGCAGTATCATATGATATTTGTCTTTCTCTGACTTACAAAAACCATTTTTAATTTCATTTAAATTTCATTATTTTTTTCTATTTGTGGCAAACTATTTACGGCTGTGGTTGTTATATACTCTTTTATAATTGTTTCATTTACTTCTATCAGCATACATCTTCATAGCTGCATTCTGTTGACAATCCATTTATCTGGGCACTTAGAAAAATTTTTTTTGGGGGGGAGAAACAATAATTTTGGAGAGGAGAGGTATCACAAATAGTAAAAGGAAGAAAACAAAATGACCTATAATAACATTACCCAGGTTGATATTTACAAGAGCAATGTAGTCACAGGTAAGAAAACTCAAACAGTACGAGAAGGTATAAATTAGAATTAAGATTGTAATTTCCCACCTATTCCCTCTTCCCAAAGAGAATCACTGTTAGCAGTTCCCATGTATCCTTCCAGAAAAAAATTTTCATATGTATGCTAGTCTGTATATAGGTTTTATTCTTTCATAGTTAGTTCTTTTATTCATCTATGCTTTTAATGTAGCCTGTCAAATTGTTATGTAATTACTTTTATGTTTCAAAAATAATTGTTAACTAGTTGTTCCAGCTCAATCCTATTTGCCAGTAATCAATTTGCTAATCAGTTGGTTAGGATTGACTGGTTACACCAAACGTTCTATAGGGTTGAGACTTCTCCAATCCTTGATGCAAAACTGTAGATTTGAGGGACTTCCCTGGTGGTCCAGTGGTAAAGAATCCACCTTCCAATGCAGGGGATGCGGGTTCGATCCCTGGTTGGGGAACTAAGATCCCACATGCCGGGGGCAACTAAGCCCACGTGCCACAACTACTGAGCTCACACCTCAATGAGAGAGCCTGTGTGCCACAAACTACAGAGCCCACGTTCCCTGGAGCCCACGCACCACAACTAGAGAGAGAAAACCTGCACACCGTAACTAGAAAGAAGCCTGTGAGCCACAACAAAAGAGCCCACGCTGCAACGAAAGGTCCCGCGTGCCACAACTAAGACCTGACGCAACCAAAAAAAAAAAAAAAAAAAAAACCTGTAGATTTTAGCTAGGATTTTTACCTGCCTCTTGGCCTTGTTTCTCCCAGTTGGGTGCATTAGACTTTTTTGGTGTGTAACACAGACAAATGCACAGAAGTTACATCTCTTCCTCTGGCTTCTGTTTACCCAGTGCTTCTACTGCCTTCTCTGTGGGTTGGTCCATGGCTGGTAAGAGTGACCTGAATTAAATTAACTTAACTGTTGAAAGTAAGATAGAACAGGAAAGTGATATTTTAAAATTTTTCTTATTTTATCTGAATTTAATTGTGAGGAAATATCAGACAAGCCCAAAGGAAGGGACATTGGTACAAAACAACTGGTCCACACTCTTGAAAAATGTCAGTGTCATAGAAGATACTGAAAGGCTAAAGAAGTCTAGAGAGACCTGACCACTAAGTGCAGTGCAGGATCCTGGGCTGGATCCTGGTTGCCATAAAGGCAACACTGGGGTAATGGGGGAGATTTGAATATGGGTTGTAGTTAGATAATTGTGTCAACGTTAAATTTTCCGGATTTGATCGTTGTGCTGTGGTTATCCAGGTCTCCTTTCTTGATGACATTAGCAGCCAACTCATTTTTAATTATGACAGATTCAGGAATCTTAGTCCACTTGAGTCTTCTGTGCAGGAGGAAGAAGATGGCATTGTTTTCAGTGTCTGGTAAAAACACTAACGCGCATGGGGAACTGCGGCACCCCCTTGTGGTGAGAACTCCCTCCCTTCTTGGGACTGACTTCGCAGACTCCGAGACTTCCACCCAACCCACAAATATTGTTCAAAGTCTGTTATGTATCAGTCATGATGCTAAATGTCAAGGATTCATAAGCCCCTTCTATGTAGAAGGAGCTTCTAGGTACACAAACAATAGGGAATTACAGACTGAGATGAGGGTTTTGAAGGAGTCTTATTAAATAGGTTGATTACCTCCAAAACTTGGTGTGGAAGAGAAGTGGGATTTTCCTGTCTTTTAGTTCATATTGAGTTTGGGGAGCCCTTCCACGTGGCTGATGGGCCTTCCCTGTTCTGGACCAGATGCCATGGGTCCCTGCTTGCTGCATCACTGCTTATGACTGGTAATAATAATACGGTCAGTGCTTTCTTTTTTTTTTTTTTTTTTTTTTTAGGTTTAAATACATTGCATTTATTATCATTACTGATGTTCAAATTATCACATCTTTGGCCAGTGGAAGCCTCTTCAAGGTGACTCTTTTTTTTTTTTTTTTTTTTTTAATTTTTTTTTATTTTACAAATTTAATCAGTTATACATATACATATGTTCCCATATCCCCTCCCTTTTGCGTCTCCCTCCCACCCTCCCTATCCCACCCCTCCAGGCGGTCACAAAGAACTGAGCTGATCTCCCTGTGCTATGCGGCTGCTTCCCACTAGCTATCTACCTTACGTTTGGTAGTGTATATATGTCCATGCCGCTCTTTCACTTTGTCACAGCTTACCCTTCCCCCTCCCCATATCCTCAAGTCCATGCTCTAGTAGGTCTGTGTCTTTATTCCTGTCTTACCCCTATGTTCTTGATGACATTTTTTCTTAAATTCCATATATATGTGTCAGCATACAGTATTTGTCTTTCTCTTTCTGACTTACTTCACTCTGTATGACAGACTCTAGGTCCATCCACCTCATTACAAATAGCTCAATTTCATTTCTTTTTATGGCTGAGTAATATTCCATTGTATATATGTGCCACATCTTCTTTATCCATTCATCCGATGATGGACACTTAGGTTGTTTCCATCTCCGGGCTATTGTAAATAGGGCTGCTATGAACATTTTGGTACATGCCTCTTTTTGAATTATGGTTTTCTCAGGGTATATGCCCAGTAGTGGGATTGCTGGGTCATATGGTAGTTCTATTTGTAGTTTTTTAAGGAACCTCCATACCGTTCTCCATAGTGGCTGTACCAATTCACATTCCCACCAGCAGTGCAAGAGTGTTCCCTTTTTTCCACACCCTCTCCAGCATTTATTGTTTCTAGATTTTTTGATGATGGCCATTCTGACTGGTGTGAGATGATATCTCATTGTAGTTTTGATTTGCATTTCTCTAATGAGTAAAGATGTTGAGCATCCTTTCATGTGTTTGTTGGCTGTCTGTATATCTTCTGTGGAGAAATGTCTATTTAGGTCTTCTGCCCATTTTTGGATTGGGTTGTTTGTTTTTTTGCTATTGAGCTGCATGAGCTGCTTATAAATTTTGGAGATTAATCCTTTGTCAGTTGCTTCATTTGCAAATATTTTCTCCCATTCTGAGGGTTGTCTTTTGGTCTTGTTTATGGTTTCCTTTGCTGTGCAAAAGCTTTTAAGTTTCATTAGGTCCCATGTGTTTATTTTTGTCTTTATTTCCATTTCTCTAGGAGGTGGGTCAAAAAGGATCTTGCTGTGATTTATGTCATAGAGTGTTCTGCCTATGTTTTCCTCTAGGAGTTTGATAGTGTCTGGCCTTACATTTAGGTCTTTAATCCATTTTGAGCTAATTTTTGTGTATGGTGTTAGGGAGTGATCTAATCTCATACTTTTACATGTCCCTGTCCAGTTTTCCCAGCACCACTTATTGAAGAGACTGTCCTTTCTCCACTGTACATTCCTGCCTCCTTTATCAAAGATAAGGTGACCATATGTCCGTGGGTTTATCTCTGGGCTTTCTATCCTGTTCCATTGATCTATCTTTCTGTTTTTGTGCCAGTACCATACTGTCTTGATTACTGTAGCTTTGTAGTATAGTCTGAAGTCAGGGAGCCTGATTCCTCCAGCTCCGTTTTTCGTTCTCAAGATTGCTTTGGCTATTCGGGGTCTTTTGTGTTTCCATACAAATTGTGAAATTTTTTGTTCTAGTTCTGTGAAAAATGCCATTGGTAGTTTGATAGGTATTGCATTGAATCTGTAGATTGCTTTGGGTAGTAGAGTCATTTTCACAATGTTGATTCTTCCAATCCAAGAACATGGTACATCTCTCCATCTATTTGTATCATCTTTAATTTCTTTCATCAGTGTCTTATAATTTTCTGCATACAGGTCTTTTGTCTCCTTAGGTAGGTTTATTCCTAGATATTTTATTCTTTTTGTTGCAATGGTAAATGGGAGTGTTTCCTTGATTTCACTTTCAGATTTTTCATCATTAGTATATAGGAATGCCAGAGATTTCTGTGCATTAATTTTGTATCCTGCAACTTTACCAAATTCATTGATTAGCTCTAGTAGTTTTCTGGTAGCATCTTTAGGATTCTCTATGTACAGTATCATGTCATCTGCAAACAGTGACAGCTTTACTTCTTCTTTTCCCATTTGGATTCCTTTTATTTCCTTTTCTTCTCTGATTGCTGTGGCTAAAACTTCCAAAACTATGTTGAATAAGAGTGGTGAGAGTGGGCAACCTTGTCTTGTTCCTGATCTTAGTGGAAATGGTTTCAGTTTTTCACCATTGAGGACGATGCTGGCTGTGGGTTTGTCATATATGGCCTTTATTATGTTGAGGAAAGTTCCCTCTATGCCTACTTTCTGCAGGGTTTTTATCATAAATGGGTGTTGAATTTTGTCAAAAGCTTTCTCTGCATCTATTGAGATGATCATATGGTTTTTCTCCTTCAGTTTGTTAATATGGTGTATCACATTGATTGATTTGCGTATATTGAAGAATCCTTGCATTCCTGGAATAAACCCCACTTGATCATGGTGTATGATCCTTTTAATGTGCTGTTGGATTCTGTTTGCTAGTATTTTGTTGAGGATTTTTGCATCTATGTTCATCAGTGATATTGGCCTGTAGTTTTCTTTCTTTGTGACATCCTTGTCTGGTTTTGGTATCAAGGTGATGGTGGCCTCGTAGAATGAGTTTGGGAGTGTTCCTCCCTCTGCTATATTTTGGAAGAGTTTGAGAAGGATAGGTGTTAGCTCTTCTCTAAATGCTTGATAGAATTCGCCTGTGAAGCCATCTGGTCCTGGGCTTTTGTTTGTTGGAAGATTTTTAATCACAGTTTCAATTTCAGTGCTTGTGATTGGTCTGTTCATATTTTCTATTTCTTCCTGATTCAGTCTTGGCAGGTTGTGCATTTCTAAGAATTTGTCCATTTCTTCCAGGTTGTCCATTTTATTGGCATAGAGTTGCTTATAGTAATCTCTCATGATCTTTTGTATTTCTGCAGTGTCAGTTGTTACCTCTCCTTTTTCATTTCTAATTCTATTGATTTGAGTCTTCTCCCTTTTTTTCTTGATGAGTCTGGCTAATGGTTTATCAATTTTGTTTATCTTCTCAAAGAACCAGCTTTTAGTTTTATTGATCTTTGCTATCGTTTCCTTCATTTCTTTTTCATTTATTTCTGATCTGATTTTTATGATTTCTTTCCTTCTGCAAACTTTGGGATGTTTTTGTTCTTCTTTCTCTAATTGCTTTAGGTGCAAGGTTAGGTTGTTTATTCGAGATATTTCCTGTTTCTTAAGGTGGGATTGTATTGCCATAAACTTCCCTCTTAGAACTGCTTTTGCTGCATCCCATAGGTTTTGGGTCGTCGTGTCTCCATTGTCATTTGTTTCTAGGTATTTTTTAATTTCCTCTTTGATTTCTTCAGTGATCACTTCGTTATTAAGTAGTGTATTGTTTAGCCTCCATGTGTTTGTATGTTTTACAGCTCTTTTCCTGTAATTGATATCTAGTCTCATAGCATTGTGGTCGGAAAAGATACTTGATACAATTTCAATTTTCTTAAATTTACCAAGGCTTGATTTGTGACCCAAGATATGATCTATCCTGGAGAATGTTCCATGAGCACTTGAGAAAAATGTGTATTCTGTTGCTTTTGGATGGAATGTCCTATAAATATCAATTAAGTCCATCTTGTTTAATGTATCATTTAAAGCTTGTGTTTCCTTATTTATTTTCATTTTGGATGACCTGTCCATTGGTGAAAGTGGGGTGTTAAAGTCCCCTACTATGATTGTGTTACTGTCGATTTCTCCTTTTATGGCTGTTAATATTTCCCTTATGTATTGAGGTGCTCCTATGTTTGGTGCATAAATATTTACAATTGTTATATCTTCTTCTTGGATTGATCCCTTGATCATTATGTAGTGTCCTTCTTTGTCTCTTCTAGTAGTCTTTATTTTAAAGTCTATTTTGTCTGATATGAGAATTGCTACTCCAGCTTTCTTTTGGTTTCCATTTGCATGGAATATCTTTTTCCATCCCCTTACTTTCAGTCTGTATGTGTCTCTAGGTCTGAAGTGGGTCTCTTGTAGGCAGCATATATATGGGTCTTGTTTTTGTATCCATTCAGCCAGTCTGTGTCTTTTGGTGGGAGCATTTAGTCCATTTACATTTAAGGTAATTATTGATATGTATGTTCCTATTCCCATTTTCTTAATTGTTTTGGGTTCGTTATTGTAGTTCTTTTCCTTCTGTTGTGTTTCTTGCCTAGAGAAGTTCCTTTAGCATTTGTTGTAAAGCTGGTTTGGTGGTGCTGAACTCTCTCAGCTTTTGCTTGTCTGTAAAGGTTTTAATTTCTCCATCAAATCTGAATGAGATCCTTGCTGGGTAGAGTAATCTTGGTTGCAGGTTTTTCTCCTTCATCACTTTAAGTATGTCCTGCCACTCCCTTCTGGCTTGTAGAGTTTCTGCTGAGAGATCAGCTGTTATCCTGATGGGGATTCCCTTGTGTGTTATTTGTTGTTTTTGCCTTGCTGCTTTTAATATGATTTCTTTGTGTTTAATTTTTGACAGTTTGATTAATATGTGTCTTGGTGTATTTTTCCTTGGATTTATTCTGTATGGGACTCTCTCTGCCTCCTGGACTTGATTAACTATTTCCTTTCCCATATTAGGGAAGTTTTCAACTATAATCTCTTCAAATATTTTCTCAGTCCCTTTCTTTTTCTCTTCTTCTTCTGGAACCCCTATAATTCGAATGTTGGTGCGTTTAATGTTGTCCCAGAGGTCTCTGAGACTGTCCTCTGTTCTTTTCATTCTTTTTTCTTTATTTTGCTGTGCAGCAGTTATTTCCACTATTTTATCTTCCACCTCACTTATCCGTTCTTCTGCCTCAGTTATTCTGCTATTGATCCCATCTAGAGTATTTTTTATTTCATTTATTGTGTTTTTAATCGATGCTTGATTCGTCTTTAGTTCTTCTAGGTCCTTGTTAACTGTTTCTTGCATTTTGTCTATTCTATTTCCAAGATTTTGGATCATCTTTACCATCATTATTCTGAATTCTTTTTCAGATAGACTGCCTATTACCTCTTCATTTGTTAGGTCTGGTGGGTTTTTATCTTGCTCCTTCTCCTGCTGTGTGTTTTTCTGTCTTCTCATTTTGCTTATGTTACTGTGTTTGGGGTCTCCTTTTTGCAGGCTGCAGGTTCGTAGTTCCCGTTGTTTTTGGTGTCTGTCCCCTGTGGCTAAGGTTGGTTTAGTGGGTTGTGTAGGCTTCTTGGTGGAGGGGACTAGTGCCTGTGTTCTGGTGGATGAGGCTGGATCTTGTCTTTCTGGTGGGCAGGTCCACGTCTGGTGGTGTGTTTTGGGGTGTTTGCAGACTTTTTATGAATTGAGGCAGCCTCTCTGCTAATGGGTGGCGTTGTGTTCCTGTCTTGCTAGTTGTTTGGCATAGGGTGTCCAGCACTGTAGCTTGCTGGTCGTTGAGTGAAGCTGGGTGCTGGTGTTGAGATGGAGATCTCTGGAAGATTTTCGCCGTTTGATATTATGTGGAGCTGGGAGGTCTCTTGTGGACCAGTGTCCTGAAGTTCGCTCTCCCACCTCAGAGGCACAGCACTGACTCCTGGCTCCTCAATTTGGGATGATTTGTTGTCTATTCATGTATTCCACAGATGCAGGGTACATGAAGTTGATTGTGGAGCTTTAATCCGCTGCTTCTGAGGCTGCTGGGAGAGGTTTCCCTTTCTCTTCTTTGTTCTCACAGCTCCTGGGTCTCAGCTTTGGATTTGGCCCCGCCTCTGCGTGTAGGTCGCCGGAGGGCGTCTGTTCTTCGCTCAGACAGGACAGGGTTAAAGGAGCAGCCTCTTCGGGGACTCTGGCTCACTCAGGCCGGGCGGGAGGGAGGGGCACGGAGTGCGGGGCGAGCCTGCAGCGGCAGAGGTCGGCGTGACGTTGCACCAGCCCGAGGCGCGCCGTGCGTTCTCCCAGGGAAGCCGCCCCTGGATCCCGGGACCCCTGCAGTGGCAGGCTGCACAGGCTCCCGGAAGGGCGGTGTGGACAGTAACCTGCGCTCGCACACAGGCTTCTTGGCGGCGGCAGCAGCAGCCCCAGCGTCCCACGCCCGTCTCTGGGCTCCGCGCTTTCAGCCGAGACTCGCGCCCGTCTCTGGAGCTCCTTTACGCGGCGCTCTTAATCCCCTCTCCTCGCGCACCAGGAAACCAAGAGGGAAGAAAAAGTCTCCTGCCTCTTCGGCAGCTCCAGAGTTTTCCCGGACTCCCTCCCGGCTAGCTGTGGCACATTAGCCCCCTTCAGGCTGAGTTCTCGCCGCCAGCCCCAGTCCTCTCCCTGCGCTCTGACCGAAGCCTGAGCCTCAGCTCCAGCGCCGCCCGCCCCGGCGGGGGAGCAGACAAGCCTCTCGGGCTGGTGAGTGCCGCTCGGCACCGCTCCTCTGTGCGGGAATCTCTCTGCTTTGCCCTACCCAGGTATGTGGGGAGTTTCTTGCCTTTTGGGAGGTCTGGGGTCTTCTGCCAGCGTTCAGTAGGTGTTCTGTAGGAGTTGTTCCACGTGTAGCTGTATTTCTGGTGTATCTGTGGGGAGGAAGGTGATCTCCGCGTCTTACTCTTCCGCCATCTTACCCGGAAGTTCCCCAAGGTGACTCTTCACGGTCAGTGCTTTCTTATCCATGATTTAAAACAATAAAAGATCTAAAAATTTTAAAGGTACATTTGATAATGCCATTTGCAGCAACATGAATGGACCTAGAGATTATCATACTAAGTGAAGTGAGTCAGACAAAGACAAATATCATTTGATATCACTTATATGTGGAGTCTAAAATATGATACAAATGAACTTATTTACAAAACAGAAACAGACTCACAGACATAGAAAACAGTGGTTACCAAAGGGGAAAGAGGGTGGGGTTGGGATTAGCAGATACAAACTACTATATATAAAATAGATAAGCAACAAGGTCCTACTGTATAGCACAGGGAACTACATTCAATATATAATATATTCCATATCCTATAATAAACCATAATGGAAAAGAATAAAAATAAATAAAAGGTGAGTTTGAGAAAATGTAAGATTGCTGTAAATCAAGCTCACCTACCTAATGGACACCATGTGTAATTTGCAGCCACAGAGGCACCAACAGATGCCACCTTGTATCAGTGGCAAATGGAGAACAGTCTTCTCCCTGCCATGTGTCAGGTTACTCACAGCTGCTGATGGTTGGATTAAAGTGGCTCGAGTGGGAGGAGTGGGGGCCTGTCTGGAACGCTTGTCTGGAACACTTGTGAGCCTTGAGGCACCAGGCAGTGGCCGTGGCGGTGAGGACAGAGGAAAAAGACAGGAATAACATCACAGTGTGAGACCGGGGCTGGTTTGCCCAACCCAGGTGATGAAACGGTGCTGCAGGTCTGGAGGACTGTTTAAAAAAGGAAGAGGACAGTTTGCTCAAGCAGACGTACTTCTAATATTTGGACAGAGGAGAACTCAGCTAAATGACATCATAGCAATGCCTGTAGAATAGAAAATGTGTTTCTTTTTTTGTTGTTGTTTCTTTTTGGGCTGCACAGCATGGCATGCGGGATCTTAGTTCCCCGACTAGGGATCGAACCCGTACCCCCTGCATTGGAAGCATGGATTCTTAACCACTGGATCACCAGGGAGGTCCTGAAAATGCGTTTCTAAGTATTGGGTGTAGGTATTTTAAACATTTTATTATATGATGGCAGATTTCCTTAAACCAAACAGAAGTAGGGAGAACAGTATCATGACACCACTACCCATCTTTAGTAATGATTAACTGCTGGCTGGCCTTATTTCACCTGTTTCCCACCCTCTTTCCACTCTCCCCTGGATCATTTTGACATTATATTACTTCTGGGTGTAACTTAGATTGTTGACAATCCTCTGGTTTTCTTCCTGCGTTGGAAGACCATAGTTCTGAGTGTGAATGTTTGTTGCTTGTTTATCTTCTCTTTTCCCACCCCTGAGAGGAACATAGCATAGAGAGGGAGTGCGGGCCCTGGAGCCAGAGCACCTAGGTTAGAGTTGGGGCTCTGCCTCCTACTAGCTGTGTGACCTAGGGCAACTTGGTAAACCTCTCTGGGCCTCCTGTCTGTCAGTGGGGCAAATCCGTCATAGGCATGTAAGTATCAGCTATCTTATTATTATTATTATTATATAGACCTTTGTGTGATCGTTGTGAGCCTAGGCTGTTTTCACACCTGATGGCTATTTAACCTCAGACAGTCCTGAGCTGCCATAGTGTTTTACTCATGAGACTAGAGGAGGTTAAATCAGAGGTTTGCCAACTTGTCTGCCCATTGGAGTCACCTGGGGAGCTTCAGAAATTAGTGATGCCTGCTCCACCCCAGAGCTTGTAATTTAATGGGTCTGGGGTGTGGCCAGCCTTTGGTGTTTTTAAAGACCCTGGGTGATTGTAATGTGAAAACAAGCTTGGGAATAGGCTTGAGAACCTCGAGGCAGGAAGGGCCACAGTGCTATAGTCCCCAGGCTCTGTGTGGAGATCATCACGTGGGAGCTAGGTCTTGGCTGGTGAATTTTATCATCCTGATTTCTGGAGCCCTCCCAGAGCAGAGCGCCACCCCGCATCCCACCAACCAGAGCAGATCTCACATCAGGCTCTACGTGTAAAGTTTTATTTTTGTTTTGAACTGAAAGTCGCTCACCAAAAAAATAACGTGAAAAGTACTGATCCTCTGTGTCATTCTAAGCACGGTCCCAAGGGAGGGGATACAACGGGAACAAAAATGAGGACCCTTTGAATTGCATTTCCGTCTTCCACAATTGTCAGGAACATGTTTGTTGATGTTGTATCAGTTCTCTTGTTGCCATAGTGATGCTAAGTAACAAACAATCCCAGATTCTCAGTGACATCCAAAATAAGCACAGCTAACACGTCTGTCGGTCCGCTGGAGGCTGGCGGATCAAAGCTGGGGTGGTTCTGCTCCTTTGTCTCATCTTCCTGTAGAGTCCAGTGGGCCAGCCAGGATGTATTCTCATGGTGAAGGCAGAGAGACAAGGGAACCAGCCCTACTGCTGCACAAATAGGCTTCAAGCCTCCACTATGTCAGGTCTATTAATGTCCCATTGACCAAAGCCAGTCACATGACTAAGCCCAAGGTCAAGGGGTGGGGAAATCTGTCCCACGACCCTCTGTGAGTCCAGGCACGTCCTCTGGTCAAGCCAAATGTTGGTAGAAAGGGATGTACTTTCCTCCCCTGGAAGGAGCTTATAAGTGTGTGTGGTAGCAAAAAATTGCAACAGTTTTAGATATCAAACAATAGAAAGATGCTTAGATAAAATATAATGCATGTATGCAGTAAAATACAAAGCAGCCACTTAAAGTAATGTAGAAAGTGTATGATGTCACTGAAAATTATTCCTGCCATAAATGGGGGAAAGCAGATTATGAAATCACATATGTTGTTCTCAATTTTGAGAAAAACTATGTATATTCCTATTTCAGTAAGTTAAAGATGTATGCCAACTTGTTAATGATCCTGTGGTGGGACTGTGGAATATTTTAATTTTCTATTTTTAGTCCTATGACTCTTCAAAATTTCCTATCAGGAAAATATGTTATTTTTGTAATAAGAAAAACGTCATTTTAAACTGTGTTAGATGCAAAAATTAAGATGAGAGGCTGTTATTAATATCCTTTTTTCTAACCTTTCAATAGGCAGCAAGGTAATAGAGAACGGCCTTCTCTTCAAAGAACTTCTGCAGACTCCAAATTTTCGAATTACAGTGGTGGATGACGCAGACACGGTTGAACTGTGCGGTGCTCTGAAGGTAAAGCAGCCTTGATATTTCTGCTCACAGGAGGAGTGATCACACAGGGCCACTGCTAGCATCATCGCAGCCAGTCCTGAAGAATGGCCTCTGTGTTCTGTGCACGTACTTCTGGGGAGAATAGTGAATTGGCAGCCTTGTTTATCACTTCCTGCTTTGCCCCAGCCTTTGCTTGGCGGTTAGATTTCCTCTCTCACTCATGGTTGGCTTTTATTTGTAAATCTGGGAGAAGGGTGGGTTTTTGTTCTTTGGGAAATTGACAGCATTAACATTTGGAGAGCCAGGGACTACTTTGATTGTGGAGTCTTACCTGGGAGTGAAGTATTCTTTTAATTTATACATTTCTCCTACTTACTGGCTTGAGCAGGAAGAGGAACTTGGCCCCTCTGAATGATGCTACTTGACTGGTTTGACGGTGTGGTTGGTTGTTGTTTTTTGTTTTGTTTTGCTTTCTGCGGTACGCGGGCCTCTCACTGTCGTGGCCTCTCCCGTTGCGGGGCACAGGCTCCAGACGCGCAGGCTCAGCGGCCATGGATCACGGGCCCAGCTGCTCCATGGCATGTGGGATCCTCCCGGACCGGGCACGAACCCATGTCCCCTGCATCAGCAGGCAGACTCTCAACCACTGCGCCACCAGGGAAGCCCTGGTTGTTGTTTTTAAAGGAAGAAAACAATCTGCTGCTGACAGGTCTTTCTAAGAACCGCTTTATCTTTGCCTGTAAAGGGAAAAGATCAGATTAAAGAACCAGCTTCTACTGGCTAGTGGCTTGGGAGGGTCAAGGGAAGTTTCCGCACTTGGTCTTGGGCTCCTTACTTGTTCCCCTCCGCCTTTAAAAGTCGTGGTTGGGGTCCCGCTATCCTGACTGTGGGGGACAGCCCACGGGAAGCTGGGCTGCAACTTCTCATCCTTCTCCCCTTGGAATCAGAGCTGCCTTAGCTGCCATTTCAAAAAAAAAAAAAAAAAAAGGAAAAATAAAGAGCTTCCATGTGAATAGATACCCCCTTTGAGTCACTTTTGAGTAATTTCTTTTGTAGCAGAAGCGGCCTTTCAAGAATTTGAGCACCTAGGGTAGAAAATTAAGTAATCTGGCATTCGCCTCACTTTGTCAGGTGAAAATTGCAAAGATCAAAAGAATGCAGGGGAGACCAGTCCAAAGAGTGTCTTCCCATGCTTTCTCCAAAGTGTATACACCTTTCTTCCTGGTCAGAATTGAAAACCACTTTTTAGAATTAATATCATGTGTGTATGTGTGGTCACGTCTCCATACAATGAGAATTTTAGAAATGGAAGCCAACGAAAGACTTGGGCTCCCAGGCAGTCCATCTTTTGGGCCTCTCACTGTTGTGGCCTCTCCCGTTGTGGGGCACAGGCTCTGGATGCGCAGGCCTAGTGGCCATGGCTCACGGGCCCAGCCGCTCCACGGCATGTGGGATCCTCCTGGACCGGGGCACGAACCCATGTCCCCAGCATCGACAGGCGGACTCTCAACCACTGCGCCACCAGGGAAGCCCCAGTCCATCTTTTTGAATGCTGGTGGGGGATTCTCACATTGCACATGGCCTGCTATACATTTAAGATGCTGGCTTTGGCTGTGGTGTTTATTTTTGTTGGTTGAGATTCTTACGTGTTTTTAATAGTCCTTCATTAAACTAATAACAACTTGCCAGCAGTGGCACCATGAAGGCCTAATTGCTCAGCACGGTCCGTGTGCTCCAAAGCTGTCTTGAAGTGACTGGGTTATTTTCGGTGGTGGATGGGGAAGCTGTGAGAGAACCCGCCCAGAACAAAGGAGCAGGGGGAGAAGAAAGACTCTAGATTGAGGGCTCTGGAGAAGTTTCTGCTGATGGGACCACATGCTGGTCCTGTGTCTGAACTGAGCATGGCTTTTCATGTCTGTTGGCAGGAAGCCTCCCGCTACCCATGATAGAGTGGTTCGTGGGGGGCAGAGGCAGATGGGGGTTGGGGACCATTTATCATCCTTCCCTTGGCTTTCCTTTAAAACAGGATCAGTTACCATCATTGCTGCCGGCTTGCATCAGAGCTGGGAGTTTTGAAAACTGAGAAACAGGTGCTTTGGCAGTAATTGAGTCTAACCATCCCATTGGACAGATGAGGAGATAAGAGAGCCAAAGAGTAAATGACTCAACCGGCTGTATAAAAAAATTAAATTAAATTAAAAAAAAATAAAGAGTAAATGACTCAAACTTAGCAAATATTAGCACGGTCAGAATGTGATCATGGATTTTAAGATTCAGTCCAGTGTTCTTTTGTTACTCTGGACGACCTGACTTTTCTGGTTGGTGTCCAGGCAGTTGAATGAAATGAAGCCCTCCCTTGCTACAGCCTGCCCAACCAGGGCAAATGGGCATGTGTTTCTTTGATTACATAATTAATCATTTTGTTGTTTTCTTCCTGATTATAAAAGGTAGTTTCACACAACAGAGAGGTGTAGAGAAGAAAGTGAAAATGACTGATAGACAGTCCCTACATCCTGAGATAATCACTATTAATGTTTGTTGTCTCCCCTGCCAGTCTTTTTAGCAAGTACACATTTTTAAAACAAAAACTGGATCTTACTGTTCAAGCAGTTTATGTTTTACTTTTTTAAAATTTTATTTTATTGAAGTATAGTTGATTTACAATGTTGTGTTAATTTCTGCTGTACAACAAAGTGATTCAGTTACACACATATATACATTCTTTTTTGTATGTTTTACTTTTTCCACATTAACAACCTTTAGTAATCTTCTCCACACTAAAAAAATTTTTGAAGTACACTTTTTTTTGTGCTCAAAAACATGAGGGCATTTGACTTGCCAAAAAAAAAAAAAAAAGGAGGAAGAAAGATAACAGTTCTTTACAAGGATAAAAGAAAAAGAAAATTCAAAATGCAAAATCATGTTGTACCAGTGCATCTTACTGCTTCAGAATGTCCTTCACCTCTTAGCTAAATTAATCTCTTAATCACTACGGGAGTATTCCTTTTTAAATATCAACTTTATTTAGGCATAATTTGTGTATATTAAACTACATCCAGTTAAATATATAATGCAGTGGATTTTAACAGTTGGGTGTATATACCCTGAAAATCATCACCACAATACAGAACATTTCCATCACCCCAAACAATTCTCTATGTCTTTTTTTGGTACATTTATTTATTTATTTATTTATTTTTGGCTGCGTTGGGTCTTTGTTGCTACGCATGGGCTTTCTCTAGTTGCCGCGAACGGGGACTTCTCTTCGTTGTGGCGCGTGGGCTTCTCACTGCAGTGGCTTCTCTTGTTGAGGAGCATGGGCTCTTGGCACATGGGCTTCAGTAGTTGTGGCACACAGGCTCAGTAGTTGTGGCTCACGGGCCCTAGAGTGTGGGCTCAGTAGTTGTGGCACACGGGCTTAGTTGCTCCGCGGCACGTGCGATCTTCCCGGATCAGGGCTTACTTGTGTCCCCTGCGTTGGCAGGCAGATTGTTAACCACTGCACCACCAGGGAAGCCCATGTATATGTCTTTTTATAGTTCATCCCTCTCTCCCAAGCCAGCAGCCACTGATCTGCTTTTGTACACTATAGAATTTTTATAATGGAGTTGTGCAATATGTACTCTTCTGTGTCTGGCTTCTTTCACCAACAGTGAATTTTTGTTTTAATGTAAAGTTTAAGAGGTGCTTCATATAGAAAAGTACAGAAACCATAAGTGTACAGCTCAGCCTATGTTATTTTTTTAGTTAATTAATTAATTTATTTTTGGCTGCATTGGGTCTTCGTTGCTGCACGAGGGCTTTCTCTAGTTGTGGAGAGCAGGGGCTACTCTTCATTGCGGTGTGCAGGCTTATTTCAGTGGCTTCTCTTGTTGTGGAGCACGCTTCAGTAGTTGTGGCACGCGGGCTCAGTAATTGTGGTGCGCAGGCTAAGTAGTGGCACACGGGCTTAGTTGCTCCGCAGTATGTGGGATCTTCCCGGACCAGGGCTTGAACCCCTGTCCCCTGCATTGGCAGGCAGATTCTTAACCACTGCGTCACCAGGGAAGTCCTCAACCTACGTTATTTTTAATAAATACTTTATCAGGATTAAGTTTCATTAACAGAGACCCAAAATAATAGTGGCTGGGACTTCCCTGGTGGTATAGTGGTTAGGAATCCACCTGCCAATGCAAGGGACACGGGTTCGAGTCCTGGTCCGGGAAGATCCCACATGCCCCAGAGCAACTAAGCCCTTGTGCCACTACTGAGCCTGCGCACCACAATTACTGAAGCCCGCGCCTAGAGCCCATGCTCCACAACAAGAGAAGCCACTGCAATTAGTCCGCACACCGCAACGAGGAGTAGCCCCCGCTCACCGCAACTAGAGAAAGCCTATGTGCAGCAACAAAGACCCAACACAGCCAAAAATAAAAAATAAATAAATTTACATAAGTAAGTAAATAAATAATAAAACCTGTGCATTAAAACCAGGTTTAGTTTCACAAACAATTTTTAAAAAAGTAGTGGCTAAGCAAAGCAGAAGTTTATCTGTTTCTTGTGTAAAAATCCTGAATCCATATGACAACTCCATTCCACCGAATTCTCAGGGACGCAGGCTCCTTCCAGCTCACGAGGTATGGCTCTTGTACTTGTATTCCGAGATGGTGACCAGAGCTCCAACCATCGCATCTGCCTTCCAGGCAGCAGGGTGAAGAAAAGGATAAAGGGCATGTGGCAGCTGTCTTTTAAGGCAGGTTCTGGGAGTCACAGTGCAACACTTTGGCTTCATCTTAATGGGCAGTTAGTACTTAATTGTGTGACTATACCTGCTGCAGGGGAGGTTGGGAAATTTCCCCCTCTCTCTGGGTAGCCATATACTTGCATGAAAATCAGGAACTCTAGGACTCAGAAAGAAGAGAGTAGATTGGGAGATACACCCATTACCTGTGCCACAGAGGCTCGGCGTTCTTTGTAGGGTTGTCTGTGGTGAGGCTCACCACCCTAATTGCTGGGCGTTTAGGTTTCCTCCAGGGCTTTGGCTGTGATGAATGTACTGTGGGCCACAGCCTGGTGCCCAGTCTCAGCCAGGGCCACATGTGGCTGTGTGCATTTACATGCAAATTAATTAAAACTTTTTAAAAAATTCAAAATTCAGTTTCTGAGTCACAGTAGCCCCATTTCAGAGACTCAGTAGCCACATTAGTCTTCAGTGAGTCTCAGCAGCTAGTGGCTACTCTGTTGGACGAGCAGATAGCAAACATTTACGTCATCGCAGAAACTTCTGCTGGACAACACTGCTCTCACTAAGGCAGCTTCTCATCAGGGTGTGCAGCCTGGTGGGCTGAGCGTGGGCTTGACTTTGGGCCTCCTAGACATCTCAGACAGGTGGCCTTACACAGTACCCAACCTGCAAACCATACGTGGTACCTCAGCGTAGTTAGCCTACACTTTTCAGGTTTCCGTGAGGCGAGGTCAGATGCACTCGGAGGTGGCCTCAGGAAGAGTCAGGCGGGTTGTTGGACTTACAGAAAATACTGACTTGGGTTTTAGCAGGGCCATTCTCCCTAGGTGGTGAGAGTGTTTGCATAAACTGCGGGTCACATGGGCCGCTCCTCCAGTTTTGTAGTCTTTTTGTGGGAGGGTGTGAGCGAAAGAAACAGCCCTATCCAACCCACCCCGATTCAGGATTGCAGAGACCGCACTTCGCTGAGGATGATTGCCTCTGAGTATTGCTATCACCCGGGAAATGGGCAGGGGCTTAAGGATGCCTGTCTTCTGAAAATCATGGTATTTTTAGCTCTGTGTTTAAAATAGTGAATAAATTTTCACTATTCACATGAATAGTTTAAAGCAGATCTAAATGCCCAGCGGATAGTGATAAATTTCACAGCTGAGCGATCTCATCCGGGTGCTATTCAGACATGATTTGACCAGCTCAGTGTGTTTATTTTTCTTTTGACAGTGATAAGTGGTAGGTGAGAGAGTGAGGATTTCAGGATGCATCATATGGTGATTAAACAGGCCCAGGGTCCCCTTAGAAGGGAGGGGTTGACTCTGCAGTGGCCCCTCCTCCCCGTGGTGTGGAGGCCAGACATCCAGGGGAAACTGGGAGGTGGTCCCAACCTGTGTTCCCCTGGGCCACGGGCACCCTCCTCTGCCTTTTCTCTGAGCGCAGTGACATAGAAGGTTAGAAGCACGCATTGGAGCTCAGGGCTCATGCGTTACAGCTCCTGCTTGGATGCTTCCAGTGACTGAGAGCACACTCCCTTTGCTTCGGTCTTTTCCGTTGTGGGGGGTCAACTCTTCTTGTTAGAAAGTTCTTGTCTTGCTGAGCTGGCCCCTCTGTGCCTTCCACTCACTGGCCTGGAGCAGCCTTGTGTGATCTGCTCCCTGGAGAGAACTAGGAAGCTGGGCTGCCAGGGCTCGAAACCCAGCTCTCCTGATCCTGACTGTACAACCTTGGGTGGGCTGCTTACCCCAGGTGCCTGAGTTTCCTTGCCTCTCACTGTGTGTAGTAACAGGACCTGCCTTGTAGGAACGTTGTGAAGATTAAATCAGTTGATAATATATGAAGCACTTAGAAACAGTTCAATAAGGTTAACTTTTTTTTTTAAAACATCTTTATTGGAGTATAATAGCTTTACAATGGTGTGTTAGTTTCTGCTGTATAACAAAGTGAATCAGCTATATGTATACATATGTTCCCGTATCTCCTCCCTCTTGCGTCTCCCTCCCACCCTCCCTATCCCACCCCTCTAGGTGGTCACAAAGCACTGAGCTGATCTCCCTGTGCTATGCGGCTGCTTCCCACTAGCTATCTATTTTACGTTTGGTAGTGTATATATGTCCATGCCACTCTCTCACTTCGTCCCAGCTTACCCTTCCCCCTCCCCGTATCAATAAGGTTAACTTTTGTTGTTATTTTTATTATTCTTTCCCATAAATCTTTTCTCCTCCTAGGCCTCCCGCTTTTGCCTCCTGAGCCTCCATGCAGGCCCAAGAGGCAGTCCTCTTTGATATCTGGTTGCAGAGGTCTCAGGAAGGTCTCTTGGACCCGGAGAGGGCTGGGGGTGGCCAGGCCACGTTTGACATACCATGGAATCAGCAGGGGACAGGGAACAGTGGGCCCGTGGAGCCAGGCACCGGGGGTGTGTCCCATGTGCATCACTTACCAGCCGGGCGTTCTTGGCAAGCCGTTGACCTTCAGTGAGCCAGCAAGGGGGACAGGCACACGCTTGCCGGGGTTGCCATGAGAATTTGGATGAGACCGTGTGTGCAGTGGCCTGGTGGGCTCACTGTAGGCGCTTTGTAAATAATCCGTAGGAGCCCCTTGTTGAAGGGAAGTCTGTGTTATGTCCCATCCAGTCTGTAGACGTTGGCTGGGGTTGGTTTGTCAACTGACCTCCAGAGTGGGTCGTGTTGTGAGGAAGAGGGGGGGCCCAGGGACACAGCCCAGGAGGCATCAGAGAGCCATTTCCACAATCTAACCATTGGGAAGCTAGGCCTTGGCATGTTGCCATGGTAACTTCGATAAAACCATTTGTTGGGCTCACCAACAGTTGGCTTCGTGGCCTCTGTGGTCAGTCCCTCTGCACGGCCTTAGGTGTCTCTCTGTTGCCCCAGGGCTGTCCCACTGTCTGCAGTCCCAGGGCAGGCCACAACTGAGCCAGATTCCCTGGAGGAATGTCACCACCGGAAGAGCCTTGAGAGATCGCGTCCAAGCCCTGAATTTAACAACCAAGGCCAAGAAGGCTCAGACAGGTGGAGTGATTATCCCAAGGTCACACAGCGACAAGGCAGACTGAGAACCAGAAGCCCTCTGAATGTCACGCGTGTGCCCCTCGTATCTCCCTATGCGCTTCCTCAGTTTGGCTGCTATGCCAGGAAGGGTGACTGGGCCTGTTTGGGCCCAGCCTTGGGTGTTTTCTGTTGCTCCTGGTCTCTGCACAGTGTCCCATCTAAAAGGTCCGGCGGTTCCATCCCAACTCAGCAGCTCCGGGGCAGAGCCGCAGAATGGACCTCAGTTCGCCCGTCAGCATCTCTCCAGCTCCTTCACTCTGCCTCTCCCCTCTCCTCTGCACGTGATGCTGCCAGACGCCAAGCGCGCCCAGCCAGGAATCGCCCTCCCCCCATCCCTGTGCACACGCAGCAGGTGCTTGGGGCTGGTGGTTGCCGTCAGGGAGCTGCTGAGACCTACAGTCTGCATTGCCTGTGTGGTGGGAAGGACTGGAGAAGCTCACAGGTACAGGCAGAGGTGGTACCTTAGGAAAGCATGCTCCCGGGTCAGGAGGCTGGATTCCTCAGCTCCGCCTGCAGCTGTAGGAGCCGGGGTCTGCGTGGATCCTGGCCTTTGCAGAGGAATAGCCAGAAGCAGAGTAAGGCCTGATGTAATTGCTGAGGAAGGGAAGGTTCATTTAGGGCCCCTGCCTTCTGGTCCCTCATTCAGCTGTCCTCATCTGCTGCCACCCAGGGAGCCAGGAGAGGGTCCTGCTCTGTTGGAAGCCCACCGAAGCTTCTAGAGGGCTCACGGGAACTTCTTCATCTGGAGTGGCCGCGTCCTGTCAGGGTGAGCCTGGCCACATCAGTGCTGTGTTTGATCTGTTTTATAAAAAACTGCATATCAACCAGAGAAGACATTTTTCCTCCCCGGGTCATTCCATTTTCTACCTTATCCCTCAGATTTTATAGTCCCGAATGTTTTTAAAAATGTTCTGTCTTTAATTAATTTTAAAAAATTAGGGGGAGTGAGGAAGAAATGTACTTATTTTAGCTTATTTCTCATTGTTACTAACTGGCTTCATAGTTAAAGGTCTCTTAAGGCACAAATCCATATATAGGCATCAGGTATTATGGCAAAATGCTTGTGTGGTTAGACAGAGGCAGAATACTTGCATTTTTTCCTGCATTGAGTGCTCTTGGAGAGAGAGCTGGTAACACGGAAAGAGCTGGGAACCTGAGGGTTGACTGGTGTCCCAAACAAGTCCACCCCCCCACCGCCACCCCCGTCACCTCCACTCAGGCATTACTTGGCATATGTGATTGTTTGGTTTTACATAGGATTTGAGACCCAGTTCAGATGCCACTTCCTCCATGCAGGCTTCCCTGCTTTGAAATGAAGCTTCTCCGCACAATCTCGTCCTTCTGTCTCCTGACGTGCTTTTCTATGTCTTTTCCCAGTGATGTTGTCAACTCCTTGAGGACGCCCTGTGTCTAATTCTGTCTTTGCAGCCCCCCACCCCCTGAGGGCACCCTCAGCCCCTCCAGGGTCCAGCGGGGCTTCCCACAGTGCACGCTCAGTACACATGGGTTGAAATGAGACCCAACCTTCAGTACCTCTTACGGAATATCGCTTTCTGCTGAGCATCATTGTGATTTGTGCACAGGTTTTATTTTCCTGCTAAGTTGGGGGTGGCGAACTTTTTCCAGAAGAGCTCGTTAGAAAATGTGGGCTTTGCCGACCATAAAGGGCTCTGCACAACTACTCAGATCTGTTGACAGCACACAGGCAACCACAGACAGTATGTAACTGAACTGGTTTCCAGTACAATGTTACTTATAACACTTGGCCCTAATTTGCTGACCCCCGAACTAGGTTATCAGCTTCTGAAGAGGCAAGTCTGTGTCTGATCTGCCTGGTGTCCAGCATAGAGCCATGCAACAACCCAGCGCTTCAGAAATGCTCATTTAGGGATTATTAAATTTATTTATTTATTTATTTACTTACTTACTTACTTATTTTTGGCTGAGTTGGGTCTTTGTTGCAGTGCATGGGCTTCTCATTGCGGTGGCTTCTCTTGTTGCGGGTCATGGGCTCTAGAGCACAGGCTCAATAGTTCTGGCGCACGGGTTTAGTTGCTCCGTAGCATGTGGGATCTTCCCAGACCAGAGGTCAAACCCGTGTCCCCTGCATTGGCAGGTGGATTCTTAACCACTGCGCCACCAGGGAAATCCCAGGGATTATTAAATGAAACAAAAGGCAGAAACTTGATCTGCACGTATGCATTCATCATCACGCAGCACTTCTGACCCAGGTACGCTCCCAACAGAAGTGCCTGCTCACAGCCACCAGAGGTCATGTACCAGGTGTCATAGCAGAGCCATTTGTAATGGCTCCAAACTGGAAACTACCCCAATGCCAATCAACAGAACAGATAAATTGCAGTATATTTGCACAATGGAATATAATGTAGCAATGAAAATAAATGCGTTATGTGTAAAAATACGGCTGAAGCTCACAAACGTGATGTCAAATTGAGACAGAAGATAGACACGAAGGATTACACCCTGTATGATTCTATTCATATAAAGTTTAAGGACAAGGAAAGTAAACCTGTGCCATTAGAAGTCAGGAGAGAGGTTACCTTTGGTGCATGGGTGACCAGGAGAAGGTCAGAGGGGGCTTCCTGGGGCACTGGTTACGTTCTACTCCTTGATCAGGGTGCTGGTTACACAGGTGTGTCTGGTTTGTGAAAATTCATCAAGCTGTGCACTTATGATTTGACCACTTTTCTGTGAATGTTATAGTTGAATAAAGCATTTTATTTATTCAACTGTAAAAGAAAAAAAGGGCTTCCCTGGTGGCGCAGTGGTTGAGGATCCGCCTGCCGATGAAGGGGACACGGGTTCGTGCCTCGATCCGGGAAGATCCCACATGCCGCGGAGCAGCTGGGCCCATGAGCCATGGCCGCTGAGCCTGCGCGTCCGGAGCCTGTGCTCCGCAACAGGAGAGGCCACAACAGTGAGAGGCCCGCGTACAGCAAAAAAAGAAAAGAAAAGAAAAAAAAAAGCCGTTTGTTCAAACAGTATTTGACCAGAGACTATCATCCATCGTTCCCATTCTGGCTGATGCCTCCCTCTGAGCACAGTTGTGGGCTCTTTGCCCTGTGAATGGGAATATGGGAGCCTGGTGCCTTCTTTCTACTCTCTCTCTCTCACGGGTACAAAAGCAGAACCCCGGGTCGTGGGACTTCCCTAGTGATCCAGTGGTTAAGACTGTGAGCTCCCAATGCAGGGGGCCCGTGTTCAATCCCTGGTCGGGGAACTAGATCCCACATGCTGGAACTAAAAGATCCCACACGCAGCAATGAAGATCCCGCCTGCTGCAACTAGGACCCGGCACAGCCAAATAAATAAATAAAGGTTAAAAAAAAAAAAAAAAAAAAAGAACCCTGGGTCGTGTGGGACCCAGGGGAGCCAGTGTCCCTGCCTTCCCTGCATTCTCTCCCCCAGCGGGCATGTGACGGCATCCCCGGGCTTCTTGTCTCCTTTGTAGAACATCGTGGCTGTGGGAGCTGGGTTCTGCGACGGCCTCCGCTGTGGCGACAACACCAAAGCCGCTGTCATCCGCCTGGGGCTCATGGAAATGATCGCCTTTGCCAGGATCTTCTGCAAGGGCCAGGTGTCCACGGCCACCTTCCTGGAGAGCTGCGGCGTGGCTGATCTGATCACCACCTGCTATGGGGGCCGGAACCGCAGGGTGGCCGAGGCCTTTGCCAGGACCGGAAAGGTAGCCCCCGGTGTGGGATCCCGGGCTGGGGAGAGCCGCTGTCCTGGGGGTGGAGGCTGTGTGTGCTGGGCTTGTCCTGCTAACTGCCATCTGCCTTTGCTTAAAAGCGCTTCAATCCTACACCCTCTGCCTTGTATGTCATTATCTTTTCTCGGCTCGCAGCTCTCCTCTGCTCTTAAAATAAGTGATGCTCTAGATTTTACAGGAGATTGTTTTCATCCTTTGTTTTTAAGACCATCGAAGAATTGGAGAAGGAGATGCTGAATGGGCAGAAGCTGCAAGGACCTCAGACTTCGGCCGAGGTGTACCGCATACTCAAACAGAAGGGGCTGCTCGACAAGTAAGTGTCCCATTGTCCATGAGGCCAGAGGAGCGGCCATCATCCCCCTGCCTTGCTCACAACCCCCAGCCTGGTCAGCACGTGAGCACAGGCATTTGATGAGTGTGTGCAGAAAGTTACTGGATTAGTTCCATCCTTTGTGTGATGTGAGGGTCTATGGCAGGAAACATCTGCCTACCCTGAAAATGAGCATTTACACAAAACACGAAACGAGGGAGGAAGGCTCAGCGCTGTAGGGCATAGTACAAAATAGGAAGTTTGAGATTCTGGCTTGTCCTGCAGGGTGTTTGGTAAGAGCTACGTGACGTACATTTTAAATTTTAAAAAAAGATTACTCTGTCCCTTTAAAAAAAGATATAGCCTTGTTAATGAAATGTCAATTCAGAAAAGAAGGAAGGACAAGTTCCCCCCAGGACTCCAGCACTAGAGATGCCCTGTTTAAGGTGTGAGGTATAGCCTTGTAGTCTCCCCACCCATCCTCGGCTGCCTGTCCAGGCGGGTCACGTGCTAGAGGTGGCTTGGATCAGCTTGCTCTGCTGCGGGATGGAGGGAGGAAGCCCGGTAATCCCACAGAAGCTGCCCAGCGTCTGAGGCTGCCACAGCCCTTCCTCCTTTTGATTTGCTAAGCCTGTCTCCGTAATCACGATGCCACCACACCACCCAGTAAATGCCTGGGCGTCCTTAACTCTCCTGTAATAGTCTGGAGAGGTGGGTGCCTGGGAGAGTGGAGAGCTGGTCCCCAGCGTGCACTTCTCTGCACCGGGAGGTGGGTCACGAGTCTGCCATCAGCTCCCTTACCCTCTACAGGTCAGTCTAGATGCTGCTGGTCCCAAGCACCTGCATCTTGACCCTGCCGCCTGCATCCAGCTCTCCCCCTTGTTCAGCCGTCCAGTTCCCTATTGGAAGTTAGAAATGAGGGGCAACAGAGCATTTGTCTTCCTTCCTTAATTTGCATTTGATTTTTTTGAAACGGCTTTCAATGCCAGCCGGGCGGGGGGGGGGGGGGAGTCATAAACAAGCCTCGGAGGAGGAGAACTACCTTTCAAGCATGATTAAAAGGAAAATACCCATGACATGCTTGGTTTTCCTTACCTATTTAACAGCAGACACTGATGGGTTTGTGTGTGATTGGGGCTACTTTAATGACCGTTAAGTCTTTATCAGGAATTTTTGTTTTAAGTCTTAAAAAAAATACCTGGGTGTTTGATGATGGTGAGTCTCTCCCAATCACAGTTTTAAAGTGGCATCTGTGTGCAACCAAGGTCGAGTCCTAGGATCCCACAGTAGTATACAGATAGGATAGGGTCCTGTCCTTTGATAGGATTCTATGAGTTGACACACTGGCCTGTGTGAGTCTGTGTGTGTTGTCTAACTACTGGAGGATACAGGCTGGAACAGGTGTTCTGGGATCAGTACCTTCCTGTTTAAAAGCAAGTGTAACCAAGCAGGAGAAACCTGCCTCTCCACAGTCATGTCCCATTTTCTTCTGATTAGAAATTGACCCGGCCATCCCTGTGCTTAGTGAGGTCGCTGCTGGATTGAGGGGCACCTGCCCTTCTCCCAGGCCTAGTGTCGAGTCCCATGGGTCCATCCCCCACTGCGCCTGCCCCCAGTGGCACAAGTAGAGCCAAGTCCTGCTATTCTCCCTTTGCACCGCCGCTTACCTGGATTTCTTTCTTTTCCATTCCAGCCATCACCGTGCTGGTCTTCCTCCATTTCCTTCTCCCTTCCCTGCTATAGAAAGAGCGCTGAGCAGGAGGACAGTGGCCTTGTGTCTCATTGGCTGTGTGGTCTTGGGCAGGTCATGTTTTTAGCTGCTCTGTGCCGTTTATCCACAAAGTCAAAGGGGTAGACCAGATGACTACTGTGGTGACCTCTAACTCAGAGGCCACCTGCTCTTAGAGAAGGAGGTCCACAGGCCTTAGGTTGGCATCTCAGTTGAGTACCAACTTTGTTTCTAACAGTGTGTCCTGTGACCCCTGCTTTAGTGGAAGCGGACCTCCCTTGGCCCCAGCCGCCTCCTTCTCAGACTCCTGTGTGCATCTGTCCTGCGGTTTGGCCTGCCTGGACACCCCCTTATGAGCATCTCAGCCATCACCGCCCACAAGGCAAGCCAGGTCTGTCCTCAGAGAACCTCTTTTGTATCCTCCAGATACAGATCATTTTCCCTGCTTTGAACTTACTGTTTAGAGCAGCAGTTGGCAAACTTTCTCTGTAAAGAATCACATAACAAAGATTTCATCTTTGTAGACCACATACAGGACTCTGCCCTATAGTCTTTGTTTCTGTTCATAGTTCTTTAAAAATGTAAAAATGATTCTTAGCCTACAGGCGGCACAAAAACAAGTCACAGGCCAGACTTGCTTCTCAGGCCATGGTTTGCCAGCCCCTGGTTTAGACACTATTGCTGCTAATGTGCTATGGACTTATTGCATAAACTTACAATTTTACTTTTATTTTTCAAATTTGGGGGGGGGGCACATGCTTTTGGCAGAAAAAAAAATTAAAGTCATACAAAAAGGCACACAGGGGCTTCCCTGGTGGCGCAGTGGTTGGGAGTCCGCCTGCTGATGCAGGGGACACGGGTTCGTGCCCCGGTCCGGGAAGATCCCACATGCCACGGAGCGGCTAGGCCCGTGAGCCATAGCCACTGAGCCTACGCGTCCGGAGCCTGTGCTCTGCAACGGGAGAGGCCACAACAGTGAGAGGCCCGCATACCACAAAAAAAAAGAGAGAGAGAAAGAAAAAGGCACACAGGTTAAAGTGGGTCCTGATCCCTACCCCTGATGGAGGTGGATTTCTCAGGGTTCAGTGAACTTTCCACATGGCCCTTTTGTTTGTGTGATGGGTAACGAACTCCACAGTCTGCTTTGTCCCTTTTCATCACTTCAGAATTTTTTTTTGGCTGTGCCATGCAGCCTGTGGGATCTTAGTTCCCCAACCTGGGTTCGAATCTGTGCCCCCTACATTGGAAGTGTGGAGTCTTAACCACTGGACCGCCAGGGAAGTCCCCTAGGATACATTTTGAAAATCATTCCACATCTGCACCTAGAGGTCTCACTTAATGGCTGCAGAACATTCCATGGTGTGGGAGAACCTCAGTTTATTTATTAACCAATCTTCTCTTGATAGACATTAAGACATTAATAGACATTGTTGGGGTTTTTCTGCTGTTGTGAAATTTGCTTTATTTAATGTCCTTGTGCCTGTGTCTTTTTGACCACGTGTGAGTATCAGGTGTTTGTATTAGTCTGCTTGGGCTGCCACAGCAAAATGCCACAGACAGAGTGGCTCACACAACAGAAATTTGTTTCTCACAGTTATAGAGGACAGAAATCGAAGGTGTTGGCAGGGTTGACCTCTCTGAAGCCTCTTCTCCCCGCATCTTCTCGTGGTCCCCCCTCTCTGTACGTCTGAGTCCTAGTCTCCTTTTCTTATGAGGACTGCAGCCATATTGGTTTAGGGCCCATCTTTTTTTTTTTTGGCCACACCACCGGCGTTTGGTATCTTAGTTCCCTGACCAGGGATCGAACCTGAGCCTTCTGCATTGGAAGGCAGAGTCTTAACCACTGGACTGCTGGGAAGGTCCCACGGTCCATCTTAATGAACCCTTTTCACTTAATTACCTCCTTCAGTGCCCTGTCTCCAAATATAGTCATTCTGAGGGGCTGGGGCATTGGGTGAGTTTGGGGGAGGGGTACAATCAGCCCATAACAGTGTTGTAAGTTCCTTGAGGGCTGGGGCCTCATTTATAATACTGCACATCCCTGCTCATGATTGAGGCCTGACACATCTAAGCCCTCAGTATCCATTAGTAGGATAGCTGATTTATTTGGTTTATGCCCATTTTTTAATAAAATATTTTGTCTTCCTTTCACTTTTTGAAAAAAAAATTTATTTTTTGGGAAGTATTGTTGCTGTGCAATATTATATGCTACAGGTATACAATATAGTGAATCACAATTTTTAAAGGTTATACTCCATTTACAGTTATTATAAAATATTGGCTATATTCCTCATGTTACAAAATGTATGCATGTAGCTTATTTTATACATAATAGTTTGTACCTCCTGTTCTCCCACTCCTGTATTGCCCCTCCCCCCTTCCCTCTCCTTGTGCTTGCTGGTAACCACTAGTTTGTTCTCTATATCTGTGAGTCTGCTTCTTTCTTTGTTATATTCACTTGTTTGTTGTATTTTTTAGATTCCACATATAAGTGATATGGTACAGTATTTGTCTTTCTCTGACTTATTTCACTTAGCATAATACCCTCCAAGTCCATTTGCTGCAAATGGCAAAATTTCGTTCTTTTTTTTGGTTGAGTAGTATTCCATTGTTTATATATACCACATCTTCTTTATCCATTCATCTGTTGATGACCATTTAGGTTGCTTCCATATCTTGGCAATTGTAAATAACGCTGCTATGAATATTGGGGTGCATGTATCTTTTCAAATTAGTGCTTTTGTTTTTTTTCAGATATATGCCCAGTAGTGGGATTGCTGGGTCGTATGGTAGTTCTATTTTTAGTGTTTTGAGAAACCTCCATACTGTGGAGCCACCTCCACAGTGGCTTTACCAACTTACATTCCCACCAATAGGACTGTAATTTTTTTCCACATCCTGGCCAACATTTGTTATTCGTGTTCCTTTTAGTGATAGCCATTCTGACAGGTGTGAAGTGATATCTCATGGTGGTTTTGATTTGCATTTCCCTGATGATTGAGCATCTTTTCATGTGCCTGTTGGCCATCTGCATCTCCTCTTTGGAAAAATGTATATTCACTTCTTCTGCTCATTTTTTAATTGGGTTGTTTGTTTTCTTGTTGTTGAGTTGTATGAGCTGTTTATACATGTTGGATATTAACCCCTTATTGGTCATACCATTTGCAAATATCTTCTTCCATCCACTAGGTTGTCTTTTCATTCTGTTTATGGTTTCCTTGTCCTCCTTTCACTTCTAACCTTCTTTAGAGAGTTCCCCAAACTGATCTAATTGGCTTTGTAGCATTTTAAAATTTAGAAAATAGCATTTAGATGGGCATTATAACTTAGTGGTTGAGTGTTGGCTACAAAGTCAGAAACTGTGCCTCAGTTTCCTCATCTATAGAGTGGAGATAATATTATCTACCTCATAGGGCAGTTGTGAGGGTTAAATAAATTACTTATTGATAGAAATCCCCCCTCTCCCTACCTCTGTATCACTTGTTAACATCTCATCTACAGAACACATTTTGGAAATGGCTGGTCATAAAATTGCTCTTGGCTTCAAGAGCAACGCCCAGTTAAAATGCCTTGAACAGTAGGGTTATTTTTCTCACGTAACAAAGAATCTGGAGGTGGACATTATTGGTGTTGGCTCAGTGCCTCTGGATTAGAAGCTTAGTGATCTTGTTAACCTTCCCTCAAAGCTTCAAGATGGCTCCGGCAGCTCCAAGCATCACATACACAACTGCACTCAGGGGCAGGGAGCAAGGGCAGTCTGGGTAGCAGATTTTTCTTCCAGTGCCTCTCAAGGAGAGAAAGATCTTCCCCAGAAACTCTCCCAGGTGTATTGTGTCTTGCTGGCTAGAAATTACTGGGCCAATTCTAGGTGAAAGGCTGAGAAAGTGAGCCTTAGGCTATTTCCAATCTCGATAAGGAGAGAAGGGGGTTGGGAATGGTTTCGGGTAGCCACTTAGCACCTGCCACCCTGCTTGAGGGACATACAAGTTGTTCTCATCTTAGGAAGAGGAAAACTCAGCCATGGAAGGGGTTGAAATCTCCAGGCTCTAACTCCCATTCACAAGAATTTATTCAACAAATATTCACTGAGCACCTGCCCCTTGCCTGCACTGGGCCAGGCTGTGCTGATGCAGAGGTGAACAAACTAGGCTTGGGCCCTGTCCTCTCGAACAGTCTGGGACCCCTATGGCTGCATTTATAAGCTGTTTATTTATTGCACATCCACCATGTGTCAAGTGTTGTACTGTCCACCTTACACACAAGTCAGTTACTACAATAATCTTGAGTGTCCAGCTCCATTTTGCAGATGAGCAACAGGGTCAGAGGGTTTGTGAAACTTGCCCAAAGTTAATAGGCTGTGGAGTCAGATTTGATTCTCTACCTGACTCCAAAAAAACCCCAGAACATTCTGAACCTTAAAAAAACCACAGTGGGGCTTCCCTGGTGGCACAGTGGTTGAGAGTCCGCCTGCCGATGCAGGGGACACAGGTTCGTGCCTCAGTCCAGGAAGATCCCACATGCCGCAGAGCGGCTGGGCCCGTGAGCCATGGCCCCTGAGCCTGCGCATCCGGAGCCTGTGTTCCGCGACGGGAGAGACCATAACAGTGAGAGGCCCGCGTACCGCAAAAAAAAAAAAAAAACACAGTGACAGACTGTCATAAAGACATATGACTAATCAGCACTGTTTGCTGTTCTTAAATTACATGGTCATTATAGGATGCTTAACTAGATAATTTTCAGAATGGCTTTTAAGATTCCTGTGATTCTTTCAAGCTCACTTTAGGCTGTGTGTGTGTGTGTGTGTGTGTGTTTAAAAGCCTGATTGAAATTATAAAATTATTTCCTTAGTGATTTTTGCCATAAAAAAATAAATAGGGCCTCCCTGGTGGCGCAGTGGTTAAGAGTCCGCCTGCCGATGCAGGGGATACGGGTTCGTGCCCCGGTCTGGGAGGATCCCATATGCCGCGGAGCGGCTGGGCCCGTGAGCCATGGCCGCTGGGCCTGCGCATCCGGAGCCTGTGCTCCGCAACGGGGGAGGCCACGGCAGTGAGAGGCCCACATACCGCAAAAAAAAAAAAAGAAAAAGAAAAGAAAAAGAAAATAAATAAATAACTAACTTGCTGAGCCAGCAGTGCCCTGGGATAATGTTATCTTTTCTTACAGTGGATTCTTAGCTCACTCCTTCGTGCCGTCATCCATTTCAAACTTTCATTTATACCTGTGTTCACATCTTGGAAGAAAAGGCAGAATAAACCCCACTTCCAACATGAGGTCAGCGCTTCGCTAATTGTGGGTCCCCACGTTGATTCTTTTGAGAATGTTCCAGGCCTGCATTATTTATGGTGCTGTGTGGGCTGCCTCATCTTCATTCTTGGATGATTCATTTTGGAGAAGCAAGAGCAGTACCTCCCTGCGATTTAAAATTTATTCTCCAACCTTTTAAAATAGTGATAGTGACAAAAACTTGGATTCATTCTAGATTTGGCCAAGAGCCTGAGCCACAACTCTTGATGTCATTGACCACAGATCACCCTGTAAAGACTACCCTGGGATGTTAGTGTAGACAGCGCACTCCAAACAACAAGGCAGGGGATGGTTTAGGTTGTACCAAGTTCTTAGAGCCACCGTGCAGAGGCTCTCTGCAGACCAAATAATGGAGGGATGTGAAGGCGGTCGCTTTGCTTTCCAATACTAACATATGCTAGTCTGTAGTCGGTTAGGCAGGAGAGAAAGACTAGTTGGTTCTGTGAGGTAGACCAGATGGCTTAACTTGTCTTTTCCTGTCCCCTTGACCAGGTTTCCATTGTTCACTGCAGTGTACCAGATCTGCTACGAAGGCAGGCCTGTTCAAGAGATGTTGTCTTGTCTCCAGAGCCATCCAGAGCATGTATAAAGTGAACCTTGCAACCTGTCAGGGAAAGGCCTGCCTTTCCAATCAGTCATTTGGATTCAGATGGAAACCGGGACTTGGCAACAAGATGTTTGCTTGACTGTAATCCCATCATGGGTGTGTATGAATTTTTACAGGTTCATTTTTGAATTGCGAGATGAAGTTCATTGGCTAAGATGTTACTGGGCAACATCTAGACGCACATATATGAACGTGTGAGTGTGTGTTCCTTTTTCATTCTGTGAATATTTCTATGAACCAAAATTAAAGGCCTTTTTTAAAAATCATTTTTGAAATTTTCCCACTGTGGTAGCTTATCAGATTGGAACTATCACAGCTAAAAGTTTTGGATCTAATTCCTGTGTATTCCAGTGAAGGAATTTTTTTTTCTCATTCTCTTGAGGTTAAAATTTAACCAACATTAACATGGTAAAGTGGACGAGTGAGTGAGTTCAAAGATCAACATACTGTAACTTTTAAACACTTTCTCAAAGCCAATGTAATTAACTACTTTGAATTGTGGGCTGATCTTTTTTTTTTAAACAATTACTTATTTTTAATTAGGTAATCCACTCATATTTTCCTCTCACTGCAGTTTTCTGCATTTTTAGCCTCTTTTCTCTTTATTAGCTACCAGAATGTGCTTTCATAAAGGCTCAGCAGTGGCAGAAGACAGAAAACTCATCTGGGACTTTTCTGCTGTGACTGACACATTCTTCTGATTAATGACACTTGTATGATGCTTTTTGTCAGGTCGTACTTTTGTGCAAATATTTCCTTTAAGCCTCACAGATCCCCTGAAAGGGGGCTGCTGTTATTCCTCTTTTAAGGTGCAGTCACTGTGCCTTGTCGCCCAGTGAGTAGGGGCACAGCCAGAGGCTCTCAGACATCACTGAGCTGGTTTGAGCTCCCGCTAATTGGTTGTCTCAAATGCCATTTGCAGCCTTTCTTGAGGCCGTCGGCAGGCTTCCTGCAGCTGAGGCTTGTGTGGGTCCTTGTCTAGAAGGATATCACTCAGTGTGGACCTCACTCCAGCAGCTTCACTTGGAGTCTCTTAGAAATGCAGGTTCCCGGGTCGCACCCCAGACCTCTGAAGTGGGGGTATTGTGTCTCTGCTTTGACATGCCTTCCATGTGTTTCAGTGCTCACTACTGTTTGAGAACCACTACTGTAGAAAATTAATTTTAGACTGGCATTTCTCAAATCATGTTCCATAGGAAAGGAGTGTCCCGGGATCCAGTGGTGGTTCCGGTGTTCCCTGGCAAGGTCCAGTGAGTTTGGGGAAAGCTGCATCTGTACACCCCTCCTGAAGGGGTAGAATGTGTGTTAGTGGAACCTGTTTATTTAGCCCAGCAAGTCCCAGACAGATTGTGGAGATTTTTTTTTTTTTTTTTTTTGGCAAGGAGACTTGCCAAAGTTTCCAGGCTGAGGTGACCTTAGGACAGCTCAAGTATACCCTTCACTCTCTGCAAAAAATGAGGATGAATACTACCTGTGGTGTTGTTCATTCTGAACCTTTACAGTTCAGGTCTGCCATGGATCTTTGACGTAGCTTTAAGGTGACACTATGAGGTACAGCCAAGTGGATGTCAACCTCGCTGAAACGCACATTGTGTGGACTAAGTGCTTTTAATTCTAGAATTAGAATGGGAATTACTGTATCTTCGTAAATGTGATTGGTTTCAGGATAGCATTGCAGTTACCTTACATAGTACTTGATAAGTGTTTAAGGGAATGTATGAATGTCTTACATATTCATGGATTTTCAGTCACTTTGAGATTTTGACCTTTTTTATTTTCCAGCTTGGGACTTTTTCCCTTCTATACCCAAAATGATTATAGAACAGGTTTTGTGGGAATTTTAAAAACTCCTATACACAGAAGTATATGAAAGCACACAAAATGCTACAAATTTCATTGATTTTAGGGCCACTGTTAAGTCAATCCATTTTTGCTTGTCTCATAATTAATCTTTTTTTTTTTTTTTTTTCTTTTTGCGGTATGTGGGCCTCTCACTGTTGTGGCCTCTCCCGTTGCGGAGCACAGGCTCCGGATGCGCAGGCCCAGCGGCCATGGCTCACGGGCCCAGCCGCTCCGCGGCATATGGGATCCTCCCAGACCGGGGCACGAACCCGTATCCCCTGCATCGGCAGGCGGACTCTTAACCACTGCGCCACCAGGGAGGCCCTCATAATTAATCTTTTGAAAAGTTTGTACATAGGTAACAAAGTGTTGCTTTTTAAGATACATAAAGGGCTGTAAGCTAATTGTGGTGTCTGTCAAGTAGGATCATCAGATGTGAGGAATTCGGATTTTGTCTTTTGTATATTCTCATCTGCATTCAGCTTCCTACTCTGGGTTTTTGTACTTGAGTGTTTTTTCTTTATAAATGCCCTCTTACCACTCTGAGGTCTTCTGACTGTACCTCTTGAACATAATTATAATATTCTGCACATATAGAAAAAGGTAAATTTTATATAAGTTTGTGCTTTGCTAACTGTAGATATTTATTACTCTACGAGTTATCTATTTTTATAACCACCTGTGGTCCATCATTTATTTTAATTCACCTTTCTTACTAATTATGGTAATAGGGGAGGGAGACATCTAGAAGAGAAGCTTAATTTATACTGTTTCAGCCAAATCTGTGAATGTAAAAACTACACTGTTGCCTTGTATAATCCAACCTACTATAATGTGGAACAAATATCTGTCTTGAAACCCATCCTAGCAGGTGGAATTGAGCTAAACTCCTTCTGGTTTTTCATTTAACTCTTAGCTATAACATTGGCCCCATGGTATCGGCCCAGGGAGTAGTGAGGTGCCACTGTACAAAGGAATCTTCAGTTTTTCCACTAGCTCTAATCTGAGCCTTTTACCTACACACGTACCATGTTTGTTTACAGACTGTAGGTGGATATAATTTGAAAGCTTGATTTAATAAACATTTAATCCCCCAAACCTGTGCTACTTATCCTGTTTTTTAAAATCAGCTTATTTAATAGTTTTATTTGTTTAAGAAGCTCTTTTTTTTCTCCCTGAATTGTGTTGCATTGACAACAATAAAAAGGCAAATTTTAAAAGAAAGGCTTTATCTCTAATGCACTGCTCAAATACATCTGCTTCCATTTGTCTGTGTTCCTTTCTATTGCTTGCTGATCTTTTTATATAATTGTAAGTGTAGGATGGAGGCCTTCCAGTTGCAGCCATCCAGTGGACTGTGAGGGAAATCCCCAGGAGCCTGAAACAAATGGGGGCTGATGGCCAGAGCAGTAAGGCTTTGAGGTGGCTCTGTGGCTTCAGGGGAGGGTGTGGGAGTGCCCTCCATTATCACCTGGGGGTTTGGGCTATAAAGCTTATGCTAGAACCTCCAAGGGCTACACTGTTGGGAAGAAAAGGGCTAAGAAAACACATGTATGGGCAGAAGCAAGAAAGTTGGACTCCAGGTAGAGAAAAAGGTCTCTGCTGAAAACCTGTGATCATGCCAGCACCACAAACAGGCTTTGGGTTTGAATTTTTATATCCAGGAACCACAAGCCAAAGTTAGCATAAACGTTGGAACTTGGGCCAGTAATGCCAGTAGGTAACTGAGAGAAGCAAAAACAAAAACACCTGCAGAAATCACTCTGGATCCAGGCTGCACAGGCTTCCCATAAGTATGCACTTCCTACAAATATTCTCACTGAATATGCACTTTTAAAATTATAAAATAATTGCAAAATAGTTCATTATGAGTGGAAGTCAACAGCTTTTTGGAAACAGAAGAATTAGATGCCCAGATATTTAATTGAGCAAAATGAGAGATGCTTTGAGGGGCAATTTTAAAAATAGAGACATAAAAGGAGGATTAAAGAATTAAGGTCAAATTACTGTTGGGAGTGGAGGAACAACAAAGGAGACTTGAAAACAAACCTATTAGAACATCTTGAGATGAATATAATTTACCTTATGTCTTTGGACAGATTAAAGAGTAGATTTGACAGAGCTGTAGAGGGAATTAGCAAACTGGAAGATAGGTATGAAGATGTTAACAGAAAGTAGCAGAGAAAATGAGAATTTAAGGAGTAAGTAGAGGATAGGATAAGATTCAACATACATCTGAGAGAAGTTCCAGAAGAAAGAAGAGAGAGAGGCAATTTTTGAAAAAATAAAGTCTGAAATTTGTCCAGAATTTATTGTATGTGATCAATTTTGTTATTCTCCCAAATATATTTCCATTAAAATTTTACCACATAATCTTTATAACTTTTTATGACTACTTGTAAACTTAAGTTGACGGTGAACCTTTTCTTTCTTTTTTATTTTGAGGAAATAAGTTGTATGAGAAAGCTATAAGCATAATCTACTAATTTACTGAAGGTATGATTGATTTGAGTACTGAAGCAAGCTGCATCCCCTTTGGTTTGGATGAGTACTGAAACAAGCTGTGTCCCCTTTCGTTTGGATGAGTACTGAAGCAAGCTGCATCCCCTTTCGTTTGGGTGGGAGGTGTAGCACTGTGGCAAGGCTTGGGTTCAGGATCATGCTTCATTGTCTTAGTATACATTTGGTCAAGGCAGCCAAGTCCTCTTTGAAGCGCATTTTCCTCATTGTTTAAGCCGGAATAATATCCATGCAGTCTAGCTCAAAGGATTACTGTGAAGGTCAGTGAAAAGCAGGAAATCTTTTTTTTTTTTTTTACATCTTTATTGGAGTATAATTACTTTACAGTGGTGTTAGTTTCTGCTTTATAACAAAGTGAATCAGTTATACATATGTTCCCATATCTCTTCCCTCTTGCGTCTCCCTCCCTCCCACCCTCCCTATCCCACCCCAGGAAATCTTAACATATTAAAGGAGAAAGATTTATAGCTGCTTATGGCAGAGACAAGGATATATATTAACGAAATTATAAAATTTTTTCTGAGATACACAAACTACATTTCCCAGCCTCTCCTGCGGTTAGGTGATTGAATTCTGTCCAACGACATAGGGAAGAAAAAAATGCCACTTCCTAGGGTTACAATTCTGTTTGTCTTTACTCTTTTCCTGCGTGCTGACTAGATATCAATTTCCAGGATGACCTGGAAGCCGTATGTTGGCTCTTAAAGCCTGGATTCCTACATGACTGTGTGGAGAAAGTCCCCCCACCCTCGGTCCACGTTGGACTGTGATAGTTACAAAAATCATTATTATGCCACTGAGATTTAAGTGTTATTTATTACAGCAGCTGGCATAACTTACCCTAAGATGTTGCTAAAAAGACATTTGAGGAGTTAAGACGAGATGGAACTTACAGATATATCAAGAGATTTCAGAGAATTTATACATTGGTTCCTATAGCATCCTAGTATCTATTTTGGCATCGCTTGTTTGGACACAGGAGGCTGTATTGGAATGTGAGTGGGTACACTGTGGTTATGTCTGTTCCTCTCCTCCCAGGACTAACTAGCTAAGTCCAGACTTTGTATATGTAATTGTCCCTTCTCCAGAATTAATGCCGTCAAGTTCCAGGATTTATAATGTGTGCATATATATTTTTTTGGGGGGATCATGCTACATGGCTTGGTGGGATCTTCGTTCCCGACCAGGGATTGAACCCAGGCCCTGGCAGTGAAAGCTCCGAGTCCTAACCACTGGACTGCCAGGGACCTCCCTAACATGTGCTTCTTTAACACTGGAGTGTCCTTAAGTTGTCTTCCTCATTTCAAAAGCTTCTAATTAGAAAAGTCATTAGATTTTCAATAAGCCTACATTCCCGCTGTCAACTCTAAAAACCTCGTCTACGGCTTCCCAGGTGGCGAAGTGTTTAAGAATCTGCCTGCCAATGCAGGAGTCACGGGTCCGAGCCCTGGTCCAGGAAGATCCCACATGCTGCGGAGCAACTAAGCCCATGCGCCACAACTACTGAGCCTGCGCTCTAGAGCCTGCAAGCCACAACTACTGAAGCCCACATGCCTAGAGCCCGGGCTCCGCAACAAGAGAAGCCACGGCAATGAGAAGCCTACACACTGCAACCAAGAGTAGCCCCTGCTCACCACAACTAGGGAAAGCTCGCACGCAGCAACAAAGACCCAGTGGAGCCAAAAATAAAAAATAAATTTTTAAAAATAATAAAAAATAAAAACCTTGTCTAGCTGAAGCCAAAAGGAGTGACTCTTCACCTCCACTTCAAAAACTAAAGAATGAAACATCTCTGAATTTTACACATTGAGTGAAATTGAGCCATTGGAAAGGTACCTTCATCATTGAACTTGTAATTTGTCAAGTTGGTGTTATTCAACTTGTTGCAAATGGAAATACAGTGCTTTTATGCTTTGATAGAAGTGTTATTTGTGATTCTTTTTTGTTATAGCTCTTATTTAAAATAATCTTTGGGAAACAGTCGTTTGATTCCAAAATAAAGTCCATTTGCCCACTGCCCAAGTAGCCACTGTTAACTAATTTCTAATGTGCTCTTCTAGAATTTCATTTTACATAAGCAAATATATACTTAATCCCTTTCCCATTTTCCTACACAAAATAGAGCTTACTATACACCTTGTTTTTTTTTCAATTAACATTATATCTTGACCATCTTTTATATCAGTGGTTTGTTTTAAGCAACTTTTTAAGAACTGTTTATTTTGAAATAACTGTAGATTCACAGGAAGTTGCAAAGATAGTACAGAAAACTCTCAGGGCCACCCAGTTGCCCTGAATATATCAACACCTAGTTTTTAAAATTGTAAGTTAAAATAATAGTGGTAAAGCACTTTTAGCTTTACTACTCTGGTTCCTCATATATATGAATTTATTTAATCCTCAAAATTTATCATCCCATATACAGACAGGAAAGCTAAGGCACAAAGAGGCTAAAGAACTTACCTAACAGAGATAGTAATTGATAAAGCCAGGATTCAAACTCAAGCAAGTTGCCTTCAGAGTTTGGGTTCTTAAATTTTAGGTTATGTCACCTCCTTTGAGTAATGGCCATTCATGGTGAAACAAAATCAGACAGTGACTGGAAAGGTCAAAGATGCAATCAATCAATTCTTCCTGAAAACTTGTATACATACACAGTGTTCATGCATGTATTAGATATTAAAACATAATACTGTTCAAAAAATCTACAGACGGGACTGTGGCACAGTGGCTAAGAATCCACCTGCCAATGCAGGGGACATGGGTTTGAGGCCTGGTCCCGGAAGACCCCACGTGCCACAGAGCAACTAGGCCCTTGCACCACAACTACTGAGCCTGCGCTATAGAGCCTGCAAGCCACAACTACTGAAGCCCGCATGCCCAGAGCCCGTGTTCTACAACAAGAGAAGCCACCGCAATGAGAAGCCTGACACAGCAACAAAGAGTAGCCCCCACTTGTCACAACTAGAGAAAGCCCACGCACAGCAATGAAGACCCAATGTAGCCAAAAATAAATAAATTTATTTAAAAAAAAGAATGGATAAAGAAGCTGTGGTACATATATGCAGTGGAATATTACTCAGCCATAGAAAGGAACGGAACTGTGCCACTTGTAGAGACGTGGATGGACCTAGAGACCATGATACAGAGGGAAGTAAGTCAGAAAGAGAAAAACCAATATCATATAATATCACTTATATGTGGAATCTAGAAAAATGGTACAGATGAACTTAGATAAGTTCAGAAATCAGAAATAGAGACAGATGTAGAGAACAAACGTGTGGATACCAAGGTGGGGAAGGGAGGGTGGGATGAATTGGGAGATTGGGATTGACATACATACACTACTATGTATAAAACAGATAACTAATGAGGACCTACTGTATAGCACAGGGAACTCTACTCAGTGCTCTGTCTTGACCTAAATGGGAAGGAAATCCAAAAAAGAGGGGATATGTGTATATGTATAGCTGATTTCCTTTGCTGTACAGCAGAAACTAACACAACATTGTAAAGCAACTACACTCCAATGAAAATTAATAAAAAAACAATACTGTTCTAAAACTTTCTTTTATAGTCTTAATATTGGAAAATATAGATCTCCCACATCCTTTAAATATTTGCATATGTTTAATTATATGACTTCCATAATTTATTACAGATGAATACTTAGATTGTTTTCTCTAATTATGGTAATTGCTTCAGTGAACATCCTTGCACATGTATCTCTGTTCACTTAGGTAAGTAAATCTAGAGGATAAAGTACTAGAAGTGGAATGGCTGGCACAAAGTTATGTGTTTTATATTTTAACAAACACTGCCAAATTAACCTTCAGAAGGATGGCTGCAATTTACACTTCTGACCTCATTTTCTTTTCCTGATTACTTCTATAACCTCTACTAGGGATACCTTTATAACAGAGATCTAAATCGAACCAATAAATCCGAGAAATACACAATTTTATATTTATCAAGAATTCAGGGGAATTCCCTGGCAGTCTGGTGGTTAGGACTCGGTGCTTCTATTGCCGGGGGCTCAGGTTCAATCCCTAGTCAGGAATTAAGATCCCGCAAGCTGCAAGGTGTGGCAAAAAAGAAAAAAAAAAAAAGAATTTAGAAGTCTCTCCTACCAGTTTTACCATAAAAGGTAAAATTTTGTTATTCAAAACTACAATTTTGGGCTTTCCTGGTGGCTCAGTGGTTGAGAATCTGCCTGCCAATGCAGGGGACACGGGTTTGAGCCCTGGTCTGGGAGGGTTCCACATGCCGCGGAGCAACTGGGCCCGTGAGCCACAACTACTGAGCCTGCGCGTCTGGAGCTTGTGCTCCGCAAGAAGAGAGGCCACGACAGTGAGAGGCCCGCGCACGACGAAGAAGAGTGGCCCCTGCTCGCCGCAACTAGAGAAAGCCCTCACATAGAAACGAAGACCCAACACAGCCAAAAATAAATAAATAAATACAATTTGAAAAAAAAAAAAAAAAAACTACAATTTTGTTAAAAAAGCCGTCTTACTAACAGCTGTAAGAATTGGTGGTGCTGAAGGTTTATATAGGCACAGAATATGTCATGTGAGCTGTTTACGAGGAGTGTTGAAATAAGAAACGTTAATTAAAAATTTAAAACATCACAAATTCACTGTTTAAGCAAAACCCCAGAAGCCTCTTTCTTGTATCAATAAAAAGCAAGCTGAAATGGGTTAAGATGCTTGTCAGGAAATTCCCAGTTCCAGTGAACGATGACCCTCCTGTCCACTAGAGGTCACTCTTTGGAAATGACTTTGCCCCAGGCAGTCGGCAGCCTGCGAAAAATAGCATCATTGTTCCTGTGGCTTTTTGGTCAAGTGGTGAGAAGGCCATGCATTTCTTATGAGCTGAGTGGAGTTTGTGCTGGGCAATTGTCCAGTATCTAGGTTTCGTTTTGACTTTGTAACCCAGAACCGTAAGTTTTGATGTTTTGCTTTGACTCTGTTCTGTACCCACTTAAACATCGGACTGGATTTTGTTGCTTCTGGATTTCTTTCCCTTCCTTGATTTTGGACTCCCACTCATGTCTGTCTTTGTTAAATGTCTGTCTTCTTCTCCCTCTTATTCTGACACTGACATTCTGGCAAAAGCAAAAATAACTGCATCCTATTTTTTTTTTTACAACTTTATTGGAGTATAATTGCTTCACAATGGTGTGTTAGTTTCTGCTTTATACATATACATCTGTTCCCATATCCCTTCCTTCTTGCGTCTCCCTCCCTCCCACCCTCCCTATCCCACCCCTCCAGGCAGTCTGCTTCCTTTTTATTCTCAGGAAAGACTCCAGGAACATATTTGGGGAAATGCTTCTAAAGGATGGACCTTCCTTCCATGCTTTAAAGAAGTTTCAGCCAGGAGGGTGGTATGCAATGAAGAAAAAAACCTCTTCGCATCTGAATCTTCTCCCTGGTTTGCCTATTCATTATCTTTGGAGATAGTGTGATTTCCGTTTAGAGGCTATTTTATCAGGAAGTGAATGAAATTTAAGCTTCAAGACTCTTACTTGTACTTATCCCTTCTACACAGCCTTGTACCTAACTTTGTTTTCTTACTTTTTTTGGCTGCACTGTGTGGCTTGTGGAATCTTAGTTCCCCAACCAGGAATCGAACCCAGGTCCTCGGCATCAAAAGCACAGAGTCCTAATCACTGGATTGCCCGGGAATTCCCTGTATTCTTTTTCTTAAAAAAAAATCACCAAGTTCTAAAAGCTTCTGGCCCCTTACATGGAGTCCACATCTAGTTTCAAGACTTTGGAGTCAGGTCGGAATTCAGGTTCTGGCCTGGTGGGACTTTGGGCAAATTACTTAACCTCTCTGGGCTTCAGTTTCCTTGTCTGTAGAGTGTCAGGTTTCTTGAGGAGTCAGAACATGTATAAGTTGCTTCTTACAGTTCCCTGAACATATTAGGGAAGTTCAAGATGGAAAGAACCTGGGGAGAAAAAGACAAATCCATACTTGGTTTGAATTGCTTGGGGGCTTCTGCAGGGAGACGTCCAGGAGACAAGAGAACATTGTAGACCACAGATCAAAAGCGGATGAGCGTCAGAGGTGTTGGGTGAGGCCATTATGAGGTCGGATTGCCCTGAGGGAGGTCTATGAGGTGTGGAGGGGAGGGGGTCTAGAGCCCAGGAACCACTAAATAAGACTGAGGTGCCCAGGGCAAGGCCTGGACAGAGTCCACATTTAATTTTGTTTCATTTCAATCATGGCCCCAATTCCTCGGCCCTCCCTGAATCCACCTTGGCCATGAGACTTTACAGATGGAGTCTATCTCCCAGCCCTTGAGGATAGGGCTTGGAGCGTGACTGGCTTGGCCAAGGCAATGGGGTGGAGGTGATGGAATGTCAGGTCCAAGTCACATATGTATTTGCCAACTTGACTTTCTCCTGTACCTTTGCTCTCTTTAGACTACTTCTAGGAGGTAATATGAATCATATTTTAAATATTTTACTACATACAGTAGCTCAAATTCATTTATTCTTAAATGCTAATTTTTCATTATGTGAATAAATCCCAATATAGCTATCCATTTCCCTATGGATGGCATATAAGTTGTTGAAGTTTTTTACTAATACAGAAAATAATGGAAGAATATTCCTGTGCATGCCTCCTGTATACGTGGGTGAGACTTTCTCATGTGTGTATACTAGCAAGTCGTGGAATAGGCACACTTTAGATGTACTCAAATATTGCTAAATTGCTTTCCAAAGATTTTGGACCAGTCTACTCTTCCCACCAGCAATACATGAGAATACATTTAGCATAGCTTAGTGTTATCATCCTAATTTTTGCACTTCTTTTTCCAATCTGATGGGTCTGAATTGATATCTGGTTGATATACTAATGTTTATTTCCCTGACTTCCAAAGAAGTGGAGCCTCTTTCCATGTGTATATTGACTTCTGGTTTTCTCTTTTGTGAATTGTCTGTGCACATCCTCTATCTCTTTTCCTGTTGGGTTGTTTGCCTTTTTTTTTTTTCAATAGACTTACTCCCACAAGGCTTTACATAATCTTTGTATTTTATATTATATATTCTATATAATATTAAAGATAGTATATAAAGAACATAATGTATATCATATATAATACATAAAAATATTATACATTCTTTATATGTTTTGTTGCTTATATGCACTGCAAAGATCTTTCAGTAATTTTTTTTTAAATAAATTTATTTTTGGCCACATTGGGTTTTCGTTGCTGCGTGCAGGCTTTCTCTAGTTGCGGCGAGTGGGGGCTACTCTTCCTTGTGGTGCGTGGGCTCCTTCTCATTGCGGTGGCTTCTCTTGTTGTGGAGCACCAGCTCTAGGTGCACCCGCAGGCTCAGTAGTTATGGCTCGTGGGCTCTAGACCTCAGGCTCAGTAGTTGTGGCGCATGGGCTTACTTGCTCTGCGGCATGTGGGATCTTCCCAGACCAGGGCTCGAACCCGTGTCCCCTGCATTGCAGGCGGATTCTTAACCACTGTGCCACCAGGGAAACCCTTTCAGTAATTTTTTAACAGCTTTATTGAAAGATAATTCACATGTCATACAACTCACCCATTTAAAGTGTAAAATTCAATATTTTTTAGTACAGTCAATTATAGAATATTTCATGAATATTTAGAATATTTTCATGACCTCGTAAAGAAGCCCCCTGCCCTTTAGCTAGCTCTCCTTTCCCCCCATCCCTCCAGCCCTAAGCAACAACTAATTTGCTTTCTATCTCTATAAATATGCTAATTCTGGACATTTCATGTAAATGCAATATTTAATATGTGGTCTTTTATGACTGAGTTCTTTCAGTTAGCATAGTTGTTTGTTTTTGGGGTTTTGGGTTTTTTTTTTTGCCACACCGCAGGCTTGTGGGATCCTAGTTCCCCAAACTGGAATCAAACCCAGGCCCCTTGGAGTGGAAGCATGGAGTCCTAACTACTGGACCGCCAGGGAATTCCCAGCATAATATTTTCAAGGTTCATCCATGTAGTATGTATCAAGATTTCATTCCTTTTTATGGCCAAATAATATTCCAGTGTAGGGATGTATCACATTTAGTTTACCGATTCATCAGCTGAAGTAATGTTTACTGAAAAATGTGACCAAAATTTAAAATTGTTCTGATTTCTGCCCATCTGATCTGATTGCTTACCCCTGTCTTCCTCCCACACATGATAAGAAAAGTTGTTTTGACCAAAATAATACAAAGGTTTATCCCTGGCTTTGAATTGTACTTTATTGATAAGAAACCTTAATCCAATGCCCATAATTAAAGAGGTAGCTCTAGAGGCCCTTGGCATCCTAAGTGTAGACCTGGATCAAGCATCCCCATCCCCTGAGCTCATTAGAAATGCAGGCTCTCAGCCTTCCCCAGACCTGTTGGGATTAAACTCCAGTTTAAGGAGATCCCCAGGTGAGATGTATGCCCATTAAAGTTAGAAAAGCTCTGCTCTACACTACTATTTCTTACCCTGCATCCATATTGAAACCACCTGGAAGGCTCTGCAAACAACAATTTTCTGAAATTCAGATTCACTGGTCTTGAGCGGGTTCCAGATTCCCTGGGCGACTCCGCTGACCTGCTGGCCTGAGAAGTGCTGATAGAGATGTCTTTTAGGGGCAATCTCAACTTTTTCCTGTAAACCACTTTAATGTAGGAATATTTATTCTACATGTCAAGGGTTTGCAGTTCTGTTCAGCAAAACTGACTGGATGGCTCTCAGGAAGGGACCCGTATGTCCCTTTTCTAAGGAATTGGAGTGTGATGGCCAGTTTCACCTTCCGCTCTCTGACCTCGCATCTTAGTGAGCATTCAAAGCTCTGCTGACGAAGATGGTCTGTGTTTCTCAAAAAACACAGCTGAAGCCCCTGTGCAGGGCATGCTGCCAGGATGTGCTGGTTTTTCTTGGTCCATTTTCAGCATCCAGTGTCCAAACTTGCTCTGCGAGGAACGGCTACTGCTTGAAGCTGTGTTTACCCCAAACAGACTTCTTTCCTGCTTCTGCCAACAGATTAAATACAATAGGAACAAACATCTTGGGTAGACACCAGGATTTGTCTCTTTTTAAATAAACCCAATCCTGATCTTATCTTTGCTAAGGAAGCTCTGGCAGCAACAAGCTGTCAAATCTATTTCCCTGCCTTCTTCTCATCTCTCCTAGGACTTCCTTCCATGTGCTGGCTTCCTCTGTGCCCTGATTATGTGCCCTGTCGAGTTGTTATGATCTCATGGCTACGATGACCAGCTCATGGTTCCAGGTGGGCAGTACAACTCCACTTTGCCTGTTGGTAGAAAGTTTCACCCCTTTACCGGGTGTTGTCTACATCTCCCTGTCACAGTCCTCCCCTACATCTGTCTCAGTGTTGCAGCCATGCCCCAGCACTGAGGCTGAGGCCACTTTTCCGAGTTAAAGGAAACAGGAGGGAGGGGGCAGGAAGATATGTCTGTTCTGTGCATCCTGCCATTATCTAACTCACAGATACATGTGCGAGGTCCTCTTTTTTTTTTTTAATTGAAGTACAGTTGATTTACAATGTTGTGTTAATTTCTGCCATACAGCAAAGTGGTTCAGTTATACATGTATATACATTCTTTTTTTAAATATTCTTTTCCATTATGGTTTATCCCAGGATATTGAATATAGTTCCCTGTCCTATACAGTAGGACCTTGTTGTTTATCCATTCTATATGTAATAGTTTCCATCTGCTAATCCCAACCTCCCACTCCATCCCTCCCGCAACCCCCTCCCCCTTGGCAACCACCAGTCTGTTCTCTATGTCCGTAAGTCTGTATCTGTTTCATAGATAAGTTCGTTTGTGTCCTATTTTGGATTCCACATGTAAGTGATATCATATGATATTTGTCTTTCTCTTCTTGACTTACTTCACTTAATATTTATGATCATGCCTATGTCCATCCACGTTGCTGCAAATGGCATTATTTCACTCTTTCTTATGGCTGAGTAGTATTCCATTGTATATATATACCACATCTTGTGTGAGGTCCTCTTGAACTTTCTGTTACATTATATGCAGCCACCTCAGAGCTTGGGCCAATTTGACTTATTGGAAGGAGTGACTACACAAGAATCAAAGACCCTGAGGTTCCTGAAATGCACACCCAGCAGGGCACTCACAGGTGTTGAATGGCTTCTTGGGTTCTCTCCAGGGGTAGCTGCATTGCTAAGCTGCTAACTTGACCTGCTTCTCTCATACTGTGCCAAGGAACCCTGCTTTATTTTCCAGGCACCGAGTGTTAAACCTCCTGTGTTGGTGACACTTTCCTAATTCCAGCTCTGGGACATTCCCTGTTACTTAAAGCAGGCTCCTTGGAGGGTTTTCATCCAGTCAAGCGTTCTCAAACCTGGGCAATTCAAGGTGTGAGTCTCAGTTTGAGATAGGACAGACCTCATCTGACCCAGCATTTCAAAGCTCTTTACACAGAGCCAGTTCTGTATCCGACAGAAGCCAGGATCGCTTGCTCAGCAGCTGGTACCTGGGCCGGCTGTGGGCAGTTACCCTTGGTTTTGATCTTTGCAAAAGACGTTTTTGCTCATTTGCTGGTATGCTGCCTCTCTGATCACACGGCATGTCTGCGCCTGTGCCTGTGCCTCCTTCGTAAATAACAGCTTGTTCTTTTCTTTCAGCCAGTGCTTGCTTACCCTTATCTGCCCTTTTAATTTGTTTAAACTGGTTTCATTGTTGTAAATTAGGGCTCTAATAAATAATTCAGTAGGCTGAGCCCAAGTCCCCGCCTCCCGGAGGTGGGAGCCCCTGCACGACATTTATTGGTGATTTCCAGGGAAGGGTGTAGAGCCGTTTGCCATAAGATTTATTTTGTCTCCAGAACAGCCCGCCACAGCTTCTGAGCCGTCTCTGATGTCCTGCTGTTCTGACAAGGATTCGATGTGAACATCGTTTCCTTTCACTTGTAACTGCAGGGGAGTCTGTGTTCTTGTTGGTGCAGAGAGCTGTCTTCTTTGTTGGTTTCTGTTAGAGAACCTTCTGAAACAATAGCCTGGAGTGTGTGTGTGTGTGTGTGTGTGTGTGAGAGAGAGAGAGAGAGAGAGAGCGAGCGAGCGAGAGAGAGAGAGAGAGAGAGAGAGAGAGAGAGAGAGAGGGTGGGGGGGAGAGAGAGGACATGAAACAATGCTCTAGGGATTGATTTCATTTGATCGTTCTGCCTAAGTTTCTAGGTTTGTCTGTCTGTCTCTCTCAGTCCCCCACCCTATCCCAGCTCTTTCTTCCCCGCTCTTGTTTCTTTTGCTCATTCCCAACCGCCACATCCAGTTCCACCCACCTTAACTGACCTTAATACACAACATTATATATAATTCCACTTTAATTGAACTTAATAAGTTCTAGTGTGCTCTGTTATTAAATGACAACAGTCATATAAATTACTTTTTTCCTTAAAGAAAAGGAAAGGGTGGTGATTTAAGTACTTTCTTTTTCTTATCAGTTTTGAAAATGCCATATGTATGGTTTTATTATCAAATTTTCCATCATCCTGTATGATCCCACTTTTTTCATTTTACACTAAATCAAGAGCATTTCCCCAGAGTATTACATATTCTTAGAAAATGTATTTGACTCTTTGTAAGTTGATGACATCTTAGTGTTTGTTTCTTTTTAATTTTAGGATATACCTAAATAACCATTGTTGAATTGCAGGTACTAGAATTACAGGATTTAAAGTGTATCTTTTAAAAGTTAGTAGCCACGTAGGTGGGCCCAACTAACTGCCCAGCCAGCTGACGTTGAGCAGTATCTTGGCAAAATACATCTTTGCCCACTGAATAGGTGAAAATGGTACCTTGATATTTTAATATTTTATTTTAACGTGCATTTCATTGATTCCCAGTGAATTGAAGACTCAGATAACAGCAGTAAGAAAAGGAAAGAAGTTTACTTGCAAGAAATATGAGACAGCCAGAAGGATCTGCTATTCAAATTAAAAAACACAGCAGGTCATTAAAGCCAAACACTGCAGAATTACCAAGGTGACTAAATTTATAGTTGGTATGTTCAGGACTGAAAACCAGCAATTTCCTTACCGGGTTATCATTTCTATGAGGTTGTGGCCAGACTTCAGACAGCAGCATTGCAAAAGTCAGGGATAAAGTTGTTTGCATTAAGTTGTCAGCACCTTACAGGCAATGCTCAGGAGTCCATTTATTCGAGGGGCTAGAACTTGACAGGCCTGAAAGTGTATTTTCCCCTAAACCTGGAACTTCATGGAAGCAAGATGTCAGTTTTGCTTCCACAAGACTTTTTATGTGTAGCAAGGATTGTGTATTTCTTCTTTTGTAACTATATATTTGTGTCTTTTACCCTGTTTAATTTTATTGGGGTTTAGCTTTTGTTTACTAGACTACTTGTATTTTACTTGCTACATATTAAAAATCCATTGCTGTATATTGCAAAAAATTGTTTCCTGTGTCATTTGACTTTTGATATGGTTTGTGGTTTTGTTTTTATTTAATTATTTTTTAAATTAATTAATTAATTATATTTTTGGCTGCATTGGGTCTTTGTTGCTGTGCATGGGCTTTCTCTGGTTGCGGCCAGTGAGGGCTACTCTTTGTTGTGGTATATAGGCCTCTCATTGCAGTGGCTTCTCTTGCAGAGCGTGGGCTCTAGCTGCGCGGCCTTCAGTAGTTCTGGCACGCAGGCTCAGTAGTTGTGGCTTGTGGACTCTAGAGCGCAGGCTCAGTAGTTGTGGCGCTCAGGCTTAGTTGCTCCGTGGCATGTGGGATCTTCCTGGACCAGGGCTCGAACCCGTGTCCCCTGCATTGGCAGGCGGATTCTTAACCACTGCGCAACCAGGGAAGTCCCGGTTTGTTGTATTTTTTAATCATAGCTAACACATATTTTTATGTAGTCAAATCCACTGACTGTTTCCTTTATTATTTCTGTTTTGGTACCATGCTCAGAAAGTACCAAGCTGTTTCTCAGCTCTCTCTCTCTCTCTCTTTTTTTTTTTGTTTGCTTGTTTTTTGGCTGGTTCACGCAGCTTGTGGAATCTCAGTTCCCCAACCAGGGATCGAACCCATGCCCCCTGCAGTGGAAGCGTGGAGTCCTAACAACTGCACTGCCAGGGAAGTCCCTCTTTTTCTTTTTAATCGAAGTACAGTTGACCTACAATGTTGCATTAGTCCCAGCTCTTTCAATATTGCTTACAGGCAGTCCACAAAATGGGAGAAAATATTTTCAAATCATTAATCTAATAAGGGGTCAAGGGATTTTCCTGGTGGTCCAGTGGTGAGGACTCCATGCTTCCACTGCAGTGGCCCGTGTTCCCTGGTTGGGGAACCAAGATCCCGCAAGCTGCGCAGTGCGGCCAAATAATAATAATAATAATAAGTTAATATACAGAATTTACAAAAAACTCCTACAACTCAACAATGAAAAACCAAACAACAGGTGAAAAAGTGGGCAAAGGACTTGAATAGACACTTCTCCAAAGAAGATAAGCACATGAAAAGCACATGAATAGATGCTCAACATCACTAGTTATTAAAGAAATGCAAATCAAAATCACGATGAGATACCACTTTCCATCCATTAGGATGGATGTCTATAATAATAATAATAATAACGAGTTAGTGAGAGGGCTTCCCTCATGGTGCAGTGGTTGAGAATCTGCCTGCCAATGCAGGGGACACGGGTTCGATCCCTGGTCTGGGAAAATCCCACATGCCGCAGAGCAGCTAAGGCTTGTGTGCCAAAACTACTGAGCCTGCGCTCTAGAGCCCGTGAGCCACAACTACTGAGCCTGCATGCTGCAACTACTGAAGCCCATGTGCATAGAGTCTGTGCGCCTAGAGCCCGTGCTCTGCAACTAGAGAAGCCACCACAGTGAGAAGCCCACGCACCGCAACAGAGAGTAGCCCCCGCTTGCCGCAACTGGAGAAAGCCTGCGTGCAGCAACAAACAACCAACGCCGCCAGGAAAAAAAAAAAAAAGAGTTAGTGAGAACGTGAAGAAGTTGGAACCCTTGTGCTCCGCTGGTGGGAATGAAAAATGGTGCAATTTCTGTGTAAAAGAATACAGGGGTTCCTCAAAAAGCTAAAATTAGAATTACCATATGATCCTGTAATTCCACTTCAAGGAACTGAAAGCAGATATGTGTACACCCATGTTTATAGCAACATTATGCACAATAGCCAAAAGGTGGAAGCAACTGAAGTGTCCATCAATGGATGAATGGATAAACAAAATTCAGTATATGCATGCAATGGAATACTATTCAACCTTAAAAAGGAAGGAAATTCTGCCATTTGCAACAACATGGATGAACCCTGAAGACCTTACGCTAAGTGAAAGAAGCCAGACCCCAAAGGACAAATACTGTATAATTCCACTTACATGAGGTACCTAGAGTGGTCCAATACAGAGACAGAAAGTCGAATGGTGGTCACCAGGGGCTGAGGGGAGAAGGAAATGGGAAACTGTTGTTTAATGGATATAGGGGTTCAGGTTTGCAAGATGAAAAATTCTAGAGATGCATGGTGGTCGTGGTTACACAATGATGTGAATGTACTTAATGCCACTTAAAAATGGTTAAAACGGTTTTATGTATATTTTACAACTTTAAACAATATATTGCTTATATTTTCTTTTAATACTTTATAATTGTGCTGTGGTTTTTTAGGAACAATTCTGATTGTGAAAAGTGTCAGCAATTCCTATCCACAGTGCAAGTTTCACCCGTCGGTGGTGGGAGGTTGGTTGTTGGGGGCCTGGTGAAAACTAAACCAAAGGTGGGGCTTCCCTGGTGGTCCAGTGGTTAAGATTCCGCACTTCCACTGCAGGGGGCGTGTGTTTTGTCCCTGGTCAGGGAACTAAGATCCCACACACTGCACGGCCAAAAACAAAACACAAAAAACAAACTAAACCAAAGGTGAGTTAGGAATGGGGACAAACCCTGGGAGAGAGTTGGTGTGCCCATCAGCCTCTTTGATGACAAGGAATACAGATTTTCTTAGACTACCTGTTCCTATTTTGTTGTGTAACAAACTACTCCAAACTTTGTAGATTGAGAACAACCTTTTTATTACATCCCATAAATTGTGTGGGGCAGGAATGTGGGCAGGGCTCAGGCTGAGCAATTCTTCTCATGATGTTGATTGAGGTCACTCAGTGGTACTAGCTAGTGGTTTGTCCGGAGAATCCAATATGGCGCCTTGGTGGGGATGCCTGGAGGGCTGGGCTCAGCTGGGACTGTCAGTTGGAGAGCCTACATGACCTATTCAAATGGCGGTGTCAGGGAAGTCAGATTTACTGCCTGGTGGCTCAGGGCTCCCTGAGAGAAGGTCCCCAGAGAACCAGATGGAAGCTGCATGGCTTTTCTGACTCAGCCTTGGAAGTCACATAGAGTTACTTCTGCTGCATTCTGTTGGCTACAACATAAGGTCACCCCCTAGATTCAAGGAGAGAGAAATTACCTGCCACCTTCTGATGGGGAAGTGGTGAGGTCACACTGGGGGAGTATGCGGGCTGGAGATATTGTTGTAGCCATCTTTAGAAAATGCAATATCTCCTCCTGCTAAGAGAAAGAGGATTTATTATAAAACTCAACAGAATTAGGCAAACCCTGGAATGGAAGCAGAGCGGGACCAGCAGTCACTAGTCTGTGGCCTCCTGCGAAATCTGTGCTTGGGTCCCTGTCTGCTTGGTTTTTCTTGATCTTCCTCAATTTCCTGTGACCTCTGCTCTCAACCCAACCGCCTCCACAACCTCTCACCTGTGACCTACTATGGCCTCTCCTGCATTTCTCAAGCTTCCCCCAAAATGGCTTAGTTCAGATTCCTGAGAGACACTCTGATCGGCTCCTCTGATATTTCGCAGCAGCCCTTAGTCCAGTCATGGGAGGGGCTGGGAAAGAGGAGCAGGGCAGGTGTCAGATCCCACTGCCTCTGGTTTTCACACCTGGCTGCATATTGGAATTACCTGGCAGATTTTAAAAAAATCCTCTTGGCCTGGGTCCCACATCCAGATGTTCTTATTTCTTTGGTTTGGGGTTAGAGACTGAAAAGGGGTATTTTGTAGATACATGGTACCCATGCTTCTCCCACACTCAGGGAAGGCTATGGATACCCTGGGAATGACCAAGAGGTCTGGACAGCAAGCTTGCCTGGGGCGTATCATTTACCAGACAGGGAAAGAAAAACAGGCTTTTCTTGTTCTGGGCTTTGATCTGTGTTGTTGCTTGTTTGTTTTTTTCACAAATAAAATCTCAAAGAATTTGTAAGCTAGAAGGGACCTTAGAGACAACCTAATATAACACTTTCATTTACAGATACGGAATAGGGCAACCACTTATTCCGGGTTTGCCTGGAGCTGTCCCAGCTTTAGCACTGAGAGACCCACCATGGAAATCCCTCAGTCCCAGAAAAACCGAGAAGGCTGGCCACACTATATGGAAACTCATTAGCAATCCCTCCCCGCTCTCCTCTTCTCCCAGCTTCTGGCAACCACTTGTATCTACTCTCCATCTCTATGGATTTGCCTGTTCTGGACATTTCATATAAATGGAATGCTACACTATGTGGTCTTTTGTATCTGGTTTATTTCATTTAGCATAATTGTTTTTAAGGTTCATTCATGTTGTAGCAGGTATCAGTATTTCATTTCTTTTTATGGCTGGATAATATTCCATTGTATGGATATACCACATTCATCAGTTGATAGACATTTGGGTTGTTAACACTTTTTTTAAAAAATATTTATTTATTTATTTAGGCTGCTCCAGGCCTTAGCTGCAGCATGTAGACTTCTGAGTTGCGGCATGCGGACTTCTTAGTTGCAGCCTGTGGGCTCCTTGCTGTGGCATGCGGGATCTTAGTTTCAGCATGCATGAGAGATCTAGCTCCCCGACCAGGGATCAAACTCGGGCCCCCTGCATTAGGAACGTGGAGTCTTACCCACTGGACCACCAGCAAAGTCCCTGTTTCTACTTTTTGGCTATTATGAATAATGCTGCTATGAACATTCATGTATGGTTTTTGTGTGGACATATGTTTTGTTTTGTTTTGTTTTTGCGATACACGGGCCTCTCACTGTTGTGGCCTCTCCCGTTGCGGAGCACAGGCTCCGGATGCGCAGGCTCAGCGGCCAAGGCTCACAGGCCTAGCGACTCCGTGGCATGTGGGATCTTCCCGGACCGGGGCACGAACCCGTGTCCCCTGCATTGGCAGGCGGACTCTCAACCACTGCACCACCAGGGAAGCCCTAGACATATGGTTTTTTTTTTTTTTTTTTTTTTTTGTGGTACATGGGCCTCTCACTGTTGTGGCCTCTCCCGTTGCGGAGCACAGACCTCCAGACGCGCAGGCTCAGCAGCCATGGCTCACGGGCCCAGCCGCTCAGCGGCATGTGGGATCTTCCCGGACCGGGGCACGAACCCGTGTCCCCTGCATTGGCAGGCGGACTCTCAACCACTGCACCACCAGGGAAGCCCTAGACATATGTTTTTTTTGTTTTTTTTTGTGGTACATGGGCCTCTCACTGTTGTGGCCTCTCCCGTTGTGGAGCACAGGCCTCCGGACGCGCAGGCTCAGCGGCCATGGCTCACGGGCCCAGCCGTTCCGCGGCATGTGGGATCTTCCCGGACCGGGGCACGAACCCACGTCTCCTGCGTCGGCAGGCGGACTCTCAACCACTGCGCCACCAGGGAAGCCCTGGACATATGTTTTTAATTTTCTTGCATATATACCTCAGAGTGGAGTTGCTGGGTCATATGGTAACTTTATGTTTAACATTTTGAGAAACTGCCATACTATTTTTTATAGTAGCTGTACCATTTAAGTGCCCACCAATAGTGCGCAAAGGTTCCAAATCTTCCACATCCTTGCCAACACCTGTTATTTTCTGCTTTTTTGATTATAGCCATCCTCATTGTGGTTTTGATTTGCATTTCCCTGATGACTAATAATGTTGAGCATCTTTTCATGTGCTTATGGCCCATTTGTATATCTTCCTAGAGAAACTGATATTCACATCCTTTGCTCATCTTTAAATTGGATTGTCTTTTTATTATTGAGTTGTAAGAGTTCCTTATATATTCTAGATACAAGTCTCTTGTATTTGCAAATATTTTCTCCCATTCAGTGGGTTTTCTTTTCATTTTCTTGACTGTGTCCTTAAAGCACAAAGGTTTTTAATTTTGATGAAGTCCTATTTACTTTTTCTTTGGTCGCTTTTGCATGTCCTAAGAAACTGTGGCCTAATCCAAGATCTTGAATATTTTTTTTTACAGTATTGAGCAGAGTACTTTTATTTTATTCTATTTTTTTTTTCTTTCTTTTTTTGCGGTATGCGGGCCTCTCACTGCTGTGGCCTCCCCCGTTGCGGAGCACAGGCTCTGGATGCGCAGGCCCAGAGGCCATGGCTCACGGGCCCAGCCGCTCCGCGGCATATGGGATCCTCCCAGACCGGGGCACGAACCCGTATCCCCTGCATCGGCAGGCGGACTCTCAACCACTGCGCCACCAGGGAGGCCCTATTTTATTCTATTTTTAAATTTAATTTTTATTTTATATTAGAGTATAGTTGATTAACAATGTTGTGTTAGTTTCAGGTGTATAGCTAAGTGATTCAGTTATACATATACATTTATCCATTCTTTTTCAGATTCTTTTCCCATATAGGTTATTACAGAATATTGAATAGAGTTCCCTGTGCTATACAGTAGGTCCTTGTTGATTATCTCTTTTATATATAGTAGCGTGTATATGTGTGAAGATTTTAACCTATGTGTTCATTTAAGAGTTTTATAGTTTTAGCTCTTATATTTGGTTTCTGATCCATTTTAAGTTAACTTTAATATATGGCGTGAGGTAGGGGCCAACTTCATTCTTTTGCATATGGCTATCCAGTTATCCCAGCACCATTTATGAAAGAGACTTCTTGCCCCATTAAGTGGTGTTGGCACCCTTGTCAAAAATGAATTGATCGGGGCTTCCCTGGTGGCGCAGTGGTAGAGAGTCTGCCTGCCGATGCAGGGGACACGGGTTCGTGCCCCGGTCTGGGAGGATCCCGCATGCCGCGGAGCGGCTGGGCCCGTGAGCCATGGCCGCTGAGCCTGCGCGTCCGGAGCCTGTGCTCCGCAACGGGAGAGGCCACAACAGTGAGAGGCCCGCATACCGAAAAAAAAAAAAAAAAAGAATTGATCATAGATTTATGGGTTTCTTCCTGGGCTCTCAATTCTATTCCATTGGTCTATATGTCTATTCTTACACCAGTACCACACTGACTTGAAGACTGTAGCTTTATATTAAGTTTTGACATAGGGAAGTGTGAGTCCTCCAGCTTAGTTCCTCCTTTTCAAGATTGTTTTGGTTATTCTGGGTCCCTTGAATTTCCATATTATTTTAAAGATAAGCTTGTCAATTTCTTCAAAAAAGCCAGCTGGGATTTTGATAGAGACTGCATTGAATCTGTAGATCAGTTTGGGGAGTATGCCATTTTAACAATATATCCTCCAATCCATAGTCATGGAATATCTTTCCATCTACTTAGGTCTTCATTAATTTCTTTTAGTGTTTTATAGTTTGAGTGTCCTAGTCTTATGCTTCTCATGTTAAATTATTCCTAAGTATTTTTATGCCTTTTGATATATTATAAATTGAATTTTTCTTAATCTCATTTTCATATTGTTCACTGCTAGTGTATATAAATATAATTGATTTTTGTACCGGTATACATTAGAGATACTGTGGGTTCAGTTCCAGACACCACAGTAAATGAATATCGCAGTACTGAGTCACATGCCTTTTTTGGTTTCCCAGGGCATATAAGAGTTATGTTTGCACTGTACTGTATTAAATGTGCAATAGCATTATGTCTTTAAAAATGTACATACCTTGGGCTTCCCTGTTGGCTCAGTGGTTGAGAGTCTGCCTGCTGATGCAGGGGACGCGGGTTTGTGCCCCGGTCTGGGAAGATCCCACATGCCGCGGAGCGACTAGGCCTGTGAGCCATGGCTGCTGGGCATGCGTGTCCAGAGCCTGTGCTCTGCAAAGGGAGAGGCCACAACAGTAAGAGACCCGCATACTGCAAAAAAAATAAAAAATAAATGTACATACCTTAATTAAAAAATACTTTATTGCTAAAAATTGCTAACCATCTTCCAAGCCTTTAGTGAGTCGTAATCTTTTTGTAGGTGGAAGGTTTGAAATATTGCGAGAATTACCAAAATGTGACACAGAGACACGAAGTAAGCAGATGCTGTTGGAAGAATGGCGCCATTAGACTTGCTTGATGCAGGGTTGCCACGAACCTTCAATTTATAAAAAACTCAGTATCTGCAAAGTGTAGTAAAGTGCAATAATACAAGGGCTGTATACTGACTTTGTATCCTGCAACTTTGGTGAACTTGTTTATCAGTTCTAATAATTTTTAGTGGGTGCTTTATGATTATCTATATATAAGATCATGTCATCTGCAAATAGATGACACAAAGTTTATGTCTTCCTTTCGAGTCTGGATGCCTTTTATTTCTAATATAACAAGCCTAGTAGACTTGTCAAATTGTTGAATGTTGAATAGAAATGGTGAGGGCAGACATTCTTATTTTGTTCCTGGTCTTAGGAAGAAAACATTCTGTCTTCTGCCACTGAGTATGATGTTAGTTTAGTTGATGTGAGCTTAGTTTAGTTGAGTTTAGGTTTGTTTTGTTTTACTTTTTCAAGTTTAGGAGGTTCTAGTCCTAGTTTGTTGAGTGTTTTTATCATGAAAAACTGTTGAAGTTTGTCAAATGCATTTTCTGTGTCTGTTGAGATGATCATGTGGCTTTTTTCACTATTTTAAAATTTATTTTTTATTGAAGTAGACTTGAATTACAATGTTGTGTTAATTTCTGCTGTACATCAAAGTGACTCAGTTATACATATATATACATTCTTTTTCATATTCTTTCCATTATGGTTTATCACAGGATATTGAATATAGTTCCCTGTGCTATACAGTAGGAGTGGCTTTTTCCCCTTGATTCTATTTTTGTGGTATATTACATTGATGGATTTTCAATTGTTGCCAACCTTGCATTCCTAGGATAAACCCAGCCTTCTCCACTCCCAGCCTGGGGACCTGTTACTATAAACCATCCCAGCCGGCCACTCAGCTCCTCCACCACTGAGGGTGCATCCAGATAAACAGGGCTCCTGGTCTGCACGGTGCCAACCTGTTCACCACTACATCTATCAGGTCCTCTGGCACCTAAATAACCTAATGCTTAAGGGCTCAGCCAAGGAAACCACTGCTCTGCTTTTCCCAACAGTCAGAAGTAAGATTCTCAAACAAAAGAGGAAAAAAAGAAATAACAGGAGAGAAGTTTGTTTCTTTGTGGTCATTCAGCTTCCCTGTTGGGTGGGCCAAGGGCCCCTTGGACCTGATTTTCTGGCCACGTCCTATGGGATCTGCGGGCTAACTTGTTCCTGGAGAAGGTGTGTTTTTTCTTCCAACTATAGCCTCTCACCTGTTTGACAGGCCTCTTAAAATAAGGTAATCCTCTCAGAGCTGGAATAAAATATGTGGACGTTTTGGGCAGGCTAATACTTTGGCATTCCCTCAAACTGATATATTTAAATATTTGCTTAGGGACTTCCCCAGTGGCGCAGTGGTTGAGAATTCGCCTGCCAATGCAGGGGGCACAGGTTTGTTCCCTGGCCCAGGAAGTTACCACATGCTGCAGAGCAACTAAACTCGTGTGCCACAACTACTGAGCCTGCGCTCTTGAGCCCCCGAGCCACAACTACTGAACCTATGCGCCGCAACTACCGAAGCCCGAACGCTCTAGGGCCTGCATGTTGCAACTACTGAAGCCCGTGCACCTAGAGCCCATGCTCCACAAGAGAAGCCACCACAATGAGAAGCCCACGTACCACAAGGAAGAGTAGCCCCCGCTCGCCACAACTAGAGAAAGCCCATACACAGCAATGAAGACCCAATGCAGCCAAAAAAAAAAAAAAAATTGCTTAATGGGAGTAGGAGGAACCGAGCTTCTATTCATGCACAGGTGTGAACACTTCACAGCGTATACCTCTGCTGGCTGGAGCAGTCAGTGCACTTAACACACAGGGGAAAGGAAAAAACAAAAAGATTTCGCTGTGTCTGCAGTGCCTCTCTCTCCAGTTTACTTTTAGGATTTTGCAGAATTAAGTTACTCATTCAGTTTATCACTTACTATCATCAAGAGCGGGCCGGGCCTCACTTTTATGTTTATTTCATTGGATTTCCCCCTTCACCTCAGTTCCATGCTTCTCCCCATGAGCACTTACTGTAATGTGTAGATTTCTTTGGATATGAACCTACTTTGGGAAAATACAGAGAATTGTTTAATGTATGTATGTATTTGAAATGCGTGTAAATGGTAATTCAACTTCAGCTGCATAAGAATCACCTGGAGGGGCTTCCCTGGTGGCGCAGTGGTTGAGAGTCTGCCTGCCGATGCAGGGGACATGGGTTCGTGCCCCGGTCCGGGAAGATCCCACATGCCGCGGAGCGGCTGAGCCCGTGAGCCATGGCCGCTGAGCCTGCGCGTCCGGAGCCCGTGCTCTGCAATGGGAGCGGCCACAACAGTGAGAGGCCCGCGTACTGCAAAAAAAAAAAAAAAAAAGAATCACCTGGAGAAAACACAGATTCCTGGGCCCCACCCCAGACACTGATTCTGTGGGTCTGTGTGGGGCTGAGATTCCATATCTTTTTTTTAAAATATTTTGGCCGTACTGCATGGCATGTGGGATCTTAGTTCCCTGACCAGGGGTTCAACCCTGCCCCCTGCATTGGAAGCGTGAAGTCTTAACCACTGGACAACCAAGGAAGTCCCTGTACTACATCTTCTTTATCCATTCATCTGTCGATGGATATTTAGGTTGCTTCCATGATTTGGCTATTATAAATAGTACTGTTATGAACATTAGGGTGCATTAACTTTTCGAATTATAGTTTTGTCTGGATATATGCCCAGGAGTGGGATTGCCAGATCATATGGTAGCTCTGTTTTTAGTTTTTTGAGAAACCTCCATAGTGTTCCCCATAGTGACTACACCAATTTATGTTCCCACCAACAGTGTAGGAGGGTTCCCTTTTCTCCACACCCTCTCCAGCATTTGTTATTTGTAGGCTTTTTAATGATGGGCATTCTGACCAGTGTGAGGTGGTACCTCGTTGTAGTTTTGATTTGCATTTCTCCAATAATTAACGGTGATGAGCATCTTTTCATGTGCTTGTTGGTCATCTGTATGTTGAGAAGTACTGTTTTAGATATCTCTCTATTATATATATATATATATAATTTATTTATTTGGCTGTGTCGGGTCTTAGTTGCCGCACACGGGATCTTCATTGTGCATTGTGGCACACGGGCTTCTCTAGTTGCGGAGTGCAGGCTTCTCTCTAGTTGTGGCACGCAAGCTCCAGAGAGTGCAGGCTCAGTAGTTGTGGTGCGCGGGCTCTCTAGTTGTGGCGCACGGGCTTAGTTGCCCCGTGGCATGTGGGATCTTAGTTCCCCGACCAGAGATTGAACCCATATCCCCTGGGCTGGAAGGCGGATTCTTAACCACTGGACCACCAGGGAAGTCCCTATTTTCTAAAAAATCTTTATTTATTTATTTATTTATTTGGCTGCATCGGGTCTTAGTTGCAGCACGTGGGATCTTCGTTGTGGCATGCGGGATCTTTTAGTTGCAGCATCTTTAGTTGCAGCACGTGGAATCTTTAGTTGCAGCATGCAAACTCTTAGTTGCGGCATGTGGGATCTAGTTCCCTGACCAGGGATCAAACCCAGGCCCCTTGCATTGGGAGCGCAGAGTCTTAGCCACTGGACCACGAGGGAAGTCCCCTCTCCCTCTATTTTTAAAGTTTTATCATTCAACATCATATTTGCAAGATCTGTCCATATTATTGTATGTATCTTTAGTTCATTGATGCTGGCTGGTCCAGGAATTCCATGGTCTGCCTCTCTTCGACAGTTTACTTTTCTACTCCCCAGTGGTGGGCAGACATAGCCCTCTGTCACACATAGGATGCTGCAATGAATGTTCTTCTATATGTGTTCTCACGAACTCAGGAATGAGTTTCTCTGGGCATATCCCCAGGAGTGAGGAAGGCTGGGCTATAGGTACATATTGGCAAATCTAATTTCTCTAAGTATTTCCAGACTGCTTGCTTTCCCAGGTGTCTAAACCAGACCGGCTCCCTCACACAGCAGTGGGTTAGGAGTCCATAAACTTCTTAGGAGGCATAAAGGGTTTTAAACTTACATAATGAAAGAAATCTGTCAGTCTCTATAAACAGCAAGATGAGAAGCAATATTTGGTTTCAGAAGTTTTAACAATCCATCACTGAGCAGAGATAGGTCTGTGCTGGTCAGGAAAACATATGCTTACACACACACATGCTCACACACACACACACACACAAACAGACATATACAGAAACACACACACACACAGAGGCACACACACTCCAGCCCAAGGGCCTGGCCTGCATCAGCACAAGCAGAAACCATTTCTATTTCCTTGTCTTACCTCATTGACCGTTACGCCACACAAATCAGAGGCTGGCAGGTTCCCAAGCCCCCTGATCTGCCTCTGACCTCTGCTCTGTGAAGCTCCTAGAAGCACCTGGGCTGCTCCAGTGGCGGGTTGGGGAGACCCTAACTCTCAGACTCACCCAGCAGCTTTGGGACAGTGGCTCCACAACCCATTGTCCGAGATGATCTGACGTCACTCATGGGGTTTGCTTTCCTGTTGATTCCTGCCGCTGTCAACAATAAGCACAAAAATAGACTCTTCCTGAATCGTCCAGGCTTCAAAATGACCAGCAAAATGGTTTAGCAGATGCCTTAGTTGACCTTACACATTTCTGAAAGTTATTCTTTTTGACACTTGTAAATGAAGGTAAATTGGACGTTATACCGTCGGGGGTGCTGCAATGGCTGATGGCTTGATGGTGGGCAACATTCATTGTTGACTAGAATGGCAGGTGGCGTTTCCTGTCTACCATCCTGAATCTAGTTAACTTGGCAACAAAGCTTAGGCTGAGGTGTGGGATGACCTGGATAAGGATCTTAAAATACCCAGGGGGCAGTGGTGGGAAGGTGGTTGAGGATTGTGCACCTTGGTCCAGAGCCCAGAACTGCATTCCTGGGCATGAGAGAGGCAGGTTGGGGGCTGCTGTGATCTTCTCACAGGGATAACAGTCGGGTGATGGAAGATGCACAGCCTTTCACGCAGTGTGCTCTCCCCCATGGAAGAGCTCCAGCAGCACCTGACAGGTTTGAGAGCACCCCTCTACTGAGGGAAGAATTTTGTTTTCCCCAAAATAATGTTTATTAGGTTTCCTCAAAAACAGAAAAAGATGAAGAAGAAAACCAAAAGGGTCCATAATCCACCACCTAGGAAACTAGCAAAGGTGACAAATAAAAATACTGAAAAGTGTTTAAAACATGTTTTGTTTTTTCTGGCCACACCACAAGGCTTATGGGATCTTAGTTCCCCAATTAGGGATCGAACCCAGGCCCTTGGCAGTGAAAGAATGGAGTCCTAACCGCTAGACTGCCAGGGAATTCCCTAAAACGTTATTTTATTTTTAAAGGTTTTTTTGATGTGGACCATTTTTTAAGTCTTTATTGAATTTGTTACAATATTGCTTCTGTTTTATGTTTTTGGTTTTTTGGCCGCGAGGCATGTGGGATCTTAGGTCCCTGACCAGGGATCTTACCCGCACCCCCTGCATTGGAAGGCGAAGTTTTAAGCACTGGACCTCCAGGAAGTCCCCCTAAAACGTTATTTTAAGTTCTATCTGTTACAGTTTACACTGGTAGTGGAAATGGAGGCTTGTTTTTTTTTTGTTTTTATTTTTTTTGCAGTACGCGGGCCTCTCATTGTTGTGGCCTCTCCTGTTGCGGAGCACAGCCTCCGGGCTCAGCGGCCATGGCTCACGGGCCCAGCCACTCCGCGGCATGTGGGATCTTCCTGGACCGGGGCACGAACCCATGTCCCCTGCATCGGCAGGCGGACTCTCAACCACTGCGCCACCAGGGAAGCCCCGAGGCTTGTTTTTTTCAGCTGGAGCCAGTTGGTAGAAGGTCTTGACTATCCCCAAATCTCGATTTTATTCAGATGATCTCAAGTGGCTTCTTGCGTTTTGGGGGCCAAAGTTGGCGTTCAAAAGCTGAAGTGTTCAACCAAAGAAGTTGTTTTGAGAAATGTATGTGAGTTGCTTGCAGCCATCAGGAGCATATAGGTTGAAACGTCACAACTCCTTGGGGGCAGAAACTTCCAGAAAGAAATGAATTCCATTTATTGCCAAGCCTGCCGGGTTTGCTTCTTTAAACGTAAATCTCCACAGCTTCCACCCAAACCTGTAGTTTTATTGTCAGAATTGGGTCTATAAAGTAATACAATTCCTCTCTTGGGGTTGTAAGCAGAGATCCCATTTATCAGGGCCCTGGCCGCATTCCTTGTCACCCTGTGGGGGAGGGGAAGAGCAGCCTTTATGAGCAAGCCCTGTGGTGGACAGCTATTGACTCGTCTGCTCATGATAGCACTCCCCCCTCTGCTGGCTCTGTGTTTTGCCCCTATCCTGCCCCTGGTCCCATGCTTAGGGCCATCTTCTTTCAGACCTCACGCCGTAGGCCACAGTGATTGGTAAACCCCTAACCCCAAAAAAGCCAATCACATTATTCAATCTCTTCCCGCTGTAATTGGTACGAAGATCTACCCCAAGCTGGGCCAAAGGCAAGAGGGCATCCCTCTCAGATGAAGGAGCCTGAGAATCACAGATGGCCATGCCCTCCATGCCTGGGAGAAATCCACTGGAGAGAATGAAGACAATGCTAGGTGTGGCCACTGGTGTTTCCAGAAGGTGGCCACGGGGTCGTATTTCACATGTCACACGCTTTTCCAGAACCTAGCCACTCCCCATCAAGAGGAGAAGTTTATCCCCAACCCTTGAAGCAGGGTGGGGCTTTGTGACTGCCTTCCCCTGATAGGGAGGGCAGAGCGTACCGTCTGACTAGGAGGCCAGCTCATAGGAGGCAATACAGCTTCCCCCTGGCTGGCCCTCTGGCACCTGCCCTTAGAATCCAGCTCTCATGCTAGCAGTAGTCACATGGAGAGACCTGCACCTGGAGCCCTCAGTGCAGATGATCACCCAGTTAACAGCACCAATTTGCCAACATGATCGCGCTACCTTAGAAGGAGCCCTTAAGTGAGGCCTCCAGCTGACACTGCATGGAGCAGAGACGAGCCTTCCCTTCTCTGCCAAACCCTGTCCAATGCAGATTCATGAGCGTAATAAGTGACTATTGTTGTTTTAATCTACTGATTTTTGAAGTGGTTTGTTATGTAACAATACACAATTGTTGGGCTTCCCTGGTGGCTCAGTGGTTAAGAATCCGCCTGGCAATGCAGGGGACACAGGTTCGAGCCCTGGTCCAGGAAGATCCCACATGCCGTGGAGCAACTAAGCCCATGTGCCACAACTACTGAGCCTGCGCTCTAGAGCCCACGAGCCACAACTACTGAGCCCGCATGCCACAACTACTGAAGCCTGTGCACCTAGAGTCCGTGCTCTGCAACAAGAGAAGCCACCACAATGAGAAGCCCACACACCGCAACGAAGAGTAGCCCCCGCTCGCCACAACTAGAGAAAGCCCACGTGCAGCAACGGAGTCCCAACACAGCCAAAAATAAACAAATTAATTAATTAATTTTAAAAATACACAATTGTTATACTTGGGAACATGGATAGTCAGTAAGGTTTTTAAAAATTTTTGTTGAAGTATAGTTAATTTATAATGTTGTGTTAGTTTCAGGTGTACAGCAAAGTGATTCGGTTATACATATGTATATGTATTTTTTCAGATTCTTTTCCATCATAGGTTATTACAAGATATTGAGTAGAGTTCTCTGTGCTATACAGTAGGTCTTTGTTGTTTACCTATTTTATATATAGTAGTGTGTATATATTAATCCTAAACTCCTAGTCACAGTGGTTTTTGAGTGCTTAGTTCCATTGTCTGTGAGGCCTACCAGCACCTTCTTGAAGTAAGAGAATCCTGGTTAACACTGGTAGTCATGATTAAGGAAGGGTTCTACTGAAATAAGAAAATTTCCTGACACCCGCAGGGCCTGGTACACCCCCAAGACTGTAACTTCTGGACTACTGGATTTCAAGAGGAATAAAATTGCCCCCCAACCCACCCACCATTACCTTAAAAAAATCTATTATAACAGAGTTGCCAACTTTAATATTGTTACATTAGACCACTTTAAAAAAGTCAACTGCTATCTACTTTTACTATTATCTTATATAAGAAAGGATATTTCAACATTAAAAATGTTGGAAGGACACCATCTCAGAGTAAAGAAGAGTCCTTTAAATTGAATATATTTGCTGTCATACAAAATTTACCACATTGACATTTTTTCCTCCTTTTCATATGGTACAATGAAAAGTTTATCATTGCCAGGCATTGGTCCTTGATATCTGGATATTGGAAAATTTGCTGAGTTCTACAGGACGAGGGGAGCAAAGTTGAGGAGAGCAGAGTCTACTCTCTAAGAACTAACTTTAATGAACCCTGGGATGGTGGATAAAGAGGTGGCCAGCTTGGCATGGCTGGCCCTTCCTAGCAGCATTTTGTGCAGAGCTGTCCTGCAGAGAGACCTGGACGTTAATGAGGACCTTGATTCACAAAGCCGTATTGAATAGAATAGTTGGTATGTGGATTTGAGAACCAGAAGAGAGCCATCTCAGTGTTAATCACTTTTTTTTTTTTTGGCTTGGGCAACTTACATCTCAGTTTCCCTGAGTGATAAAAAGGAATGTCTTAGGTTGAATTTCCCAGAAACAGACTCTGAGACTAGAGTCTCATGTGAGACTCCCACAATGAAAAGGAGGGAAAAATGTCAATGTGATAAATTTTGTATGACAGCAAATATATTCATGTGAAAGTTATGTATTGGGAAGTGTTCCCAGAAGAAACCCACTGCGGAACTAGATGGTGGGATGGTCCCTTTGACTCAGGGCCACAGGGATTAAGGGCTCCTGGGGAAGGTCTGTAAATTGCCAGGCATTTGTAAGCCGGCGCCCGGCAGCCTGAGGGCTGTGTTAGGACAAAGACACCAAAGAGACTCAGCTAGAGAGCTTGTGTGAAGGGAAGTGGTAAAGAAATCCAAGGGGATGTGGAATGCTGGCACACCAACTAGGGGATGATATTCATACTGAGCACCTCATTTAGTTGTTGTGCTTGGCTCTTGGTCACTCCGTAATTTAAAAAGAAGAAGGAGAAGGAAGAGAAGAGGAAGAAGAAGAGAAGGAGGGGGAGGAGAGAAGGGGGGAAAAAGGGGAGAAGGGGAGGGAGGAGGGGGAGGAGGCAGCGTGGGGAGAGCTGGCGCCCTGTGGAGCTGTCACTCATAAAGCAGAACTGGCAGGCTCAGCCTCATTTCTTTACGCCTCATGACCAAAGCATAAAGCTGAGGGTAAACAACGTGGGCTAAATCAGGCCTCCTCTCTTCTTGAGTCTTTTTGTTTGTTTGTTTACTTTGTGGTACGCGGGCCTCTCACTGTTGTGGTCTCTCCCGTTGCGGAGCACAGGCTCCGGACGCGCAGGCTCAGCGGCCATGGCTCACGGGCCCAGCCGCTACGTGGCATGTGGGATCCTCCTGGACCGGGGCACGAACCTGTGTCCCCTGCATCGGCAGGCGGACTCTCAACCACTGCGCCGCCAGGGAAGCCCTTGAGTCTTTTTATTTATTTATTTGTTTGTTTGTTTGTTTGTTTGTTTATGGCTGTGTTGGGTCTTCGTTTCTGTGCGAGGGCTTTCTCTAGTTGTGGCGAGCGGGGGCCACTCTTCATCGCGGTGCGCGGGCCTCTCACTGTCGCAGCCTCTCTTGTTGCGGAGCGCAGGCTCCAGACGCGCAGGCTCAGTAGTTGTGGCTCACGGGCGCAGTTGCTCCGTGGCATGTGGGATCTTCCCAGACCAGGGCTCGAACCCGTGTCCCCTGAATTGGCAGGCAGATTCTCAACCACTGCGCCACCAGGGAAGCCCTTGAGTCTTTTTTTTTAATACAATTTTTAAAGGTTACATTCCATTTATAGTTATTACAAAATATTGACTATCTTCCCCGTGTTGTGCAATACATCCTTGAGCCTATCTTACACCTAATAGTTTCTACCTTCCACTCCCCCAGCCCTATATTGCCCCTCCCCCCCCCCCCACTGGTAACCACTAGTTTGTTCTCTGTATCTGTGAGTCTGCTTCTCTTTTGTTATATTCACTAGTTTGTTGTAGTTCTTTTTATTTATTTATTTACTTACTTATGGCTGTGCTGGGTCTTCGTTGCTGCACGCAGGCTTTCTCTAGTTGCGGCGAGTGGGGCTACTCTTTGTTGCAGCACAGGCTTCTCATTGTGGTGGCTTCCCTTGTTGCAGAGCACTGGCTCTAGGCACCTGGGCTTCAGTAGTTGTGGCTCGTGGGCTCTAGAGCTCAGGCTCAGTAGTTGTGGCACATGGGCTTAGTTGCTCCGCGGCATGTGGGATCTTCTTGGACCAGGGCTCGAACCCGTGTCCCCTGCAAGGCGGATTCTTAACCACTTCGCCACCAGGGAAGTCCCTAGTTTGTTGTATTTCTTAGTTTCCACATATAAGTGATATCATACAGTATTTGTCTTTCTCCATCTGAATTCTTTCACTTAGCATAATGCCCTCCAAGTCCATTTATGTTGCTGCAAATAGCAAAATCTCGTTCTTTTTTATGGCTGAGTAGTATTCCATTGTATATTCTCTTGAGTCTTAAAGAGAACATTCTTCCCACTGGTAGAGGGGAGGCTGTGTTGTTCTGCCCAGGCCCCCTTTCCCTGGCTGGTGCCCCCATTCTCTAGCTGCAATTGAGTTTTGGCTCAGAGCCACTTTGCTCAAAGATGCCTACCCGCTACATGAGAAGGTGGGGCCTCCCAAGCGGTGAACAGGCTGATGTAGGAGTAAACAAGCCCAGCCCCCCGCCCCAAGGTGGGACACTCCCTCTCCAGGGTTCCTGTGAGCAGGCTGAGGCTGGACTTTGGCTGAACTCCCGTCTCCACGGAGCTTCAATCCCTGGCCCTATCCTGCCTCCCTTCATCCCTTACAGGTTTTTCCTGAGATAACAACCTCAATAAATCATGCACAGGACATCCTCAGCTCAGGCTCTTCTTTTTTTTTTTTTTGCAGTACGCGGGCCTCCCACTGTTGTGGCCTCTCCCGTTGCGGAGCACAGGCTCTGGACGCGCAGGCTCAGCGGCCATGGCTCACGGGCCCAGCCGCTCTGCGGCATGCGGGATCTTCCTGGACCGGGGCACGAACCTGTGTCCCCTGCATCGGCAGGCGGATTCTTAACCACTGCGCCACCAGGGAAGCCCTCAGGCTCTGCTTTTAAGGAACCCAATCAAAGATAAATGGTTTAGCAGGAAGAGGTGTCAGAAGAACCAAGTCTTAAAACCCTTACTTGTTGGATGATCTTAGGTTAAGATACTTAATTTTTCTGCACCCTCTGGTTTCTTTCTTTTTTAATTTTTTCTTTTTTTAAAATTTTATTGAAGTATAGTTGATTTGCAATGTTGTGTTTGGTTTCTTCTGTACAGCAAAGTGACTCAGTTATACAAATATATCTATTCTTTTTCATAGTCTTTTCCATTATGGTTTGTCACAGGTTATTGAATATAGTTCCCTGTGCTATACAGTAGGACCTTGTTGTTTATCCATCCTATGTATAACAGTTTGCATCTGCTAACTCCAAACTCCCACTCCATCCCTCTCCCTCCCTCCTCCCCCTTGGCAACCATAAGTCTGATCACTATGTCTGTGATTCTGTTTCTGTTTTGTAGATATGTTAATTTGTATTGAATTTTAGATTCCACATATAAGTGATATCATATGATATTCGTCTTTACCTGACTTACTTCATTTAATATGATAATCTCTAGGTCCATCCATGCTGCTGCAAATGGCATTATTTTATTCTGTTTCATGGCTGAGTAATATTCCATTTTGTATATGTACCACATCTTCTTTATCCATTCATCTGTTGAGGGACATTTAGGTTGCTTCCATGTCTTGGCTATTGTAAATAGTGCTGCTATGAACATAGGAGTGTATGTATCTGTTTGAATTACAGTTTTGTCTGGGTATATGCCCAGGAGTGAGATTGCTGGTTCATACGGTAATTCTACTTTCAGTTTTTTGAGGAAACTCCATACTGTTCTCCATAGTGGCTGCACCAATTTACATTCCCACCAACAGTGTAGGAGGGTTCCCTTTTCTCCACACCCTCTCCAGCATTTGTTTTTTGTAGACTTTTTAATGATGTGGGCCCTAGTTTCTTTATGTGTTCATTCATTCATTCATTGACCAATGAACACTGGGCTAATCGTGTGACTTACCTGCAAGATGGTTAAGAAATTACAGTGAATTATAATTCATTGCAATTATAATGTGGACGCCCAATACAAACTGCAAAGCTCTAAAATGTAAGGGTTACTTTAGGGCTACATTCACACCACCCTGTTATAGCACTTAACACCTCTCAATCTCAGATTCATGTCCCAAAGGGTGAAAGAGGACTGTATTTTCCTCCATCCTAGGAACCACTGTATTTCTTCAAATCTGAAATTCTGTCAACTTTAAGATACATCATTATCTTGTGTACAATTAAGAAAGGAAAAAAAAACACCCTGTCAATTAAACTAGGAGACAATGACTCCTTACCACTTAGAATTTTTATTTTATATTAATTGATAGAGCTCTTTTAGACTTATTTTATTTTGAAAAATTTCAACCATACAAAAAAGTTGCAACAATTTTATACCATATATCCACAGCCTTAAGCTGTCAAAATAACTTTTGTATGTGGTGTAAGTTGGAGTCAGTATTCTTTATTTATTTTTTATTTATTTTTGTTTTTTTTGTTTTGTTTTGCGGTATGTGGGCCTCTCACTGTTGTGGCCTCTCCCTTTGTGGAGCACAGGCTCCAGATGCGCAGGCTCAGCGGCCATGGCTCACGGGCCCAGCCGCTCCGTGGCATGTGGGATCTTCCCGGACCGGGGCATGAACCGGCGTCCCCTACATCGGCAGGCGGACTCCCAACCACTGCGCCACCAGGGAAGCCCCAGTATTCTTTATTTTTATTTTATTTTATTTATTTATTTTTATTTTTTTGCGGTACGCGGGCCTCTCACCGTTGTGGCCTCTCCCGCTGCATAGCAGAGGCTCCAGACGCGCAGGCTCAGCGGCCATGGCTCACGGGCCCAGCTGCTCCGCGGCCTGTGGGATCCTCCCGGACCGGGGCACGAACCCGTGTCCCCTGCATCGGCAGGCAGACTCTCAACCACTGCGCCACCAGGGAAGCCCTTATTTTTTATTTTTTTTAATAGCTAGCCATTGTTCCAGCACCATTTGTTGAAAAAAATGACCCTTTCCTATTGGATTTCTTTGACCTTTTTAATAAGCTTATTTAAACATATATTTGATCATATATCCCTCTTGCATTTATGTAGAAGGGAAATATATTTGTTGATTCATATATATGTACCTTATATATCATGTGTATGATATGCTACATATTACACACATATATACCATGTATGTAGATATAATATATACATGAGTAATAAAATTCACATTTGTAGCCTTATTCTTCTGAACCACTTTTCAATCCAGAGTCTTTGTGTAGATGTTTTCCAACATGATATTCTCCTCTAAGACATCAAGAATGTCATATATTCAGGATCTCTTCAGAAAGTACTCCACTATTGTCTCTAGAATTTTTTTCCAATGACCTGATGCCCATTTTGCAAGTTTTGATTTTGTGCTTTCAAGATGCTACTGGAAGGGTCAATGGAAGATTTTCATACAACAACTAGGGCTCATATTCCTTCTTCAAATGCTTCTTAAATGATTTGTTGAGCAAACCATTGAAGGGTAGCAGGTAACCAGTATCACAAACAGGAATTATAGCTAAATTCACAAATTTGTAGGCAGAGATGACTACACCACAATTGCCATGCGGCCAACAGTGATTTTAGGACACCATTAATGACCTCTCTATTTCTGAGGTGTCAAAATGTGAAAAAGAAAAAAAAAGGGTATTCCAGCATTGTGTACCCAGTGCCCGGGCCTGTGCCTGCCTACCAGGTGATCTTCAACAAGTATTTCTTGAATAAATAGATTTTTTTTTTTTTATCTTGAAAAGTCCTTTGACCTTCTGTGTTCCCCTGTTCAGTAGTTCTGGCCTATAAAAATACGCTGTCATTACGTTTTCCAAGCCCCAAACCACCTGCTTAATAACTATAAAACTATAGTGGTAGTACCCACATTACTTTATTATTTGTTTTCTTGGATTTTGCTAAATGCAATCTCAAGAATGAAGGATGCACCAAATGTAGGTGTTTCCAAAATAAATTAAAACCGTGCTTTTGAGGAACTAATGCTAAGTGTGGCCTGGGAGACAGGCTTTTCTGTTACAACTAAAATATCAGTGCTATAAGTTCTGTGGTTGTGTATAGCTGCTGATTTCCATTTGAAGCAATGTTGTATTTAAATAGTACTTTAGGGATTTTGCTGGTGGTCCAGCGGCTAAGGGTCCATGCTCCCAATGCAGGGGCCCCAGCTTCAATCCCTGGTCAGGGAACTAGATCCGACATGCACGCCACAACTAAGAGTTCTCATGCCACCAACTAAAAATCCCGCACACGGCAATGAAGATCCTGTATGCCGCAACTAAGACCTGGTGCAGCCAAACAAATAAATAAATAAATATTTTTAAAAATTAAATAAATAGTACTTTAAAGAAAAACGTATTTCTCATCATCAAAAAAATCTACAAACAATAAATGCTGGAGAGGGTGTGGAGAAAAGGGAACCCTCTTGCACTGTTGGTGAGAATGTAAATTGGTACAACCATTATGGAGAACAGTATGGAGGTTCCTTAAAAAACTAAGAACAGAGCCATATGATCCAACAATCCCACTCCTGGGCATATACCCAGAGAAAACCATAATTCAAAAAGATACATGCACCCCAGTGTTCATTGAAGCACTATTTACAATAGCCAGGACATGGAAGCAACCTAAATGTCCATCAACAGAGGAATGGATAAAGAATATGTGGTACTGGTACATATAAACAATGGAATATTACTCAGCCATAAAAAAGAACTAAATTGTGCCATTTGCAGAGATGTGGATGGACCTAGAGACTATCATACAAAGTGAAGTAAGTCAGAAAGAGAAAAACAAATATTGTATATTAATACATATATGTGGAATCAAGAAAAATGGTACAGATGAACTTATTTGTGGAGCAGAAATAGAGATACAGATGTAGAGAACAAACGTATGGATACCAAGGGGGGAAGGGGGGGCTGAATTAGGAGATTGAGATTGACATATATACACTATTATGCATAAAATAGATGACTAATGAGAACCTACTGTATAGCATAGGGAACTCTACTCAGCGCTCTGTGGTGAGGTAAATGGGAAGGAAATCCAAGGAAGAGGGGACATATATATGCCTGTGGCTGATTCATTTTGCTGTACAGCAGAAACTAACACAACATTGTAAAGCAGCTATGCTCCAATAAAAAAAAAGAAAAAAAGAGAAATGTATTTCCAATCTCATTACCATTAAGTATAAATGTATTCATTCCATCAATATCCTTTGTTACTTTAAATTCAGCTTATTTAAACCAGAATGGCATAGCATTTAAACCAATGTGTAGTCCATCAAAGCCCATTAAATATTCTGTGTTGACATCTATCCAGGCCTGTGACTTGATGTCAGGTTGCATATAATAATAATAGTTGTTACTAGGTCCTTCTACTATATAGATACCTTGGAGAATAATCTTATTTGACTATAAAGAATCCAACTGGTCTCTTATCATATTTATGGCAGGATTTTCCCCTGAACATTTGGTGTTTCAAAAAGAAATGATCTTGTCAGTTTCCTGGTTTGGATAGTATACCGTAGTCATGTCAGAAGTAACCATTAGGGGAAGCTGGGTGAAGGATACTTCGGACCTCTGTACTATTTTTGCAACTTCTTTTGAGACTTAGTCAGTTCGGGCTACAATAACAAAGTACCAGAGACTGGGTGGCTTATAAACAGCAGAAATTTATTTCTTACAGTTCTGGAGGCTGGAAGTCTGAGATCAGGGTGCTGGCGTGGGTCGGGGTCTGGTCAGAGGCCTCTGGGTTGTATCCTCACGTAGCAGAAAGACAGGAAGCCAGCTGTCTGGCCTATTCTTTTCAGGCCAGTAATCCCATTTATGTAGTTTCCACTCTCATGACCTAACTTACCTCCTAATACCATCACCTGGGGTTAGGTCTTCAACATTTGAATTTTAGGGAGAAAAATATTCAGTCCATAACAAGACTATAATCATTTCAAAATAACAATTTCAAAAAAAAAAGTGATCTTTTGGATCATTATGTCTTGGCTTTATGATTAGAATTGATTTTTACACCATTAACAAGTAAAGAGAAATTGCCCCCTGGAAAAAGTATCTTTGCATTGATATTATTAATTTTTTTCACTTTTTTTGTTCACAAAGCATATTTATTCTAAGCTTTAAAGATTTCTTTTTAGGGACTTCCCTGGTGGCACAGTGGTTAAGAATCCGCCTGCCAATGCAGGGGACGCGGGTTCGATCCCTGGTCTGGGAAGATCCCACATGCAGCTAAGCCTGTGCGCCACAACTACTGAGCCTGTGCTCTAGAGCCTGTGAGCCACAACTACTGAGCCCATGTGCCACAACTACTGAAGCCCATGTGCCTAGAGCCTGTGCTCAGCAACAAGAGAAGCCACCACCATGAGAAGCCCACGCACAGAAACGAAGAGTAGCCCCAGTTCACTACAACTAGAGAAAGCCCGTGCTCAGCAACGAAGACCCAACGCAGCCAAAAAAAAAAAAAAAAGATTTCTTTAAAAAAAAATCCCACTTAAGTTGAAAGCAAAAATGATAGTTACTTCTGGAGAGTGGAATAGGGAGGAAGTAATTTTCATTTCTGGCATTTCTTTACTGATGGAATATTATACAATGAATTTTTATTTGTTTAATAATTTGGGGAAGGAAACATGCTCAGAGCAGACTTTTCCTTAAACAGCTACAAGACTCAAATCACCCAGTGAAAATGTTCCTGAATATTCCTCATTGTCAGAGGGAAACCTTTTTCCATTTCTAGTGGTTCTGAAATTTATGTTTTAGGAATAATTTCAGCATGGGAATAAATTTATACATCAAAACTATTTCTACTACTCTGATAAATAAATATGAATTACTGAATTAAAACTGACTTTTTGCATGCATTTCCCCAAACGTTCTAGATATTTTCATAATGGATTAGATAGTTATTAAAATTTCATAAAACATCATTTTTATTTTTTCAGGAGCAAAATATATCATTCTCCAGTCACAGCTAAGTCATACACTATAAATAATTTTATCTTTCCAGCTGTGATATTACTGTAAATATTGAAAGATCTTAATAATTTTTTTTTTTGGCCTCGCTGCATGTGGGATCTTAGTTCCCAGACCAGGGATCGAACCCGCGCCCTCTGCATTGGAAGCACAGAGTCCCAACCCCTGGACCATCAGGGAAGTCCCCTTAATAATTTTTGACTGCATGGTAGATTCCATTTTTTCCAAACATTGGTTTTTGTTGTTGTTGTTTTTTAGCATCCAGATATACTTTTTATTTTAATTTTTTTCTTTTTCCTTTTTATTTAATTTTTATTTTATATTGGAGTATAGTTGATTTACAACGTTGTGTTAGTTTCAGGTGTACAGCAAAGTGATTCAGTTATACATATATGCATTCTTTTTCAGATTCTCTTCTCAGATAGGTTATTACAAACTTTGGTTTTTCAGGAGCAGATCTTGTTAAATAAAAAGATTCTGAGATAACAAGGTCCTACTGTATAGCACAGGGAACTATATTCAGTATTCTGTAATAGACCATAATGGAAAAGAATATATCTGTATATCTACATATCTATATATATATATATATACACATACATACATACATACATACATATATATATATACACACATATATGAATCACTTTGCTGTACACCAGAAACTAACACAACATTGTAAATCAACTATACTTCAATTAAAAGGAAAAACAGATTCTGGGGTCATTTCTATATTTGGAACACTCCCTGGCTTTTGCTCATGTTCATCTCCGTTGTTTTCCTCTGCCTGGTATATTGTTGTAACTCTATCATTTATTTTTTTCGTTTCCCAGCATGCTAATGGCCAGTTGCTGGTTAGCTAATGGGCTCCAGCACAGTTCAGTAAATAGAATGAAATCATTAACACTGGGCTTAGTCCATCTACCTCAGTAGGAAATATCGGTCCTTTGGTGACTGGTGGTTAATCATTCAGTAAACAACTGATAGTCTTTGTAGGGAGACACCTTTACCAAGCATGACCTGCAGTAGAATTAGGGTGACCAGGTAAGTTATCCTCAAGGTGGGACAGTTTTGAGAGTCAGAGAAGACACTTTTTTTTCTTTCTTTTGGCTGCACAGCTTGTGAGATCTCAGTTCCCCGACCAGGGATTGAACCCGGGCCGAAGCAGTGAAAGCCCAGAATCCTAACCACTAGGCCACCGGGGAACTCCCAGAGAAGATACTATTGGGTTGGCCAGAAAGTTCCTTCGGTTTTTTAAAAATATTTATTTATTTATTTTGACTGCACTGGGTCTTTGTTGTAGCACGCAGGATCTTTTGTTGCAGCATGCAGACTTCTTAGTTGCAGCATGTGAACTCTTAGTTGCAGCATGCATTTGGGATCTAGTTCCCCAACCAGGGATCGAACCCAGGCCCCCTGCATTGGGAGCACAGAGTCTTAGCCACTACACCACCAAGGAAGTCCCCCTTTGGTTTTTAAGTAAAAATAAAAGACACATTTTTCATTTTCTCCAAGAACTTTATTGAACAACATATTCATTGTTTTGTTCCACTACCTTCTGCCATTTTTCAGGCAACTTCATAGCTCCATCTTCCCAAAACTTTTTATCTTTTTGAGCAAAGAACTCTTCCAGTTGCCTTTTACAGTCTTCCAGGGAATTGAAGTTTTTTCCAGTAAGAGAATTTTGTAAAGACTGAAATAAATGGAAATCCAAAGGTGCAATGTCTGGTGCCTGAATCAGAACTTCCCAGCCAAGCTGTAACAGTTTTTGCCTGTTACAAAGGCAAAGAAACATGTGGTCTTGCGTTATCCTGATGGAAGATTATGCGTTTTCTGTTGTCGCTTTTTGTAGACTGCTGCTTTCAGTTGGTCTAATTTGGAGCAGTACTTGTTGGAATTAATCATTTGGTTTTCCGGAAGGAGCTCATACTAGAGGACTATCTTCCAATCCCACCATATACACAACATCACCTTCTTTGGATGAAGACTGGCCTTTGGTGTGGTCGGTGGTGGTTCCTTTCGCTTGCCCCATGATCTCTTCCGTTCCACATTGTTGTATAGTATCCACTTTCATCACCCGTCACAATTTGTTTTAGAAACAGAATGTTTTTTGTTATGTTTCAGTAGAGAATCACATGCGGAAATATGGTCAAGGAGGCTTTATTCGCTTAACTTATGTGGAACCCAAACATCAAAGCAATTCACATAACCGAGCTGGTGCAAATGATTTTCAGCGATTGATCTGGATATTTTGAGTATGTCGGCCGTGTGGTATAACGTTGATTGTTCTCAGTGAATGTCTCGATTTGATCGCTATCGAACTGGATTGATCAAATCCAACTGATTTGATCAATTTCAACTGGTCTACCTGACCCTGGAGCATCGTCCAGCGATAAATCTCCAGTACAAAACTTCGCAAACCACTTTTGACATGTTCGATCAGTCATAGCACCTTCTCCATACACTGCACAAATCTTTTCTTGCGTTTCAGTTGCGTTTTTACCTTTCTTGAAATAAAGCATAATATGCCAAAATGTTGCTTTTTTTCTTCTGTCTTCAATATTAAAATGGCTACACAAATATTCACCAATTTTGATAAGTTTTTTTCTAAATGCATGCTAATATGACAGCTGTCACAATACAATCTAACAAAATTGTTTCGAATGAAGTTAAAGACAACTAAGTCCTACTAGAACAATCTTAGGGAAAAAACGAACGAACTTTTTGGCCAACCAATATTACCATGAGACCTAGACAAGATATGTAAACTCACACTGGCTGAAAAAACAAAACAACTGAAATAAAAATTACCATCCATTTCAGATCCCCTAGTACTTTAAAGCTATGCTTTGAAAAATCATGTGCAATTAAGTTATTTAACTTGTGAAGAACTTTTTTTTTTTATAAATTTACTTATTTATCCATGGCTGCATTGGGTCTTTGTTGCTGCCCGTGGGCTTTCTCTAGTTGTGGCGAGCAGAGGCTATTCTTCGTTGCGGTGCGTGGGTTTCTCATTGCGGTGGCTCCTCTTGTTGAGGAGCACAGGCTCTAGGCATGCGGGCTTCAGTAGTTGCAGCATGCAGGGTCAGTAGTTGTGGCTCTCGGACTCTAGAGCGCAGGCTCAGTAGTTGTGGCGCACAGGCTTAGCTGCTCAGTGCCATGTGGGATCTTCCCGGACCAGGGCTCGAACCTATGTCCCCTGCATTGGCAGGTGGATTCTTAACCTCTGTGCCACCAGGGAAGCCCCGAACTTTTATCCAAAAGACCATTGTATAAAAGGCAGTGGTTTTTTTTTGCCTCACCACAGCTTCCCGACCAGGGATGGAACCCATGCCCCCTGAAGTGGAAGCCAGGAGTCCTAACCACTGGACTACCAGCAAAGTCCCTAAAAGGCTTTTTTTTTTTTTTTTTTTTGGCTGTGTTGGGTCTTTGTTGCTGTGCCGAGGCTTCTCATTGCAGTGCCTTCTCTTGCTGTGAAGCACGGGCTCTAGGCCCCTGGGCTTCAGTAGTTGTGGCATATGGGCTCGTTAGTTGTGGCTCATGGGCTCTAGAGCGCAGGCTCAGTAGTTGTGGTGCACGGGCTTTGTTGTTCCATGGCATGTGGGATCTTCCTGGACCAGGGCTTGAACCCGTGTCTCCTGCATTGGCAGACGGATTCTTAACCATTGCGCCACCAGGGAAGTCCCTCAAGGCATTTTTAAAAGCAAAATTGCCCAGCATAATTTTTGAAAGTTCTGTGGGCATTTGGATACATGGAGAAGGTTAAAGAAAATTTGTTCCTGGAATGAGTATGCCATCGATATATTAATTTAATACCAAAGTTAATAAACCAGCTCTAATGGAATAATTATTTGAAAGCTCCTATCCAAATCTTTCCTTTTTCACCCATTGCTATTCCCAGCACTCTTTAAAACTGCAATCCTAGCCACAGCAGATAATTATATATGCTGTCTGGCTTAAAGAGTAAATTAATTTTGCATGTAATTCCCCCCAGAATCTACATGACAGGCAATTCTATTTTATACGTTTTTTTTCAGAATGGCAATAAATAGCACAAGATAACTGATATGAAACCAACTATTTAAAATCTACTTCCTTAGATATTCCCAGTCCAAAAAGCAAAAGTTTTTCTAGAGGGACTTAGAACCTGTAAAATAAAATTCCTGCATGGGTCTTTAATGGCTGTGCCTATTGACAAATATGTTTGTTTTCCGAAGTCAGCTGCGTGGGGTGAGGTGGGCTGCACACACTCTGTGTACAGAGGCATTTAAAGGGAGCAAAGTCTTGTTTGCCATCCAAAGAGGCCACTCCATGGGGGCAGGTTAGAAGTTATATTTGCATGTGTATTGCAGATACCTGAGCAGTAGGTACATTGTGAAAAAAACACCTGAATACTTGTTACATGATATTTTGACAAATATGGGTTGTCCCCTCTCTGGATGACGGATCCAGGCCGCTATAGAGAAGAGTATTGAATTCAGATCCTAGTTTTGAGCACCCCGGCTTGCTCTTGTGTGTGTGAAATGAGGGTTTGGAGCCCTACGGTCTCCAAGCCCCCTTCTCACCAAAAGAGTCCAAGCCCAGTCCACAGCCTTAAGGGAATGAATCAGGTGGAGCAGCTGATGCAAACAATTTTCTTTTTTGACAGCTTTCAGGCTTAACTAGATGGCACAGTGTGCCAAAGGGGATGGGGGAGGTGACAAAGGAAGAGATGTTCTAATTCCTATTTGGATCCACAAGGCTCTGCACCTGGCCTGTGAGTCTACCAGGGATAACCTTCTTTGGGATACTTAAAGGAATAGATATTCAGAGTAATAACATAAGACCTCAGAAGTCACCTACAGCATTGCCTCATTTCCCAACAAATAATAATGATTGTTATCACCCAAATAATAATTATTACTAGTAATAAACAGTAAGAAGGCAGACTTGGGACTTCCCTGGTGGTCCAGTGGCTGACTCCGTGCTCCCAATGCAGGGGGCCCGGGTTCGATCCCTGGTCAGGGAAGTAGATCCCACATGCCACAACTAAAGATCCTGCATGCCTCAACTAAAAGATCCTGCATGCCGCACCTAAAGAACCCACGTGCCACAACGAATATCCCACATGCAGCAATGAAGATCCCGTGTGCTGCAACTCAGAGCCAGTGCAGCCAAATAAATAAATAAATAAATATTTTTTTAAAAAGAAGGCAGACAGGTTTTGTGGGGTTTGCAGTCTCAGGCTTCTGCAGTTTTGAGGGCCCTCTTGAAGAAAGAGAATACACAATTATGAGTACAAAATTAGGCAAGAAATGAAAAGGCATTGGTAGGGGTGCCCATAGAGCCTTTGGAAGGGCCTGTGCAATTGAGGGGCCTGTAGCCTTGATCTTCATGGTAAGTCTACCTTTGATGTCTACGACCAACAGTGTTAGAATGTCAGCTCCAGAGGGTCAGGGATTTTTTTTCTTTATTGACATATAGTTGATTTACAGTATTTCAAGCGAACAGCAAAGTGATTCAGTCATATATATATATATATATATATATATATATATATATATATATATGACTGAATATATTCCTTATATATATATATAAGTAATCCAAGGCACAGAGAGGTTAAGTTAATTGCCAATGGTCACACAGCTAGAAATGGCAGACCTGGGTGTTCTGGCTTCAGGATCTATGCTTCTGGCTACACTCCTGCCTCCCAGATAAGGCTCAGGGAGATCCAGGGACCAGCAATAGTTAAAAACAGCCCGGCTTTTATTCATGCCTGAAGTAGTTCCAAGCCTCTGGCATTTGCCTACGGTATGCAATCCTTAGATACCGCAAATAATGACTGCTCACTAGCAAGGGAGACCAACATGTCTCAGTTTAGTCTTTATTAGAACCCAGACGTAGTTGAAACATATGAGAAAAGGAAGAACGGAGTTAAGTCACACTGTCAACCTACTTGGAAAAATGGGAAAAATGTTGGGTGCCTTTCCATTCAAAACCAGTGATTTCCAGGGTTCAAGGGAGTTACCTTAATCACTGTCACCCTGCTCTCAGCCCAGCCCTAGACCCAGCCCAGTGAGAGAAACATTTTCCCAAGGAGACTACCTGATATTGGGGAATTCCCTGGCAGTCCAGTGGTTAGCGCTGCATGCTTACACTGCAAGGCCACAGGTTCAATCCCTGGTTGGGGAACTAGGATCCTACAAGCCTTGCTGTGTGGCAGAAAAACAAAACAAAAACCCAACCTAATTGACATAAATATGATTTAAAAGAAGATTCAAATATATTTAGGTTGCATCCCATTCCCTCCAAAACAATTTTAAAAATCTTGCTCTGATATTATCAAGGAACTTGCACTCAAAGACATATTTATAAGGAGAATAACTGGGCCATCCCTCCAGGGAGCGCCTTCCATTTCCTTGTATCCTTGGGAAAGTGATTTAATCTTTTTTGAGCCTTTATGGTTTTCCCCCTGAAAATTCAATCAAGACACCGATGCTGAGCTAGAGGACTTCCATTTGCCCCTGTAGCTCTCCTCTCTACCCTTTCCCATCCTGCTGTTGTACCAGACTGCCCTGGAGGCTGCTCTCTTTAGCCACTCAGGAGCCTCAGCAGGAGATTGGAGGGAGGGGAGGAGAGGCCCTTGCAAGGCTAGCACAGGCTGACTGCTTCATCTTCTGTACGATGGCAGCAGAATGTTGTGAGAATCAGGGATTAAGGGAATTGGGAAGCCTGTTTCCTCTACTGGCAGTTAAAGTGAGCCCTCTGGGCCTTGGGTGAGGCCAGGGAAAGGGTTGGGGAATGGGTACCCATCTGCCACAAGCCCCTGCCTCCCAAAGCCCAAAAAAACACCACCTGTGGCAGGTGAAGAACTAAACCTCTGGGAGAGGAATTAGTCTCAGAACTGAAACTGCTTAAAAGGACCCTGTTGGAAAGCCAGCTGTGTGGTTATTAAACATCTCTTTAAGATCACAAGTTCAGTGCTTGGCCCTGCCAGTAAGAACTCTAGTGAAAGTATTCCTTGGGAAACTACTACGTGCCAGGCACAAATCCCTTAACTTACACTCACAAAAACCCAGCTAGGCAGCATGTACGACTATTATCATCCCCATTTTTCAGGTAAGCAACCTGAAAGTTCAAGTAGCATGCACAAGGTAAAAAAGTTAATCATGGCTGTCTGGTTAGCTACTACTATGTAGCAAACCATCCCAAAACTTAGTGATGTAAAACAACCACCATGTTATCATGTCAGGGATTCACACATGGACTCAACAAATATTTATTGAATGACAGCTGTGTGCCACCTTCTGTGCAAGTCCCTGGGGAAGAGGAGCTTGACTCGGTTTGGAAGAAAGACTGCCAGGTAAATGCCCATCTCCAATAAGGTCATTCCAACAGTGGAGGGTTGTTCACAGTCCAGTGATGGCACGAGGGAGGCCATGACTAAGTCTTCTAGGAAGAACCCAGAGAAGGACAAGTCTGAATTGGGTCTTTAAAAAAAAAATTTTTTTTTTTTAGATGTTGGAGGTAGGAGTTTTATTAATTAATTAATTTATTTTTGCTGTGTTGGGTCTTCATTTCTGTGCAAAGGCTTTCTCTAGTTGTGGCAAGTGGGGGCCACTCTTCATCGTGGTGTGTGGGCCTCTCCCTATCGCGGCCTCTCTTGTTGCGTAGCACAGGCTCCAGACGTGTAGGCTAAGTAGTTGTGGCTCACGGGCCTGGCGGCTCCGCGGCATGTGGGATCCTCCCAGACCAGGGCTCGAACCCGTGTCCCCTGCATTAGCAGGCAGATTCTCAACCACTGCGCCACCAGGGAAGCCCTGAATTGGGTCTTGAAGCGTGAGTAGGAGTTTGTCTAGCAGAGACCAGGGAGAAGGGGCAATCAATCCAGGCAGAGGATCAAAAAGCACCACAGCATCCACAAAGAGAAAGCTCCTATTTGTTCTAAAAGTTCGACTTGAACAAAACTGTCTTAGCTTAGGTTTCCCCCAAAAGCAGACATGAGATGAGGATTTGAGTACAAGTAGTTTATTCTGGGATCTTAAGGGAACACGAGAAAAGCGCTGGGAAGTGATAAGGGGAAGGGAAGGCGGCCAATAAAGGGAGCATTGTTAAGTCGGTTACAGACTCTGGGCACCTAAGCTTAGTCCCTCGGGAAGCTCTCAGAAGTGTGCTGGAACACACGCCGCAGATTTCTCCCGACCCAGGGATGAGGACGCTGAGCTGCATATGCGCTGACTCCTCAGGGCCACGTTGAGGGGTGCCTCTCTGCTTTTGAGCTCAGTGTTCCTTCCCCGTGTAGGCTTGGTCCTCAGTCCAGCTTCCCCTCACAGTATTGAGATAGGCTTCTCTTCCAACCAATCAGGATTCAGAGGTAGGAGTATCCCGACTGCCTTGAACCAATCAGGGACCAGCCAAGGGGCTGGGGGTGGGGTCAGGCTCATTCTCCCATCTTGGCAACCCTACAATGATGGAGGGGTATGATTGATGTTAGAGAGGCAAACTCAAAGTCCAACAAACCCATCCTGTCACACTGGAAGTTACCCTTCGACTTCAAGACCTGGTTCAGGAAGATCTAAGGAACTGTGGCATATTTTCATAGCTCCAGGTGGCTGCTTCTTGGAGCCAGGTACTGGGGAGATGACCCAGTTCCCTGTTCGTTCAGTTTTGTCTCTACTCTGCCGTATTTCATTGGTCACTGGTGCTCCTGAAATCCTACAGATTTAAGTTCTTTGGTTTTGAGTTTCAACATCTGCCTCAACCCTTTTTAGGAAACGTGATTCTTTCCCAAGAAAAACTACGGAGTTGGGGAGATTGAAAGGTGACAAAGAAAAGCCCAGGATTGGGGTGATGGGCATTCGGGGGAGAGCACAGACCGTTTCCTGTGAGGCTAATTTGGAGAATAATAAAACAAAAGAGTCCCCTCCCCCAGTGAAGTTCACCTTGTATAAAAGAGCAATTGTTCTGCTATGGTTTTCCATTATTTCCTTCCCATGCTGTCTGCCCCGCTTGATGGACTCTGGAGTGCTTTTCAGTTCAGCTGCTCAGCGCAGGGCAAAGCATAAACTGAGCAGCCCACTTAAAAAAAAAGAAAGAAAGAAAAGAAAAACTCTCTCCTGTGTTGTGGACACCGAGGTGTTTGGAAGCCTAATATTTATTCCCCCTTCCCCTGCCCTCAAGCAGTGGTTTGGAGAGAACGCCAGGCTGACACCTAGGGGTACGGCTCTGGAGAGGGTAAGGGTTGAGAGTTGGACAGGCATACGGTCTCCAAATCAATTCTTGTAAAAGTTTAAGTCGAATCTTTAGGGCTGTATTTTTGCCTGGAGCTGTTTACCATCCTTAAGCCTACAGCAAATTGTACAAAGCAGGAAAACTGCTTTCTCGGAATTCACCATCCTAACAGAGTAGGATCTTCAGTACTGACTCCCCTACTTGCTTTTTGGCGGGGCGGGTGGCGGGGGATGGGGGAACAGGGCGAGAAGTGGGGCGGGGAATGTGGGAAGGGAAGACTCTTAAGGCCATAGTTCTCAAATTTTGCTTCCTATTACCGTCATCTGGGGAGCTCTTCAAAATCCCAATACCCAGGCTGTACTTCAGTCCAATTAAATCAGAATCCCTGGGGGTAGGGCCTGGCCTCAGTAGTTTTTAATATTCCCCAGGTGACTCCAATGTGCAACCAGGTTTGAGAACCAGGGGCTTAAAGCAGTGCTTCTAATACGCACGGAAGCAGCCAGGATTTTGTTAAAATGCAGAGTCTAGTCCAGCAGGTCTGAGCAGGGCCCGAGGTTCTGCAGTGCCACTGCTGCAGCGGCTGGTCTAGGGACCACTCTTCAAGTAGCAGGATCTTCAGACGTTTCTTTAACATAAGAGAGGAATGGAGCCACTGACAAATCACAGCAAAAAGCAAACAGCTTTTCAGAACACACAGCTTCCTGCTTAACAATCTTCCTGAAAATGTTCCTCTTTGCTGTTAAGATACATTGCAAATGCCCTACCATGGCTACAAAGAATCACCTGGGGAACTTCCCCCAAAACACTGATGCCAGGATTCCATACTCCATCTCATTCAGACCAATTAAATCGAAGTTTCTGGAGGTGGGGATTGGACTTGGACAGTTTTTTAAGTTCCTCAGATGACTGATGTGCAGCTAGTTTTGAGGACCCCTTGTACGAAGTCATCTGGCCACTGCTGTTTCCGTGGGAATGCCCCCCCACCCCCAATCCACAGGGTTGTGGTGCATCGGCCATCGTTGATTGTATGAGGGAGCAGGCAGTGGGCTTAAACTACACTCTTGGACCCCTTCCCTGGGAATTTGGGTGGGAGATGCAGATTCCAGCGTGGTCTGGCTGCCCTTGTTAACCCAGGAGAAATGGGGTAGAGAAGTTTTGGCTACCATATCCCCACAGATAGACCAGGAACAGAGAAAGCTGGTTTCCTGCAGGAAACAGGAGAAGAGGCAAAGTGGTAGTGAGGACCCAGGGGTCCCCAGGTCTCCCATCTTGAGGCTGTCTATGGCCAGAATGAGTGAGACCCTCGGTGACCACCTCCTTTGTCTCTAGAAGAGGGCCAGCTTCTGGGTTGGGGGGTCTTTATGTAATTGTCCCCCGCAACTCAGAAGGTCTGACAGGACCAACAAACCTTGAATAGTCAAATAGGAAAAATCTGTAAAACTCATACTAAACACAGCACTTCTGCATCATCAGCAACTGACCTCTTCCCCTTCTATCCCCCACCATTAAAATTCCTGAAAAATGAGAAGACACTTACTTCACAAGTTTAAAAATAAGGACTGCTACGTTCTCAAATTTGTTCTCTTTGTAGAGGAATCATCAGCCTTGAATTTCTGCAGCTGTGGCTTCTAAATCTAGCCCTCTGTGGATGTTGGGGGTATAATTGCTTGTCTTGCCTGTTTTCTCATCTACAGCATGGAACTAAGAGCACCAATCTGATCAGATTGCTTTGAGGAGTAACTCATAAAAGTGTATTGATCACGTTACAGATGTTGTAGAAATGCATCTTATAAATGAGTCACCTTTTCCCAGAGCATCACTGTGGAACAGTGGAAAAGAGCCCTTTGGAGAAGGTTTCTTGAAATCTCAGCCCATCCATCTACGAGCTGTGTGGTCTTAGGCAAGTTTCTTACCTACTCTGAGCCTCAGATTCTTCGTTCCAAATATGGGCTAACAATGCCTATTTGCAGAACGTCTGTGGGGAATGAATGAGACAATGTGTGAAGACAGTAGGTGCTCAAAGACATGTTTTCCTTCCCTCCATGACTTCACTCTTGACCTAAGGTGGATTCGTTAGGTTATGTTCTTACAGTGTTACTGTAACGAAGACTACCTAACCCTAACCCTTCTCTCCCCAAATAGCAATGGTTAAAATCAGATAAAGATTTCTTTCTCTCTCCTGTAACACGCTGAGCATAAGGCATCAGGCTGATGGGTTCTATGGTGTTGGGCACCCATCCTTTCACCTTGTCCCGCCGCCTTCAACAGGCAGCTTCCATCCTGTGGCTTAAGGTGGCAATTTCCCGCTGGTAGGAAGGAGAGACAGGGTGTTGGGGAGTGAGCCTCTCCCCTCTGGAGGCAGGGCCTGGAAGTTCTACTCACATTCCACTGGGCTGAATGGGAGCTAGAAGGCAAACTCTGGACCCCCATTTTGGGGTTGAAATCCCAGTTCTACCACTTACCATCTGTGGTCTTGGCCAAGTCAGTTAATTTCTTTGCACCTCTGTTTCCTAATCCTTCATGGGGTTATTGTGAAAATTAAATGGGTTGGTACATCTAAAGCACTTAGAATAGTTACCTGAAACATATGAGACTGTAAGTTGTTATTGTTGTTATTATTATTTGTTTAGCTATATGGCCACACCTAACTTTGAGGGAGGCTGGGAAATGTCCTTAACTAGGTGACTGTGTGCCCTGCTAAGACTCTAGAGTTCTATTATTAAAGGAAGGAGCGGACAGGGGACATCTGAAGACAGCTAGAGTCTCTGTCATGTCAGAGTTGCTAAAATCAGTCCTGTAAAAAGACTGCTGATGAGAAGCGATTGTAATCTCCAATTTGGGCCTAAAAACCCTATGTCAACTCCTCCTTGTGTGATGGGGTGGACATGATCCACTCCTAGAGATGGAGACAATCATCAAAACAATAATAATGTGAGAGGGGCTTCCCTGGTGGCACAGTGGCTGAGAGTCCGCCTGCCGATGCAGGGGACACAGGTTCGTGCCCCGGTCCGGGAGGATCCCACATGCCGCGGAGCGGCTGGGCCCGTGAGCCATGGCCGTTGAGCCTGCGCGTCCGGAGCCTGTGCTCCGCAACGGGAGAGACCACAACAGTGAGAGGCCCGCGTACCGCAAAAAAATAAAAATAATAAATAAATAAATAACGTGAGAATTTCCTGGTGGTCCAGTGGTTAGGATTGGGCACTTTCACTGCCCTGGTCTGGGTTCAGTCCCTGGTCAGGGAACTGAGATCCTGCAAGCTGTGCGGCGTGGCCAAAATAATAAGAAGAATTAAAAATAAGAATAACGTATGAGGCTCTGTGCCGAGCGCTGTCTCAATTGTCTGTGACAACCTGTTTAGAGGTCCCACAGTACTGTGGTTTTATGAAAAGTGCTTTTTACTCTTTTCCCGCCTCAGTTCTTGTTGCATGCTTATCAGCTTCCACGCACGAGGCTAGGAGTCCGTGGTGAATTCCATTCTCACGGGCAGTGAGTTTATAATACATTCCGAGGCCCTCACAGGATGCCCCCCTCTGAAAAGCACAGATCCCACAAAACTAGTCCACCTGCTCCTTCTCCGTCAGCCCCCACCCCTGACTGTGCCAGGAGACCTTACTGGCTTTTCTGGTTACAGATTCACCAGGTCGAGGGAGGGGAGAAACCCAAGTGCAGTCTGTCATCCATCCGTTAATAAGCTTGATGCTAATATGACTTAGGCTTGTGCAAATGTGGACGTGCTACCCAGGCTTTGAGCCTCTCCCCCACCATCCAAGGCAAGTACATGCTGCGCGCAAAGAAATAGCAACTTACCTGTGAACGAATTGGATTTGACCGTGGGAATTCCAAGACAAATACACAAGGGGGTGATTCTTGGCATTATAAACAGGCAACCCCATAATACATTTTACCTTTTATTTGCCAGCAACTCTTCAAGAATGCATTTAAATGTATCTCTTTGTACAAATGGGGTGTTTCATTGGTGCTTCTCGGACTCTTTGGCTAAAGATCCTAGCTGCCTTTAAATTTCTCAGCATCCTCTCTCTTCAGTCAAACAGTTAATCATCTATAAACAAACCCTCCAATTAATTCTTTCTAAAGCAAAGGTAGTTGGTAAGCAAACACCCACTCCCTAAATTGCTTGCTTAATGCGTTCCTCTTGAGAGTCCATTCTGGAGAGACTTGGGGGTATAATTACTCTGCTCTTTATCTCTGCCGTCCAATTTTTGGGTGTGCTTCTGATTTCATTTGGAAAGGTTCCTGGCGCTTCTTTGGGTGTGGTCAGCTATGTGGGGACAGGTCTTTGCTCATCCAGTACCTAGGTCAGAGGAATTTGCTCGTGGGCACCTAATTAACGCTATTCATTAGCATTAATTAACTTTTATTCATTAAAAGGTGTTGGCAACAGGACCCTCAAATTCACCTCTGTTTCAGATTGTTATAAGAGCCTAGAATTTTTTTCAGTCCTACAAAGCAAAGTCTGTAGATTAGGCCCATGGAGCCTCCACAAAGAGATATTCACAAGCACAGGGTATTTTTAGCAGCGGCTGCTTCCGATTTCCCACCCCTTTTGGAACTTCTAGGGCGGCTCCTCCAAACGCACCGGGTCTCCTTTCTGAATCCAGCGCCCACCCTCGTGGGCCTCATTCTGACACGTTCCAGGGTTTCCATTTGCTTGTGATTGATGCTGTTTTATTGTTTGAATGTGATAAATGGGCCCCTGCAAGGTGCTGCAGGAAAACTTGCCCTTCCTTCCACAGACCTCAGTCATTTTCCACTCTAGGACCTGGTGTGAGGGGTCAACTAAGCTGCCCCTCGGGAGGGAGTGAACGGTACCCCCCCCCGCCCCACCTCCCAGTCCTCTTCTTGAGCTTTGGTTTGGTGGAAATGTTATATGTATCGTCAATTTAATTTTCTACTTGCTTGTAAAGTACTTGCAGAAAAAGTAAAAAGCTTGAAGATCACGAGAGCCTCAGGTACCTGATCTTGACTTTATTCACTCCTCTAGGAAGATGATAACATACACACACACGCACCCCTGCAGCTCTCAGTGACTCAAACAGGAGCGGGTATGGTATGATAACGAGCTTCATAAATGCTCGTTGATGGAATTTCTCCCCATCTCCCCCTTTGCCAAGCGCAGTGTAATTAATGTTTATGGACCAAATGGAGAGGGAGCAGGCCCATTGCTTTTTACCCTGGACAGCCAGGCGGGCTGAAAACCCATCTCACCATATATCTCAGAGAACACACCGTTCCAGCGCTTCCTGATGGGGGAATTGTGTCCTTCCTCTGGAATTTCCTCCTCTATCCCAGTTCTTTGCTTAGTTAACTTCGAATGGCCCTTGAAAACAGTTAAATGTCTGCTTCTGGAAGAAACAGTCCCTGGTCCCCAGGCTGACCATGCTGCCTTCCCACTGTGCAGGCTGACCTTGGGCCCACCCCTGGCCTGGCAGGGATCCCACCCATCACTCATTTACTGCTCTCTCCCCGCTTCTGATGACATATTCAGTAAAGGAAGGGACAGTCGTACAGAGCTGTGTAGTCCAATAGTGCACAGCACATTGTAGATATTAGATCAATGTTTCTTGAGCCAGTGGCCGCAGCTAAGAACTCTGGGGAGCCCATCTTTTTCATTGAGATCAAGACCCTTAAGATTTTTATTTTTTATTTTTATTTTTCATTTTATTTTATTTTGGCTCTGCCCAGCTTGTGGGATCTTAGTTCCCTGACCAGGGATTGAACCCGGGCCCTCGGCAGAGAAAGCGCCGAGTCCTAACCACTGGACCGCCAGGGAAGTCCCAAGAAGATTTTTTAAAAATCGAATAGAATTCAACTTAAGGCAGTGCTTGACCCAAAATAAGCCAATAATAAATTAATTACTACTTAGTTATTATTATTACACCTTCTAAACACCTAGTTCTAAATCAGCTGACTCTTAACCCCTCCAAATTTTCCCACTCTTAACCTTCCTCGGCTCCAGAGAACCCTGATCAACCCTAAGCATCCCTCCACTGATTTCACATTTCACTCACCTCTCTCTCCTCAGTAGTTCCTCCAGCCCCTCCACCCTCAGAGTCACCCTCCCAGACTTCTAGAGGGCCTCCCAGGGGGAGGGAGAGGGAGAGGGGGCTGGGAAGGGAGAAGAGAGCCTTCCCCCTTTGCCTGAATCAGGTGATGCCAACTGATGGTTTCTCAGATTCGTTGTTCAGCCCACAAAGGTGACACATACAGTCTTTTAAAATAATGGACGTTAACTGGCAATATTTAAAAACTGGTATTTTAGTGGTTAGGACTCCAAGCTTTCACTGCCGAGGGCCTAGGTTCGATCTTTGGTCGGGGAACTAAGATCCCACAAGCCGCGCTGTGTGGCTGAAAATAAATAAATAAATAAACGGGGATTTCTAGCAATACTAGGCCTAAAGTTTTGCAAGGTAGCAATCAGGTGGGGTAGAAACCCAGGTGGCCCTTTTAGAGCATTCGTGCTCTTGTTCACCACAGACCCCACCATTCTCTATGACATGCCCCTCAACTGAGTTTGAATGTTGAGCTGATTTCACTGCATTTCCAGGTTCCCAAATGTGGATTTATGGTAAGAGGAAAGTGAAATATTTCTGGTCCCTGTTTCTAACACTAAAACACAAAAATAAAGTGTGACCCGGGGGATCATATGTTTCAAGAAAAATGGGAGTGAATGGACTCCTTTGTGTAAGGTAAGAACCTTCTACAAAGTTAATATTTTAAGTCCAAGTGTATCTGGTTAGAAGACCACAATTCAAGAGGCCATTCTGAAACAAAACCGGCTGATACATTTACTTGTTTGACCTTATCTGCTCACCCCAGAGGACTTAAGGCCTCTGGTCAAATTGAGAGAGCATCTTGGAACCCAAACAAACAGACCTACAGCTTCATTGGTGAATGGATTTGGGCCCCATGTCTGCCTGTTTTCAAGTTGAGGACAGACCAGACTGACTGGTAGCTTTCAGGACTGAGTGAAAGAACATTTTCACTTCTAAGCCAAACTCCTGCTTTCCCTACAAGACACATTAATAACAAGAGGAGGGGAGACTGGAAGTTCTGGGATGGATAAACTACAAAATCAAATGTGCTTGGAGAATCTGAACTACAGTTGGAACTAGAGAACCCTATTTATGATCAACCATAAATATTTTTATTTTCTTAACTTTTGGAAATAATTTCAGACTAATCAAAAAGTTGCAAAAAATAAAAGATTTTCTGTAAACTTTCACCCAGATGCCACAAATATTAACATTTTACATAACAAGAGTATCAAGATTGAAATCATGGGATTAACACTGATACAATGCTGTTATCTAATCTACAAAATGTATTCAGATTTCCCCCACTGTCTCACTGAGGGTTTTTTTTTAAAATTGTATATTTTTGAATTCACATGTGTTTTATTCTATTTTTTTATTTTTTGGCCGAGTGGCATGTGGGATCTTAGTTCCCCAACCAGAAATCGAACCCGAGTCCTCTGCATTGGAAGCACGGAGTCTTAACCACTGGACGCCAGGGAAGTCCCCTGAGGTTCTTTTTCCGACTCATCTAGCATTTTACCTTGCACTTGGCTCTCAAGTGTGGAACAATTCCTCAGTGTTTCTTTGTCTTTTATGACCTTGATACTTAACAAAATGTCCTTTGATTTTGGTCTGTCTGTTCTTTCCTCATGACTGAAGTCAGGTTATTCATTTTGATAAGAAGACCACAGAAGTGATCTTGCCTTCTCCTCGATGCGTCAGATCAGGAGGTACACGCTATCTGATAATACTGACTTCGACATCTGGTGGTGTCTCACAGGTCTCCCTACTGCAGACTTACTTATGAATTCATAAGTATTCAAAGGGAAAACTGTATCTTCTGGGGAGATACTTTGAGATGATGTAAATATCCTTTTTTCTCATCATACTTCCGCTCACTAATTCTAACATCCATTGATGATTCTTGCCTGAAAAAATCATAATTAATTTTAAACTAGAATAATAATGAAGAGAAAGGAGTGTTAGATGAATCTATAACAAATTCTTTATAAATGAGAATGTCCCTTGGTCCTCTTTCAGATAGTAGGTAAAAGTCACAAGGTGTCCACTTTTTCACTGAATTATTGATGAGCCTTGGGTCCCTATGGAATGGCCTGGGCTCCACGGATTCTTGGCAATGCTACATCTCATAGCTTGCTTCTTGGGTAATATGGCCTAGTGGAAACCATATTTCAGACTCTGTATAAACCCTCAACAACCCACACGAGAACATTCTTCCATGCAAACAGATCTCCTTAGATTTCCCTGTATCTGTTTGTACCTGGCCTACTCATGTTGGCACTTGTGGTGTTGCTTCGCCTGTTCCTATAGGCTGGGTGATGTCTGTCTTACCTGTCCACCTTCTCCTCCATTTTAATGAATTAGATACCTCCTACAAGTCTAAGCTCAAAGCTCTGTTCTTCATGAAGTCTTTTATAGGAGGGCAGGGCCTACCTTTTCTTCCTCTGATATTTTTCTGCATTTAAGAATAAAGTTTGGGGGACTTCCCTGGTGGCACAATGGTTAAGAATCCACCTACCAATGCAGGGGACACGGGTTCAAGCCCTGGTCCGGGAAGATCCCACATGCCACGGAGCAACTGAGCCTGTGCGCCACAACTACTGAAGCCAGTGTGCCTAGAGCCTGTGCTCAGCAACAGGAGAAGCCACCGCAATGAGAAGCCTCTGCACTGCAACGAAGAGTGGCCCTGCTCACAACTAGAGAGGGCCCGCACGCAGCAATGAAGACCCAATGCAGCCAAAAATAAATAATTAATCAATTAAAAAAAAGAGAAAACACAGGTGTGACTTTTCATGACTTTGGATTTGGCAATGGAGTCTTAGATATAAAATCCAAAGCATGAGCAACAAAAGAAAATAATCTAGACTTCATCAACATTAAAAAAAAAGAATAAAGTTTGGGTTTCAGCATTCATTCAATACCTCCTCTGGTGGGGAGGGAGATAAAGAAGGGTAGTTCATAGTCCCTCAAGAAGTGGTGAAGAGAGGTGCGTAAAATGAACGAATTCTAAAGCAAAGAAGAATAAGCTTTATGGAAATCTAATGGAAATCACAGAAAAGGTGGCTTTTGAAATGGGCCCAAAGGATGCAGATTTGAGCTGTGGGTGAAGGTAGGAGGCTTTCTAGGCTGAGAAAAGCTGGTTAGGGACATAAAGTGGTCACACAGAGACATGTGAAAATGTATTGGGGGTTGGAATGGGAAGCATTCTAGAGCACTTTGGGAAAAGGGCTGGAAACGTAAAGGTGTGCCACCTCCTAGCGGCTTTTATAGTGTGCACAGTGGGACATTAACCCAGATCTGAGCCTGGGGTTTCAGGACAATAATTCTTACAGGTAGATGAAGGGTGGATTGTATAAACATGTCATTGGAGGAATGGACATCCCATCAGGATGCTTCCAGGCAGAAGATGAGCACCTGAATTTAGGCAGCAGTTGGAAAGGAGCAGCCCATTTGTCAACAACCAGTGTATAATTGCTTCTTTGTAATTCTGAAATCTAAGAAGATGAAAACCAAAAGTTTCAAGTTTGCAGAAAATGTATTTGGTAGAAACATATGACTTAACCTGGTGTGAAGTTATTCATTGTCTTTTTTTTTTTTCTTTTTTTTTTTTTTGCTGTACGCGGGCCTCTCACTGCTGTGGCCTCTCCCGTTGCGGAGCACAGGCTCCGGACACACAGGCTCCGCGGCCATGGCTCGCGGGCCCAGCCGCTCCGCGGCATGTGGGATCTTCCGGGATCGGGGCACGAACCCGTGTCCCCTGCATCGGCAGGCGGACTCTCAACCACTGCGCCACCAGGGAAGCCCATTGTCTTTTTTTTATCCCACTTCATGGATTAAAAGATGAAAAGCTGTGGATTAAAAGCAAAGGCCACAGTCCTTTGCTGCTTCTCTCATCCAGACATGGTGTCTTTTTCCCCTCTGTTTGAATCAGGCTGCCCTTATCACTGGCTTTGACCAATAGAATGTGGCAGAAATGATGCTCTGTAGATTTCAAGGCTGGATCTTAAGAGACCTGCAGCTTCTGCTTATTTTTTCCCCTCTTGGAAGCCAACTACTGTGTAGAAGTCCAACTACTCTGAACCCACCATGCTATGAGGAAGCCTAATAAGCTTCACGGGGCGGGGGGAGAGAGAGAGAGAGAGAGACCAGGTAGAGGAGCACTGAAGTGCTCTGAAAAGCACTGAAGGCTTTTCAGCCTTTCCACACCTGCCCTGCCACCGGCTGAAAACAGCTGAGTTAATGACTCCAACCAACACCCTGTGGAGCGGAAGACTCTGCCAGCCAAGCCCCGCCCAAATTCCTGACCCACAGATTCATGAGTAAGATGGTTGTTATTATTATTATTTTTTTATTTTTTGCGGTACGCGGGCCTCTCACTGTTGTGGCCTCTCCCGTTGCGGAGCACAGGCTCCGGATGCGCAGGCTCAGCGGCCATGGCTCACGGGCCCAGCCGCTCCGCGGCATGTGGGATCTTCCCGGACCGGGGCACGAACCCGTGTCCCCTGCATCGGCAGGCGGACTCTCAACCACTGCGCCACCAGGGAAGCCCTAGATGGTTGTTATTTTAAACCACTGATGTTTGGGAGCACTTATCGCACTGCAGTAGATAAGCCAAACACACACTTAATTCATGTACGTATTTTCATTGCCGAAAACTAGTGTATTTGATGAAAGTGCCACTCCAGACCTCACTGAGGGTGTTATATGGTGTATGGTATATGTACATTTTTACCTTTCTAAATTAAAGATCTGAGTTTTGAAATCCATTTGGCCTTAGGGGTTTTCTGAGAAGGGCTTGTCCTTTGTAATACAGAAATAGAGCTGTTTCGACTTCCTTCGTGCCTTCGCTAAATGTCCTGCATGATGCCACAGACAGCTTCTCCAGCCATTCCATGTGTGTATCTCTTATTTCCACAGCTGCAAAATTGGTTTCTCTAAACCAGTAGCTCTCAAACTTCAGTATGTATCAGAGTCTCCTGGAAGGCTGGTTCAAAAACAGCTTCCTGGCCCCTGCCCTCAGAGTTTCTGATTCAGTGGGCCTAGGATGGGGCTTGAGAACTTGCATTTCTGAGAGTTCTTGGTTGATACTGATGCTGCTGGTCCGGGTACCACACGTTGGGAACCGCTGCTCTCGGGGAAAGGGCTATATTTCTTTCTTTTTTTGGGGGGTACGCGGGCCTCTCACTGTTGTGGCCTCTCCCGTTGCGGAGCACAGGCTCCGGACGCGCAGGCTCAGCGACCATGGCTCACGGGCCTAGCCGCTCCGCGGCATGTGGGATCTTCCTGCACCGGGGCACAAACCCGTGTCCCCTGCATTGGCAGGCGGACTCTCAACCACTGCGCCACCAGGGAAGCCCCAGGGCTATATTTCTTATTCTCTTTACCCACCAGCCCAAGATACTTAGCAAATGCTCATGGATGGAATTTCTCTAAATCGTCGTCTTTGTAATGCTTTTGAAGCCTTAACTTTTACTCCCTGAGGTCCGCCTGAGTAGGCCCTAGACTAAAAGAAACGAATTCCTTGTTTTGTTTTATTAGATTGTATGCAATAGTTTTTGCTTTCTCAGCTCAGCTGATAGGACATTGTGGAAAAAAATGTCCCTTCTGATCTTTTTTAAACGTGTCTTGGGGCAGATAAGAGGGAATGGCTTTGTGGTGACCCCAAAGCAACGCTTTATTTGTGAACAAGGATATTTCCTTTTGGGGGTTTCTGAATAAAATAGAACCATCCTTTCTTGCCATCCTTTCACAATACAAAAGGAGAGAGCGCCACGAAGATGCTTTTGTTGGCCATGCGCCCATCTACGCATTTTACAGATGGCACCACTGAGGCACAGAGAGGTGGAGGTCCTTGCTCCTGGTCACACAGCTGAGAAATGCAAGTGCCGGTGTTGGAGCTCGGGTCAGCCCGACCCTCTAACAAGCTGCCTCACTGTGTGGGGCTCCCTCCTCTTCTCCCGCACCCCAGGAAAGTACAGCCCGTTAGTCAGAAACTTCAGTTTGCGCAACACACACACCGTTCAAGCTTTCCTCCAACATTTCCTCCCGAGGGTTATGGGACACTGATTCATCATGACCAGGGATCCCAAATATCTCCCCGCTCTCATCTCCGGGCCAGGCGCCGGCGCCGAGGCTCCACGGATCCCGGCGATCGAGCCACTGCGAGCGCCAAGAAGCATCTCGTCTTCCAAACCCAGCGAAAAAGTTGGTTCCTCAAATTATTCCCGGCAGGAGCGGCAAGAAATCACGTCGGGCTTCGGCAGCGGAAGCGGCGGCAGGGGGAGAAGCTCTGGTTGGACCGTCCCGGCGGCCTAGCATCGATCTCGGGTCTAAGGTCCGGCCGGATCGTAATTCCAGCCGCTCTTACGCCCCTGGAGTCACCGCCCCTCCCCACCCCCTCCATTCCCGGAGCCGCAGGGCCAGGAGGCCTGGCTCTCCCCGGGGTCCAAGGACCCAGGGCTGGCCGCCACCAGGTGGAAGGAGACAGGTTAGCGGCGGCCCGCCCCCGGGAGGCGGGGCCTGGCGGAGCGGCCGCGACCCCCGCCCTCCCTCCCCCCACTCCCCGCGCCCTCCCTCTACGCGCTCCCCGCGCCCTCCCTCCCTCCCGCTACTCCCCAAGCCCTCCTTCCCCCAACTCCCCGTGCAGCCCGCCGCCCCGCGCGCGCCAGCGCGCCCTCCCGGCCGCGAGCCCCGCAACAGGTGAAGCGGCCGCCGCTCCTCGGCGCCTCCGCGGGGCGGTCTCTCCTCGCCAGCCGCGCGCCCGCCCCTCTCCACGCCCCCTCCCCTCCGCCCGGCCTTCGCCGCCTCCCTTGGCTGCTGGCGGCCTCCCCTCACCCGGTCTCCTGCTACGGGGCCCCCGCGCAGGCCGAGAGCCCGCGCGCCTAGGAGCAGGGGCGGCCGCGCACTCGCCGGACACGCACTGTGGCCGGACGGATCCCGGCGGGTGCCCCCCGTGCGCCCTGGTCCCCGTGCCGCCGCGCTCCCCTCCCCCCCCCGCCGGTGTCCCCGGGCTCAGGGCCGCGCGGCCAGCCCCGAGGCGCCGGGGGTTCCCGAGGCGGGGCCGGCCCGGCCGGGGCGCGACGATGGAGGAGCCGCAGCGCGCCCGCTCGCACACCGTCACCACCACCGCCAGCTCCTTCGCGGAGAACTTCTCCACCACCAGCAGCAGCTTCGCCTACGACCGCGAGTTCCTCCGCACCCTGCCCGGACTCCTCATCGTGGCGGAGATCGTGAGTACCTCCGGGAGGGCGGGGCTGGGGGCAGGGGCGCAGCTGGGCCCCGCGCTGTGCTCCTCGCCTGGGAGCTTGTTCACATGCTCGGGAGGGCTTCGAAGGAGTCCTTTTTGTTCAGCCTCTTCTTCATCCCCAGGTGCCGAACTCAGAGACCCCCTCTCTGAACGAGGTCTCATCACCTTGGGCTCTTTTGGGGGAGAGGGTCGTGACCCTTGGGAGGTCCATTGGAGAGAAACTCGACTTGCTGGGCCCTCTTTGTGGGCGTGGTGTGTTCTGGGAGCAGGATGCTTGGTGGGCATTGAGTTTGTGTTAATGAGTGTCAGGGACACCTGGTGCCTCCCTTACCTGCTCTCTACCTGGGTGGCCTTTTCCCTAAAAACAAAACTTTACGAAGATCAGAGGAGAGGAGAAGACTTTTTCTTTTTTTAAAATTTATCTCCCTGGTAGTAAAATCGAGGTGAATCAGGAGACGTTTACTGAATAAAATCTGAGGGTCTCTTGTCTGGTGCTCTTTGAAGACCAAAGGGTCTCCTGTTTGGTGCTGTGCACATCCTGGTTTAAGACTCAGAACGTTCCTGGGGAGAAGGCCGGGCATGTGCCTTCTCCTCTCCATAGGAAGACATGGAGGCTGAGAGGTCAAGTGATCACCCCTTAGGTCCCTTCGTGGCTGAGAAAGGACGCCGGCCGTGTTAACAGCTAGTGGTTGCCACTATTTATTGTCTTCATCCTGTGCCAGGGTCTTGTCAAGCGCTTTAGATGCCTTCGTGCTCTCATGTACCACACAACAACCCTATTCTGTGAAGGTAGCTTTAATTATCTCATTTTACATGTGAAGAGACTGAGGCTTAGAGAGAGGAAGTATGTCGCACCTGGGGGTGGTGGAGGTGGGATTCAAACCCAGGCCTGCCTGACTCCAGGGTCCTGCTCTTAACTGCCAAGGGGCATCCCTTCCAGCTGTCTAAGCAGCACCCCTTTTGCTGTATCTCGTATACTTTCACTTAAACATTTGTGGGATTGAAATCTAGCCTATATGGGGCCATGATGGTGCCGAAGTGACTGAGGACCCCAGTGGTTCCTCTGAGAAACCTTCAGCAAAACCTGTGCACATCAAGTAGCTTGCTTGCTCCTCCAGAGTCTCAGAGCCCAACTCAGACCAACTGAATCAATCCCAGATGTATCCAGTGCACGAGGAGTTTGAAGTGTTGGCTTAGCCCATGCCCCAGCTGGTTGCCCCATATGGTTCCCCCAGCTGGCATTGAGGCCTTGAGATCCAAAAAAAAAAAAAAAAAAAGCTGGGGTATTGGAATCACTGTGCAGGGCCTGGCTTATAGGAATCCAACAAATATTTGCTGTGTGAATGAAGGAGTTGGCAGGCTCCCCTGCTCCAGCAGAACGAGCAGAAGCTAAAATGACAGAGATGGGGCTTCTACCCTGGGGTGGATGTGGACCAGACGTAAAGTAACACACCTCTTGTTTTCTGATTTATTGTCAATAAACTCCATGTTACATACTTTTTTCCGAAAGTTGGAAAGTGAAAGAAAAAATGTAAATGGTCCACAGTCGCGTTCTAGAAATAACCACTGTTGATATGTTAGCATGTATACTTTACGATTTCAATACGTTTTTTGAAAAAAATGGAAAAATATGTAAGAAAAATTGTCCTTATTACTACTAGAGTCGGGTTTTTATTTTTGACACGTCTATATATGCACAAGTTTGAAAGAGTCATGGTTCTACGGGTAGAAATGTAAGTTTCCGCCACCATCGCTATACCAGAGGTACCCACGTTCACATCTCTTAGAGCTCTAAATAATGTGTTTATAATGCTGGTTCTTGATTCCAACCACCCCCCCCCCCCCAAATTGTAGATGTTATTCAGTGGCTTCCCACTCTGAAAGATGAGGCTTTAGCTCTCTTGGACCACCTCTTCCCCACCCCCATTATACATACACCTTTCCTGTCTTTGGGTTACATCACTAACCAGTGCTACCTTAGGATACCGGAAACACTGTTCACAGAGGAGCCACTGAGTGGTCTATGAGTGCTTTTCCTTTTCTGTCCAATTTCTTGTTTTCCCTGGAGTTTGTAATTCTATTTCCATTTTTTAGTTCTCTAGATATTTAGACACTAACTTTACCTTAGTTGTTTGAATCCCCTCTCAGGAAACTGAGACACAGCAGGTACTCAGTCAGGGTCATCCTTCTGACCAGTCCTCTGGGAGCTACTGACCTCCTCCCACCCAGCCTGCTCACCTGGGCACAGCTGATGGCCTGGGATCTCCTGCGTGTCACCCTGGAGATTCTCTTCCCCTCTCTCCTGGGTTGGACCCTGTCCTTCCCATGACCTGTGTCCTTCTCTGTCTTGACTCACTGCTGCTGGGGGAACACACAGCCTCCTGAGGAAGGATGCATGTGTAAATCGAGATTTGCATCTTTCAAAATGTCTTGATTCTACTGTTACACATAATTAATAGGGTGACTAGGTAAAGAATGGTGGATTGGAAATTGTTTTCCCTCAGAATTTTGAAAGTATTCCTCTGTTATCTTCTAGCTCTTATAATTCTTTTTAAAAAATTCCAATTCTTGATCCCCACCCCCCTACCCTTTCTGGAAGCTTATAGAATCTTCTTTCTCCCCAGAGGTCTGTAACATCAAAATGATGTGCCTTCATAGTCCGTTTTCTTCCATAATACTAAGGACCTGGTGTGTTCTCTCAATCAGGAAAACTCATGGACGGTTAAGGAGATTTTTAAAAATTTGATTTTTTTTTTTTTTTTTTTGTGGTACGCGGGTCTCTCACTGTCGTGGCCTCTCCCGTTGCGGAGCACAGGCTCCGGACGCGCAGGCTCAGCGGCCATGGCTCACGGGCCCCGCCGCTCTGCGGCATGTGGGATCTTCCCGGACCGGGGCACGAACCTGTGTCCCCTGCATCGGCAGGCGGACTCTCAACCACTGCGCCACCAGGGAAGCCCAAAAATGTGATTTTTTTAAAAAAATTAATTCATTTATTTATTTCTGCTGTGTTGGGTCTTCGTTTCTGTGCTAGGGCTTTCTCTAGTTGTGGCAAGCGGGGGCCACTCTTCATCGCAATGCGCAGGCCTCTCACTATCGCGGCCTCTCTTGTTGCGGAGCACAGGCTCCAGACGCGCAGGCTCAGTCGTTGTGGCTCACGGGCCTAGTTGCTCCGCGGCATGTGGGATCCTCCCAGCCCAGGGCTCGAACCCGTGTCCCCTGCATTAGCAGGCAGATTCTCAACCACTGCACCACCAGGGAAGCCCCAAAATTTGATTTTTTATCTTTCCGTTTTCTTAGTTTTTTTTTCTGAAATTCCTTTTATACTTTTTTTCCCCTACGCATGTATCTTCTTATAATTTTTCTCATGGATTTGTTAACTGCTGTGTTTACTTACTGTGAACATTTTTCAGGGTCTTGGATCTCTTGCATTATTACAGTTTTCTGTCATATAGAAGTACTATATTTGATTTCCTCAGCTTTCTGTTTTAAAACTAACATGTTCTAGGTTGTACTAGTATAGCCAGAGGTGTAGCAATCTTCCTGTTTTTCCCTCTCTTTCCACACTTTTCCAGTGACTTTCTTTTCTTTTTTTTTAATTAATTAATTTTATTTATATATTTATTTTTGGCTGTGTTGTGTCTTCGTTGCTGCGCACGGGCTTTCTCTAGCTGCAGCGAGTGGTTGCTACTCTTCATTGCGGTGCGTGGGCTTCTCATTGCGGTGGCTTCTCGTTGCAGAGCACGGGCTCTAGGCACGCAGGCTTCAGTAGTTGTGGCACACGGGCTCAGTAGTTGTGGCTTGCGGGCTCTAGAGTTCAGGCTCAGTAGTTGCGGCGCACGGGTTAGCTGCTCCGCGGCCTGTGGGATCTTCCCGGACCAGGGCTCAAACCCTTGTCCCCTGCATTGGCAGGCGGATTCTTAACCACTGCGCCACCAGGGAAACCCTCCAGTTGACTTTATTGAGGGAAAGTTCCTTAAAGTATATATTGATGTGTCAAAGGGTACACAAATTTACATATTCTGTTTTGATACATATCCTGAAGTTATCTTTCCCCAAAGCTGTATTAATTTAAACTGTCATCAGTAATGTGAGCCTATTAAACTAAAAATATTTTTTTACATTAGAAGAACTTTTAAAATTAAAAATGCTAAGGATCACCCTAAGTGGTATACTATGTTTTATTGATCCAAGATCGTTTTTTGTTCATGTTTTAATATCTGGGTCAGGATGCAGCTTACAATGGATGGTTTCTTGAACTTATTGAAAAATGGTACCACTGCTTCTTTATCCCAGGATGGCGGCAGGGCGGTTTCAAACTATTACTCTTCCAGCCCTTAGATTAAGTTAGACCTGCCCCCAGAAGAATGCTACTTTCTGCCTTGAAAATACAAAGTACTGAGACAAAGAATTACTAAGAACCTGACTCCCTGCTTGAGCCTGGGGGAAGTAATAGAGAACAAAACACAATGTTTCCCCAAATGCGTTGTCAAAATCCCTTGCCCTGGCTTTCTCACAGGGGTGAGTGGTAATAGCTAAACCTGCTAAAATACTCTAGGCTGTGCCAATGTAACATCATGTAGAAACCAAATTGTATTGGTTTCCTTCCTTTTAAAGTTTTATAACAAGCTGGAAGCAATCTAGTACTTGACCTGTGACTCGTAGGATGCTGTGATCTCATAACAGTTATGAGTATATGAAGAATAAAAGTGATTTGTCAGAAGGTGAGTTAATCTCACCCTTCCTGTTATTGGTGACTTCAAAATGAGTTATGTCATCCGTGTAAGAATGTCAGATCGCCTTTCATTTACTTACTGTCATGAGCAAAGTTAGGGGAAGGGCAAAATAGGGTTTCCCGAGAGCTGGAATCTAAATTATTCTATCCTGTTGAGTTCTTTTTAAAGAATAGTGAACATATTTTTTCTGCTTCACAAAAACAGTACCTAGTCTTGGTAGAAAAATTATAAAAATGCAGGTAAGAAAAAAAAAACCCCTTTAATTCTCACCCCCACGGTGGTTACTATCAGGCATGGTACCAACCCATGTCAGGGAGTGGGGAGGCTTTTCAAAAATTTTTGGTTATTGTAATGCCTGAGGTTTCTATTGGTGTTTAGTGCCCTGGGGGCCAGGGAGGCTAATGTCCTAAAGTGCCTGGGACAGTACCCAACCATGAAGAATTGCTTTGCCAGCTGCCAACAGCACCACCGTTGAGGAACTCTGGGTGAACCACTGTTTACCCCTTGGAGTAAACCATTCTAGAGTTTCTTAAGTGGTTGTATGTTACGTATCTGTATTTTTTTAAAAATGTAGTCACTTGTAAACTACTCCTTGTTTACTGCTGTGACCATCTGTGCTGGACATCTTCCATTTGTCACTTGGATGCACTCTCCACCCAGCTCTCCACCCTGCAGGCTGACTTGCACGGATCGTGTCCAGGGTCCCCTCTGATGTCCCACTGGATTCCGATGTCCTCCTGGCACCCGCAGGAGGCTGTAAGGTGGGAGGGGAGCAGGTTCCTGGGATTCCTCCCTGCTGGGGCTCAGCAGCCTGGCTGTGTCCCTCCGTGCTGGGCGGGCTGTCTGGCAGTCCTCTGCACTCGGCTGTTTTCCCTGGCTCTGCTGACTGGTCACTCCCAGCCGCTTCCTCTTGCCAGGCACTGCGTTATGGCTTGTGGTCTTCTGCACCCTGCTTTCTAAATAAGACCTTTATTAAACTCTGCTCAGATTACCCAATCTAAATGTGCCAGTTTCTGGGGAGACCTGATAAGTTACCTTTCCCCATCTTCTGGCATTCTTTTTTTTTTTTTTTTTTTTTTTAATTTATTTATTTTTGGCTGATTGGGTCTTCGTTGCTGCGCCGCGGGCTTTCTTCTAGTTGTGGTGAGTGGGGGCTGCTCTTCGTTGTGGTGTGCGGGCTTCTTTTGTGGAGTATGGGTTGTAGGCGCGCGGGCTTCAGTAGTTGTGGCATGCGGGCTCAGTAGTTGTGGCGCACGGACTTAGTTGCTCCGCGGCATGTGGGATCTTCCTGGACCAGGGCTCGAACCCATGTCCCCTGCATTGGCAGGCGGATTCTTAACCACTGCGCCACCAGGGAAGCTCTCTTCTGACATTCTTTTTCTTTTTTAAAAAAATTAATTAATTTATTTATTTAGGGCTGTGTTGGGTCTTCATTTCTGTGCAAGGGCTTTCTCTAGTTGTGGCAAGTGGGGGCTACCCTTCATCACGGTGCACGGGCCTCTCACTATCGCGGCCTCTCTTGTTGCGGAGCACAGGCTCCAGACGCGCAGGCTCAGTAGTTGTGGCTCACGGGCCTAGTTGCTCTGCGGCATGTGGGATCTTCCCAGACCAGGGCTTGAACCTGTGTCCCCTGCATTAGCAGGTAGATTCTCAACCACTGCGCCACCAGGGAAGCCCTCTTCTGGCATTCTTAAAGGCCACCTAGTATTCCATAAATATCCAGGTTCCTGCTGCTCAGTTTAGGTTTCTTTCTTTTCTGTAACTGTTGTAACAAACTTTCTTTAAGCTACATCTTTCTGTATGATCTTTAATGTTTTCTACAGATGAGTACTTAAGATTGAGTAACAGGGTATATGAATCTTCTTTAAAGTCAAATTTATAGAGGTATACAGTAAAATTTACCCTTTTTAGTGTAGAGTTCTATGAGTTTGGGCATAGCCGTGTTTAAAAAGCAGCTTTATTGAGATATCATTCACGAAAAGTTGATCTTTTAAAAGTGTACAATTTAGGGATTTTTAGGATATTCACATTTGTACAGCTTTCACTACTGATTTTAGAACATTTCTGTCACTGCAAAAAGAAACCTCTACCTGTTAGCAGTCACTCCTTGGTCTCCCCTGGCCTCAGCCCTTGGTAACCACTAATTTACTTTCTACCTCTATGGATTTGTCTATCCTGGTCATTTCTTTATAAATGGAATCCTGTAATATGTGGCCCTTTCTGTCTGGCTTCTTTTACTTAGCATAATGTTTTCAAGGGTCATCCAGGCTGTAGTATATCTCAGTACTTCATTCCTTTAGTTGCCAAATAATATTTCATTGTATTATATATATATATATATATATATATATATATATATATATATATATATATATATATATAACATTTTGTTTATTCATTCGTCAGTTGATGGACATTTGGGTTGTTTCCACATTTTGACTGTTATGAATATGCTACTGTGAACCTTCATGTACAAGTTTTTCTGTGGACATAGTTTTCAATTCTCTTGGGCATTTACCTAGGAAGGGATGGCTGGATCATATGGTAACTCTTTGTTTAATATTTCGAGGCACTGCTAGACTGCTTCCAAAATGGCTGCACTGATTTACAATCCCAACAGCAATATGAGTGTTCCAATTTCTCCACATCCTCACCAAGATTTTTTTTTTTTTGATTCTAATCATCCTACAAGGTATGAAGTGGTATCTCATAGTGGTTTTGGTTTGTATTTCCAAATACAAGCCCTTGAATTTTAGTATCATGTTGCCAATTTCTGCAAAAAGGGAGGCTGGGATTTTTTTTTTAACAAATTTTCCTTTTTTATATATATAAGTTTTATTTATTTATTTATTTATTTTCGGCTGCATTGGGTCTTTGTTGCTGCGCACAGGCTTTCTGTAGTGTGGTGAATGGGGCTACTCTTTGTTGAGGTGCGTAGGCTTCTTATTGCGGTGGCTTCTCTTTTTGCGGAGCATGGACTCTAGGCACACGGGCTTCAGTAGTTGTGGCACGCAGGCCCAGTAGTTGTGGCGCGTGGGCTCTAGAGCCCAGGCTCAGTAGCTGTGGCGCACGGGCTTAGCTGCTCCGCGGCATGTGGGAACTTCCCGGACCAGGGCTCAAACCTGTGTCCCCTGCATTGGCAGGCAGATTCTTAACCACTGCGCCACCAGGGAAGCCCCGGCAGCTGGGATTTTAATATGGATTGTGTTCAACCTGTAGATCAATTTGGGGAGTATTGCCGCCTTAAAAAAATTGTTTTCCAATTCATGAACATGGGATGTCTTTCCATTTATTTAGATCTTCTCTAATTTCTTTACCATGTTTTATAATCTTCTGCATACATGTCTTGCATTTCTTTTGTTAAATTTATTCCTAAGTATTTTATTCTTTTTGATGCTATTGAAGATGGAATTATTTTCTTAATTTCATTTTCAAATTGTTCATTGCTAGATCATAGAAATCCAACTGAGTTCTGTATCCTTGACCTTGTATCCTACAACTTTGCTGACCTCATTTATTAGTTCTAATAGTTTTGTGTGTGTTTGTGTGTGTGTAGGGGGTGGGGTGGGGTTGGCCTATGTGTTTTTAAGGCTTTTGATATTACTGCCAAGTTGTACAGAAAGGTTTAAACTGATTTGCATTCCCTCTAGTGGTGTTTCAGTGTTTGACAGGGTTTGTTTTTGCAAATGCTCAAACTTTTAATATTTGCCCATTTTCTTGGGGTGGGAGATGTTCAGATTAATAAAAACTGACTTGGCATAAACACCCACCAGGCAGACCATCAGCTAATATTCAGGGGAGCCCTGCACATGTGACAAAAAGCAAACTTTAAAAAAATTTTTATTGGAGTAGAGTTGATTTACAATGTTGTGTTAATTCCAGGTGTACAACAAAGTGATTCAGTTGTACATATCTCCACTCTTTTTTAGATTCTTTTCCCATATAGGTAGGTCATTAGAGAGTATTGAGTACAGTTGGCTGTGCTATACAGTAGGTCCTTATTAGTTATCCGTTTTATATATAGTAGTGTGTATATGTCAATCCCAAACTCCCAATTTATACCCTGCCCCAACCATAAGTTTGTTTTCTACATCTGTGACTCTATTTCTGTATTGTAAATAAGTTCATTTGTACTATTTTTTTAGATTCCACATATAAGTGATATCATATATTCGTCTTTATCTGACTTCACACAGAAAGCAAATGGTTTTTGTTTGTGTTCCTGTGATTATTAAAATTGAACATTTTAAATATGCTTATTAGCCATTTATTTTTTCTTTTAGTAACTACCTGTTGTTGTTTTTTTCCTTCACCCATTTAAAAAAATAGGGCTCTTATTTTTTTTTTGGCCGGCTGCATGGCTTCTGGGATCTTAGTTTCCTGACCAGGGATTGAACCCGGCCCCTTGGCAGTGAAAGCGTGGAGTCCTAACTACTGGGTCACCAGGGAAATCCCGGGGGTCTTTCTTTCTTTAAAAAATGTTTTAGAGATATTAAAGGGAGCAAAGACGTTAATGAAAATTACCTCCCAGGAGGGAAATAAGATTGGTTTTGGGGATGTGTTTGAATAGGGATGTTTGCTTTTTAACTCCTTATCTTTTGTATGGTTTAACTTTTTTATAATGAGAATATATTTATACATTAATGTAATTACAGAAGCTTAAAGCAGTGTGTTCATTGTACAAATAAATTTAAAATCATGTATATATAGAGTGAAAACTGAATGTCTTTGGTCTCCTCTAACCTACCTCCTTCACTCCACATTTCTTTCTTTTTCTTTTTTTTTGGCCGCGCCCTGTGGCGTGCAGGATCTTAGTTCCCTGACCAGGGATAGAATCCGGGCCCCCTGCAGTGGAAGTACAGAGTCCTAACCACTGGACTGCCAGGGAAGTCCCTACCATTCACATTTTTCTGTACACTTGTTCTGTACACTTGCAAATACACACGTAGTATAAAACAAATACACATGAATGGTTGTATTATGTATTCTGCAATTTATTTTTCATTTAATAATATCTTGATATTTTTCCATATCGCTTTTTGTTGATTTATGTTTCCTGTGTATTATGGGTATTAATTTTCTTTAGTCATTTGTTATTAGTATCATTCATGACATTTTTCATCAAAATAAGTTTCTAATTTGCATGAAATCTAGAGTGTTACCTTTATTTAGCCTTGCGGGGTTTAGTTTGCTTAAACATGGCTTCCTTATCCCCAGGATTACACAGATATTTGAAGAAAATATAGTTTCTTTAAATGCTAAAAATATTTACTAGTGGGAGTTCTCTGGTGCTCCAGTGGTTAGGATTCAGTGCTTTCACTGCCATGGCCTGGGTTCAATCCCTGGTTGGGGAACTGAGATCCCGCACGCCTTATTTATTGATAAATACAAATTATACAATAAATACATAAATTAAAAAAATAATTTTTAAAAAATTTGCCATCTAAAGCTGTAAGTTCTTTCTGTGTGGATACGAATGTAATCTCACTTTTTTCCCCCAAATGCATAGCTAGTTGTCTCACCATTAATCATATTATATTCCCACATATGTGTAACTATTTCTTGACCCTGTTCTATTTCTGAGTCATTTCCAAATTGACTATAGCTTTATCATGCATTTTAATATTCAGTAGGGTAAATCATACAAATTTTTCTCTTTCTTGCTGTGCTTGTATACTTACACTAACAGTTAGAGGTGATTTTTTTTTTTTTTTTTTTTTTAAGCTAATTGGGCCTCTCACTGTTGTGGCCTCTCCCGTTGCGGAGCACAGGCTCCAGACACGCAGGCTCAGCGGCCATGGCTCACGGGCCCAGCCGCTCTGTGGCGCGTGCGATCTTCCCGGACCGGGGCACGAACCCGCATCCCCTGCATCGGCAGGCGGACTCCCAACCACCGCGCCACCAGGGAAGCCCTAGAGGTGATTTTTAAAATCAGTGTTCCTTACATTCCACTACAACTTTGATTGAGATTGCATTAAATTTATAACTTAATTTGAAGAGATGTCCTTATAATATTGAATTTATCACCTAGGAATATTGTATCTATTTATTTAAGGTCATTTGATGCTCTTGAAGTTGTAAGTTTTATCCAGATGAGTCTTATGTACTTCTTACTATATTTGATAAATAGGATTTATAAAAAATGAATTGGATTTGGCAATTTCTGACTATTTGTGGTTTGTAAGAAAGCTGTTGATTATCTTGTTTTACTCTTGTGTGTAGCCATTTTATTTGAGTAATTAGTTCTAATAGTTTTATTATTTTATAAGTAAATTATAGTAATATCTGTGAAACAACGATGGTTTTCTTTTCCTTTTTATATTTATACTTTTTTTTTCATTATTACATAGGTTAGGACTGCCAGTGTAATATTGAATGATTGGGATGAGATGGGTATCTTTGGCGGACTCATAACTTTAATTGCGGTGTTTCTAATGCTTTAATGATAATACAGGTTTTACTGTAGGTTCTGGTAGATATTCTTTATTGAAGTAAGGAAGGTAGGTTTAACTGTGTAACTATTTTAATCAGGAATGGTTGTTGAATTGGGGAGACAGGATTTGGTTGGGGGGTGGGGTGCCTTTTTATTAGGTTTTTGTTTTTTTCTATTTGCTAATGGAGTGAGTTGTATTAGGAAATCTAATGTTGAATCATTCTTGTACTCCTAGGATAATCTCTATTTAGTTATAAGGTATTCTTTTAATAAACTAGTGGATTTAAAAAATTTTTTTAACTCTTGGATTTGATTTGTTAGTATCATATCTGAGGGTTTTGTGTCTATGTTCATATATAAGACCAGCCTTGTAGATCACTTTGCTGTGTTCTATTTTGTCTGATTTTAATACTGCCACTCACCCCAGCTTTTTTTGGCTAGCATTTATCTGATATGTTCTTGTCCCTTTTTTTTTTTTTTTTTTTTTTTTTTTTTTTGCGGTATGCGGGCCTCTCACTGTTGTGGCCTCCCCCGTCGCAGAGCACAGGCTCCGGACGCGCAGGCTCCGGACGCGCAGGCTCAGCGGCCATGGCTCACGGGCCCAGCTGCTCCGCGGCATATGGGATCCTCCCAGACCGGGGCACGAACCCGCATCCCCTGCATCGGCAGGCGGACTCTCAACCACTTGCGCCACCAGGGAGGCCCGCTTGTCCCTTTTTAATTGAAGTGAGATTCACATAACATACCTCAGAGATATTGTGGTTCCAGACCACCACAATAAAGCAAATATCAAAATAAAGCTACTCACATGAATTCTTGGGTTTCCAAGTGCATATAAAAGTTATGTTTATACTATACTGTAAGCTATTATGTGTATAATAGCATTACATCTCAAAAAACAAATGTACATACCTTAACTAAAAATACCTTGTTGCTAAAAAATGTTAACCATCACCTGAGCCTTCAGTGAGTCCTAATCTTTTTGCTGGTGGAGGGTCTTGCCTGGATATTGGTGCTGCAGACTGATCAGGGCGGTGGCTGCTGAAGGTTGGGGAGGCTGCGGCAGTTTCTTAAAACAAGACAGCAGTGAAGTTTGCCACATCAATTGACTCTTCCTTTTATGAATGATTTCTCTATACCACGCAGTGCTGTTTGACAGCATTTGACCCACAGTAGAACTTCTTTCAAAATTGGAGTCAATCCTCACAAACCCCGCCACTGCTTTATCAACTAAGTTTATGTAATATTCTAAATTCTCTGTTGTCATTTCAGCAATCGATTAAGTTCACCATCTTACATGGACTGGGTTCATGGTGCCCCAAAACAATTAAAATAGTATCATCAGAGATCACTGATCACAGATGACCATAACAAATGTAATAATAATGAAAAAGATTGGGACTTCCCTGGTGGTGCAGTGGTTAAGAATCTGCCTGCCAATGCAGGGGACACGGGTTCGAGCCCTGGTCCGGGAAGATCCCACATGCCATGGAGCAACTAAGCCCGTGTGCCACAACTACTGAGCCTGCGCTCTAGAGCCCGCGAGCCACAACTGCTGAGCCCACATGCTGCAACTACTGAAGCCTGCGTACCTACAGCCCATGCTCTGCAACAAGAGAAGCCACCACAATGAGAAGTCTGCGCACTGCAATGAAGAGTATCCCCCGCTCGCCACAGCTAGAAAAAAGCCCTTGTGCAGCAACAAAGACCCAACGCAGCCAAAAAAAAAATTAATTAATTAATTAATTTAAAAAAACAAACAGAAAAAACCCTACTTAACATAATGAAAAAGTTTGAAATATTGTGAGAATTAACAAATGTGACAGACACAAAGTGAGCAAATGCTATTAGAAAAATGGTGCCAATAAGACTTGTTTGATGCAGGGTTGCCCCAAGCCTTCAATTTGTAAAAAACACAATATCTTTGAAGTGCATTAAATCAAAGTGCAATGCAATGAGGTATGTCTATAAAATTAACTTTTAAAATGAACAATTGAATGGCATTTAGTACATTCACAATGTTGTGTGATCACTTCTATCTAGTTCTGGAACATTTTTATCTCCTCAAAGGAAACCCTACCTTTAATTTTCTTCCTTTTTGTCATCTGGTTATGCCTTCTGTATTGATCATATAACTAGATTTTAGTTCTATACTGAGTCTGAGAATTTGTCTTTCAATATGGAAATTTTTAACACATTCATATTTATTGTGATAACTTATTTAGAATTCTTGGTTTTCCTTATTTTTCCTCTAGTGATTGAAAATTATAAATTCCATTTCTATTTTGTTTGGAGTTACTTTTAAAAATCTACCCAAATTATTTATACATATTTTTCTAACTACCCAGAGAATTAAGATGTGTAACCACATTCCATTCAGGAGATAACACTTAACCTATTCCTCACCATGCACTTTGTGTTAGACAATTTTTTGTTTTTTTAATAACCTTTATTGAGATATAATTCATATACCATACAGTTTACCCACTTAAAGTGTACAACTCAGTGGCTTTTGGAATATTCACAGAGTTGTGCAACCATCACCATAATCAATTTTAGAATATTTTCATCGTCCCAGAAAGAAACCCCATGCCCATTAGCAGTCATTCTCCATTTCCCCACAGCTCTCCCTATGCTATCACTAATTCTACATTCTGTCTCTATAAAATTTGCCTATTTTGGACATCTCATATAAATGGAATCCCACAATATGTGATCTTTTGTGACTCTCTTCTTTGACTTATCCTGATATTTTCAAGGTTCATCCATGTTGAAGCATGAATCAGTACTTCATTTCTTTTTATTGCTAAATATTATTTCATTGTATGGCTACATTTTATCTATCCATTCATGAGTTCATGGACATTTGGGTTGTTTTCACCTTTTAGCTATTGGTAATGCTGTTAAGAACATTTATGTACAAGTTTTTGTGTAGACATATATTTTCGTTTCTCTTGGATGTATTCCTAGGAGTGGAATTGCTGGATTGTGTGATAACTTTATATTTAACTGTACGAGGAACTGCCAGACTGGTTTCCAAAGTGAATGCACCATTTTAAAATCCCTGGGCTACTTTTAAAAAAAATGATTTCTTAGGAATAATTACTTGCCAGTTGTCTGAAGCTTTCCACCCATATTGCCAAACAACTATTTTGACAACTACAGGTTTAATTTTTTTCATGCTGTTTTTTGTGTTATTTGCTTTCTTGGTTTATTTTTCACTTTTGAAGTACCTCCTTGAGTAATTCTTTTAGCAAGGGTTTGAAGGTGTTGAATTTTTTGAATCCTTGCACATCTAATAACATCTTTCTTTTACCTTTATACTTGAATAATTTGATTGGTATAAAATTGTAGGTCTTAAAATTTCTTTTCATTAATTATTTGAAGATGTTGCTTCATTGTCTTCTAGCATCCGGTGGTGTTAATAAGAGACCTGATGGTCTGGTAGTCCCTGGACAGGCCTGTAAGGTTCAGTCCCCCCAACCCGCCTTGGTCTCATGATTGCCATTCCCACAGATTTAGTTGCAGTACAACATTACATGAATGATGCCTTGCACATTAAATTACCTATGAGAACGTAGAAAGCTGGTGTTGATGGTGTAGCAAGAAATTGTAGGTGGAATGTTGTTACTATATCAGGGTGAAATGGCTCATGAAAGGCAGTTTTGCAACCATATGAGGTAATTATACTGGAGCATCAGGTTGATGTGGTTGGGAGTAAAAGATTGTTAAGCCTCCACCTGGAGTTTCCTGAGTCCTGGTGGTATCTGTGCCTGGGCAGGCTGAACGCCCTCATTCCAGCCTGGGAGAAATCAGGAAGACCTTGAAACCCCTTTCTCAGGACAGCTGTAGCCAGATGTTCCCTGCTGAGAACATGTCCTTTGCATCAGTTGCAGTAAACTGTGAGCTTTATAGTATTTAAGTCAAAGGCTTGTTTTACTAGGCTTCAAACCCACTCTTCTGGGGGAATTAGGTTCTCACTTCCTTTTTTTTTTTTTTAATTTCCTTTTAAGTAACCAAATTAAAAAAAAAAATCTCCCTGAAAGCTTTTGGAATTTTCTCCCCTTCTTTAGAGATCATATGCTTTACCACTATGAATCCAGAAGGGCATTTTAAAATTCATCTTTCCCAGTACTCGTTGGGCCCTTTATAACTAATATTCAAATCTGTCTTCAGTGCAGGGAAATTCCTTGTATTTCCTGCATCTGTTTTTTTTCTGTTTTCTCTTTCAAAAAATAATCTTCATTCAAAAGACGTTCCAGAAGAGATTAAACTGTCTTCAATATCTCCTAACTTTTCTTTTATACTTTCCGTTTCTTTGTTCTTTTGCAGAGTCCCAGGACAATAACACTTCCAGCCCAAATTCAGGTGGTTTTCAGTTGAGTATGTTCTGCTCTTCAGCCCAACTCCTGAATTTTTTTTTTTTTTTTTTTTCTTTTTGCGGTATGCGGGCCTCTCACTGTTGTGGCCTCTCCCGTTGCGGAGCACAGGCTCCGGACGCGCAGGCCCAGCGGCCATGGCTCACGGGCCCAGCCGCTCCGCGGCATATGGGATCCTCCCAGATCGGGGCACGAACCCGTATCCCCTGCATCGGCAGGCGGACTCTCAACCACTGCGCCACCAGGGAGGCCCCCAACTCCTGAATTTTTATTTTGGCTTTGATAGTTTTAATTCCCAACATTTTGTCATTCTTTTACTTTGTAGTCTGATTGCTTTTTTACTGAATCACTTTAAGACTCTTGGGTATACAGTTGACCCTTGAACAACACAGGTTTGAATTGTCTGGTTCCATTTACAGGTGGGTTATTTTCAATAGCAAATACTGCAGTATCACATGATCCGAGGTTGGCTGACTATAAGTTATACTCAGATTTTCAACCGCAGAGGGTCAGAGGTGGTCCTAACCCCTGTGTTGTTCAGAGGTCAATCGTATTTAAGCTTTTCTTAGTTTACAAAGAGACCACTTCTGCTTGTTGAGTCTGTTGCTTCTATACGGCTGTTTTCCTCAATCATTTGGTGATTCATGATTGTCGATTTGTAATTGTAGATGAGATGGTTGGAGACTGTTTGCTCAGCTTAAGTGAGAATCCCTGTGCCCCCAGCAGCAAATGCAGGTTTTCACCACATGACCTGCATCTAGTGTCTTTTTCTCAGAGGAAAGGAATTATTAATGGGGTAGAAGGGGCATTGGCAGTGTGGCTGCTCAGGCTTTGCTATGAGGTGTGCACATAGCTTGTTGAAGCATCTGGAAGTCTTGAAGCTTTATCTTGGAGACTGTTTCCAGAAGTAACTGCTAGAGGGGATGTGGAGAGAATGATTGACAGCTCTCTAAGTCTTTAAATTTAGTCCTTATCAGATTACTCTTGGATCATTCCTTTTCCCACTTCTGCTGTTACCTTTAATCTTTGAATTTTTCTGAGCGTCTGCTTGGAAATTCCCCTTTTTGATGGTCCTCTGTTTTCCTCTCCAGGGCTGAAGACTGGAAACCCCATTGCTTATCCTTAGTTTGTTCCCACATGCCTCCCAGGAATCCCTCACGGCTATAGATAGTTGCTGTTGCTCTTTGCAGCTTCTCAGCACTACTGTGTATTTTAAAATTATTTGCATGTGTGTGGTGTTTTTTGTTATTGGTCATTTCAGTGGAATTTGGGAAGGATGGAGAGAGAAACATACAGGTCTAGTCAGCTGCCTTGAGAGAGAAGTTCTGCTATTTTGTTATTCATGTAAAGGCATTTTTTATGGATATAAAGAGTATTGACCTTCTTTCTGTGTTGCAGACATTTTTTTCTAGCTTTTCATGCCTTGACTTTATTTACACAGTGTAAAGCTTATCTTTAAGTTTAATCAGTCATGTTTTTTTCTTATGTCTGGTTCATTAGAAAATTCTACTTCTCTAACAAAACTGAATATAATTAATTATACATTAATTTTTAACCTGTGTTTTTCTTATAGTACTTTTTAATGTTTAATCTTAATTATTTTAGCTGAAGGTAGAAAGTTGGGCTCTAACTTTGCTTTTAGACATCTTCTCAGTCGTCCCAACATGATATAATGATAATCTATATATCTATTTTTCATTCAGTAATCTGGGTTGCTCTCTTTATTTCATTTATTTGGTTCTTGTATCGACTTGGGCTCAATTCTGTACTTTCTAGTCTATTCCAGTCTTTGTTCCCAAGTTTTAAAATCTGTCATTCTAGGATACATTTTACCATATGATAACATAAACCACCCCAGCCATAAATTTTAGAATTTTCTAAAAAGTCATTCACTGCTGTGTCCCCTCTCCTCTGTAAAATTATCTGGGCTTTTGATTGGGTTATTATGTAATACATAGATTAATGTTTGGAAAAGGGATTTATACTACTTTATAGTTCCTAAGAAGAAGACTCATCAGCTGTTCCCTTGTCTTCTGTTAATCTTCTTATTGATTCTTAAGCTCTTCAAGGTCTTTTCCAGTCTATAATGCTGTGAGTTTTACAGTGTAAGTTAATAATGCATATCTTATTTATTCAGTCATCAAATATGTGTTGAATAGTTATTGTGTTCCAGAACCTTTGTCTAACGTTTAGAATATAGTGGTATAGCACCTTTCTATTTTTATTTAAAGGAATGATCAATGATAGGATGTAAGACATGAAAAGAAAAATATGCTTAGGATGATATCGAAGGGTAGTTTTTAAAAAATCCTCAAATTTTCAAATTTGAGCAGAAACTCAAGAGGCATTTATTCCTTGCTGGCCTTTGGTCTTTTATTCATCTCAAGGACTTATATCTGAAATTTAACACATGCAGAATACAATTTGTTTCCTTTTTTTGCTAAGATTTATGGCTAGAGTTATTCCCAGGAAGGTAGTAGTACTTTTCCTTAGATGAGCATTTTACCATTCATTTTCATTTAAAAGTAAATGAATTTCCATGTTTATTATCTCACTTGATATGAAGCCAGCCCCAGGTTTTGGGGAATCCCTTCTTTCATTCCCATTTCTAGTTGAGCCATGATTTGAGGAAGCAGTTCTCAAATTATATGTGAATGAGTCAGCCACACCTTTGTGGGGTGCAAGGGGAAACAGTTCCATTGGTTGCTTCTACCTCTCCCATACGTACCCATGAGATTCATGGTAACCAGCCCAGTGGAATCTCCCTTCTACGGGAACGTACTATATCCACTGTCTCGGTCAAGGTTCAGTTGCAGACGACAGCATCCACTTTAGCTAGTGGGAGCATCAGGAGACTTATTATTATAAATCACTAGATGGCTTCCAAAATTTTTGGTAGAGCTGGGGGAGCAGGCTCTAGGCTGAGCTTCCAGCAACACTTCCCAGTATAACACCACAGAACTGGCCTATCCTAGGAAGGCAAGGAAGCAGGATCTCCTCATTGCTGCTGGATCTTGGACCTCCATTGTGACACACGGCCCCACGTGCCCCCTGACTTATCTGTCAACACTCTGAAGCTAGGGATGGGACACTGGGATTTCAGTTACCGCTGCCACAAAAAAACAAACGCTGCCTTGGCTGAGTCTGCCAGTGGGAATGCAGAAGCTGCTGAAGCCTGTCTTCTGGCCTCACGATGTGGTCTTTGGCTTCTAAAGCCTGCATGGGTGTGTCTGCCAGAGCTCCATCATGTGTTGGACCTGAGCTGTGGCGGTCTGGCTTTCCAGCGTCTCGTGAGAGTGAGCAACGCTGTGAGGGGAGGGGAGTGGAGCTGAGTGGCTCCATGTGCAGTGCTTGCTACGGCCACCTTCATTGGATTCTACCAGGGTCACTGTGTTGGAGGTGGAAGACCTCCTGTGATTTGTCACACTTCTAGAACATTCTAAGGACTTGCCCTTTTTCTATTTAGATGTGCATTTTCTTTTCTTTTTTTTCTTTTTTTGGACATGCGGCTTGCGGGATCTTTGTTCCCCGACCAGGGATTGAACCTGTCAGTTCCGCCAGAGAATTCCCTCTAGATGTGCGTTTGATTTCTAGCTCTGTGACCTTGCATGACCAACCTAAGATTTCTTGAACTTCCATTTATAATAATGAGAAGGGTGATGATGACTTCACAGGTTAGCAGATGAAGTGAGCTAAACTATACGTAAGCCCTGTCTCAGAGGGAAATATTAGTTTATTTCTTGGGTAAATGTAGGTTCATTTCTTCCCTCAGTAGGTCCAGACTCTGTAGATTAATCCACCTCGAACAGGGCTGCATTTGGAATGAGTGGCCAAATCTTAGTTTCTTGTGAGTTCTCATGCACCCAGCAATGAGCATGAATATAGAATTTAGCCTCTGTGGTGTGTAGTGGGGTTAGGGTTAGGATTAGAATTTTAACTAAAGAAAGCTTAAAAGTTACATTGAGAAACACAAAGACCTGCTTATTTTAACTTTCAATACTATTAGTTCATTTAGACTGTGAAAAATTAGTAGAGTGATCTAGCCACAGTTATGAGTGATGCCAGGTTTGTAGATGCAGTGGAAAGATTTCATCTATTTGTGTTCCTGTGTAGACTTTACTCAGAGAAGGTCTAAAAAGCCACGGGGTGGGTCCGTTTTCCAAGGGTCTGAGTTTAATGCAGTGTTTTGGAAAACATGCAAGGCATTGACCTTGCTTCTTATCTTGCCTCCCCCTTTCCTTCATCTATCCCAAATCTAATTATCAGAAGTGCCACTTTCTGGGGGAAAAATAATTCAGAGGAGAAAGACATGTTTTGTTTTGTTTTTTTTTAGAAGATGTTGGGGGTAGGAGTTTTTATTAATTAATTAATTTATTTTTGCTGTGTTGCGTCTTCATTTCTGTGTGAGGGCTTCCTCTAGTTGTGGCAAGCGGGGGCCACTCTTCATCGCGGTGCGCGGGCCTCTCACTATCGCGGCCTCTTGTTGCGGAGCACAGGCGCCAGACGCACAGGCTCAGTAGTCGTGGCTCACGGGCCTAGTTGCTCCGCGGCATGTGGGATCCTCCCAGACCAGGGCTCGAACCCGTGTCCCCTGCATTAGCAGGCAGATTCTCAACCACTGCACCACCAGGGAAGCCCCTAAAGACATGTTTATCATTGATTTATAACCTGCCTTGTTTCCAGAAAGGACTTGAGGCAGGACAAAAATCTTTGAATTAAAGTTTTTAAAGGATGCAACAAGAAATCTACATCAGTCATGGATTGGCAGGCATCAAAGATCACTTTAGAAAAAGAAACACTTTATCTGAAGCACTAAACTTTGAACAGACTTGAAGGAACATTCTTGAATAAGATTCTTGGAGGCACAAAGCCACTGTGTTGCCCGACACCGTGTGCGACCGTCAAGGGGAGAAAGTATGGAAGATTTGTCAGCCAGTCTTCCTTCAGCTTTAGGTTTACTTCAGGGGGAACAAAGTCTGTGTGCTTTGAGGCCCTGCCTTTCTCCGGATTTCACAGGCCCAGAAGTTTCTTTAGAGATGGATGTTTGAGGAGATCTAAAATAGCTGTATTTAATATTCTCCTAGCTTATGGTTTGGAAGTCATGGCTAAGGTTCCTTTCACTGTGACATGAATCTTGAGTGGTTTTCCTTTTCATTCACATTTCAAATCATGAGCTGATGTTCACACTGCCCTGGGAGGCGAATGTTGGATTTTTTTAACTTCCCTTTATGTGATTAAGTTGATTTAGTGACAGGTGCAAGACCAGCGATCAGGTTAACTAGGCCACTCGTTAAGATCAGGCTGGCTTAGCTGCCAGCTGTGGAAAGAAGCTCGGGTGGGAGTTGGCCCTCACATTTCCCAGCTCCCGAGGCACTTAAAAAAGGTGGAGCCACAGTCTTTTCATGGCTGACATATAATTAAGAAGTGGGGAGGTGTGTCCTCTGCAGACTTTATCATGCCCCCAGAACTGATTCCTTCAAACTTTTTTGTGTGAAATAACATACATCACTAAACCCATATATAATTTAAAGAATAATAAAACAAGTAATCATATGCTATCCACTCAGTTTAAGAAATAGAACATGACCTTATCTTAGAGGCCCCTGGTGTGCCCTGCCCACTTCCCCAGAGGTAACCCACTGTCCTGGCTTTGTATTCTGTAAAGTTCATGGTCCGGCCATTCTTTAGCCTTGACTTATTTTGACCGTTAACAGAATATAGTATCACGTGATATTTTCTTCTATGACTTGCTACTTTCATTCATCACTCGGCATCTTCCACGTTGCTACATGTGTATTCACTCGCTTTCCAAGTTGTAGTCCATTATATCAATGTACTGTCATCTGCATCTTCTGTGTTGATGGCCGCCTGGACTGCTATGTTTTAGGTGGATTAAATTCTCTTTTTTGTGTTTCTCTTTTTTTTTTTCCTTTCTCCTATTTGCTTGGAAGTTATGCTCTGTCTGTTAGTTAGGTAGATTCTCTACCTATTGTAACAAGCAGGCTTAGTCTGTCATCCAGGTTAAAATGAATCTGTAGTTTTCCCTTGCTCTTACACAGAAACAGAGACCTTGGAACTCTAGCTCAGATGACGTCCCTCACAGTTTAAAATATGGTCTAGCCATTTAGTTCTGTCCTCTTCTCTACCTACAAGATAGGCATGACACTTGTATACAATCAACAGTTTAGTTTTATCCACAGCCCACATGGTTGCCTGACATCTTTGCTCACTGTTCCTTCTTCCATCTCAGACCTCCCATCTGTTTTTGTTTTTCTGAAAATCTTTTTCTTCCTCATTCTTGAAAGATTATTAGGCCAAATTCCAAACTGACGGTCTCAGTTCATTGAAGGTATTGTTATTTTGTCTTATTGGTTTCCATGGTTGCTGTCAGAGTTGGCAGTCAAAGCGTAATTCATCATTCCTTTTTTTTTTAAAAATGAATTTATTTATTTATTTATTTTTGGCTGCATTGGGTCTTCGTTGCTGCGTGCGGGCTTTTCTCTAGTTGCGGCGGGCAGGGACTACTCTTTGTTGTGGTGTGCAAGCTTCTCATTGCGGTGGCTTCTTTTGTTGCGGAGCACAGGATCTAGGCATGTGGGCTTCAGTAGTTGTGGCACGTGGGCTCAGTAGTTGTGGCTCGTGAGCTCTAGAGCGCAGGCTCAGTAGCTGTGGCGCACGCACTTAGTTGCTCCGTGGCATGTGGGATCTTCCCGGACCAGGGCTCAAACCCATGTTCCCTGCATTGGCAGGCGGATTCTTAACCACTGCGCCACCAGGGAAGTCCCCATCATTCCTTTTTAAATGAACTGTTTTTGCTTTTAAAATTGTCTTTGTATGTACAGCAATCTCATTATAATAGGTCAAGCTGAGGATTTCTTTTTATATATCCTTGGGTTTAATTGGGATTCTTGAATCCAGTGATTGATCTTTCAACAATATTGGAAAACCCTCAGCCATTATCTATTGAAATGTTGAAAGTATTACCTTTGTCATTTTATTTCATCTCCTTCTGAAACTCTAACTAAATATGTGTTAGATCCTCAGACTCTATCTGCCATGTCTTTTATTTATTTATTTATTTTTTCTGGCCACACTGCGAGGCTTGTGGGATTTTAGTTCCCTGACCAGGGATTGAACTCAGGTCCATGGCAGTGAGAGTGCCGAGTCCTAACCCAGGACCACCAGGGAATTCCCTGCCGTGTCTTTTAAATTGATAATTTCCAACTCTGTGTTCTGATATACATATGTATCAATGTTATTGCTATATCTTCCATGTTAATAATTCTTTCTTTAGTTTAATTTACATACTCAAATTTTAATTTCAATTCTCTTACGTTTCTAGAAATTCTTTACCTTTTTCCTATCTACTATGCCTATCACAATCTTCACAGACCCAGACCCAACCCAAAGGAGAGACTGCATATGGCTCTAAATTGAAAGGCAGATTTTCCCCCTCTACCATTGCCAAGGGTATTGGTGAAATGGCTCAGAACCTCAGTATCCCTGTAGGTGGAGCCTAAAGGCCTCCTGCCAGTGTTCTCTTGGTCTCCTGCCTCCTCCCCCATCTCCCCTGCCCTTCGTTGTTGCCCGTCTCCCGTGTCCATAAGAAGCCCACCAGCCCAAGTGCTGGGTTAGTTTTGGGCACTGACCAGTGATGGGGGCTGGAGCTTGGCCAGTGCAAGCTGACCTCTGCCTCCATTCTAGTGTTCTTGTGTCACCCTTCCCTCCTGGCTTACTCGCCCTCCTCACCTCCAAATCCATCTGCCTCTGTTATGCATCTTAATCTGGTGAGGGCGCCACAGAACAAGGGTTCTGCAGCAGGCTAGGAACCAGCTCCTTAGAGGGCAGATGGCACTATAAATAGGAACTACTTCTTCTATAACGTGATTGGTTTTGTTTTGTTCATTGTGCTCCTTGAGCAACAGTAATGCCCTGGTATTTCTCCTGTCGTTACATCGGCTCGCGAGGATGTCACGTGGTCTGCACCTGTCTGAGCACCTTGATGGGCGTCATCACCTCTGAGCAGTGAGAGGAGTTGCCTCTGGTTAACCGTGGACCTTTGTGTGGGTGATTCCCCTGCGTTCCTGGGCAGAAGGAGGGCTCAACTGAAGTTGCATCACCAGGAGATTACTTTTTAGAAGGATCCCTTGGGGCCCTGCCGGGCGCCGATGCCACTCAGTTGGTGGATGAGCAGTGGATGTCATACCTTCTAGGTCTTCTGCCACCTCCCACTCCTTCTCCAGGGAGCTGTCGGTCTGGGTGAACCTGTTCAGTGAGGCTCCCAGCCCTTCCATAGGAAACTGAGGGATGCCTTTCTCACCACCTATTTTTTTTGCACGAATGGGTGACACCTCCAGACACTGCTGTCCATCCCTGTCTCATGAGAAATTCTTTAATCTTGAAAAGAAGCGGGAAGGGAGAGAAAGAAAGGGAAGCGTTCACCCTGGCAGAGGCCGCTGGTATCCAGGGAGGCCCTGCATGGTGGGCTGCAGGCAGGTCAGACCCCATGGCTGCTGCTGCTGCTCTCGGGCTTGGACAGCTGGTGCTCTGGAGGCGGAGTTGCCCTGAGGCCTGTACTGAGTGATAAGAGCTTGTACGAACTCTCTTGTGTGGCCCAAACATTCAGGACTCTGAATGTCTTGTCACTGTTGTCACCCTAAATTGTTATTTGTTCTAATGACAAGTCTTTGTTTCAGAGAAGCCCATGGAACAGAAATGAGCCTGGCCTGTATAGTGTTGAAAATCAGAATTCATTGCCAATATGTAAAAATTAGATATTTTAAGAAAATTTAGATTTCCCAGGACTTCCCTGGTGATCCAGTGGTTAGGACTCTGCGCTTCCACTGCAGGGGGCACGGGTTTGATCCCTGGTCGGGGCACTAAGATCCCGCATGCCACACAGCAGCATGGCCAAAAAAAGAAAGAAAGAAAGAAAGAAAGAAAAAAGGAAAAGAAAATCTAGATTTCCCTGTTCTCTTGGAAAATTGGATCAAGGCACAACCTGGGGCCTGCAGTCCCTCATGGCAGTCATTCTCTGGAACCAAAAGGTGACTGGCCTCTACCTGTAAGAGTACTGGTTAAATGCATGTTTGACTGTTGTGACAAAGACCAAGATACGGAGCTTAAACCAGGCAGGAATGTGTTTTTCTTGCATTCAGCAGCCAAAAGGCTGGTTTCCCAGAGCAGATAGGATGGCTCCAAGGTGCCAGGGATCCAGCTGCTTCTGTCTTTTTTTTTTTTTTTTTTTTTTCTTTTTGCGGTATGTGGGCCTCTCACTGTTGTGGCCTCTCCCGTTGCGGAGCACAGGCTCCGGATGCGCAGGCCCAGCGGCCATGGCTCACGGGCCCAGCCGCTCCGCGGCATATGGGATCCTCCCAGACCGGGGCACGAACCCGTATCCCCTGCATCGGCAGGCGGACTCTTAACCACTGCGCCACCAGGGAGGCCCAACTGCTTCTGTCTTGTTTTCTCTCTGCCCTGAACAGTGGGTTCATCTATGGTCCCAGATCCTACTTTGTTTCCCACCGTCATGTCTGCACCAGGCGCCAGTAGTAGGGCAAAGTGGAGGCTACACCCCTTCAAGACCCAACCTGGAAGTTGCATGTGTCATTTCTTCTCTGTTGGCCTGTCCTGTTGGTTTAGCCACATCTGGCTGCAGCTAAGGCTGGGGAAATGTGGTTTCTGTCTCTATGGCCGTGTGAATAACTAAAACCCATTTCTTCATAAAGAGAGAAGGTGAGAGTGGGTCCTGTTTTATGCCACTGCAGGCCCTGTGTTCACCTCGATGCAGCCCTCCACCCCGTCCAGATTGCTCACAACTGAGCCCAAGAGTCATAGCTGTTCATTGCCTTATACCTCACGGGTTTCACTCATTTTGTTACCTGCTTGGTCCCAGTAGACATTTGAGGTTGCTTGCTCAGCTGTACCCTGATCATCTCTTTCAACACACCTTCAGGCTTTTATACTTCCGCTACCTCTGTTTAGAGTTCCCTTCCCTCCCGTTCAGGCCTGGCAAACTCCTTCTCAGGATAACTCTGCCCCTTCTTTCCCAAGTTGAGTTCTCCCTGCTTTGTCCCATCCTAATACACAAACTGCTAATTCTACATGATACCTGTCACTTACCTTTATATCCTCGATGCCTGGCAAAGCACCTGGTGCATAACAGGGTAATGATCAGTACCATTTATTGAGTGTTTACTCAGAGAAAGACACTTTGTAGAACTTGTATAAACATTTTTAATGTACCACAATGAAATAGCGTGTTAATCGCGGCCTTTCTAGTTGTAGATGATGGAAACTTGACCCAAACTGACTTGAACAACAGCAGAAAGGAGAAGCATTTATTGGTTCATGTATCTGAGAAATGGAGGTATGGGTCTAGCTTCAGGTATGGCTGGAACCAGGAGCACAAATGATAGCAGAACTTAGTCTTTCTCCATCTCTTGGCCATGCTTTTTTCTGTGTAGACTTTGTTCTCAGGAAGCCTTTCTCTACATGATGACAAAGAAGCCACCCACAGTTCAGTATTATTTTTATAGTTACTGATTCCAGGGAAAAAAAAAAGAACATGAATCTTTTTCTTCATAGTGGTAACCGAGTGCTGGAGGAGGTCTCGCATTGGCCTACCTTAAGTCGTATGGCCATTCCTGGTCCAGTCAGTATGGACAAGGAGATAGAACACACTGGCCACACCTGGGTCATCTGTCTACTTCTGGTACCAGGGGATGGAGTCATCCCCTCTCAAATTACATTGCAGAAAAGGTAGCTCTCCAAGGAGAGAGAAAACAGGCAAAAGCATGAGCCCACTATATCTGGAACTACCCTTATCCCATTTCACAGATGAGGCTAAAAGAAGTTATGGTGATGTGAGATCACAACCAGGAAGTGGCAGAAGTGGGATTCAAACCAGGTCTTTCTGACTCCAGATGGTGGGTGCTTAGTTCACTGCACCCAACTGTTTGGAGAGTGAATGACCCTGGAACTCCTGTCTTTGTTTGGGGAAAACTGAGGTTTGATGCCTTTATGTATGACTGTCAGAATATGGAATTATCTAGTATCCCCACCATGGGAGGATTTTGTGTAGAAGTACACATGTAGCTATAAGCTCTGCTTTCCCTGGAATACATCTGGTGGCTATACCTGAACACACTTTCCTTGGCTAGCAAAGAACTCATTTTACATTAATGGAAGTAGGAGGAGTCAGGTAGCTGGATTCTTCTCTTGGAACATTTTGGTTACTTTAGCACATGCATTCCCAACGGAGGCAATATTATCTGCAAGGGAGCGAAAACTTGTTCCCAGTGGGGGGAAACAAAAAAAAATCTTACTCTTTTCATGTATAAGTGCATATATATGTATAGTACACAAATAGATATATGGTTTAGCTGTGGTATTTTTAAAAATAGTTTTATTTAGGTATAATTTACATACCATAAAATTCACCTGTTTAGGGCTTCCCTGGTGGCACAGTGGTTGAGAGTCCGCCTGCCGATGTAGGGGACACAGGTTCGTGCCCCGGTCCGGGAAGATCCCACATGCTACGGAGCGGCTGGGCCCATGAGCCATGGCCGCTGAGCCTGCGCGTCCGGAGCCTGCGCGTCCGGAGCCTGTGCTCCGCAACAGGAGAGGCCACAGCAGTGAGAGGCCCGCATACTGCAAAAAAAAAAAAAAAAAAAAAAAAAAAAAATCACCTGTTTTTAAGTGTACAGTTCATTGTTTTTTAGTAAATTTACAGTTTTTCAAAAATTAAATATAGTTAATTTGCATTATTGTGTTAGTTTCAGGTATACAGTAACGTGATTCATATACGTGTGTGTATATATATACACACACATACATGTATATTAGATTCTTTTCCATTATAGATTAAATATGGTATTTATGGTATTAAATATGGTCCCCTGTGCTGTACAGTAGGACCTTGTTGGTTATCTGTTTTGTGTATAGTATATACATATGTGTATATGTTAGTCCCAAACTCCTAATTTCTCCCTGCCCCCCATTTCCCCTTTGCTTACCATAAGTTTGTTTTCTATGTCTGTGAGTGATTTGTCTGTGGTATTAGAATTGCATGAGGAGACTCTGCTCTCATGGGACCCCTCTCGAAAACAACAGCAAATTTCTTCAAGATCATATACGCCTCCAGTTATCACTTTTCTCTGTTCCTCTTTGCAGTAAAACTTTCTTGAGGATCTCGGTTCCCCGACCAGGAATTGAACCCAGGCCACGGCAGTGACAGTGCTGAATACTAACCACTAGACCACCAGGGAACTCTCTGCAGCAAAACTTCTTGAAAGACTTGTCTTTATTTCCTAATTCCTCTCATCCCATTTGCTCTTTTTAAAAACTGAATTATAATTGATATGCAGTATTATATTAGCTTCAGGTGTACGCGTAGTGATCACCACTGTAAGTCTAGTAACTATCTGTCACCATGCAAAGTTATTACATTATTATTGACTGTATTCCCTGTGCTGTACATTACATCCCTGTGACTTATTTATTTTATAACTGGAAGTTTATACTTCTTAATCCCCTTTGCCTATTTTGCCCGTTGCCTCTGGCAACCACCAGTTTGTTCTCTGTATCTGTGAGTCTTTTTCTGTTTTGTTTTGTACGTTCATTTGTTTTGCTTGTTATTCCACATATGAGTGAAATCATATGGCATTTGTATTTCTCTGTCCGACTTATTTCACTTAGCATAACGCCATCTAGATCCATCCATATTGTCACAAAGGGCAAGATTTCATTATTTTATTTTATTTTTATTTTATTTATTTTATTTTTTATAAATTTATTTATTTTATTTTATTATTTATTTTTGGCTGCATTGGGTCTTCATTGCTGTGCGTGGGCTTTCCTTACTTGCGGCGAGTAGGGGCTACTCTTCGTTGCAGTGCGCGGGCTTCTCATTGCGGTGGCTTCTGTTGTTGTGGATCCCGGGCTCTAGGTGCGCAGGCTTCAGTAGTTGTGGCATGCGGGCTCAGTAGTTGTGGCTCGCAGGCTCTAGAGCACAGGCTCAGTAGTTGTGGCTCACGGGCTTAGTTGCTACACGGCATGTGGGATCTTCCCGGACCAGGGCTCAAACCCGTGTCCCCTGCATTGGCAGGCAGATTCTTAACCACTGTGTCACCAGGGAAGCCCTATTTTATTTTATTTTATTTTAAATTTAATTTAATTTATCGCCATGCTGCACGGCTTGTGGGATCTCAGTTCCCAGACCAGGGGTTGAACCTGGGCCATGGCAGTGAAAGCGCCGAATCCTAACCACTAGGCCACTAGGGAACTCCCAAGATTTCATTCTTTGTATGGCTAATACTCCACTGTATATGTGTGTATATATGTATATAGACACCACATTTTCTTTATGCATTCATCTGTTGATGGACACTTAGGTTGCTTCCATATGTTGGCTATTTTTTAAAAAATCTATCTATCTATCTATCTATCTATCTATCTATCTATCTATCTATTTATTTATGGCTGTGTTGGGTCTTTGTTGCTGCTCACGGACTTCCTCTAGTTGCAGAGAGTGTGGGCTACTCTTCATTGCAGTGCACGGGCTTCTTATTGCAGTGGCTTCTCTTGTTGCAGAGCACGGGCTCTAGGTGCGCAGGCTCAGTAGTTGTGGCACATGGGCTTAGTTGCTCTGCGGCATGTGGGATCTTCCCGGGCCAGGGATCGAACCCATGTCCTCTGCGTTGGCAGGTGGATTCTTAACCACTGTGCCATCAGTGAAGTCCCTATATGTTGGCTATTGTAAATAATGCTGCAATGAACGTAGGGGTATATATATCTTTTCTAATTAGTGTTTTTATTTTTCTTTGCTTAAATACCCAGAATTTGAATGCTGGACCATGTGGTAACTCTATTTTTAATTTTTTGGGGAACCTCCATACTCTTTTCCACAGTAGCTGCACCAATTTACATTCCCACCAACAGTGCACAAGTGTTCCTTTTTCTCCATATCCTGGCCAACACTTGTTATTTCTTGTCTTTTTGATGCTGGCCATTCTGACAAGTGTGAGGTGATATCTCATTGTGGTTTTGATTTGCATTTCCCTGATGATTAGTGATGTTGAGCATCTTTTCCTGTACCTATTGGTATTCCATATGTCCTCTTTGCAAAAATGTCTATTCAGGTCTTAGCTCATTTTTTAAATTGGTTGTTTGTTTTTTTTGATGTTCAGTTGTATGAGTTCTTTGTATATTTTGGGTATCAACCCCTTACTGGATACATCATTTGTAAATACCTTCTCCCATTCAGTAGATTGCCTTTCCATTTTGTTGGTGGTTTCCTGTACTGTGCAAAAGCTTTTTAGTTCAGTTTAGACCCCCCCCCCCCTTTTTTTTGTATTTTTGCTTTTGTTGTCCTTGCCTGAGGAGACATATCCAAAAAGATATTGCTAAGACTGATGTCAAAGAGCTTTATTGAGAGTTATCATAAATGGATGTTGAATTTTGTCAAATTCTTTTTCTGCATCTACTGAGATGATTTTTATCCTTCGTTATAATGTGGTATATCATGTTGATTGATTTGCAGATGTTAAACCATCCTTGCATCCCTGAAATGAATCCTACTAGATCATGGTGTATGATCCCTTTCGCGTATTCTTGAATTTGGTTTGCTAATATTTTATTGAGGATTTTTTGCATCTGTGTTCATCAGGGATCTTGGCCTGTACTTTTCTCATCCCATTCACTCTTGAACCCACTCCAGTCAACCTGTCACTACCCCACCCAGCCAGCTCTGGTCACCACTGGCATCCACTTTGCCAAACCCAACAGTAAACTTTCAGTCCTCATCTTACTGAAGCTGTGTAATACATTGACACAGTTGACCACTCCTTTTTTCTTTAAATACCTTCTTTTCTTGGATTTGGGGTTATTGTCCTAAATTCATTCTCTTTTATCTCCTTGGATGTCCTCCTCATCTTCTTTCCTGGTACCTCCTCATCTCCCCAACTCTAAACATGGGAGTGTGGGGACTCAGGCCTTACAACATTTTTCTTGTCTGTCTGCACTTATTGATCTCCAGAATCATGCTTTAAACGCTCTCTCTCAATGTCTGTGACTCCCACTTCCTTTTTTAATTTTTTTGGCCGCACCACGTGGCATGCAGGATCTTAGTTCCCTGACCAGGGATCGAACCCCGTGCCCCCTGCAGTGGAAGCGCAGATTCTTAACCACTGTACCGCCAGGGAAGTCCCTATGATTCCCAATTTCTATCTCCAGCTTGGACCTCTCCCCTGAATCTTCCCTGAATCCCAGATTTGTATAGGTCTCTTCTTGTATGTTTCATTGGCAACTCAATTTTCGGGAAATATGGGGGTCAGAGAAACATGTTAAAAGAACTCACAAGAATGCAGTTAGTGGGGGCTTCCCTGGTGGCGCAGTGGTTAAAAATCTGTCTGCCAGTGCAGGGGACATGGGTTCGATCCTTGGTCTGGGAAGATCCCACATGCCGTGGAGCAACTAAGCCCGTCTGCCGCAACTACTGAGCCTGTGCTCTAGAACCCGTGAGCCACAACTACTGAAGCCTGCATGCCTAGAGCCCGTGCTCTGCAACAAGAGAAGCCACCGCAATGAGAAGCTTGCGCACTGCAACAGAGTAGCCCCTGCTCGCCACAACTAGAGAAAGCTCGTGTGCAGCAACGAAGACCCAACGCAGCCAAAAATATACAAATAAGTAAATTAAAAAAAAAAAGTGGGGGGCTTCCCTGGTAGTGCAGTGGTTGAGAATCTGTCTGCTAATGCAGGGGAGACGGGTTTGAGCCCTGGTCTGGGAGGATCCCACATGCCGCTGAGCAACTAGGCCCGTGAGCCACAACTACTGAGCCTGTGCGTCTGGAGCCTGTGCTCCGCAACAAGAGAGCCCGCGATAGTTAGAGACCCGCGCACCACGATGAAGAGTGGCCCCCGCTTGCCACAAGTAGAGAACACCGTCGCACAGAAATGAAGACGCAACACAGCAAAAATAAAAATTAATTAATTAATTAATTAATAAACTCCTACCCCCAACATCTAAAAAAAAAAAGGGAATGCAGTTAGCAAAATCCAGACTGTGTCTATAGGACAAATTACCCAATTTCTTCAAAAAACAAATTTTAAAGAAAAAATAAAGTGAGTAATGGGAGACAAACCTTATAGATTAAGAGAGACTTAAGAGATAAATGTCCGTGAGTTACATTTAGGGATCTTATTTGTATGTTGATTAAACAAGCCAATGGTAAAAACAATTATGAGATAATCAGGGATATTTGAATATTGACTGAGTATTGGTATTAAATACTGTTAATTTTTTTAGCTGTGATGATGGTGATTTGGTTATACTAGAAAAGAAAGTTAAAATCTACCCAGAATGTTATCAGTTCTTCCCACCTCCAGTATTACCACCCTCAGCCAAACCAGCATTCTTTCTTGTCTTATTTTTACAGTTGCCTCTTAACTGATCCCCTTGCTTCTGCCACCCCAGCCCCAGTCTGTTTTCAGCAAAGCAGCCATGGAGATCCTGCTAAGATGTGTCATGTTATGCCCCATCCATTTCATTTGGAGTAAGAGCCAAAATCTGTTCAGTCTACAAGACCCCATGCCCCACTCTGCTCCTGGGTCAGCCTCTCCAGCTATTCGGCTTCCTTGTACCTGCCTTATTTTTCTCCATAACATGTATCACCATCTGACAATCTGACATACGTACTTTTGTGGGGCTGATACTCCCACTAGAATGAGAGCGATGTGAGAGTAGGGACTGTTTATATTGCTCACTTCTATACCCCCAGGGCTTGAAATATCTCGTTACACATCATAGGCACTAAATAAATGTTTGTTAAAAGAAAAACATGTTTCATGGAGGGGAGAAGTGGAGGACATTAGGGAAAAAATGTTTACAAAGGTTCCTTGGGAATGAGGGACAATCATGCAAAAAGGTTGAGAAATGGGCCTTAGCCCAAGTCGTGGGAAAGCGCGTGATCATCTAAGAGCTGCTATTACCCTCCTTACTGTATTGTTCTTTGCTATTTTCCCTCGTGGGACAATCTGTGTCATTTTATCCGTGACAGCTGCATGTCATGGAGCAGAACTTGGCTAATTGACTCTTACAGGGGAAAGCCCACTTGAATTTCTTCTTTCTGGACTGGACCACAATCTCTTGAGCTCATCCTATGTGGCTAATGGTGACCATTGCTTGGGACTCTTCCCCCATGATAAGATGTTTACTGCCTCTGGCTCCCAGGATTGATCTTGACACCAAAAACATCTTCAGTACATTTCACACACGTGCACATACCCCCATTTGAGAACTAGGGTACAGAGAGCCTTTGAGGAGGAGTAACAGAGAAATGAGGCAATCCATGCAGAGACTCCAATGCACTGTTAGTTTCTGGCCAGAAAATGATGCTCTGGATATTCAGAATGCCTTTGGTGTCTTCTCTGAAACTCCATTTATAATTATCCACTGGGTATTTTATTTGTAGCCCACTTGTTTCTAAAAAGGATTTGAAGTAGCTTTAGGAGTATATATAAACCCCCATGCAAATATACACTTACATTTAACAAAAGAAAATGGGAAAAACTCTAGCCCGGGAAAGCAGGAGGAAGCAGGTGAGTGAGCATCGTGGTGGTGGCGGGTAGGAGGGGCCCACTGCGCCCCACGCTCTCTGCTGCCCACCGACCAGGAACTGGGGAGGTGCACTGCCCCCCACGACTGCCACACTCTGCTTTGTCACTCATAAGTTTTTATTTCTTTTAGTCATCATGTTGTGTTTTTTACTGAAAAATCTAAGTAAATGATTCTATAGCATCATCGAAAAAAGTGTATTTAGGACTTAGAGTAGACATTCTAGATGATTCGTGTGTGCCTCCACCTCTGGCCAAGATCACAGTTCAGAGAGGCCGTGAACTGTCCCTATTCATCATGGTACTCTGGTACCTGGAAGGCAGGAGGAACTCGATAAATATTTTATTGAGTAAATGAATGGTACTACTGTTCTCCTTACTGGAACAGAAGAAGCCAGTCAATTGTTTGAGGGAGAGTTTGTTTGGTTGCTTGGTTTTCTTCCTGGCTCATTTTGTTTTGTTTCTCTCTTTTCAAAAAAAATTAATTAATTAATTAATTAATTTTTGGCTGCATTGGGTCTTTGTTGCTACACGCAGGCTTTCTCTAGTTGTGGTGAGTGGGGGCTACTCTTGGTTGTGGTGTGCGGGCTACTCATTGCGGTGACTTCTCTTGTTGCAGAGCACGGGCTCTAGAGTGCAGGCTCAGTAGTTGTGGCACACAGGCTCAGTAGTTGTGGCTCACGGGCTCTAGAGCACAGGCTCAGTAGTTGTGGCACATGGGCTTAGTTGCTCCGTGGCATGTGGGATCTTCCCAGACCAGGGCTTGAACCCGTGTCCCCTGCACTGGCGGGCGGATTCTTAACCACTGCGCCACCAGGAAAGTCCCTGTTTTGTTTTTCTTGTGTGTGTGTGTGTGTGTGTGTGTGTGTGAATTTTCTTTTCTTTTTTTAATTGAAGTATACTTGATTTACAGTGTCGTGTTTCAGGTATACAGCACAGTGATTCAGTTATACATATATATATTCTTTTTTTCAGATTCTTTCCCCTTATGAGTTATTACAAAGCATTGAATATAGCTCCCTGTGCTGTACAATAGGTTCTTGTTGGTTATCTACTTTATATATACTAGTGTGTGTATGTTAATCCCAAACTCCTAATTTATCCCTGCCCCCCTTCCTGGCTCTTTTTGAGAGTTCTCTCATGTGGGCAGTTATATCAGGAATGTTGAGTGGTGTCCTGGATCTTGTCCTCAGAGAAGCTTGGGTGAAACTTCAGATGCAGGGTCCATGCAGCCTTTCCTTGTAGAGGGAAGTTGCAGGCCTGGCATTGCAGGGCAGTTGAATGAGGGAGCGTTTCAGAGTCTCCAGCGATGCAGTCTAGGCACATTTGACCTGACCCAAGGAGGAAGCTTAGGACCCTCAGGGCACATGGAGAGCAGTCCCTAAATGTTACTGCTTCTGGGGCAGCAGCAGGTACGTGCTGGAGGCGGTTCGGTTGGAAGTTCGGTAATATAGTAGTAGAAAGCAGGGACCTTGCACAGAATTATACATAAGCGTATACCCCAAAAAAGTATTTGCAGAAATGGATGAAATCCACATGATTTCTGTAGACTAGTTAAGTGTATTGTGCCTGTCTCAATGTATCAATGTCCTGGTTTTAATAAAGTACTACAGTTAACGTAAAATGCCGCTATTGGGAGAAGCTGGGTGATGGGTACCCAAGACCTTTCTGTACTGTTTTATGAGTCTATAATTTAAAATAAAAAGTTTGTGTTTTTGGGGGTTTTTTGTTTTTTTTTTTGGTTTTTATAGCAGGGACTGGCAACGGAACTGGCTTCCGCCTCACCCTATCCTGTGCTGATTGGTGACTTTTCCGTATCCCTTATCCCGACTGATAACTACATACTGCTCTTTGCCTTTCTCCCCTTGGGAATATAAAGTCCTTGAAAGCAGAAGCTGTATCCGTTTTGTTCACTGCTAAATTCCCCCCTACTTAGCACAGTGCCTGGCACCTATTTTTTGTACTCAAATGTTTGAATGAAGGTAGCACAGGTGACTTTGAAGTTGAGGCTGTTCTGGTTTTCTGACAAGGAGAACAATGCCACCTCCTTCGGGCATTGGGAGAATTAAATGTCTGTAATGTGGGTGGAACTCAGGGCCTGCCCGAGAGCAAACACTCGACTCAGGGCTTGGCACACTTTCCACAAAGAGCCAGAGAAAATGTTCAGGGCTTTGCAGGCCATGCAGCTCTGCACCACAGTGAGGCAGCCTGTAGCTGAGTGAGCCTGCGTGTGCTCCAGTGCAATTTTATTTGCAGACATTGAAACTTGAATTTCTTTCTTTTTTAAAAAATTTTATTTATTTTTATTTTTTGGCTGTGTTAGTCTTTGTTACTGTGCACAGGCTTTCTCTAGTTTTGGCGAGCAGGGGCTACTCTTCATTGTGGTGCTTGGGCTTCTCATTGCGGTGGCTTCTCTTGTGGTGGAGCACAGGCTCTAGGCGTCTGGGCTTCAGTAGTTGTGGCACGTGGGCTCAGTAGTTGTGGCTCGTGGGCTGTAGAGCGCAGGCTCAGTAGTTGTGGTGCATGGGCTTAGTTGCTCCACGGCATGTGGGATCTTCCCGGACCAGGGCTCGAACCTATATCCCCTGCATTGGCAGGCGGATTCTTAACCATTGTGCCACCGGGGAAGCCCTGAAACTTGAATTTCATGTAGTTTTCACTTTATGAAGTATTTGTCTTCTTTTTTTCCCCAACCATTTAAAAATATAGAAATCACCCTTAGCTCATGGGCCTCTGGGCTCTGCCTTTTTCCCAAGCTCGTTCTCCATGTTAGTGGCTACAGGCACACACAGAAACTCTGGAAACTCGAGACTTTGGGGCAGAGTCAGTGTTCCCCCACACAAAGGGGTAAGTGTAACCATCCCTCTCTGGGCTGGGAGGAAGGCCGCTCCTGGGGCCTCAGCCTGCATTGTCCAGGAAGCCCCATTTCCTGTGTACATATTTCACAAAAATCCCCTCAGCTCCAGGCACCTCTTTATGGACTGTTCTCCAGATGAACTTGTCTCCTGGAAGGTCAGATAGATTTGGGCTCAGCCTGCCTGAACAGCCTTTCAGCTCTGGGAGGGCGGCAGGTCCCTCAGTCCCTCTGAAACCCAGTTGCCTCCACGTTAGAACTGGAGTTGTGATGTGCAGTGGAGTCAGGTTTGTGGTGCTTCCCATCTTTTATTTTGAGCTGGCTGACATCCACTGAATCCCCTTTTCTGCTTAAGTAGTTACACTCATCCAATAAATACGTCAACATGTTGCTTTGAGAACTGACACACAACAATATGTAAGGTCCCTAGCATGTAACCACTGTATTTTTTTTCAGTTTTAATATATTTTTATTAAAGTATAATTGATTTACAATGTTGTGTTAATTTCTATTGTCCAGCAAAGTGATTCAGTTATACGTATATACCTACATTCTTTTTTTAAACAATTTCGAGTTGGGTTTTTCTTCTATTATATCAGTGCATTTTAATAATATTTATCTTTGCCTGTTATTTTATTTTATTTTTTATTTATTTATTTTTGGATGCATTGGGTCTTTGTTGCTGCGCACGGGCTTTCTTTAGTTGCAGCAAGCAGGAGCTACTCTTCGATGCGGTGTGCGGGCCTCTCATTGCAGTGGCTTCTCTTGTTGTGGAGCATGGGCTCTACGCATGCAGGCTTCAGTAGTTGTGGCTTGCGGGCTCTAGAGCACAGGCTCAGTAGTTGTGGCACACGGGCTTAGTTGCTCCGCGGCATGTGGGGTCTTCCTGGACCAGGGCTGGAACCTGTGTCCCCTGCATTTGCAGGCGGGTTCTTAACCACTGCACCACCAGGGAAGTCCCAACCTTCTTGTTTACTATTTTATGTATATTAGTGTGTATGTGTTAATCTCAACCTCCTAATTTATCCTCCCCCACCACCTTTCCCCTTTAGTAACCATAAGTTTTCTAAGTCTGTTTCTGTTTTGTAAATTAGTTCATTTGTATAGATTTTTAGAAAGTGATATCATGATATTTGTCTTTGTCTGACTTTCTTCATTTAGTGTCATAATCTCTAGTTCTATCTGCATTGCTACAAATGGCATTATTTCATTATTTTTTATGGCTGAGTACTATTCCAGTGTATATATGTACCACATCTTCTTTATCCACTCCTCTGTTGATGGACACTTAGGCTGCTTCCATGACCTGGCTATTGTAAATAGTGCTGCAGTGAACATTGGGGGTGCGTGTGTCCTTTTGAATTATGGTTTTCTCGGGGTATATGCCCAGGAGTGGGATCACTGGATCATATGGTAATCCTATTTTTAGTTTTCTGAGGAACCTCCATACTGTTTTCCATAGTGGCTGCACCAATTTACATTCCCACCAACATCGTAAGAGGGTTCCCTTTTCTCCATACCCTCTCCAGCATTTGTTATTTGTAGACTTTTTAATGATGGCCATTCTGACCAGTGTGAGGTGGTACCTCATTGTAGTTTTGATTTGCATTTCTCCAATAATTAGCGATGTTGAGCATCTTTTCATGTGCCTATTGGCCATCTGTTTTTCTTCTTTGAGGAAATGTCTGTTTAGGTCTTCTGCCCATTTTTTTTTTTTTTTTTTGTGGTATGCGGGCCTCTCACTGTTGTGGCCTCTCCCGTTGCGGAGCACAGGCTCCGGACGCACAGGCTCAGCGGCCATGGCTCACGGGTCCAGCCGCTCCGCGGCATGTGGGATCTTCCCGGACCGGGGCACGAACCCGTGTCCCCTGCATCGGCAGGCGGACTCTCAACCACTGCGCCACCAGGGAAGCCCTGCCCATTTTTTGATTGGGTTGTTTGGTTTTTTTGTCCTTGAGTTGTATGAGCTGTTTGCATATTTTAGAAATTAAGCCATTGCGCATAACTACCATTTTTATTGGGTACCTTCTGTGATATTTGAACCCAGATGAGGTAAGGGAGTTCCCAGCTAGAAAGGAATACAGTAAGATTGCCACCATTTTCTTAGACACACACATACACACCTGCTCAGTTCTCTCAATTTGAAGTTTTTTCTTCAATATTTTATCTTTATCAGAATTAGCATGACACATAGTCATGAATTTTTTTTTTTCAAAGTTTTACTTAAACCTCCCAGATATTTTGTTCCTAACCAGGTTGGGGGCCAATGTGATCATTACTTTTACTCTTAAAATCACGAAATACTTCAGCTGCTAATACTATTAAACTATTACTAGGTGAATTATTTTCTTAGTGTTCAAATAAATTTTAGTGTTAGATTTATTGGGTGCTGATAAAGGTTTATATTTTGTCATTGTGTATGACAGGAACTACAGTTATTCTACCAAATCAGAATACATTTAAATTAGAACATTGGATTTAGCGTGATATAAGTTTAGTAGAATATATAAATGCATCTTGGGAGGCTTTTAAAGGTTGATTAGATTGATAGAATCTGAATAAATACTTTAGAAAATTAGTCTTTGTATAAAAATCCTCATTATTTCATGTATCTTCCAACTGTATGGAGATGGCCAAGTCAATTCCATTTCTGTACACAAGCAATAAACAGTTTGCAATTATAATTTTTAAAACTTACTGTATATGACCTTTATAGAACAGAGCTATGAAAGATGAAGATCTAAAAAAATGGAAAGCTATACTGTGTTCATGAATGGGGAAGCATCAATATTGTACAGATGTCAACTCTTTCCCAAATAAATTCATTCAAAATAATTACAGTCCAAATCACAAAACCTTTGTGTGGGTAAGTGTAAGGTATGTGTAACTTAAGCTGCTTTTAAAATGTGTTCCTATGTGAAGCAAGATAGTCTGGGGCCAAATTTCGAGTACTTTGGTGCTAGATTATTTGGTTTAGATGTGATCTAATATGGCAGTGTTTCTTAGGCTGGAGTCAGTGTTTGTGTTTTCAGAAATTAAAAAAAATTTTGAGTAACTGTAGTGTTACAAGCAAATTCTGGACATTCTGAGCTTGCCCAAGGGTTGCCAGGCATCTTCAGGGCAGACACTTGTGTTTGTGTTTGCATCACCTTGATGCTGAGCTGTAGTCATCCATCATGGGCTAATGACAAAGGAACAAACAGACTGATTATATAGGGGTCTGGTTAGACCAAGTGAGGCCAAGTAATGCCACAGTTCATGAAGGGGCTTGCGGCAGCTGGCGTAAAGTGACTGGAGAATTGTATTTCCACACAGGATATGACATGGCTAGTAAACACAAAACAACTGACACAACTGCTTTCAGTACCGTATCTCAGTTGCAAAGAGTGTCTGGTTTCATAAAATCTTGCTACTGAAAAATAACTAGTGTTGTTGATTAGAAGTTTATTGGATTTATGGTTTTGTGTTCTATTTAATTGCAAGTTTGGTTTGGTTTATCAGTGTGGAGGAACCTGTAAGTAAAAGATGTGTGTTTGGGAATTCCCTAGCAGTCCCGTGGTTAGGACTCTGTGCTCTCACTACTGGGGCCCGGGTTCAGTCCCTGGTCAGGGAACTAAAATCCTACAAGCCGCGAGGTGTGGCCAAAAAGAAGAAAGAAAGGATGTACGTTTAGTTCTCATTCATACTGACATTACATGACTTAGCCATCACTGAGGGTTGTTGTAAGAATTATGTTCACTTTAAAGAGGCCCATGTACTATTGAAGATTGAGAAATACTAAAACAGGCTAAGTAGGGCTGGAATATGATGTAGATTTTATTTTTCTTTCTCTGCTGGCAATCTCATGGGAGATGAGAGGCAAAGATGAGTTTGGGTGGAGAAGCATATTTGTTGTAGGTCAACTGTTGACAAGTCTGTAGGCATTTCACTTAATCAGATGAAGAAATGGAGAAAAGTTAAGTGACTTATTGAAAGCCACGTAGCTGGAAGTGAAACAGGGAGGATGCCAGTTCAGCCCACATCCCCTTCTACCAAGCTGTCATGCAGGGATGAGTGGTGGCCTCACTGGGATGGTCACAGTTGGATCCAGGAAAGGAAGGAATATGGAAACCTTATTTCTTGAATTTTCCTTTTCCCACCTAAAGGTCTGAGGTACCCGGCACCCGCCTGGTTTGTGGTGAGTTAAGCCAGTGACCTGGGCACAAGTCCTGGGCCCTACATCCTGCCCCCTTACACCTGGTTCCTCCTGTGTGAATTTATTTTTTAGAGGAGGAGGTGGCCTTTGCCGCCACTCTGGATGGCTAGTGGGATTTATTTTCCCAGCCTGTATGACTTGGTAATTTAACATATAGGCTATGAATTAGGTGAGATTCTATCTCCTTAAACCCCTCCCATGATCTGTAGCTTTCATTTTCTTCTGTCCAGGCTTACCTCGCGGCTTGATTTTTAACAAAATGCTCTGGAAACAGAGAATGTTCCGTGTTTTTCAAGGCGGTTATTGGAGAAAATATTCAGAAAAAAAATCTGAGCATTCCTGAGTTTGAGTTTGAGCGTGGGAGAAATGTCTGCCCCCTCATTCAACCCACATCACCTTGGGTCGTGACCTCCTTGTGGTGCAGGGCAGCTTGGAATTGGAGGAGATTCCCAAGGGGCGTGGAGCTCCTCTTACAGAGGTGCCTCCTTTCACAGATGAGGAGGCTGGGCCTGGAGACCGGGGTGTGGCAGAGCCGGGCCCCAAGTCCCAGTGTGGAGCCTCTCTTGTTTCACACACATCACAACTTTGTGTTTCTGTTTTCTTAATTGCACTTAGTTTCCAAACAGGCATATACTAGGTAATATGTCTACATGGTTCAAAAGGCAAACTTACGCGAAGCTGTGCACAGAAATATTGCCCCCCACCCCTGTCGTTAACCCCGCCTCTCACACAGGACAGCCTTAGGCTTCTTCTTTATCCTTCTGTCACTTCTCTAGGCTGGGGTTCCTCAGCCTCAGCACTGTTGACGTCTGGGGTTGGGTAGTTCTTTGTTGGGGGGCAGGGGGCTGTCCTGTGCATATGCACTAGATGCCAGAAGCACCCACATGCCTCATGACAATCAAAAATGTCTCCAGATGTTCATCAAACGCCTCCGGGGGCAAAACTGTTTCAAAGTTGAGAACTGCTTCTTCAGGCAAATACAAGCATCTTTATTTCCCACCTCTTTTTACCTTAACAAGCTCTATACACAGCTCCTCTTCCTGAGATGTCTGTCTGCCTGTCTTTCTGTCTGTCTGCCTATTTTTACTTTTCCGTGTACAGATATCCCAGCCACCCCCACCCCCGCCCCGGGTCCTCAGCTGCTCGCATCCTTGGTGGCGGCACTGTGATGGAGTCAGCGAGTCCCCCTCGTTGGGCCCTGGCTTGTAGGCTGCTGCTGGTCAGCCGCTTATTCATGGCCATGGTCCCCTTGTGCAGGTGTATCTGTGGGATAGGTCCCCAGAAGTGGGGCTCCTGGATCAAGGGTAAACTTCTCTCATTTTGGTGGCTCTTGCCAGCTTTCCCCTCCACGAGGGCCGTGCCCTTTGGCAATCCCATCAGCTGTTTCCCCACTGCCACACCATCGGTGTTGTAGAAACTTCAGATTCTTGCTGGCTCTGTAGGTGAGCAATGCCACGTGTTTCCTCATCAGCCAGCATTACATTTATTAAAAAAATTTTTTTTTTAATTTTCTATTTTTTTGGCTGCGCCGCATACCACGTGGGATCTTAGTTCCCCAACCAGGGAAGGCACCCCTGCCCCCTGCAGTGGAAGCTCGGAGTGTTAACCACTGGACCACCAGGGAAGTCCCAACATCTATTTTAATAACCTTATTCATGGTGAACAAGGTGCTCAGTGAAATGCAGCCTCATCTGCTTTCCCGCGTGGCAAGTGTCCTGCACTTGTCCATTTCTGGGTCTTTGCTCTTGCCGTTCCTCCCCCAAGAATGCTCTTCCTCCTCGCTTTCAAAATTTTCACTGTCCTTTGAGGCTTCCAAACGCCATCTCCTCTGAGATAGTTGAAGCATAGGACAGACCGTGGATGCTTGTTATTGTGTATCTTTATTCAACCTGGCACAGTTGGAACCTGTTTTCCTTTGTAGGAATCTGGTTTCCCTTTGCCACTCCCTTGAGACAAGCCATGTGTTCTGCTTCTGGCCCCATTACTGGCCTGATGACCCTGGGGAGATCACTTGTTCTTCTGGAACATTTATTAAATGACCTGCTGGGGCTGCAGTGTTGCTTCACTCTGAGGGCTCTGTCGACGTTATTCCCTGGGAATGGCGCCCGTAGGGTTGCTTAATGTGCTGTGTTGCTTCAGCTGTTCCTACTGGATTTGAGATTCCATGGGTTGCAACCTCCGCCTTCCTCACCCAGGTTTTTCTTGGGAAGATCAGTGCCTCGTTCGATCACAGAGGCACAGGAGGGGTGTGTGTGTGCCCACGTTTGCGTGGGTGCCTTTGTGTGTTGTTGATCCTTGGCCCCGCCAGTACAGGGCAGCAGAGCAGCCCACCTACTGTCCACGTTTTTATCGTTTTAATAAGCCTCAGGAGGTTACCTTTTCAGCTCATTCCCTATGCGGTTGCTCTCAAAAGATGGTGGTTTTTCTGGGAGATTTGTGTTTTAGTCACTGGACAAAGAATCAATCCCCGTATTCTGTGTTAGTGTAAAAAGATGATTTTAGGGAAATTGCCCTCCACTTTTGAAGAGGGATCACACCATTTCCTTGCCTTGAATGGACACAGTCTGAGCTTGAACTTTTAACCAGGCTACTCTCTTCTATGAAGCAATATTTGTGACTCAAACTCCCCTTGTGGAATAAATGGTTGCCTCACCCAGACAACCCCATAGCTGGTCTCAGCCCTGTCACTGCTGGGGTGGATGCTCCAGGTTGCTTTGTCTGCCTGAAGTCCCAGTAGTGTCGTTACAGCGTCTTGCAGAAAATGGTGGTGAAAGATAATTTATTCTATTGTTCACCGGCCTTATCTGGAGGAATACTTCATTACCAGCTTGTGGTAGTTAAAGAAAATAAAGTTCTTAAACTCAGGGGGCTTTGGCAGTTTAAAATAGGAAAAGAAGATCTGTATGTGGGAAGAATTTGGGGGAATAGTTTGGGTACTAATTTAAGGACTTGGAATGTTTGTTTATGAGGGAACTCTGGATGAGAATAGCCAGAGAGAAGTCAGAGATGCCAAGGAACCCCAGGGCAAAGGCAAAGAGGCCTGGTTTGTGTTCCCCAGCACATTTCATGGTCATTGGCAGTGTTCCTTGTTCATAGAATCCCCACACACTCTCGATAATCTCCTAACTAAAAACTTTGAGCATTGGAAGATCTAAAATATGAGACATGCAATTGGCATGTGACTCATTGCTTTTTGAAATCTTTCCTTAAAATTTTTTTTCAGAATTCTTGGTCTCTTTCCAGAGAAACCTTAGCAGGAATTTTTCTTTACATCCAGCTTTGCTTATAAAATGAAAACAGTCCTGATTTTATATTTCATTTGCTCTCCCCTATCAGCCAGCCCCTCATCACATGGCTAGTTTAAACCCATCGTGGTTGGGTTCATTTTTCGAAGAGTCTGGTGTATTTCCACGGAGAACAGTCCGAGGTCCTAGACAAACAACCCGAGGTCAGAGGATGTTGCGGCACCATTTTCAAATGTAAGTGTCTCTTCCTTCTACTCCTCCTTTTGGAGATGTGTTCAAAAGGGAGCATTGGTTTAAATCAATGAAAACGTTGACTTAGGTTACCCTGTATTTTGTAAACACATTGGAGGACTTCGGTTTAACCATAAGAATGCCAGGATTCTATCTAGTTTGGCTGTTCCTACACTAGACATACGTTTTTCTTCTACAGGAGTCATTAACTCAAGGGGAGAAACATCAAAAACTCGTGGAAAGATTTAAGAAAAATTTATCCAGAACTGACCGAGTGCCCTTTCTGTATCCTACTAGAACGTTGTCTAACAAGCCTCCTGAAGATCATCTGATGTTCTAAGGCAGAAGTCAGCAATTTTTTTTTCTGTAAAGTGTCACATAGTAAATAGTTTAGGCTTTGTAGGCCATTTGATCTCTGTGGTAACTACTGAACTCATTGTATTGTGAACACAGCCATAAACAATGCATAAATAAATGCATTCAACTGTGTTCCAATAAACCTTTATTTATGATTGATATTTGAATTTCATGTAATTTTCATGTGTCATAAAATATTTTTCTTTTGATTTTTTTCAATCATTTGAAAATATAAAAATCATTTTTCACTCACAAGCCCTGTGAAAACAGGCTGATATTAATAAGTTGCAAATGATTTTTGTCCAATTAAGATGTGAATGATTTCTCCCAGGTAGGAAAGGCCCATCAAGGCTAAAGCTTTATGCCCTGTAGGACATTAATTAGTTTTTGGGTTTTTTGTTTTGTTTTGTTTTGTTTTGTTTGGCCACACCACGCGGCTTGTGGGATGTTAGTTCCCTGACCCGGGATCGAAACTGGGAGCTCAGTAGTGAAAGTACGGAGTCCTAACCACTGGACAGCCGGGGAATTTCCTAACTAGTTTTGTATCAGAATTTCTAGTCTATTCCAGAGTTCATTTTTTCCATAAATTTTTTTCCTCCACTTCGGTTTTTGTGCCCTCCTTTGACCCAGCTTTGTCATCCTACTGATTCCTTCATCAATGAGTTAAATCTTTGGCATGTCTCCCCTATATTTACATGAGAGGCAAGTGTTTAAATTTTCAAAAAGTATACTTTGACAGCCACATGGATAAAAAGCAACATGGTACCTTTTAAATAACAATGTAGAAATTTCTGTTCATTTCTGTTTAAAACTAAGAACAAGGCAATTCAATAAATCATTCAATATAAAAGATTTATGCCCTATCTTCCAACTTGCCAGTTGAGTGCAGGAAATGGTCAAGGTAGGGTGGAGGTGGGTGAAGAGGGGCAGAGGGGAGACACAGCTGGGGGGGATCTCTTGTGCCCACTTGGGCTCAGGGGAGCTGTAGCATTGCTTCTCCAGGCACAGTGGTGACATTGTACTGGAGATTCCTGACAGCTCACACAGTTTTCCAAGAATGCTTTTTGGCTCCAGCCAGAGGTTCTTATTATTGATAGTCTTAAAACAAAGAAGGAGGAAAAATGTTTTTTCCAGAAGGCATTAATGTGGAGAAGCTGGGTGGTATTCCAGAGAACATTGGACTGGCTTTAGAGGTTCTGAGTTTTGAGTTTGTAGCCAACTAGCTGTGTGACATTGGATAAATCAGGGCACTTTTGTTTTTGCATATCATATGTAAAATGGAAAGCTGGAACTCTCTAGTCATTAATATTCCTTCTGGTGCTGAAAATTTTGTAACAAAAATAGACTCATTCCTTTGGTGGAATTAAGAGTAGTCACTAAATTCTAATTTTTTTTTCCTAAATAAGAATAACATACTCTGTAAATGACAAGGACCTACTGTATAGCACAGGGAACTACACTCAATATCTTTTTTTTTTTTTTTTTGCGGTACGCGGGCCTCTCACTGTTGTGGCCTCTCCCGTTGCGGAGCACAGGCTCCGGATGCTCAGGCTCAGCGGCCATGGCTCACGGGCCCAGCCGCTCTGCGGCATGTGGTATCTTCACGGGCCGGGGCACGAACCCGTGTCCCCTGCATTGGCAGGTGGAGAGGCTACTCTTTATTGTGGTGTGTGTGCTTCTCGTTGTGGTGGCTTCTCTTGTTGAGGAGCGCAGGCTCTAGGCATGCTGTAGTTGTGGCACGCGTGCTCAGTAGTTGTGACTCACGGGGCTCTAGAGCGCAGGCTCAGTAGTTGTGGCACACAGGCTTAGTTGCTCCGTGGCATGTGGGATCTTTCTGCACCAGGGATTGAACCCGTGTCCCCTGCATTGGCAGGCGGATTCTTAACCACTGCACCACCAGGGAAGTCCCTAAACTCCTTCATTTAAATTTCCGATTTAACATTTTGCCACGCTTGCTGTACCTCCTTGTGTGTGTGGTTTTTTTAAAATACATCTTTATTGGAGTATAATTGCTTTACAATGTTGTGTTAGTTTCTGCTTGTGTATTTTATTTTTTGTTCAGTCACTCTGAAGTTGCAGATATGACAGTCCCTAAATACTCCAGTGTATCTCCCAAGAACAAAGATACTCTATAATTGCAATCCCTGTATCACACTGAAGGAATTTAGCATCAGTTCAATACTATATAGTTAATGCAGCCCATATTCGCATTCCCAAGATGTTCTTTAATGTCCCAGTATGTCCCTATAATGTCCTTTCCCTCCACCTTTTCTGTTCAAGGATTCAATCAGGATCACAAATTGCATTTGGTGGCCATGTCTCTTTAGTCACTTTTAATCTAGGAACGTCCTCAGCCTTTTGTTGTCTTAGGACACTGACATTTTAGGAGTCCAGGCCATTTTCTTCTGGAATGTTCCACAGCCTGGTTTGTCTGTTTCCTCATGATGAGGTTCAGGTTAAACAGTGTGGGCAAGAATACAAGGTAGGTGGTGCTGTATGTTTCTGACCAGGTCACATGAGGCTGCACATGATCATGGCTTGTTTCCACAGCAGCATTGCTAAGTGTGGTCTCCGGGTTACAGGGGTATCTGCCAGATCTTTTAAAATGGGGCGCTCTTGTCATAGGTCTGTGGGGCCCTCTTTTGAGACCATGTGAGTGTACTCCTCCCCAATAGACTTTCACCCACTGATGTTCTTCTTAGCCCTGTTTGATTTGTTGTTGGAGGCTGCAAGGGAAAAAGAAGTAAAAGGAAGGGCGTCCAGTCAGATCCTTGTAGAACCGTCCCTGTGGCTCCTTTCTTTGTATAATTGCAAGAAATGAACGATGTGCGTGCTCTGTCGCTTCCAGATTGTTTCACTCCGTCTATATGAACAAAAGAAGCTTATTGAGCTCCCTCTCCCCATAGAGAGACCTCCAAGGCAAATATTTGTCTGGAGTCAGTAGCCTGCAGTGATTACTGAAGGTCTGGGTGAGGTTATTGAAATGCCTGGTGTTTGCCCTGGTGGCGCACACAAGACAAATGAGGCAGAATTATGTGAGCGTGGTTACGCATTGGTTTTCATGTTTAGTTAATAGGACAGAACAGGGATGTCCGCTTCAGCAGCGCTGGCTAGATAAACAGCCTCTGCAGTGTCATGAGAAAAATCTGCAGCATCTACCGCTGGCTTAAAGGGACATTTAAACTTTGTAAATAAAAAGTTTGACTGTAAAATGGATAACTAACAAGGACCTACTGGATAGCACAGGGAACTATACTCAATATTTTGTAATAACCTATAAGGGAAAAGAATCTGAAAAAAATACGTATAACTGAATCAGTGTGCTGTACACCTAAAACTAACATGATACTATAAATCAACTATACTTTAATTAAAAAGAAAAGGTTTGACGAAAAACTTAGAAATATTTCTGCATGGATGTGAAAACTCAAGTGGATTTTGTATTGAATATTTCATCTACCCTTAGGGTAGTGAGCGAAGACACTAGTTTTGAGCTACTAGATGAGAACCATCTAAGAAGGAAAAATGTTGGCAATCTGAATCCTCCTGGAGAAGTATTCTGTAGAGTGTGGTATAATTTAGTCATCTTAGACGTTATTTGTTTCAAACACGTTCACTGTTTGTAAAGTGCCATCTCAGAATTGTAGCATCATGTAGCCCAATCCTTTATGGCAGTGGTCCTCAACCAGGGAGTGGTTTTTTTTTGGTTTTTTTTTTGCGGTACGCGGGCCTCTCACTGTTGTGGCCCCTCCCGTTGTGAAGCACAGGCTCCGGACGCACAGGCTCAGCAGCCATGGCTCACGGGCCCAGCCGCTCCGCGGCATGTGGGATCTTCCTGGGCCGGGGCACGAACCTGTGTCTCCTGCATCGGCAGGCGGACTCTCAACCACTGCGCCACCAGGGAAGCCCCCCAGGGAGTGGTTTTGACCCATAAGGAACGTATGGCAAAATCTGGAGATTTTCTTTTTTTTTTGGCTGCACCTCATGGTTTGAAGGATCTTAGTTCCCCAACCAGGGATCGAACCTGTGCCCCCTGCATTGGGAGCGTGGAGTCTTAACCACTGGACCACCAGGGAAGTCCCTGGAGACATTTTTTTTTTTTTTTTTTTGCGGTACGTGGGCGTCTCACTGCTGTGGCCTCTCCCGTTGCGGAGCACAGGCTCCAGACGTGCAGGCTCAGTGGCCATGGCTCACGGGCCCAGCCGCTCCGTGGCATGTGGGATCTTCCCGGACCGGGGCACGAACCTGCGTCCCCTGCATCGGCAGGCGGACTCTCAACCACTGCGCCACCAGGGAAGCCCCTGGAGACATCTTTGATTGTCACAACCGGGAGGGTGCTATTTGGCATCTACTAAGTAGAGGCAGGGGTGCTGCTAAAATATCCTACAGTAAACAGGACACCGTCCTCCACCACACATACATACTACCAACAACAAAGAAATATCAGGTCTAAAATGTCAGTAGTACCAAGGTGGAAAAGCTCCTTTTTACAGGATAAAAGAGTTCTGTTATCAACAAATGTTTGCAGTATATGAGGTACTGGGTGTTCCAAGAAAATTAAGACACTGTGCTCAAAGCTGATCATCTCATTAGGAAAACAGACCAGTAGACAATCACCAAACTCTGTTAAATGCACGTTCTTAGTTTACAGGCCACCTTAGCTGTTGGAGAGGAACTGATGCATTAGGCTGAGAACAGGCGCTTCCTCTGAGCTGGAGTTTACAGGATGAGTCAGCGTGGAGGGTTACGAAATCACTCTTCTGTTCATACATTAGCATTGACCTCTGCGAGGCCTCTTATTGTTTCCCCTTTATCCTCCTTTTCCTCTACACCATGGCAACCATACTTAGGGTTTAAGTGTAAGTCTTTGATTTTGCATGTTTCCTTTTTTTCCATAAAATGCGTTTTATTGACTTGTGTGGATATCTTAACACAATTGCATTTGCATAAATCATCTCACTCATGTTTTTTTCTAGTTAGCTCTATGCTGTTAGAATCAATTTATTTTGCTACACACCCGTCTGTTCTGTTGCTTCTAGTTGCTGCATAGTACTCCTTGGAGTGTGTGTTATCAGTTAGTTATGCTTAGCGACAAATCACCACAAACTTAGTGACTTGAAACAACAGTCACTCAGTTTTCCCGAGTCTGAGTGATTGGTTGAGTGGTTTGGCTGATCTGTGCCTGGCCCTGGTCATCTCAGCGGGTATCACTCATTCATCTGGGGTCTGCTGGGGGCTTGGTAGTTTCAGAGGTCTTTGGTATATTGTGGTCATCCTCTGTGAGGCTAGCCCAAGCTTGGTCACATGGTGGCAGGACAGGAGTCCAAGAGAGGGAAATGCACAAGGCCTAGACTTGGAACTTACACACACTCATTGCCATCATATTCTGTTGGCTAAACCAAGTCATACGTTCAACCCATATTCAAAGTGTGGGGAAATACTCTACCTCTTGAAGGAAGGAGCGGAAAAATCACATTGCAAGGGGCATGGTAGTAGGTTAATTGGGGCCATCAATGCGATTAGTCAAACAGAGTGTGCGTCCATCACCTTTTACCTATCCTGTCTCCCAGGGATGCTTGGCCAAGTTCCTTCCAACCCTGGATGCTGTGATAATCATCCTTGTATATTGTCACCCGTGGACCTGTGTGAGAATATGGGGGACACAGTCCCAGGAATAAGATTGCTGAGGCATAGCATATATCTACACTTAGTTTGACTACATGCAGACATTCTTCAAGACACTTGCTGTAGGCCTCACTCAGACCAGCCGTGCCCAGTGTTCTTGTAGTCCCACACTGCCGCCATCTCTTTGGAAGCACCCAGGTTAGGCCAGCTGAGACATGATGAGGACCAGACGTAAGGCCCTAGAAATGGAGAGAAGAGGTAGAATTGACCTGGCCTGGTAGCCGATTGGATGGGGAAGGTGAGGGAACAGCAAGAGTCTGTGGTGTCACCTGCCTGGCTCGTCTGGGTAGGTGGGGATGTGGCATTGGGGTATGGGAAGAAGGGACCCTGGGGGAGAGAAGAAGTCCTTGGCATCAGTGTTAGCACACCTGCGTGTGTGGATGTGCAGCTGGAAAGAAGTTGAGGTTAAAAGTGAGGATCTGGGCACACACGATGAGGGGAGGTGACTGTGGGCTGGAGTTGTTGGGGGCAGAGGCTCTCAAACCTTAGGATCACCAGGAAGATCGCTAAATCTCAACTCACTGATCCCCCCGCAGGGTTTCTGACTCAGTATGTCTGGAGTGGAGCTTCCAGGTGACGCTGCTCCTGGTCTGGGGACCACCAGTGTAGGACAAGAGGACAAGTGGAGAAGGCCCTGGAGGACCATGTTCAGGGAATGTGCAAAGGAAAACAAAGCAGCAAAAGAATCTGACAGAGTGTAAGCTCTTAGAAGACAAGAGGCTGCTGCTTTAAGAAGAAACCGAGGTGCAAGTTAAGGCCATTCCCGTTAGGAGCACAATTCAGAAAGAAAAGAGAAAAAAGGGAGATGGAGAGAAGCATATTTTTCTTCTTTTATTATTATTAGTAGTACTATTATTAATATTAGTATTATTACTATTATTATTATTCCTACTGTTACTATTTCAGGATGGAAGAGACATAAGCTTCCTTTTCAGAAAAATAGAAGAGGAACCGTGGCTCCCTCAGGCTCCACCCACCTCTTGTCTCTAATTTGGCCTGGGTAGGAGGATGCCTTCAGGCTAAAGGGTCCTGCTCTCAGCAGCATCAGACAACACAGAAGCAGGTTCATGTCTACAGACTGTTAGGGACCTTAGTGATGTGAACTAAAAAACAAGCAAGCTGCAGAGTAATCTGTTGAGTTTTCTATATGGGGAGAAACAAATGTATAAAGTTGCCTGCCCATCTCTGTGTGTATATGTGCTCGGAACAAAACAGACGATTTGCAGGCATGCCCCTTAGCACACACCTGGGCACCTCCACTGCCCAGGTCCTTCTCCAGAGCCTTGGAGTGTTGGGTGGGACAGTGGGAAGGACACTGATATAGGACACAAGGAGATTGGGCTCTGTCTTTGTTCACGACCTCGGTGTTACTTAACCTCTCTGTGCCTTGGTTTTCCCGTCTGCAGAGCCTGGGCCCCCTGCATTGGGAGTGTGGAGGTTTATCCGCTGTGCCACCAGGGAAGTCCCCTAAGTTCAATTCTTATTTATTTATTTATTTATTTATTTGGCTGCGTTGGGTCTTCGTTGCTGCACGCGGGCTTTCTCTAGTTGCGGCGAGGGGGAGCTACTCTTTGTTGTGGTGCTCAGGCTTCTCACTGCGGTGGCTTCTCTTGTTGCGGAGCACGGGCTCTAGGCACACGGGCTTCAGTAGTTGTGGCTCGTGGGCTCCAGACTGCAGACTCAATAGTTGTGGCGCACGGGCTTAGTTGCTCCGCGGCATGTGGGATCTTCCTGGATCAGGGCTCGAACCCGTGTCCCCTGCATTGGCAGGCGGATTCTTAACCACTGCGCCACCAGGGAAGTCCCAATTCTCTCTCTCTATCTCTCTCTCTTTTTTTTTTTTCCCCTAAGTCATAGAATATATGGACTGCTGTGGGTTTTTTTTTTTTAATGTCAAACGTTTTCCATTTATAAATATTTCAGGGCTCCACGCTCAGCTCACATCCGACTGGTTGTGAGTACAGATTTGGAAGTCTGTTTGCCAATATGGTGGACATTTTCCTCTGATAAGAAAATGCTTTTGTGTATAATTTATTCCTAAAAATGCAGGACAAGCCACTGTTTGAAAATGGAACACCAGACTTACATGTTACTATTAGAGACCTGGATATTGGGAAGTGGCCTGGAATCTGAATTTATAAGTTTTTCTAACCATCAGAGTGGTGGAGGACCTCTGACATCACCTGTCACTCCCAAGCTGTGTGACCTGGGACGGTCACTCAGTCCGGGCTTCTCTCCTCATCTGAACTGAGACTGGTGATAGAATTGACTTCAAAACTGTACAGGGTCTAAGTGTGTGGGTCCACGGAAAGGGCTCGAAGCACCGCCTCGCTCTTAGGGGCTGCTCAGTAAATGTTAGCTCATTTTTTATGTAAGGACTTAAAACATAGATTAAACAGTAAGCATGGAAAATTGTGATTACTTCTTTAAAGTAAACTCTTCATGTCTGACCTGGTCCATCTCAACTGAAATGACATTTAGTAGGAAAACAAGCATTCATGTCGGAGGAAAGACAATGCTAAAGGGAAGGAGGAAAGAGATGCTCAGAACTTTGTCTGGGTTTTATTTTGAAATTCACATATTGTTGGTGGGAAAGTAAATAAAAGTAAATGGAAGTCTAACCTTTATGAAGGGCAGTTTAACAGCAGGTATTGTAAGAACAGGCACAGGTACTCTTTGACTCAGGAGTTACACTGCTGTATAAATCTACCCCACAGCGAACCCGAATGCATACAAAATGGTATTTGTACAAGGTGAGCCTTTGCAGCACTGTTTGCAGAGCAGGAGACCGGAAACAAACCCAAATGTCCACCAATACGGAACTAGCAAAGACTCTACACTCAGGAACATTATGTAGCAGTTTAATGAGACGTAAGGATGCTTTCTAAGTTCTTGGAAAAGAGCTCCAAAACATATTAAGTCAGGACAGCAAGGGGAGGCAGAGGGGGAGAGTTAAGTGTAATTTCGGAAAGATGCGCAAGAAACTAATAACAGCGTTTGCCTCTGGGCAGAGGCAGGGAGCAGGGGAAGCTGTGGGGGGAGAGACCCAAGAGGGATCCAGTGACCTGGAGACGCCTTGCTGTCTGACTCTTTATACTTTTCCATTTCCGAGCCATGTCAGTGTATTACCTGTTTGATGAATTAAAATAATCAGAAGGAATTTCCACCACAATCTTCCACTTTTGATAAAGGTGACAGCAAACTGTTGCCAAACAGTGCTGAGGCCCTGGGAATTTCTCTCCGTGTTTAGGTCTCGGGAATGTGTAGTTTTATTTTAATTTTATTATGGGAAATTTCAAACTGAGGGTAATAAACTCCCATCTACCCACTGCCCAGCTTCAGTCATTTTTTTTCCTTGCTTTTTATTTATTTATTTTATTTTTTTATACAGCAGGTTCTTATTAGTCATCCATTTTATACACATAGTGTATACATGTCAATCCCAATCTCCCAATTCATCCCACCACCCCCCCACCACTTTCCCCCCTTGATGTCCATATGTTTGTTCTCTACACCTGTGTCTCAGTTTCTGCCCTGCAAACTGGTTCATCTGTACCATTTTTCTAGGTTGCACATATACGCGTTAAAGTACGATATTTGTTTCTCTTTTTCTGACTTACTTCACTCTGTATGACAGTCTCTAGACCCATCCACGTCTCTACAAATGACCCAATTTCGTTCCTTTTTATGGATGAGTAATATTCCATTGTATATATGTACTACATCTTCTTTATCCATTCGTCTGTCGATGGGCATTTAGGTTGCTTCCATGACCTGGCTATTGTAAATAGTGCTGCAGTGAACATTGGGGTGCATGTGTCTTTTTGAATTATGGTTCTCTCTGGGTATATATGCCCAGTAGTGGGATTGCTGAGTCATATGGTAATTCTATTCTTAGTTTTTTGAGGAACCTCCATAGTGGCTGTGTCAATTTATATTCCCACCAACAGTGCAAGAGGGTTCCCTTTTCAACACACCCTCTCCGGCATTTGTTGTTTGTAGATTTTCTGATGATGTCCATTCTAACTGGTGTGAGGTGATACCTCATTATAGTTTTGATTTGCATTTCTCTAATATTTAGTGATGTTGAGCAACTTTTCATGTGCTTCTTGGCCATCTGTATGTCTTCTTTGGAGAAATGTCTATTTAGGTCTTCTGCCCATTTTTGGATTGCGTTGTTTGTTTTTTTAATATTGAGCTGCATGAGCTGTTTATATATTTTGGAGATTAATCCTTTGTCCGTTGATTCGTTTGCAAATATTTTCTACCATTCTGAGGGTTGTCTTTTGGTCTTGTTTATGGTTTCCTTTGCTGTGCAAAAGCATTTAAGTTTCATTAGGTCCCATTTGTTTACTTTTGTTTTTATATCCATTTCTCTAGGAGGTGGATCAAAAAATATCGTGCTGTGATTTATGTCAAAGAGTGTTCTTCCTATGTTTTCCTCTAAGAGTTTTATAGTGTCCGGTCTTACATTTAGTTCTCTAATCCACTTTGAGGGTTTTTTTTGTGTATGGTGTTAGGGAGTGTTCTAATTTCATTATTTTACATGTAGCTGTCCCGTTTTCCCAGCACCACTTATTGAAGAGGCTCTCTTTTCTCTGTTGTATATCCTTGCCTCCTTTGTCATAGATTACCTGACCATAAGTGTGTGGGTTTATCTCTGGGCTTTCTATCTTGTTCCATTGATCTATATTTCTGTTTTTGTGCCAGTACCATATTGTCTTGATTACTGTAGCTTTGTAATATAGTCTGAAGTCAGGGAGTCAGATTCCTCCAGCTCCGTTTTTTTTGCTCAAGACTGCTTTGGCTATTTGGGGTCTTTTGTGTCTGTATACAAATTTTAAGATTTTTTGTTCTAGTTCTGTAAAAAATGCCATTGGTAATTTGATGGGGATTGCATTGAATCTGTAGATTGCTTTGGGTAGTATAGTCATTTTCACAATGTTGATTCTTCCAATCCAAGAACATGGTATATCTCTCCATCTGTTGATATCTTTAATTTCTTTCATCACTGTCTTACAGTTTTCTGCATACAGGTCTTTTGTCTCCCTAGGTAGATTTATTCCTAGGTATTTTATTCTTTTTGTTGCAGTGGTAAATGGGAGTGTTTCCTTAATTTCTCTGTCAGATTTTTCATCATTAGTGTATAGGAATGCAAGAGATTTCTGTTCATTAATTTTGTAACCCGCAACTTTACCAGATTCATTGGTTAGCTCTAGTAGTTTTCTGCTGGCATCTTTAGGATTCTCTATGTGTAGTATCATGTCATCTTCAAACAGTGACAGTTTTATTTCTTCTTTTGGATTCCTTTTTCTTCTCTGATTGCCGTGGCTAGGACTTCCAACACCATGTTGAATAACAGTGGTGAGAGTGGACATCCTTATCTTATTTCTGATCTTAGAGGAAATGCTTTCAGTTTTTCACCACTGAGAATGATGTTTGCTGTGGGTTTGTCATATATGGCCTTTATTAAGTTGAGATAGGTTCCCTCTATGCCCACTTTCTGGAGAGTTTTTATCATAAATGGGTGTTGAATTTTTTAAAAAGCTTTTTCTGCATCTATTGAGATGATCATATGGTTTTTCTTCTTCAGTGTGATAATATGGTGTATCACATTGATTGATTTGCATATACTGAAGAATCCTTGCATCCCTGGGATAAATCCCACTGGATCCTGGTGTATGATCCTTTTAATGTGTTGTTGGATTCTGTTTGCTAGTATTTTGTTGAGGATTTTTGCATCTGTATTCATGAGTGATATTGGTCTGTAATTTTCTTTCTTTGTAGTATCTTTGTCTGGTTTTGGTATCAGGGTGATGGTGACCTTATAGAATGAGTTTGGGAGTGTTCCTTCCTCTGCAATTTTTTGGAAGAGTTTGAGAAGGGTGGGTGTTAGCTCTTCTCTAAATGTTTGATAGAATTCACCTGTGAAGCCATCTGGTCCTGGACTTTTGTTTGTTGGAAGATTTTCAGTCACAGTTTCAATTTCATTACTTGTGATTGCTCTGTTAATATTTTCTATTTCTCCCTGGTTCAGTCTTGGAAGGTTATACCTCTCTAAGAATTTGTCCATTTCTTCCAGGTTGTCCATTATTTTGGCATAGAGTTGCTTGTAGTAGTCTCTTAGGATGCTTTTGTATTTCTGCGGTGTCTGTTATAACTTCTCCTTTTTCATTTCTAATTTTATTGATTTGAGTCCTCTCCCTCTTGATGAGTCTGGCTAATGGTGTATCAATTTTCTTTATCTTCTCAAAGAACCAGCTTTTAGTTTTATTGATCTTTGCTATTGTTTTATTGTTTCTATTTCATTTATTTCTGCTCTGATCTTTATGATTTCTTTCCTTCTGCTAACTTTGGGTTTTGTTTGTTCTTCTTTCTCTTGTTCCTTTAGGTGTAGGGTTAAATTGTTTATTTGAGTTTTTTTTTGTTTCTTGAGGTAGGCTTGTATAGCTATAAACTTCCCTCTTAGAACTGCTTTTGCTGCATCCCATAGGTTTTGGGTCGTCGTGTTTTCACTGTGATTTGTCTCTAGGTATTTTTTGATTTCCTTTTTGATTTCTTCAATGATCTCTTGGTTATTTAGTAATGTATTGTTTAGCCTCCATGTGTTTGTGTTTTTTACGTTTTTTTCCCTGTAATTGATTTCTAATCTCATAGCATTGTGGTCAGAAAAGATGCTTGATATGATTTCAATTTTCTTAAATTTACTGAGGCTTGATTTGTGACCCAAGATGTGATCTATCCTGGAGAATGTTCTGTGCACACTTAAGAAGAAAGTGTAATCTGCTGTTTTGGATGGAATGTCCTATAAATATCAATTAAATCTATCTCGTCTATTGTGTCATTTAAAGCTTGTGTTTCCTTATTAATTTTCTCTCTGGATGATCTGTCCATTGGTGTAAGTGAGGTGTTAAAGTCTCCCACCATTATTGTGTTACTGTCTATTTCCTCTTTTATAGCTGTTAGCAGTTGCCTTATGTATTGAGGTGCTCCTATGTTGGGTGCATATATATTTAGAATTGTTATATCTTCTTCTTTGATTGATCCCTTGATCATTATGTAGTGGCCTTCCTTGTCTCTTGTAACATTCTTTATTTTAAAGTCTATTTTATCTGCTATGAGTATTGCTACTCCAGCTTTGTTTTGATTTCCATTTGCATGGAATATCTTTTTCCATCCCCTCACTTTCAGTCTGCATGTGTCCCTAGGTCTGAAGTGGGTCTCTTGTAGACAGCATATATATGGATCTTGTTTTTGTATCCATTCAGCAAGCCTGTGTCTTTTGGTTGGAGCATTTAATCCATTCACGTTTAAGGTAGTTATCGATATGTATGTTCCTATGACCATTTTCTTAATTGTTTTGGGTTTGTTTTTGTAGATCCTTTTCTTCTCTTGTGTTTCCCACTTAGAGAAATTAGCATTTGTTTTAGAGCTGGTTTGGTGATACTGATTCTCTTAGCTTGTGCTTGCCTGTAAAGCTTTTGATTTCTCCATCGAATCTGAATGAGATCCTTGCTGGGTAGAGTAATCTTGCTTGTAGGTTCTTCCCTTTCATTACTTTAAGTATATCATGCCACTCCCTTCTGGATTGTCGAGTTTCTGCTGAGAAATCAGCTGTTAACCTTACGGGAGTTCCCTTGTATGTTACTTGTCGTTTTTCCCTTGCTGCTTTCAATAATTTTTCTTTGTCTTTAATTTTTGCCAATTTGATTACTGTGTGTCTCGGCGTGTTTCTCCTTGGGTTTATCCTGTATGGGACTTGCTGCACTTCCTGGACTTGGGTGGCTATTTCCTTTCCCGTGTTAGGGAAGTTTTCGAGTATAATCTCTTCAAATATTTTCTCTGGTCCTTTCTCTCTCTCTTCTCCTAATGCAACCGCTATAATGCGAATGTTGTTGCAGTTAGTGTCGTCCCAGAGGTCTCTTAGGCTGTCTTCATTTCTTTTCATTCTTTTTTCTTTATTCTGTTCTGCAGCAATGAATTCCACTATTCTGTCTTCCAGGTCACTTATCCATTCTTCTTACTCAGTTATTCTGCTATTGATTCCTTCTAGTGTATTTTTCATTTCAGTTATTGTAGTGTTCATCTCTGTTTGTTCTTTAATTCTTCTAGGTCTCTGTTAAACATTTCTTGTATCTTCTCGATCTTTGCCTCCATTCTTTTTCCGAGGTCCTGGATCATCTTCACTATCATTATTCTGAATTCTTTTTCTGGAAGGTTGCCTATCTCCACTTCATTTAGTTGTTTTTCTGGGGTTTTATCTTGTTCCTTCATTTGGTACATAGCCCTCTGCCTTTTCATCTTGTCTGTCTTTCTGTGAATGTGGTTTTTGTTCCACAGGCTGAAGGACTGTAGTTCTTCTTGCTGCTGTCTGCCCTCTGGTGGATTAGGCTATCTAAGAAGCTTGTCCAAGTTTCCTGATGGGAGGAACTGGTGGTGGGTAGAGCTGGCTGTTGCTCTGGTGGGCAGAGCTCAGTAAAATTTTAATCCTCTTGTCTGCTGATGGGTGGGGCTGGGTTCCCTCCCTGTTTCTTGTTTTGCCTGAGGCGACCCAACGCTGGAGCCTACTCAGGCTCTTTGGTGGGGCTAATGGAGGACTCTGGGAGGGTCATGCCAAGGAGTACTTCCCAGAACTTCTGCTGCCAGTGTCCTTGTCCTTAGGGTGAGACAAAGCCACCCCCTACCTCTACAGGAGACCCTCCAACACTAGCAGGTAGATCTGTTCAGTCTCCTATGGGGTCACTGTTCCTTCCCCTGGGTCCCGATGCACACACTACTTTGTGTGTGCCCTCCAGGAGTGGAGTCTCTGTTTCCCCCAGTCCTGTCGAAGTTCTGCAGTCAAATCCCACTAGCCTTCAAAGTCTGATTCTCTAGGAATTCCTCCTCCTGTTGCCGGACCCCCAGGTTTGGAAGCCTGATGTGGGGCTCAGAACCTTCAGTCCAGTGGGTGGACTTCTGTGGTATAAGTGTTCTCTAGTCTGTGAGTCACCCACCCTGCAGTTATGGGATTTGATTTTATTGTGATTGCGCCCCTCCTACCATCTCATTATGGCTTCTCCTTTGTCTTTGGATGTGGGGTATCTTTTTTGGTGAGTTCCAGTGTCTTCCTGTTGATGATTGTTCAGCAGTTAGTTGTGATTCTGGTGTTCTCGCAAGAGGGAGTGAGCACATGTCCTTCTACTCCACCAACTTGAACCAATCCCAGTCATTATTAATTTATGGTCTGTATTGTTTCCTCCGTATTCCTACCCATTCTTCCTCCAGGAAGATGTTGAAGGAAATGTCATTTCATCCCATAAACATTGTGGTGAGTAGCTCTAAATGATAGGAATTAACTCAGTGTTTGAAAATACTATATTTTAAAATAGAAAAAATATTTAAGTCAGCTTCTCTCTACTCCCCCACCCCCCATCACGATACTGTCTCACTTGAAAATTGACCATGCTGGGGTTTTTTTTGAAATGTTAATTCTCAGTCCATACTTCAAAAGGTTTTACCACTTCATTCATCACTTCACCTTGCTTTTTTTTTTTTTTTTTTTTTTTGCGGTACGCGGGCCTCTCACTGTTGTGGCCTCTCCTGTTGCGGAGCACAGGCTCTGGACATGCAGGCTCAGCAGCCATGGCTCATGGGCCCAGCTGCTCAGCGGCATGTGGGATCTTCCCGGATCGGGGCACGAACCCGTGTCCCCTGCATCGGCAGGCGGACTCTTAACCACTGCGCCACCAGGGAAACCCTCACCTTGCTGTTTAGGTGCTCTCCAGAGAGCTACTTCCAGCATTTTCTATGTGTGAAGTTTGTTCTTCTCAGTTGGACGGTCTGCTGACTTCCATCCTGTGAACACATAGTTAACGATGCTGTCGCCTGCATTGGTGGTTCCACTGTTCCATTTAACACTCGCTCTAATGAGCTAAGAAGGGGAAAATGCCACAAAATATTCAGATATTGGTGCAAACTAGCTCTGCTGAGAAGGGAGGCATGGCAGAGCTGTCAAAACCATCCTCGAAAAAAACAACCCTTGGTGGAAATAGTAGTTTGTCAGTTCACGTTGGGATACTTGACATAAAAGGGTTTGGGAGCTGCAATCAGTAATGAGCAGAGTGGACTTGCAAGTCGAGGCCCCTGTGGACGTCCTCCTGCAGGCGTGCTTCGCTGGAGCAGCTCTGTCGGAGAGGGAGCGCCCCAAGAAACTTCTGCTTCTCCCCCGAGATCTGTGAGTCTGTTGTTGAAAACCTAAACTGACCCCAAACGGTGCCACTCCCTCAGATCCTTAGTCAGTTTCCCTCGTACATCTGAAATCAAATCAGACGTCGAAGAAATGAAAATGTATGTCCACACAAACATGATGATAGTGAATCATAAAAGCCAAAAAGTGGAAAGAACCCAAATTTCCATCAGCTGATAAACAGACAAACACCATGTGGTGTGGTATACAATGGAATGTTATTCAGCCATTGAAAAAAATAAGAGGAAGCCAGACACAAGGGCTGGGTATCGCATGATTCCATTTATATGAAATGTCCAGAATAGGCAGATGTGTAGAGACAGTATATCAGTGCTTACTCAGGGCTGAGGGTGGTGATGGTGGGAGGAAAGGGGGAGGGATTGCTGATGGGGAAGGGGTTTCTTTAGGTTGATGAAAATGTTCGAAAATGATAGCGACAGGTGTACAGTTCTGTGAATACACTAAAATGCATTGCATTGTACACTTTAAATGGGTGGGGTTTATAGTGTGTAAATTACATCTCAATAAAGCTGTTATTAAATAGCACTGGATTAATTTATAATGCCTCGAGATGTACCTGAACCTCTTCCTTGGCATCTGTTTTTGCTTTTTGTCCTGGACTTGGGGTGTGGTAGGTGAGATGAAGGAGGAAGGAGATGTGGTTTCCTTTCATCTCTGAAACTCCATGTAAACTTAGTTTCTCTCCCCGCAAAATCACTGGAAAACAGGAGTGAATTTATTTGACCCTGTGATCTTATTTTACTTCCCGTCCTTCATTCGGGGTTAGGACAGTGGTTCCTTTAGCAGCTAATGGCTTCCTTTCTTCTCTACCCAAGACCCCCCCGCCCCAAACTTATTTTAAAGCATTGTTGTACTTCTTTTTTTTTTTTTTTTTGTTTTGTGGTACGCGGGCCTCCCACTGCTGTGGCGTCTCCCGTCGCGGAGCACAGGCTCCGGACGCGCAGGCTCAGCGGCCATGGCTCATGGGCCCAGCTGCTCCGCGGCATGTGGGATCCTCCTGGATCGGGGCACGAACCCATGTGCCCTGCACCGGCAGGCGGACTCTCAACCACTGCGCCACCAGGGAAGCCCCATCGTTGTACTTCTCGGGCAATAGTCGGTGACTTTCCTTTTCTGGAGTTTTCCTATGTCGGCAGTTACTTTGGTCTTGAGAAATCAGTGCTGGTATCGGCTAAGAACCAGCCGTTTTATTTATATGACCCACAAGGAGACAGGATTTAAATACAACACCCAAGGGGATTCCCTGGCGGTCCAGTGGTTAGGACTGTGCATTTCCCCTGCTGGGGGCCTGGGTTTAATCCCCGGTCGGGAAACTAAGATCCCGAAAGCCAAGTGGTGAGGCCAAAAAATTTAAAAAATAAATATAAATAAAAGCAACACCCAAGTCAGAGGTGTATTTTCCTCCTGGTGTAAAAGCTGTGCCAACATGCTTCCCAGGGAAACGTGGCACTATTTAAACGGCATTGGGGACCTAAGTGAGGCTTGGGTCTTGCACCAGCTTGTTCACTTGACAATCTGCTGAAAATAGAAAATTGTATGGGGAGAGGGGGAGGACCACACAGTTCGTGAAAGTGTGCCTGTGGGCGCGCGTGTGCGTGTGTGTGTGGACTGACTCCTCGAGCCTCCCTCCTGGGACACAAGAGGGAGAGGCACATCCTGTCCTGACATCTTCAGGGAGATGTTCTGGTGAGCAGCAGCGTGCCTCACAGGTAGGGGAGCCCCACCATAGTATCCCAAACCGCTTTTTAGGTGCAAGGAAATTGTGTCTGTAATCTGCTAGATCAGGAGTTGGCAGACTACAGCCTGGGGGCCAAATCTGTGCTGCTGCCAGGTTTCAGGAATCTTTGTTCAAACACAGCCATGCCTATTGGTTTGCATATCAGCTGCTCCCAGGCCTCAGCCACAGAGATGAGCTACTGCAACTGTCTGTCCTGCAAAGCCTAAACTATTTACTCTCTGGCCCTTTACAGAAAAAGTTTGCTGACTTCAGTGCTCAGTGATGAATTCCCTTCCCACGGGAGTCCGGGAACAGGCCTATATCCGTGGCACTTGGAACTTGAGCACTATGTGTGTTTGAGAGGAAAAACCGCAGGTCTCAGAGCTAAACTACAGAACCCAAGTTAGCAGGCAGTTCAATCCAGATTATTCTGCATGGCATGTTAGCTCTGTATTAATCAGATGGCTTTTTCTTTTCCCTTGGAGTTATCAGGTAGGTCATTATTTTTGGTCATCTTTCAAGTGTTCTTTAGTGGTGGGTTTATAACTTATTAGGAGCATTTAAAGTCATTGAGGAGCTGGCATGAAGCTAATTTACATTTTGCATGACATCAAGTTTAATATTTTATCCATGAGGGTTTTAATGTCCTCGTGGATTGGTAATCCAGGTAACTTGTTTGCTGGGCCACTTTTTTTTTTTTTGTGGTACGCGGGCCACTCACTGCTGTGGCCTCTCCCGTTGTGGAGCAACAGGCTCCGGATGCGCAGGCTCAGCGGCCGTGGCTCACGGGCCCAGCTGCTCTGCGGCATGTGGGATCTTCCCGTACCGGGGCATGAACCCACGTCCCCTGCATCGGCAGGCGGACTCTCAACCACTGCACCACCAGGGAAGCCCTGGGCCACTTTTAATGCTGTCCTGGTCCCAGACACCTGTTGAGTTCTTTGCTTACAGGGTTTCTAGGAATTTCCTTCTCTCTACAGATGGTGGCAGTGGAAGAGGTAATGGTGGCAACCACCTCCCCCCAAACCCAGCCATGGCTACAGTTGGGTGGTCTGGGGATAGGCAGCTGACCTAAGTCGGCCCATCAGTGGTGTCCCCAGGAAGTTTTTTTTTTTTAAAGTATTTATTTATTTTGGTTGCGCCAGGTATTAGTTGCGGCACGCAGGATCTTCACTGTAGCATGCAAACTCTTAGTTGTGGCATGCATGAGGGATCTAGTTCCCCAACCAGGGATTGAACCCTGGCCCCCTGCATTGGGAGCGGGGAGTCTTACCCACTGGACCACCAAGGAAGTCCCTCCCCAGGAAGTTAGACTTGAGACTTGAGTTGCTGCCATCTCTCCCTAAGTGACCAGAGCACTGACACTGGCAACATGGGTGGCCTTTTTCTTCTCCGTGGCTGAGTTACAGAGAAATCCAGAGGTGGAGACAGCAGAGGGAGCTTCTTGCCTTCCCCAGGGCATCTTGGTCGATCTTGGTTCCTGTTTCAGCAAAGTGGGTGTTTTAGGGGTGGGTGGGGTTGGACCTCCTGGAGAACCGCATGAGCTCTCACCACAAACGCTGGCCCAGGTGCCAGCCCTGGGGCCTGACCTTTCCCATAAGCAGGGAGGCAGTGAGGTCCAGCCTAATGGTTGTCAAACAGCCTGAGGATGCTGGAGCAGATTTGGGCGGTTTGGTTGGAAGAGGTTTGGTCCTCCCGACTGCACTCTGACAGCTGCTAAGCTCCCGAGGCCGGCAGGGCTGGGGGCGGAGACGGGACTGCGGGGTGGATGTTGTGGACCTGCCCTGGTAGCTTTCCACTTGCCACTCATCTGCCAGGCTTCCTGTCCCCAGTTCGCTTCCTCGAGATGCATTCCTGGGTTTCTGGGAGCAAGCATCAGCGGTAAAACAGCCATTTCCGCTTCTTCCTCTGACTCTCCATCTTCGTCTTAAGTAGTTTACATACACAAGCTCTATGTATAAAAAGCATGTTTTTAAATTTACACCAGCAGGGCCAGACTTTGACTCTCAAACTTGGTAACTTTCACCCATAATGTAGCTCTGTAGTTTCTACCCCTAATAATCCTCCCACATAAATAGTTCCCCGTAGCTCCTGAACCAGAGGCCGAGTCATCACAAGCTTTGCCTAGTATCCAAGAGACTCCCAAGAGCTCTGAGGCTTTGTCACCAAGAGGTGTCTGTCATCCAAGGAGTCTGACCTGCTACATCCCTTTCCGCCTTTTTGAGCATAACTCCAAAGAGGCGGCCCAAGATCTTATAAGTGACCACAGCCTCCAGAATCAGAAAATCAGGTGCAGATCCTACACCTGCTGCTGGCTTTGGGCAAATTGCCATCCTCCCTTCTGTTTCTGCATTTTAAAATGCGGACAAAATTACCGACATTGTCAAGTTGTTGCCTTGATAGGTGGTGATACGTAGGAATCCCCTAGCCCATAATATGGACTCAAGGAATGCTAGTTGTTTCTTTTTTTTTTCCCCTGTGTAAAATGATGCAGACCCAGCCCAAGGCTGATCAGTTCTGCTAGTTGCCAACACATTTGGGTAGATGCAGCAATGAATGGCTTTGAAACTGGCCAAGCGAATTTGGGGTATTTCTGGTGAACTTTGACTTGGATGCCAGCCCCACGTTTCTACAACTGAGTTGGCTGGGCTTTATTTTAACATCAGGGCCCTTCCCTTCATTTCTGTGTGTTCACAATGATGAGACCTTTCACTGGTGGCTTGCAACACGATCTATTGGACCATTTACTTAAGAAGAGGAAAGTGTGGTGTCGGGGGCCTGGTCATGAAGCTGTTTGCTTGTAACGTGAAAACATTTCTCCCGTCTAGGAGCCCTACCTCATGAGTAGCGGAAACCTCCTTCCATCCACAAATGCCTTCTAGTTATCCCCCGTGAAAGATGTTCTCTGGGCTCTCCTTTCCAAAGACAACATGGACTTGTTATAAATATTATAAATGCCTATTTGTTAAAATGTTCTGCCTCCAGTGGGCTGCTGCCAATTTAGTGTAATCATCCCAGGTTTATTGGCCTGTGTGTCCTCCTCTTATGTGAAGCTCTGTCAGGCCTCTCTGCGAGAGCACAGGAAATAGCAGGTGGACCTTTTTTCCTCATTTAGGGAATCATTACTGTTAAGCTCGTCTAAGGGAAAAGGAGGCTGGGGTCTCTCACGTCATCTTGCCCAGGAAGGAGCTTGGTGAACTGTTTAAAATTTCAGCTCCTTTGGCAGCAGCATCTTATTCCAGTTTTAATGGGAGCACTGGATTGTGACCATGCCCGGTGGAGCATCGCCTGCCTATTTAAATTGTGAAATAAACTAAGGGGTTTCTAGGTGTTAACTCAGCTGCAGGGAATAAGTTCCAGTAATAGAGATGCATTGTTATTGGCAGCCTTAAAAAAAACCTCCATGGTCGCCTGTTCTTCAGAGAAAAGTCCAAGCTGAGCCACGGATAATTAGCTTCTCCCAGGGGAGGGGAGGGGAGGGGACTTGTCATTTTTAGACACTCAGTGGAAGGAAAATGTGACAGTAAGTATGCAAATTAACAAGTCTTGTTTCTATCAGCCTGGGCTTATCAAGCTTTTCAACCAAAAATCTCCCCAACCTCTGAGAGTGAACTCAGGGATCTGAGGGTGAGGCTTGATGCTGCCCAGGTGGATTTTTTTTTTTTTTGGAGTTTTATATTTTATTTTTAAAATTCCTGTGAGCCTTCTCCTCTGCAATATTTCTGGTTTTGATTTTCAGTGAAAAGGTACTGTCTTAGTCCGTTTGGCTGCTTTAACAGAATACCATAGACGGGGTGGCTTGTAAACCTCAGAGATTTCTCTCTCACAGTTCTGGAGGCGGGAGGTCCAAGATCAAGGTGCTGGCAGATTTGGTGTCTGGTGAGAGCCTATTTCCTAGTTCATAAATGGCTGCTTTCTCACTGTGTCCTCGATGGCAGAAGGGAAGAGGGAGCTTCCTGATGACTTGTTTAGAAGGAGCCTAACCCCTTTCGTGCACCGGCCTCGTGCAAGCTCCACCCTGATGACCTAATCATCTGCCAAAGGCCCCGCCTCCAAATGCCATCACATTGGGGGTTAGGTTTCAGCATATGAATTTGGAGGGGACACAAACTTTCAGTCTATAGCTGGTATTTAGTTATTTATCTGTGATAGCACTTTTCCCCTAACTTAGCCCCAGATCTTTGAATAAAATTGATGCTAAGATAATGTGGCTTCCCATACAACTGTGCTGCAGTGTTGTTTTCTGTTTGTTTCATCTCCCTGGCCACACTGAGCATTCTTCAAGGGAAAGAGCCGTGTCTTTTTTCTTGCACGCGCTGGCCTCGTGCAAGCCCATCTCTTTGGTCGTCCTGGGGTACGGTAGGTAACCTTAGTGCCGTCATTCAGCTGGTGGAGGAAGGAATGTGGCAAAGTGCCACGTCCTCCCCAAGATTAGTCATGTGTACAGTATTCCTGGACAGTCACAAAGGAAGTCCCAAGGGGCCAGTGGCTGACTGTAAAATGCCGGGTTGAGCATCTGAACCCACCGAGTGGAGGGACATTACCCTCCCAGGAGCAGTGGTAGGTGATGGCATCACCTAGGATGCAGACACTTAATGGGAGCCGTGAAATAAGCCGGCTCAGGACAGCTGGCTTAGAACCTTCCCTCAGGATCGCAGGTCTGCTCCTAAGATGAAGCAGACGCAGCCAGGTGGTGCAGAGGCCAGCCCGGCAGGGGCCCCGGCACTCCCCCGACCTGCTGGCCGTCCAGGCAACATTACGTTGAAACAGATCCTCCCGATGACGAGCCGCGCTCGATTACATGACCGGTTCACCCCATGCAGCCATTGCCAAAGGAGATTTTGAAGGTGTGCCAACTCAGACATGCTGATGCCAGAAATATCTGTTTCCAAAAGTGCCTCTGGTCCTGTCACGCCCTCCTGGTGAATAAGATCTGAACTCCTTAACCTGCCGCCCTGAGCTCTCCACAGTGTGGCCCCAACCACTCTGTCCCTCCGCGTCTCTCGCTGCCAACCCTCTCTGTCTTTGCCCACACCCTTAAAGCGGGTGGGAGCCAAGCCCCCGCCTCACCACTGCCTGCCATCCTGGCCTTCCTGAGGCTGTTAGTCCTCTCCGAGCACCCAGAGTCATCTTTTGCTTCTCCTGAATGAACCTCTCAGCATTTCTTGACGTGATTGCACTTCCTAGGCCCTTACCCTGTGCTGTGCTGCAGTGTTGTTTTCTGTTTGTTTCATCTCCCCGGCCACACTGAGCATTCTTCAAGGGAAAGAGCCGTGTCTTTTCTCTTGCACGCGCTGGCCTCGTGCAAGCCCATCTCTTTGGTTGTCCTGGTGTACGGTAATATGAGTGCCCCTCATTCAGCCGGTGGAAGGAGGAAAAAATGGAGTTTCACACAGATGTGCTATAAATAGATGCAGACTAGGAAAACTCACATTTACATGGAGTTAGAAGGTAATTATGCTCCCAAACAGGATTTTATGCATCCTCTTGTGAATGGCGCTTCTCTAAGGCTTTTAAAATAAATTTTGATTTACAGCAACTTGATAACCTCTTTTAGGAAAAAAGCTAGAGTGAAGTTTGAATTTGAGACTCCCAAACAAGATTGCCAAAATAATCCCATTGCATTTTTCTTAATTACAAAATATCAGATTCAGCACGTGAGGAGTTTTGGGAAGGCAATTGGAAGGGTCCATTCAGTCCAAACTACCAAATCATATAAGCTGTGCTGCGGCCTCTCCTTGCCCTTAATGTAGAAAGAAAGTTCATTCTTTATATGACAGGTCAAAAAGACTGAAGTGTAGAATATACTGATAACAGACACTGCCTGGACAGTCTTCAGTAATATGGCAAGTTAGCCTCCTTCTCCGTGGATTCTTTTCTGTTGCAGTAGTAGGTGAACCTTCAATCAGTGAATATTAAAACCCATGAATATATACCTATATGTGTGCTATAGAGGTATGTGATCCTCACCAGCAAGAAAGAAACACTTAATTGGTTTTTTGAAAAGATCAACAAAATTGACAAATCCTTAGGTAGGCTAACTAAGAAAAGAGAAGAAAGACTGAAACAAAATAAGAAATGAAAGAGGAAACATTACAACTGATGGGACAGAAATAAAAATGCTCACAAGAGACTATTGTAAACAATTATACGTCAACAGATTGGGCAATCCAGAAGAAACAGATAAATTTCTAGGAACATATAATCTTCTAAGACTGAATTGTGAAGAAATTAAAAACTTGAACCAGACGTATAACTTAGAAAGAGATTAAATTAGTAATCAAAAACCTCTTAAAAAAGAACCAAGGACAAGATGGCTTCACTGGAGAATTCTACCAAACATTTAAAGGAGAATTAACACCAGTCCTCTCAGACTTCCCAGAAATTGAAGAGGAGGGAGCACTACCAGACTTATTCTATGAGGTGAGCATTACCCTGATACCAAAATGAGACAAAGATACTGTAAGAAACCTGCAGACCAATATCCCTAATGAATGTAGATGAAAAAATCCTCAACAAAATACTAAGAAACCCAATTCAACCACACATTAAAAAGATTATACATCATGATCAGGTGGAATTTATTACTGGAATGCAAGGATGGTTCACCATATGAAGGTTAATGTATAACACACCACATTAACACATGAAGGACAAAAGCTGCATGATCATTTCAATTGATGCAGAAAAAGCATGTGACAAGATTCTACACCCTTTCAAGATAAAAATGCTCAACAAACTAGGAACAAACTCAACATAAGTAAGGCTATATATAAAAGCCCATAGTTAACAATGTACTCAATGGTGAAAAACTGAAAGCTTTCCCTCCGAGATGAGGAAAAAGGCAAGGATGTCCACTCTCACCACTGCTTTCAACATAGTACTGGAAGTCCTAACCAAACTAAGTAGGCAAGAAAAAGAAATAAAAGTCATGCAGGGCTTCCCTGGTGGCGCGGTGGTTGAGAGTCTGCCTGCTGATGCAGGGGACACAGGTTCATGCCACGGTCCGGGAAGATCCCACATGCCGCGGAGTGGCTGGGCCCGTGAGCCATGGCTGCTGAGCCTGTGCGTCCGGAGCCTGTGCTCCGCAACGGGAGAGGCCACAACAGTGAGAGGCCCACGTACCACACATACACACAAAAAAAGTCATGCAGATAGGAAATGAAGAAGTAAAATTTGCTCTCTTCCCAGATGATATGATCTTGTATATAGAAAACCCTAAATATTTCACCAAACAAAGCTCCTGTTAAAACAAGTAAATGAATTTAACAAAGTTGCAGGATACAAAATCCACACACAAAAATTAGTTGCATTTCTATGCACTGCCAGTGAATAATCTGAAAAGAAAATTAAGAAACAATCCCATTTACAATAGCATCAAAAAGAATAAAATACTTTGGAATAAACTTAATCAAGGAGGCAAAAGACTTGTACAATGAAAACTACAAAGCACTTCTGAAAGAAATTAAAGAAGACAAATAAATGGAAAGACATCTGTGTTTGTGGATTGGAAGACTTAGTGTTGTTAAAATGTCCATACTACACAGAGTAGTCTACAGATTCAACGCAATCGTATCAAAATTCCAATGGCATTTTTTGCAAAAGCACAGAAAAAAATTTTTTTAATAACATCTTTATTGGAGTATAACTGCTTTAAAATGCTGTGTTAGTTTCTGCTTTATAACAAAGTGAATCAGCTATACATATACATATATCACCATATCTCCTCCCTCTTGTGTCTCCCTCCCTCCCCCCAACCCTGTCCCACCCCTCTAGGTGGTCACAAAGCACCGAGCTGATCTCCATGTGCTATGTGGCTGCTTCCCACTAGCTATCTATTTTACATTTGGTAGTATATATAAGTCCATGCCACTCTCACTTCGTCCTAGCTTACCCTTCCCTCAAGTCCATTCTCTGCATCTGCGTCTTTATTCCTGTCCTGCCCCTAGGTTCTTCAACACCATTTTTTCTTTTTTAGATTCCATATATATGTGTTACCATATGGTATTTGTTTTTCTCTTTCTGACTTACTTCACTCAGACAGACTCTGGGTCCATCCACGTCACTACAAATAACTCAATTTCGTTTCTTTTTATGGCTGAGTAATATTCCATTGTATATATGTGCCACATCTTCTTTATCCATTCATCTGTCGATGGATACTTAGGTTGCTTCCATGACCTGGCTATTGTAAATAGAGCTGCAGTGAACATTGTGGTACATGACTCTTTTTGAATTATGGTTTTCTCAGGGTATATGCCCAGTAGTGGGATTGTTGGGCCATATGGTAGTTCTATTTTTAGTATTTTAAGGAACCTCCATACTGTTCTCCATAGAGGCTGTATCAATTTACATTCCCTCCAACAGTGCAGAAGGGTTCCCTTTTCTCCTCACCCTCTCCAGCATTTATTGTTTATAGATTTTTTGATGATGGCCATTCTGACTGGTGTGAGGTGATCACCTCATTGTAGTTTTGATTTGCATTTCTCTAATGATTAATGATGTTGAGCATTCTTTCATGTGTTTGTTGGCAGTCTGTATATCTTTGGAGAAATGTCTATTTAGGTCTTCTGCCCATTTTTTGATTGGGTTGTTTGTTTTTTTGATATTGAGCTTCATGAGCTGCTTGTAAATTTTGGAGATTAATCCTTTGTCAGTTGCTTCATTTGCAAATATTTTCTCTCATTCTGAGGGTTGTCTTTTCGTCTTGCTTATGGTTGCCTTTGCTGTGCAGAAGCTTTTAAGTTTCATTAGGTCCCATTTATTTATTTTTGGTTTTATTTCCATTTCTCTAGGAGGTGGGTCCAAAAGGATCTTGCTGTGATTTATGTCATAGAGTGTTCTGCCTATGTTTTCCTCTAAGAGTTTGATAGTATCTGGCCTTACATTTAGGTCTTTAATCCATTTTGAGTTTATTTTCGTGTATGGTGTTAGAGAGTGTTCTAATTTCATTCTTTTACATGTAGCTGTCCAGCACCAAAGCACAGAAAAATTTTTAAATTCATATAGAATTTCAAAGGATCATGAACATCCAAAAAATCTAGAGAAAGAAAAGTAAAGCTAGAGGCCTCACACTTCCTGATTTCAAAACTTGTTATAAAGTTGCAGTAATCAAAACAGTATGGAAATGACATAAAGACAGATGTCAAGCTGAGTACCATCACTAGTTTTCAATCCCAAGGGAGCAGAACATCTTGTACTGATCACCAATCTCAGTCAGCACTTCAAACACTTCTGCCACTGCACCTTGGAACTGGAGTTACCAAGAAAAACACAACTGGATGGGACATTGCTTTACCTACGTGGAGAAGAGACATCAGTTTCAGTAGTAGACATCAGTCCCTCCTCACTAGGCAGCCCCCCTGGTGGCCAACACAGAGCAGTTGGCCTGTGAGCACCCTTCTTAAGCCACAGCAGAAAGGCCCCAACGCTTCCCCTTTGGAGTCTGAAAGCTGGGACATGCCTGAGGGCCATTGTGTACATACTAAAGCAGAACAAAGGAACACTCATTGTGCTTGAAACAGGGAAAGATATTCCCACACAAGGTGATAAGCCCTGCACAGGCTCTCTGGGTTCTTTCTCTCTTGGTAATGCTGTGTTCCAGGCCCGAGGCCCATTCTTTTTTTTAAGGGAACTTGATTGATTGATTGATTGATTGATTGCTGTGTTCGGTCTTCATTGCTGTGAGGGCTTTCTTTAGTTCTGGTGAGTGGGGGCTACTCTTCATTGCGGTGCGTGGGCTTCTCATTGCAGTGGCTTCTCTTGTTGCAGAGCATGGGCTCTAGGCACATGGGCTTCAGCAGTTGTGGCACGAGGGCTCAGTAGTTGTGGCTCGTGGGCTCTAGAGCACAGGCTTCATAGTTGTGGTGCACAGGCTTAGTTGCTCTGCAGCATGTGGGATCTCCCTGGACCGGGGCTTGAACCCGTGTCCCCTGCATTAGCAGGCGGATTCTCAACCACTGCGCCACCAGGGAAGTCCCTGCAAGACGGATTCTTAACCGCTGGACCATCAGGGGATCATGTCACTGGTGCCTTTCCAGCTCCGTGGAAGCAAGACCTGACTGCTGAGGGATCCGAGCCCTTGGCTAAAGATGAAGCACAGCCTTATTTCCTGCACTCAGAGTCACTTAGACACCCAAAGGGCGCGTGGACCGAGGGAAGGACAGACTGCATAGAACAGCAGCCTGGACAGAGAGCTGCAGAGCCCCCCACATCCAGCACATTGATCCGGCTTCCTCAATGTGAGGGTTCGGCTTTTCACACCGCAGCTGTGGGTCAAGTGCTCGGCATCTTTGGTGGAGGAAAGCGGTTCATAATCCTCCTTGCTTGGTTTTTATTACAGTGCTTTTAAGGTTGACATTAACGAGCGGCCGTGTGACTTCTGATACTGTTTATTTACAGTGTCTGAACTGCTTTGTCTGATCTCCTCCTTCTCCTGGTGCCTCAAGGGCGGAGGACAGAGGTGGAGCCCCACCGCTGGTGGGACGTGCCCACAGGGGTCCTGCAATGCAGTAGAGTCAGCATACAGGAAGGCACGTTCGTGTGAGATGCTTCCTTGACCTCAAGCAGAGCTGTGCTCCTGTGGGCAGTGCTGGGAGGTTCCATAGCAGAAAGGAGTCCTCAGACCCGGCTTTGTAGACTGTGGATTTGGACCTGACCTTACACTGGGGGTCGTGACTCTCGGCACCACGCGGCTGTGGGTGGCTGAATGAGATGAGTGATGTAACTGGCAATACCATAGGCAGACACCGATGCTGATGAGAGGCAAGACAGTTATCGTCGTGATGGGATGGAGGGTCCCTGCAGGTCAAAGAGGAAGGTGCTGCTTTGTAGAGATCCCCACTCCCCATAATTCCTGTCTTCTCCTCCTTCCTATTGCTTCTTCCCTATAAGCCTTTCATCTCTCTTCTGTTCCTTAAAAGGTATCCCTTTTCCTTCCGCCCTTTGCCTTTTATACCCCAGCGCTTCACCAAAACGGAAGGAAGCCAGCATTCAAAGAACTTTGCTGAAAGAAACAAGCAGGGCTGGGAGCCGGGCCGGCGTCTGACCCCAAAGGGCTCCCTCAGCCTCAGGGACTGAGGAGGCCTTTGGGTGTCACTGAACCCAATCCCTTCACCCTGAGAGGGCTGCTACCACACAGTTTGCTCTGTTTTCTTGAAGTCTCTAAGCTATTTGACCAGGACTGACTGCTCCTTTGCTTACTGGTGACCCAGGACCATGAAGCCAGTGTTGTTCACTGATTCATGGAGAATATTGAGATGATGTGTGTCCTTTGTGAGGCCTGAGATCTTTGATCAGGTCATTGTCACCCAAGATCCCTCGTAAGCCCCTGGTGTATGGGGTTTGGGGGAAAGGAGGGAAGGAAGGTGGGCCTTCTCAGAGCTGAGCTGCTGGGGGCTTTCAGAACATGTGGCTGGACCCCTCCCCCAGGGATGCTGATTCAGTGCTGGGTGACCTGAGAATCAGCATTTCTTCCTCTTCTTTTTAAAAATATTTATTTATTTGGCTACACTGGGTCTTAGTTGCGGCATGCGGGATCTTTAGTTGCAGCATGCGAACTCTTAGTTGTGGCATGTGGGATCTAGTTCCCTGACCAGGGATCGAGCCTGGGCCCCCTGCATTGGGAGCGTGGAGTCTAAGCCACTGGGCCACCAGGGAGGTCCCAGAGTCTGCATTTCTAACAAGCTCCTTGGAGGTGTGACTGTTGCTCTGGGGACCACACACTTGGAGAAGCAAGGCTCGAGGGCAGAGGTTGGCAGATGATAGCCTGCCAGCCAATCCAGCCTGCCACCTGTTTTTGTAAATAGTTTTTGTGGAACACGGTTACTTCCATCCTTTTGCATATTGTCTGTGGCTGCTTTCATGCCACAGTGGCAGAATTGAATAGTTGTGATGGAGACCATATGGCCCAGAAAGCCCAAAGTATTTACTGTGTGGCCCTTCACAGGAAAAGTGTGCCAGCGTGTCCTCTAGCGCGTCCTTAATGCCCTGAGCCCCGTGGTTCTAACTACAGGAATAGACCCCACTTTATTTTACTGGCTGAATACTCTAGAACCCTTACTGCCAAGATACCAGCTCTGCTAAGCATTGCATCATGTTTCTTAGAGGAGAAAAGCATGAGACCAGTAATCACTGCTGTTTATGTAGCTCTTTGCAGGTCACAAAACACCTTCAGACCCTGCAGCAACCTAGATGGTGCCATGCCCATCTCATGGAGGCACAGACTGAGGCTTAGAGGGGCCAGAAAGTTATGACGAACTTAGGTCTTCAGTCCTCCCTCCCTACCACTCTGCCTCTTGGACACAAGCCCACATTGGATGAACTTCGTGTATTAGTCATCTATTACTGCGTAACAGATGACCCCCAAGCCTAACAGTTTTAAACTGCAATAAATATGTATTATCACTCGCAGTGTCTGTGGATCAGGAATTCAAGATCAACTTAACTGGACAGTTCTGGGTCAGGCATTTTCCTGGGGCTCAGTCAGGTGTCTTCTGGGGCTGCAGTCAGTTAAGACTTGACTGAGCCTGGAGATCCATTTCACCAAGGCAGTCACTCGCCTGGCTGGCAAGTTGGTGGGAGGACTCTGTTTCTCTCTGTGTGGGCCTCCCTGCAAGACTGCTTGAGTGTCCTCACAGCGTGGCTGCTAACTTCCCCAGAGCCCAGGAGAAGCTGAATCCTTTTTATGACCTAGCCTCCCAAATCACATAGCATCATTTCTGCCACACTCCGTTCAACAGAAACATTTGAGGGGAGCCTGTACTCAAGAGGTGTGTCAAAGAATTTGTAAATATATTTGAAAACCAGCCCAGTATGCAGATTTCCATTCAGTTGCCTGCTGGGACTATTGAGGTTCTGTGGTTTCCCTCAGAGCAGACCTTTAATTGATCATAGATGTCACACTAAAGTTCCAAGCAAGAGCAAGGTTAAGTCACAAACTACTAGCATCATGTAGGCCTCAAGCTTTGTTCTGCTCTGCAGCACCCAAGGGTCTCCTTAAGGAGCGGTCAAACAGGGCCAAAGGGAGACACCCACCCTCATGGTGTGTGAAAGTGGGAAGACGACCAAGAAGAAAGTGGTTTGAAATACCCCTGGGTGATTCACATATGCATCTCCCAGGTGCTGGTCCCCCCACTCCCATTTGAAACTGCTTTCCTATCTCTGTCTTCCCCATTTCCCAGATTGGGAAGCAGAGGCCCAAAGAGGCACAGTTTCTTGTTGAAGAAAGCAGCAGGTATTAAGCATACTTCAGTAAAGCTTAGTTGGGGCGCATGGATTAAATTTGCCCTTCCAAGTCTTTGTATTAATTAATCCTTATCGCAAGCCAGCTGAGTACATTTCTTGTCAGATCTTTTTCCAGGCAACATCTGGGTCTAATGGGTGGGTCCCAGACCGAGTTTATTCTTCCACATCCTGCCACCTCTGTGGAATGTGCTTCAAATGTAGGAACTTATCCAGACAGATGGTAAGCTCTGATCTCATCCCACCGAAGAGGGACCGTAGCTCCTAAATCTTTCATGAGCAGTGTTCGGGCACCCTCTAGTGGGTAAATGGAAAAGTTCGCCATGCTTGCTGAACAGAAGCACTACTGATCTGGAAGGGGCGTGGCGGTGACTCGACAGCACTCAGCAGGTGTAGGGAGCTGTCATCTCGAGTATGATACAGTTCCTCGATGGTGCAGGGAAAGGGTGCACGCTTTTTCCCTATCATCCCCTCTGGCTCAATGTGTTAATAATCTGGTTTATTTGAAACAATGCAGGAAACAAAAATATAACAACTATATGTGCACGTGTGTATATTTCCTGATGCAGAGAGTAAGTGTGACGGTTAACAGGATTGGCTAAATTTTTTCTGTAAAGGTCCAGATAGTAGATATTTTAGGCTTTGCAGCCAAAGGCCATGCACTCTGCTGTTGTAGCATGAAGACAGCCTTAGATAACACTTAAATGGATGAGCATTGGCCATGTTTGTGGGTTGTACATAACAGGCAGTGGGCTGCGGGTGACCATGGCCCACAGTTGTCAACCCCCATGAAAAAGAAGGAACTGGATTGTGTTCATCTCTCACACGAGGTGGTAGAGTCCTCAGGAGTGGGGACTCTTGCCCTGCTCACCTTTGGACCCTGGGCACCCAGCACTGTGTCTGGCTTGTAGCAGGCGCTCACGGCGTGGTTGCTGACCTGAGATGGCTCTGATGTCAACCTCTGTAATATATCAGCTTTCTTCCAGGATTTCTTGGTCTTCATTGAGTTAAAAAGAGCAACTCTCTGAATCGGATGTTTAAAGCATCAGAGCAGATAGGATTTGCAGCCATCCCTGTTTTCTTTCTATTTGTCTCTTTTAAATGAACCAAGGTGCCACGTGAGAGGCCAGCAGATAATAGGCTTTGTAACGATGAGCTCGAGCACTGCCTGGTGGCCCAGCATCAGTGGGCAGCTCTGAGGAATTTTGTTTTGCAGAACCAGGCATGGGTTTGCATCAAGGCATCTGCTCATTTTACCAGAGCTTATTTCTGCCCAGAGACTTGCGCTTGGGAGGGGTTGGCTGGTGGCATTCTAGGTGATGCTCCAAACCAGCACAGCAAGAAAACAGAGCAGGTGCCGGCCTCTTCAGCCTTGCATGTGGCTGGCCCTCAGGGCAGGTTTGTGGTCTGCCAAACGCTCTGTTTTTGCCATTATTAATCACAATAGTAGTTATCATTTATAGAGCATCTTGTCTCATGTGAATTCTAGAAAATACATTTTATCCCTGGGTACAGATGAAGAAACTGAGGCACGGAGAAATTAACTGATTTGGGGCATGTTATTGATATTATGTGGCACCATAGTTAAAAGTCTGGACTAAGTTATGTAACACATAGTGCCTGTTTTTCCATTTGTAAAACGGTCCTAATGAAAGTTATTCAGAGGGCAGCTGTGTGGGTTAAAGTGAGATGAGGCATGTAAAGCTCTTCCTTACTCTCTAGGACATAATGTGTTATTACTATTACCTGGGGCCTGGGCATATAGTAAGTGCTCAAAAAATATTGGTTAAAGAGATAAATGTTATTTGCCCAGTCACACAGCTGGTAAGAATTCAAAGCCTGAATCTTTCTACCAGGCCAGATGGCCTTGGCATTGTACCATTTAACCAAATAGGAATGGAGGACATGGTAACCATGATATTGACGGTGTCCACACAGGCAGAGAGGGCAGAGCTGAAGGGTCAAACGCTCCTGGTTCACTTAGCCTGACATCTTCTTGGGCATCTTGGCCATAGGAGAGGCCTCAAGTTCAGTCCATATGTCAGGGAGCTGGACATAGGTAAGACCCCTTGGCTCCCTACAGGTGTAAAAATCTTGAAAGATAGAGAAGAGGATACTGGGAAAGGAGGAGGGGACGGATTCCTGGGAGCAACTGTCAACCCTGTTAATAATACTAGCATAGTAGTAATAACTGACCCAGCACCCAGCTGATCCCAAGCACTGCTGTGCATATATTAACTCACTTTGTCTTCCAACAACCCTATGAAGAAAGTTTCCGTATCCCCATTTTACAGATAAAGGAAACAGGCTCAGGTTGGTAACTTGGCCAAGGACAGGCTCAATCTGGAGTACCTGATTTCCCCACTGAGCCAGCTCTGCTGCTCAGTCTGACGTTACCGCGAGTGCTAGCCTCACCCCAGCCAGAGAATGGGGAAGTGGAGAAGGAGAGGAAGACATCAAGACCCGATGCTACAAATTAAAATAACATCAGACTAGATGTTTGGTTCTGCTCTGACCACTAACTAGCTCTAAGCTTGTTGATCCCAAGCATCTCCTGAGCTTCTCTTCCAGCATTCACATTCTTTGGCCCTCAAACCGCTATGGAATGAGTCTTGACTTTGAGAAAAGGTGCTGTCTGGAGACTGACATCCGATGCCAAGCCATGGGTCAGTCTCCTCTGGAACTGAACTTCCATCTGACCTTCGTGTATTGGGTCGGAGCCTGTGGGAGACTCACGTCATCAGTGGGATGTCTTTGAGATCTCAGAGTCTTGGCTTTCCCCCCATCACCCAAATGTTGCCTGGCTAACTCCCGTTCACCTACTTAATCTTAAACTGCCTCTGACCATCCAGACCTGGTTGGGTCCTTGTGCTTTACATTCCTGTATCAGCCTAGTTTCCTTTCATAGGACCTAACCACAGTCCGTAGTCGAATATCCATTGACGGACCTTTTCCAGAGGCAGAGACCATGTCTGTTTTCCCACATCATTGCACCACCAGTGCACACTCAGTGAGGTTTTTTTAAAAAATAAATGATTTATTTATTTTTGGCTGCATTGGGTCTTCGTTGCTGCGTGTGGGCTTTCTTTTTAGTTGCAGCGAGCGGGGGCTACTCTTCCTTGCGGTGTGCGGGCTTCTCATTGTGGTGGCTTCTCTTGTTGTGGAGCACGGGCTCTAGGTGCATGGGCTTCAGTAGTTGTGGCACATGGGCTTAGTAGTTGTGGCTTGCGGGCTCTAGAACGCAGGCTCAGTAGTTGTGGCGCACGGGCTTAGTTGCTCCGCGGCATGTGGGATCTTCCTGGACTAGGGCTTGAACCCCTTGTCCCCTGAGTTGGCAGGAGGATTCTTAACCACTGTGCCACCAGGGAAGCCCTCAGTGAGGTTTTTGAATGTTTGAATGTTGTCACGTGTGGGTGGTATTAAACATGGCAGGAGGAGACAGCCTGGCATGGTCATATTGTTTGGTTCTCTCCTTGCAGAACACATAAGAGAAAGTCTACAGTAGCCAGTTTTCGACGCCACTTTATTGCAAGGAATTAATATGGTCAATGATCTAAAGCCCAATGAGGTATTTTGGAGGTGTGCTGAGCTCACACCTGGATCAACATAACTCCCCCGGGGCAAAGCCAGCTGGAAACAACTGTTGCGTTGCTCCCAGGGTAGCCTAGGGTAGCCTAGTTCATTGTCAGAAGTCACCTGTCTGTTTTCAAGGCTGAAGGACAGATGGTGCCTATCCCGGTTCCAGGCTAAAGTCATAAAGAAATCAGCCAACCTGTAGTGCCTCGAAAAAACCCTGGCTCATAAGAGATGCTCAGTGTACATGTGAATAAATGAGAACCTTTAAACTCCTCTGAGCAGCAGAACAGCTGTCACAAAGTTCAGAGGCTTCAGAGGCAGGAGAGAACTCACAGACAAACTCAGTGTGTCTTTCAGTGTGATTTTTAAAAATCTAAGGCATCTGTTTCCTTGGTCCACAGGACCCTAGAATAAGGAAGCTGCGTGGGGGCATGTGCATGCGGAGGATCCAGCAGGGCTGTTGGAATCAGCTTGCTGACGGTCTCAAGAGGTCACGACGTTGAAGGTTTTCAGTTTTAAACTTTCTTCATAGAAAAAACACAGATATCTGGTACCATTCAGGAAGCAGGGTGGGTGGGGCAATCAATCTCATTCCATAAGGCAGTTAATTGAAATATTCAGTCCATTGCATCATCCCTATTGCTTTCCTCTCCTTGTTATCATTTGTTTAGGTCAATATTCAGTATTTATTATCTCTGTGTAAATATTAGAGTCAAGTGTTACAGTGAACACTTAACTACAAACAGCTGCTAATAGTTTCTTTTGGTATTTAGTGACGTTAATAACATACATATTTTTTAAGAATTTGCTCACTTTTCTTTTCACCGGGGCACGAACCCGTGTCCCCTGCATCGGCAGGTGAACTCTCAAACACTGTGCCACCAGGGAAGCCCCCTACCTCGCATTTTTCTAATAGCCTTTCAGTAAAGTTTCCCACAAGCCATTCCCATCAGATAATCAGAGTTCTCATTTTTATCTTGGATGCATTTCTCCTGGGGATCTCCCTTCACCTTGGAATTCCCTTTACCTTTCTGTTGGGCTGACTTTCTGGTTTCCTGGATCCCTTGTCTTCCTCTTTCTTGGCTTCCTCCCTCACTTGGGGTGGAGCAGATTCCCTAATTGACTCACCAGTTTAAGAAGAAGGTAAAGGGGCTTCCCTGGTGGCACAGTGGTTGAGAGTCCGCCTGCCGATGCAGGGGACAAGGGTTCGTTCCCCAGTCCGGGAAGATCCCACATGCCGCAGAGCAGCTGGGCCCGTGAGCCATGGCTGCTGAGCCTGCACCTCCGGAGCCTGTGCTCTGCAATGGGAGAGGTCACAACAGTGAGAGGCCCGCGTACCGCAAAAAAAAAAAAAAAAAACAAGAAGAAGGTAAAGTGACAAAAGGCACGGTGGTGATGGCCTTCACCATGCCTGTCTTTTGTTTTTGGGTTTTTTTTAAATTGATTATTTATTTATTTATTTGGCTGCACTGGGTCTTAGTTGCGGCATGCAGGATCTTTTAGTTGTGACATGGCGGGGATCTTCCCTGACCAGGGATGGAACCGGGGCCCCCTGCATTGAGAGTGTGAAGTCTTAACCACTGGACCACCAGGGAAGTCCCTGTCTTTTGAGTCACTCGGCTCCGATCTGACCGGGTTGCCTTCTGTGCCTGGGTCATTTGTCATGCCTGGATTTCCCCCTCCTTCTGGGGATTACCCTCAGCTTTCTCCCACAGAGTTCTGTTGGTTTACTCAATAGTTCCTCTTTTAGAGTTTATACCCTCATTTTGTTGGGTCATATCCTTCAGTAGATTACTGAGAGAGAATGTGTGGAAGGTGGATTTTTTTTAGATGTTGCATATCTGAAAAAAAAAAAAGTCTGCCTCTTGCTCTTCACTGATTATTTTCCTGGGTAATTTCTGGGTTAGAAACCACTTTCCAATTTGAAAGCATTTGCCATTATTTTCTAACATTCTGTCTGATTCTGGAAAAGGTTAAAAGCCTTTCTGTTTTCCGATCCTTGGTGGTTCTTTGATTGTTCAAAACATCTTCTCTTTGCACCTGAGGTTCTGAGATTTCTGAACCTCGGTTGGGTCTGTCTTCATCCATTATGCTGGGTACCCAGGGGAGCCCCTTCCAAAAATGTGTCACTTTTGTCTCCTTTCCTATTCATCTCATCCTGATGATAATTTTAGAAGGGTTTGGGGAAGGAACAAAGTTAGATTCATGTGTCCATTTTGACATCTTTACCCAAAAGCCTAAAATACATGCTGAAGCTACAGGAATTGGTGCTGGCACAGCAGTCAACACAGATGAGTGGAATAAAGTTTCCAGAAACTGACCCAAAATGTGAGAAGTCACTAGTAAGTGATAACAGATCACCTGACCATCTGCTAGAAAAAGAATAAAGTTGGACTTTCTTCACCCCGTATATAGATTCAATTCTAGTTTGTTTAAAGATTTAAGCATACACACAAAACTATCAGAAAATATAGGAGAATATTTTTATGATCATGTGCTGAGGAAGCCCTTCCTAAGCACATAGGAATAGAAGAAGGCTCAAAGAGCTACCAGTTAACTGTGTAACAATTTTAAACTCCCATGTGACTAAAGACTGAATTTTAAAAAGCTGGATGGGGGCCTCCCTGGTGGCGCAAGTGGTTGAGAGTCCGCCTGCCGATGCAGGGGATACGGGTTCGTGCCCCGGTCTGGGAGGATCCCATATGCCGCGGAGCGGCTGGGCCCGTGAGCCATGGCCACTGAGCCTGCGCGTCCGGAGCCTGCGCGTCCGGAGCCTGTGCTCCGCAACGGGGGAGGCCACAACAGTGAGAGGCCCGCATACCACAAAAAAAAAAAAAAAAAAAAAAAGCTGGATGGGAAAATATTGCCACATACGTAGTTTGTTACCATCCCTGTTATGTAAAGTTTTCTACAGATCAGTAAGAAAGTGATTTTTTTTAAATGTCAATAAATCAGAACTAGAAGTGGTTAATAAGCATTTGAAAAGATGCTCTTCCATCCTCACGACTGATCAGGAAAACGCAAACCAAAATAAACAAGAAGGATACAGTACATCTGTTCTTAGTGTGTGGTCCCTGAACCAGCAGCATCCCCTGGGAACTTAGAAATGCAGATTCTCAGATCCCTTCCTAGACCTACTACTTACTAATCACGAACTCTGGGGGGAAGCCCATCCACCTGTAGGTTAACAAGCCCTTCAGTTGATTCTGATGTTTGAGAACCATTGCTGGGCAGCTGAGAGAGTGAACAAATGACGTTCAGTGTCATGGATGAAACTCACAATGTTGAGTGAGAGAAATCAAACATGGGAGCATGGGGCTTCCCTGGTGGCGCAGTGGTTGAGAGTCCGCCTGCCGATGCAGGGGACACGGGTTCGTGCCCCGGTCCGGGAAGATCCCACGTGCCGCGGAGCGACTGGGCCCGTGAGCCATGGCCTCTGAGCCTGTGCTCCACAACGGAAGAGGCCACAACAGTGAGAGGCCCGCGTACTGCAAAACAAAAACAAAAAACAAAAAAAAACATGGGAGCATGGACGATAGGATTCCATGTCTGTGAAGTTCCAAAACAGGATGACAGAAACCAGGGGGGTTGGGACCCTCGGAGGAGGGAAGGAGTAACTAGGCGTGATGGAGCGCCCCCCCCCCCCCGCCGCCGCAGCGGTGCTAGTCATGTTCTCTTTCTTGAGTGGATGCTGGTTGACACAAGTTGGTCCAGTTTGTGAAAATTCATTGAGCTGTTCACTTAGGATTTGTACACTTTTCTCTGTGCTGTACTTCAGTCAAGCAGTGAAGGGCAAAACATGAGATCTCTTTTGTTTTGTTTTTTAGTCAGGTTTTTAATCATTTAAAACCTGGGCATTTAATGAGGTTGGAAGGGAAGAGCAGACATACTCAGATGAGAGGATGAATTGGCACAAGTTTTTTGATGAGTAATTTGACAGTACCTCTAAAGCTTAAAATATTCTAGAGATTCCACTTCTAGAAGTCTATCCTGGAATTCACGTTTGCAGAGGTATACATTATATAAGAATGCTCCCTGGGTATTTTTTGTACAAACATAAAGGAGACAACTTAAATTTTTCTCCATAGGGAACTGGTTACATGAATTATGGAAAACTGGGCAGCTGTTAAAATCGACATAGATCTGGAAAGAGGTCCTTGGTGGCATGGCTGACTGAAAGAAACAGGTTATAGGCACCATATACTGAGTGATCCGGTTTTTTTTTTTTGTTTGTTTGTTTGTTTTTTTGTGGTACACGGGCCTCCCACTGCTGTGGCCTCTCCCGTTGCAGAGCACAGGCTCCGGACGCGCAGGCTCAGCAGCCATGGCTCACGGGCCTAGCGGCTCTGTGGCATGTGGGATCTTCCCGGACCGGGGAACGAACCCTTGTCCCCTGCATCGGCAGGCAGACTCTCAACCACTGCGCCACCAGGGAAGCCCCAGTGATCCGTATTTTTAAAGGAGAAAGAAAAGGATTTGCAGGTGGTAGTTAGAAATGCAAGCGAAAGAAGTTAGGAAGGCTCAATGTAAAATTTTTATATTGGTTTCTCGAGAATTTACAACTGGTGTTTGTAACTTCTTTGTGTGTTTTATATATAGTTTTTATACTGCTGTGCTTATTTTTACCTGCACTTATCACTTTCTTAAACTTTTTTAACTCTTAGATTTACCATTCCAAAAAAAGGGTTGGCTTAAAATAATGTTTATCAGTGAAAAAACAAACAGTATTTTTGTACTCTAAACAAAGATGTAGTTACACGCACACACACACACACACAGAGCTGAGTAACATTTTTGTAGAGTGCTTTTCATCAGTATTTGTTATAGTGAGAGACAAAAAGTGTGCTTCTGGATATATTTCACTTACCTAGGAAATTCACTTGGGTAGAGTAATTCTTTTCTTGACAGTTCTTTTCCTGTGTTTGCTAGTAAGATCTTGGGTCAAGGATTCCTGTTTTTTGAGAGACAGCTCAGTTAGCGATATTATCTCTGTGTGTAAAAGATGACCGCCGCTAGCACATTAGACAGAGCGTCTCTGGATAGTGGACTCCACTTGCTTTAATAATGAAAACATTTTCACATTCAGAGCCAAGAGCTGTTAGCTGAGCCTATTCAGCTGGCACAAGCTTATGCTGGCAACTCTTAACCTCTTGCACCCTCCTGGAGAGACAGCTGCCACGTTGCAGTGGCTCTTCCTGTGGTTATTTCCTGTGTGAATCAACAGAGAGCCCTTCTGACCCCTTCAGTTTGAATCAGGAAGCCCTTGTTGTTGTTTCAGACCCTGCCATGCTGGATGAGGTGTGTTACCTGTCTTACTGATCCAATGGAATAGCACACCTGTGTGTGTAGATGACCTGTCAGTTGTGATGAATTCTGGACCAAAACCCCATGGGTGTTGAGGCTTGGCACTTTCTGGGATTTTATCCTGTTTTGTGCTTCTTCACTTTCCATAAATTTCGTTGCCACAGATGTAAACACAAAAATACCATTAAATGTTTCTTCGGAATTCATATACGACATCAAGCAGATAAAAGAACATCAACTTTCAGGTCTAAGGAGGGGGAGCAGCAGCACTTACGAGTCTGTTCCCTGTTCCCCAGCACAGACATCCAGACCTCGCCAGGGAGGTGGGCTTGTCTCAGTGAACAGTTGAAAAGGTCCCCTGGAAGGCTGTCTGAGGACTAAGTGATCCTAACAGGAAGTCTTCTTTCCTAAAGAGGGGCCTGAACTCTTCCCCCTGGATTGTCCACTTCTAACCCCATCCTGAGGTCTCTGGCTCCCCTAGACTGGATAGGTTGTAAACTGAGCCCAGGTCAGCCCTTTAACCTGTTCCTGTTGCATCCTTCCAGCTGAGGAAGTGACACCCTAATCCACTGGGGAGTCTTTCCAGAAACCTGGGGGTAATTCCACTTTATCCTAATCTAATCTGTCAAATCTGTGAAGGTCCTGTCTCCTTCTGAAATTTGCCTTGAATCACTCACTTCCCAGTATTCACCAGCATCTTGGTGTTGGACACATCATCTTCTTCCACTTGGATTATTACAGCAGTCTCCGAACTGTTTCCCTACCCCTACACCCCACTCTGCTTGCCTCTTCTCACCGTGCAGTCAGAGTGATCTTGCAAAAACTTAACCTGATCTTATCATTGTCTTGCTCAGAATCCTCCTGTAGCTCTTAGGATAAAGTACAAAATCCTTAGGTCTCCTGGGCCCACGTAATCTGACCCTCCCCAAGCCCTCTAACATCTTGTACCCATGTCCTAACGTCCTCCACTCTCCTACAGGTTCTAGAAGGCCCTTCCCCTGCAGCCCTCTGCCCATGCCATGCTCTCTGCCTGGGACGGTGTCTTCTGCCCATCTTACTAGCTCCCAGAGGGTCTTCAGGCTCTTCCTCAGCACAGCCCCCTCGGACATTTGTTGTTCCTGCCTAAAAGGTCACAGCCCCCGTCACAGACCCTTGTCACACCCTTTATTTCCTTCAGAGCATTTTCACAACTGTAACTATTCAGATTTTTCCCCCCATGAGACTCTAAGTCATGCATGAGCAGGTCTGTTTGGTTTCTGCCCTGCTGTATCCTCGGGGCCCGCGGAGCAGGAAGCCCGGCCTGTGGCATGTGCTCAGGGCAGGTGCTCAGGTGTCAATGCCGAATGACCAGCTTTGTGATTAGAGTCACTTTCCTGTCTTGTCCCACATCCCATGGAGAGAGCCGAGACAGGAAGGAACTCGCCTGCCCCGGGTTACACAGCAGCCAGATCTGCTGCCAGAGTCCGTCCCACACGCCTGATACTGTCTCCTGGGAATAGGGTTTCGATGCCAACTTTCCGATGAGTTAGGAATAAAGTCCTCCTGGGCCCTGGAAGGCCTCCCTCCTTGAGGACCAGAGACTCACACGGCGTAGGCCAGCATCCTTCCTTCACTCAGTGGTGATGTGGTGGGGCTTCGGGCTTGTCTTGCTCTGTAGCAGCAGTGAAGTCGGGTGACCGTTGCTGGAATAAATGCATGACTTACGTCTTGTTCCCTTCACAGGTATCAGGAGCATATTCCAGCCACAGATGTGTGTTGTTTTGTCCCTCTTTATTAGTGCTGACATTTAAAAATTGAGATCATCACGTACAAACTTGAGTTTCTGTGTTCTCCTGGGGGTGGGGGTGGGAGAAAGATCGAGAAAACCAGCCCACACCTGCCCGGAGCTAGGCAGAGACTTCTTCCAGAAACAAGGTGTGGGTTTCTTGTTTGTCTTGGTCTCTGCCCTGCCTCTTCTGTCCATTCATTTTACCTTCCTGGCATTTGCAAGAATGTGAGCTTGCAGCCAGATCACACTTGGTACATGTACCCATATATATGAGTAAAACTTGTAATTGACACTTTGTATAATTGCTTTTTTCTCTGTCCCCACTTCCTCCTCCTCCTTCATTTTCTCTTCCACCTCCCTTTTCTTTTCCATGGCCTCTCCTCTTTTACAGGTTCTGGGACTGCTGGTATGGACACTGATCGCTGGAACTGAGTACTTCCGGGTCCCTGCGTTTGGCTGGGTCATGTTTGTAGCTGTGTTTTACTGGGTCCTCACCGTCTTCTTCCTCATCATCTACATAACGATGACCTACACCAGGATTCCCCAGGTGCCCTGGACCACGGTGGTAAGTAAACCATGGGTGTTCTTCCTGTCCACTGCCCATTAAGTAGGATGGAATTTAGTCCTTCTCCAGACAATTCGGGATTGTCAAAGCAGAGGGCAAAGCCAGGGAGAACCCAGCACAGGTGTTTTACACCTGAGTGTGAAACAGCATTGTTGGAAGGTCCAGGAATTCCTTTTAGGCAAAGTAGCAAACCGGTCCTCAGAGGAGTGAATCAAGAGAAGCTCTGTTCTCTGTTTTATTAATTCCCTATAAGCAGTGTCATCTAAGAACAGGTGTGTCAGGGCATAGCCTCTGCAGATCTTCTGTCCTCCAAACCCCTCCTGGGGCCGTGGCTTTAACCCTTTTTGTACCAGAGTTCTTTGATGTTGAGAGGTGAAGAGTTAGAATGAAAAATGAAAGTCACTGTTAGAGCAACTAGGTGACCTCACATGGGGGAGCAAGAGTGGTCCAGAGTGACTGGATTCTTGGGCTTCCCTGGTGGCGCAGTGGTTAGAGTCCGCCTGCCGATGCAGGGGACACAGGTTCGTGCCCCGGTCCGGGAAGATCCCACGTGCCACGGAGCGGCTGGCCCCGTGAGCCATGGCCGCTGAACCTGCGCGTCCGGAGCCGCAACGGGAGAGGCCACAACAATGAGAGGCCCGCGTACGGGGATTGGGGGTGTGTGTGGGGTGTGGGGGGGTTGGGGTGTGTGGGGGGGTGGGGGGGTGGGGGGGTGAATAAAAAAAGCGTGACTGGATTCTTGTCCTGACTCCATGCTGGGTGCATGATTACAAAGGGAGCCACAGCCTAGGGGTGGGGCAGGGGGAATAGATAAGAAAATGTGTAGATTACAGAACCTGTCTTTTTCTGCTTGGGTGCCAAAACAGAATACTCTAGACGGGAAGCTTCAGTGACAGAAATTTCTCTCAGTTCTGGAGGCTAGAAGTCTAAGATCAGGTGTCAGTATAGTTGGTTTCTGGTGAAAGCTCTCCTCCTGGCTTGCAGATGCCTGCTGATCTTGCTGTGTCCTCACATGGCAGAGAGAGAAAGAGAGGATGTGAGCTCACTTTCGTCTCTTCTTAGAAGGGTGCTAACCCTCTCAGGGGGACCCCACTCTCATGAGCTTCTCTAACCCTAATTACCTCAAAGGCCCCGTATCCAAATACTATCACGTTGAGGGTTAGGGCTTCAACATATGAATTTGAGGGGACACATTCAGTCCATAATATTCTGCCCCGGGCCTCCCTGGTGGCGCAGTGGTTAAGAATCCACCTGTCAATGCTGGGGACACGGGTTGGAGCCCTGGTCTGGGAAGATGCCACGTGCCACGGAGCAACTAAGCCCGTGTGCCACAACTACTGAGCCTGCGCTCTAGAGCCCACGAGCCACAACTACTGAGCCCACGTGCCACATCTACTGAAGCCCACGCGCTCTAGAGCCTGTGCTCCGCAACAAGAGAAGCCACCGCGGGCCTCCCTGGTGGCGCAGTGGTTGAGAGTCCGCCTGCCGATGCAGGGGATACGGGTTCGTGCCCCGGTCTGGGAGGATCCCATATGCCGCGGAGCGGCTGGGCCCGTGAGCCATGGCCGCTGGGCCTGCGCATCCGGAGCCTGTGCATCCGGAGCCTGTGCTCCGCAACGGGGGAGGCCACAACAGTGAGAGGCCCGCATACCGCAAAAAAAAAAAAAAAAAAAAAAGAGAAGCCACCGCAATGAGAAGCCCGCGCACCACAAGGAAGAGTAGCCCCTACTTGCCTCAACTAGAGAAAGCCTGCGTGCAGCAACGAAGACCCAACACAGTCAAAAAGAATAAGTAAATAAAAATAAATAAATAAATAAATATTTATATAAATATAAAAAATATTATAAAATATTATACTATATCAATATTATCAATATGATATTATACTAATATCAATAAAAAGAATAACATATTAAAAAAAATTCTGCCCCCCCCAGTCTTGACCATCTCACACGCAGATACATTCGTTCCATCTCAGCATCCCCCAAACTCATTCCAGCATCAACTAAAGTCTTGATCCAAAGTCTCCTTTAAGTGTCATCTGTGTCAGATATGGGTGGGGCTTGAGGTGCAGTTCATCCCGAGGCAGAATTCCTCCCCAGCTATGAACCTGTGAAACCAGACAAGTTGAGTGCTCCCAAAATACAGCGGTGAGACGGGTACAGATAGGCATTCCCATGTCAAAAGGGAGAGCTAGGAAAGAAGGAAGGGGTGACAGGTCCCCAGCAAGCCCAAAAGTTACAAGGCAAATTCCATCTGATCTTGAGGCTCCAGAACAAGCCTTGTTTTGGTTCAGTGCTCTGCCGTCCCGGTGCACTGGGGTAGCATTGTCACCCTGGTGTCTCTTCAGGGTGGCCCTGCCCCTGGGGCACTGGGTAGGGACATCCTGACTCACAGAAATCCCACCCTTTGAAACTGAGGAGGAACCAGCCTGCCCACTGGGCCCAGCAATGAGAGTGGCAGCCCTGAGGACCTCTGAATCACCTTCGGGTGATTCATTGTTTTCGTGAAAGATAAAGCTATTTCGCAGTCAGATAGTTCTGTGGTTCTGTCCCATAGAATCCAAGAAGTCCCACAGCCCTCCTTCATTTTGGCCCGTCTGCATCCCCTTCAGTTCAAACTCGTAATGTTTCTACTGGTATAATCCCTTACCTATTCCTGGCTTCTGCTGAGATGGTCGATTAGATCTGTGGTTTGTACCTGTAATCTCTTTATCAAAAGGCTGTTTGGCCACACCCTGAGTGTTCTGAAAGAGCTTTCTCATGTTTCACAATATGGCTGAGCTGAGAACTTTTCAAATCTTCAAGTTCTGGTTCTTTTTGGTTTTGTTATTTTTGGTTTTTTGGCTGCGCCGCACGGCGTGTGGGATCTTAGTTCCCTGAGCAGGGATCGAACCCGCACCCCCTGCATTGGAAGTGCGGAGTCTTAACCACTGGATTGCCAGGGAAGTCCCAGTTTTGGTTCTTTTTTGCTTAACAATTCCTTCTTCAATTCATCTCTCTCCTTTTGCATTTTCCTCCAAGCTGTCGGGGGGGAACCAGGCCACTCCTTCGGCACTTTGCTAAAAAAATTTCCTCAGCTAAATGTTCAGTGTCATTGCTTGAAGTTCTCCCTTCCACAAAACACTAGAACAACTTTCAGACAAGTTCTTTGCCACTTTATAGCAAGGATCACCTTTCCCCCAGTTTCCGATAACATATATTCCTCATTTCCATCTGAGACCTCACCAGAATCTCCTTAAACATCCATATTTCTAGCGTGTGCCTCAGAACTCTCCAGCCTCTCTTCATTAGCCAGTGCCAAAGCCACTTCCATATTTTTAGCTATTTTGTGACAGTTCTGAAGGGACTCGAAGTCTTGGTCTCCTGACTGCTGGTCAGGGTTCTTATTTTGCTGACCTCTGGCCTAGAGCATCTATTAGTCTGTCTCTCCTCCAAACCTAAGCCTCCCTCATTGATTTATTACATTAAGAACTTAAAATATTGCCTTTAATGTTACTGTTTTTTTTTTTCTTGTTTAACACTGCTCCCTTCCGAAACTCCCTGGTTTTAAAATGCTCTGATTTGCATTTTCAGAATTTATCATCATGAGGTGTGTCCCCATTTTATAGCTAAGGAAACTGAGGTTTGGAGCCTCCTGACTTTGCACGGGTTCACGCACAATTGGGCCCATGTCTCTCGACTTCCATCCAGCAGTTTTTTCTGATGTCATCCTGCTCTGGGTGCTCCTCTGCCTGAGTAGTGAGTAGAGCCCTGGCCAATAGTCAGGAGACCCCTCCACGTTGGGGTTCCACACTCACTCGTGTGAAGAGACCAGAAAGTCATGCAAGTGAGCGTAAACTCTGTTGAATCCTTGCCACCCAGATGCACTGACTTAAACGACCGCAGGATATTCTTCACAGAGAAGTAAGCTGGAAATGTGCTCCCAGGATCGCTAGATCTTCTGTTGTTGTTGTTGTTTTTCCCCTTCCTAAGAGAATCCAGAAATCTGGGTTTCTGTGTAAACTCCCCCAGTTTTAAGATGTTTACAGCCAAATTTTGAAAATTTTACTTGCTGCTGGCAGATGCTAGACGTCAGATGCGTCTGCCTTCTGGTTGGGATATTTTATTTGCTGCTCCAACTGCGGAGCCCCTTTGCAACCCCTCAAAGTGTTGGTAAGCGAGGAAGCAGCGTGCACCGAGTACCCCCAAGGCGCCGAGGAGCTGCCTTCTCATCGCCCTTGTCCCCTGCCCCCCTCACGAGTCCAGGTGGGCCCCTTGCCACAGCCGGGGTGCGCTTCTGGCCGCTTCTGAGGTCCGGGTGTGCCCAGACCTTCCCAGGCTCCCTAAACACTCTGCGCCTCTGTCTCCCAGGGTCTGTGCTTTAATGGCAGTGCCTTCGTCTTATACCTCTCAGCCGCTATTGTGGATGCGTCTTCTGTCTCCCCGGAGAGGGACAGTCACAACTTCAACAGCTGGGCAGCCTCTTCGGTGAGTGAGCACTTCATCCCCATGGTCTCCTCCTCCCTCCCCAAGGCCGGCTGAGGATCTGGGCGAGGAGGACAAAGTTACCTGCAGGGAAAAGCATCACCTGCGGGAGGGACACCTTGGCAGTGAACTTTCTGGTTTGAGCATCATGGGGCCTCCCGATGGCCTGGAGCACAAAGTGGCTGAAAGAGTCCACTCGAGTAAAAGCCAAATGCTAGAACAAAATAAGTGTTTGAGGGAGAAAAAATGTTTGAGGGATTCTAAAAATAATTCTGCTGCCTACAGTGTCAGTGGGAGAGAGAGGCAGAAAATGAGCACACTAGGATTCTGTTTGTTGAAGTAGAAATGTTTGTTTATGCTCTAAGGATGCCTAGGAAGATAGACACCAGCAGAGGCTCCTTCCAGGGACTGTGATGGACCATGAGGAGCATGGGATGAGGGGCTTCTAATTTTAATTTATGCGTTTATGTACTGTTTTCATTTTTAAACCATAAGTGTATATTTTTCAAATTTAAAAAACGAATTTTAAAAGTTTCTCTGAGATGGGCCTTATAATATTCCATCCGCAGTAGAAGTGATGGGGGCGGAAGGCAGGCAGTTAGACATGAAGACCAACAGTATGGTGTTAAAGCTGGTGGGTGATCCATGGGTGTTCATCGTATTCTTGACCTATATTTCAGAATTTCTATTTAAGGGTAAAGAGCGTGGGTCCACGTGAGATTAAAAGTCACAGGGCTCAAGTTAGCACACAGCAAGAATCAGCTGGGCAGATGCAAACTAGTATATATAGGATGGATAAACAACAAGGTCCTACTGTATAGCACTGGGAACTATATTCAATAGCCTGTGATAAACCATCATGGAAAAGAATATGAAAAGGAGCATACATATATGTATAACTGAGTCACTTTGCTATAAAGCAGAAATTAGCACAACATTGTAAATCAACTGGACATCAATAAAATTTTTTTTTAAATGAAGAATCAGGTGGAACTGGGCTGTGGTTGCCCCAGGAGAGGGCCTGGCGTTTTCCCGGCTCTGCACTCACACCCCATGTGGGCCCCTGGCTTCCTTCCGCCCACTCAGCTTGTTTGTGTAAACTGAGCCTGTGACAGTGTGAGGTTAAGCCTTGGTCTAAAATCACCAATACTAAATTAGAAATACACAGGCTTTTCTCAGATGCACACCACCATATTCACCCCCACGTGAACACCCTGGGCTTATTGGAGTAAGACCACAGGCTTTCCAGATAGGTTCCAAAAAAGAAAAACAGCCTAGCCTGAAATTGTTTCAGAAGGAAGATAATTGAACCAATAAAGCAGGTTTAGATGAGAAAGCTTGGAGTCGAGGGATGCCATAAGTGCATTATTCAGTAGAGGTGAAATGACAACTTTTGCTAATTAGGATGTGCCCTAAACCCCCTTTCTATTATGCTTTGTTTTCTCCAGTTCTTCGCCTTCCTGGTCACCATCTGCTATGCTGGAAATACATATTTCAGTTTTATAGCTTGGAGATCCAGGACCATACAGTGATTCACCATTCTGAGAATTAAAAGGGAAAAAAAAAGGAAGAATCTCACTGTAAAAACAGCTGTAGGTATAATGTATATTTCCAGAGAATTGTATTTAACTAATGTTTTTATATACTTAGTTAAATTTGCTCACAGTGGTTTGTTATAATTAAACTGGATACTTATTTGCAAAGTGCTGTAGCTTATAATGAATCTTAAATATCTTGTTGATGTCTTCATAGACCTTATTTTCTTAGGCAATGTATTAGAAATAGATAAATTGCTAATATTAAGAATGCATCAAGTTTGTAAACCTAACTTTTAAAAATGCCAGATTCTTTTTTCATTAAATGTTTTACAATCCAGGGTAATGTGGCGTCTGACTCAAGAAAGGAGATCTGTTGCTGAAGCCTGAAGCTGGGAGCTGTGGGGAATTCTTCATCCTCATGGGGTTGCCTGGGGTGATATTGCCAGGAGACACTGTCCACAGCCCCCAGGCCAGCATGGTCAGAGAGACCCATCTCCCCAAGTCTGGGGATCGCCGGCGGCATGAGTCTCACATGCCAACTGGTTGGCACAGAAAGCATCTAATGAGACACTATCCGTAGAACTTAGTAATGAGCTCGCCTTAAGTGGTGCTCTGAGCACAGTGGCTGATGTGCTGGTGGTATTTTTTCCTAATACAGATTAAAATAAGCTCATAACCATTAAAAGGATGAATACTTGCATGTACCTTAAAACCCATCTTGCTGCCCACAGAGACACAGGTACCATATTAGGTGGAACATACTGGACCAAAAGGCTCCAAATCTCCAAGCCCTAATATTTTGTAACATTGTTATTAGATATTTTGAGACGGTGGGAAGAACCCTGTTCCGGAGGCAGATGTGCACTTAGAGGAAGTGTTTTTAGGCAAGATGGTTCTTGCTGGAATGGCAGTGTATCTTGGATGAGTTTTCAAACTGAAAAACAAAAAACCACTGAAACGTTAGTTTAGTTGATGGTAGGGAGAGGGCTCAGCCGTGCACTCTGTGGACATGGCCCCGTGGCCACCTCTTTTCTGCTCGTGTGGCAGTGCTGTTTTCTTTCTGTTGTGTGTTGTTTGCATTGGTTTTCCTGTTCATCTAATTCCTTAGCCAAGCTGTTTCCCCCTATAAAGGAGAGTTGGGATTTCTTCAGTGTCTAATGACACCCACCCCAGACCTTTGAAAGGAACAATGAAGAATGTTCTTGGGTTGTGTGTCCAAAAAGGTAGGGGGGAGGGGACACCAAGAGGGAGAGGTGGGGTGGAGGGTGGGAGTGGGTTGGCGTGGGGAACACGAGAGGCCTCTTTGGGTCCCGCGTGTAGCTGTGAAGCTTCAGCTTCAGTGATGCAGACCTGCAGGTGACCAGGGCTGCGATCTTTCTGGAGCGGCGTTCCCAGTCATCACCCGGACAGCCTCCGACTCGCTGATTTTGCAAGAAGAGCTGAAATAGCCAGTCAGGGCTTGTGTGTGCTGCCGCTCTGTCCATCTCTCCCTCTCACACTCCCAGAAGCATGTTCACCTTGTGGTGGATTTATTTAAAATTGAAATATAGTTGATTGACAATGTTGTGTTAGTTTCAGGTGTACAGCAAAGTGATTTAGTTCTATGTGTATATATACACATATATTCTTTTTTACATTCTCTTTCATAACCTGGTAGATTTTTAAAGTACTTTATATTGCAATCAAGTCTCCATAAGAGGTAGAAAAACTGTAACCTAATAGGTCTGTTTCTGGAAACAGTCATAAAGAAAGAAGCCTGCTTTTATGATTGTGTGTGTGTGAGTGTGATTTCTATCATCATGGACACATATATAGGAAATAACTTCCAGAGTAAAAGATTTCATAAGCCACTTTGAAATGTCTTCCAAATAGACCACAACCAGCCGTAGGCCTTTCCTGAACTGGTAGCGCCAAAGAGATCTGTTTCAAGAGATCAGTGATTCATTTGCATCCATGCGGAGGGGACTTGCTGGCATGTCTTTATATATGGGTTTTCAAGAGCATGACCCTTTGTGTTGCCTTAAAAGTTCATCCCAAAAAACCACCAAAAAACATTTATTTTTGGCTGAAAGGAAATTATTTCTTCTTTTGAATGCTGAGAGACTTCGTTCATGAATAATTTTTTTTTTTTTTTTTTTTTTTTTTGTGGTATGCGGGCCTCTCACTGCTGTGGCCTCCCCCGCTGCGGAGCACAGGCTCCGGACGCGCAGGCCCAGCGGCCATGGCTCACGGGCCCAGCCGCTCCGCGGCATATGGGATCCTCCCAGACCGGGGCACGAACCCGTATCCCCTGCATCGGCAGGCGGACTCTCAACCACTGCGCCACCAGGGAGGCCCATGAATAATTTTTAAGTGTGGGTTTTTAGACAACAAAATGATTCTCTGTTATTCAGCTAAAGCTATAAGTTTTGAACTGGCTTTAATTTTTCTCTCGAGAAAGAAGAAAAAAACAAAAGCAAAGCCACATGCAACACAGCCAGCATAACAAGAAGAATAGGTTTCTGAGGTTGAAAAATGTTGTTTCAGGGATAGTATAGAGTGTGCTTACACTCTGCTGTCTATGCTCGCTGTCTGCATTCACCTCTCAGCCCTTCCAGAACCATCACGTTCTCTTTGATAGAGCTGGGTGGATTTTAATTTGATGTATTTCCACACTCGTGGCAAATCAATGAAATGCTTTAGGCATTTAATCTCTCTCCATTGCTATTTCCAACTCATAGCCCCCAAAGGTAAATATTTAGCCAATATTTTAAAACTATAAGAAAATCTAGAGACAAGAATGTTCAGTGTCAGTTGCTTTTGTACATTTTTAAATTGCTCCCTTCATAGGAAAATCCCTTCAGGGTATCAGCACACAAAAGATTTTAAATACATAAAATATCTCTGTGTAGAGGACAGACATTTAAAACCACTAACTGAAGATGCAGCCCTGGGTAGAAAATCAATTTCAAAGTCTGTATTTCTGTTCCCTAGACAATTATTAAATTAAAAAGAGAGATTTTCACAGAAAAAAACAATCCAGGCATACAGTCAGACCTCATTTTATTGTGCTTCACCTTAACAACCTTCACAAATTGAAGGTTTGTGGCAACCCTATGTGGAGCAAGCCTATCGGTGCCATTTTTCCAGCAGCATTTTCTCATTTCATGCCTCTGTGTCACATTTTTGTAATTCTCCCAATATTTCAAACTTTCTCATGTTGCTTATGGTGATCTGTGATCAGTGATCTTTGATGTTACTATTGTTCATTGTTTGGGGGCACCACAGCCATGCCCATACAAGATGACAAACTTAATCAGTAAATGTGTGTGTTCTGACTGCTCCACCAATCAGCCATTCCCCATCTCTCTCCCTCTCCTCAGGCCTCCCTATTCCCTGAGACATAACAATATTGAAATTAGGCCAGTTAATAACCCTACAATGGCCTCGAAGTGTTCAAGTGAAAGGAAGACTCACATGTCTCTCAGTTTAAATCAAAAGCTAGAAATGATTAAACTTAGTGAGGAAGGCATGTCCAAAGCCCAGACAGGCTGAGAGCTCGGCCTCTTGTGCCAAACGGCCAAGCTGTGAGTGCAAAGGAAAAGTTCTTGGAGGAAATTAAAAGTGCTCCTTCAGCGAATACACGAATGATAAGAAAGCAAAACAGACTCACTGATACACAGAAAGTTTTAGGGGCCTGGTTAGAAGATCAAACCAGCCACAACATTCCCTTAAGTCAAAAAAAAAAAAAAAAAAAAAAAAAAGCCCACCTAGAGCCAGGTCCTAAATCTCAATTCTGTGATGGCTAAGGGAGATGAGGAAGGTGCAGAAGAGAAGTTTAAAGCTAGCAGAGGTTGGTTCATGAGGTTTAAGGAAAGAAGCCGTCTCAACATCAAAAGTGCAAGGTGAAGCAGCAAGTGCTGATGTAGAAGCTTCAGCAAGTTGTGCAGAAGATCAGATAATTCATGAAGGTGGCTACACTAAACAGGAGATTTTCAGTGTAGGCAAAACAAGCTTCTACTGGAAGAAGATGCCATCTAGGACTTTCATAGCTAGAGAGGAGAAGTCAGTGCCTGGCTTCAAAGCTTCAAGGGACAGGCTGACTGTTGTTAGGGGCTAATGCAGCTGGTGATTTTAAGTTGAATCTAGTGTTCATTTACCATTCTGAAAATCCTAGGGACCTTAAGGGTTAGGCTAAGTCCACCCTGCCTGTGCTCTGTAAGTGGAACAACAAAGCCTGGATGACAGCACATCTGTTGACAACATGGTTTACTGACTCTTTTAAGCCCACTGTTGAAACCTACTGCCCAGAAGAAGATTCCTTTCCAAATATTACTGCTCATTGACAAGGCACCAGATCACCCAAATGCGCTGATGGAGACATACAATGAGATAATGTTGTTGTCATGCCTGCTAACACGACATCCATTCTGCAGCCCATGGATAAAGGAGTCATTTCAGCTTATTATTTAAGAAATAACATTTTTCATAAGATTTTGCCATAGGTAGTGATTACTGTGACGGATCTGGGCAAAGTCAATTGAAAATCTTCTGGAAAGGACTGATCTAGATACCATTAAGAACATTCTTGATTTATGAGAAGAGGTAAAAAATATCAACATTGACAGGAGTTTGGAAGAAGTTGATTCCAGCCCTCAGACTTTAGTGGAGGAAGTCACTGCAGATGTGGTGGAAATAGCAAGAGAACTAGAATTAAATGTGGAGCCTGAAGATGGGACTGAATTGCTGCATCTCCTGATCAAACTTGAACAGAAGAGAGTTTGCTTCTTATGGATGAGCAAAGACAGTGGTTTCTTGAGATGGAGTCTGCTCCTGGTGAAGGTGCTGTGAAGGTTGTTGAAATGACAACTGAGGGTTCAGACTGTTAGTTGATAAAACAGTGGCAGGGTTTGAGAGGATTGACTCCAGTTTGGAAAGAAGATCTATGGGTCAGATGCTATCAAACAGCACTGCAGGCTGCAGAGAAGTCATTTGTGAAAGGCAGACTCAATTGATGAAGCAGACTTCACTGTTGTCCTATTTTAAGAAACTGCCACAGATGCCCTGACCTTCAGCAACCGCCTGATCAGTCAGCAACATCAACATCCAGGCAAGACCCTCCACCAGCAAAAAGATTAGGACTCCTGAAGCCTCAGGTGATAGTTAGGATTTTTTAGCAAGTAAAATATTTTTAAATCAAGTATGTACATTGTGGGGTTTGTTTTGTTTTGTTTTTGTGCGGTATGCGGGCCTCTCTGTCGCGGCCTCTCCCCTTGCGGAGCACAGGCTCCGGACGAGCAGGCTCAGCGGCCATGGCTCACAGGCCCAGCCACTCCGCGGCATGTGGCATCCTCCCGAATCGGGGCACAAACCCGCGTCCCCTGCATCAGCAGTCAGACTCTTAACCACTGCGCCACCAGGGAAGCCCTAAACAGAGCTTTTATATGCACCGGGAAACCAAAAAATTTTTGTGACTCGCGTTATCGTGGTGGTCTGGGACCAGACCCGCCGTATTTCCGAGGAAAGCCCATATAAGCCTGGGGCAGACGTGTGCACACTTACACTGAAAAAGGGCAACCTGAGAAGTATTTCCTAACTTGGCCTTTCATAAATGTTCTGGCTATGTTCTTGCTGCCAGTTGTAAGCAGACAGCTGTAAAGGAAGGTGAGGTAACTGTTCCAGTGCTGATGACCTAGGATAACGGGGAAGATTAGAATATGTGTTGTTATAAGTAAACTTAGGTGTTCGGTGTATATAAAAGAGGATCAGGTTTGGGGGAAAGTGCTTGGCAACCTAGAGGTGATGATTTTTCAGAAACTTAGGAAGGTGAGTGGCAAGCAAGTTGAAGAGACATCCCATTTGGAAGGTGTGTTTTGAGAAAACTTGTGTGTCAATGGAAGACTTTTTTCTAGAATATTCGGAATAACTCATCCAGGATGTAGCCAACCTTGTTGCTGCCTCAGCATCCCTTCTCCCCGCCTCTTGTTATCCGACTACCCTAGTTTTTATTGCACATCCATACCACCCATTTACACCCCAGCAACTTCAGGGAAAGCCAGCTCCGCTGTGCTCTAGCAATGGCCTAAGCCAGTCCCACCTCAGCCACAGTGACTGGTTCAGGCAGGGGCACGCGACCAGGCTTGCTGGGGAGTTCTGGGAAAGGAATTCTGAGGAAATGCGTAGGCAGGAAGTTGTTGGCAAATATCTTGCGACCACAAGGAGAAGCCAGTCGCAGGATGAAGGTGACTGGATGAGAGATGGAGGGGGAAAGAAACTTCTTAATGATGACATCATTGAGCTTCCAGCTCCTCCAGCATAGTGGATAGAGAACATCTGTACTGTGAGGAAAGGAACCAGGTGAAAACTACATATGCTGCAGGGATGAAGTGGTACATTTCCAGAAATCTATTTCACTATACATATGAAGAGCCTTAAAAATTATCCATTCCCTTGAACTTGGGGATGTTTCTCTTAGGAGTCTAACATTCATGCACAAAGATGCTAGTCCTGGTCTTATGTATAATAGGGAAAAAGAACTAAATTAGCCTAAAACCCTAACAGTAGGAGAATGATTCAATAATTAATTAAATCCATTGAATGAGACTTTAGAAATGAATGCACTACAACCCAAGTTTAATCAGAGTCATCATCATTAATGATTTAACTTTGTATTTTTAACACATTTTTCAAGCTGTGCTTGAACTGTGGTTGCTAGATTGGTTATTAAAACAAATATCAGTTGTTAAAGTATTGTCTTCCTAAAAATATATAATGGAGAAAAATAAGTTGAGCACACACAAAAAATCAATGCTCCCACTAAAAACCCTTTGTGGGTAATTTTTTTTTTTTTTTTTTTTTTTTTTGTGGTACACGGGCCTCTCGCTGCTGTGGCCTCTCCTGTTGCGGAGCACGGGCTCCGGACGCTCAGGCTCAGCGGCCATGGCTTACGGGCCCAGCCACTCCGTGGTATGTGCGATCTTCCCGAACTGGGGCACGAACCCGTGTCCCCTGCATTGGCAGGCGGACTCTCAACCACTGCGCCACCAGGGAAGCCCTGTGAGTAATTTTTAACAGGAAATGTTTGCAGTATAACTTGGAGTTTACAACAGGCAGAGCAAACGAAACTGTAAAGGGTGGTGGGATCATGGGGTGATTTCAATTTTCTTTGTTTTTTCTGAATTTCCCCCAATTTTCTACGATGAGCAGGAAATACCTTCATCATCAGGAAATAAACATTTTAAAATAAAAGACGAGAAGGCAGTGGTTTCAGCAGGTCAAAAAAACAAAAGGATCCTTATTATTTGTGGAAAAATTAACATCTTCAAGTTCTCTTATAAAGGTGGGCAGGTGACCAGAGCAATTGCATAAAAACCATTCAGAGGACTATGCCCATTCCTTGGTCTCCTTTTGAAGGGAAGTGTAGTCATCTTTGGTCATCATTTATTTCATTTATGAAAGATTTCATGGATAAAGAAGGAAAAAGAGCCTCCTCTCCTCTCCTCCCTCTCCCCTTCCTTCTCTCCCCTGTCCTGGTAACTTCATAGGAATACTGATGCTGATAGAAAATATTAGCACAAAAAGCTAATAATTCCTTACATTTGTATGTTGCTTTGTTACCTTTTTTAACATTTTCAGATTCATTTCTGTTTGAACCTCAAAAATGAGTGCTATCAGCCCATTTCACAAATAGGAACACTGAGGTCCAGATAACTTCACTTGTGGGCAGACCAGCAACCAAAGTCCCATCTCCTCATTCCAGAGGTCAAGCAAATAAAACCAGGACCTTTACGCAGACTGTCCCACTGCTAAAGGAGTTAGGGGTCCTCCATTGCCCCACTCTTGCAAGTGTACAGCCCCAAAGCATAGCAAGTCACAGCCAGTGGAGAGCATTCACAAAGCAGATGGTCTACAGGGAGCCTACAGTCTACTTGAGGAGTCATGGCAGCACACAGGAAATTATCAGAAAATGAGAGAAAATTGTCCAAGGTCAGCTTCACTGCTGATCCACCCAGTGTCACCGTGCTCTCATCAACCACTGCCAGACATCAGTCTGCAACGTGACATCCACCATATAGGGTGGGCTTTCCAGAGACACATTGGGCGGAGGTGGGGGTAATTCGGGGACCACCTGTGTGGGTCAGCGCCAAATTCTCAAGTGTAGGCAGGAACCAAGTACAAACATCCTGAGCGGGGCAGCAAGCGTTAGCAATATTTCGTGCCCCTCAGTTGTTTACAGACGTTTCTTGGGGGTATCGGAGGGACGTGGTACAAGGCATGTAAGCTGGTCAAGGTTTATGAACAAAAAGGGCAGATCTGAACCAAGGGCAGCCCAGAGGTTTTTGCTTTGTTGTTTGCTTGCTTGTTTTTTGCTAGGTCCTGGCTCAGAATGCTGTTTGCCCGTCTGCCAGTGCCCCAACCTGCCAGACACAGCCGTCCTCTATCCCGGCCTATTTCAGGGTCCACTAACGTGTACCAAATGCCTGAACACGTGTAATCTCATTCACTCCTCACAGCAGCCCTGTGAGTAAGCAGCGCCGCCCCCTGCTTTGCAGATCTGGAGATTCCTGCTCCGAGGCACCTGGATTCCCAGCCAGGTCTTCTAACTCTGAATCCAGTGCTCTTTCCACGCTGCTCTTTTCTTGAATCTCCAGATAGGTTTCCCCCCATTTGCAAGTAGAAGATTGTTCCTTATGCACAACAAATAATGCAGAGTGAGCATTCATGCTCAGACTTAGTTTTAATTTAATAGACCAGTAAAACTGATGTGACCTGTTAGTCACACCTGATAGTCATGATTATTCTTGGGCTTCATGGCAATTAAGCATAAATAAATGGTTCTTCCACTATCAAATTGAAAAGTAATAAAGATGCACCGTTGTGTTCCAGGCATTGTGATTGGTGCCATGGATGACAGGATAAAGGCCCAGAAGAGCCTGCACACTGTTGAGGACTTGCTATATGCCAAGCACTGTACTGAGGACTTTCCAGGCCTTAATTAATCTAATCCTCATAGGAGTCATGTCAGGTGGTATTTTCCAAAGATGACTTGACAGTATCACCATGCCACTTCCTAATCAAATGATGGGAGCCCACCAGGGTCACCTTACCCTTACTGGGAAGTGGTGGGAAGTCAGGGAAGGCTTCCTGGAGGAGGAGGGGCCATCTCAACCACACACACTGAAGGATAAAGAGCTGTTAACCAGCCGTCGGTGGAGAAGGGAGTTCAGACAAACACTCAGAGGCATGATATAGCAGAGGGCGTGACGTTCATTCAGGCTTGAGCATGGGGTCCAAAGGAGTGGAAGCTGCTAGATTTGGCTGGAGAGGTGGCAAGACAAGATGGCAAAGGTGGGTGGGCCCCCTCTTTTGAGTGCACCCAGCCCTGCACCCACCAAAGCCCTTCCTCCCCAGGAGGCAGCCCTTCCCACCAAGAAGTCGTTGCCCCGTGTAGACACCTCCGTGTACTTGGCCGCAGGTCTGGTCTGTGGAGCCTCTTCTTGCACTCTGGGCCAGCACGCGGCTCTTGTGCTGCCAAGCCTCTCGCTCGGGCTTTTAAGTGATCATGATAAAGCGATTAACACAGAGTGGCCACCACCAGTGATTATTTCCGATCTAAGCTGGGTGGCACGTGGGCCAATGGCAGTCCAAGAAACCCAGCCAAGTCTCAGCTCCAGTGGATTCCGGAAACGCCAGTGGTTCTCAAACTCCGTCATGCATCTGAATCACGTGGGAGGTGGAGGGCCGACCTTGCCAAAACACAGATTGCTGAGCCTCACCCCCAGAGGTTCTGATTCAGCAGGTCTGGGGCGGATGGGGGTGGGGTGGGGCTAAGAATTTGCATTTCTCACCAGTTCCGGGGTGATGCTGGTGCTGCTGGTGCTGCTGGTCTGGGGACCATACATTGAAAATCACTGCATAAAAACCATTCAGAGGACTATGCCCATTCCTTGGTCTCCTTTTGAAGGGAAGAGTAGTCATCTTTGGTCATCATTTATTTCATTTATGAAAGATTTCATGGATAAAGAAGGAAAAAGAGCCTCCTCTCCTCCCTCTCCCCTTCCTTCCCCACCCTGTCCTGATAACTTCATAGGAATACTGATGCTGATAGAAAATATTAGCACAAAAAGCTAATTATTCCTTACATTTGTATGTCGCTTTGTTACCTCTTTTAACATTTTCAGATTCATTTCTGTTTGAACCTCAAAAATGAGCGCTATCAGCCCATTTCACAAATAGGGATAGGATTTAGAAGATGGCTGGAGAATTGGATGAAGGCCCCTGGAAGGAGGGGAAATTATCCACTGCTGGGTTTTTCTGCTTCCCTGAAGCCCTCACTTCAAAAAAGACCCCCTGTCATCTCCATGATGGGTTCCGAAGCCTTGGAAAAGTACAAAAGTGAAGATGTAAATCTGTATGGAAAACGACATGCATCTGGAGCTGTCACAGAGCGCCTGCACGGCTATCACATTGTTACAGCAGCCCCGAGATGCAATTATCTTTGTTTTATAGAGAACGAAATGGAAGGCACTGTGACTATTATCTAAACAGAAAACAGGTATTAGAGGCAATTTTTTTTGGTCATGAAAACTCTGAAATGTATGCACAAGTAGAGAACATGGTATTACGATTCCTGAAATGCCTCAGCTTTGGCAATGATGGTGCTCAACTTGAGTGGTCATCAGAATCACCTGGGAGACTTGTCGAAACAGATTGCGTGAGTATCTCCACATTCTAGAATTATGAAGACTTTGCCACATTGACAGTCTTCTGGTGACAGGACAGCACTAGCATCCAATGATGTCATGAGGTAGATTTTTTGTGTTATTTCAAAACATTTGGAGATATATCAAGTTTGGCCACAGGGACACTCTGCTCAGAGAGAACACTGATAACATTTCATTTCTGTAGTCCCGCTTGCTCATTTTAAAACTAACCCGGAAGGAGTGCAATGTAGCATCTCTAACTGTTTGACAGCTTCTGCTAGAAGTAAACCTATGTTCACCTTGTGACCCAGCAAACCCACTCATTAAGTATTTTCCCGGGAGAAATGAGAGCTGTCCACCAAAAAATCTCACCAGAATGTTCACCACAGCTTTATTGGGATTAATCTCGATGCATCTTGTTGAGTGAAAGAAGCCAGACACAAATGAGAATATTCTGTATTATTTCAAGTACATCAAGTCAGAAGAGGCAGAACGAATCTATAGTGACAGAAAGAGGGAAGGAGCAAGAGGGAACTTTTTGGGGGGTATCGGCCCGGTATTTGTTGCTGTGGGCGGTGGTTACACAGGTGTACATTACATACACATACAGAACAATTAACGGAGCTGAACACGGAAGATTTGGACATTTCAGTGTATGTGAGTTATACTTCAGTCAAGTACCCTTAGCACCGCAGTCGCACCCACACCAGATCCCAGGAGGCTGACACCCAGCTGTGCCCGGGCCTCGCCCATCTCGGAAAGGCCACGGCCCCTGGCGTCCGTTTCTCTCCTCCCTCCAGCCCAACTTTCGCGACTCCCCGAGGGCGGGGGCTGCCGCCACCTTTCCGGAGAGCTCAGGCCAGGCCCTCCCCCGCGCGTCCGGCGGAGGCTGGGTGGGCGTCCTCAGCGCGGGCCGGGGGCGCGGGCCCCGCCCCACCCCAGGACCCCGCCCCGGCGCTCCGCCCCGCCCCGGCGCCCCGCCCCCGCGGCCCCACCCAGCCTCTCCGCTTCTGGCCTTCGACCGCGGCAGCGGGAGGCTCCCGGCCGGCGAGGGCCGCGCGATGTCGCACGGACCCGGGCTCGTCCGCACCACGTGCAGCAGCGGCAGCGCCCCCGGAGCCGGGGCCGGCGCGGGGCAACTGGGCGCGAGCTCTTCGGAGGGGCTGCTGGACCCCGTCTACCCCCGCACCCACGCAGCGCTGCTGAAAGTGGCGCAGATGGTAAGAGAGGCCCGGGCGCGAGCCGGGGTCACACGGGGTGGCCGCGGCGGGGACGCGCTCGCGGCGGGAGCATCGCGCCCCGGGCGTGGGTCTCGCCTCCCAAGTCAAGTTGGAGGGGGCTTCCTCGGGCGAGTTGCGCGTGCAGCCCCCGCGCTGGAGCTCGGCGCACCCAGCCGGCCTGCTCGCGCCGCCCCCGCTCGGAGGTCCCAAGTTTTTCCAGCCACTCTGCGGAGCCTGCGAGCTGGTGACCGAAACCACGGCCAAAGTTCCTGTGTGTCTTTCTTCCTCTTCTCGGGCCGCGCTGCTTCGGACCCGGACCGAGGGTGGAGAGCGGCCGGACGGCGGCGCTCAGGCCGCGGAAGCCGACCTTCTCCCGCCGCCTCTTTCCCCGGACCCCGCGCCGCAGGGCTTCCTGCTCGGGGCTCACCCTCGCCCGATCGCGGGGTCTGAAAGCCAGGCGTTCACGGGGTAGAAAGCCCTGGGACCCTTGGGGAAGCCGTCCCGGGCCCTGCCCCTCAAGTTCCAAGGGCGGGCCGGTTCTCGGGGCCGTTGGACGGCAGTGGTCAATGGGGAAGGCCTTTTGGGGAGCCGGTACTTATCTGGGGAGAGCGGGAGTCGCCGGAATGGGGGTCACTGTGGAGCGGGCAGGACGAAGGCCTGGGCGCCGAGTGCCACCGGCGCTGCAGGGACCTCCAGCAACGCAGACCTTGCCCGGCCTGTTACCCTGTTCCGCACTCTTCTCTGCCTTCCCATGTTTTTATTCCTTACAATTTTAAAATTTTAAACACCTTTCCCGTTTGTTCGGTAAGTTTTGAAACTGGGCTGGGTTCTTTGTGACTCCACTCCTTGTCATGTCTGCAGCCAGAATGGTGAGGGGGAAGTGGTAGTTTTGAAAGGGGGGGTGAAGGAGGGGTTGTGGGTTAGACGCAAGGTCACAGACCCAGAGGCAGGGCGTACGTACCAAGGTGGGCCAGCCCCAGGCCTGGACACAGGGTGAGGGCTGCCCAGGCATCCACAGCTCTGTTACTCTGGGTGCTGAGTGTGTGTAGAGGGGGCTCTGGTTTCCTGCTTGGGCCAGACCTGAAGGGAAGAGGGACTTAGTTCCCTTTTCTCAAAGAAGAGCGTCTAGATGGACTAAAAATTAGGAAGTAGAGGCATTTTAGTTACTTACAAAAAAAAATCATGCTGAGCTGTGTTGGTTTTGAGCAAGGCATTCTGGGGGTTCAGGCTAAGAGATCTGATCAGCCAAATAGAGGGGACCAGCCTACTTCCCCATCCTTAAAAAAAAATGGGTGGGAGTGGGTCAGGCCTTAACTGAGCGTTGGAAAATGTATCAGGAGCTGAATGATGAGTTTGGTGGAGAAAAATCACGGTCAGACCCTCTGTTTCGGTCCATGAGTTTAATGGACAAAGATTATGGAGAAGAGAAACCTCTGTTTCACTCTAAGCTCCTAAGCTAGCCTCTTACCTCAGGCTCTTGTGCCAAGTTGCAGGTGACAGTGATGGGCCGCTTGTTCCAAAGAGAACAAAGACTTGGAGGATTGCTTCTCTGTGTGCCCAGAGGACTCTCACATCTTCTTCCTCCCCTGGGGACTGCCGTGTGGCTGCAGGCTGGTTTGAGCAGAGCCCCTGGGAGTGAAGTTGCCCTTGCTGGATGGTCATATTACAACAGAGAGACCATTTAGGACTCTCTGCGTGGGCCCCTTGTCCATCTCTTCCCCATTCTCCTCCTTCTCCTCTTTTCTGGGAGTCTCCCCAAGTCCATTACTCGAGGAAGGAATGTCCATCTGGAACCTCACAGAGTGTAAGCTGGAGCCGGGTCTCCTGGCATCACCTGGATCCCTGAGGGCCCTGAGCTGCAGGGATCCAGAGGGCCTTGCTCAGGGCTCCAGCAGCACTCCTCATCAGTTTGTTTGTTCAGCAGACGTTTGTGAGTGCCATGTTCATCTCCATTTCTGCGGAAACAGATGGATTTGACAGAGCCCTTGCCCTCAAGGAGTCTTTGGTTCTGAGGAGACACACAAGTCCCCAAACCCCGTGGTCGGGGAGATGAAAGCTCTGTGGTTGCCCACATAAGGGAGGAAAGATGGAGGGAAGACGAAGGTGACATTTGAGTTGAATCTTGGGAGATGAATGTGGGTGTGTTGGGCTGGGCGTGCCCCGTTGGCCTCTCCGTGTCCTTATTCAGTGTGCGAAAGACAGAGCTGGGTGATGCTGGGGTGGTGGAAAGGAAGGAGGTAGGGTGAGACATGGGCCAGTGTTGGGCAGTTCTTCCCCTTCCCACCCGGACATGTAGAAAGAGGCTTCTCACTTATTGAGCATCTGCTCTCTTCTTACCTCTGTGCAAGCGAGGCGTGTGGAATACAGCCGTTAACAAGATAGATCCTTTCGGCAGTGACTGGGACATTTGCAGAACCATAATAGGGAAGGAGAATCAGAGTGTAGTTTCATAAGCAGTAAAGATGGAAATTTAAGTGTCTTCCAGAAGGTTCCTTTATTTTATTTTTATTTTTTGGCTGCACCACGGGGCTTGTGGGATCTTAGTTCCTCGACCAGGTATTGAATCCAGGCCCTTGCAGTGAGAGCACAGAGTCCTAACCACTGGACCGCCAGGGAATTCCAAGAAGCTTCCTTTATTTACTCAGTAAATATTGAGCACCTACTGTATGCTAGGGCAGTGTGGAAAGCAGAGTAAACCAGACAGGTCATCTCCTGTTCTCTCTATACTGTAATAGGGAAAGTATTAATCAATTGATTTTAAATATAAAATTATAAACTGGGACAAAAGCTATGAAAGAGAGGTCCTCAGTGTCATAGAGGATTAACTAGGGGGTCTGCCCTGTCTGGGAGGTAAGGATGGGCTTCTCTGAGGAAGGGATATTTGAAGGATGAGGGAACAGTGTTACCAAAAGAAGGAAGAGCACAGACAATGGCTCTGAGGCTGGAGGAAGGAGTAGTGATAATGGTTGGAGGGAAGGAACACGGCTGGGAGTGATGTGGGTGAGTCTGGAGAAGTATGCCAAGACTAGACTATCTAGGGTCTGCCAGATAGTGCTGAGGATATGGTCCTTATTCTGAGACTATCCCAGAAGTAATCATGTCGATATCAACCCACCACTGAAGTGATGGTTCTCAACCTGGGGCTGTACAGCCCCCTAGGGGTCATTTTGGAACTTTGTGGAAGCTTTTTTCAGTTGTCACAGGGATTAGGGTCATATTCAGGATGCATTTTATTCATTTCATAGAACGAAGAGGCACTGCAAGTACTGATTTACGATTCTAAAGAGGTGGATTGTCAGAAATACGATTGAAGGAGCCTAAGTGGGTGTGTGAGTCGGGGGAGACTGCCTGAGTTTTCTGGCCAGAGAGAGCATCCTAAAGACTTTCTAGGAGGTCGGAGCAAGTATGGTCTTCCCTTGGACATTCACAGCCGAGATTCCAAATGGAGTTAGACTTTGGGGGATCGCAGCCTCCGATATAACCGTGAATAGAGTGGAGAATGAGCCAGCATAGCCCAGAATGGCCCACCCCTCCGTGTTCTGTTTCAGATCATTTGGTTCCCAAATGCAACCTGCACCCCCATGCCCTGTTTCCTGGAAGCTGCAGAGTTAAGGGCAGCGAAGAACCTCACTGTCAGGAGTCTTTGACCCAAACCCAATCCCGATCCAAGAACAAGAAACAGCTGTCCATCAATGGTCAAACAAATAAAAATGATAAGACATAAGTTATGGGCTTTGTTCCCAATAACAGAAGTAATACTTGTTCATTGTAGAAACTTTGAGAAACACAGGGAAGAAACCAGAGTCTCCCACTCCCTCTCCCCCAAGATTGATATTTAAAGTAAGATTTTCTACTATTTCATAGGAGAGAGAGAATTTGTGGTTGTTGGTTTTGTTTTGGTTTTACAAAAGAAGGGTGATGCTCTACAGTTTGTAAGTTTTTTGCTTAATATGTAATGAATGATTTCTCATGTCACTTAAGGTTTGTCTGCAATTAGGTTTTGAACAGCGTTTTTATAGCCAGTCACTAATGTCCCTTAGTCTGTGTGACCAGCCCCCTCCCCCTTTTTGTGGCTCAAGGAGCTTCCAGTTCTGCCTATTCACAAATAAGACAGTGATGAACTCCCCTGTAGAGAAGTTTTGGTGTGCAAAGCTGTAAATACTTCCCCGGGATAAATGGCCCTCACCTTTCACAGAGAGAGGAATGGAGCACCTCTTTCCCTGCTGAGCATGCTGGCATTAAATAACTATCTAGACTTGTTAACATCTAGAATCAATAGTTGTCCCTTTATCATCCAGAAATTTCAAGGAGCCAAATGTGATAGTAGTAATATTTTAAGTCATAGTAGTATTTTTGGTGTCTGATGGTTTGGAAAAGGAACAGTGACATGGATGGACTGGGAAATTTCGTAATGCTTTTATTTTATTTTTTTAGAGCTTAATAAGAAAAGATTTATTTCTTCAGAGTTTATATCAGTCATTGGTTGCTGGTGTGAAAATTTATCTTTTTCACAAGTCACACAGTGCAAGGCTGATGGAGTCACCACCGTGACTTTGGGACACCCTCTATGACACATGCTTTCTTCAGTTGAAACCAAAGAAGATAACAAGCACATAAGGATCTTACAGGTTCTCTTTTATTCTTTGGCTCAAAGGTGATACCATTGGTCAGAAGCAGCCGCATGTCCTTTCCAAAAGCAAGGGGTCTTGGAGAAATCATCTTCTGTATGTCCAGTATGAAATGAGAACTGTATAACGTCTACTGCAGCCTTTCTTTTCATCAAATACTTTTAAAGGCACTTGTATTTAAGCTATGGCAATAGCCACGTACATTGGAAGGATGATAGTACCACGAGGGTATGAGGCATTATTTATTCAGGCTGCAGAGCATGTGGATTTCCTAACTACTGGCAAGAATTCCCCTCCAGGGCACCCCAAATAACTGCCTGTCCCCCCCCACCCCCGATTGGGAACCACTGGCTAGAGAAGATGGTCCTGATGCAAACAGCAGCTGAAGGGTCCATGAGGCTGGGGGACCAGGGTGGGAATGGGGCTGGTGCATTGTCCCGCATGAGTCGGGACAGAGTTGCACAGGGTTTCTGGCATTACAGTGGGTCCTGGAGACCCTCCAGGACATTCCGAGGCCTCCCTGTGTGGGTCAGTGCATTGATTTCAGTTCTGTACCAGGGAAGGCCTTCTCTCTGCTCCCTTCCTCCCATCCCTCATCCCCCACTCTCAGTGCTGGCACTTCCTGCCTGGGCCCCTGGCTGTCCATCTGTTTCCTCCCCCTGCCATCTGCCCGAGGTGCTGCCCCAGGCCTGCTGCCTGGGAGCCTCCCTCTGACCCGCCGCCTGCCAGATGCTCTCCTTCTTTGTCACCAGTTTGGCTCAGCAGTTCCTTTGCCCACTGCTCACTCCCGGGCATTCCTCTCTGGGGTCCTTAGCAACTCCTGGCATCCGTGGCCTGGCTCAGGGCCTGGTGCTGGCAGCTGGTCCTCCAGCCCCGGGTCTTCCTGAGAGATGAGGGCTGGCAAGGAGAACGGGGCCTCTCCCCAGAGCAGCCCTGTCCTGCTCCCTGGCGGAAATCAGCACCGAGAAGCTTCTCAGTGTCCTGCTGAGAAAGCCTTTCACCTGGTTTGTGTTTTACTTCACAGCGGCAGTGACAAGGCTATTCCTTTCCCTTGAGCAGCCTTTTACTTTACATAAATAGAAGGATAGATTGATTGATAAAGAGAAATTGTCCATACAATGGTTGCCACACACTACTCATGGAAGAGGTTGCCGTGACATTTAAGAGTAAAGAGGGTGTCATTTTCATTTTTTAGAGATGGAGAAAGTGAAGGGAATTCAGAAGGGAATGAGAAGGAGGGGGGAGAAATGAAAGGCTTTCGGGTACAGAGTAACTTGGACCTTCTGGAAGGCAGAGGGAGTGATTAAATGTAGCATGACCTTCCATATCTCTTCACTCACTTCTTCCTCTTAGGTTTTCTTTATTCCCCTAAGGAGGTGGCAACAATGCTAATATTGCTTAGAAAGAGTCTTTTTTAAACTTTTCCTCTCAAATGAGGAAAGTGATGCTTAACTAATCATCATAGCGTCTGTCACATGTTGAGTTCCTGTTAGGTGACAGCCACTGGGCTGGGTGTTTTACATGCGTGACCTCACTTAGTCCTCACGATAGGTAGGTCCGATCATTATCTGCCCCTTACAGATGAGGAAACACAGAGAAATTAGGTAACTTGCCCAAAGTCACAAAGCCATTAAATAGTGAAGCAGTTTGAGTCCAGATCTTGAGCTCATAAGAGGACAATTTGGGCTTATTTTGTATCATTATCAATATGCCATGAGAAGTTTTCCAAGTCATTAAACCTTATTTGAAAAGGATGCTGTGACAACTACACATGGTAGTTGGTTGGACCATAACTTATCCATTTGTCTCCTCATTGGTGGGCAGACGGTAGCAGAGCTAAAAGGCGGTGCCCTGAGATGTGACAGCAGGTACTAATGACAGTTTCACCTTTTGCCAGAGATGAACTCAGCCAGAGTGGGGAAAACCCCTCCCTGGGGTATAGGCCAGACAGTGTGTGTCGTATGTTATAGAGCGTTTCGCATGTACTCTCTGGGCTGCTGGAACGCTTAAGAGGAAACCATTAGTTTCATCTTTGTGTTTAAGTCCTAAGTTCCTCCTGCGAGGAGAACTAAGGTTTGGGTGTCTGCTTTAGTATGTCAGGCAATTTTACGTGCAGTTTCCCTTTGTTTAACCCTTAATGACTCTGTTATTTATTTTCCCTTTCTGTTGGTTGAATGAAGGCTGAGAGGGTTTGTAACTTGCCCAAGTTTCAAAAATTCCATTAAATTCTGGAGCCAGCATTTGAGCGTAGGTGTGGCCAAGGCCCAACCCTTCCCCACCATGGTGTGCTGTCTGTCTGTGTATGTATGGCAGACAGGCTCCCAGGCTAGCCCACTGTGGCAGACACACCCTAGGGGACCCCCAATGAGTCACAACCTTATGTAATTCCATCCTCTCGAGTGTGGGCAGGACCTGTGACTTGTTCTAACCAATAAGAAATAGCAAAGATGATGGGATGTCCTTCCCATGGTTACGTCCTATGCCAAGGTGAAGGGATGCTGCAGATGTAATTAAGGTTCTAAATCACATGATTCTGAGTTGATCAAAAGGACATTATCTCCAGGTAGGCCTGATCTAATCAGGTGACAGCCCTCAAAAGAGGTACAGTTAAGTCCCCCACATATGAACGAATTCCGTTCCAAGAGTGCGTTCGTAAGTCCAGTTTGTTCGTAAGTCCAACAAAGTTAGCCTAGGTACCCAACTAACACAATCGGCTATATAGTACTGTACTGTAATAGGTTTATCATACTTTTCACACAAATAATACATAAAAAACAAACACAAAAAATAAAACATTTTTAATCTTACAGTCCAGTACCTTGAAAAGTACAGTAGTACAGGACAACAGCTGGCGTACAGGGCTGGCATCGAGTGAACAGGCAAGAAGAGCTACTGACTGGAGGAGGGAGAGGAGGTGGGAGATGGTAGAGCTGAAGGATCGTCAGCAATAGGAGATGGAGAGCGAGCTGCAATTTCACTCACGCCTGACGTTGATGGCACAGGTTCGGTTCCTTGCTGGATTCAATTCTCTCCACCCTCTTGAAAAATGATCCAGTGATAGTAGTAGCTATCACTGCTAGGAGCTCCTTTTTTTTTTTTTTTTTTTTTTGTGGTACGCGGGCCTCTCACTGTTGTGGCCTCTCCCGTTGCGGAGCACAGACTCCGGACGCGCAGGCCCAGCGGCCATGGCTCACGGGCCCAGCCGCTCCGCGGCATATGGGATCCTCCCAGACCGGGGCACGAACCCGTATCCCCTGCATCGGCAGGCGGACTCTTAACCACTGCGCCACCAGGGAGGCCCAGGAGCTCCTTTTTTCTCGTCATAGATGACATGGTAGCACTGGATTGCGTTCTGAATGGCTGCTGCGACCTTCGTGTACCGTTCTACGTTCGGGTCCTGTGCTTCAGAAACTAACAGTGCCTCCTCGAATAGAGAAAATCCCCACGCCATTTCCTGCATTGTGAATCTCTGTGGATATCCTGGGCTTGAATTACAGATACTGTACTACTGTACTCTATACAGTACTGTACAGTAAAGTACACAAAAGCACAACCACTTGTAGAGGATGCACGCACGTGACAGTGTACGCCAGACATGTGAACTAACTTATGTGATTGGACTTGCGAACACACGTTCGCATCTTTGGAAGTTCGCAACTTGAAGGTTCGTACATAGGGGACCTGCTGTACTGGGTTCTTCCCAAAGGAGAGATGCTCCGGCTGGCCCTGGAGAAGTAAACTGCCTTGCTAGGAGAGGGCCTGGCAGAGGACCACGTGGCGAGCATCTGTAGGTTCTGTCTGGAAGCTGAGAGCAGCCCTCTACTGACAGACAGCCAGAAAACAGGGACCTCATTCCTATAGCTGCAGTAGCATATGAGCTTGGGTGAGGACCCCAAGCCTCAGATGAAACCCCAGTCTGGCCACCACCTACACTGCAGCCTTGAGCAGAAGTCTCTTGCCAGGGCTCCTGACTGGTGGGAACTGTGAGATGATAAATGAATACTGTTTTAAGCTACCAACTTGGGGTAATTTGTTATGCAGCAGTAGACATCTCACACACCCACAGAAGCCTGGGCCTCCTGCATCAAATCTGATGCTCTCACGGCTGCTCCTTAGCAAGAAAACATGGGGCAACAGCCGTGCAGGAGACAGGAGGTACAGTGGCCACTTTTACAATAACAGTTATACAAGTTTTTATCTGGGCTGTGGTCACATGTCATTGAATTCCTGTGGCGTAAATCTGTTGGCTGAGTTCTTGCTCTTGGCATTGTGCTGAATGCTTTAAATGCAAGAACTCACTCGTCATTACAACATCCCTAAGAGGCATCAGTACTTCCACTTTACAGATGAGGAAACCGTGTGGGGGAATTTAAATACCTTCTGTGCAGCTACTAGACATGTAGGAACGGCCTCTTCAGCCCAGTAGTCCCACTGTCCTCCAGGGTCACTTCCCAGAGCCATTCTAAAAAATAAAAATCCTCATGCAAACAGTAATTATGGTTGTACAATTGTTAAAATTGTATTTGGTTTTTTTGAACAGATAACATTCACATGATCAAGATTTTAAAAGTTCAAAAAGTCCTCCAATTCTTGCTTTCCCTTCCTGGAGGCTACCAGTGATACTGGTTTCTTGTATATCCTTCAGGAGTTATTTTATGTTTTGATGTGTGTGTGTGTGTGTGTGTGTGTTTGTCCATCTTCTTTTCATCTTGGGGATAATTCCGTATGTGTTCAGTGTATTCTCATTCTCCTCATTTTCCTTAACAGCTGCATTGTGTTCCAGAGAATAGATTTACCATAATTTATTTACCCAGTCCCCTCTCAACAGGCATTTAGGTTATTTCCCATCTTTTGTTAGGTCGTAGTGCTGTTGTGGATACCCTTGTACATAATCATAGTTCTGTGTGTGTACAAGGTAATCAGAAGGAGAAACTCCTAAAAGTAGAATTCCTGGACCAGATGTTGCCTGCTCGTGGAAATTTTTTCATCTGTCCTGTAATTTAGATTCTCACACATCTCCTGTGATCTTCTCCCAGAGGGTTTCAGGGGTCTTCCACATTTATTGCCATTGAGAGACTCTACTTCGTGTTCAGGTTCAGAGTTCCACTGCTCTAGACTCCCACTTAACTTTATTTAAGATGTTAAGAAACAGAAAAGTCTAGGGAACAAGAAGACCTGCATGACCAGCATTTTTCTTAGAATTTCCCAACATCCATCACAGGGAGTGTTGAAGTCAGCTTCCCTAAAAGCAGAGCTAGAGATGGGGATTCTCGTGCAACTGGTTCTGGAGTGAGGGCAGCAGTCAAGGGCAAGAGGAGGACTAGACAGATGGGTTTGAGCAGTCTCGCCTCAGCCTGATCTTGCGAGGAGCTCTGGAGAGTGAGGTGCACCACAGAGATGCTTCTCCAGCCGTTAACGAGTCATAATCTTTTGGCTGGTGGAGGGTCTGGCCTTGGTGTTTGATGGTTGCTGACTGATCAGGGTGGTGGATGCTGAAGGTCGGGGCTGCTGTGGCAATTTCTTGAAATAGGGCAACTGAAGTTTGCCGCATAGATTGACTCTTCCTTTCACAAATGATTTCTCTGCGGCCTGCAGTGCTGGGTTTTTTTTTTTTTTTTTTTTTTTTTTTTTTGCGGTATGTGGGCCTCTCACTGTTGTGGCCTCTCCCGTTGCGGAGCACAGGCTCCGGACGCGCAGGCTCAGTGGCCATGGCTCACGGGCCCAGCCGCTCCGCGGCATGTGGGATCCTCCAGGACCGGGGCATGAACCCGTGTCCCCTGCATCGGCAGGCGGACTCTCAACCACTGCGCCACCAGGGAAGCCCTGCAGTGCTGTTTGATAGCATTTGACCCAGTGGAGAACTTCTTTCAAAATTGGAGTCAATCCTCTCAAACCCTGCTGCTGCTTTATCAACTAAGTTTTTGTAATATTCTAAATCCTTTGTTGTCATTTCAACACGCTTTATAGCATCTTCACCAGGAGCAGATTCCATCTTAAGAAACAACTTTTTTGCTCATCCATAAGAAGTGACCTCTGTTCTGTTCTAGTTTTATCAGGAGATGCAGCAATTCAGTCCCATCTTCAGGCTTCACGTCTAATTCTAGTTCTCTTGCTGTTTCCACCACATCTGCAGTGACTTCCTCCACTAAAGTCTTGAACCCCTCAAGGTCATCCATGAGGGCTGGAATCAACTTCTTTCAAACTCCTGTTAATGTTGCTATTTTGACTTCCTCCCATGAATCATGAATGTTCTTCATGGCAGCTAGAATGGTGAATCCTTTCCAGAGGTTTTCAGTTGACTTTGCCCAGATCCATCAGAGGAATTCCTATCTATGGCAGCTATATAGTCTTAACAAAATGTATTTCTTAAGTAATAAGACTTGAAGTCAAAATGACTCTTTGATCCACGGGCTGCAGAATGTTGTGTTAGCAGGCTTAAAAACAACATTCACTTTGTACATCTCCATCAGAGATGTTGGGCGAACACGTGCCTTGTCAACGTGTGGTCATATTTTGAAAGGAATCTTTTTTTCTGAGCAATAGGTCTTACCAGTGGGCTTAACGTGTTCAGTAAACCATGTTGTAAACAGATGTGCTGTCATCCAGGCTTTGTTGTTCCATTTAGAGAGCATAGGCAGGGTAGATTTAGCATAATTCTTAAGGGCCCAGGATTTTTGGAATGATAAGTGAGTGTTGGCTTCAATTTAACATTGCAATAGCCCCAAACAAGAAAATCAGCCTGTCCTTTGAGGCTTTGAAGCCAGACATTGACTTCTCTCTAGCTATGAAAGTCCTGGATGGCATCTTCTTCCAATAGAAGTTTGTTTTGTCTACATTGAAAATCTATGGTTTAGTGTAGCCAACTTCGTGAATTATCTTAGTTAGATCTTCTACATAACTTGCTGCAGCTTCTACATCAGCACTTGCTGCTTCACCTTGCACTTTTATGTTATGGAGACGGCTTCTTTCCTTAAACCTCATGAACCAACCTCTGCTCGTTTCAGACTTTTCTTCTGTAGCTTCCTCATCTCAGTCAGTCTTCATAGAATTAAAGAGAGTTAGGACCTGGATCTGGATTAGGTTTTGACTTAAGGGAATGTTGTGGCTGGTTTGATCTTCTAACCAGGCCCCTAAAACTTTCTGTTTATCAGCATTAAGTCTGTTTTGCTTTCTTATCATTCGTGTATTCGCTGGAGGAGCACTTTTAATTTCCTCCAATAACTTTTCCTTTGCACTCACAGCTTGGCTGTTTGGCACAAGAGGCCGAGCTTTCAGCCTGTCTGGGCTTTGGACATGCCTTCCTCACTAAGTTTCATCATTTCTAGCTTTTGATTTAAACTGAGAGACATGTGAGTCTTCCTTTCACTTGAACACTTAGAGGTCGTTGTAGGGTTATTAATTGGCCTAATTTCAATATTGTTGTGTCTCAGAGAATAGGGACACTAGAGAGGAGGGAGAGAGATGGGGAGCAGCTGGTCAGTGGAGCAGTCAGAACACACACAACAGGGACTTCCCTGGTGGTCCAGTGGTTAAGACTCCATGTTTCCACTGCAGGGGGCGTGGGGTCGATCCTGGTCGGGAAACTAAAATCCCACATGCCGTGGGGTGCAGCCAAAAAAACCCCCAACAAACAAACAAACAAAACCCCACAACACTTACTGGTTAAGCTCACCATCTTTTTTTTTTTTTAGTTTATCTATTTTTGGCTGCGTTGGGTCTTCGTTGCTGCGTGCAGGCTTTCTCTAGTTGTGGCAAGCGGGGGCTACTCTTCGTTGTGGTGCGCGGGCTTCTCATTGCGGCGGCTTCTCTTGTTGCGGAGCACGGGCTCTAGGTGTGCGGGCTTTGGTAGTTGTGGCACGTGGGCTCAGTAGTTGTGGCGCACAGGTTCAGTTGCTCCACGGCATGTGGGATCTTCCCGGACCGGGGCTTGAATCCGTGTCCCCTGCATTGGCAGGCGGATTCTTAATCACTGCGCCACCAGGGAAGTCCCAAGCTCACCGTCTTTCATGGGCATGGTTTGTGGTGCCCCGAAAGAATTACAATAGTAACATCACTGATCACTGATCACAGATCACTATAACAAATATAATAATAATGAAAAAGTTTGAAATACTGCAAGGATTACCAAAGTGTGACACAGACATGACGTGAGCAAATGCTGTTGGAAAACAGGCACCAATAGATACTCCAGGAGATCAGTGACGCCAGTGCTATTGTAAAAAATGCAATAAAGCAAAATGCAGTAAAACAAGATATGCCTATATTTAGCGCTATGATCACCATTTCAACATATAATTGTCTTAGTGTCATTTAGAGATAAAAAATTGATTTCCAGGTGTAGTGGGTCATCTGGTCCCCCTCCCCTCAAATTTATATCCCCGTCCTAAACCTAGGGACCTGTGAATGTTACCTTATTTGGAACAAGGGTCTTTCCAGATTTAATCACGTTAAGGGTCTTTAAATGATTATCTAGATTCTCTGGGTGGGCCCTACATCCCACGACAAGTGTTTTTATAAGAGACTCAGCAGCAGGGTTGTGGGGAAGGCGATGGTGATGTGAAGATGGGGCAGAGCTTGAGTGATGCAGCCATGAGCCAGGATGGCCAGAGCAGCCGTGGAAGCTGGGAGGAGTGAGGAGCACACCCTCCTGAAGTCTCCAGAGAGAGCTCAGCCCCGCCAACTCCTTGATTGCAGCCCAGTGATACTGATTTTGGACTTCCGGCCTCCAGAACTGTGAAAGAATAAATTTCTGTTGCTCTAAGCCACCAATTTTGTGGTAACTTGTAACAGCAGCCACAGGACACTAATAAAACCAATTAAAGACTGTCCATTGTGGGCAAACTTCTCATAGTTTGTCCTTTTAATTGATTATATATTTTTAATATTTATTTATTTGGCTGTGCCGGGTCTTAGTTACAGCACACAGGATCTTTAGATGTGGCATGCATGTGGGATCTAGTTCCCCAACCAGGGATCGAACCCAGGCCCCCTGCATTGGGAGTGTGGAGCCTTAGCCGCTGAACCACCAGGGAAGTCCCTAGTTTGTCCTTTTAGAAGCGCTTTGCTTATTTCTAGGCATGAAGTTTTGGAGAGGTGATGGCCACCCTCCGCCACTCTGGCTGGCAGTTACGCCTCCATCTTCTTAATTTTAGCACATTTTTTTCCTTAATAGCTTCTTCAGAGAGAGAAGCGGTCCTTGAATTTTTGCTGAGAAAAGCAGAACCATAAAGACAGAGCAGACTTGAAGAGAGAGAGCCTCAGAGTCATTCTCAGATGGCAGGGTGGAGGCAAAAGATGAAAAGTGGGTTCCAGAGATGTGCTGTCTGGCCTTCCACAGACAGTAAATGAAGTGTCCCCAGTTCCCCCAAACTGTCAGAATGCCAAATAAATTTTACCGCATTCTAGTAGAATCTTTACAGATAAGAGACTGCAGCTCAAATATGTCTTAAAATGGTCGAGTGAACCCTGCTTAATTTACTGCTTGTGAAATAGTTGCTGTTTTAAATGTTTGTAGAAGTGCCCAGTGATTTGTCTCTAAACTATATATACCTTTGTAACTTCTTATTTATAAACAATTCCAGATATACAGAAACTTTGCAGGAACAGCACAAAGAACTCCCCACGTACCCTTCCCTCAGGTCCTCCGGTCGTTAACGTTTTGCCACACTTGCTTAATCATTTTTTACTTATATACACGTTATTTTTTTCCCTCTGGACCATTTGAGAGTAAGTTGCAGACATGATGCCCTTTTGTCCCCAGTGCGTCAGTGAGCATTTCCTAAGAAGGACCTTCTCTTACAAACTGCAGTATGGCTCCCCCCATCAGGAGATCAGTGACACCAGTGCTGTTGTGTCTAATCTATCAGCCTTATTCGGGTTTCACCAGTTGACCCACTAACGTCCTTTTTCTGGTCTATTGTTGCCTTCAGTGGTTGTGTCTCTGTAATCTCTTCAACCTGGAACGGTCTCTCTTATCTTTCGTGACTTTGACATTTGTGAAGAGTCCAGGGCGGAGCAGCCCCATCATTGGATATTGAAGTTGGTTTGGAGGGACCCTCTGATTCTCCGTGTTTTGTGGCTACAACAGAGGCAAAAGAGAAAGAAAGGAAAGAAAAGTGTTTGGATCATGGTGACTTATCTCCCTTTTAGTGCTTTTGTTTTCACAAAAGTCCCTTTTGCAGACTTCCTATCTGGAGGTAATAGTTCAAGTTGAGCTTAACTGCATGTCCCGTTAATAAAAAGAAAAAGCAAAAATGGCTTCGCTCAAAGGTAACATCCTTAGCACTTCCCTGGCGGTCTAGTGGTTAAGACTCCACGCTTCCACTGCAGGGGGCACAGGTTCGATCCCTGGTCGGGGAACTAAGATCCTGCATGCCTCATGGCTTGGCCAAAAAAAAAAGGTAATATCCTTGGGACAGCGGCTAAAATTGCTTGGGCGATTCCTCACAACAGCCTCTATCATTTAGTTACTGTTATTTTCCTTTCTTTTTTTTTGCCATGCACCCTAGTTCACAGTAATTTATGCCAGAGTTCAGCTGAAGTATTTAGCTGTTGACCAAAAACCCGTGCTCCCTCTCCCAGGGTGCAGGCTTGTTTCTGGTCGACAGCTGTGCAGCCATGCAGCTAGCTCTCACCCATGGAATGAGCGTAGAAGTGTTATTTGTCGCTTCCTGTTTGAGGCTCTTAAGAGGCAGGATTCTCTACTCTTTGTTCTGTCAGCTGTGTGCAGAGGACTCCAAGGCCCTATTTTTCATATTTATGGTTTTGTTTTGTTTTTTGGGGGCTATGCCACACGGCTTACAAGATCTTTGTTCCCCAACCAGAGATCAAACCTGGGCCCTTGGCAGTGAAAGCGCTGAGTCCTAACCACTGGACCGTGTGGTTTTCCCCTTTTTTTCCTATTTAAAGATAAGGAAACAGAAACAATCCCAGGTCTAGAGACGGCCTGCTTCCCCCTGTTCTGTTGCCCAGTTCTGTTTTCTTCCCAGCACCTCTTTAGCTGAAATCCACTTGCTCACATCTTCATTACCTGTTGGTGGTGGGTCTTCTCTACCAGGACCTAAACTGCATAGGAGCAGTGACCGTCCTGTCTGGGTCACCACAGGGTGCCTGGAATTTAGAAAGCACTCAGGATCTTTTTTTCTTGTTGTCATTTTTGTTTGTTTTTGCTTTTATTTTAATTTATTTTTTATTGAAGTATGGTTGATTTACAGTGTTAATTACTGCTGTACAGCAGAATGATTCAATTATGCATGTGTATATATACACACGTTCTTTTTAAAAAATATTCTTTTCCATTATGGTTTATCACAGGATACTGAATATAGTTCCCTGTGCTATACAGTAGGACCTTGTTGTTTATCCATTCTGTGTATAATAGTTTGCACCTGCTAACCCCAGCCTCCCTCTCCATCCTTCCCCGACCCCCTCCTCCTTGGCAACCACCAGTCTGTTCTCTCTGTCCGTGCAGAATCTTTTTTTTTTTTTTAATGAAATGAAAGAAGATTTTCTTTGCCAAAGCCTCTGGTAACAGCACTCCTTTCAGAAAAGTCAGCTTGGGTGAAGTGCTTGAGAGACGTGGACCTCCTCAGAAGACCCAGTAATGATAATTATTAATCATGGTCATTAATAGGGATAATGAGGGAGAGGGGAGTGGCCCAGCTGTGGAAGGGCCCAGGGCAGTCGCTTCAGGCCTGCAGGCCAGGAGGCAGGAGCTTGCGGGGAGAAGCTGGATGCCCGATTTTATTTAGTTGGGTCAACAGCTTTCCACTGACCTACACACTCAAAACGGGGTTCCAACGCCAAAGCCAGCAGAGATGAGCCGAGGGATGAGAGAAGCGTCTGCCGGTTTGTCAAGCTGTCAGGATGGGGCTCCTAGTTTAAAGCAACACCAGCAAACACTGAACAATGGCATCGCTGTAGTGGATTAAAGGCTGAGAGAATAGAAGACCTGACGCAGCCAGCTCACTTTCGGATTTCTAGTTCCGGCTCGAGTGATAAACCTTCGTGTGGTCCTAGTCGTGGCTCTTTGTCTGGCAGAGGCTCTGCTTCAGGTCACTGCATCAGATATTTATTTGATGCTTCCTCTGTCCCAGCCCTGTGCCAGATGTTGAGGGGGACAGCGGTGAACGAGGCTGATCAGACCTTTCCCCTTGGGCAGAAGATCTGGACACTATACAGGTGTTGTATTTCATCACCTCCAAGGCCGCATTGTTTTAGGCACTGCTAGGAAAGGAAGCCAATGTTAACTATATGAGGATGCAAATCTCTTATCATTTAGAAATTTTATTTTATGCTCCTTGAAAGAGTTCCTTTAGACTTAACTAAATGGAGATTTTATATATTCTTGTGAATACATAAAAAGGAAACTTGATGAAGGAAAATAAATTGGTTAAGATATTCCTAAAGTAGCCCTCTTCTAAATTTCTTTTTTTTTTTAAGGACTCTTTTTAAAGAAATCCTTTTAAAATATCTTTGCATACTCTGGTCCTCTGTGCCATCCAAAGTGTGAGCAGTGCAGCATTCTTTAGAAGAATCCATGAAAGAACTAAAAGCTACTGGTGCTGGGCTCGTAAGCTGGCCTTTGACTCCTGCTTCTGGAAATGATGTTAAATGTGCCTGTTTCACCATCTCGCCATCTCAGCCCCACAACCTCTGGTTCCCAGGGCTTCGAAGAGTGCTCCGCTCTGGCCTCTGGGATTTTCTTCCATGTGCTGACATCCATTCTCAAGTTTTGATGCTGGCACATGGCAGACAATGGTAACTGCTCCACAGGTGCTGTCTGGTCTGGCCGGCAGCAGGTGTAGCTCCGCCTCTGGCTGGAGGGAAGGGATGGTGTGAAAAGACGGGGCGTCTTTGAATCCGTGAAGTGTGATTAGCATAGGGGCCCAGATTCTGCAGGAGGGGGCAGAGGGTGCCCTGGGTCCTCCCAGCCTGTGCTCAGACCTTCCCGGCAAAGGCACCTCCAGGCTGAGACCTGAGCGTGGGATGATGGCGAGGCAGGAGGAAAAGGCGGGAAGAGCGTTCTGGAGGAGGGAACGGCCCGTGCAAAGGTGTAGAGTTTGGAAAAATTCTTGATCGGTTCACAGAACGGGCGTTTTGGTAGTGGTGAGGTATGGAAGCGCTGTCAGCCATAGACATCAGTTCGTCATGGTTCTGTTAGGCTTTGACAGCTTCCCCCCATCATTGTCAACTGCCTCATCAAAATTGCTGGAGGAATCAATCAAGCAGTGAGGGTGTTAATTTACCTGTTTCATCTGGGTCTTTCATTGAAAGTCTAAACAGGATAAACTGGGAAAAGGTTTCTTGACACCTCTGTTCAGCTGCCACCCTTCCCTGGCCGCAGCATTATTTCCATGGTTCGGGTCTACTCATAGTTCTCTGTACGTTGCTTTTTAAAGTTCGTATAATGGGGAATTTTCTTTCTTTTTTTTTTTTTTTTTGCTGTACGTGGGCCTCTCACTGTTGTGGCCTCTCCCGCCGCGGAGCACAGGCTCAGCAGCCATGGTTCACGGGCCCAGTCGCTCCGCAGCATGTGGGATCCTCCCAGACCGGGGCACGAACCCACGTCCCCTGCATCGGCAGGCGGACTCCGAACCACTGCGCCACCAGGGAAGCCCCATATAATGGGGAATTTTCAACATAAAAATATTGAGAATATTATAATGACCCTGCATCCATCCCCCAACTAAAACAGTTCTCAACACACCGTCAATCTTGTTTTATGTCTGTCTCCCAGCTACCCCATGGATTGTTTTGAAGCAAATCCTAGATTCCATATTTCAGTATGTATACTTTTTAATAGTGACCACTATTACTATATTATATTATATTGTTATATTACTGTTGTCATAGCTTAAAAGACAAGCAATATCAAATATCCAGTCTGTTCAGGTTTCCCCAGTTATGTGTGTATGTGTCTAAACAGTTGGTTTGCTCAAATCAGGATCCAGATAAAAACCACACATTGTATTTTGTTCATGTGTCTCTCAAGTCTCTTTTAATCTATGGCTTCCTCCTCTTCCTTCTTTTTCATTACAATTTATTTCTTGAATAAAGCTGTTCATTCATTCCTGTGGTTCACTCCCACTGAGTAGATGCGTCTGAGTGCATCCCTGCAGTGTCCTTAACAAGTTCTTCAGTCCCCAGTATTTCCTACCAGTTGGCAGTTAGATCTGCAGGTTCAGTTGATTGTGGTATTGATCTTGAAACCTGTGACATTGCTAAACCCATTTATTAGTTCTAGAATCTTTTTCTGTAGATTCTGTTGGGATTTTCCACATAAATAATCATGTTGTTTACAAATAAAGAAGTTTTGTTTCTTCCTTTTCAATCTACATGCCTTTCATTTCCTTTTCTTACTGCAACCTTTGGAAATATGTTGAATAAGCGTGGTGAGAGAGGACATCCTTGTTCCCTATTTTAGGGGGAAACATGCAGTCTCTCATTACTGAGTACATTGTTAGCTTTAGATTATTTTGTAGATGCCTTTTATCAGGTTAAGGAAGTTCCCTGCTATCCTAGTTTGCTGAAAGCTTTTATCATAAATGGATATTGAATTTTGTCAAATGCTTTTTCTGTATCAGTTGATATGAGTATTTAGGTTTTCTTCTTCGGTCTGTTAATACGGTACATACATTGATTTTCAAATGTTGAACCAGCCGTGCATTCCTGGGACAAACTTTAGTTAATTCTTGAGCATTTATGTTTTTTTATAGATTGTTAGATTCAATATGCCAATATGTTGTTGAGGGTTTTGGTAGCCTGGAAAGAGCTGATCCAGCAGCTCACTAATGACCCAGCCCACTTCCAGACCTTCTCGTTGAGACATTCACATACTGATAAGCCAGCTCGGGTTGTTCTGAATCCTTGTCTCTCATTCCTCTTCCTGTGGTTGCTGCTCTTTTGGGCTTTACCTGTGTCTCACTTCTGCCCACGAGTTAGAACAGCATATAACGTAGTGAAACTCAATTCAGAAACAGGATGTAAAAAGAAGCATTTGAGTCCAGATCCAAGGTGATTTGTCTCACCTTACTGAGGTCCTGCTCTCGGCCCGGCCCCAGTGCAGCCCTGGGGACAGTGTATTTGTGCTGCATTCATCTGAGTGGTCTGGTTCCCTCTTAGCAGGTGCACGAGAGGGGGCTTTGTTTAGGAGGCACTTTATGTTCATGTCTCTGTCCTTCCTGCTTCCTCCACAGGCATCTAGACCAGGGCAGAGGCAGGGCTGCTCCGTGGGGACCGAAAGGCCCTGTGTCTTACCACCAGGCAGCTTTTACAGCAGCCAGGAGGCTCAGGGTGACCCTGCAGGCCTGGTGAGGGGAAGTGTAGGGAGGGGCCAGGTTCCAGCCTTACCGGTTATTTTGTAAGCGAAGGTCAAGGGGATGGGGAACTTTCTGAAGGAAAGTCTTTGTTTTCACCGGGCACACAGGTGACTCGAAAGTGAGAGAGCAAAGGAGAGCGAGGCATCAGAGAAGGGCCTGCCTTGGGGAGTGATGTCACTGAAGCTAGGGGCGCAGGTCACAGTAACTGTGCCCTTGAACCGAGGACATGGTGGCTGGAGAGGGAAGAAGACAGGGGTGAGGTGTCCATGCCAGCCCCATGGTCTTGTCCTCTCTGGGGAGTTGTTTTCTAGAATTGGGCCAGAGAGCAAGAGTGGGGGCACTGGTGGCCCGCAGGAGAGGGAGGCCTGGCACATTTTTCTTTCATGAGTGGTTTTGTGCCAAGGTCTGGACAGATGGGACTGACAGCTCATTTGGAGCCTGTGGTCAGCAGTCTGAGGAATCCGAGGCAGCCCCCTCCCGAATGGGCTTGCAGGGGGAGTTTCCTGTTGGCCTCCGCCTGCCGTGATGCGGGGGCTGCTCCCCACGTCACCCCCAAGGGTCCCCGGAACATCTGTGCCGCCTGCCGTTCTCCTCCCACCCACCTTCCCTGCCCGTTCCTCTGGCTGTATGTCTGATTCTGCTCCTCGTCCCCTGCAAGGATGGACACAGCCTCCTCCTAACTGACCCCGCACTCCTTCTCCCCCATCTCCACTAGATTCATTTTCCAAGCCTGCAGTTCTGTTGTGGTTCTTCCCTGCTCAGTAACCTTCGCTGGCTCCCCCACTGCCTGCCTGGAATATCTACTTCCTCAGCCTGGAATCGGACGCGCCCCCCGCCCCGCCCCTGCCAGCTTTGTCACGCACATGTGTGGTTTGCCTGCAATGGAGAACAACTCACCTGTCCCCAAATATGCCCCGTGCTTTTCCACCCCACGCCTTCCCACCAGGTTCCCTCAGCTGGAAGCCTCCTTTTCCCTTCCCTGTGTGTTCAGATCCTGCCTCCCGCGGGTCCACACTGGGCCACACCCGCTCTTCACAGAGGGCGTCCCTGGCCTTCCTCTCCTCCAGCATCCTTCCTCACGGACGGTACCTCCCTGATGGCACTCGTCCCCTGTTTTCTTTTTAGGTACCTGTGTCCGGGTCCGAGGCTCCTCTCCCTTTGGGCAGCATGGGTGTCTAAGCTGTCCTTAACGTTGTGCTCACTCCTGGTGACAACTTGCTGCGCTTAGATGAACCACCATTTAAGTGCTGCTCTGTGCTAAGAGCTTCTCAAAATCATCCTGTTTATTCTTCCCAAAATACCTCTGCAAGGACTTTTTTTTTAATTAATTAATTTATTTATTTTTGGCTGCGTTGGGTCTTCATTGCTGCGCGCAGGCTTTCTCTGGTTGGGGCGAGCAGGGGCTACTCTTTGTTGCGGTGCACGGGCTTCTCATCGCGGTGGCTTGTTGCAGAGCAGGGCTCTAGGCCCACAAGCTTCAGTAGTTGTGGCACGCGGACTCAGTAGTTGTGGCTTGAGGGCTCTAGAGTGCAGGCTCAGTAGTCACGGTGCACAGGCTTAGTCGCTCCATGGCATGTGGGATCTTCCCGGACCAGGGCTCGAACCCGTGTCCCCTGCATTGGCAGGCGGATTCTTAACTACTGCACCACCAGGGAAGCCCTGTCCCCATTTTAAAAATGAGGAAACTGAGGCCCAGCGAGGTTAACTGACCCATTAGTAATTGTGTTTGTTAAGTGACTGTTTGACCTATCGTGGTTGCTGGCCGTGCTTTACTGTTCCCCTTCAGCCTCACTCATTCTGATTGGAGGTGGCCTTTGGCCAACACTCAGGCGTCCTTCTCCACTCCTCACAGGATACCAGACGACAATCATGTATCCTTAACCACTGTGGTTTTCCATCAGTGACACATGCTTACAATCATTTAATGGTTCTTAGGTACTTGCTTTGTCATTTTTTATCCCAGACTAATTTCTTTTTCCCCCAGGCTGGCACTGATTTGGCATCATGCTGCCTGGGTTTTTAATCAAGGTATCCCACACCCACATTCTCAAATTCAGCAGGTGCTTACTTCTGGCATGTGCCCAGGGCTGAATACCAGGCCTCCTGCTGGGGCTGGCCGCACAGCTTCTTCAAATATTTACTTCCCCAGGATCTGGCCAAAATACTGAGTGGCATAACCCTTTCTTCTTCATCAAGGTTTCCGTAGGATTGTCTTCGGCAAAGTGGAAACCAGTGTAGCCTTGTGTCCCTCAGCAGGGCTGGGAACATGGTTAGGACTCAATAAATAATCACTGAATAAATAACTTATTCTTCTTTCCGCTTTAAAAACTGGGGTCGCCTGAATGGGAAACCAGGAAACTTCTGAAAACAGATGCATCGGTTAGCTTTTGCTGCATGACAAACAGTCGTAAAATCTTGGTGGCATCAACAATGAGTGTTCGTTGCTCACATGACGGAGGTCAGCTGGGGTTGACCCTGCTAATCATGACCTGGGCTGGCTTCCATGTCTCGAGGTTAGCTTCTAGTCTGATCTGAGCTGGGTTCGGCTGGAGTAACTGGGTTCGGCACTATCCACGTGTCTGTCACCCTCTAGGAGCCCAGCAGCTTGAGTCTCGTGACATGGTGGGAGGTGGCGTTGTCACAGAGCTTATGGTGGGCAGTACCCACTCCCCAGACTCAAGGAGCTGCCTGTGCTCAGCACTGTGTAGACAGTTGCCGCCCTGAATTAAAAGAAAATCAATACGTAGATGTATGTGGTAGGAGGATCTTCTTTTCAAGTGAAATCTTACCAGGAAGCATAAATAAGTGGTTCTCACCAGCTGAGCCACTCGGGGTGGGCCGAGAGGATGCCAAGGCAGCCGTCCTGGGCTCCTGCTTTTCCCTCTTAGATGCCATGGCTGCAGGAAGCCCAGACCGAGAGCTCGAGGATGTAGCCTCTGACTGTCACTGGCATTTTTCGTTTTTCTCAATCGAACCCGGAGCCTCCAGGCCCAGGCAGTTTTTGCCCCATCAGAGCCTCTCGTCGAGGACGATCCAGGACAGGCATCCTCTCGGATGCGATGTGGGACGGAGGTGGGGATCTATCGAGCCATCCTCCGCCGTCCCCTTTCCAGCGGCTTCGTTATGTAATAGTCAGCGACAAGGTTCTCTGAGGCGACAGCTGCCTTCCAGCTGAGCTGCCCCAAGAGCATCTCCGCAGAGGGGACGTGTCTAAGCCAGAGTGCCAGGTGCGAGACGCAGATGTGATCTCTCACCTGGGCCCACCACTGCCCTCTGAGCGGACCTCAACTTCCCCTTGCAAAGAATCAAAACACGAAACCCAGAACAATGCATATGCAACTTTCAAAGCAGACCAAGCGGGACCTTTTTTTTTGTTGAAGCGCTTGCTCCAGCTGCTGTGCTTGCACAGCAAATCACGCCCAAGGTTAGTAGCTGTAAAACAGTCACTTATTACGCTCACAGAGTCTGTGGGTCAGGAGCTTGGGCAGGATGCAGTGAACAGGGCTCGTCTTTGCTCCAGGATGACTGGGCTGCATCTGGGAGACCTCGAGAGCTGGGGCCGGAATGACTGAAGACTAGCTTTCCTCACGTGTGGTGGTTGATACTGGCTGGTGACCAGCCCTCAGCTGGGGTTTTGGCCAGACGCCCACCCGTGTGGCCTCACCAAGTGACCTCTGGTGGGAGAGTTCCAGGGGTGCGTCTGCAGATGGGGGGGCCACAGGGAAGCTATGTCGGGGCCCCTAACCCAGCCGTGGGAGGCCTGCCCTGTCACTCCCACCACATTTCAGGCGGTGCCAAGGCTGCCCAGATTCAAGGGCAGTGGATGGCTTCTGCTTCTTGGTGGGGAGCAGCAAGGCTCTGGAAGAAGCACAGGAGCCTGGAGGTGGTGCTGTGGCCGTTCTTGGAGAACATAGTCAGCCACAGTGTGCTAATGGGGGGTCGGATGTTCCCTGTACCTTGCACTGCTGAGGCCGAAGGAATCAGAATATCTGGTTGCAGAGAGTTTAAGCTTCTTGTGCAGCCCGGTCCGGTCCCATCCTGTCTCCTACCACAGGCCATTGAGTCTTCAGGGAAAGCTTTACAGTTAAAGCTTTGCTGATGAAGTCATCTGCCCAGTCCCACAGCTTGGGGGAAAAAAACACATAAAAGAGGCAGGAAGCAGGGTGCTGTGGTTAAGAACCGCATTTGGGAACCAGATGGTGGAAAAGACTGAATCCCATCTCTGTGCAAATAGCTCTCTGGCCTGGGGCAGGCACCTCTCCACATCTGTTTCCTCATCTGTAGAAGGGGAGTCATAATAGCACAACCCTGTACCGGGCACGTGGGAGGTACCTAATGGGTAGTAGCCATTCGTGAGAATAATCATCATTATTTCAGCACTTTGTAAAAAGCTCAGGTCCCAACAAGGGCTGTGGACCCTGCCCCTGCTCCCCCTGTCCTGGAGAAGATTCTTGGCAGTCACCCTCTTTTATTTTATTTTTATTATTCATCAGGGAACCTCTGAGAAACACTAGCTCCTACTGAGTCAGACCCTGGCTGCACACAGGGGTCTCATCATCTGATTTTATCCTGATCTTAGAATCTTAAAAAAGAGCATTTAATGTATTTTCTATGTTTCCCCCTGTTCTAAGTTAAATACTGTATTTCCTCAATTGAAAACCCACCGCTGGGGAATTCCCTGGCGGTGCAATGGTTAGGACTCAGTGCTTTCACTGCCGAGGCCTGGGTTCAGTCCCTGGTTGGGGAACTAAGATTCTGCAAGACTAGAAGCCAAACAAAAAAACCCACCACTGTTTCAATAGGATAATTTACTAGAGATGGCATTACTGGGTCAAAGGATATGCATTTTTTAAAGATATTTGACAATTCGGTGTTGAGCCCAGCGGTGCCTCCCAAGCCCATGCTCAGTTTTTTTTTCTTAATTAATTTATTTTTGGCTACGTTGGGTCTTCGTTGCAGTGCGTGGGCTTCTCATTGCGGTGGCTTCTCTTGTTGCAGAGCACGGGCTCTAGGCGCACGGGCTTCAGTAGTTGTGGCACGGGGGCTCAGTAGTTGTGGCCCACAGGCTCAGTAATTGTGATGCACGGGCTTAGTTGCTCTGCGTCATGTGGGACCTTCCCGGACCAGTGATCGAACCCATGTCCCCTGCATTGGCAGGCAGGTTCTTAACCACTGCGCCACCAGGGAAGTCCCCCGTGCTCAGTATGAACCCTCACATGTTAGTTCCCTGTTAATCTTATTTCACGGTTCATTGCATACTTATTTGGGGTGAAGCACCAGGACTTCCCACGTGTTAACTGAAGTTAATCCTCATCGCATCCTTAGAGGGTGTACTGTCACCTTCATCACCTGCTGTAACAGTCACCAATTCATGCCCAGTCCTCCTTGAAATACATTCTCATCCCCTTACTCTTCCCATATTATTTTTAACAGCTTTATTGAGGCATAATGTACATATTGTAAAAGCTACTCGTTTTAAGCATACTATTAAGTGATTTTGCATAAACTGACAGGGTTGTGCAGCCATCACCGTAATCCAATTTTAGAACAGTTCCATCATCCCCCAAAGACCCCTCATGCCCACTTGCTCCCATATTATTGTGAAGCAGCTCCTATACTACGTTTTGGCTCATCCATAAATATTGCAGGGTGTGTCGCAATTGCTGGGCACTCCATCTGCTTGTTGTGGTGGCCCCTGCTAAGGCAGCCCCCCTCCTGCTTGTGCCCCCAAAGCAAACCCCTGCGTCCAGTGCTGCCTCCTGTAACCTGAGAGCCAAGGGGACAGGATTGCGGAGAACAGGCTGCAGTCCGCCCACAGGCCATGTTTACTGCGGGGTCCCGGTGAGAATCCAGTTTCACCCCAAATGCAGTTCTGCACACGTCACTGAAGACCTCTTCTGTGCTGGGCCCTGGGAGTACAGCAGGGAATTCGCTCTGGGCCCTGCCCGTGTGCCCACAGCTGACCCATCTCCAATGAGGAATGCAGTGGCCAGCGGTGGCCTCGGCTGGGGTGGCCAGCTTGTCAAAGCGTCACTCTGGCCTGATCCACACCTGAACGTGTGCGTGTGTATTTTGCACAGCTTCCCTGGTGACCCCTTGCTTCTGGGGTTAAAGCTCGCAGTTGTTTCAGACGCACAGGAGAACCACAAACGTACTGGTCTCCTCCCGCGCGTAAAAGGTAGGGCCTGTCCAGGGCGATGCTTTTTCCTTTCTCTGTTCCCCTCTCAGCACGAGGCAGCAGGAGCGTGGCCTTGCCCAGTGCCTGGAACGTGGAAGGCCTCAGGGGTGCACCGTAAGCTGTATTCATTCATTCCAGCCACAAATAACCATGGAGAGCCCACGCACCATTCAGGGTTCCTGGCTCTGGGGCAACAGCAGTGAGCAAAACAGATCAAAGCCCCCATCATCAGGGGGCTTATGTTCGGGGGGTGACAACAAAAATAAACAGGTGAAATACATAGCTTGCTGGGGCTCTAAAGCAGAATAACTGAGTGAGGAGAGACTACAAATGATAAAATACTTAATCTTTTTAAAAAGCAGAGTATAAAACTGTATATAGTATGTAATCCAATCTTCAAAAAGGAAAAATAATACATATGTGCTCATAACATCCATATGTGGAAAGAAATACCCCAAAATACCAGGGGTGGTGGTTATCTCTGAGAAGTGGGATGATCGGTGATTTTTGTTTTCTTAAATAGACACCTGTATGAATTAATTTTCTATACTAAATAAGTATTGATTGTGTAATTAGAGTAACCCTGTCAGTTGAGCAGGACACTTGACATGACCGCCATTTTTAACGGGCCCACCTTTCTGAGTTGGAGCCCCAGAGCCCTGCCTCTGAGTGGGTGGGACTCTGAATCAGGGTAGGGTTCCCTTCTTTTATCCGGGGTCCCACAAGCTGTTCCGTGCTCGTCCCTAGTGGGAACTGGACAGAGAGTTCAAGACCTTGACTGAAAACAGAGGCAAGAGCCAGGAAACCGTCCTGGAGAGAAACAAACAGGTCCTGTAGGCAGGGCAGCATCATGGTGGGGAGCAAGGACATGCAGTCGCATGCCGGGGGCCCAGCCGGCGCTACTTCCCTGCTGTGTGACTTTCAGCAAGTCACTTAACCTCTCTGTGCCTTCTTTTCCTTGTAAAATGATGACAGTAGTATTTACCTTCTAGGACTGCTGTGAGGATGAACTTGGTTAAAAATTGTAGAGCACTGAGCCCTGGGCTTGGGTGTAGTAAGTGCTCACAAAGGGCTGTCCTTTGTGGAGCATCAAGTCAAGGAGGGTCAGTGCGACAGAAAGGAAGTCCACATGGGAAACAAGAGACCGGGTGGCAGCCAGGCATTTTACAGGGCAGCCCCCCCCGACAGTGCATCCTCCTGGTCAGTGTCGGTGGTGCCAAGGTAGAGAGACCCTGAGTCCAGTGAAGCCGCAGCTGATGAAAAGGAAAGGGTAGATCTGTATATGTGCCATTAAAGAGCCCCAAGACGTGTCATAAAGTGCTTTTTACAACTTGACGTGTGATCTTTGTAATACAAGAAAGCAAAATAAGTGAATTTTAATAACCAATGAATAATCCTTTGGCACGTGGCTGTTCGTGAGATTGCACGGGGCCATTTCCTGGTCCCTAGAGGGGGCTTCACCAGCAGACAGGTGCGTCTCCCCGTGCCCCAGGGCAGAGCTCAGCCACAGCTGGCACACTGCAGAGTCTCCTGCCTGCCTGCCCGCTGCCAAGCAGAGTCACTAGGGGCCTGCTTGAATCTACAAATGCAGTTTCCCATCACTGCATCATCATCCACATCTCTGACTTCTTGAACAAGCTTGGCTTTCATCTCCTGGGCTTTTCCAGAAAAGCCTCTTAGAGTTGGTCTGAGGCCTTTTGACGTTGCCTTTTATCAGTTACTTTCCCTCTTCCTGCCTGTCTCTCTCTGAGACATTATCCCAAGGTCAGAATAAAAACCCTGCGAGAGGGTGGGGTGGGTGACCTGCTGGCATCCAGCCCCGGGCTCTCAAACAAAGGTGTCTGGTGCCACCTGCAGCCAGACACAGGCACACTCAGTGCCCCAGACGTGGCAGGGCATCGGGGGACAGGCCTGCTGAGGGAATGTCCCTGGGCACAGGCAGCCAGGACGCTGAGACCACCAGAGGTCATCTCCTGAGCACTACGTCAAAATTCCATTTCCTCCTTGAGGGAGATCCACCCAGGCCTGGCCTGCTGGACTTAGGGACCAGCCTGTTTTAGTTCCAAAATTCTCAGGGGACGATCGTCTCTTTCAGGTAATGTTCAGTGTGCTTCGTCTCCTGTGAAATTGAAACACACTGCTGCTTTCACAAAAATTATCTCTTCTTTCTGGTAAGAATTCTGATAGCATGGAGTCAGAAAGGACGCGGTTTGAGGGAGAGGAAGTTTCTAGTCTGAGGGAAAGCCAGTGGCTGTACACAGCGCCACGGGGCGTCTGTGAGACCCGGCTGTGAGTTGAGGGTCCTTGCAACGTGACTTAAACCCCTGGACGTTTATGTTAGATACCTTATTTTCAACTTTCATGACAGTTCATTATAAAAGAACAGACCTGGGGCTTCCCTGGCAGTCCAGTGGTTAAGACTCCGCACTTCCACTGCAGGGCACATGGGTTTGATCCCTGGTCGGGGCACTAAGATCCTACAGGCCGTGCAGTGAGGCCAAAAAAGATAATAATAATAATAAAAAGTAAAAAAGAACAGACCTTTTTGAGAGGAGCTAGGAAGCACCCAGAGAAACAAGTGAGTCCTTTTAGGTGGTATCACACTGACGTTACTCTAAACAGAACCAGGGCTTCGTTGGTGGTCCAGTGGGTAAGACTCCATGCTCCCAAATGCAGGGGGCTCGGGTTCGATCCCACATGCGTGCTGCAACTAAGAAATCTGCGTGCCACAACTAAAAGATCCCACATGCCTCAACGAGGATCCCGAGTGCCTCAACGAAGACCCAGCACAGCCAAAAACTAATATAAATTTTTAAGGAAAAATAAATGAATAAACAGAACCGTATGTGTCTTCCAAAAGCCTCTCAGCCTTCTTCACTTCAGTTTCTCTGAATTCAGGCTTTTCTCACTGAGAACAAGAAAAGGTCCTAATAGATAAACAACAGTGTCCTACTGTACAGCACAGGGACCTATATTCAATGTCTTGTAATATTGAATAATAGAAAAAGAATCGGAAAAAGAACATATATGTATAACTGATATACATATATATATATATATATATATATATATATATATATATACAAACACACACACACACACATAACTGAATTATTTAGCTGTACACCTGAAACTAACACAACATTGTAAATCAACTCTACTTCAAATTTTTAAAAAGGGTCGGGGAAGAAGAGGTCCTGAGAGGGCTGGTTGCAGGGGGTGGGGCAGTCGCCCACATCCCAGGCCTTTTCTCTCCGTTGTCTGTTCTTTCTTCTGCTTCACCTTCCTGGCTGCCCCCTGAGTATTGATCTAGAGGGTTCAGGGCACTTGCAGAGGTTACCCACTGGCCCTGGAGGAGTTCTTGAAGAGTTTAGAGTCAATCAAGTGTCTCTTTTTTTCTTAAGTGCACTAGCTAAGATGCTGGCTAGCTAAAGTAGTAATAAATGACTCCTTCGGCAAAAAGGACACTTTCGGTAGTGTGCACAAGTACACACCATGCGCTGTCTAAACGAGATTGTCCAAAATTGGGCTCTGCTGGAGAAGAGCACGTGGTAGGTGGCCTGAGACTCAGGGGTCAGAATTCAGAAAGTCTTATTTCACAGTCAGATTTCCCAGAGAGGTCTGAGACAGTTTGGGGAGAACAATAATGTACTTCCTGCTGCCCGGCGCCCAGCCCCGGGGCTCAGAGGGGAAGACCTGCCCGGGCCCCTTTCGTTGGCTGGGGAAACTCTCACCCACGTGTCTGCAGACTTTGTCACAGATGAAGACTTATAAAAATTATTCTATCTTTGAATTAGGTGCAAAACAGCTTCTCCACCTAGAAATCCACTGCATAATCCTGGGTTATTTGCATTTTAAGGCAGGCCTTGAGTTAAAATGCCCCAGTGTGTGTGAGAGGGTCAGTGCAGGGCTGGGGAGACCCCCCCCAGACTCCCCAGAGAGACGAGGCCTGGAAATGGGGGCTTATAGGGCAGCAGAGCTCTGACCATCATGCATACTCCTGAGTGAAGCAAAGCCTCCCTTTGAGGCTTTAAAACAACCTCAAGGTGTGAATCATTATATCACTGTGGCCGGCTGGCTGGAGAGGAACTGAAAAATGAAAATCCTCATGCTGCTCATTAGCAAAGGGAAATACGCAAATGTTGAGGGTCCTGTGTGTCAGGGCCACACTCTTCTGCTTTGATCTGTTAAGCAGAACACTCTTCACGCCCACTTTAGGCTCAAGCTGAGTGTTCTTTGCTAGCTGGTGTCCCTGTACCTGAGGACCTTGGTAGAATGCTAGCAGTGAGGGGCTTTGGAAAATAGAGTTTTTAGCGTTAGCCACTTTAACCAGCGTTAGATCCATTTCGTGATCTAATTCTCATTGCAGACTCAATTTTCTACAGCGGGGTTTCTCCACAGTAGGACAGTAGTTTGAAGGCTACACTTGAGGCCTGACAGTTGTGTATTACGGGGCCTATCCTGTGCATTGTGGAGGGCGGGTAACATCCCCCCTGCAGCTGTGACAACCAGGAATGTTTCCAGACATTGCCAAATGTCCCATAGGACACGAAATCACACACACACACCCTTGGAGAATCACTGTTCTGTAGGAAAGAGGCAGTGTGAAATATTTAACCTTTGTCCTAAATTAGTTGTGCTTTTAAAATAGACCCTGAGAGTCCCACCCTTCCCCAACAAGGTAGCTCTGCAAGTTCCTTCTTGCTCCCACATCTCCTTCTCAAGTCAAGTTCTCTATTCCTAGGAGCATCGGCTCTTCCTCTTGTTTTCACAGGGTCCCGACTTATCCTGGACCAGCCCTTTGCTTCTCCTGCTCCTGAGAAGTGCCAAGATTCTGCAGCGCTGACTCCAACTGCCTTCTCGTGCCTAGACTTTGGGCTGCTTTCTGGATACCTGCATAAGCAAGCCCTGTCACTGCTACCCATTCCTACCTGCACCCTGCTTTTTCCTTCTTGTCACACCTGTGTTATTTTCTCCCCCTCCCCAACTCCACCCCCTGTGCACAATGCATAAAGGATGGAAAAAGTACTGCGGCCAGAAGTCTCTGAATGAGGCATCAATGGATGAACATTTAGGCAGCTTAGGGCTGTTTCGAAAGCTGACTGCCAAGGATGCCTCTTGCCTCTTTCGGGCTATTTCGGAGCAGTTGTTTTGCAGCCAGGTCCATCACTTGGAAATCAGGAAGGCTTGTGTCTCATATATGAGAGAAAATCAACAAACTTTTGAGTCTTATGTGGAGGGATCTTTTGAGAAATACCTGGAACGGTTGGGAGATCCCAAGGAAAGTGCTGGCCATCTGGAAATAAGAGCTCTTTCTCTAATTTATAATCGGGATTTCATTCTTTATCGCTATCCTGGCAGGCCTCCAACTCATGTCACAGATAATGGCTATGAAGACAAGATTCTACTCTGCTGTTCAAGTAATGGTCATTATGATTCAGTGTACTCAAAACAATTTCAGTCAAGTGCAGCTATTTGTCAAGCTGTGTTGTATGAAATTCTCTATAAAGATGTGTTTGTTGTGGATGAAGAAGAGTTGAAGACTGCAATTGAATTGTTTCGAAGTGGTTCCAAGAAGAACAGGAACAATGCTGTGACTAGAAGTGGGAATGTCCATATTGACTCCAAGAGTTCAACTCAGGATAGGACTGAAGAGTTGGGTGCCTGCTGCAATGTTGAAAATATACCAGCGGGGTACAATCAAGGAACAGAAGAAGCAGAGTCTCCAAGAAATCCATCAAAGATGCTCTTCCCTTATAAGGTGCTCAAAGCCCTGGATCCAGAAATCTATCGTAATGTAGAATTTGATGTTTGGCTGGACAGCAGAAAAGAACTTCAAAAATCTGATTATATGGAGTATGCTGGGAGACAGTACTATTTGGGAGACAAATGTCAGGTTCACTTGGAATCAGGTGGAAGATATTATAATGCTCATATTCAGGAAGTTGGAAATGAAAGCAATTCTGTAACAGTCTTCGTTGAAGAATTGGCAGAAAAGCATGTTGTTCCACTGGCTAACTTAAAACCACTTACCCAAGTAACACCTGTTCCTACCTGGAATGTTACACCCAGTAGGAAAGGAAGAGGTTACCAGAAAATTTCCTGCGGCTGTGTCCCAGAAATGGCTATGTCAGAGATGGACATGAAGCAACGGAGGAAGATGTTCAAGAAAATTAGAGGGAAAGAGGTTTATATGACTATGACTTACAGCAGGGGAGACCCCCTCCTCCCACCCACGCTTCAGCACAGTATGCGTTATGGGCATGACTCTCCAATGCACTGCTCACAGACAGCTGGCGGTGTTATGTCTAATGGACGTTTTCATCCTCAACATTTATCTCAGGGACAAGGTCGGGGATATGGGACGCCCAGGGATTCACCTCGCTTTATAAACAGGCACAACATGGCAGGCCCTAAAGTTGGTTTTTACCCTGGCTCGGGTAGAAGGTGCTGCCAGAGCTATGATAACTTCTCCTATAGATCTCGTTCCTTTAGACGTAGTCACCGCCAGATGCATTGTATGAATAAGGAGTGCCAGTTTAGCTTTGTTCCAGAGAATGGACAGATGCCCAGGGGCTTGGAAGAAACCATTACTTTTTACGAAGTTGAAGAAGGGGATGAGACGTCTTATCCAGCTTTACCTAATCCTGGAGGGCCCTCTACAATGGTTCCTGCTACTTCGAGATACCATGTTGCAAGGCGAGGACATAGCTCAGGCAAACAGACTCTGAGTTCAGAGGAAGGTGATGGCCAGAGTGACAGTGGGGGATATCATGAAGAATATATTTATCCTTCAGAACAAGCCTATGAAACTTCAGGTGTTTACAGCACAACTGAATCTACAGCAAACTTGTCTCTTCAGGATAGAAGACCATGTTCTATGTCTCCTCATGACACAGTTACCTCATACAACTACCCCCAGAAGGTGGTGATGGTAAATTCTGCGGTAGTTGCAGCTTCCTGTGCGAATATTATTCCAGCTCCAGTCTTGCCTAACTGTGCAGCAGCTAATCAAGCTAGTGGTACCACTTCAGTGTCCTCACAGAATGCTCTACAGCCTCTGTTTGTATCTCCGCCTACACAAGGCAGGCCAGCACCCTATCCATACCTGGCTGCTCCTATTCCCGCCGCTGCTGCCTTTCTACCACCTCCACCTGCTCCACCACCACCTCCTCCTCCTCCTCCTCCTCCTCCTCCTCCTCTTGAGGTGACAGACGCTTCAAACTTCCCACCACTCCCTCCCCCTTATTCCTGTGATCCACATGGCAGTGATCTGCCTCGAGATGCAAACGTTTTGCAGTACTATTTCAATCTGGGATTGCAGTGCTATCACCACAGCTTGTGGCACTCCATGGTCTGTGTGCCGCAGATGCAGCAGCAGCTTCATGTAGAGAATTATCCAGTCTATACTGAGCCGCCACCTCTGGTGAATCCCACCATTCCTCAGTTATACAGTGAGGTGGGGAGACAAGATGGCACAGCGGCAGATGTATCAGCACATGGAAACAAAGAGGGAGGAAAAAGTCTCTTGCCTCTTCGGCAAGTCCAGACTTTTCCCAGACTCCCTCCCGGCTAGCCGTGGTTGGTTCACGCGGACAACGCCATTCCTCTCCCTGGGATCCAACTGAAGCCCGAACTTCAGCTCCCAGCCCCGCCCGCCGCATCAGCTCCGAAGCTCCCCTCCTCCGCCACCAGCAGTCTCCGCCCTCGAAGGGGCGTCTAGTGTGGAAACCTTTCCTCCTTCACAGCGTCCCCCCACTGTTGCAGGTACTTTTCCAAATGCTGACCCTGCATCTGTCCCTCATGGAGCATTCTGTTATCCACTGATGTCAGATCCCTATGGGCAGCGACCTTTGCCAGGTTTTGATTCCTGCCTTCCTGTTGTGCCAGATTATCCCTGTGTTGCCCCCTGGCGTCCAGTCAGGGCTGCATATGTTGGTTCTCAGGTTCGTGGTGCTATGAGTCCTGGGCCACTTGCCTATATTGCTTCACCTCCCTCACCTTCTCATTATGTACCTCAGAATATGGAAGATTCAGTAGTATGACGTGTTCTTGCACTGCCATTTTTCTTGTTGTTTGGTTTTTAAAAAGTGTTTCATGTTAATGTTTAAGAGTGGTTAGAGTGGTTACTGTTGTATCTGTCTTTAAGATTATTTTATCTTTTGATTTAAAGTAGTTCTTTAAAATAAAGGAATATTTCTTTGGGTTGTGAATAAGCACATTGAGATGAATGTACATGTAGCCCCATATTTGAGCATATTTCATTGTATTCAGCTGTTTTCCTGTTAGCCAGCTTGTCAACTTTGTATTAGCTGATGGTACCAATTGATAAATGGAGTAAATCTTACGAACTATTGCCTTGGGTCCGATGTCACACATCATATTAATGTTAAACCATGCAAAATTGGAAAAACTTCTACTTTTTCCTAGAAAATGAAACAAAACCAAGCGCATTTGCTTCTGAGTAACTAGCTTAATATTAAGTGAGAGTTCTCTTCAGGTTTCTTAAGAATTGTGTGAACTGAGTTGTGTTCTGTGATATTAATCAGTTCTGAAGGCACATGGCACTCTGCTTTAGATTTATCCCATGTGGTGTTGTTTAGTATTGGATTTATGTAACCATTTTCCTGCACAGGATTGGTGTCCTTTGCACATTTAGCAGTAAATAAAAATTAGCATTTAAAATTGAAAAAAAATAATAAAATAAAATAAAATAAAATAAAATAGACCCTGAGACTTTATGTACATTTAACACCTGCGTGTTATTGGTTGATCTCCTGTGTGGGATGAACAAGACTTTGTTCTCTGTGAGTGGCCTTCCCAGAAACTCAGAATATTCTCTCCCCTCTTCCAGTCTGCCCTTCCATGGTATTCTTACGTTGCTAATAATTGACCTGATCTGTTCATTCATTACCAGGTCATTAGTTTATTAATTCTGCACACTCATTCATTCATGTAATAATATACTTAGCAAGCTCTCACTGCAGGCCCAGGCAGGAGCAAGCACCACCTTGTAGCCAGGATTCCCACACATTTGATGGCACATCTGCCTTCCTCAGGTCGTTTGTGGTGAGGGTTCACAGTTTTTGGAAGGCAAAGCTGCATCTGACTTGGAGGAACACGATCCCTGGAATCAGACAGACTAAGGTTCAAATCGTGCCTCCGCAGCTTACATTGGACGTAGCCTTAAGCTAATTATGGAGGCTTGTGTGCCTCCATTTCCCCTTATGAGCATGGGGGTGATCTTGTTGACCTGGCAGAGTTGTGGGAGTCTCAAGGAGATCATGTACATCAAGCATCAGTAAGTGGTAACAATGAGGAAATTCGTAAATTTTCTATGGCAGGACAAACAGAAAAAAACAAAAACAGCAACAACAAATGACATGCCCCCTTTGTGGTAGGCCTTACCCCATGGGCAGTGTGCATCTGCATTACACATTAACCAGACCTCCTCAAAGCAGGAGGATGAGATCAACCTTTGAGAAAAAGCTGGCCCCTTTCTTCACATGCCAGCATTGTAATTCTATGATTAATATATTTCTTTTTCATCTTCTATAAGGGGTTGCACTGACTAAAAAGTTTGTCTCTATGTGCATAATTGAAAAAAAAACACTTGAGGAACTGTGTACACAATGCTAACCTGTCAATATGATACATAATTTCTTTGTCTCAAAAATATATAAAACTGTGGGACTATCCTGGTGGCGCAGTGGTTAAGAAGCTGCCTGCCAATGCAGGGGACACGGGTTCGAGCCCTGGTCTGGGAAGATCCCACATGCTGTGGAGCAACTAATCCTGTGCGCCACAACTACTGAGCATGCGCGCCTAGAGCCCATGCTCCGCGACAAGAGAAGCCACCGCAGTGAGAAGCCCATGCACTGCAACGAAGAGTAGACCCCCGGCTTCCCTGGTGGTGCAGTGTTTGAGAGGCCGCCTGCCGATGCAGGGGATACGGGTTCGTGCCCCGGCCCGGGAAGATCCCACGTGCCGCAGAGCGGCTGGGCCCGTGAGCCATGGCCGCTGAGCCTGCGCGTCCGGAGCCTGTGCTCTGCAACGGGAGAGGCCACGACAGTGAGAGGCCCGCGTACAGCAAAAAAAAAAAAAGAGTAGCCCCCGCTCACCACAACTAGAGAAAGCCCGTGGGCAGCAACGAAGACCCAATGCAGACAAAAATAAATAAATAAATTTATTTTAAAAATATATAAAACTGCATTTCTAACGCCTGATCAATGGAGCAGTTCTCAGAGCTTCTGATGTGTCCCAGGTTATAGTACTCAGTTTGGCCCGAATACAATTCTCTTTTCTTTCTTCTTGGCTTGCTGGTTATTTGATTTTTCGTTGACAGTAACTTACTGTCTGCCAGCTGGTAGGTTATACGTATGAACTGACATTTTGGTGGGTCAAAAACAGTCAAATATTGGCAACTTCCTTCAGTTCAACCTAAAATGGGAAACCTGGGGTTCAATATCACGCCGACTCCGTGGAGGTCCAGCAGATAAGGGAGGTGGTCCTGCCTGGTTATTTCCAGAATTCCTGCCTTCTCCCTGAGGATGCATCATGCCGGCACATGGACCTCAGAGAACAGAGAGAACAGACCACTCCCTGCCGTCCTCAGCGTTCACAACGGCTTGTGTTTCAAAAGGTTGTACTGTGGGAAATTGCACTGTTCCAGCCAGTTTGTGATGGGGTAACTTGGATCGTGGCAGCTCCTCGGTTCCCTGTGGTGGTCTGTGTTTCTGTTGTTTTGTTGTTCATTCCCTGGGTGCCCATCTTGGGTGGGCATTTCTCTGATGTCTCTGTGTTCACGTCCCAGGTCTCGCTGCTGATTGCCTTCATCTGCGTGAGGAGCTCTCTGTGGACCAGCTACAGTGCCTACAGCTACTTTGAAGTGGTCACCATTTGCAACTTGATCATGATTCTCGCCTTTTACCTGGTCCACCTCTTCCGCCTGTACCGCGTGCTCACCTGTATCAGCTGGCCCCTGTCGGTAAGGGAGTGGCCGGGCCTGCTCTCGGCTTGCACGAGTCAGGATGCTGGCTGTGCGCTGAGACCTGACGAAGTCCTTCCTGTCTGCCTACCCCGCCTCCTGCACCATCCTTGGCTGCTTCAGCTCTGAATTTCCCACTGTTGGGTGGACTTCTATGCCTCATGTCCCACTGGTTTCTAAAACTCACCACTGGTATCTAAAACTCACCTTCCAGCTACAAGAAGGCTGTGCCTTTCACCTCGGTGCTTGTTTTCTCAAGTGACAGACAATGGTCTGTGTGTGTGTGTGACTTGGAGGAGGAACATGGAGGGAAGAAGCTGATAGGGGTAATGGGTATTTACACTGTGTGAGTACTGATAAGATTTGTCAGCTAAAGTGGACTGGCAGAGTCTGAGGAAACATGTCAGAAGTTGCTAGGGTCTTTTCTTCCCACTCTATTCTATTTAAAAACAGCTTTATTTATATATAATTCACATGTCATACAATTACCCATTGAAGTGTACAATTCAATGAATTTTAGTGTATTCCCAGACTTGTGTAACCATTACCTCAGTCATTTTTAGAATGTTTTCATCACCTCAAAAAGAAACCCTGTACCCTTTAGCTGTTACCTCCTATCCCTCATCACCTCCAGTCCTGAGCAACTACTAATTGGCTTCCTGCCTCTGTAACTTTTCCTATTCTGGACATATCATATAAATGGACTCATATATTTGGTCTTCTGTGACTAGCTTCTTTCATTTAGTAGAGTGTTTTCATGGTTTATCTATGCTGTAGCATATATCAGTACTTCATTTCTTTTTATAGCTAATATTCCATGGAAAGGATATACCACATTTTGTTTATTCATTCATCATTGATGGACATGTGGCAATTATGAATTTCCACCTTTTGGCAATTATGAATCATGCTGCTATGAACATTTTGTGTACAAATTTTGTATGTGGACATATTTTCATTTTGCTTGGGAATATACCTAAGAGTGGAATTGCTGGGTCACATGGTAACTATGTTTAATTGTTTGAGGAACTGCCAGACTGTTTTCCAAAGTGGATGTACCACTTTACTTTCCTAGCAGTGGTGTATAAAGGTTCGAATTTTTCCACATCCTTGTCAACACTTGTTATTTCCGACTTTGATTCGACTTTGAGATTTTATTCTAGTGAGTGTGAAGTTACAGCTTGTGGTTTTGATTTGCATTTCTCTGATGACTAACGATGTTAGTCATCTTTTCATGTGCTTTTTGGCCATTTGTATATTTTCCTTAGAGAAATGTCTTTTCAGATCCTTTGCCAATTTTTTGATTAAGTTGTCTTTTTATTATTGAGTTGTAAGAGTTCTTTGTATATTCTAGTTAAATGTCCTTTATCAAATATTTTCTCCCATGATTTTTTCTTTTTCTTTTCTTTTTGTCTTTACTTTCTTGATAGTATCTGTTAAAGGACAAGTTTTTTATTTTGATGAAATCTAATTTATATTTTTCTCTTGTTGTTTATGGTTTTGGTATAATATCTAAAAAGCCATTGCCAATTCAAGATCATGAAGATTCACCTCTGTATTTTCTTTTAAGCCTTCCATACTTTTAGCTCTTACATTTAGGTGTTTGATCCATTTTGAGTTAATTTTTGTAGATAGTATGAAGCAAGGATTCAGCTTCATTCTTTTGCATGTGAATATCCTGTTGTCCCAGTTATCTGTTGGGAAGGATATTCTTTCTCCCATTGAGTGGTCTTGGCAGCTTGTTGAAAATTAGTTGGCCACAAATGCATGGATTTATTTCTGGACTCTCAACTCTGTTGCCTTGATCTTACTATACTACCTTGATCACTATGGATTTGCAGTAAGTTTTGAAGTTAGGAAGTGTGAGTCTTACCATTTGTCCTTTTTTTTCAGGATTGTTTGGATTTTTGCCATTCCGTATGAACTTTAGAATCAGCTTTTCAGTTTCTACAAAGAAGTCAGCTGGGATTCTAATACAAATTGCATTGAATCGGTAGATAAGTTTGGAGAGTATTACCATTTTAACAATATTAAGTCATGATCCATGAACATGGGAGGTTTTCCCATTTATTTAGATCTTTTAAAATTTCTTGGCCTTCCCTGGTGGCGCAGTGGTTGAGAGTCCACCTGCCGATGCAGGGGACACGGGTTTGTGCCCCAGTCGGGGAAGATCCCACATGCCGCGGAGCGGCTGGGCCCGTGAGCCTGCGCGTCCAGAGCCTGTGCGCCGCAATGGGAGAGGCTGCAACAGTGAGAGGCCAGCATACCTTCAAGAAAAAAAAAAAAATTTCTTTCAACAATGTTTTGTAGTTTTCAGAGCATGAGTTTTATACTATTTTTGTTTAGTGTGTTCCTAAGTATCTTACCCTTTTTGATACTATTTCAAATGTAATTATTAATTTCATTTTTGGAGTGTTCATTGCAAGTGGATAGAAATACAGTTGATTTCTGTATATTGATCTTGTAGCCTCAATCTTGTTGAAATCATTTATTAGATCTAATAGATTATTAGTGGATTCCTTAGGATTTTCTATCTATAAGAGCGTACCATCTGTGAATAGAGACAGTTTTACATTCCTTTCCAATCTAGATGCTTTTTACTTCATTTTCTTGGCTCATTGCAAGGAATTAGTTGAATGTTGCATTAAAGTGGCAAGAGCAGATATCATTATCTTGTTCCTGATTTTAGGAGGAAAGCACTCATCTTTTATCATTAAATATGATGCTAGGTGGGGGGTTTGTAGGAGGTTTATCAAATAGAAGAAGTTACCTTCTAGTCCTACTTTGTTGTTTCCATGATGAAAGGGTGTTAGAATCTGTCAAATGCTTTTTCTTTGTCTATTGAGATAGTCATGTAGGTTTTCCCCCCAGGATTCTATTAATATGGCATATTACATTGATATTCACATGTGGAACTAACTTTGCATTCCTGGGATAAATTCTGATTGGCTGTGGTGTATAATTCAGTTTATGTGTAGCTGGATTTGGTTTGCTAGGACTTTTGCATTTGTAATCATAAGATATATTATTGGTCTTTAGTTTTCCTGTGATGTCTTTGGTTTTGTTACCAGGGTAATATTGCCCTCATAGAATGATCTGGGAAGTGTTCCCTCCTCTTGTGTTCTTTAGAAGAGTTTGGGAAAAGTTGGAATTGATTCTTCTCTAAATGTTTGGTAGAATTCTGCAGTGAAGCCACCTGGTCCTGAGCGTTTCTTGTGGGTAGTGTTTTTATTATTAATTCAAATTCCACTTATTATAAATTTTATTCAGATTATTCCTACTTGAGTCATTTTCAGTAGCATGTCTTTCTAGGAATATCTCCATTTCATCTAAGTTATCTAACTTATTGGCATATGATTGATCATAGTATTCTTTTAAAATCCTTTTTATCTCTGTAAAACCAGTAGTGATGCCCCGCTTTTATTTATTTTTGGCCACAGCTCTTTGCTTGTGGGATCTTAGTTTCGAGACCAAGGATTGAACCCAGGCCCCAGCAGTGAAAGCACTGAGTCCTAACCACTGGATTAACAGGGAATTCCCATCTGTCTTTCATTTCTGATTCTGGTCATTTGAATGTTTCTTTTTTTGTTTCTTGATCAGTCTAGCTAAAGGTTTCTCTATTTTGTTGACCTTTTCAACGAACCAGCTATTGATTTCATTGATTTCCTCTATTTTTCTTCAGTCCTCAGTATCATTGATTTCTGCTCCAATCAGTATTTCCTTCTTTCTTCTTGCTTTAGGTTTAGTTTGCTTTCCTTTTTCCAGTGTCTTAAGGTAAAGGTTAGGTTATTAATTTGAAACCTTTCTTCATTTTTAATATAGGCCTTGACAGCTATAAATTTCTCTCTGTAGCACACCCCACCGTCAGTGACCGTAAGCCCCAGTTCTCCTCTGATCTGGCATTTGTGGGGAGGGGAAAGGATGAGGCGAAGCATTCCTTTGTTGTCAAATGATAGAGGCCCCGCCTCATCCAGGGCCTGCAAAGACCCCATTTTATCATGGAGAGTGAATGGGGTGGACATGGATGCCCCTGTGGACCCAAGGGAAGCAAAGGCGGAGTCAGCCCTTCCTGCAGACCCCTCAGCAGTCTGGCCTGAGGGCACACTTCCAACAGAAAAGAAGAGGGAAGACAAAATGAGGACAGAACTGGGAGGACTTTTGTTCATGGAATGGGGAGACCCTCCAGGCAGCCACCAAAACCAGCACATTGCTAGCCCAGAACTTTCTCTGAAGCAGAAGCGAAGGCACACATCTTTTTAAGGAGCTTTGCTTCTCAGAGCTGGAGCTTCATTTAAACTCTCCATCCTTGGAGTTGGAAGCAGCTCATTTGCTTGTTAGTAGCTTTGGCCGGAGGTCAAGGTACCGTGGACAGATTGACCTCAGGAGTGGAGTGGTCCTTAGGGGACATCTCTCCTCACCCGAGAAGCATCCTTTCTCTTTGTCGCCTCTCTTCCTGCCTGCCTGGCGTCTTTTCTCTCTTGTGTGGCCTCATCCTGGCTGGCCTTCCTTTCTTGTTGCCAGTGAGCTTCGCTGCTCCTGCCGGGGTGTTACAGGGAGAAGAGGAAGTGTCACTCCCTCCCTTCCATTCATCTCTCCTGACGCCCAGGTGCCTCTGAGAACCAGGAGTGGAGCTCCCTACCCACTGCTCTGCTTTGTTTTTGCCCCCAGGAACTCCTGCACTATTTAATCGGTACCCTGCTTCTCCTAATCGCGTCCATCGTGGCAGCTTCCAAGAGTTACAACCAGAGCCGACTGGTGGCTGGAGCGGTGAGGACATTCTCCGGGAGGTGGCAGGAGTGAATTCCTGTTCCGAATGCTCATTTTCTTCCTCTCAGGGCAGCAAAGGGGTTGTTTTCTGGGGCCTTTCTTTCTCAGAATCAGTCTGGACCTTGATCCACCAGCAGTGGTCTCCAAAGAGCCTTAAACTTGGGCCCACGGTGGAGGGTGTCAGAAGGTGGATGGGCAGGGCTGTTACACACTCAAATGGCCCCAGCGGCCCAGGCCTCTTTCTCTTACAGCCACTCCTTAAATCAGGGGGCAAATAGGTTTTAATTCTCATGTTCACTCTGGTCATTTGCTCATGCCTGTCTCAGCCCCGTTCAGGGAAAGGTTCTGAGGCCTTTTTCCAGCCCAGGGGAACATTATTGTGATCAGCTAGTGATAATCTGCCGTGAGTCCTAGCTTTGCCATTCCTGACTTTTAACAGTACTCAGGCCAGGAGATAACACTCCTATACCTTTCATAGGTGAAAATTGACACATCTGCTAACCTGAATAGAAGTAGCATGGAAGTGGACAAAACAGTGCTATGGGAGCAATATATATTTATCACACAGATACACATATGTGTATATACATTATTGTAAAAAGATCTATAGATTGGTGTCATCTGATTTCTGATTTAGCTAATTGTTTACAGTTTGGAAGTCTGTAGGCCAGAACTGATGTGCCTCACTTTTCAAACGAGTTTTAAGAAAAGCTCTCTGTGTGATAGTCACTCACTTCCACACGGTACCAAAATTCTCTTGACTTTGGGCCAAGAGTGGGTGAGTGCGTGGAATTCCACGGAGGGGTGGAACCTGCATGGGGCAGAAGGTCACCGCGGAGGGGCAGCCAAACCCCTGAGCACTCGTGCCCCTTAAGCACCTTCCCCCCCTCCCCAGGCAGCTTCCAAGAAGAGGAATGGTTGCCCCCTGCCCAGCTGCAGGCAGGCTGGCGGAGGGGGGACAGAAGAGCTTGGCACCCGCTGTGTTTCAGGACCATGCGGGGAGATTCCCACTGGGTTTCCTCATTGAGGTGGCACATCACAATGTTAGCCCTGGAATCCCAATAAACCCCATTTGTCATACACGATCTCTGTGCCTAGGACCAAGCATGGGCCGGGCAAGGAGCCAGAAGAAATGAAAAGACATGGTCCCTGCTGATGAGAAAGTGGTGATCTAGCTTAGGAGGCCAGGGCACATGAAACAATTAGCACACAAGGCACTGTCATCCCGAAGAGCATTGTGTAGCCCTATAATAAACTGTTCAGTTATGCAGTGTGGACAGTTGGAGACTGGGATGGTGTATAATGTGCTAATTGTGTGGAACAGACAATGAGAGGCCAGGACAGGCTCTAATAGGCTGATTATGTGGTGCAGACAGTTGGTACAAAAGGAGCCACGGCAATGGACGGGGTCGGGGGTGGGGTGACGGGCAGCCACGTGTGGAAACCAGCAGCTAGGTTGGATAATCCTGCACTTGGTCTGGCTGCTCCTGGGCTGGACCTCAGGGAGCTCCCAGCCGTGCACTTGGAGGGCCCGAGGACACCTGGGCAACAGGCAAGCAGAGGTGGACTCTGGGCTCAGATCTCTGGTCTGGCCCTTGCTGGCTCCACATTCCTGGGCTGAAGAGTTGACCTCCTGTCCCTGGTTTCTTGAGCTGAAAAATGAGGGCGGAGAGGTAACAGCCGTGCCCACCTGGCAGAGCTGTGCGGGTTCCTTTAAAGGCCTTAGAACACTGCCTGGTACGAAGTAAGCGCTCAGTCAGTGTTAGCTGCTGCAGCTGCGAGTGTTGTTGACAAGTCAGGAGAGGCTACAGGCTTCCAAGTTCCAGGCCAAGACACCTGTGTCCCTGCCTGCTTCTTGCTCCATCATTTAATGAGCCACCGTGAGGCCCTTTCCTTATCACAAATGAGGCGGCTGCTCTGCGCTAGGTGCTCACAGCTGAGCACAGAAAGGAAAGGCGCGCTGCCTGAACTTATTTCAGCCTAATGTTACTTAAATACATGCAAACCTAAGACTAGGTATTGGGGCCTCAGCTTCTGGCTCCAACACAGCTGTAAAGCCAGCCAGACAGAAAGCCTTTATGGATGAAGTGCAGATGATGGTACCACACCCAAGAAAATCCATTTGAACGTTAATGTGTTAAAAACCCAAATTAAAGTGTACTGTTCCTCCTTTTTCTGTCTTATTAGCCCAGGATAATTAAAGTGCGGTGGCTTGGCCCCAGCTCGGCTGTAAACATAAACCCGAGCGTGGGCAGGTAGTTGCCTAGAGAAGAGGCGAGGGGTGGCGACCGGAGGCCTGACTGTGTCCCAGCTGCGGGCCCGGCCAGGGCCCGGGCGTCACCTCCACACCTGAGCGAGGACAGGTGGCCGGGTCACTTGAGTCCCTGAGCTCCCTCCCAGCCACAGCTGGTATAGGAAACAAGCCCAGGGATGAGCAGCAGAAAGGGCTGCCCGAGTGACTGCCCTTGGCCTGGGCGCTTCCTGCCCCCTTTCTCCCGTGCAGATCTTCGGTTTCCTGGCCACCTTCCTCTGCCTGGCGAGCGTGTGGCTGTCCTACAAGATCTCGTGCGTGACCCAGTCAACAGGTGAGTTCTGGTCTGAAAACAGATGACCAAGAAGGTTCCCTCTGCTCAGGAACGGGAGGACACAGGCTCTGGAGCTCGGCAGTAGGGAACCACCCTGCTGCAGAGGACCCTGTGCTCCATCTCGTCTCCACAGTGCCCAGGGGCACCCTAACATCTACGTCTCTGATGGCCAAGCGTTTTCTTTAAATGAGTTTCCTAACGACAAAAATAAAATGTAATACATATAGAAAATCGAAATAAGAAAAAAATTTTAAAAAATAAAAACCATTATCACACTACCCAGAAATAGTATCTGCTGGGTGTCCATCCCTCCTGCATTTCCTCTCTGAGTATATATAGAGAGATGTGCTTGTTTTGTTTGTTTGGCTGCCCCGTGCGGCTTGCAGGATCTTAGTTCCCCGACCAGGGAGCAAAACCATGCTCCCTGCAGTGGAAGCACGGAGTCTTAACCACTGGACCGCCAGGGAAGTCCCAACACATGTGCATTTATTAAAGGATCAGAGTTGATGTATTATTTTGTAACCTTCTCTTCTGCTCCTCCCTAGCCTCCTATCAAGCACTTTCTCCACATCATTAGGTGTCCTTCTCTGGCATCCTTCATGGCTCCACGGTGTTGCACTGGCTCCATTGCATGTCGGTGCCGTAGTTTACTTGTCTCCTATTTGGGGGCATTAGGTTTGTTTTTTTATTTTTTTAAAAAAAATTCTTTCCTACTAAACAGTGCTGTAATGAATATCCTTGTAAATATATCCCTATACACACACTTAATATTTTTTATCTTTAGAATAAATTTCTAGAAATAGAATTGCTGAAAGTCAAACCAGCTATTTCGGTTAATTTACTTCTTTCTTTGATCCAGCACTTCCTTTCTTCTTTTTCTTTGTTTTTTAAAAATACAGTAAAAATATCGAAGCACCTTACCTTGCCCAGCAGAGAGGTTGCCACAGTAGCGCTTCAATCTTAATGGTCCCACTGGCAAAAAGCTAACAGAAGGCTAGGTGAAAGGAGCCAGTCACCAAGGACCACATATTGTAGGATTCCATTTAGGAAAAATGTCCAAAATAGACAAATTCACAGAGACAGAGAGTAGGGTAGTGGTTGCTTAGGGCTGGCGGGAGGGGATACAGGGGTGACTGCACATGCCTGTGGTGCTTCTTTTGGAAGTGATGAGAATGTTCTAAAATTGGGGTAGCTGCACAATTCTGTGAATATAGTGCAAACGGCGGAATTGAACACTTTAAATGGGTGAACTGTATGGTATATGAATTATATGTCTGTGAAGCTGTTTAAGAAAAAATGAATGATGAAAAAAGAATGCGAAAAAGTTAATAGGTAATGTCTAAAAGTAATCTGTAAGTGTAAGTATACATATACTAGGTAAAATTACGGAGGAAGAGCCAAAGGTAACAGCTGAAGAAGTTACAGTACCTCTGAGGAAGAGGCCTGGGGTGGAGAGGAGCAGGGAGATGAATCATCATTGCCACGGGCGGTGGTGCGGGCGGGGGGAGGCAGCGCATGCGCAGCCGTGGGGCAGCCCTGCCGGCCGAGCTCTCCCAACTCTGCCGCTTCCTTCCCCAGATGCCGCCGTCTGATGCCCTAACAGCCCGCCAGCCCTGTAGGAGGCGCTGCAGGACGTGTGACCCACGCGGATGGAGGGGCTTGAGCCGGCGGCCGCAGGAGAGACCGGGGTCTGGGTCCCCGGGCCGGTGGGTGCGGGACGGGCCCTTCCTCCGGCTCCTGAGCGGGTCCAGCCTCTCTCGCCAGCCTTCTTCACTTCCTCAGAGAATATTCCTCCCCGTCCGGGAAAGAAAAGCAGCCTCCAGGGAAATCTGATCTCTCCCTCCTGCTTTAGAACCGCCTCAGGGACTGATGCCCCCCTCCCCCCGTTAAGGTGAAGGGGTGGTTTTTGAATACTCTGCCGAACCCTTCCCCTCTCCCCAGCCCTCGGGGAGGGGCGCTGCCTTAAATCCTCTTGTGAAAACACAGCCACCTCCTAATTTATCTCGCTTGGAAATCTGGTTTTGAAGGTACCCTCTTTCTTAAAGTGAGGCTTACGGGAGCACCATGCGGTCAGCCTGTCCCCAGATAGGAGCTCTTGGCTCCTTTCCTGTTGTTACCATTGTGTACGTGTTCGTGTGTTTTTAAATAAAATGTTGACTTGGCCAATTGCAGAAGGATTTCTTACTAAGTTAGAAGAAGGCTGTGAAGTGAGCGCTACCTGGGGGTCCACTGGAGGTAAGAGGAGCAGAGGGTGCAGATGGTCCTGGCCTCTCAAGATTTGAGTATTTTCTTTTTTATAAATTATTTATTTAATTTTGGCTGCGTTGGGTCTTTGTTGCTGGGCGCGGGCTTCCTCTAGTTGTGGAGAGCGGGGGCCACTCTTCCATGCGATGCGCGGGCTTCTCATTGCGGTGGCTTCTCTTGTTGCGGAGCACTGGCTCTAGGCGCGCGGGCTTCGGTAGTTGGGGCGCACAGGCTTAGTTGCTCCACGACATGTGGGATCTTCCCGGACCAGGGCTCGAACCCGTGTCCCCTGCATTGGCACGCGGATTCTTAACCACTGTGAAACCAGTGAAGTCCTTGTGTATTTTCAAAGTAAATTGATATAAAGGGTGGAAGCCAGTACTGTTTACACGAGACTCAAAAGCAACGCAGGCAGCCTTTAAAAAGAGGGCAGTTCTAATACATGCTACACCATGGATGAACCTTGAAGATATTATGTTAAGTGAAATAAGCCAGACACAAAAGGACAAATACTGTATGATTTTAGTTACATGAGGTGCATAGTGTAGGCAAAATTCAGAGAGACAGAAAGTAAAATGGTGGTTGGTTGCCAGGGTCTGGAGGGAGGGGCCCTGGTGTGAGTGTTTAATGCGTACAGTTTCCATTTGGGAAGATGAAAACATTCTGGTTGGGACTTCCATGGTGGTCCAGTGGTTAGGACTCCGTGCTTCCACTGCAGGGGATACAGGTTTGATCCCTGGTCGGGGAACTAAGATCCCACATGCCGAGAAGCCAAAAAAAGAACAAAACATTCTGGAGATGGACGGTGGTGATGGCTGCACAATAATCTAAATGTAATTAATGCCACTGCACTGTATAGCTAAAATGTGTTAAAACGGTTAACTTTTATGTTATGTATATTTTACCACGATTTTTTCTTTTTTTAAAGCAAGGCAGGACCTTCTGTCTAAGGTACCTAAGTAGCTGCAAAGCTACTTGGGAAATGGAGGAAGGCAGAGGTCCAATTACGCACACCCCACAGCAGGCACCACAGCCCAGCAGAGGCCAGCACCGTGTTCTCACAGCTAAGCATCGCAGGTGTAAAGGATGCAGACTGCAGGATGTGTGTGTCTTCTCTACACCAGGTGCTCTCTGAGGCTGCTCACCCAGGGGGAGTGCCCAGGCGTAAGCCAAACTCTGTCCCAGCACGGGGAGGTGACCCACTGAGCAGACCCAGCCAGGCAGGACCAAGCCAAGGTGTGAGAGGAGGGAAGACTGGACCCATGGCGGGAGGATGGGAGTCCGGTACCTGCCCCAGGGACCAAGAGCCAGCCTTGGCTCATCGTGGCCACTGCAGGCCCGGGATAGGGTGTTAGCACCTGGGGCACTAGGGACACGGGGAGGTGAGACCAGAGTGGGTCTGCCCACATCATCTCCCATGAGCGGGCAGCTCCCGGCCAGCAGAGACCTGGGGAGGAGGGCTGGACAGTGGGCTGGTGCCCTGTGCCCAGCAGGCCTCTGCACAGGTGTTTTCTCACCACCCACAAGAAAGACTGCTGCTCAGAGAGGCTCTGGAAAACAGCTTAGCTGTGCTTCTCTCTGCAGGAGGTGGCGTGCAGCCATAGCACTGCCTCTTTCTCTGAGGGCCCCGCTAGGAAGCGCATCTATCCTGAAGGTCGGGCCGTGGAGTAGGGAGACCCAAGGAGACAGCCGAGGGGAAGTGAGGTTAGGGCTAGAGCTGGGATTTGAGTCCAGGTCCTCTGCGGGGGCAGGCAGGGCGGGGCCAGAGCCAGCCTGTGCCAGCTGGTTTCCTCCACAGGCGGGTAGCCCTGGTGTCTGCAGGAGGCCCAGAGAAGAAAACAAGTGTGTTCTGTTTTTCTTTTTTTTAATAAATTTATTTATTTGTTTTTGGCTGTGTTGGGTCTTTGTTTCTGTGCGAGGGCTTTCTCTAGTTGCGGCGAGCGGGGGCCACTCTTCATCACGGTGCGCGGGCCTCTCACTATCGCGTCCTCTCTTGTTGCGGAGCACAGGCTCCAGACGCGCAGGCTCAGTAGTTGTGGCTCATGGGCCCAGTTGCTCCGCGGCATGTGGGATCTTCCCAGACCAGGGCTCGAACCCGTGTCCCCTGCATTGGCAGGCGGATTCTCAGCCACTGCGCCACCAGGAAAGCCCCACAAGTGTGTTCCTGACGGAGGCCCTGGCCTGACACAGCCCTTGTGCTGCATTGGGCCTGGGGGCTTCTCTTCCAGACATGGTGACCTGCTCGGCCCTCAGCCTGGGCCTCCAGCCAGGACGCTCAGGTGACCCAGAGCTGTCCCACTCCCTGTGCCACCACCTCCCAGGCCTCATCCTTAGCAAGGATAGCTAATTTCTGTTGCCATGGAAACACCGCAGACCTTTGGGCCCCTTCTCAGCCCCATCTTTTCCCCACTGTAGTGGTTTCTGAACTGCGGCCTGTGAACTCTCACAGGTGCTCCGAGGAGCTCACAGATGTCGATTTTATGTGCAAAATATATGTTAACATCTTAAAACGCACACTCTTCCGTTATCAGTGGCAAACACTGAACGGTGGGAACCCCTGGGCCGGCCGTGCTCCAGCACAGGCTTCCTGGCCTCATGCAGACCTTGGGGAAGGCTGGCCTTGTGGTTGGGCTGGTCCAGGGAGACGCCAGGAGTGGGAGGTGAGTGGCTGAGAACCTTCCACGACGTCCTGGGCGAGCCAGGCTTCCTCCAACTCCTGCCACCAGCACCAAGCAGCGGAATGAATGGAAGATGAGGCTACAGCCCCAGTTAGCTCCTTCCTCCAAATCATACGCTTTTCAAATTAATCCCATTACTCTTCTAGACTCACTTCATAATAAGTCAGTGTTATAAATGTAAATGAGTTATTTATATGAATACTATATTTCCTGTTTTATATAATGGAATTTCATGGGGGATTTAGATTGAGAAAGGGGATTTCTCTGCTTTAAAAAAGAAAAGTCAGGCACCCCCTGCACTGAATGGAGCTGCCAGGCTGCCCACGGGGCACCAGACAAATGGACACAGCGACCGGCCCAGGTTGGAGGGGGCAGGACACCGGGAAAAACTTCCTCAGGTGCCTCTGGACCTTGTAAGGAGACTGAGGCCGCTGGTGGCTTGTTGAAGATTTACTGTAATTTTCTGTATAGATAAGTAATTATGCAAAAAAAAAAAAGACCATGATTAATATATAAAGTTGTGCAAAAGAGGAAATGCTATGGTATGAAGCGTTGCGCAGGGCTCAGTTCTGAAGAGTGATAGCCGCCAGGAAAATGGGCGCTCTGACTATTGATCTGACCAAAACTGTAAAAAGGAAAAAGAAAGCCTCATTCCCCGAGTGACTGAGAGAAGTGGAAATCTGGATTTTTAGGCCAAACAAAACTTGCGTGGGGCTGGCCGCGGCCTGCGGGCCCCAGGTTTGCTACCCCGCCCCGGGGCGGCGGTGCTGGGGCGGGTGGGCGCGGGGGGTCGGGGTGGGAGACGCAGGAAGTCAGCTGCTTCCTCCCGACCGCTGGGCCGGGGCGGGTCCCTCCCCGGGGAGCGGGAGCCGGGTCCCCAGCCCGAGGCGCGCTGCCCGGCGCCGCCGCGGCTCCCCGGGGGGCTCGGCCTGCCTTTCTACGGGAAACTCACCGGGCCCCGCAGGTGGCCGCCCGCGCCCGCAGCGCCGCCTTTTGGTGGCCGCGGGGAGCCCAGTTCGTCCGACTCCAGGGTTCGGGAACAGAAGCACAACTTGCACGTTTTATTTGGACTTCAGGCGCTCAGATGAATCATAATCCTCTGGTTCGTGACCGCGGCCTCCATTTAACTGTAACTACACGCTTCCCATCGCCCCCCGTCCTCTTCTCTTCCGAATCTACCATTCACCACACCTTTGCTTTTCTTATTACATAATTCCAGCGTCGCTCGATGTATTGCCTAAAAAGTGCAGCTAAGTATGGCAGTTATTTATTAAACCCCACGCTGTATGTCATCCTTTCGCTGTGTTGCTGTAACAGACACCGCCTTTTAGGAAGCACTGGACATCCTCTTGCCCCCCCCCCCCATCTCTTAATCCAGCCGGCACCGCCTGCCTGCCCTGCAAGGGCTGTGACCAGTTTCACTCCAGCGCAACCACGGAGCTGGGCTGCACGCTTCACTGACAGCTCTTAACTGTCACACCAGAGCTTCACCGTGGTCGCCGCCAGGGGTGTCCAGCCCGCAGGTGCAGGAGTTCCTGCCCCGTGGGGTGATGCTGGCTAATGGGACATAGGAGTCAGTGGATATATTTGTCCTCCTTCTCTCCCGGGACAGACTGTCCTGAGGCAGGTTTTATACAGTGTCTCCAAGGACAGTCCCATGGGACCATGCAAATGATCACAGAGGGTGGTCCACTCGGCAGCGCATCCTCCTACTGGCTGGTTCTCTCTCCTTCCCGGCTTCACTGCCCACGTAGATGGTTCATCTGGATCTGTGGGTACAAGCCGACAATATGCGGCAGCTGCACCAACAGCCTTACTCAGAAGGCAGTAGTGGAGATTGGCGGCCCCAGTGGCCAGAGCTCTGAGCATCTGACTCATCCAAGGAAAGAAAATACACAGCCTCAAGGGGGCAGTGAACGGCCAGGGACCCCAAGAAGTGGGTGGACAGAAAGCCACTAAGATTCTCAGATGATCAAGTCGTTTGAACAAGAGGTGAATCACCTACCAAATAAAAATCCTGGGTAATGAGGCCACTGAATGCCAGGAAGAAGGCAGCCCAGGAAAATTCCTGCACAGATGCATCTATTTTACGACTAAAAGCCAAGTCAGGTGATTGACAGCCTTAAAGGGGAGGGCGGAGCGGACCAGCAGAGGCAGAAACCTGGAGGGAGTCCACGGCTCCTGTGAAGCAAAGAACTACTCAGTGTGAGCTGATACCACTCAGGCCGGATAAACTACAGCCATGAGACAAGCAGGGACAAGACTCAGGTACAGGATCGGGTGGCGGGATTCATCCCCACCCAAGGGGAAGCCCTACATATCCCTAAACTCTGTTACAGATACTGCCGGTGGTTTTGTGGGGTTTTGTTTGGTTGGTTTGGGTCTGGACTGTGCTTGCTGCTCTTTTGTAAGAACCTGCTCGCGGGATCCGTTCATCGCATCCACTGTTGGTGGCTCATGCAAGGGGTCAGAGGCAGGGCCGAGGACAGGGTTTCCCCTTAAAGCTCGCCGAGCATTTGAAACAGTGCCTTTTCCTGGGAGAAGAAAAGGTACAAGGTCTTTTCACCCAAGGTTTTGGATGGCCAGGGCTGCTTCACGTAGCTTCCAAGCTTCCTTAGAAGTTGCACCCCGCTGTCTGGCCGATGGAAGCTGGGAGCTTTACTGTGGACTCTGGGCGCTTAAATAAGAAGGTGGCCAATTTCATTTCCGCAGTGCCCGATGTCTCCAAAGTGGATGGAGGAGCTGCTGCCATCATACCTGGCCCTAAGTTTGCAGCCTGGGGTACTGCTAACAGTTTATTTTTTAAATGGGGGCGTGGGGGGTGAGGGACGGGTGGAATCAGTTTGCCTTCACCTGGCACAGCACACAGCACACTTATTGCCCTGAATTCTCCAGTGAGAGAGCATCAGTGGTTTGGACACACCTGGTATCGTGTGAACTGTTGGTGGGTATGCAGGCATTGTAATGGCTCCACAGAGAAAACTGCTTTGCTGCATCACCCAAGCACAGCTGATGAAAGACAGATGGGCCCCTCAACAAGGACAAAGTCCAAGTGACCTGCCTTCCAACTAACCATCTTGGGAGCTGCGTCACAGCCAAAGAGACATTTCACAATCAATTAAGGACAAACTTTGTCGTAGCCACTGCTTACCAAAAAAGGGGCCCCACCCCCAACCTGGCCACTTTGCATATTGGCTGTTGGAGACAGGAGTACGTCCCAAACCTGGAAATATTCCCACAGCCTCCGCCCCAAGTCATCAGACGTGTGGCCACCTTTGAATGAGGGCCCCCAAAAACCAATAATCTTGGAAGCCGTTTGGGCAGCAATGAAAGACGCCTTACCCTAGCACCTCTGTCTCCTTCAGACCTAGAGGAAGTACAGGTGTCTGTGACCAACCGCACAGCTGAAGGGGGCCTTTGGTAATGCCCACTCCTCCAGTTCTCCTGGGCCTCTGAGCTTTTGAACTTGAGAACTTTCTCCTACCGCTGAGAAGTGACTGTGAGAATGACTGAGCTCTAATCAAAACAGCCTCCAACTTGACATCCTGCAATTCTGAACTAAATTGCATAGGTGGGAAAGTTCTATCATGAAAATATCATGGATCTTCCAATTAAGGCCAGCCCCTAAGCCTTTAACTAACTTCACAAACAGGTGTCTTCCCTACTGGGCTGCTGGTTTCATGAAGGCCAGCTGACAAGAATCAGTGACAAAGGAGCCCACCGACCTCCAAGGTGAGCAGGTCCTCTATGATGCTAGAGCCTTTCAGTGAGAGCAAACGGCCGATGGCCCACAGCAATGGATGCCCCTTGTGATGAGCTGAACTTAAGGTGGGACTTCTAGCCAGAGTGCACCCTCTCCCCAGGATTTAATGAACAATATCTGTATATAAGCTCATGGGCTGTCACTAATGGCCTGGCTGTAATGGTCAGGTCTTTGGGCCACCCAGGACTGGACTTGTAAAGACATACCATATATTGGGTGCATCCCCCTTGGAAACATAACTAATTCCAGACTCAATATTTACATTATATGTATGTTTAGATGAAGCAACCACATCTAGAGAAAAGTGTTGAGACAAACATACGTGGAAAAAGCCAACATGTGTGGCCATCACCTTTACCACAGACCAGTGGACTGTGCTCAAGTCCACCATGGGTAAGCAACCACCATAAAGCTTGAGATGCCCAGTGAGAAATCATGCAAGCAACTCTTCACTGCAAAGACTTGTATTATTTGCCAACTATAGCAGAGTCCTCAGTGATGACTTCCACAGGGCCAGCTGGTCTGTCTTCACCTAGTTACAACTTGCACAAGGTGATTATACCGCCTCTGTCTACCTGAGCTCCTAGGTACTCAAGGACTTTTGCACCTGCTTTGACCTCAACAGATGAATGGGTGGATGTTTCATTTCATTCAAATCTATGTAGACAAACTTGGACACTTTATCCCAGGTATTCTATGGCCACCCTCCTCTGCCCACTGTCTACTTACATTGGAAAATGGCAACTCCTGAGTCCAGAAAGGAGGATGAGGTGGCTCATTCCTGATGGGGGATGACAGATCTCAACTGATCAGGTGTGGACATGTCTGACCCCAGAAATACATGGAGGTCAAGGGGACATGAGTAACTTTTTTTTTCCCTTTTACAAGTATGGACCAACAGTTTCAAATGTCCTTCCCCTAATCTTCTAGTTCTCATGATGTTGAATATGTCACCCTCATCTAACCCAGCTGCAGGGCCCCAGGGCCAGAGGTGGATTAAGACAAATTTGGATGGCCCTGGAGGTTCATTTCCTCCCTCATTTTGGTAGCTTATTGGAGAGATGACTCTAAAGGTCTGAGTTAGCACAATGGAAAAACATACTGATTCCAGCCCTTGAGTTTTGTTTTTTTTTAAATTTTTATTGGAGTATAGTTGTTTTACAATGTTGTGTTAGTTTCTGCTGTGCAGCAAAGTGAATCAGTTATACATTTACATATATCCACTCTCTTTTAGATTTCCTTCCCATTTAGGTCACCACAGAGCACTGAGTTACCTGCACTCTACAGTAGTTTCTTAATGGTTATCTATTTTATACATAGTAGTGTATATATGCCAAGCCCAATCTCCCAGTTCATCCCACCTCCCCTTCCCCACTTGGTAACCATAAGTTTGTTTTCTACATCTGTGACTCTTTCTGTTTTGCAAATAAGTTCATTTGTACAAATTTCCTAGATTCCACATATAAGTGATATTATAAGATGTTTGTCTTTCTCTTTCTGACTTACTTTGTATGACAATCTCTAGGTCCATCCATGTCACTGCAAATGGCATTATTTTGTTCTTTTTTATGGCTGAGTAATATTCCATTGTATATACCACATCTTTTTAATCCATTCTATTGTAAATAGATGCAATGAACATAGGGGTGCATGCATCGTTTCTCTGGATGTATGCCCAGGAGTGGGATTGTCCAGCCCCTGAGCTCTTGAGGGTCTCCTTTTCCAATAAGGCCACTCTTCCAGAGAGCTTCCATCCTTTGAGAGTTGAATGATTACTCAAGTGCCCCCTGTACCTTCTGTACATACACATGGGAGCACTGTGGGATGGGGTGCCTCTCTGCCTGTAGTCTGTTTATGTCCTGAACAAACTATAGGCTAATGAAAGCTTGGGGAACTGCACACACTCAACTTCTAACCTGCTTGATTCCCCCCAATATGCCTTACTTATATCTGTACCAAGAGGCACAGTGTCATATTAAATTGGATATCTTTCCATGTCAGTAGAGAATTTCTGTATTCCATTCAGTGAACGTATTCCCCTATAGATTCACATTTGAGGGAAAATAGTCTTTAATCAGAGGATGCCCATCAGGGTGACAGCTACCACCCTTCGTTGTGAGGGCATGTGCTCAAGGAAGTAGAGACATGGGTGGGATGTTAAAACAGGATAAAACAGGGACCTGAAAAGCACTTTCCCTTTGGGGCTTGTCCCTCTTGCTTCTCCCACTGCCATGAGAACATGTTTGGGCCAGCCTGCTGGCAGGATGTGAGAGGCACATGGAGGAGAACCAGTTTCCCCTGTTGACAGGCAGATGACCCAGAAGCATGAGCTTCCAGCCAACAGCAAGCCTATGCCCAGACTTCAAGTCAGCCCTGCCAAGGACAGAAAAGTCACACAACCTAAACTATGACCCACAGACTCATGAGCTAAGTACATAATGTTAAGTCACTGAATTTGGGAGTTACTTAGTATGCATCAATATTTGTGGAGATAATTACAGGAGGTATCAAGGGGGTGTTTAGAACTTCAGGGTCTCCAACTATACCTCCTGCTCCATAGAGGCTGGTTTTATTAAGAGCTGGCTTCTGGGAATTCCCTGGTGGTCCAGTGATTAGGGATCCGGGCTTCCACTGCAGGGGGCATGGGTTCGATCCCTGATCAGGGAACTAATATCCCACATGCCTTGCAGTGTGACAAAAAAAAAAAAAAGATCTGGCTTCTTCTCTGTTGCCATGTAGATTTTAGGTTAAACCCTAACATGAGAGGATTTCAAAGGCAGAAGCAATGTGTTGACATTGGTTTGTCCAGAGCCAGGATTAGGTTCCAACTGGCTACTGGCTTCTGGTGGAACAATCTTTTTGTAGATGTTAAATATTCTGACTGTGAGGGAAGGGGGGTAACTGGTGGCTGGGAAAAGTATTCAGAAGCTAGGCCAAGTGTACAGGTGGTTGAGTCGAACTTGAGGATCAAATAAAAAGGGCTGAGCCATTGGAAACCTGGAGTTTGCACTTCCAAAGGATACAGTGGAACCAATGTGAGGAAGATTCAGTAAATCCAACAAATAGGAGAATTAGCATCAAAAGAACTTAGGATCTTCATAGAATAATCTGAAAGAAAATGAATTTAAAAACTCAATGGAGCTGCTATACTGTAAATTAGAGTTAAAATTCAATGAATAAGTGAAATACAGCTTAAGAAAAATATTAGTGTTTGAGGCTACCATCCAGAATGTAGCACAGAGAGATAAAGAATTAGAAAATATTAAAGAGTTCATTGTTATAGAGGGTGGGACTTCCCTGGTGGTCCAGTGGTTAAGAATCCATCTTGCAATGCAGGGGATGCTGGTTCAATCCCTGGTTGGGGCACTAAGATCCCACAGGCCACAGGGCAACTAAGCCCACACGCCACAACTAGAGAGCCCATGTGCCGCAACTACAGAGCCCACATGCTGTGGAGCCTGTGTGCCACAACTACAGAGCCCATGCACTCTGGAGCCTGCACGCCACAACTAGAGAGAAGCCCACACACTGCAACGAAAAGCCCATGTGCTGCAACTAAGACCTGATGCAGCCAAAAAATATATATATTAAAAAAACAACACATTTCTCATAAAAAAAAACTTTTACAGAGGATGGAATGAGAAGGTCCCACACATGTCTGATGCAGAATCTAATCCAGAGGGAGAATAAGGAGAGCTTATTTCAAAGTGGAAAACAAATGAGAATTTTCTAGAAATGAAGAACATCAATCCTCAGACTAAGGAAGCATACCACATCCCTCTCAAGTTACATAAAAATAAATCCACCTAGATGTCTTCCAGTGAAACTCAATACCAAATGCAAAGATAAAATCTTAAAAGAACCAAAGATGACCTACTATGAATGTAGGCTCACAGCAGATTTTTTTTGCAATGTTAGAGCCCAGATGACAATGGAATAATATCTCTGAAGGATTGAGATTTAAAAAAAAAACAAAAACTGTCAATCTAGAATTCACCATCCAGATTAGCTATTTTTATTTCTTTTTTTTTTTTTTTGCGGTACACGGGGCTCTCACCGCTGGGGCCCCTCCCACTCTGGAGCACAGGCTCCGGACGCGCAGGCCCAGCGGCCACGGCTCACGGGCCCAGCCGCTTCACAGCACGCGGAATCCTCCCAGACCAGGGCACAAACCCGTGCACCCTGCATCGGCAGGCAGACCCTCAACCACTGCGCCACCAGGGAAGCCCCAGCTTAGCTATTATTTATTTATTTATTTATTTTATTTATTTAGTTTTGGTTGCATTGGGTCTTTGTGGCTGTGTGCGGGCTTTTCTCTAGTTGTGGCAAGCAGGGTCTACTCTTCGTTGCGGTGCGTGGGTTTCTCATTGTGGTGGTTTCTCTTGTTGTGGAGTAGGGGCTCTAGGTGCATGGGCTTCAGCAGTTGTGGCACGTGGGCTCAGTAGTTGTGGCTCACGGGCTCTAGAGCTCAGGCTCAGTAGTTGTGGCACACGGGCTTAGTTGCTCCGCGGCATGTGGGATCTTCCCAGACCAGGGCTCGAACCTATGTCCCCTGCATTGGCAGGCGGATTCTTAACCACTGCGCCACCAGGGAAGCCCTCAGCTTAGCTATTTTTTAAGTGTAAGGGCACTCTTGCTGAAAGGGCAACTAACCCTTGAGTCAGAAGAAATTGGGATCCAAAAATAAGTAGAATGTAAAGAGGCAATGGTGAGGAAAAAATAAAATATATTGGCAAGTCTAAAAAAGCAATGGTTGCATAAAACAACAATAATAGCTAACTTGAGGGAGATGTTAAAACAAGATAAATTTAAACGACTAGGCAACAACAATGCAGTAGATGGGAAGAACTGATGGGCATTCATTCTAAGGTGAGTTTTGTTTGGGAGATGGGTAGGAACACTGATTAAATTTATACATTTGTATAAAATCAAATATGCATTCTAAAAATGTAACAGTATTACTGAAGAATTTTCATTAATAAAAGTGGCAGGAATTACAGAATTATAAAGTCACCATTTTGCAGCCTTTACTAAAATAACAGATTTAGACAAAGGTCAATGGATGAAATTTTTCAGCTAAAAAGGTGATGGGAAACTTTACAGTGGGAGGAGTCAGGCTGTCAGCACCTGAACCCACTGATTAAGTGTGCACTAAGAGTGGCACTACGTCAGGGTACACACTGCCTGATGAAGTACACAGCATCACCTACAAGAAATGCTTAAAACAAAAAGAAGCCTAACCTGAATTTAAGCAAGACTTTAGAGCTTGCTTTCTGTTTAGAGGAAATACTAGCAATAGAGGAACAAGATAAACAACACAAGAACACAAACAGATAACTCCAGAATGTGAGATGTCTTACAGGAATCCAAACTATTAGAGGGGAAAAAAAGAAGCCAGCAACATTGCTGAATACAAAGTAATCAAAATTAACCCCATCCTTGTTCCACAATTCTAATCAGAATATGTAATCTTTAAATAAAGATCCCATTCTGGGGAATTTCCTGGTGGTCCAGTGGTTAGGATTCCATACTCTCACTGCCGAGGGCCCGGGTTCAATCCCCAGTCAGGGAACTAAGATCCCACAAGCCGCATTGCGTGGCCAAAATAAGAAAAATATCCCATTCTGGGTAGGTACAAAAATTAGGATGAACCTGACAAAAGACGGGCAAGACTTTTATGAAGAAAACCATGAAACTGTACTGGAAAAACAATACAGGACCTAAATCAGTGAAGATGCTATGTTCATGACTGTGAGGTTCAATAATAAATCATTTTTCCACAAATTAATCTATTAATGCAATTCCAAGAAAAAAATCAAAAAGGTTTTTTCATTTTTTAATGAAACTTGCCAAATCCGCCTTAAGAATTCATAATAAAAACTAAAGTGCCTCTGTAATCGTCCTCTCCATTTTATTGTAAACCCAAAACTTCCCTAAAACATCTTTAAAATTTAAAAAGTGCCAAGAATAAAACAATTTAGAACTTGCCATATCAGATACTAAGATTTTTATCAAGACTGTGGTATTAGCAAGGGGAAAAATAGCCCAAGAAAGTTAGCACCAGACCCAGGCATATACATAAACCTGGTAAATGACAGGGGCAATATTGTCTATTAGAAGAGCAGAGTCACTCACTGAAATAATAAATCAGAGGGGATGAGAGGCTCACACCACACACAAAAATCAAGGCAGAAGCAAGTACTAAATATAAGATGCAAATCCTTAAACATTTTAGAAAGAAGAGAACATCTCTGACCTTGAGGTAACTACAGAAACAAAGTTAAAATATAATTCACAGAATATGAGAAGATATTTCCAAGGCATGTTCCAAAGGGTTATATCTATAATATGTCAAGAACTCTCAAATGAAGAAAATACTCAATATTTAAAAAAAGGCAAAGGAACACTGCTATATATAAAATAGGTAACTAATAAGGACCTACTGGAACTCTATTCAGTATGCTGTAATGACGTATAAGGGAAAAGAATCTAAAAAAGAGTAGATATATGTATATGTATAACTGATTCACTTTGCTGTACAGTAGAAAGTAACACAACATTGTAAATCAACTATACTTCAATAAATTTTTTTTTAAATGATGAGGCTGATTTTTGGCTCACTGATAAATTTAAGTATGGTGAGAGGCAGTGCATGAGAGTTGGAAAATATCCTAAGAGGTGAGAGAATTTGAAGAGGTTGGAAGGATAATTCAATTTTAGATTTTGTGTAGTCAGGTTGATTTCAAGGGCCAGAATAAAACCTGACACAGTCACAGCCAGGGCAGTTCATTTCCAATAATGAGGCATAGTTATTTGTGGAATTGTTGGTGGGGGAATATTGTTGGAGGGAAGGAATCCAGTGAAGTTGCTTCTGGCTAATAGACATTTGATGGAATTGATTGAGAGCGGGTGTTTTCACTGATGAGAATTAATGTAGAGAAGCGAGGTTGCCCTGGGAGCAGGAAGAAAAGAATTCCAGTGCTGTAGACAGCTGGGAGCGACGCGGTGATGAGAGTGACTAACAGGGCTCAGGTGTAGGTATATGATGCATCAGGAGTTTCCATTATTAGGTCTTTGGAATGAAAACCTGTGAGGTCTTCCTGTTCCCGCGAGGCTTCCGATGACCAGAGATGTTGTGGTAAAAGATACGGCTTTCCATAAACCTCCTATTGTTCGAATGTCTTGTTCATCGTTTGAATCGTGGATCATGGATCCGGAGCATAGAAACGATATGGCTTTGAAGAAGGTGCGTGTACAAATGTGCAGCAAGGCTCAATGAAGTTGATTCTTGCCATTGTTACTCTGATGAGGCCTACTTGGCTGGAAGTGGAGAAAACAACCATTTTTTGGATGTCGTTTTTGGTGAGAACACCCGTTGCTGTAAAGGGTGTGGTGATTGCTCCTAAGCATAATGCTGTTGTTTGAAGGAACTTGTTATTTTCTACTAGGGGGTAAACGTGAATAAGTAGAAAAATGCTGTTACCAGTCTTGCGATTTTGTACTTGAGTGGAGCAGGGCTGGGGGTGGGGGAGGGGGTGGGAGGGGTAGGGCCTTTCCTTACTGAGGGAATTCAAGGGGATAGGCCAAATGGGGTGGGTTTTTCAGCTGCAGCTGGAAAAGAAGTCCTATGAAGGGTAAGTTTGGGTAGTCTAGGTTATGTATAAAAATTTGTTGTAGGGCTTCCCTGGTGACGCAGTGGTTGAGAGTCTGCCTGCCAATGCAGGGGACACGGGTTCATGCCCCGGTCTGGGAAGATCCCACATGCCACGGAGCGGCTAGGCCCATGAGCTGCTGAGCCTGCGCGTCTGGAGCCCGTGCTCCGCAACGGGAGAGGCCACAACAATGAGAGGCCCACATACCGCAAAAAAAAAAAAAAAAATTGTTGTAAATCCCATGCATTTAAGTTGAATAAGAATCATGCTATCGATATAAGAAATCCAGTATCTCGCATGCAGTTATAAAAGATGGCTTGACGGGGAGTTCCCTGGTGGCCTACTGGTTAGGATTCCATGCTTTCACTGCCAGGGCTGCTTGGATCCCTTGTTGGGAACTAAGATCCCACGAGCTCCATGGCATGGCCACAGGAAAAAAAAAAAAAAAGATTGCTTGAAGGGCAGCTAGATTTGCAGCTGCTCGGCCACGTCATCATCCAATCAGTAAAAAAGATATAATTCAACTCCTCCTCTGATGAAAAGTTGGAAAAGATTGTTGGCAGTACCAAGAATTAGTATTGTAATTAGAAAGAGGAGTAAGTATTTGAAAAATCAGTTAATATTCGGGTCTGCGTATATATATATCACATTGAGAATTTTATAATAGATCATGTAACAAATAGTGCTATCGGTACAAATATTACTGAGAAGTCATCTATTTTGAAGCTAAGTGATCATTTAAAGGTTTGGAGGGTGACTCAATGTCAGTTTGAAATCATTATTTCTTGGCTTGAGTGAATGAATAATATTGTGGGGATTAGACTGGTAATAAAGCCTCTGAGATAGTGGTTTTTATGTAGGATGGGTATATATTACTTTCATAGATGTTAGAATTTGTTGTTATAATTGGTGGTGTTAAAATAAATCATGTAACTAGTGTGAAAGAGGCAAATGAGTTTATTCAATTTATTTGGAGTTGCACCAGTGTTCTGGCTCCTAAGATCAGGGGATGACTACTATCCTTTAAAAGTCTGAAAAAGCCATCCTGTTAGGTATGGAGGAGTGAATTAGCAGTTCTTGCATGCTTTTTTGGTAAATAAGAAGGTTTGAGCTTCTGTTACTAGATGCACAATCTAGTGGGGGGTTTTTAAACTATATTTACGGTAGAGGGGCCCCCAAATAATTTGGTGATTAAGTGATAGGAGTAAGAGAGGTAAGAGGTGGAGAGTTATAAGGGCATTTCCTCATGTCAGTGATAGTTTGATGCTATTAACGTAATGTATATATTTACCTCGTTGTGTTATGATTAGCATTTATAGGGAGTCTAAAGCAGTCATTACTATTTTAATTCCTATGAGGATAATGGTAATGTTTGATCATGAGAAAGATGATATTACTACAAATAGTACTCTAGGAACCCTCCTACGCTGTTGGTAAGAATGTAAATTGGTACAAGCACTATGGAGAACAGTATGGAGTTTCCTTAAAAAACTAAAAATAGGGCTTCCCTGGTGGCTCAGTGGTTGGGAGTCCGCCTGCCGATGCAGGGGACGTGGGTTCGTACCCCGGTCCGGGAGGATCCCACATGCCGCGGAGCAGCTGGGCCCGTGGGCCATGACTGCTGGGACTGCGTGTCCGGAGCCTGTGCTCCGCAACAGGAGAGGCCACAACAGTGAGAGGCCCGCGTACCGCAAAAAAAAAAAAAGAAAAAAACCTAAAAATAGAACTACCATATGATCCAGCAATCCCACTCCTGGTCATGTATCTGGAGAAAACCATAATCCAAAAGGATACATGCACCCCAATGTTCACTGCAGCACTATTTACAATAGCCAAGACATGGAAGCAACCAAAATGTCCATCAACAGAGGAATGGATAAAGATATATATTTATGTACAATTATATATACCAATATATATAATATTCCATTATATATATATATTATGGAATATTACTCAGCCATAAAAAAGAATTAAATAATGCCATCTGCAGCAACATGGATGGACCTAGAGATGATCATAGTAAGTGAAGTAAGTCAGACAAAGATGAACATCATATGATACCACTTATATGTGGAATCTAAAAAAGGTACACATGAACTTATTTACAAAACAGACATAGAGTCACAGATGTAGAAAATAAACTTATGGTTCCCGGAGGATAAATTGTGAGATTGGGGTTGACTATACACACTACTATATATAAAATAGATAACTAATAAGGACCTACTGTATAGCACAGGAAACTCTACTCAATACTCTGTAATGACCTATATGGGAAAAGAATCTAAAAAGAGCAGACATATGTATATGTATAACTGATTCACTTGCTGTACAGCAGAAACTAACACAACATTGTAAATCAACTCTAGTCCAATTAAAAAAATTCTCCAATTAGAATGAGAGTTGGGGGTAGGGCTAAATCTGTAAGGCTTGCTGGTCATAATCATGTTGCTGTGAAGGGAGGAGTGTTGGTGGGCCTCTGTGCTGGGATGCTTGCTTGGCTGTGAATGCGTTGGTGGTATGTTTGCTGGGAGAAGAGTATACATGATGTGAGGCGGTGGTAATTGTTAGGGTGGCAGCTCCTCTATAGCTTCAAAGTGTTTGGATGAGAATGGCTACGACGACTAGTGCCGTGCAGCTGACTGATGAATATGTGGTGAGTGACCGTAAGTCTGTTTGGTGTGAAGAAATGGAGCAAGTGAGAACTACTCCTGGTCAGGAAAGGATGAGAAAGGGATATGCTCTGAAATCTGTGCGTGGGTTTAGAATTGTTGTGACCATAGCACGCTGTAGCCTCCACGTGTTGGTAGTACAGCTGCAAGGACTATGGATCCTGCACTGGGGGCTTCTACCTGGGCTTTAGGCGATCAGAGGTGAAGGCTGTCGAGAGGTATTTTTACACTGAAGGCTATTATGCCTGCTAGTCCCATGAAAATGTTAGATCAGGAGTCGGGTATTATTTGTGTTTGATGTTGAATTATTAAGAAGTTTAAAAATATTTTTTAATTGAAGTATAGTTGATTTACAGTGTTGTGTTACCTTCTGCTATACAGCAAAGTGACTCAGTTATGCATATATATACATTCTTTTTTTATATTCTTTTCCATTATGGTTTGTCATAGGACATTGAATATAGTTCTCTGTGTTATACAGTAGGACCTTTTTGCTTATCCATTCTGTATATAAAAACTTACGTCTGTTAATCCCAGCCTCCCTCTCCATCCCTCCCCCACCCCCCTCCCCCTTGGCAACCACCAGTCTGTTCTCTGTGTCCGTGAATTATTAAGAAGTTTAATGAGGGCTTCCCTGCTGGCGCAGTGGTTGAGAGTCCGCCAGCCGATGCAGGGGACACGGGTTTGTGCCCCGGTCCGGGAGGATCCCACATGCCGCGGAGCGGCTGGGCCCGTGAGCCATGGCCGCTGAGCCTGCGTGTCCGGAGCCTGTGCTCCGCAACGGGAGAGGCCACAACAGTGAGAGGCCCGCGTACTGCATTTATTGGAGTAGAGTTGATTTACAACGTTGTTTCAGGTGTACAGGAAAGTGATTCAGTTATTCATATACATACATTCATTCTTTTCCAGATGTTTTTCTCATATAGGTTAACACAGAATATTGAGTAGAGTTCCCTTTGCTATACAGTAGGTCCTTGTTGGTTACCTGTCTTATATATAGCAGTGTGTGTATGTTAATCCCAAGCTCCTGATTTGTCCCTCCCCGAACATTTCTCCTTTGGTAACTATAAGTTTGCTTTTGGTATCTGTAAATCTGTTTCTGTTTTGTAAATAAGTTTATTTGTGTCCATTTTTTAAAAAATTAGATTCCACGTATGAGTGATATCACATGATATTTGTCTTTGTCTGACTTCGCTTAGTATGATCATCTCTAGGTCCATCCATGTTGGTGCACATGGCATTATTTCATTCTTTTTTATGGCTAATATTCCATTGTATGTATGTACCACATCTTCTTTATCCATTCCACTGTTGATGGACATTTAGGTTGCTTCCATGTCCTCGCTATTGTAAATAGTGCTGCAGTGAATATTGGGGTGCATGTGTCTTTTCGAATTATGGTTTTCTCTGAGTATATACCCAGGAATGGGATTGCTGGATCATACGGTAGCTCTGTTTTTAGTTTTTTAAGGAACCTCCATACTGTTCTCCATAATGGTTGTACCAATTTACATTCCCACCAACTGTGTAAGAGGGTTCTCTTTTCTCCACACCTTATCGTTTGTAGACTTTTTTAAATTTTTTATTTAATTAATTTATTTTTGGCTGTGTTGGGTCTTTGTTGCTGTGAGTGGGCTTTCTCTAGTTGTGGCGAGCAGGGGCTACTCTTCGTTGCGGTGCGCGGGCTTCTCATTGCGGTGGCTTCTCTTGTTGCGGAGCACGGGCTCTAGGTGCACAGGCTTCAGTAGCTGTGGCTCGTGGGCTCTAGAGCGCAGGCTCAGTAGTTGTGGCGCATGAGATTAGTTGCTCCACAGCATGTGGGATCTTCCCAGACCAGGGCTTGAACCCGTGTCCCCTGCATTGACAGGTGGGTTCTTACCTACTGCGCCACCAGCGAAGCCCACTGTTTGTAGACTTTTTGATGATGGCCATTCTGACTGGTGTGAGGCGATACTGCATTGTAGCTTTGATTTGCATCTCTCTGATAATTAGTGATGTTGAGCATGTTTTCATGGAGCATTGTCTTTATTTGTTTGGGATCCTCAGGGTAAAGGTACAATAAAAGGAGAGCAATCTCTAAGTTGAAGGTAAGAAATATCATAGCCACTAAGAAATTTTATGGAACATGGTAAGCGTGCCAATCCTATGGGGTCAAATCCGCACTGATAGACACTTGTTTTTTCTGTGTAAATATTTAATGGAGGGGCCAGAATCCGATACATACAAGTAGTGAGGCTAGTGTTCTATTTGTGATTCACGTCAGTATAAGATTTTTCTTTTTTGGATTATACTGACACTGATTGGAAGTCAGTTGTACAATTTAATACTAAAAGAGTAAGATCCTCAATAATAAATAGATATGCAAAGGAATAGTCATGCTATGTCTACAAAATGTCAGTATCAGGCCGCAAAGTCCAAGTGGTGATTGGATGTAAAGTGAAATTTTAATTGGTGTAAGAAGCAGATGATTAGGAAAGTAGAATCAGTCATTCCATGTCGGCCGTGGAATCCTGTAGCCATGAAGAAAGTTGATCCATATACACCACCTGAAATTGTAAAAGGCGTTTTGTACTATTCTGAGGCTTGAGGAAGTGTGAAGTAAACACGCGACGCAATTGTCATAGAAAGGGCTTGGAGCGTATGTGTTTGGTTTCCTTCTGTGAGGTTGTGGCAGGCTCAGGTGATGGGTACCCCGGAGGCTAATTGGACTGAGGTGTTGAGGAGTGGTCCTTCTAGTGGGTTTAAGGGCAGATGCCTGGGATGGTCAGCATCCGCCTAGTTCAGGTGTGGGGTGAGGCTCGAGTGATGCAAGACTCAGAAAAAGCTGGTAAGAAAGAGGGCTTCTGAAATCATGAAGAGAATGAGTCCATATCGAAGTCCTTCTTGAACAATTGGTACAGGATGGCCTTGGAAGGTGCTTTCTCGGATGATGTTTCATCATCACTGATATATTATTAGAGTATTAGTAAGCCTTGTGCTATCAATAATATTGAATTAAACTGAAATCCTGTGACGAGGCCAGATGTTATTAGGAGGGCTGGAAGAGCTCCTGTAAGGGGTCAGGGACTAGGATTTACTCTATGACATGCAGGGGTTTGGTGTTGTCATTTAAGTAGAGACTTAAAGTAAGTCCCCTATATACGGACCTCCAAGTTGCAAACTTTCAAAGATGTGAATGTGCATTTGCATGTCCGACCACGTAAGTTAGTTCACGTGTCTGGTGTACACTGTCACATGACTGCATCCTCTACAGTTGTGCTTTTGTGTACTTTACTGTACAGTAATATATAGAGTACAGTAGTATAGTGTCTTTATTTCAAGCCCAGGACATCCAGAAGCAGGCATAAAAGCAGCGGTGATGTAGCTGTTACTACAGTACTACCCAGACATCACTGGATCGTTTTTTCAAGAGAGTAGATAGAATTGAATCCAGCAAGGAACCAGAACCTGTGCCATCAATGTCAGGCGTGAGTGAAATTGCAGCTTGCCCTCCTCCTTTTGCTGACGATCCTTCAGCTCTACCATCTCCCACCTCCTCTCCCTCCTCCAGTCAGTAACTCTTCTTGCCTGTTCACTCAAAGCCAGCCCCTGTATGCCAGATGTTGTACTGTACTACTGTACTTTTCAAGGTACTGGACTGTAAGATTAAAAATGTTTTCTTTATTTTCTGTGTTTGTTTTTTATGTATTATTTGTGTGAAAAGTATTATAAACACATTACAGTACTGTATAGCCGATTGTGTTAGTTGGGTACCAAGGCTAACTTTGGACTTATGAACGAATTGAATTTACGAATGTGCTCTTGGATTGGAATTTGTTCATATGTAGGGGACTTACTGTACTATTAGGGTGAATATGAAAGCTTGAATTAGAGGGAGAGCAAATTCGAGGATCGTGAGATAAGAATAATGACTGTCATAAGGGCTGTTGTGGTCCTAATATTGAATAGTGCTAGAGTTGCCCCTCTGATTCAATGAATTAGCAAGTGACCTGCTTTAATATTGGCTGTTAACCGTATGGCTAAGGCTATTGGTTGCCTAAGTAGGCTTATAGTTTTGATGATGACTAGCACAGGGATAAGAGGCACTGAGGATTCCTTGTGGTAGAAAATAGGGAAGGGGACTTCCCAGGTGGCTCAGTGGTTAAGAATCTGCCTGCCGAAGCAGGGGACATGGGTTCGATCCCTGGTCCGGGAAGATCCCACATGCCACAGAGCAGCTAAGCCCATGCGCCGCAACTACTCAGCCTGTTCTCTAAAGCCCGCGAGCCACAACTAATGAGCCTGTGTGCCACAACTACTGAAGCTTGTGTGCCTAGAGCCCGTGCCCTGCAACAAGAGAAGCCACGGCAATGAGAAGCCCACTCCACAATGAAGACCCAACGCAGCCATACGTACATACATACATACATACATAAATTTAAATTTAAAAAAAAGAAAAGAAAATAGGCCAAGGATGCTTTTGTTTTGTGGGGAAAACCAGTCATTACATTTCCTGCTCATAGAGGGATTGCTAGACCTGAATGCATTGAGAATTGTGTCATGGGTATAAATGAAGGTGGTAGGGGTCTTAGTGAATTTGTTGACCCAATAAATAGAATGAGTGATCAAAATATTTGTGTTCAGGTCTGTCCTCTGTGATTATGAATGACTGTTATTTGTTTTGATGTTCATTGGACTTGTCATTATTGAGTAGAAATTATGAGGTTGGGCTTCCCTGGTGGTGCAGTGGTTAAGAATCCGCCTGCCAATGCAGGGAACATGGGTTCGAGCCCTGGCCCGGGAAGATCCCACATGCCGTGGAGCAACTAAGCCCGTGCGCCACAACTACTGAGCCTGCGCTCTAGAGCCCATGTGCCTAGAGCCCGTGCTCTGCAACCAGAGAAGCCACCGCAACTAGAAGCCCGCACACCACAATGAAGAGTAGCCCCCGCTTACCGCAACTAGAGAAAGCCCATGTGTAGCAATGAAGACCCAACGCAGCCTAAAATAAATCAATAAAATAAATAAATTTGTATTAAAAAAAAAAGAAATGATGCGGTTGTGGATTCGTGGGTTAGGAGTGAGGAATACAATGCTTGGGACTAGAACAATGAAGATAGCAATAGGAAGTCCTGTTATTGTTGGGGTAATGAAAGAGGCCAATACATTTTCATTCATTTTGTTTCTCAAGGGCTGGATTGTTTTTGTGTTTGAGTGAGTTTTAGTTCTGGGTTTAAGTGATAAACATAGTTTGAAATGTTTCATTGAAATATAATAAACACGGCTAGAGTGATTGATGAAATAGTAATGAATCGTGCTGATGTCTCTAGTTGTGGCATATCATTAAGGGGAGGTTTAAACTCCCATCTTTAACTTAAAAGTTTCATTCAGTTTAGCTTCTTAATGAATTTATGATATTGTTGCAGATCAATTTCTTGAAATACTTTAGTGGAAGTAATTCGAAGATGATAGGTATGAAGGTATGATTTGCTCCACAGATTCCTGAGCACTGTCTGGCTGTGTTGATATAAGGGTTGTTTGGTTTCAGCATCCTGGAGTAGCACCTCTTTTTAGGCCCAATGAAGGGCCAGCTCATGAGTGTAAAACCTCTTCAGAAGAGGTTAATGTTCGCATTGTCACTTCTATGGGTAGAACTACTCGGTTATCTCCTTCTAACAATCGCAGTTCTCCTGGCTTTAGGTCGGAGGCAGGGATCACAGAGGAGTCAGAATTTAAAGCTTCATAATCTGTGTAGTTGTAACTCCAGTCTCACTGGTGCCCTAGAGTTTTTACAGTCAGAGAAGGATGATTGATGTAAAGAAGTCATAAAGATGCCAAGGCAATTAAGACTGGGACGATGGCTGTTAAATTGTTCAGATCGTTTTGACTTCTTGTGCATCTCTTGTGTTTGTATGTGTTAGTTTAGTCGTTAGTATGAGTGAAATAATATAAGGAACCAAAGAGCCAATGAAAAATAGGATGATTCGGGACTTCTGAGGTGGTCCAGTGGCTAAGACTCAGCACTCCCAATGCCGAGGGCCGGGGTTTGATCCCTGGTCAGGGAACTAGATCCCGCATGCTACAACCAAGAAGTCTGCATGCCGCAACTAATGTCCCAAATGCCGCAAGTAACATCCCGCATGCAACAACTAAGACTCGGTGCAGCCAAGTAAGTAAATTAAAAAAAAAAAGATGTTTCATGTGTGATCATGGAAATGTAGGAAGCTCTTCTATCATGGGTGATGTTGCATCTTGAAAGCCTAGTTGAAAAGGATATGCCATGGAGAGGGATAGGGCTTTCACCTATAATTTAACTTGGACAAAGTTATGTACTTTTTACCAATATCTCATTTTTGAGAAAGACATAGTGCTTATGGTATTGGCTTGAAACAGTAGAAGAGGGTTTGGTTCCTTCCTTTCCTAGTTTTCTTTTCTTTTTTCTTTTTTTTTTTTTTGGCTGCATTGGGTCTTAGTTGCAGCACACGCGATCTTTGAGGCATGTGGGATCTTTTCGTTATGGTGCGCGGTATGCTCGGGTTTCTCTCTAGTTGTAGCATGTGGGTTTTCTCTTCTCTAGTTGTGGTGTGCAGGCTCCAGAGCGCATGGACTCTGTAGTCAGCGGCACACAGGCTCTCTCGTTGAGGCTCGCGAGCTAAATAGTTGTGGCTTAGTTGCCCCGGGGCATGTGGGATCTTAGTTCCCCAGCCAGGGATTGAACCCACGTCCCCTGCACTGGAAGGTGGATTCTTTACCACTGGACCACCAGGGGAGTCCCCTAGTTGTTTTATTTTATTTATTTATTTGGCCGTGCCGTACATCATGTAGGATCTTAGTTCCCCAGCCAGGGATCAAAGCTGCGCCCCCTGCATCGGAAGGGCAGAGTCTTGACCACTGGACTGCCAGGGAAGTCCCTTTCCTACTTATTTTAGATTGACATAAGTGGGTTCTTCAAATGTGTGATATGGTGGAGGGCATCCATGTAATCACTCTAAGTTGGGAGTGGTTACATCTACTGTTGAGACCGCTCGTTGTGATGCAGGTGCTTCTCAGATGATGAAAATTATTAGTATGACTGCTGTAACTGAAATGCAGGAACCTATTAATGAAATGGTATTTCACGTTGTATATGTGTCAGGGTAGTCAGTATATCATTGTGGTATTCCAGATAAACCGAGGAAATGTTGTGGGCAGAAGGATATATTTATGCCTACAAATATAAGTACACAATGGATTTTTGCTCCTGCTGAAGTGAGTGTATAAGCTGAAAATAGCGAGAATCAGTTGCACAAAGCCTCCTATGGTGGTGAAGACGGCTCCTAATGCACAGTGGAAAAGTGCAACTCCGGAGTGTGTGTCGAGGACAGTATCTAGGGATGAGTTGGCTCTAACAATTCCTGTTAAACCACCTGTAAAAGGAAAAGAAATCCTAGGGCTCATAATATAGCGGGGGATCATTTGATGTTACCTCCGTGAAGAGTGGCTAATCAGCTAAATTCTTTTATTCCTGTGGGAATAGAGATAATTGAAGTAGCTGATGTAAAGTATGATCGTGTATCAGCATCTGTACCTACTGGTATAGATGGGCTCATGACCTAAAAGGTCAACAAACATATGAAAAGATGCTCAAGCTCGGGCTTCCCTGGTGGCGCAGTGGTTGAGAGTCCTCCTGCTGATGCAGGGGACACGGGGTCGTGCCCCGGTCCGGGAAGATCCTGCATGCCACAGAGCAGCTAGGCCCGTGAGCCATGGCCACTGAGCCTGCGCGTCTGGAGCCTGTGCTCCGCAACGGGAGAGGCCACAACAGTGAGAGGCCCACATACTGCAAAAAAAAAAAAAAAAGATGCTCAAGCTCAAATGTACATGTATTTGACTGTGTTAGGGCCTCAGATGCCATAGCTGAGGCGAAGCATCCCCCAAATTTAAAAAATACTGAATGGGGGGACTTCCCTGGTGGTCCAGTGGTTAGGACTCAGCATTTTCACTGTCATGCCACAGGTTCAGTCCCTGGTCGGGCAACTAAGATCCCACAAGCTGCAAGGTGTGGCCAAAAAAAAAAAAAAAAACCCAGAAAAAAACCTGAAGTGGGAGGGATCCTACTAGTGTGTAGAAAAGAAATAAAGTCCTGCATCAGTCGTTCTGTTGGACTATATAACAGGGTAATGATAATAAGTGCTGCAACTAGTGTTGCTTCAAATAAAATGTAAACTAGGATTCGTTCTATGGCAGTCATTTTTTTTTCTTCTGGAAACATTTTATTATTTTTTATTGGAGTATAGTTGCTTTACAATGTTGTGTTAGTTTCTACTGTACAGCAAAGTCAAGCCACTATAGGTATACATATATCCCCTCTTTTTTGGATTTCCTTCCCATTTAGGTCACCACAGAGCATTGAGTAGAGAGAGTTCCCTGTGCTATACAGTACATTCTCATTAGTTATCTATTTTATACATAGTATCAGTAGTATATATATGTCAATCCCAATCTCCCAATTCATCCCACCCCTCCTTCCCCCTTGGTATCCATATGTTTGTTCTCTACGTCTGTGTCTCTATTTCTGCTTTGCAAATAAGACCATCTATACCATTTTTCTAGATTCCACATATATGCATTAATATATATATTTTTTCTCTTTCTGACTTCATTCTGTATGACAGTCTATAGGTACATCCACATCTCTACAAATGACCCAATTTCATTCCTTTTTACAGTTGAGTAATATTCCATTGTATATATGTACCACACCTTCTTTATCCATTCCTCTGCTGATAGACATTTAGGTTGCTTCCATGTCCTGGCTATTGTAAATAGTGCTGCAGTGAACATCAGAGTGCATGTGTCTTTTTGAATTATGTTTTTCTCTGGTTATATGCCCAGTAGTGGGATTGCTGGGTCATATGGTAGTTCTGTTTTTAGTTTTTTAAGGAACCTCCATAGTGGTGTATCAATTTACATTCCCACCAACAGTGCAAAAGTGTTTCCTTTTCTCCACACCTTCTCCAGCATTTATTGCCTGTAGATTTTTTGACAATGGCCATTTGACCGGTGTGAGGTGATACCTCATAGTTTTGATTTGCATTTCTCTAATAATTAGTGATGTTGAGCATCTTTTCATGTGTTTGTTGGCTATCTGTATGTCTTCTTTGAAGAAATGTCTATTTAGGTCTTCCACCCATTTTTTTTTTTTTTTTTTTTGCGGTACGCGGGCCTCTCACTGTTGTGGCCTCTCCCGTTGCGGAGCACAGGCTCCGGACGCGCAGGCTCAGCGGCCATGGCTCACGGGCCCAGCCGCTCCGCGGCATATGGGATCCTCCCAGACCAGGGCACGAACCCGTATCCCCTGCATCAGCAGGCGGACTCTCAACCACTGCGCCACCAGGGAGGCCCACACCCATTTTTTGATTGGGTTGTTTTTTTGATATTGAGCTGCATGAGCTCTTTGTATATATTTGGAGATTAGTCCTTTGTCAGTTGCTTCATTTGCAAATATTTTCTCCCATTCTGAGCGTTGTCTTTTCATCTTGTTTATGGTTTCCTTTGCTGTGCAGAAGCTTTTAAGTTTAATTAGGTCCCATTTGTTTATTTTTGTTTTCATTTTCATTACTCTAGGAGGTGGGTCAAAAAAAGATCTTGCTGTGATTTATGTCAAAGAGTGTTCTATGTTTTCCTCTATGAGTTTTATAGTGTCTGGTCTTATATTTAGGTCATTAATCCATTTTGAGTTTATTTCTGTGTATGGTGTTAGGGAGTGTTTTGTCCAGTTTTCCTAGCACCAGTTACTGAAGAGGCTGTCTTTTCTCCATTGTATATTCTTGTCTCCTTTGTCATAGATTGGGTGACCATAGGTATGTGGGTTTATCTCTGGACTTTCTATCCTGTTCCATTGATCTATGTTTCTGTTTTTGTGCCAATACCATACTCTCTTGATTACTGTAGCTTTGTAGTATAGTCTGAAGTCAGGCAGCCTTATTCCTCTAGCTCCGTTTTTCTTTCTCAAGATTGCTTTGGCTATTCAGGGTCTTTTGTGTTTCCATATATGGTAGCCAATGTTAAGATTAGAAATATTTGTCATTTTACTAGTATGGTGATGTACAGTTTTTTCTGGGTTAGGGATTCTTTGGACAGGTGGAATTGGCTGGCTAGAAGTATGAGTGGCAAAAGTCATGTTGTTAAAGCTAATAGTGGTGCTGATAGGGAGTCAGAGAAAAGAACTAGTGAAGAGTTGAGGCTATAATCATTAAATTGGCTGAGAAGAAGTAGGCTTATTCAACTAATCAGTAAGCTATGGGCTATAGGGTTACTTCCTATTCTATTATTCCTTGATAATCCTGTTAGTGGTATTAATATAATTGTAGGGATAATGATTTTTGACATTGGAGAACGTTAAGATTTTGTACCTCATCAGTGCCATGTATGTGTGATACTATTACTAATAGGGGTAGTCCAAGTGCAACTTTGTAAGTTGCAAATACTAGTAGGACAATGGGTATTCTGCTAGAGTGAAATGTGTTTAGAATTATTAGGGTTGCAAATAATTATTAGGTTGCTATAATGAATAGTGATAATAGTATTCCTTCTTGGCATAATATCTAGTGAGGATATTAGGTAACATTGGTACATTAGTAATCCTACAAGAGATGCTGTATGTGCTATAATAATATATATTAAAGGCACTTGATAATTATGAACTTAATCATAATCTAATGAGTTTAAATCCTTTATTGTAGCTTAAACTAATGATCATTTTCAGTTCATTCTAATGCTTTTTGGGTTCATTCATAGGCCAGCCTTTTTGCTAGTAGTGTTAGAAACAGAGCTATAATGAGCATTGTTTTTAGGTTATTTGTTTGGATGCTCAGGGTAAAGGTAAAAGGAGAGCAATCTCTAAGTCGAAGAGAAGAAATGTCATAGCCACTGAGAAAACTTTTCTGGAACAGGATAAGTGTGCCAACCACATGGGGTCAAATCCACACTCATAGAGACTTGTTTTTTCTGTGTAAATATTTAATGGAAGGAGTCAGAATGTGATACATACAAGCAGTGAGGATAGTGCTCTATTTGTGATTAATATCAGTATAAGATTTGTTATTTTTTGGATTATACCAACAGTAATTGATTGAAAGTCAACTGAACGATTTAATACTAAAGAAGAAGATCCTCATCAATAAATAGATATGTAAAGGAATAGTCATACTATGTCTACAGAATGTCAATATCAGGCCACAGATTCCAAGTGGTGATTGGATGTAAAGTGAAATTTTAATTGGTGTAAGAAGCAGATGATTAGGAAAGTAGAATCAATCATTCCATGTCGGCCGTGGAATCCTGTAGCCATGAAGAAAGTTGATCCATATACACCATCTGAAATTGTAAAAGGTGTTTTGTACTATTCTGAGGCTTGTAGAAGTGTGAAGTAAACACGCAACGCAATTGTCATAGAAAGTGCTTGGAGCGTATGTGTTTGGTTTGCTTCTATGAGGTTGTGGCAGGCTCAGGTGATGGGTATGAGCCATGGTGCTCTAGAGCCTGCGAGCCACAACTACTGAGCCCGCGTACCACAGCTACTGAAGCCCACTCACCTAGAGCCCATGCTCTGCAACAAGCGAAGTCACCGCAATGAGAAGCCCACGCATCGCAAGGAAGAGAAGCCCCCGCTAGCTGCAACTAGAAAAGAGGCCGCATGCAGCAACAAAGACCCAATGCAGCCAAAAGTAAAATACATAAATTTTTAAAAATTAAAAAAAAGAATGAAATCTTGCGATTTGTGGCAACATGGATGGAGCTAGAGGGTGTTATGCTAAGTGCAGTAAGTCAGACAGAGAAAGACAAATACCGTATGATCTCATTTGTGTGTGGAATCTAAAAAACAGAACAAATGAACTAATCTCACTAAACAGAAAGAGACTCACATATACAGAGAGCAAACAGGTGGTTGCCAGAAGAGGGTAGGTGGATGAGTGAAATATTGGAGGGAGATTAAGAGGAACAGATAAGCAGTTACAAAATAAATGAGTCATGGGAATGAAATATACAGCATGGGCAATACAGTCAGTAACATTATAACTTTGTACGGTGACGGATGGTAACTAGACCATAACTAGAGTTAATCTTGGTGATCATTTTCTAATGTACAGAAATATTGACATTATGCATCTGGAACTAACATAGTGTTGTGGGTCAGTTACACTTGAATTAAAAATTTTTAATCCAAACGAAAAGAATAGTGTGCCTCGTTAACTAGAGACGCTTAGTCATACAGCAATTCTCTAGAACATATTCATCCTGTTAACTGTAACTTTATACCCGTTGAACAACTCCCCATTCTCTCCTCCCCCACCCCTGACAATTTATGTCTGACTCTTCTAGATACCTCATATAAGTGGAAACACACAGTTTTGTCCTTTTGTGACTGACTTACTTCACTTATCATAATGTCTTCCAGTTATATCCCCATTGTCACAACTGGTAGGATTTCCTTCTAATAAGTCTGAATAATATCCTATGTATATACCCCATTTTCTTTATCCATTTCTCTGTTGATGAAAATTTGTGTTGTTTTCCTATCTAGGCTCTGGTGAATAATGCTGTAATGACTATAGAGGTGCATGTATCTCTTCTAGATATTGATTTCCTTTTCTTTGAATATACAGGCTATATTATATTGTATTATATTCTATTACATTATATTCTATTATAATTATTGTGCTTCCAGGATCTTATGTTTTTCACAAATTGAAGGTTTGTGGCAACTCTTTGTTGAGCAAGTCTGGTGGCACCGTATCTCCAACAGCAGTTGCTCACTTCTTGTCTTTGTGTCATATTTTAGTAATTCTCACACTATTTCAAACCCTCCATCAGCAAAAAGGTTACTACTCGCCGAAGGCTCAGATGATGGTTAGCATTTTTTAGCAGTATAGTATTTTTAATTTTCTTTTTGTTTCAGCTGTGATGCACACCACAGCACGTGGGATCTCAGTTCCCCGACCAGAGATCAAACCTGCACCCCCTGTAGGAAGGTGTATTCTTAACCACTGGACCAACAGGGAAGTCCCTAAAGTTTTTTTTTTTTTTAACATCTGTATTGGAGTATAATTGCTTTACAATGTTGTGTTAGTTTCTGCTGTATAACAAAGTGAGTCAGCTGTATGTATACATATATCCGCATATACTCTCCATCTTGCGTCTCCCTCCCACCCTCCCTATCCCACCCCTCTAGGTGGACACAAAGCACCGAGCTGATCTCCCTGTGCTATGCGGCTGCTTCCCACTAGAAATCTGTTTTACATTGGGTAGTGTATATATGTCCATGCCACTGTCTCGCTTCGTCCCAGTTTACCCTTGCCCCTCCCCGTGTCCTCAAGTGCATTCTCTACGTCTGTGTCTTTATTCCTGTCCTGCCACTAGGTTCATCAGAACCACTTCTTTTTTCCCTTTAGATTCCATAAATATGTGTTAGCATATGGTATTTGTTTTTCTCTTTCTCAGTTACTTTACTCTGTTTCACAGACTCTAGGTCCATCCACCTCGCTACAAATAGTTCAATTTCGTTTCCTTTTATAGCTGAGTTATATTCCATTATATATATGTGCCACATCTTCTTTATCCATTCATCAGTCAGTGGACACTCAAGTTGTTTCCATGTCCTGGCTATTGTAAATAGTGCTGCAGTGAACACTGTGGTATGTGTCTCTTTTTTTGTTTTGTTTTGTTTTGTTTTGTGGTACGCAAGCCTCTCAGTGTTGTGGCCTCTCCCGTTGCGGAGCACAGGCTCTGGACGTGCAAACAAACAAACAAAAATCATTTATTTATTTTTTATTGAGGCATAATTTTTTTTAATTAAAAATTTTTTTAAAAATTTTTGGCTGTACGGCACAGCTTGTAGGATCTTAGCTCCCCAACCAGGGATTGAACCTGGGCCATGGCAGTGAAAGCACCAAGTCCTGGACCACCAGGGAACTCCAATGAGGCATAGTTGATTTATGATATTAAATAAGTTTCAGGTGTACAACATAGTGATTCACAAATTTTACAGGTTACGTTCCATTTATAGTTATTATAAAATATTGGCTATGTTCCCTGTGCTGTACGATATATCCTTGAAGCTTATTTATTTTAAACACAGTAGTTTGTATCTCTTTTTTTTTTTTTTTTTTGCGGTACGCGGGCCTCTCACTGTTGTGGCCTCTCCCGTTGCAGAACACAGGCTCAGCGGCCATGGCTCACAGGCCCAGCCACTCCACGGCATGTGGGATCTTCCCGGACCATGGCACGAACCCAGGTCCCCTGCATCGGCAGACAGACTCTCAACCACTGCGCCACCAGGAAAGCCCTGTGTCTCTTTTTGAACTATGGTCTTCTCAGTGTATATGCCCAGGAGTGGGATTGCTGGATCATATGGTAGTTCTATTTTTAGTTGTTTTTTTTTGTATAAATTTATGTATTTATATCTATTCATTATTTTTGGCTGCGTTGGGTCTTCGTTGCTGTGCGCGGGCTTTCTCTAGTTGCAGCGAGCAGGCGCTTCAGTGTTGTGGTGTGTGGGCTTCTCATTGCGGTGGCTTCTCTTGTTGTGGAGCGCGGGCTCTAGGTGTGTGTGCTTCAGTAGTTGTGGCTCGCGGGCTCTAGAGCGCAGGCTCAGTAGTTGTGGCACACGGGCTTAGTTGCCCTGCGGCATGTGGGATCTTCCCGGACGAGGGCTCAAACCCGTGTCCCATGCATTGGGAGGAGGATTGTTAACCACTGCGCCACCAGGGAAGCCCTATTTTCAGTTTTTTAAGGAACCTCCCTACTGTTCTCCGTAGTGGCTGTATCAATGTACATTCCCACCAACAGTGCAAGAGGGTTCCCTTTTCTCCACACCCTCTCCAGCATTTATCGTTTGTAGATTTTTTGATGATGGCCATTCTGAGTGGTGTGAGGTGATACCTCACTGTAGTTTTGATTTGCCTTCTCTAATGGTTAGTGTTGTTGAGCATCCTTTCGTGTGTTTGTTGGCAATCTTATATCTTCTTTGGAGAAATGTCCATTTAGGTCTTGTGTCCATTTTTGGATTGAGTTGTTTGTTTTTTTGATATTGAGCTGTGTGAGCCGCTTGTATATTTTGGAGATTAATCCTTTGTCAGTTGCTTCATCTACAAATATTTTCTCCTACTCTGAGAGTTGTTTTTTTTGTCTTGTTTATGGTTTCCTTTCTTGTGGAAAAGGTTTTAAGTTTGATTAGGTCCCATTTGTTTATTTTTGTTTTTATTTCCATTTCTCTAGGAGGTGAGTCAAAAAGGATCTTGCTGTGATTTATGTCATAGAGTGTTCTGCCTATGTTTTCCTCTAAGAGTTTGATCGTGTCTGGCCTTACCTTTAGGTCTTTAATCCATTTTGAGTTTATTTTTGTGTTACGGTGTTAGGTAGTATTCTCATTTCATTCTTTTATAGGTAGCTGTCCAGTTTTCCCAGCCCCACTTATTGAAGAGGCTGTCTTTTCTCCATTGTATATTCTTGCCTCCTTCATCAAAGATAAGGTGACCATATGTGCGTGGGTTTATCTCTGGGCTTTCTATCCTGTTCCATTGATCTATATTTCTCTTCCCTAAAGTATATTTCAATAAAGGTATGTACATTGTTTGTTTAGACACAAGGCTGTCGCACACTTAACAGACTACAGTATAGTGTAAACAGAAGCTTTTCATGCACGGGTACACGAAAAAATTCATGTGACTCATTTTATGGCAGTTTTCGCTTCATTGCAGTGTTCTGGAACTGAAGCTGCAGTGTCTCTGAGCTGGGCCTGTATACCCAGAAGTGGGATTGCTGGATCATATGGAAATTTTATTTAAAAGATTTTGAGAAAACTCCATACTGTTTTCCACAGTGCCTGCACGATGTTACATTGCTGCCTACAATATGCAAGACTTACGATTTCTCTACAACTTTGACAACTCTTACCTTAAAAAAAAATGAAAAATTGTAGGCATTCTAACAGATGTGAGGTAGTATCTCATGATGATTTTGATTTGCATTTCCTGGATGATTAGTGACGTTGAGCACCTTTTCATATACCTGGTACTGTGTTAAGTATTTCAAACACACATACACACACACAAAGGGATAGAAGGAATCTTTTGGAAGTGACGAGTATATTACCATGATTGTGGTCATGGTATCACAGGTGTGTGCATATGTCCAAACTCATCAAGTTATATACATTAAACATGGGCTGGATTTTGTATATCAGTTATACGTAAATAAAACTGTAAAAGCCCAGCAAAAAGTGGTGTATTTCATGAGCCGGTGAAGCCCAGATACATCTTTTCTCCTCTCCCAGGGGTGAACCCAAGCAGCCTTTGAACTTGGCTCACTTCCTGTTTCTTCAGTTTCCCCTTCTATTAATTTTGTGTTTCTCCTTTGTTTTCAGATTAAACCTAAGTGGTTCCCCATTTGTCGTAGCAGTGATTCTGAGTTTGACTCTGTCGTTTGAAGACTTAATGGTCTCTAAAGGGATTAAGTTTCTACAGAACCAATCTCAGGTAGGTGAGATGTAACAGGGGATTTAGTTTGTTAATCTTTTCTTAGTCTTTTCTGTTTGTCTATTTGTCTACTTTGACAAACTCAAATCAATTAAGAATCTCTTGCACAATGGGAGGAGAACGGCTCTTTAATATCTAGACTGGTGAGTGTTTATTCCTGACCCAAGTCTAAGACTTAAAACTGCAGGTAAAAGTTCCATTTCTCTGTATGTCTGTGTGTCTGTAATTCAAAAAGGTCTTTACCTCTGACAGTGCGAGTATGTAATGTTTTCCTACTTCTGGATTTATTAAAGTAGATTGTAGAGTCTCTTAAATTCAAGGGTTTCTGTCCTGATTGGCTTACAAAGATACAAATCTGCTTATAAAAATTATATATCCTTAAAATTCTTAGAGAGAAAAGAATTAGACCTTCTAATATTTTAAATGTGCTAGAGAAGTATTCTTATAGAAATGAAGCCAGGGAATTCCCTGGTGGTCCAGTGGTTAGGACTCGGTGCTTTCACTGCCAGGATCCGGGTTCAGTCCCTGGTCAGGGAAGTAAGATACAGCAAGCCTCTCGGTGCAGCCAAAAAAAAAAAAAAAAAAAAAAAAAAAAAAAACCCAACTCAGAAATTTAAAAACTTCAAGTTTACATAATTTAGGTAAATCTTTGACAAATGAAGCTAGTTTAATATTTCTGGTTTAAAAAAAATTTATTCCTATCTTATTTATCAGTATTAGGCATACATTTTAAAGAATTCTACTTGGGTGTGTTCTTCCTAAATTTATAGAAGTGTGCCCATCAAATAAGCTAACATTACTTCTACTTAATATTTAAGGTTATCAGAAATGTAAATTTTTGTTTAACCACATTTAATTTTTATTCTGACAAACTTTCTTTCAACAGTAATTATGTTTTGTACTGTCTTAGCTTGTCGATAAATTCCAAGATCTTTAGTTTACGTACACCCTTGAACTGATACTAAATTGTGTTACTTACTGGATAATTATTGGATACCGAGGTCATTTCTATGCAAGACAGAAACATGAAACATTCATTACTAAGCATAATCTCAAGTTATGTGCTCTTGCTGCATATTTTTTTTGTTACCTAGAGGCTCTGTCTATGGGTGTGTTAATGAATGTGTTTGTCTCTGCCACTTGGAGAAGATGTGTAAGGGATGTTTGTGGCTGTGTAAAGTTGTTATGTGTGTTCATGAGCTCTGCTAGCCTAAAATACTTATGTGTGATGGGCAGTTGTCAATTATTCACTCCTAGTTTTCTTTCTTTTTTTTTTTTTTTTTCTTTTTGCGGTATGCAGGCCTCTCACTGTTGTGGCCTCTCCCGTTGTGGAGCACAGGCTCCGGATGCGCAAGCCCAGCGGCCATGGCTCACGGGCTCAGCCGCTCCGCGGCATATGGGATCCTCCCAGACCGGGGCACGAACCCGTATCCCCTGCATCGGCAGGCGGACTCTCAACCACTGCGCCACCAGGGAGGCCCTCACTCCTAGTTTTCTTTGTGAAATTGAAGTAAATTTGGTTCAAAGTTATTAATATAATATGAATGAGTGTTGACCAATAGTGATGTTATCGGCTGGAACAGAACTCAGGTTCAGCTGCTCATCGCTCAGAAGTCAGTGTTCCAGAGACAAGGGTTGGTGGAAGAAGAAAGATGCTTATTCAGGAAGCTGGCAACCTGGGAAGATGGTGGGCTAGTGTCCCCAAAACCATCTCCCAGTTGCCAATGAGAGGGGAGAGGGGTTGACAGGGAAAAGACGGGAAGTCTCTGGGCAGTGCCGGTGGGGGCTACATGCAGAGTAGCACAGTCAGCTCTGACCGTCGTCTTGAAATTGGTCATGTAGTGGTGTGGTCAGTGTCATGTTGATTGTTTCAGGCACAGTTAATCTTCAACTCCAGTGTTGGTTTGTTCCTATTTCCTTGAGGCCAGTTCCTGGAATTGTGTAAGCCATTGGTTCAGGTCTGCTCCAGATGGAGCAGCTTGTGTCATAGATCCAGTCTGGTCATCGTACAGTTAGCTTTCTCCTCTTGTAGTGGTTTTAGTATCTGCAAAACAAGTTAGGAGTGTGTGTCCGACACTGTTACTTATGTCCTTCGGGAGGAACTAAAGATTCTGTGACTGCTGTTGTCCTAATCATTAACTGCTTGAACCTGTTCTTTGGTGACTCAGGGGAGGCCTGGGAGACTGCAGCTCTTTTAAAAACAAGAGGCAGGGGACATGGAAGGGCCCTGCAGGGTCCTGCTTGGTTCCAGCAACCGAGAGGTACAACTTTGTATGCAAGATAATGAGTTGTAATTTTGTGTATTAACAGGAACAAAAATAGTTTGGTCCTAAAGTAAAATGACTCATTGTTCCAGCTCCAGAAAGAGGATAGTGAAGGACACAACCTGAATGAGTATAGAAAGTTCTAGGAGATGGGTGGAAAGGGAATTTTATTTGTCTGAGCCGAAGGTGGCTCAGTTTTGATGTTTATTCCAGAGATTTTCAAAAAAGAGCTTACGGTTCTCTTAGTATCAAATATTATATTGATACAAAGCTGGAGGCTGGTTTCTCTCTGTATAAATGATAAATTTTTTTCGTGCAGTATTGGTCTCTTTAATAAGTGGTTGGAAATGTTCTCTAAATCTGCCTAAACAGTAGAGATTCTGTATCTCAGTGGAAGAGCTTTCTGCACCTAGTTCTGAATTCATCCGGCCTTATTATTTTTTGAAAATAAATGCACAGGGACTTCCCTGGTGGCTCAGTGGTTAAGAATCTGCCTGCCAGTGCAGGGCACACTGGTTCGAGCCCTTGTCTGGGAAGATCCCACGTGCTTTTAGAAACTAGAGCACGGAAAGAGTAAGGTTATGTGAAATTTGAAATGCTAAATATTGTCATAGTGTTAAGCAGTTTGAAGGTTGTTGGAAGAAATTATTTGTCATTCATTCAAGCAATAAACATTTGATGAATACTTGCAAAAAGTAAAAAATAAAAAAACCTCTAGAGCCCGCAAACCACAACTACTGGAATCCACGTGCCTAGAGCCCATGCTCCGCAACAAGAGAAGCCATCTCATTGAGACGGCGATGCACCACAACGAAGAGTAGTCCCCCCGCTCACCGCAAGTAGAGAAAGCCCACGTGCAACAATGAAGACCCAACGCAGACAAAAATAAATATATAAATAAATGTATTGAAAAAAAGAAAGAAAATAAATGCACAACAAAATTTCTGCATTTCTGAGAAAATTAAGCTTCCTTAAAACTGTGTTCTTTTTGGTCTTTTTTTTTTTTTTTTCTTTTAAAGTGTACTGTCAGGAACTGCGTGGCATTGCAGGAGTTAGGACTCTGCGCTTCCACTGCTAGAGGCCTGTTTTTGATCCCTGGTCAGGGAACTAAGATCCTGCAAGCTGCGTGGCGAGGCCAAAAAAACAGCCAAGACAAAATGATCATACCTTGGTCGTTAAACAAAGTCAAGGACCTTTAGTTCCTCCTCAAGGGCTATCGGGTAATATTCTGAGCCACATCCTTGAAGCTGTTTGGCAGAGACTGAAACCCCCAGCAGGTGGAAGAAGTTAACTGCATGCTGCCCACAAGCACGTAGACCCCAGACCAGTTGGAACCAGGAGGCTGATGATGTTGAGTCCCCGTTACCTCACCACCAACCAATCAGAAGAACGTCCGTGAGCTGATCACGCACCCTGTAATCCTCTCTTCAACATGTAGCCCCTTTCTCTTTTCCCTGTATAGTCCTCAAGCAAAACCTCAGGAGGGGAGAGTTGGTTCTTCGGGCCATGAGTCCACCTTCTCCGCTGGACTGCCAGCTTCCTCAATAAAAGCTATCTTTCCTTTTACCCAACACTTGTCTCTCAGTATTGGAGTCCTGAATGATGCAAGACCTGCCTCATCTTCTGTAGTTTTCTCTACATGAAAAATAATTCAGGATTATTCTTCAGAGTTAAGAAATGTGGTTGGATAATCACAACGCCATTAAGCAACACCTCGTTGGACAGCAAAGAGGTGAAGCCAACTGGTAATGACCACACATGTCATGACTGTGAGAAGACTTTCATCTTTATTGTAGTTCCCCAAAAGCTGCATCGCACGGTACTCTTTAATAATCTAAAATAACATACAAAATAACATACAAATAACATGCTGAGACAAGTTAAAAAATTACGACTGAATTCCCACAATTCAATAATGAGAACTAAAAAAATAAAATTTATGCTCACAAGAATTGGGGGGAAATACCCACCAAGCTATAAGTAGAATGGAAATATTATGTAATAGATAAAATGTATATTATGTAATAGATAAAATCAACAATCTCTCTTGAAAATGTGAGTAAAATTGTATATATGTGTAAATATACAACAGCTATGATACTCATCAGAACACTTTGTAGGAACAAGATGTTTCAAAATGACGATTTCAAAACTATTTAAAATAAATATATAAATATAAAATATAAAAATACAATAATTTTATAGGTGACATTTTCAAAATAAGCCAGTGAAAGTTGTCATCAGTCAGAACCCTATGGCTCTAATTATATATTTTAAAGTTATTCCCTCCTATTCTGAGCCCCTACACTCCACCTTCAAACACTTCTAGACTGGGGCAAACAAGTGTATAAAAAATTGGACCTCCAATGTTCATCTCAGGGGAGATGGGAATGAAATGATCTGAAAATTGGGGTGGTGCCTTCCAAAAGGGTGGAATCTGAAAAAACCCTGTTTTCTTACTCTCCTGCCACAGACTCCTAGAAGCACGCCCCGCTCCTAGGAGTATGACACGAAAATTCTCCTCAGCTCATTCTAGAAGATGCTGGCTTCTTCCTGATGATCTGCACAAGAGGCTTCTCCCTTCCTTCCTCACGGCTCTCACCAGTGTCTGGATTGACCTCGTGTTGAACATCCCCATCTCTCCTGCACTCTGTGATCTGGAAGTAAGAGAAGGAGCAAGGATGTCAGATTTCAAAGTGGCAACTGTCCAGATATAAAGGTTTTCACATTCTTAGTCAATTCTAACCAGAATTGAGACCCATTTATGATTGCAGTTTTATCTCAAGTTCTCCATTCTGAACCCCAATCCTGAGCCATTCATTGTTTTCAAGTGCGATTCTTGGACTTTGGTGACCCTGACTCCAAAAACTACTGAATACACCTAAGGTCAGGCCCAGTAATCTGCTTTATAGCCCAGACTCCAGGTGATTCTGCTCAGGGAGCTGGCATTTGGAGAATGCTGCTTTAGTCTTAACTCACCTTGGTCCTTTGGCACCACTTAAATTCTGAACTTGGAAGCACACTACGGACATCACTGACAAGTCAACATCGTGGGCCAGGAGACCTGAGGCCGGATCCCTAAACCTAACCCTGCGTGCTAATGTGTATGTTATTATTAATTTTTCATTTATTTACTTATTTTCTTTCTTTTATTTTTGGCTGCATTGGGTCTCTGTTGCTGCGTGTGGGCTTTCTCTAGTTCTGGTGAGCGAGGACTACTCTCCGTTGCTTCTCATGACGGCTTCTCTTGTTGCAGAGCACGGGCTCTAGGCGCACAGGCTGAGTAGTTGCGGCTTGCGGGCTCTAGAATGCAGGCTCAGTAGTTGTGGCTCGTGGGCTCTAGAGCGCAGGCACAGTAGTTGTGGCGCACAGGCTTAGTTGCTCCGCGGCATGTGGGGTCTTCCCGGACCAGGGCTCGAACCCATGTGCCCTGCGTTGGCAAGCGGATTCTTAACCACTGCTCCACCAGGGAACTCCCTGGATGCTAATGTTTAAATAATACTGAGTCCTAAACTTGGTTAGTGTTATGGGCTGAATGTTTGTGTCCCCCCAAATTCTTATGTTGAAATCTTAAAATCTTAACCCCTAAGGTGCTGGTATTAGGAGGTGGGGTCTTTGAGAGGTTATTAGGTCATGGGGTAGAGCCCTCATGAATGAGATTATTGCCCTTGTAAAAGAGACCGTGCTGTGTTGTTTATAAGCCATGCGGTCTGTAGTAGGGCAGGTTGAATGGACTAAGACAGCTAGTTTGCAAGATTTAAACCAAATGTCTGCTCAATCCTCTGCCCACATCTAGAACTCTAATGTGTCAATTGTAATAAGCCATGCTGAAGATGGCATTCCTTAACCTTCAGTCGTTGTGATAAACCCCCTTGACCATAAACGTGAGGGGGAAAAGGTGAATTGTACAAGAAGAATCATTGGTCCAGAAGTGGTGAGTCAGGGGAAATAAAGAGTCCCAGTGATGTGGCCATAGGCAATTTGAAAGTAAATTTGGATGAAAATAAAGCTAGTCATAATTCATCTTTTCTTATTGAACGTATGGACTGTTCTATCTAATATCCTGTTTGTAGACATTGACTTTGTTGTAGGTAAATGCTAGAACCCATATCCCTGAAGAATGTAAGGCCAAAAATGAATGAAAAAGAGAAACTGGAAACACAGTATATGGAAAACAATCACCATCTCATCAAAGCTGTTATTTGGACCCAATTGCTTTGGGTGAAATGACTTCAGTGAGACCCATGCGTCTGGGACAAACTGGTTTCCCCGAGGTCTGGCGCCCACGGGCCCCGTGGTGCTGGTGTCTGTGTGTGGCTGTCAGTCCGTGGCTGGCGCTGAGTCCGCATGTGGCTGTGTGCCCGGCTGGCCCCCTTCACAGCGTGAGAGGTGATGTGGGTCCAGCAGTGGGATTCCTCCGATTTCCTCAGTAGACAACACGTCATTCCACCCGCACCTTTGTGCATGCAGACCTACCTTTGCACAGGCCGATGACCTCAGGCCTGCGTGGTCCTGGGGCCTCTGGGGCAAGAGGGCGCGATCTCTTCCCCACACCCAGAGCTCTGGATCAAAAGCCTGGATCTGGAAAGACAAACAGCCCCTGGCAATGAGGATGCCGCTGCCTCCCGTTGCCCGGCCTCCGGTTCCTTCTCGTCTCTCTCCAAGTCCCAAACCGAGTCCCCCATGATCCCCACCTCCTCTCCGGCCCTCCCCCTCCCCGAGACCACCACAGCCTGCCCACCTACTCGCACTCTTCCCGAGTGACCCTCCTCTTCCAGCCCATGGAACGGATGAACCGCAAATGCAGTTTGTGGAACAAGGCATGCTGGGAGCGGTTCTCTCCATAGAGGAACGAAACGATGGCCTGCTTGGGGGCCTGGTTGTCCTCTTCCATGTCGCTGGCCACATAGCTGGGGAAAGACATCAGGTCGCTGTCATCAGGACAGGAAGGGCCTCCACTTGAGATCAGCTTCCCAGAAAAGAGGCAGGCTGAGCATCCTCACACGACCCACCCAGCCCTGCCCAGCGTCACCGAGAGCCACCCAGTCATCAAGGAGCCACTGCCAGGCAGGACCTTCGGAAGGGTGCCTCTCACACCTTGATGATGAGGCCACGATCCAAACCCCCCGTTCCCTTCAACTTGTTTTATGTGCACACACCTCTCTCCCTATGTTGTAGGTACATGTACAGTTCGTGAGGGCAGGAGCTGATCTGATCTGTTTCTGCATTCATCCCTCTCTTAGCAAATGACACATTTAGGGCTTGGTTCATATTGATGCATGAATTCAACAGCCTTTTGTGAATCTCTGTTCCCACCACCTCATATTCCCCAGCATGTAGGGTGTACTTTATAAGGTTTGTTAGATGAATGAATGAATGGACATTTTATCTCATGGCCAAATGCAATACTGATTACCTGGAAGACTCACAATAACAAACATTTGCCAAATGAAAAGAATTGTGCTGAGTGTTTTGGGAATGCATTGACATTTTGATGATACTTGCCTTCCACATGGTGTCTAGTCTAGTGGGGAAGGGGAAGGGGGGAGATAAGAAATGACTATAATGCAAAGCGTCACATTATAATACGATTTTAACTAAAGTGCCTCCAGGATGCAGAAGTTAGGGAGATTGGGCATTGTGAAGGTTTTGGTGTTTGAACCCACTTTAAGGATAGGGTCATTTTCTTCAGATAAATGTGTGGGAAAGATACCTGGACAGAAAGCCCAATAGAAACTTAGAGGGCAGGGTATTTGGAAGGAACAGTGAAACACAGGAATAAAGTATCAGGACAGTGTGATGGAGATTGCAGAGAGAGTTGAATTCCAACCCAGAACTCTGGCCTTGATTTGGCATGTCATTAGCCAATGAAATTGTGTGAAGGGGTCAGACCTGTGATTTGGAAGGATATTCAGGCAGATAGAGCCGACTGGCTTGGGAGACTTGGAAGAAACATCAGTGGGGAGCATTTGACACCAGATCCGTGCTATGTGATATGGGCCCCGATTGTGGCATTTGTCACGGGAACGCAGAAACAGAAGATAATCACACTTGGTGCTGATGTGGGAAGACCCGAGACCGGAGAATCAGAACCGGAAACGTCTCAAGTCTGTTTACTCGGGGGGCAGGATGGTGTCAGTTCTTTCTTCCTCTCCTCTTAGGAAGGTTTCACGTTTTGCTTTGTTTCGTTGTGTTTTAATTAACATTAGGGTAGTTTGTTTTGACAATGAATGGTATAAAAAACAGAACTTGGTTTGAAAAAGAAACCACTGTACCGTAATCCTGTCATTTTCACACCCAGAGTAAACAGTACAAAGGGATTTAAAAAAATAGATGAAAAGTCGGAGCCCCATGTCTCTCCCTCCGCCCTCCCAGGGTAGTGAATATTGATGGCGGGGATGGAGCAAGGTACTCACAGAGCTATGAAGAAATGGATTCTCTGGAATTCCCAGGAGAAGAGCCTGGCCCGGCTAACATAAGCTATCACCATGGACAGGAGATACCGATGGAAAGAGGGAAAAAAACGTAGGAGACAGGTCACATCCTGGAAGAGGAGAAAGAGTGGGAGGGAGAAGGGAGCAGGGCATGAGGAATGGGTGGTGCCACTTGGAGGAGAGACCCCTGTGTGGGGTGAGCCTGATTATTTGGGGAAGGGGAGAGGACAGAAGGTCAGAGGTGGCAGCGCTCCCAGGATGGGAGGCTGTGGGATTGAGGGCGTGGACTTAGGGCTGCTGGCACAGGATGGTGTTTAATGAACCAGTGCCAAGGCGAGTCCCCAGGAGCTGAGAGGAGAGGGGACTTAGGCAGCAACCACCAAAGGGGCACTCCTGGGGCTCAGATCCCAGAGGGGACCTCAAGGCCCCTGGAGGGAAGTGTTGACAAGGCATGAGGTTGGGAGGGGAGTGGAAACGTGGGTGTAGAAAGCACCCAGTGCACCCACCCAGGACAGGCGCTGGCGCAGGAATCCATCTCAGTGGGTGACTTACCTTGTCAGATACTTCCAGGTTTTTGTCCCTTGCGAGGAATTTCTTGACGACGGGATCCTCTGTGAAAAGAGGGCAGATGTTGCCAGTGGGAACAGGGCTGTCGTGGGAGCATTCCAGAGCCAAGAGGGAGAACCGTGCCCCCCTGGGGAAATGCCAAGATGTGGCCCAGGGTGAAGCTGATGGGAAGAGGGGAGGGAAGACCATTCACTGTGGGAGGAAAGGGGGTGACTCCCCTTCTAGGGGGGCCGAGTGACAGGGAGTGATGCCCCTTCATCATGCATTTACGTACCACTGCAGAGGCCATCGAGTTACTCTCAGCCAATGTCTCAATTGACAGTCATGTCGGGGTGAACATGGCTTGTAAGCCCCGCCCCCCGCCATATGCCAGTAAGATTCAAAAGGCCAGTAAGAGCTAGAGTCTCAGGTACAGTTGAAACCAAGCAAACCTAATCCTGTATCATTTCTAAATCTAACCTAGTCTTGTATCATTTCTAAATTTAACCTCATCCTGTATCATTTATGTGTCCCCTGTATCCTTTATCCGTAGACAGTCCGCCAGGGATGGAGAGCGCACCAAGTAGCAGGGAATTCTTTTCCACTGGAAAAGTGTAGTCATGGGAAGTTTTTGTCTGCTTGTTTTTCAAGTATAGGATTGGAGGGTGCTGGGCGGGGGGAGGGACGGGTCCTTACCGAGCATCCTGTTGAACACCTCGTGGTGCTCAGGCAGCACTGAAGACACCCGCTGTCGCTTCAGCTTCATCTTGAGCCCACTCAGCGACTCCACGACTGAGGTGTCCTGGGCCTCAGAGGCCGTGTTGCCCTCCACCTCCGCTCTGAGTGCCACTGACCTCTTCCTCTTACAGTCGGGGCCCTGAGGCAGGGGGCTGCAACTGGCCCAGGGGGCTGACGAAGGAGAAGAGACTACAGTATGACGCACTCGTCTTGGGAATTCAGCCACTGGTGACCACCCAACCCCACCCTGACTCCGCCTCCCCCTCGAAGCACCCCCAGGCTTTCCAGTCTCACAGACCGCCGACCTTGCCCCAAGTCATCTTTCCATCTTTCTCTGTCCATATCTACCTATCACCTCCCTGACTCTTTTTGTCATTTGTCCAGCTTCCTGTCCTCGAAACTCTTTCTCATGGTAGATAATTTCTCCCACCAAGAAAAAAACAAAAGAACCCTCCTCTTGTTTCCTCTCTTCCCTTCTCTCATCCTTGGATCTCATCTCTTAACCCTCTTTCTTGCTCCCCAGGTGTTCTGTGTCCCCAGCTCCTGTGCTCTCCTCCCTCAATCCCTCGCTTTCTGAATGTCTCCTTTCTTTCATAGGCATCTTACGCAGGTGCTCCTTCCCGACCTCTGTACCCTTTCCTCCTTACTGGTCAAGCCTCTGAAATTCCTTCTCGTGCCATCTCCCTCACCTGACGGTCCTGGGCTTTCTTCATAGACAGTCACCTCCAGGGGGTACCCTGAAGAGCTGGACTGAGAGTTCTGGTCCTCAGCCTGGGAACTCGGTTGACAATTGTCCATGATGTCTCCCAAACTCTTCCCTTCCTCGAAGCCTAGACTCTGCTTTGTCCCAACTCTTCTTCTGGACTTGGGCTAAACACAAGTGGTCGTCCCTTCTCCAAGCTGCGGGGCAACTGTCAGTGGAGAGAAGCTCTGGCGAGATTCTGTTGTCTACTACTGCTGCCAAGCACCACGGAATCTGGTCCTTCCAATCAGAAAGGTCGGAAGCCTCTAATGTCATAATCGGAGTTTGAAGGAAACCAGTTTGAAGGAAAATGCAAGTAACTGTCAGACCTATGTGTGCACTTGTCCCAGAGATCAGGGGTAAATGGTATCTCCTGCCACTGACCCAACCTCTGCCCGTCCTACAAAACCCCCCTCAAGGGGTCCAGACCCCTCTTTACCGCTTCCCAGCAGGTGCACTGTCCTCTCCCTGCTGGACTCTCCCTCTCCGTCCCATTCCTTTTCCACAGCCTCGTGGGAGAGTGGGGAGAGGGACAAGGAAAGTTAGGGGAAGCAGCAACGGTTCAGCCTTATAAGAGTGAGATAAGGGCTTCCGTGGTGGCGCAGTGGTTGAGAGTCCACCTGCCGATGCAGGGGACACGGGTTGGCACCCCAGTTCGCGAAGATCCCAAATGCCACAGAGCGGCTGGGCCCGTGAGCCATGGCTGCTGAGCCTGCGCATCCGGAGCCTGTGCTCCACAACAGGAGAGGCCACAACAGTGGGAGGCCCGCGTACTGCAAAAAAAAGAAAAAAAAATCGAGATAAGTATGTAAAAAAAGATCCCAGGTACATTGACTAACTGGATTAAAAAGTTACGTTAAAACTCGCAATTTGGCAAAGCTCTTCTGCTCAATGTTTACTGACACTGTGTTCAGAATTCTGTACTGGGGGAGCACACGTCCGCTCCCCTCAGGCACCTTTCAGTACAAGAGCCATTTGGAGAAGCTAAAATCATAGAAAACTACAGGTGCTCACGCATCCTTCAAAGGATGTCTACAAACAGACACACAGACACAGACACAGACACACACACACACACACACACAAAGGGCACCTTTGGATGTCACAAAGTCCATGGATTGTCCAAAGCCTGCCCCTCGATTCCAATTAATAAATTGTAGTCTACGTATCAAAATTTTGAGAATATGGTATCACTGTTGACCCAGAGATTTCACTACCTGAATAAAAATGTCACATGTACAAAAGACTAAATGGAAAAATCTCCAGTTCAAGACAGATTATTTTTCTGAATAAAAATGTCACATGCACAAAAAGACTAAATGGAAGAATTTCCAATTCCAGACATGTTATTTTTCTATGAAGGTAGGAAGTATAGGGTAGCCGAGATGCAGAGAGGAAAATAGCCAACTCAGGGTCATGCAGTGTCACTGGAAGCTTCTGAACCTCCCAACTCATACTTGCATTCCTCCCCTGAGGGTCTGAGTCTTGCTTTTTTTCTTGGGTTTCCCTGGTGGCACAGTGGTCAAGAATCCGCCTGCCGATGCAGGGGACACGGGTTCGAGCCCTGGTCCGGGAAGATCCCACATACCGCGGAGAACTTACGCCCATGCGCCACAACTCCTGAGCCTGCAAGCCATAACTCCTCAGCCCACGAGCCACAACTACTGAGCCCGTGCGCCTAGAGCCCATGCTCTGCCGCAAAGAGAAGCCACCGCAATGAGAAGCCCGCGCACTGCACCGAAGAGTAGCCCCCGCTCGCCGCAACTAGAGAAAGCCTGCGCACAGCAATGAAGACCCAGCACAGCCGAAAATAAGTAAAACAAAAATCTTAAGGAAAACAAAAAAAAGAATTCTCATTGTTGTGCAACCATCCCGACCATCCATCTCCAGAGTGTTTTCATCCTGTCAAACTGAAACTCTGTCCCCATTAAACACTGACTCCCCATCACCCTCCCAGCCCCTGACACCCACCACTCCACTTTCTGTTTCTATGAATTTGACCCCTCTGGGGATCTCACAGAAGTGGAATCATGTAACATTTGTCCATTTGTATCTGGCTTATCCACTTAGCATAATGTCTTCAAGTGTCATCTGTGTGGTAGCCTGTGTCAAAATTTCCTTCCTAGACCCCAAAGCCAGTGTGGACAGTACACAGTGAGTGAGAAGGAAATAAAACCGTGGGTCTGAAGAAGTTCAGACGTATGCCAAGTGCAGCGGGAAACCAGTGAAGGAGAGGTGTCGTGATCCAGTTTGCACTGAAAGGGAAACAACTGATTTTGGCTGCTGCATAAATGGATGGGGTGGGGATTCAGTAAGAGTGGAAGTCGGGAGACCCAGATATGCTTAGGAATTTGGTGTGGTAGTCCAGGAAGACGATGTCTGAGAAGATGGAGAGAAGTAAACAGGTTCTCTGTATTTGGAGGGAGAATCAGCAGGGCTCATCGGGGGATCAGATTGGAGGCAGGTAGGGGGCGCTATTTCTGTTTAACTCTGTGTGCACGTGTGTGCTTATGCCTCTACTGCTGAGACTTAATTGTTTCTACAAAGAAACACTAACCTTTCCTCTTAACAGTGGAATTGTTGAATTTTCATTGTTTATACAAAGAAATGTCAATCTTTGAAAAATACATAAATGGTCTTTGTATCAATTAGAAACTTTCCTTCCTGTTTGTGGGTGAATAATGTCTGTTGTGTGAATATACACACTACATTTTCTTGATCCATTCATCTGTCAATGAACACTTGGGTTGTTTCCACATTTTGGCCCTGAATCTTGCTTTTGAATTATTGTTTGGACTTTGATGAGAAGTATCTCTGTTGTTCAGGATGTGCCCAGAGGTTTATTTTGTCTTTTGATCACTTACACATTTCTAATTAGCCCAAGCAATGCATACGTAGAGTCAAGTCAGTTCATCCAAGGTGCAGGGACTGAGTGTCTCTTTGGTTTGCACTCGTGGACTTTCTGAGATGTTCTAGGTCTCAGAGGCCGTGCAAAGAGTGTCTGAGGTCCTCCAGAGCTGCCACAGCCCGGGTCTCCTCAGGGTCCGCACTGCTGGGAAAAGCACTGCTGCTTGAGAACCTGTGTCCCTCTGCTGTAGACGTTGCATTGTTAGGAGGCAAATGAATTCAGATTTGTATTCATCATGCTTTCAACCATCACAGCCGATTGGGTCCTTGTATAACAAAACAGAAGTTCACTCTCCCTGTTGATTAACAGGCTTTCAGATATTAGAAGGTTTGTATTCTGTCCCTGTGAAAATTTCTCTTGTGTACTGTGAAATACCCTGATTGCTTTATCTAGTCTTCAGATCTGGATTTGCATAATCCCACCCCACCGCACCTTGTCCAGATGTGCTACAGTCGGGTGGGACCCATCTTAAGATGTGTTGGTATGTTGTCCAAAAATGGCGTAAACAGCCCAGATTGAATGTGATGTTGTAAGTGAGCAGGACCTTGTGGGGCCTTCTTGGGACGGATTCTCTCCATGTCTTCTGCCTGCTTCTTGTCTTTAGAAAATTTTAGCCTCCTAGGCTTCCCTGAGTTCGAAACAAACAATTTAATCAGAGAAGGGAGGAAGTGCAAAAAGAAAGGAAAAGAGTCCAAAAAGACCAAATAATACTAGTGTAGCCGTTAAACAAAGTCAAGGACCTTTAGTTCCTCCTCAAGGGCTGTAGATACTGTTCTGAGCCACGTCCTTAGAGCTGTTTTGCAGAGACTGAAGCCCCCAGCAGGGGGAAGAAATTAACTGCATGCTGCCCACAAGCACGTAGACCCCAGACCAGCTGGAACCAGAAGGTTGATGATGTTGACCTCAGATTACCTCACCACCAACCAGTCGGAAGAATGTCCACAAGCTGATCACACACCCCTCAACCTCCCCTCCCTCACCCACTCTTTTGTAATTCACTTTAAACATTTTTTAAATTTTATATTGGGAGTATAGTTGATTTACAGTGTTGTGTTAGTTTCCGGTGTACAGCAAAGTGATTCAGTTATATGTATACAGATATCTATTCTTTTTCAGATTGTTTTCCCATTTAGGTTATTACAGAATTTTGCTTTTTTTTCGTGGCACTGTGTGGCTTGTAGGATCTCAGTTCCCTGACCAGGGATTGAACCTGGGCCACGGCCCTGAAAGACCAGAATCCTAACCTCTGGGCCACCAGGGAACTCCCTAGGTTAATACAGAATATTGAGTAGAGATCCCTGTGCTATACAGGAGGTCTTTGTTGATTGTCTGTTTTATATGTAGTTGTGTGCATACGTTAGTCCCAACCTCCTGATCTATCCCTCTCCCCCACCTTTCCCTTTTGGTAACCATAAGTTTGTTTTCTATGTCTGTGAGTCTGTTTCTGTTTTGTTTAGAAGTTCATTTGTATCACTGTCTTAGATTCCACATAGGAGTGATAGCATATGGTATTTGTCTTTGTCTGACTTCCTTCACTTAGTATGATAATCTCTAGGTCCATCCATGTTGCTGCACATGGCATTATCTCATTCTTTTTTATGGCTGAGTAGTATTCCATCACACATATGTACCACATCTTCCTTATCCATTCCTCTGTCGATGGACATTTAAGTTGCTTCCATGTTTTGGCTATTGTAAATAGTACTGCTATACATATTGGGGTGCATGTGTCTTTTTGAATTATGGTTTTCTCTAGGTATATGCCCAGAGTGGGATTGCTGGGTCCTATGGTAGCTCTAGCTTTAGTGTTTTGAGGAACCACCATGCTGTTCTGCATAGCAGCAGCACCAGTGTACATTCCCACCAACAGCCTCACCCCATCTGTAAACACCTTTCCCTGAAAGCCATTGGGGAGTGGGGGCCTTTTGAGCCCTAGATACCTGGACCCCTTGCTTGTTGCCCTGTCATAAACGCGGCACTTTCCTTCACCATGACCCGGTGTCAGTAGATTGGCTTTAGTGCGAGCGGGCGAGTGGACCCAAGTTTGGTTCAGTAACAGCGTGTTTGGAGACAAGCAAAACTATCACCTCTCCTCCTCTCTTTTCCTCCTGTGGATGCAGTTTAGTATAACAACGGCTGTAGCTCTAGTGCAGAAATATCGGTAGAGTGAAGCACAAGTGCTTTGTCAATACAATCCTTTCGGCATGAGAGTCACGTGGAGAAAATATTCCAACACAGATGCCTGGACCCAGCCTCACAGATTCTAATTCCACAGCACCGAGCTAGGGCCTAATTTTAACCTTCTCAGTTGACATGCTTCTGATTCGGGAATGTCTGGGTGGGATGTGCCACCCAGGCTGGTGCAGTAGAGGGTCTTCAAGGCGTCGTTGAATGCAATAAGCAGGAGGGAGGAGAACCGTGACCTGGATTTCACCCAGGCAGCCTCTGGCAGGGCTGTGGCCGTGCCATGGGTCCACAGCTGAGCGGACGTCTGTGTCAGCCTCCAGTCCTCCTGCCAACGGGTCCGTGACAAGCCCTCCAGCGGCCTGGTGCTGCTGCGGATAAGCAGCCCTGGGATCAGAGTTCAGCCCAGGCACCTACCTGGTACATACATAGTGCATGTGCTGCTGAGGAAACTGCCCTCTCCACCAGGAAGCCTGGCGCACATCCTCCCGTACAGCCCTCAGAGGGGACCAACCCTGCTGACACCTTGATCTCAGACTTCCAGCCTGCATAAATGTTGGACAGTGCATTTGTGTTGCTTAAGCCCGCCAGTGTGTCGTACTTTGTGATGCAGCCCAAGTAAACTGCTACGACCTGTATTTTGAATAAGAAGGAATTCACATGTGATGGTCACTTTCCTGCTTCCCCTGCCTTTATTTTTTTATTTTTATTTGTAAAAAATTATTTATTTCTCTTAGGCTGCATCGTGTCTTAGTTGCGGCACGCGGGCTTAATTGCCCCGTGGCGTGTGGGATCTTAGCCCCCGGACCAGTGTTCCCAGGCTTTGAACCCGCGTACCCTGTATTAGAAGGCAGATTCTTTACCACTGGAACACCAGGGAAGTCCCTCCCCTGCCTTGAAAGTAAGACGTGTTGCTGAGCTTCAAAGAAGAGCCTGTCCTTTTCTGTTAGATTAGAAACTTGAGTTTTCTTCTTCAACGTTGCGTTTCCTGGTTGTGGTAGGTGTGTTAGTGTTGAAAAAAATGGTTGAGAGACTTTAAGAGGAAAATGATTTTACAAATCCTGAAGATGGGTGCCAGTTATCTTGATAAAATTGATATGTTAAGAGACCCAAAATAAACAGGAGAAAACACAGGCAACTACTTAGGAAATGCAGGATGGGAAAGGCTTCTTCAAGTACAGTGTCAAAGCCGATGAAAAGTATGAAGTGAAAGTGAAAGATCTGAACACAAAATATCTTTTTAAGTGTCTGTATAACAGAATGTGAGAGTAAAAAATTAAGTTAAAAAGATAAAGCACAGGGATTGACAGATACACACTTGTATATGTAACGTAGATAAACAATAAGGAGCTACTGTAGAGCACAGGGAACTATGTTCAATATCTTCTAATAACCCATAATGGAAAAAAGAACCTGAAAAAGAATACATATATTCTTACATAAATACATGTAACTGAATCACTTTGCTCTACACCTGAAATATTGTAAACCAAGTATACTTCAATAAAAATAGATAAGTGACAAAGTAGGGAAAATATCTGTATTTAATAGAAATGCAGATACAAAAAGAGAAAGCTTTTTATTGTAAATACCCATATATATGAAGAGATCTTAATGAAACCAAACTAAAAGGTGGCCATTGCTGCTTCTGGTCAAGGTGAAATCGCAGGGTGCAGGTTTACCCTCCTAGCTTCGACAACTTTAAAAAGAGGGAAATGTATGAAATGACGGTTTTTCGCCTTTTGGAGAGAGGGGTGAGTCGTGAGAGACATCAGCTCACTGCTGGACATCCTGTTCATTGGGATGACTCCGTACTTCTTATTCCCTTTTTTAGAGCATTTCCTCAAGACAACTTGTAATAGAAATACTTCCAGAGAGTGTCCAGGGCAGGGGGCTGGGGAGCCCAGCATGTCTCTGGGCTGAAGGGATAGAGTGAGGTTTGAGGTGGGCACAGCAGCTGGGGTTCACAGGCCACCCCAGTCGTCTGCTGAGAGCCGGTCAGTGCACGTGGGTGAGGTGAGAACTGGAGGCCTGGTGGCGGACTGATGGGCGCACTGCCCATCCAAGGTGCTTCCGAGCAAGGTACTCCGTGTAGCTGACGTCTTTACGTGGTGAACATGGAAAATGCGAGAAATGCGCCCTGGAGGTTTGCCAGGCTCAGGCTCAGAGGAGGCGTGGTCGCTGTCATTCCCACACAAGCAGCATTTCATCGGTGAGAATTCAGGCAGAGGCCACAGTCAGCAGCAGCAAGAACTGGAAAAGACCATTCGTGGCTCTAAGCAGCCACTTCCAAGAGCAGTTTTGGAGAAGCACACATTTTGTGCAGGATTCATTTAATGTGGCAGTTCAGCTGGGGAAATCAGGAATGGGTTAGGTGCTTACTCATTTGGATGAATCATCACTTCTTATTTCCGCTTTTAGAGGATTTCCTCAAGACGCTTGTAATATAAATACTTCCTCTGTCCCTTTCGTAAGTATCTGAATCTTTTTAAAAGGTAAATCAGTCTCTTGCCAGCATTACAACCCAGGAATGTTTATGTTAAGGACCTCAGAGCTATCTTCTTTATCTCTCTGTCAGCAGGGGAGTTTAGGCTAGGTGTTAGGCACTTTCCTCTGCGCTATAAGTACCTGCTTGTCCTAGAGACAGGAGAAGTTGTCTTTCTCCTTTGGATAAAGGGTATTAACTAGCATGGACAACCACCAAGATGACCAGGTGAATTTAGGATGTACTCTGAAAGAATGTATGCCATTTTTATGGTGTTGTCAAGTCTTTTCACATGAGACAAGTTCCCGTTTATCTTGAGAACGTGTATGCAAAGAATTTATCTGCTGAGCTATAAAAAAAAAAAAAAGGTGAGGTTGATTTCATTTGCACAAACATTAGTGGTTCACCTGTGGGTGCACAGCACAGGCTGGTTTAATGGTTATTCAACAGTAAAACCGTTTTCTTTATCTCTACATTTGTGGAGAGGATTTTCTCGGTTGGCGGGAGGTTTTATTTTTATTTTTATTTTGTGTGTTCGTTAATTAATTAATCAATGAGACTGCGCTGCGCAGCATGCGGGATCTTAGTTCCCCAACCAGGAATCAAACACGTGCCCCCTGCAGTGGAACCTAGGAGTCTTCACCACTGGACCGCCAGGGAAGTCCCTGGAGATTTTATTCCTAACTTTTCCCCTAGCAGCTTTTAAGGAACAGTTGGTCAAGAACACAGTTATATTATTTCATCCCCAAAATAGTGATAAATCATTACCCTTCTGATTCCATTTTTGAAAAATGATATCTTTACCTAACATAAACAGTATCCTCTTTAAGAGGTAAGATCCCAGGTATCTGTTTTCTGTTTTCGGTTTGTGTGTACCTTCTGATTTTCGTACAGTTTTTTTTTTTCTTTTTCTTTCTTTCTTTTTTTTTTTTTTTTTTTGTGGTACGCGGGCCTCTCACTGTTGTGGCCTCTCCCGTTGTGGAGCACAGGCTCTGGACACGCAGGCCCAGCGGCCATGGCTCACGGGCTCAGCCGCTCCGCGGCATGTGGGATCTTCCCGGACCAGGGCACGAACCCGTGTCCCCTGCACTAGCAGGCAGACTCTCAACCACTGCACCACCAGGGAAGCCCCCGTACAGTTTTTAATGCGTTGGTTGTGTAATCTTTTTTTTTAAATCTTTATTGGAGTATAATTGCTTAACAATGGTGTGTTAGTTTCTGCTTTATAACAAAGTGAATCAGTTATACATATACATATGTTCCCATATCCCCTCCCTCTTGCGTCTCCCTCCCACCCTCCCTATACCACTCCTCCAGGCAGTCACAAAGCACCAAGCTGATCTCCCTGTGCTATGCGGTTGCTTCCCACTATCTATCTACCTTACGTTTGGTACTGTATATATGTCCATGCCTCTCTTTCGCTTTGTCACAGCTTACCCTTCCCCCTCCCCATATCCTCAGGTCCATTCTCAAGTAGGTCTGTGTCTTTATTCCCGTTTTACCCCTAGGTTCTTCATGACATTATTTTTCTTATATTCCATATATATGTGTTAGCATACGGTATTTGTCTTTCTCTTTCTGACTTACTTCACTCTGTATGACAGACTCTAGGTCTATCCACCTCATTACAAATAGCTCAGTTTCGTTTCTTTTTATGGCTGAGTAATATTCCATTGTATATATGTGCCACATCTTCTTTATCCATTCATCCGATGATGGACACTTAGGTTGTTTCCATCTCCGGGCTATTGTGAATAGAGCTGCAATGAACATTTTGGTACATGTCTCTTTTTGAATTATGGTTTTCTCAGGGTATATGTCTAGTAGTGGGATTGCTGGATCATATGGTAGTTCTATTTTTAGTTTTTTAAGGAACCTCCATACTGTTCTCCATAGTGGCTGTACCAATTCACATTCCCACCAGCAGTGCAAGAGTGTTCCCTTTTCTCCACACCCTCTCCAGCATTTATTGTTTCTAGATTTCTTGATGATGGCCATTCTGACTGGTGTGAGATGATATCTCATTGTAGTTTTGATTTGCATTTCTCTAATGATTAATGATGTTGAGCATTCTTTCATGTGTTTGTTGGCAGTCTGTATATCTTCTTTGGAGAAATGCCTATTTAAGTCTTCTGCCCATTTTTGGATTGGGTTGTTTGTTTTTTTGCTATTGAGCTGCATGAGCTGTTTATAAATTTTGGAGATTAATCCTTTGTCAGTTGCTTCATTTGCAAATATTTTCTCCCATTCTGAGGGTTGTCTTTTGGTCTTGTTTATGGTTTCCTTTGCTGTGCAAAAGCTTTGAAGTTTCATTAGGTCCCATTTGTTTATCTTTGTTTTTATTTCCATTTCTCTAGGAGGTGGGTCCAAAAGGATCTTGCTGTGATTTATGTCATAGAGTGTTCTGCCTATGTTTTCCTCTAAGAGTTTGATAGTTTCTGGCCTTACATTTAGGTCTTTAATCTATTTTGAGCTTATTTTTGTGTATGGTGTTAGGGAATGATCTAATCTCATACTTTTACATGTCCCTGTCCAGTTTTCCCAGCACCACTTATTGAAGAGGCTGTCCTTTCTCCACTGTACATTCCTGCCTCCTTTATCAAAGATAAGTTGACCATATGTGCGTGGGTTTATCTCTGGGCTTTCTATCCTGTTCCATTGATCTATCTTTCTGTTTTTGTACCAGTACCACACTGTCTTGATTACTGTAGCTTTGTAGTATAGTCTGAAGTCAGGGAGCCTGATTCCTCCAGCTCCGTTTTTCGTTCTCAAGATTGCTTTGGCTATTCGGGGTCGTTTGTTTCTCCAAACAAATTTTGAAATTTTTTGTTCTAGTTCTGTGAAAAATGCCAGTGGTAGTTTGATAGGGATTGCATTGAATCTGTAGATTGCTTTGGGTAGTAGAGTCATTTTCACAATATTGATTCTTCCAATCCAGGAGCATGGTATATCTCTCCATCTATTTGTATCATCTTTAATTTCTTTCATCAGTGTCTTATAATTTTCTGCATACAGGTCTTTTGTCTCCTTAGGTAGGTTTATTCCTAGATATTTTATTCTTTTTGTTGCAATGGTAAATGGGAGTGTTTCCTTGATTTCACTTTCAGATTTTTCATCATTAGTGTACAGGAATGCCAGAGATTTCAATGCATTAATTTTGTATCCTGCTACTTTACCAAATTCATTGATTAGCTCTAGTAGTTTTCTGGTAGCATCTTTAGGATTCTCTATGTATAGTATCATGTCATCTGCAAACAGTGACAGATTTACTTCTTCTTTTCCAATTTGGATTCCTTTTATTTCCTTTTCTTCTCTAATTGCTGTGGCTAAAACTTCCAAAACTAAGTTGAATAAGAGTGGTGAGAGTGGGCAGCCTTGTCTTGTTCCTGATCTTAGTGGAAATGGTTTCAGTTTTTCACCATTGAGGGCAATGTTGGCTGTGGGTTTGTCATATATGGCCTTTATTATGTTGAGGAAAGTTCCCTCTATGCCTACTTTCTGCAGGGTTTTTATCATAAATGGGTGTTGAATTTTGTCGAAAGCTTTCTCTGCATCTATTGAGATGATCATATGGTTTTTCTCCTTCAACTTGTTAATATGGTGTATCATATTGATTGAATTGCGTATATTGAAGAATCCTTGCATTCCTGGAATAAACCCCACTTGATCATGGTGTATGATCCTTTTAATGTGCTGTTGGATTCTGTTTGCTAGTATTTTGTTGAGGATTTTTGCATCTATGTTCATCAGTGATATTGGCCTGTAGTTTTCTTTCTTTGTGACATCCTTGCCTGGTTTTGGTATCAAGGTGATGGTGGCCTCATAGAATGAGTTTGGGAGTGTTCCTTCCTCTGAAATTGTTTGGAAGAGTTTGAGAAGGATGGGTGTTAGCTCTTCTCTAAATGTTTGATAGAATTCGCCTGTGAAGCCATCTGGTCCTGGGCTTTTGTTTGTTGGAAGATTTTTAATCACAGTGTCAATTTCAGTGCTTGTGATTGGTCTATTCATATTTTCTATTTCTTCCTGATTCAGTCTTGGCAGGTTGTGCATTTCTAAGAATTTGTCCATTTCTTCCAGGTTGTCCATTTTATTGGCATAGAGTTGCTTGTAGTAATCTCTCATGATCTTTTGTATTTCTGCAGTGTCAGTTGTTACTTCTCCTTTTTCATTTCTAATTCTATTGATTTGAGTCTTCTCCCTTTTTTTCTTGATGAGTCTGGCTAATGGTTTGTCTATTTTGTTTATCTTCTCAAAGAACCAGCTTTTAGTTTTATTGATCTTTGCTATCGTTTCCTTCATTTCTTTTTCATTTATTTCTGATCTGATCTTTATGATTTCTTTCCTTCTGCTAGCTTTGGGGGTTTTTTGTTCTTCTTTCTCTAATTGCTTTAGGTGCAGGGTCAGGTTGTTTGCTCGAGATGTTTCCTGTTTCTTAAGGTGGGATTGTATTGCTATAAACTTCCCCCTTAGAACTGCTTTTGCTGCGTCCCATAGGTTTTGGGTCGTCGTGTCTCCATTGTCATTTGTTTCTAGGTATTTTTTTATTCCCTCTTTGATTTCTTCAGTGATCACTTCGTTATTGAGTAGTGTATTGTTTAGCCTCCATGTGTTTGTATTTTTTACAGATCTTTTCCTGTAATTGATGTCTAGTCTCATAGCATTGTGGTCAGAAAAGATACTTGATACAATTTCAATTTTCTTAAATTTACCAAGGCTTGATTTGTGACCCAACATATGCTCTATCCTGGAGAATGTTCCATGAGCACTTGAGAAAAATGTGTATTCTGTTGTTTTTGGATGGAATGTCCTATAAATATCAATTAAGTCCATCTTGTTTAATGTATCATTTAAAGCTTGTGTTTCCTTATTTATTTTCATTTTGGATGATCTGTCCATTGGTGAAAGTGGGGTGTTAAAGTCCCCTACTATGAGTGTGTTACTGTCGATTTCCCCTTTTATGGCTGTTAGTATTTGCCTTATGTATTGAGGTGCTCCTATGTTGGGTGCATAAATATTTACAATTGTTATATCTTCTTCTTGGATCGATCCCTTTATCATTATGTAGTGTCCTTCTTTGTCTCTTCTAATAGTCTTTATTTTAAAGTCTATTTTGTCTGATATAAGAATTGCTACTCCAGCTTTCTTTTGATTTCCATTTGCATGGAATATCTTTTTCCATCCCCTTACTTTCAATCTGTGTGTGTCTCTAGGTCTGAAGTGGGTCTCTTGTAGACAGCATATATATGGGTCTTGTTTTTGTATCCATTCAGCCAATCTGTGTCTTTTGGTGGGAGCATTTAGTCCATTTACATTTAAGGTAATTATTGATATGTATGTTCCTATTCCCATTTCCTTAATTGCTTTGGGTTCGTTATTGTAGGTCTTTTCCTTCTGTTGTGTTTCTTGCCTAGAGAAGTTCCTTTAGCATTTGTTGTAAAGCTGGTTTGGTGGTGCTGAACTCTCTCAGCTTTTGCTTGTCTGTAAACGTTTTAATTTCTCCATCAAATCTGAATGAGATCCTTGCTGGGTAGAGTAATCTTGGTTGCAGGTTTTTCTCCTTCATCACCTTAATTATGTCCTGCCACTCCCTTCTGGCTTGTAGAGTTTCTGCTGAGAGATCAGCTGTTAACTGATGGGGATTCCCTTGTGTGTTATTTGTTTTTTTTCCCTTGCTGATTTTAATATGATTTCTTTGTGTTTAATTTTTGACAGTTTGATTAATATGTGTCTTGGCGTATTTCTCCTTGGATTTATTCTGTATGGGACTCTGTGTGCCTCCTGGACTTGATTAACTATTTCCTTTCCCATATTAGGGAAGTTTTCAACTATAATCTCTTCAAATATTTTCTCAGTCCCTTTCTTTTTCTCTTCTTCTTCTGGAACCCCTATAATTCGAATGTTGGTGCGTTTAATGTTGTCCCAGAGGTCTCTGAGACTGTCCTCTGTTCTTTTCATTCTTTTTTCTTTATTTTGCTCTGCATCAGTTATTTCCACTATTTTATCTTCCACCTCACTTATCCGTTCTTCTGCCTCAGTTATTCTGCTATTGATCCCATCTAGAGTATTTTTTATTTCATTTATTGTGTTTTTAATCGATGCTTGATTCATCTTTAGTTCTTCTAGGTCCTTGTTAACTGTTTCTTGCATTTTGTCTATTCTATTTCCAAGATTTTGGATCTTGGAAATAGAATCTTGGATCATCTTTACTATCATTATTCTGAATTCTTTTTCAGGTAGACTGCCTATTACCTCTTCATTTGTTAGGTCTGGTAGTTTTTTATCTTGCTCCTTCACCTGCTGTGTGTTTTTCTGTCTCCTCATTTTGCTTATGTTACTGTGTTTGGGGTCTCCTTTTTGCAGGCTGCAGATTCGTAGTTCCTGTTGTTTTTGGTGTCTGTCCCCAGTGGCCAAGGTTGTTTCAGTAGGTTGTGTAGGCTTCCTGGTGGGGGGGACTAGAGCCTGTGTTCTGGTGGTTGAGGCTCGATCTTGTCTTTCTGGTGGACAGGTCCACGTCTGGTGGTGTGTTTTGGGGTGCCTGTGGCCTTATTATGTTTTTAGGCAGCCTCTCTGTTAATGGGTGCGGTTGTGTTCCTGCCTTGCTAGTTGCTTGGCATAGGGTGACCAGCACTGTAGTTTGCTGGTCGTTGACTGAAGCTGGGTGCTGGTGTTGAGATGGAGATCTCTGGGAGATTTTCGCTGCTTGATATTATGTGGAGCTGGGAGGTCTCTTGTGGACCCGTGTCCTGAAGTTGGCTCTCCCACTTCAGAGGCACAGCACTGACTCCTGGCTGCAGCACCAAGAGCCTTTCACCTACCCGGCTCAGAATAAAAGGGAGAAAAAGTAGAAAGAAAGAATTAGTAGAAGAAAGAAAGAGAGAGAGAAAGAAAGGAAGAAGGAAAGAAAGGAAGGAAGGAAGAAAGGAAGAAAGGAGGGAGGGAGGGAGGAAGGATGGAAAGAAAGAAAGAAAGAAAGGAGGGAGAGAGGGAGGAATGAAAGAAAAAGGAAGAGTGAATGGAAGAAGGGAGGGAGGGAGGAAGGGAGGAAGGAAAGAAAGACAGGAGGGAGGGAGGGAGGAAGGAAAAAAGAAAGAGTGAAAGGAAGCAGGGAGGGAGGGAGGAAGGAAAGAAAAAGAAAGTGCAAGGAAGAGGGGTGGAAGGGAGGGAGGAAGGAAAGAAAGACAGGAGGGAGGGAGGGAGGAAGGAAAGAAAAAGAAAGAGTGAAAGGAAGAAGGGAGGGAGGGAGGAAGGAAAGAAAGAGAGAAAGAAGGAAAGGAGGGGCGGAGGGAGGGAGGGAGGGAGGAAGGGAAGGTAGGAAAAAAAGAAAGAGCAGGTAAAGTAAAATAGAATAAAGTATGAAATATAGTAGCGTTATTAAAATTTAAAAGTAATTATTGAAAAAAAAACGGACCGATAGAACCCTGGGACATATGGTGGAAGCAAAGCTATACAGAGAGAATCTTACACAGAAGAATACACATACACATTCACAAAAAGAGAGCAGGGGGAAAAATCAAAAATCTTGCTCTCCAAATCCACCTCCTCAATTTGGGTTACTTCGTTGTAAAAAGAGGAAAAGGGCGAGAAGTCTGAAATCTTGCTAAGTCCACCTCCTTAATTTGGGATAATTCGTTGTAAAAAGAGGAAAAAGGGGGAAAGTCTTAAATCTTGTCCTCAAAGTCCACTTCCTCAATTTGGGATGATTCGCTATCTATTCATGCACTCCACAGATGCAGGGCACATCAAGTGGACCGTGGAGCTTTAATCCGCTGCCTCCGAGGCTGCACAGAGAGATTTCCCTGTCTCTTCTCTGCTCTCGCAGCTCCCGGGTCTCAGCCTTGGACCGGCCCCGCCTCTGCGCGTAGGTCGCCGGAGGGCGTCCGTTCTTCGCTAAGACAGGACGGGTTTAAAGGAGCCGCTGATTGGGGGGCTCTGGCTCACTCAGGCAGAGGGGAGGGAGGGGCGCGCAGAGCGAGGCGGGCCTGCGGCGGCAGAGGCCGGCGTGACGTTGCACCAGACCGAGGCGCTCCGTGCGCTTTCCCGGGAAAGCCGTCCCCGGGTTCCGGGACCCCGACAGTGGCGGGGTGCACAGGCCCCCCGGAAGGCGGGGCGGACAGTGACCTGCGGTCGCACACAGGCCCCGCGGCGGCGGCGGCAGCAGCTGCAGCAGCCCCAGCTTCCCACTCCCGTCTCCGGGGTCCGCGCCTTTAGCCGCGGCTCGCGCCCGTCTCCGGCGCTTCCCAAAGCAGCCCTCTTAATGCCCTCTCCTCGCGCACCAGGAAACAAAAGGGAAGAAAAAGCCTCTTGCCTCTTCGGCAGCTCCAGACCCTTTCCCCGGACTCCCTCCGGGCTAGCCGTGGTGCACTAACCCCTTCAGGCTCTCTTCCTGCCGCCAGCCCCAGTCCTCTCCCTGCGCTCCGACTGAAAGCGGATACCCGAGCCTCAGCTCCCAGCCCCGCCCGCCCCGGCGGCCCGAGCAGACAAGCCTCTCGGGCTGGTGTGTGCCTGAGGGCACCTATCCTCTGTGCCGGAATCTCTCCACTTTGCCCTCCACACCCCTGTTGCTGTGCTCTCCTCCGCTACTCCGAAGCTTTCCCCCTCCGCCACCTGCAGTCTCCGCCCGCGAAGGGGCTTGTAGTGTGTGGAAACCTTTCCTCCTTCACGGCTCCCTCCCACTGGTGCAGGTCCCGTCCCTATCCTTTTGTCTCTGTTTATTCTTTTTTCTTTTGCCCTATCCAGGTATGTGGGGAGTTTCTTGCCTTTTGGGGGGTCTGAGGTCTTCTGTCAGCGTTCAGTAGGTGTTCTGTAGGAGTTGTTCCACGTGTAGATGAATTTCTGATGTATCTGTGGGGAGGAAGGTGATCTCCGCGTCTTACTCTTCCGCCATCTTCCCAGGGTCCTGGTTGTGTAATCTAAACAGCTACAATTTCTATTTTCTTTTCCTTCCGTGGGTAATATTAGTTTGTATCGTGGCTGGGCATTTATTGTATTCTAGGATTTGAATGAAAGTTGTAGCGTTTCAGCTAAGCGAACATGATGCACTCCTTCCCCTCTCCTGGTGGTGGGGGAATCTCAGATGTAACCCGAAATGTCCCAGGGCCGGGAAAGGACAAGGGACCCTGGAGGCCATCACACAGCCCCCACTTGAGGCCACACCTTTCCTTGATCCCTAACAGGAGTGAAGACAAATGGGCAACTGAGTCCCTGGTCCAGGCGGCCCACGCTCCCAGCACAGCAGCTCTTCAGCGCCAGATGAGATGGAGACATTTCAGACGCTCCCTGTCTTGACGGCGCGGAGACTTCTGGGAAATAGAGTCCTGGTACCTGTCCCACTCTCCGGGCGGGCTTTGGCAGGCGGACTCCGGGCGTCCTCCTGCGCAGGTGCGCCTCAGGGTTTGTGCGTGTTGGCGGCAAGCGCAGCGTCGCCGCGCCGCCCTCGCTTCCTGTGCGTGCCCAGGTCGTCGCTGGCCGTCGTTTCCCCATCTTGGCCTCTTGCGGGCGAGCATTTCGGGGCTTGCGGGGCTGGACGCAGTCCTGGACGGCCGGCAGCCAGCGGGAGCGGTGTGTGCGGGCGAGGGTTCGCGTGGGCCAGGCGGAGGCTGGAACTGTGACCCCTGAGCTCGAGCCGCGGAGCCCGCGTTTGGGCCGGAGTGGCCGAGCGGCCGGCGGCGGTGCAGTGCCAGACCGTCTGCAGCGCGCGGCCAAGCGAGGTCCCGGGAGGGACGTGGGCCTGAAGGGAGCTGGTGCCGTAGGCCCAGAGCCGGCTCCTCTGGCCCAGTGGTCTCGGGAGGCGGAGCGAAGGGACCCCGAGAGAGGAGCACGCCCGAGGAGCAGCCCCCGGACCGGAGCCTCAGGAGCCCGGGGCCGGTGAGCGAGTCCCGACGGGGTAGGTGTTGTGTCTGCAGGCCTGCAGGCGGTTGTGGAGCCTGCGGCCCTTGGAGAGCGGGGCTTGGGGTAGCCCGCCCCGGGCCCCGCGGTAGAGCCACCGGGAGGGTTTGACCGCTTCCTGGAGGTGGAGGGGCCGGGCTGGAGGACAGGGGATGGGGCTCCCGTGGGACTTGTGAGCTCCGGGTGTCCTGGGGGAGCAGGGTCCACAGGCTCGGCCGGGACGTGCCGCGTCCTCCTCTCCGTCCAACCCCGATCCTCCACCTCCTCCTCGTTCTCCCCCTCCTGTCGCCGTCTCGGCATCTCGCACGTGTGTCTCAAGGCGCGTCAGCACCTTGGTTGTCTAATGTAAGCGTCCGCCGCCCCCCTGGGTTGTGGCCTGTGGAGTCGCACAGTGTAATCGGTGCAGGATGAGTCTGCAGGGCTTCTGTCCTGCTGCCTCGGGTGAGGAAGGAAGCGATGGGGCCTGAGAAGGGAGATGACTTGTCCTAGATCCTCACCGGGTGTGCACGTGGGGTCGCTCACAGGACTCCAAACTCCCAGGGCAGGTGTTCTGTCCACTTAAAGTCAGTTTTAATAAAAGATGTTTTTGAGCGTCACACTTAAGTTTGTAAAGTTTGTACAAATCATTGCAAGACTGAAACACACCTGAGTGTGTCCGTTTATTCTGGGTATCCTATGGATGTTCTGATCTAAGTTGTTAAGAGACTTAGAAGAGGTAAACTCTAAGCGTTTTTTAATTTCATATTTAATGACGGAGGTTTATTTTAATAGGATTCAATGTACACTCGCTACTGAAAAAAAAGGTATCCCCTCGGGTACCACAGTCACGTGGGAGTTACAGACCTGAGGGTGGTTGCTCCCTCCTTATTCTCACAGGCCCTTCTGAAGGTGAAAGGACGGGTCTCCCACAGGTGTCTCCTGTGGAGCGCGGGGCGGGTGCTCATGCACCCCGAGCCGCTTCCATCGTAGCTTCACTGCCTGCGTTTTCCTTCTCCAGGTCCGCCTCTGCTGTCACAGTCCTGCACGTTGTTCCAAGAGCAGCGGAAAATGAATCAGCCTCTGGTGAGTTGTGCTGTTTACGTATTTATCTGCTGCTGTTCCTTTGTGATAACACCTTGGGAGGCGAATAGTTCAAAATTTAAAATGGGAAAGCAGGAGTAGGTAAAAGATGTGGTTAGACAAAGCGTAGAGGAGCAGGTCAGTACCAAGTGTTTCTGGCAAGTTCTACATGTAGATCCCACGATCCTCTTAGAGCCACAGTACAAGCCTCGTGTTCTTGACATTTGTGGCAAAACACCATCCCTTGCTCGACTTACATTGTCCTGCCGAAGCACTTTTGTTCTCGGGTGTTAAAAGGTTTCCTTGAGGATCCCACTGTAGGCTGGGAGCCTTCCTGAGCGACAGCCCCTCACATGTTGACATTGGTGCCTTCCTTGTGCTTCTTGTAAGCCGAGAGCGTGCTGTTCAGGGAGCACTCAGTGCATATAACTTGTCGGTTCAGTAGAACACCGTTGTCACATATGTACATTGTTTTCAGTGCTCAGTCAAGGGATGCAATGAGGATCACCTGGAAGAACAGCCTTGTCACCCTTCCAGTAAATTTCCCTCTTTGTCTCTTACGATCTCAGAGGGTCGTGTTACACACCATGCAGTGAGGTCTCTGGCAAAGATTCCTTGTTTCCCAGCTGAATTGTATCGTGCAGCCTGCGGTCTTGGTTCTGCCCCTCCCCGGAACCTGATCCGGTTGAGGTGACCTGGCATCCAGCATACAAACCAGTGGAGATTTGCCCGTCGTCACCTCAGACCACTGTCGCCTTCCCTTCTGCAGAGTCTGCTATGTTGGTTTCTGTGACAGATCTCTCCTTGCTCTCTTCCTGACTGATTCTTTTTTTTTTTTTTTTTTTTTTTGCTGTACGCGGCCTCTCACTGTTGTGGCCTCCTCTCCCGTTGTGGAGCACAGACTCCGGACGCGCAGGCTCAGCAGCCATGGCTCTCGGGCCCAGCCACTCCACGACATGTGGGATCTTCCCGGACCGGGGCACGAACCCGTGTCCCCTGCATCGGCAGGCGGACTCTCAACCACTGCGCCACCAGGGAAGCCCCTGACTGATTCTTTCTTCCGCCCTCTTTGTGTGTTGTCTTTTCACCCTTGGTTCATGACTCTTCAACCCGTCTGATCTCACCCTCTGGCGCTTTTCACCTCCAACTCTGTCAGTTCTCCCACCTGGACCAGATAGATGCCTCTGTCCAGCCACTTGCCAGCATCTCTGTGGAGTTTGTCCAAAGGGCACCTCGGATTACTAGATCCAGTAGATCCAGAAATGATTATTTACAGCTCCCCTGCCCCTTGCCTTGTCCTTTTGTCCCTGGCGGCTCATCGTTGCATCATCCAGCCTGTCACCTACCCAGAAAAATGAGTTCATTCTGAAGTCCTTCTGCATCCTCTGTTACCACGTTGTAGGATGAGGCTTGTTAATGTCGTATTCCAAATGGTTTTTATTCGTTCTCCTTCATCCCATACTTGCTAGCATTTAAAACAGCTTATCTTTTCATTTCTGTAGTTACAGAAACTTTTTTTCTGTGCCGCTCCCTCTTTCTTCCAGCAGCTCAAGTGTATTCTCCACGCTGAGTATTTCTCCTAAAATATTAATCACAGCGTTTTGTCTGCATGTGGGAAGCACTTTAGAGGTTCCCTGGGTGACTGGACAAACGAGGTTGCCGTTCTGTGGAGCCATTAACCATCGAGCCCAGCACTGGGGGGAGGTCGTACCTCGCTGATGATGTGTTTGGATGGATCTGTGGGGTAAAATCCTGATCAGAGAGGCTTAGGAGAGAGGAGTGGGAGAACTGGGTTTGTTCTTTTGCCAACTTTTTCAAGACGTTTTGCTGTGACGGGGAACAGAGAAACTGGACAGTAGCTGGGGTAGGAGCTGAGGTCCGGGGAGGATGTTGTGTTGTGTTGTGTTGTGTTGTGTTGTGATGGGAGAAATAACAGTGGGAATGATCCAGTAGATGTGTGGGGGGGAGGGGAGAGCTGCTGCCCGGGGTCCTGGAGTGGGGAGGGGATGGCAGAGCTGGGTTGCAGGTGGGGAAGCCCTCCGATGGCTTCTCTGTTCTCAGGGAAGCAGCTCCTCAGCTGAGGGTGAGGGTGAGGTTGGGGGTTTGAGGGGAGAGCAGAGCTCTGGGGCCCAGCTCCATCGTGACCATCAGCACACACAGTCCAGCCAGCTGGGAAGACTGTACTTGCCTTCTCTGCCTGAAAAGCCATCTCCTTTCTTAAATGTGGGAGTAATTACTCTTTGGGGAGCCTATGTAATTACATGGGTGCTTCTCAGCTCAAAGCGAATTGAGTGCCAGTTCTGGCCACAGACGTTTTCTGCTCTGCTGGTGGAAGGGTCCCCAGAGGAAGTGTCCTGCTTGCCTGGCTCTTGGCTTTGGGGACCCTTCACACCATCTAGTGTTGTGTCTTTTATCTGAGACATAAACATCAAATGTCTTCAGGTTCTGCATGTGATCTTAAGAAGCAGTTCTCTGCTTCCGGGAGCTTCTGTTCTCCTCGGGAAGGGCACTTCACAGACGCACTTACAGGAGAGGACGGGAATCCTGCCCGTCGATACGTAGGGAACTCCAGAGTGCTGACAAAGCAGAGCCTGCTTTTATTTATTTATTCATTTAAATTTTTTATTTGTTTACTTCTTAACTTATTCAGTTTCGGCTGCGTTGGGTCTCTATTGCTGCACGCGGGCTTTGTTCTCTACTTGCGGCGAGCGGGGGCTACTCTTCGTGGCGGTGCGCGGGCTTCTCATTGCGGTGGCTTCTCTTATGGCGGAGCATAGCTTCTAGGCATGCGGGCTTCAGTAGTTGCGGGTCACAGGCTCAGTAGTTGTGACACGCGGGCTCTAGAGCGCAGGCTCAGTAGTTGTGGCGCATGGGTTTAGTTGCTCCGCAGCACGTGGGATCTTCCCAAACCAGGGTTCGAACTCGTGTGCCCACCATTGGCAGGCGGATTCTTAACCAGTGTGCCACCAGGGAAGTCCGAGAGCCTGGTTATAAATGCATTGTCAGAGCACGTGGCTCAGTGAATCGCGGAAGGGTGATGGCCCTCAAGTGACCAGGACTTAGGTAGCTGCAGAGGTTGGCGAGGCTCTCAGAGCAGCATGAGGTGGACTGGATGAGGCTCCTGAGGTGCTGGTAAGGACCTCCTTCCTTAGGATGTGGGCCTCCCGTCAGGAAGAGCGGGACGTGAATGCAGGCAGACCCTGAGGTTGACTGAAGAGCCTCCCCTCTGTGCTGGTTTTGGTTTCATCCTGTGGAGAAACTGAAACCTTGTAATTGGGGCAGTGAGTCATCTGATCAAAAGATGTCATGTGTAGGGCTTCCCTGGTGGCGCAGTGGTTGAGAGTCCGCCTGCTGATGCAGGGGACACGGGTTTGTGCCCTGGTCCGGGAGGATCCCACATGCCGCGGAGCGGCTGGGTCCATGAGCCATGGCCGCTGAGCCTGCGCGTCCAGAGCCTGTGCTCCGCAACGGGAGAGGCCACAACAGTGAGAGGCCCGCGTACCGAAAAAAAAAAAAAAGTCATGTGTAGAGACTGTGGACGGCATGAAACGCGGGGTGGGGTGTGGTGGGTCAAGTCAGGCGGACTCTGGGCTCCAGCGCGATGCCCGACAGGAAGGGGCGAGGCCGCGGCGTGTTCCCGCTCATCCTAGGCCCCGGTAAGCAGTATGGACATTCCTTTGGGGTTTTCTGAATCGTGAATGAGGTTGAGAGAATTTTCACGTGCTTAGAAGCTGTTTCCTCTTTTTAATTGGTAGACAGTCTTTAGAGCAGTTTTAGGGTTCCAGGAGAATCGAGCAGACAGCAGTTTCCTACACCCGTCCCTCTGGGTTCCCTCCCTTGGTAACATCTCTGGCCTGTGTGGCGCGTCATCTCAGTGACCGATCGGCATTGACACCTAATTCTCCCCTGGAGTCTGTAGTTTATATTAAAGCTCACTCTCTGTGTCCTACTGTTCAGGTTTGGACAGATGTGATGACCTGCAGCCACCACTGCAGTGCCACCCAGAACCATTTCACTGCCCGAAACATCCCTGGGGGCCACCTGTTCACCTGCCCAGTGCCCCCAAGCCCCTGACAGCTGCTGGTCTTGTTACTGTCTGTGTATTTTTGCCCTTTCCAGAATGTCAGGTAGTTGGAGTCCTTCATTCTGTGGTCTTTTCAGACTGATGTATTTCTGTTTTTATATGAAGGGCCTGTTCATGTCCACTGCCCATCTTCCTGCCCCAATACTGTCTTGTTTTCTTTTGTTCTGTTTTGTTTTCCTTGTCTTATTGGCTTTCAGAGTCGTCTTAAATGTTTCTAAATTTTTCCAGTTGGGGTCCTGTTAGTAGACATTGTTTTCCAAGGTTTATTGTCTTTTTCCTGTATTTTCCAGCATTGCTATGTAATTCCTTCCTTTTTTTTACTTTGAGAGGTTGAATACTATGCATTTCAAAAGGTTCTCAAAATCAGCACGTTTGTGTGGATAAGATTCCTAGTTGAAGAGCACCCTCCTTGGTACTGGGGTGCAGCTTCTTTGCGGGGGTAGGTGGGTGAGGGGGGAGGAATGCATCGGTCTCGTGGTTCCCTTTCTGTTGGGTCTCAGTTCCCCTTTCTGGTTCTGGGCACTGCATCAGCCACTCTCCTGGGACAGGCCAGGCAGGTGGGGTCCTCACTTCCTGGCTCCAGAAGTTGTGTGTGTCTGAGAACACCTTTGTTTTTCCCTGAGGAGCAGGAGGACTCTGGTGGTTGGGGAGCGGCGTCCCAGGACCGCGGCCCTTGGGCCCCCCCTGTTCTGTGTCATTTGGGCCCCCGCCATGCGTGGGAGGTCTCTGACACAGGGACGCAGCTGTGAAAGTCCTCTTGGGGTTGTGTCATTTACAATCCTCTGAGGAATACTCCTTTTCTCTAATGGAATTCCAGTGCTTAAGCTTTCTGGCCACTCATGAAAGGAATCTCAGAAAGGAAAGGAGACGGGTCCTCTCTGCCCCCAAGCAGGGGAGTGAGCCGACACTGTTCACCTAATGCTGAGAAAGTGGCCTGTGGGAAACGTGCAACCAGTTCTGAGCTCTGTGATGACAAGGCTGTCCGTGGAATCTCACTGTACCAAGGGGTCTGTTAAGACACATACATCATGGGTTGTTCCCTTGTGTTTTGAAACTAACCTAAAACCCCTAAATACTTGCAGTTCTGATTGCTTTCTTAATTTGTTATCCAGGTTTCCCGAAATCCATTTTCTTAAAGTTTAAAGTGCAAGAAGAGTGCAATTTTCTAATCTTCCCTTTACATAAAAGTGAACGTGGGCAAGCCACTTAACCCATCACCAAATAGAAAATCATCTGGAACGTTCACATTAATGCTGTTTTCAAGCAGGAACAGTGCATATATTTTTATGCCCATTACCAGTGAAAACTATAATGTTTTCTTATTGTGCTGTTTTTTTCTCATCAGGCAAAATGACAAGCAATTAGAAAAGCCCCACAAATCACCCATTTTGTGAAATTACAAATGCAAAACCGGAAAGTAGAATAAGGTGCGTGTGATTCTACTTAGGCATTAAAATTAGAGTAGTTCATGGTCTGATCCCTCACTCTCTTGCATTTGGTAATAACTTTCAGTGTGTGAACGTGTGGGCCCCCAGTCCTCATCCGGGCAGCCACAGGTGTGACCGGTGACGCCTGAATGGAATATGCGCAGAGCTTCTGGAAGACTTGCTGTCGATTTCTGAGCCAGGCTTCTCGAGGCTGAGCCGAGGCAGTTCTGCACAGACGCTCGTCTGCCTTGGGCGGCAACCAACTCTTTCCCCCGGCCGCCCTCATCCCCCCACCTCGTGTGTCCTGTCAGCAGCTGGGCACCCTCAGCCTTCCCAGGCCAGCAAAGCCTGGGTCCCGGACATCTCTGCATCTGGAGCTGGGGGTCAGGTGACCTGGCATCTCAGGGGACCTTGCTAACAGGACCCACCCTGCCTCTTCGATTGTTCCACATAAAGAACTTTGATTTTCAGTCAATGTCAGGAGTTTGTTGCCATCTGAAACGGCCTCTGAGCTTGGCATGGTCTTTTCCTTAACCTCCTCCACACCATTCCTTAGTTACGCTGCGGCACGTGGGGTCTTAGTGTCCTGACCAGGGACTGAACCCAGGGCCCCTGCATTGTAAGGCGGATTCTTTACCACTGGACACCAGGGAAGTCCCTACCCTTATGTTTTAACAGTTTTGGAGGTCTTCACAGAGATCCTGGATGGATTCACCTAACATCACCAGGTAAACTTCGTTTCAAGAGTAATGCACCTCATTCCTCAAAACTTTTAAAGTAGAACTATTATAAGATCCAGAAATTCCACTTCTGTGTATTTTTTCGGAAGAAAACAAAAACACTAGTTCAAAAAGACACATGCACCCCTATGTTCATTGAGCATTATTTATAATAGCCAGTGTATAGAAGCAACCTATGTGTCCATCCATAGATGAATGGATAAAGAAGATGCATCATATATATATATATATATATATATATATATATATATGTATATATGTATGTATATATATATAGGTATACACACACACAATGGACTATTATCCATTAAAAAAAAAAAAAAGAATGAGGGGCTTCCCTCGGGGTGCAGTGGTTAAGAATCCGCCTGCCAGTGCAGGGGAAATGGGTTAAAGCCCTGGTCCGGGAAGATCCCACATGCCACGGAGCAACTAAGCCTGTGTGCTGGAGGCTAATTGGACTGAGGTGTTGAGGAGTGGTCCTTCTAGTGGGTTTAGAGGGCAGATGCCCGGGATGGTCTGCATCTGCCTAGTTCAGGTGTGGGGTGGGGCTCGAGTGATGGAAGACTCAGAAAAAGCTGGTAAGAAAGAGGGCTTCTGAAATCATGAAGAGAATGAGATCATATCGAAGTCGTTTTTGAACAGTTGGTATAGGATGGCCTTGGAAGGTGCTTTCTTGGACAATGTCTTGTCATCACTGTAATATTATTAGAGTATTAGTAAGCCTGGTGCTAATGATAGTACTGAATTCAACTGAAATCCTATGACAAGGCTGGATGTTATTAGGAGGGCTGGAAGAGCTCCTGTAAGGGGTCAGGGACTAGGATTTACTCTATGACATGCAGGGGTTTTGTGGGTCTTTGTGTGTTGTCATATACGTAGAAACTTACTAGTAGGGTGAATATGTAAGTGTGAATTAGGGGGACGGCGAATTCAAAGACTGTGAGTAGGAGAAGAATAATGACTGTCGGGACTTCCCTGGTGGTCCAGTGGTTAAGAATCATCCTTTCAATTCAGGGGACACAGGTTTGATCCCTGGTTGGGAAAGTAAAATCTGACATGCCGAGGGGCGACTAAACCCGTGAGCTCTAGAGCCTGCATGCCGCAACTAAGACCCGATGCAGCCAAATAAATACTAAAAAAATAATAATGACGACTGTCACACGGGCTGTGGTGGTACTAATGTGTAGTAGTGCTAGAGTTGCCCCTCCGATTCAATGAATTAATCAGTGACCTGCTCTAATACTGGCTGTTAATCGAATGGCTAAGGCTATTGGTTGACTAAATAGGCTTATAGTTTCAATGATGACTAGCACAGGGATAAGAGACACTGGGGTCCTTGTGGTAGAAAATAGGCCAAGGATGCTTTTGTTTTGTGGGGAAAACCAGTCATTACAGTTCCTGCTCATAGAGGGATTGCTAGACCTGAATGCATTGAGAGTTGTGTGGTGGGAATAAATGAAGGTGGTAGGGGTCTTAGTAAATTTGTTGACCCAGTAAATAGAATGAGTGATTGAAGTATTCGTATTCAGGTCTGTCCTCTGTGATTGTGAATGGCCATTATTTGTTTTGATGTGCATTGGACTCGTCACTGTTGAGTGAAAATGATACGGTTGTGGATTCGTGGGTTACGAGTGGGGAATACAATGCTTGGGACTAGAGCAATGAAGATAGCAATAGGAAGTCCTGTTATTGTTGGGGTAATGAAAGAGGCCAATACATTTTCATTCATTTTGTTTCTCAAAGGGTGGATTGTTTTGGCATTTGAGTGAGTTTTAATTCTGGGTTTAAGTGATAAACATAGTTTGAAATTTTTTATTGGACTATAATAAGTAGGGCTAGAATGATTGATGAAATAGTAATGAATCTTGTTTATGTCTCTGGTTGTGGCATATCATTAAGGGGAGATTTAAACTCCCATCTTTTTTTTTGGCTGCATTGGGTCTTCGTTGCTGTGTGTGGGCTTTTCTCTGGTTGTGGCAAGTGGGGCCTACTCTTCGCTGTGGTGTGTGGGCTTCTCATTGCAGTGGCTTCTCTTGTTGCAGAGCATGGGTTCTAGGCACGTGGGCTTCAGTAGTTGTGGTACACAGGCTCAGTAGTTGTGGCTCGCAGCCTCTAGAGTGCAAGCTCAGTAGTTGTGGCGCATGGGCTTAGTTGCTCTGCAGCATGTGGGATCTTCCCAGACCAGGGCTCGAACCCATGTCCCCTGTGTTGGCAGAAGGATTCTTAATCACTGCGCCACCAGGGGAGCCCTATTTATTTATCTTTTGGCTGCATCGGGTCTAAGTTGTGGCATGCGAGATCTTTCGTTGCAGTGCACAGGCTCTTCGTTGTGGTGTGCGGGCTTCTCTCTAGTTGTGGCGTGTGGGCTCTGTAGTTGCAGCATGTGGGCTTAGTTGCCCTGTGGCATGTGGGATCTTACCAGCATCCCCTGCATTGCAAGATGGATTCTTAATCACTGGACCACCACGGAAGTCCCCATAATGGTTCATTTTTTAGTTTTTTTTTGATTTGATATATGAATATATTGTGAAATGAATACCACAAAAATGTAAGTTAACACCTACATCCCTTCATATAATTACCCTTGTTTTGCATGTGGTGATAATGTTTAAGGTCTACTCTCTTAACTTTAAAGTATATAATACAGTATTGCTAATTACAGTCACCATGCTGTACACGAGATACCCAGAACTTACTCATCCTATAGCTAGAAGTTTGTACCATTTGATCAACATCTCCCCACTTCCCCCACTCCCAGCCCCTGGTAACCGTCATTCTACTCTCTATTTCTATGAGTTAAATTTTTTTTAGATTCCATATATAAGTGGGAACATACAGTTTCTCTATGTCAGACTTATTTCACTTAGCACAATGCCCTCATGGTCCATGCTGTCACAAAAGACAGGATCTCCTTCTTTTTATGGTTGAATTATATAAATAAATATTCCACATTTTCTTTATCCACTTGTCTTTTAATGGATACTTAGGTTGTTTCCATATCTTTCTATCTATTGTGAATAATGCTACAATGAACATGAGTTGCAGATATCTCTTCAAGATAGTGGTTTCATTTCCTTTGGAGTTATACTCAGAAATGGAATTGTTGGATAATATTATATATGAGTTCTACTTTTAATTTTTTGAGGAAACTCCATACTATTTTCCATAATGGTTGTACCAGTTCACATTCCCATCAACAGTGCACAAGGATTCCCTTTTCTCCACATCTTTACCAACTCTTGTTATCACTTGTCTTTTTTTTTTTTTTTTTTTTTTTTTTTTTTTTTTTTTGCGGTATGCGGGCCTCTCACTGTTGTGGCCTCCCCCGTTGCGGAGCACAGGCTCCGGACGCGCAGGCCCAGCGGCCATGGCTCACGGGCCCAGCCGCTCCGCGGCATATGGGATCCTCCCAGACCGGGGCACGAACCCGTATCCCCTGCATCGGCAGGCGGACTCTTAACCACTGCGCCACCAGGGAGGCCCTCATAGTGGTTCTTTAATGAATAATTTGACTGCGTTCACAATAGGTTGTAATAGGCCATATGGTCCAGTGATGTTTGGTCCTTTTCGAAGTTGTATATAACCTAGTACTTTTTGTTCAGTTGATGTAAGGAATGCTACGGCTGGAAGAATTGCAACGAGTATTAAGATATTAACTATAAACACTGTGTTAGGGAGAGGAGTGGAACCTCTGATTATAAAGGTTTAAGTTTATGAAGTTACTGGACTCTGTCACCCTAACAAACCCTTTTCTTGAGTAATTAGGAATTAATTAAATTAAGATTATATCATTTTTTTTTTTTTTGGGCTGCGCCACACGGCATGTAGGACCTTAGTTCCCTGACCAGGGATCAAACCCACGCCCCCTGCACTGGAAGCACAGTGTTAACCACTGGACCACCAGGGAAGTCCCTATATCATTAATTATTTTAAGGTGCTTTCATAAAGTAGGCTTTATTTCTCTTGCCCTTTCAAACTGGGAAAAATATAGAGTAGATAGAAACCGACCTGGATGACTCCTGTCTGAACTGGGATCAAGTAGGACTTTAATAGTTGAACAAACAAATCTTTAATAGTGGTTACACAATTGGGGTGTCCTGATCCAACATCGAGTCTGTAAATCCTATTTCGATATGAACTCTAGAACAGGGTTGTGCTGTTAGCCCTAGGGTTACTTGTTCTATTGATCAATTTTTTTGGATCAATAAATGATAAATTATTTTGACTAGTAGGTCTAGATTTTAATCACTCGGAGGTTTTTTTGTTCTCTGAGGTCACCTGGACCAAAACTGTTAACCCGCATGAAATTTTTGTTGTCCCTTAATCGTTTATTTTTTGGGTTAATTAATTAAAGCTCCATAGGGTCGTCTGGTCTTATTTTGTCATTGCCACCTCTTCATGGGAAGGTCAATTTCACTGATCAAAAGTAAGTGACAATAAAACCCTTGTGTGGCCATTCATACAAGTCCTCATTTAGAGAACAAATCGTGATGTTACCTTTGCATGGTCAGGATACCTCGGTTGTTTAACAGATGTCACTCACTGGGCAGGCAGTGCCTCTAATACTTCTTATGCTAGAGGTGATGTTTTTGGTAAATAAGTGGGGTTTGTATTTGCAGAGTTCCTTTCACTTTTTAAAAATCTTCCTTAGGTGCATAACTGTATAAAGGTTAACTGTATTTGATAAATAGTTTATCATTGGTTTCGTTTATCTACTGTTAATTATCAGTATAGCATTGGTCACTGATGTAAGCTTATGCAAAGAGAAATATTTCTTGTTACTCATTAACATTACTGCTTCTATTAATTAATAAGTCCAGTATTAAACTAGGAGTTAATTTGTTGTTGGTATTAAGATAATTATTTTGTTGGTAATTCCATGGCAGTCCAGTGGTTAGGACTCTGCGCTTCCACTGCAAGGGGGCACGGGTTCAATCCCTGGTCGGGGAACTAAGATCCCGCAAGCCACATGGTGTGGCCAAAAAACAAAACAAAACAAAAAAAAAAGAGAGAGAAGATAATTATATTGTTGAGCTTGAATGCCTTCTTTTTTTTTTTCTTTTTCTTTTTGCGGTATGCGGGCTTCTCATTGTTGTGGCCTCTCCCGTTGCGGAGCACAGGCTCCGGACGCACAGGCTCAGCAGCCATGGCTCACGGGCCCAGCCGCTCCGCGGCATGTGGGATCCTCCCGGTCCGGGGCACGAACCCGTGTGCCCTGCATCGGCAGGCGGACTCCCAACCACCGCACCACCAGGGAAGCCCCATTGAATGCCTTCTTAATTGGTGGCTGCTTTTAAGCCAACTATGGTATTGTTTATATTTACTCTCTAGATAAGGTTGTATCCTGTTTCTAAAAAGCTGTACCTTTTTAGATGAACATTTAGAAATACATTAAGGGCTTCCCTGGTGGCGCAGTGGTTGAGAGTCCGCCTGCCAGTGCAGGGGACACAGGTTTGTGCCCCAGTCTGGGAAGATCCCACATGCCGCGGAGTGGCTAGGCCCGTGAGCCATGACCGCTGAGCCTGCGCATCTGGAGCCTGTGCTCCACAACGGGAGAGGCCACAACAGTGAGAGGCCCGCGTACCGCAAAAAAAAAAAAAAAAGAAATACATTAAAATTTATAGTTTTTTTGGTAATTTTAAAAGTTGAACTAAGTTTCTGGACAACCAGCTATCACCAGGCTCATTAGGCTTATCACCTCTACTTATAAATCTTCTCACTATTTTGCCACATAGGTGAGTTTATTCTGGTAAACTGTTCATAAGTAGCTCATCTGGCTTTGGGATATTTAACTTAAATTCTCTTTGTTAAATATTTACTAGTTAAATCACTATACAAAAGGTAAAAGGAATAAACTTTGCTTTTTATTACTTTTAATATTTCTTTCATCATTACCTTATGGTACTTTATAATGTCAAAAAATTTGGGGGGACTTCCCTGGTGGTGCAGTGGTTAAGAATCTGCGTGCCAATGCAGGGGACACAGGTTTGAGCCCTGGTCCGGGAAGATTCCACATGCCATGGAGCAACTATGCCTGTGTGCCACAACTACTGAGCCTATGCTCTAGAGCCCACCAGCCACAACTACTGAGCCTGTGTGCCACAGTGCCACAACTACTGAAGCCTGCGCACCTAGAGCCCTTGCTCTGAAACAAGAGAAGCCACCACAATGAGAAGCCCACACACCACAACGAAGAGTAGCCCCTGCTCGATGCTACTAGAGAAAAAGCTCGTGTGCAGCAACGAAGACCCAATGCAGCCAAAATAAATAAATAAATGTATTAAAAATAAAAATAATATAAACAAATTGGTTCCACCACTTTGCAGACCCATTTGGAAATATTTAGCCATGTTGAAATTGCATATACCCTCTGACCCAACAATTTGATTTCTTAATACACACCCAACACATGTACACAAGATGTTCCAAGTATGTTTGCTCAATACAACACTGGTTGAAATGATCAAGAATTTTTAAAAAATTTTCTATCAACATAGGAATGATAAGTAAATCGTGGCATGTAGTATACGTATGATGGAACACCAAGTAGCAGTAAAAATGAATGAACTAGAGTTACAAGTATCAGATGAATTTCAAAATACTATTGACTGGGACTTCCCTGATGGCGCAGTGATTAAGAATCTGCCTGCCAATGCAGGGAACATGGGTTCGAGCCCTGGTCTGGGAAGATCCCACGTGCTGTGGAACAACTAAGGCCATGCACCACAACTACTGAGCCTGTGCTCTGTAGAGCCCACGAGCCACAACTACTGAAACCTGAGCGCCTAGAGCCCGTGCTCTGCAATGAGAAGCCACCGCAATGAGAAGCCCGCGCACCACAACGAAGAGTAGCCCCTGTTCACCACAACTAGAGAAAGCCTGCACACAGCAACAAAGACCCAACGCAGCCCAAAATAATAAATTTTAAAAAATATTACTGACTAAAAAAAGCAAACTATACCACACTGTACATTGTTTATGGATACATCTATATATATGTCAGGCAAGAAAAACAGGAAAGATATCCACCAAATTCAAGACAGTGTTTACCTTTGGAAAAGGAAAGAGAATAAGATCAGAGGTGGTGGTACTTTAAAAGTATAACTTCATTTTCTCTTTAAACAAGGGCCTTAAAGCAAATATGGCAAAAATGTTATGATCCACTAAAGCTGGGTGGTATCTACAATAAGCATTATCCTCTGTACTTCCAGTGCTTGACATATTTCAAAAATTTTTAAAGTAGCTAAATGCAAAGATATCAGGGAACGAAAAATACTTCCCACTTTTGTTAAACCAATTTTCTATGGTAGACATTATTTGTAGAATTATAATTTAGTGTAAGAAATAAAACAAGTTTTTCTATTTTAAATTGTTTTGGAGTAGTCAGGCCTACAGAAATTTTTTGCTTTTAATTTTAATTGAAGTACAGTTGACTTACAATGTTGTAGGAATTTCTTAAACTGGAAATTTTATTTCTGCTAGCTAGGTCACAATCCTTTACATGCTTATGACAGACACTGTTGATCCCTAACCCATGACGCTTTCTCTTGCTAACAGAACCAGTTTTGTTCAGGTATCAGAAGGCTATAGGCTTCAAAGGATTTTCACAACCTAAGGGGAGGAATCTTGATTACTTTAAGCCAATCACAGCAATTCTAGTCTCCATGCTAAAAAGTGATTTGGAAACAGGCATTTAATATCTCCTAGTAAGATAAGTAGGTGAAGTCCACCAAGGGGCCTCTGTGAAAAAGGAACACCTTGGAAGGACATGGAAGAATCAACAACCTCTTCTCTTCTGACCTTTGGACATTGTACAAGCAGATGATGCCTGGAGATGTTGCCACCATCTTGCGAAACCATAAAGGGTCAATCCAGAAAACAAAAACTCTCACAGCAGAAGGTGGATGGGCAGGGACTTCCCTGGTGGCTCAGGGGAAAGACTCCGTGCTGCCAATGCAGGGGGCCTGGGTTTGATCCCCAGTCGGGGAACTAGATCCCACATGCATGCTGCAACTAAGACCCAGCATGGCCAAAATAAATAATAAATAATAAAAAAAAAAGGTGGATGGGCAGAAAAACATGGAAAGAGCCTGGGTCCCTGGTGAGCCACTGAATTTACCAGTTGTGGAACTGCCCTACCCAGACTTCTTGTGAAATAAATTTTCCTTACTGTTTAAGACCCACTTACTTAATTACGTTTCTGCTCCTTGCAGTTGATTGCACATTGATAAAATCACGCTCCTTATCAAAACAAAACACAAAACTCTGAAGAATGTACAAATTCCAGTGAGTTCATGACGACTATAAAGACCTTATTATTCTGTACGTCTGGAGGCAGGAATTTTGCAAACTACACAAATAATTGTAGCTTTACCAGAACCACCTCAGTTTTGCTTCACACTTTCCCAATCATTGAACAGCTTGAAAGAGAATGTACCTATTTTGTTTTTAGGATGGTTGGCCACACTGAGAAATGTGATCGAGTCCAAATTTGCTGCTTTGGGAGTATTTAAAGGCATATTTAGTCCGTAATATTCCTTTGTAACTTTTTTTTTTTTTTTTGCAGTACGCGGGCCTCTCCCGTTGCAGAGCACAGGCTCAGCGGCCATGGCTTACGGGCCTAGCCGCTCCACGGCATGTGGGATCTTCCCAGACCGGGGCACGAACCCATGTCCCCTGCATCGGCAGGCAGACTCTCAACCACTGCGCCACCAGGGAAGCCCATTCCTTTGTAACTCTTCACACACGGCTCCCTAAAAATGTTGTTTCAATGTGTATTCCAACTTTCCAAGAAGAGGGACAGCCCATGGGTAGGAGCTGGACGTCTACCCATGCCCCACGCCCAGGTAGATCCAAAGTCCAGTATTCTTAACCAAGGTTGTAGAGCCAACTCCTAGAACTCTGGAGAAAGCTTTCATTTAAACACCATGTTTTTATAATAATTAAACAACTACAAAGGTGTGAACAATAAAGTGGGTTTATTTAAAAAGAAGACTACAAAATTTGACACAGAGATATAAAAGACTCAGGATTTAAAATTATTAAATACAAAAATGATGATTGGCTATAAACAATGTAAAAATACATTTCCCAGTCCCCAAACAGAAGTATAGCAATTATAAAATTTTTGTATGTGCATTTCCCTTATCATTTTTAAGAACCATTCTAAACAGTCTATTTGTGTAGAATATAAATTTACCATAAATGTTAATAAATTATTTTACATTTGCGTTAACTGGGTGTGCCCTTTTCTGTAAGTAACAGTATTTTTGGTTTCAAGTTCACCTTGAAATTTTTATTTACCACAAAGATCTTTTTACTCCTAACTCCTTCTACAATAGAAGACGGAGGCTAATCAGTCATGGGTCCTGTAAAAAACAATGTGAAGAAAGGTTCTAGAGTGACCCAAAATACCAGTGAAGATATTACCTTTCGGTGGCCAGCTAAGAGGTCCATTCAGCGCCAATGAAACAAATGGAAGTGAAACCTCAGAACACGCAGAGCTTAAGTTCCACGCCAACATGCTGTGGATGTGAGGCCAGCAGAGGACATTCCATCAAACTCAACTGAGCCCAGTGCATGAGTGGGGACCCTGAGGTAGCCCAGATGGTCTGCTCTGAATCCCAGCTGGGTGCAGGTGATACTTAAAAGGATAACGGTATAGCTGGATGTGAAATATGAGAACCTGCCTATCATAAGCTGCTTATCTTTGAACCCAAGACCCAGGCTATTTCTCCTCTCTCAGACAGCACACCTAGTAAAAACAGCATCCAAGATTGGCTTCATTATCTCCCAAGCAGGTAGTGGTGACATCACCACTAGCACTAGCATCCAAGCTCTGATACAAATGGATAAGGTTCTGAGTCGGTAAGAGCAGAAGCTGTGTCTGGCCATCTGCGTCTGAAAACCATCTACAACACACAATTGGCAGATGAGAAATTTAAAAAGGATGAGGTCATTAAACTGTCTCACTGGAAACATGATTCCACTCTTTCAGACAGAAAACCTACTAGCCCAGGAGACTTTCACCAAAGTACTGAAGGATGTGATTGCATGGGCTCATTGCCTGAGCCCTACAGTCTTGAGTCAAAAAAATCTACCAGGAGGACAAGAAAGGGCTGGTCTGTGACCCACTTGGTCAGAAAGGTCCCGTTTAAATAAAAAATTTTAAAAAAAGGACCCACTTTAAGAAAAGTCTTGCTCAAGGTGCCCTGGCTGGCTGGCTCTAAGACAGACTGCCAGCAACAGACAGTTCTTCCAGATTATCAGAACTGGGTATGAAGTGTCTTCTGAGAATGGTTTCTTACACCATCAACAGTATTAAACTGGGCAGGAATCTCTGGATATTCACTTTCTTAAGAAGGTCTCCTTTGAAGAGAAACCAGAGCAATTCCTATGTGGGAACAAGAACCCTAAAGATCCTGCTCTATACTCTATGCAATTAAGAGGGCCCAAGATTCTGGAGAATCTGCCATCAAGGAAGCCAGAGCCAGAAGCCCAGCTATGCCTGATGAAGTAGTACATGGACCATTCTGATAAGGAGACAGAAAAGGGAGGCTCTCAAATCAAAAATCAAAGATTGAGGTTTCAAAAGAAGGCTGGCTCCAAAGAAAACACTGAACAGAACCTGCAGAGCTGTATTAACTTCAGTAGAAATAATCATATGGCAAAAGGGAGCAAACAATTTTCTGTCTTCTAGTATGAACTCATCTCTTCAGGCATCTGGAAGTGGTTGAGGCCTACTTTTATAACTACTTTCACTGCACTGTGCAAAAGTGTATCTTATCTTTGGTCCTTAGTCATGATAGCAGTTTCTTCCATTTTTCTATCTTTCTATATAAAGATCTTTTTTTTTACTTGATATTGACAACCAAAGTACAGTATAAACATGGGGTTACTGATGCTGTTGCTTTTATGTAAAATATCAGCATCTCCCATACATTTTCTGTTAGGCTATAAAAGGTCTCAGAAAAAGTTTATTATTATCCTAAAATATTACGGTATAATTTTAAGTCTGAGTGAGATACAGTAAAGCCTGGGTTTTACATTTTAAGGAAAAAACCTAGACCAACATTTAAAATATTGATCTCTTAAATATACATTAAATTTTATCTAGTCATCAAAAAGCAAAGTTATAGTTAAGCAAATTAATTTAAAAATGAAACCATTTCTAAATGGATAAACTTAATCATGCTGTTTATACAGCTATAAAGCATAATTTGAAAGCTAAGCCTAGTAACAATGACAGAATAATTTATCATCAGTTGAGCTATGTGATTTAAACAAACAATTGCCCTCACCTCCAAACAAAACAAAACAAAACTTCATCTGACACAAGTTTCAACTGTTACAAAAAAAAAAAAAATTTTTTTTAAACAAAAAGCCCTCTGGCCCAATTTGTGGTGACTAACACACAGTCCAATCAATACTGATCAAACTGCCTTTCTGCCTTGCGCTCCAAAAGAAGTGGTTTAATAATGACAGACTCTACAAGAGCTTCTGCCAGGGCTCAGGCACCATGCAGTGGCGACGTAACACCTGTTCCCCTAGAGTCTCTAAGCATTAAGTGGTTCACTAACAGTAGCCTCAGGTTTTCTTGGCCGGGGCTCCTTACGTTTTTCATAGACCATAATGAAAAAGTCAGACAGGAACACAAAACTTGCTAGAAATCCAAACACCTGAGGAGGGAAAAGGGGGCAAAGATTATATGAGGAATGCTGCAATATACTCTCACATTTCCTACTTGGCTCTGATCGTGTTTAATACAAGCAAGACAATTCATCAATTTATCTTATACACATCATTCTTAACATTAGTGGTTAAAAAAATTTTAAGGTCATCAAAAAATGGAAAGAAGTTACAAAAAAAATCCAGAATAATGGCCATTAGTCAAGGTCTCACAAAATATTAATGTCCTGTCTTGTGTGTGTGTGTGTATGTGTGAGGTGCCAATCTATGAAGCTAAGGTTAATAGATGAAAAACAAAATCCTATATAACATGATACAAAACACCGGATTGTTAGCAGTGGTTTAGACTGACAGATGAGAAGAGCAGGCAGCCATGCCTAGGTAAAAATGGAAAAGGTTATTTGTATCAAAACAGAAATTCTATTTTGAAGATACTTTTAGGTTAAATGGTTCAATTACCTAAAAAATATTTTCCAGCTCACTGTCACACTGTAATGACACAGCAACATGACGCCACTACCTACTACCTCTTCCTTAAATGACTTCCTCATTGTACTCTTCTAACATCTAATCAAACATTCTGAGAATTCTGTCAAGAGACAGAAGACCATGGTGCAAATATAGCTTCTTCACTAGGAAAACGCTTAAGGAAGGGGGCCAAAGAAGAGCTCTGTAAAAAGAGAAAATCAATGTAGGTTACGGCTAAAGTCCCAATTCTAAGGCTCCATCTCCATGAAGTTTAACATTTTGTTGTCGTTTGCTGCAGTCTCTTGCCCTTCACACCCCATCCCTCCATTCTGCCTCATTTCACTGTAAAGCAAACGGAGCTCCCAATTCATTAATTCACCTGGATGTCCCCAACACAGCCCACCAAAATGTAATTATCAATTCCACCCCTCAAAACCCAAGTCTCTTCTCCACTCTGGAGTCTGTATTTTGGCTTGATGGCATCTGTCCCCTTACTTGACTGGCAAATTTATTTGACACTTTAAAGGCAGATCAGATGTCATCTTGTCTACGAAGACATCTCTGACTGCCTTAGAGAGCTCCAGTCCATAAAGGACCCTCTATGCATATAACCCAAATGATCTTCTAGCTCTTCTGCTCACATCACAATTTTTTAAAAAGTGGACTCCCTCACCCATTTCAGTCTATATAATTTTCATAATTTAACTAGTTGCAAAAGGTAATTTCCAGCATATTATAAATACTGAGCTTTTAAACCACCAGTCGCTCTTAAATATACCTAATGAAATCTGAATACTGTAACATTCTGACATACCACCTAATTAAAACACATAAATAAGCTTTTTTTTAATAGCTGGTAATTTTAGGACATGCTTTCTTTCCCCCCACGAACTCAACATTTCCTCAACTTTATTTTACTTCCTCCACAGGATTTTACAGTAATACATTCTTACACTAGAAAGTATTTTACTGATTCACCCTATCATATTCTTCTGCAACAAAAATATGATTACAAACAAATTAAGCATAAGGCTTCTTTTCTCTTCAACTGGTTCATGTATCCATGACTAAATAGTACTTATTGCTAGAATGCATCAAGGTTCGGCATTAATTTTATTGTTTTGTTTTTACACGTGTAAGTACTAAGAAACCGTGTTCACATAAATAGGTAGATATGTTATAGCTATCTAATTCTCTGAACTCCTTTTGAGTTGTTCTATCATAAAAGGCAGTTTTAATGATCTATTAGCTGACAGTTCAATTAATTACAACTTCAGTTTTCTTATGAACAGAGCAATAATTGGAAATCAGCTGACTGGTAAGAGGACTTGTTAACGAGTTGTTAGTTGTTCATGTCCACAGCACTGGCACCAATTAAGTCCATGATCCTTGATTTGCGATTCTGAAGTCCAAAAAGCAACAAAAACTCGAAGTTTCATGATTTACTTGGCTCAAAATTGACACAAGGTAAAACTCTTTACAGTCTTTACCTATCTCTTTTACTGTGAATATTCAGATGCTTCAGAAAAATTAATATGTTGGATTACAAGGTGCTGCCCAGGCCCTCTGAAGGTGTGTAATACAGTATATGCACAGTATTACCTTTCTAAAATGCAGAATATTCTGAATTCTAAAAAACATTTGGTCCCTCAAGGATTTCAGATAAAAACATTTACTTATCTATCTCTTATACTAAGCTGAACTTTGGGGTCATTTCTCCTGTCTATTCTCTACACCTAAAACAGCACATGATATGTAGGTGTGTTTCTGTTGAACCAAAAAGGGGAGAAATATGAGATAATCAAGTCAATTTTACCACTTCCATTAGCAATAAAGTTCATACGTGGCTTCAATGGATTTTTGTTAACAAAACTCAGTCAAATTCTAAAGACAGGTTCTAGGTTTTTTTTGTTTTTTGTTTTTTTTTGCAGTACACGGGCCTCTCACTGTTGTGGCCTCTCCCATTGCGGAGCACAGGCTCCGGACGCGCAGGCTCAGCGGCCATGGCTCACGGGCCCAGCTGCTCCGCGGCATGTGGAGTCTTCCCAGACCGGGGCACGAACCCATGTCCCCTGCATCGGCAGGCGGACTCTCAACGACTGCGCCACCAGGGAAGCCCAGGTTCTAGGTTTTTAAGGCTATCATATTTATTTGCTTTTAGGCCTCTAATCAAATTACACTAAAAAATAAGTTAAAAGACAAACCACTCTCCCTTATTGTATAACCTGTCAAGTACTTTCCAAATTCCATATTTCTAAGCAAATAAAAATAAGCAAAGATAAAAGGTACTTACAATTGCAGCAAGTTCAGCCGCGGTACTGTCATGTGTCGAAGCGAAAAAGATGGATGCCACCAAAAACACCAATCCTGTTCCCACAGTAATATAAAAATCCTACACATACACATAAAACATAAGGAATACAGCATGGTTAGGGTGGCTGAAAACAAATGTTTTAATTTTTAACTTTTAAAAAACTTCAGTGGAAAAAAAAAAAAAACTTCAGTGACTTTTTTTTCTTGACTCAAACTTACATACTTCAACTTCTAACTTTTCAATAAGCCTGGTATTTGATAAATACCCTGTAAAGGAACACTATGCACACTCTGGACAGGGCATATTCAGAAAGTACATCACAAGATAATGTTTTAATAAAAATAGTTATCCATTATTACTTATTTGTGGAATCTAAAAAGTAAACAAATGAGTAACAAAGACCCACAGACACAAAGAATAAACTAGTGGTGACCAGTGGGGAAAGGGAAAGGGAAGGGGCAAGATAGGGGAAGGGGATTAAGAAGTACCAACTATCACATATAAAATAAATAAGCAACAAGGATACATTGTACAGCACAGGAAAATCTAGCCGTTTTTTGGTAACTAACTTTAAATGGAGTATAATCTATAAAAATACTGAATTGCTATGTTGTTCACCTGAAACTAATATAATATTGTAAATTCAATTATATTCTATTACAAATAAATGAAATAAAATAAAAACAGTTCCCCAAAGGTCATGCATGTGTGTGCTTATCTTTTTCTCTAGGATGTATTAATTTTTTTAAAATATTCATTTATTTATTTGGCTGCGCCAGGTCTTAGTTGCAGCACGTGGGATCTTCGTTGCCGCATGCAGGATCTTTAGTTGCGGCATGTGGGATCTAGTTCCCTGACCAGGGATCGAACCCGGGTCCCCTGCATTGGGAACACGGAGTCTTAGCCACTGGACCACCAGGGAAGTCCCCTCTCTAGGACATATTAAGATCAAAGCCAAAGGATTTATTAAATCCCACATTACTTCCAGCAAAGAACAGCATTTTTCTTCCCTTTCAACATAATTCATGCTAGGATGGCCTCTCTGAGGGTACTTCAGTGCTTTTAAAGCACTTTGGAAAAAGAGAGACTCAAAAGGATCACCCATCATTAACTAAAGACACTTAGGCTTTCTTGGAATAGCATGTTGTTTTCAATTGTGCCAAGTGGGTAATCCAACATGAGCTTGTATGATGAGATTATCTACTACATAAAAGCATCCACATCTCATCATAATGCAGCTTACAGCAATGGAATTCTTCATGGTTTCCAAGTGCTCTCTCAGGCATCACCTCATGAGGTTCGCTCTCAAATGCCAACTGAAAACAGTGCTTGACATACATACTTGATTCAGAGGAGAAACTGGAAAAATGATAGCCACTCCAAAGTGTTTTAAGTCTGATACTTTGAGTTTTCTGAAATGCAATCTCCACTAAACCTAGTATCAGTAAAACTACCCAAAACAGAATTCACTATTTTGTTAGTTCACTTAAGAAATTTCAGAGATTTCCTCTTTGCTTCTAAAAGAGGTGTTTTTCTGCAGCACTTTCTCTTTTTTTCTATTCCTTTGAACTGAATATTATTTAAATCTGTTACATACAAATATAAAACTATTTACTAATATTTGGAGTACACTCAAGGAGGTATTTAAACAAGACAATCATTTTGAGACAGAATAATGCAGTATTCAATAAACATGGGTTCTAGAGCCAGACTACCTGAGCTCACATTCCAGTAATATTACTTCTTAGCTACATGATTGAATTAGTTACCTAACATCTGTGTGCCTTTGTTTCTTCATCTGCAAAATGAGAGTAGTAACAATATCGTATTCATAGGTGATTCTATAGATTAGAGTTAATCCATGGAAAGTGCTCAGATCAGTGCCAGAAACACAATAAATGTTCCATAAACACTGGCTATTGTTATTCTTGATACAATGGGACCCGCAAGAGCATGGGATAGAAAAGATTCTCTTTCCAAAAAGATTACTGTTCCTCCCTAGCCTCCCTAGACACTACCACCACCACACACTCAAAACATTTTCTCTAAAACAGAAAACCCCTTACATAAAGATTTTTTTAATTTAAGTATATTAATAAGCAGACAGTAAAAGTAATTTTTAAACCATTCAAACAAACATGACTTCCTTATGATGTTAGGTGAAAAGGAGAACATACATACTCTACAATTACAACTGTGTTTAAAACTTTCTATAAGACCCAAAAGACATACAGTACAATATTTACAAAAGCTATTTTAGGATGAAATGACTAATTTTTCTTTTTTTCCTCAGTATTTTAAAATTAGTATTTACTCTAAAATAACTTCTTAAATGCTCAAGTTTGATGTAATAACTGCTTTACATTTTGCTTAGTTTGACCATTATACTAAACTGGAAAATATTATATTGTTTCTTGTCAAAAAGACCAATGTTCTTAAACACTACAGATGCAGCACTAAAAAACTATAAACATTTCTAAAAATATTTTTATGGAAAGTAGTGCTATTTTGCTGTTGAGATAAGAAATGAAAAAAATATTTTCAATCTTTAATGTTTAAAACATAAATTTACACATTCAAGCTACAAATCAACCAGCTCAGATGCTAGTGAATTTTTCCCTTGTCCAAATCTTATCACATACTGATCTGTAAAAAGGAGGACTTTTCAAAGATTAAAAATATAATTAACAAAAATTCTAAGATATTCTCTGCATCCTCTTCTTAATACATACTTCATAAAACAAATGGGTTCTGTTGTTATTGCTATACAAAGACTCTTGTGGTGACGATATTTGCCATAATAGCATCTAAAGTTACTAGGGCAGTGGTTCTAGCAGCATTCTGCCTAGGCCACATGATAGACTGCAGAGTGTGAGAATTTCCTGGGTTCAAATCTGTTTATTTTTACCCTCACTGTGTAACTTCGGACAAGTTACTTAACCACTCTCAACCTAAGTTTCTTCAACAGAAAAATGGAGCATTGAGGTGTGAAGATTCTAAATCACAGCACATAAAGTGCCTGGCACACAGTAAACACTGACAGCAGCTATTATCAGGTAACATAATGGGAACTGTCATATATTGGCCATACCAAGAACTGCACATATGTGTTCATCAAAGGCTTAATGGATTTGATTCAGACTCTGTTTTTCAAAGTTATTTTTTTAGCTGTTTGGTATCAACTTCTTGTTTTTTAACTTTTCAAACGTAAAAGAATCATTATATATATATGTATTTTTTATTAAAGTACAGTTGATTTACAATATTGTGTTAGCTTCAGGTGTACAGCAAAGTGATTCAGTTATATTTTTTCAGATTATATTCATTATAGGTTATTACAAGATATTGAATATTGTTCCCTGTGCTACATAATAAATCCTTTTTGCTTATCTATTTTATGTATAGTAGTTTGTATCTGTTAACCCCACACCCCTAATTTGTCCCCTCCTCCATTCCCTCTCCACTTTGGTAACCATAAGTTTGTTTTCTATGTCTGTTAAGTCTGTTTCTGTTTTGTATGCAGGTTCTTTTGTATTATTTTTAAGATTCCACATATAAGTGATATCATATAGTATTTGTCTTTCTCTGACTTACTTCACTAAGTTTAATATTCTCTAGGTCTAGTAACTAACATATTACTGCAAATGGCAATATTTCATGCTTAAAGAATTAAAAGAAGGGAATAGGAGCTCCAATCAAAACAGCAGAGTAGAAGGATGTGGAACTCACCTCCTCCCACAAATACACCAAAAATACCCCCACAAATGGAACAGTTCTCACAGAACACCTACTGAACACCAGCAAGAAGACCTCAAACACCTGAAAGGACAGGAAAAATCTCCATGTGACCAGGTAGGACGAAAGGGAAAAAAAAAAAAGGGAAAGAAGGACGGGATCTGCGGCCATGGGAGGGAGCTGGAAAAAGGAAAGGTTCCCGCACCCTGGGATGCCCCCTCACTGGCAGGGAGATCAACCAGGACAGAAAGGGAGCTTCAGAGGCACAGAGGAGAGTGCAACAACCGGTCTGTGGGAGGCAGAACAAACAGAGACCTGCACAGAGAGCCGTGCCACCGCCCTGCGCATCCCAGCCTGAGACGCACATCTGCTGGTACAGACAGGGGCTGGGTGCTGAAACTCAGGGTTTAGAGGACAGAACAGGGAGAGGGCTCTGTTGGCTGTGTGGAAACAGCCTGAAGGGGCTGGAATGTGGTGTGGTCGCAACTGGGGATGTTTGCGGAAGAAGCCCAGGCCTGTCACAGAAGTGAAGCGCCATCGTTAAGTGGCGTACGAGGAGGCGATGGAGGCCGCCATAGCAGCCTCTTTCTCACGTGCCAGCCCCCACCTCGGCAGGCTCCAGGCGAGCACACCTCAGCCACCGCCTTGGGGGCTCCTGCCTTGACAGGCTCCGGCGAACCAGCCGCTGCCTTGGCAGGCTCCAGGCGCAAACGCCAGTAGGTTGCCCACACACAGAGGCAGAGCTGAAACCACAGCTGGACCCCAGCAGCCACGCAACTTAGGAGGTAGGGCTGAAATCTCTCCCTGCAGCTGTGCAAGCCACAGACTTACACCTCCGCTGCCAGCCGTGTAAAGTCAGCACCTGCAGCACATCCAAGGGACAACAGGTCCTCCCATGGCTGGGACAGATGTGGCCTTAGCAGCTGTGGGCTTTGTGGGCACATGCATGTGGGGACTGGGCTGGGCCAGGGTCTGAGCTGCCTCCATAGCCCCCACAGCGGGTCCAGGTGCACAACTACTGTAGTCCTGGAACCTGACTTCAGTGGATCTGCACTGGTGGCCGCACTGGTGGCCTTGTGAAAACAAGGCCAGAGGGAAACCAGGGCTGACTGATGGCATTCCCAAGGTTGAGACAGGGGCAAGGGCAGTGCCAACAACAGTGTACTTTGTGAGCCCGCACAACAGGTGACAGGTGAGCACACTCACTTGTGAACAGCTCTAGCAGATAAATAGTGGCTCCTCTCCCAATGGGAGCACGCCAATCCCACCTACCTTGCACCATCACTCAGAAATGCATCTGGGGGCTTCTACTACAACAACTAGGGAACAAACCCAGCCCCTGATAGAGCAGTGAAAACCACAGAGCAAGGAGGAGGCCCCACTCAATATGCAGTGCAGGTTCTGGTCACCACAACACCAGTCACACCTCCTAGCAAGGGGATAACAACAGCCAGCATACACCGAGGAAAGAGGTGGCAGGCATCCAAGCTAAAAACAGCCCTCGCACCAAAAAATATCACACCCACAAAGGCTACACAGGAACACTCCCACATAAAAACAGCCCTCCAAACCACAGTAGATAATTGTTTGTCCTCAACTCATAAACCAAGAGAAATATAAGTAAAATGAAAAAGCAAAGGAACCACTCCCAATTAAAAGATCAAGAGAATTCCCCAAAAGAACAAACAACAAAACAGACCTCTTCAGTCTAATAGACAGTAAGTTCAAAAACGAGATAATGGGGCTTCCCTGGTGGCGCAGTGGTTGAGAGTCCACCTGCCAATGCAGGGGACACGGGTTTGTGCCCCGGTCTGGGAGGATCCCACATGCCACGGAGCGGCTGGGCCCGTGAGCCATGGCCGCTGAGCCTGCGCATCCGGAGCCTGTGCTCCGCAACGGGAGAGGCCACAGCAGTGAGAGGCCCGCGTACTGGGAAAAAAAAAAAAAAGGAGATAATGAAAACACTGAAGAAGTTAAGGAGTATTGATAGAAATGCAGATTACTATAAAAAGAAACTAGAAACTATAAAAAAGAAACCAAGAAAAATTAGAGAACTCATTCACTGAGATGAAAGTTGAGCTAAAGGCAATGAATAGTAGAACGAATAATGCAGAAGAACAAATGACCTGGAAGATAGAATAATGGAAATCACCCAAACAGAACAGCAGACAGAAAGGCAAATGAAAAAAAAATGAAAGCAACATAAGAGACCTGTGGGATAATACAAAGCATGCCAATCTACGCATAACTGGGATCCTAGAAGGAGAAGAAAGAGAAAAGGGAATTGAAGATGCGATGGCTGAAAACTTCCCAAACCTAAAGAAGATAACAGATACCCCAGTACAGGAAGCACAGAGGGTCCAAAACAAGATAAACCCAAACAGATCTACACCAAGACATATATTTCTACAGAAATGTTGCAGGCCAGGGACTTCCCTGGTGGTCCAATGGTAAAGAATCTGCCTTCCAATGCAGGGGACACAGGTTCAATCCCCGGTCGGGGAACTAAGATCCCACATGCTATGCGGCAGCTAAGCCCATGCACCACAACTACTGAGCCCATGCACCTCAACTAGAGAGAGAAAACTCAACACACCACAACTAGAGAGAAGCCCATGCACTGCAACGAAGAGCCCACACGCTACAACAAAAGATCCTGCATGCCACAGTGAAGATCCCATGTGCCACAACGAAGACTCAATGTAGCTCCCCCGCCCCCCCCCAAAAAAGGTGCCTATGGAAAAAAAACAAATGTTGCAGGCCAGAAGGGAGTGGCAAGATACATTCAAAGTCCTGAGAGGGAAAAATCTGCAATCTAGGATACTCTACCCAGCAAGATTATCATTTAGAATAGAAGGAGAGATAAAGAATTTCTCAGACAAGCAAAAACTAAAAGAATACAGTAATACCAATCCTAAGGGAAATACTGAAAGGTCTTCTCTAAATAGAAAAGAAGAATCTATAGAAAAGAGAAAATCCTAATCAGAAAGTAAATCACTTAAGTAAGCTCATATACAGATTTAAAAAAAAAATGAAAAATTTCTGTGGGGGCTTCCCTGGTGGTGCAGTGGTTGAGAGTCCGCCTGCCGACGCAGGGGACACGGGTTTGTGCCCTGGTCCGGGAAGATCCCACATGCCACGGAGCGGCTGGGCCCGTGAGCCATGGCCACTGGGCCTGCGCGTCCGGAGCCTGTGCTTCGCAACGGGAGAGGCCACAACAGTGAGAGGCCCACGTACAGAAAAAAAAAAAAAAATTTCTGTGGAAGTGATGATAACCACAATGAACAGCAAAAGGAAGAACATGAAGATGTAAAAGAAGACATCAAAATCATCAAATGTGGGGGAGGAGAGGAAGAAAATGTAATTTTTTTTTCCTAGAATGTGTTCAAACCCATATGATTACCAGTCTAAAGCAAGTGGGAAGGGTTAATATACTTGAAAAACAGGGCAACCACAAATCAAAAACACACAATAGGTTCACAAACACCAAAAAGAAGAGAACATAAGCATAATACCAAAGAAAGTCTTCAAACCACAAAAGGAAAAACAAAAAGGGACAAAGAAGAAATATAAAATCAACGGGAAAACAAGGTTTAAAATGGCAGTAAATATGTATCTATCAACAATTACTTTAAATGTCAATGGACTAAATGCTCCAATCAAAAGACACAGAGTGGCAGACTGGATGAAACAAGAGACTACCTACACTATGCTGCCTACAAGAGACCAACTTAAGGGACTTCCCTGGTGGCGCAGTGGTTAAGAATCCGCCTGCCAATGCAGGAGACCCGGATTCGAGCCCTGGTCCGGGAAGATCCCAGATGCCACGGAGCAACTAAGCCTGTGCGCCACAACTACTGAGCCTGTGTGCCACAACAACTGAAGCCCATGTGCCTAGAGCCTGTGCTCTGCAACCAAAGAAGCCACTGCAACGAGAAGCCCACGAACCGCAACAAAGAGAAGCCCCCGCTTGCCGCAACTAGAGAAAGCCCGTGCACAGCAATGAAGACCCAATGCAGCCATAAATAAATAAATAAATAATTAAAAATAAAGACCCACTTTAGGGCAAAGGCCACATATAGATTTAGAGTGAGGAGTTGGAAAAAGATGTTTCATGCAAATGAAAACGACAAGTGGGGGTTGCAATACTCACATCAGACAAAATAGACTTTAAAACAAAGGCTATAAAGAAAGATAAAGAACACTATATAATAACAGGATCACACAAGGAGAGGATATTACACTTGTCACCATGTATGTACCCAATATAGGAGCACCCCAATACATTAAACAAACACACACATAAAGGGAGAAACTGACAGGAGTACAGTAATAGTAGATTTTTTTTTTTTTTTTTTTTTTTTTTTTTTTGCGGTATGCGGGCCTCTCACTGTTGTGGCCTCCCCCGCCGCGGAGCACAGGCTCCGGACGCGCAGGCTCCGGACGCGCAGGCTCAGCGGCCATGGCTCACGGGCCCAGCCGCTCCGCGGCACATGGGATCCTCCCAGACCGGGGCACGAACCCGCATCCCCTGCATCGGCAGGCGGACTCCCAACCACTTGCGCCACCAGGGAGGCCCCAGTAATAGTAGATTTTAACACCCCACTCACAACAATGGACAGATCTTCTACACAGAAAATCAATAAGGCAACAGAGATCCTAAGTGATACAATAGAACAGTTAGACTTAGTTGGTATTTTCAGGACATTACACCCCCAAAAAGCAGAATACACATTCTTTTCAAGCACACATGGAACGTTCTCTAGGACTGACCACATACTAGGGCACAAAACAAACCTCAACAAATTTAAGGGTATAGGAATTATTTCAAGCATCGTTTCTGACCACAACAGCATGAAACCAGAAATCAACAACAGAAAAACAAGAAAAAAAACAATTACATGGAGACTAAACAACATGCTCCTAAAATAACCAATGGGTCAATGGTGAAAGCAAAGAAGAAATTTAAAAATACCTTGAGGCAAATGACAATGAAAACACAACCATACAAAATCTATGGGGAAATTCCCCAGTGGTCCAGTGATTAGGACTCCATGCTCTCACTGCTGAGGGTCCGGGTTCAATCCCTGATCAGGGAAGTAAGATCCCACAAGTCATGTAGCGCAGCCAAAAAAGATAAACAAAATCTATGGGATGCAATAAAAACAGTTCTTAGAAGGAAGTTCATAGTGACACAGGCCTTCTTTAAGAAACAAGAAAAATCTCAAGTAACTAACCCACCACCTAAAATAATCAGAAAAAGAAGAACAAACAAAACCTAAAGTCAGCAGAAGAAAGGAGATAATAATGATCAGAGAGGAAATAAATAAAATAGAGATTAAAAAAATAGAAAAAAAATCAATAAAACCAAGAGCTGGTTCTTTGAAAGGGTAAACAGAATTGACAAGCCTCTGGCCAGGTGCACCAAGAAGAAAAGAGACAAGACCCAAATAAGCAAAATAAGAAATGAAAGGGGAAAAATCACAACTGATACTGCAGAAATACAAAAAAAACTGTAAGAGAATACTATGAACAATTATATGCCAACATATTTGACAATCTAGAAGAAATGGACAACTTTCTAGAAACATACAGCCCACCAAAATTGAATCAAGAAGAAATAATTTGAACAGACCAATCACTAGAAGTGAAACAGAATCTATAGTAAAAAAAAAAAAAAAAAAAAAAAAAAAGCAAAAAAACTCCCTACAGGGACTTCCCTGGCTGTCCAGTGGTTAAGACTCCACGCTTCCAATGCAAGGGGCAAGAGCTTGATCCCTGGTCAGGGAACTAAGATCCCATATGCTGCATGGTGTGGTCAAAAAACTAAAACCAGGGCTTCCCTGGTGGCACAGTGGTTGAGAGTCCGCCTGCGGATGCAGGGGACACGGGTTCGTGCCCCAGTCTGGCAAGATCCCACATGCCGCCGAGCGGCTGGGCCCGTGAGCCATGGCCGCTGAGCCTGTGCATCCAGAGCCTGTGCTCCGCAGTGGGAGAGGCCACAACAGTGAGAGGCCCGCGTACCGCAAAAATAAAAATAAAAAAACCAAAACTCCCTACAAACAAAAGTCCAGGACCAGATGACTTCACAGGCAAATTCTACCAAACATACAAAGAAGAACTTCTGCCAATTCTTCTCAAACTCTTCCAAAAGACTGAAGATGAGGGAACACTCCCAAAGACATTCTATGAAGCCACCATCACTCTGATACCAAAATCAAACAAAGATACCAAGAAAGAAAATTACAAGCCAATATCTTTGACAAATATAGAGGCAAAAATTATCAACAATATATTAGCAAACTGAATCCAACAACACATAAAAAAGATCATACACCATGACCAAGTGGGATTCATCCCAAGTTCACAAGGATGGTTCAACATACGCATATCAATGTAATACACATTAACAAAAGTCAAAAACACATGGTCAGGCTTCCCTGGTGGCGCATTGGTTAAGAATCCGCCTGCCAACGCAGGGGACACGGGTTCAAGCCCTGGTCCAGGAAGATCCCACATGCCACAGGGCAACTAAGCCCGTGTGCCACAACTACTGGGCCTGTGCTCTAGAGCCCGCGAGTCACAACTACTGAAACACACGTGCCTAGAGCCTGTGCTCCACAACAAGAGAAGCCACCGCAATGAGAAGCCCGTGCACCACAACTAAGAGTAGCCCCCGCTCACTGCAACTAGAGAAAGCCTGCGTGCAGCAGGCTTTATAATATAGCCAAAGATAAATAAAATAAATAAATTTTAAAAAAGAGAAAAATAACATGATCATCTCAATAGATGAGAAAAAGCATCTGACAAAATTCAACATCCATTCATGATAAAAACTCTTGCCAAAGTGGGTATACAGGAATATATCTCAACATAATGAAAGCTGTTTATGACAAACCCACAGCCAATATAATACCCAACAGTGAAAAGCTGAAAGTCTTCCTGCTAAAATCTGGAACAAGGATGCCCACTCTCACCACTTCTATTCAACACAGTATTGGGAAGTCCTAGCCACAGCAATCAGACAAGAAAAAGAAATAAAAGGTATCCAAATTGGAAGGAAAGAGGTAAAATTTTCACTATATGTAGATGACATGATACAAAACATAGAAAACCCTAAGGATTCCACACAAAAACTACTAGATCTAATACATGAATTCAGCAAGTAGCAAGATACAAGATTAATATTTAGAAAACAGTTGCATTTCTTTACACTAACAATGAAATATCAGACAGGGAATGTAAAAAAAACAATACCTTTTAAAATAGCACCACCACTACCACCACCAACAAAAAACCCCTAGGAATAAACCTGACTAAGGAAGTGACAGACTTACATGCTGAGAAATATAAAACATTAATAAAGGAAATTAAAGAGGATTCAAGGAAATGGAAAGATATCCCATGCTCTTGGATTGGGAGAAAACTGTTAAAATGGACATGCTACCCAAAGCAATCTACAGATTTCATGCAATTGCTATAAAATTATCCATGACATTTTTCACAGAACTAGGACAAATAATCCTAAAATTTATATGAAACCATAAAAGACCCAGAATTGCCAAAGCAGTCCTTAGGAAAAAGAACAAAGCAGGAGGTATAATCCTCATAGACTTCAGACAATACTACAAAGCTACAATAATCAAAAGAGCATGGTTGGGCTTCCCTGGTGGTGCAGTGGTTAAGAGTCTGCCTGCCAGTGCAGGGGACATGGGTTCAAGCCCTGGTCTGGGAAGATCCCACATGCCACGGAGCAACTCAGCCTGTGGGCCACAACTACTGAGCCTGCGCTCTAGAGCCCATGAGCCAAAACTACTGAGCCAATGTGCCACAACTACTGAAGCCCATGCGCCTAGAGCCCGTGCTCTGCAACAAGAGAAGCCACCACAATGAGAAGCCCGCGCACCACAACGAAGAGTAGCCCCCACTCACAGCAACCAGAGAAAGCCTGCAGACAGCAATTAAGACCCAACGCAGCCAAAAATAAATAAATAAATTTATTTAAAAAAAAAAAAAAACAGCATGGTTTTGGCCCAAAAACATATGGATCAATGGAACAGAGTGGAGAGCCCAGAAATAAACCCAAACACCTATGGACAATTAATCTTCAACCAAGGAGGCACGAATATACAATGGGGAAAAGACACTCTCTTTAGCAAGTGGTATTGGAAAAGTTGGACAGCCACGTGCAAATCAATGAAGTTAGAACACACCATCACACCATACACAAAAATAAATTCAAAATGGCTTAAAGACTTAAATATGAGACATGACACCATAAAACTCCTTGAACATAGACAAAACATTCTGACATAAGTCGTACCAATCATACCAGTCACCCAAGGCAATAGAAATAAAAGCAAAAATAAATGGGACCTAATCAAACTTAAAAGCTTTTGTAAAGCAAAGGAAACCATAAACAAAATGAAAAGACTACCTATGGACTGGGAGAAAATATTTGCAAATGATGTGACTGACAAGGGCTTAATTTCCAAAATATACAAACAGCTCAAACAACTCAATAACAAAAAAAGCCCAATTAAAAAATGGTCAGAAGACCTAAATAGACATTTCTGCAAAAAAGATATACAGATGGCCAATAGGCACAAGAAAACATGCTCATCATCGCTAATTATTAGAGAAATGCAAATTGAAACTACAGTGAGGTACACCACCTCACATTGGTCAAAACAGCCATCATTAAAAAGTCTACAAATAATAAATGTTGGAGAAGGTGTGGAGAAAAGGGAACCCTCTTACACCGCTGGTGGGAATGTAAATTGGTATAGCCACTATGGAAAACAGTATGGAGGCTCCTCAAAAAACTAAAAATAGTTACCATGTGATCCAGCAATTCCACTCCTGGGAATATACCCAGACAAAACTGTAATTCAGAACTATACATGCACCCCAATATTCACAGCAGCACTATTTCCAATAGCCAAGACACGGAAACTACCTAAATGTCCATCAACAAATGACTGGATAAAGAAAATGTGGTGTATATATATATACATGAGTGTGTGCGTGTATACACACACACATACATACACACAATGGAATATTACTCAGCCATAAAAAATAAAATCACACCATTTGCAGCAACATAGTCTGATGATCTCTAGGTCCATCTAAGTGAAGTAGGTTAGACAGAGAAAGACAAATACCATATGATATCACTTATATGTGGAATGTAAAATACAACACAAATGAACTTATTTACTAAACAAACAGACTCATGGACTTAGAGAACAGACTTGTGGTTGCCAAAGGGGAGGGAGGGTGGGAAAGGGAAGGATTGAGAGTTTGGGATTAGCGGATGCAAACAAGTATATATAGGATGGATAAACAACAAGGCCCTACTGTGTAGCACAGGGAACTATACTCAGTATCTGTGATAAAACATAGTGAAAAAGGATATATATATGTATAACTGAATCACTCTGCTGTACAGCAGAAATTAACACAACACTGTAAATTAACTATACTTCAATAAAATTTTTTAAATGCAAAAAAATAAGTGAAAGAAGGCAATAGATTCTAATGGTACAAAACTTAAGAGGTACAAATGAGTATACAGAAAAAAGTAAATCGTAGGTGTATGATCAATATAGGACCCAACGCTTGCTTCTCATTAATTTAAAACAATAAAATCTTACTGCTTTGTATTTATCCAGTTCTCTATTTATTTTTGTTGCATTGGCTCTTTGTTGCTGCACACGGGCTTTCTCTAGTTGCAGCGAGCAGGGGCTACTCTTCACTGCAGTGCAGAGGCTTCTCACTGCAGTGGCTTCTCTTGTTGCGGAGGATGGGCTCTAGGCGTGTGGGCTTCATAGTTGTGGCTCGTGGGCTCTAGAGCACAGAGCTCAGTAGTTGTGGCGCACGGGCTTAATTGCTTCGTGGCATGTGGGAATCTTGCCAGACCAGGGATCGAACCCATGTCCCCTACACTGGTAGGCGGATTGTTTTAGTTTTTTATTTTTATTTTTTTAACATCTTTATTGGAGTATAATTGTTTTATGATGGTGTGTTAGTCTCTGTTTTATAACAAAGTGAATCAGCTATACATATACATATATCCCCATATCTCCTCCCTCTTGCGTCTGCCTCCCACCCTCCCTATCCCACCCCTATAGGTGGTCACAAAGCACCAAGCTGATCTCCCTGTGCTATAAGGCTGCTTCCCACTAGCTATGTATTTTGGTAGTATATATAAGTCCATGCCTCGCTCTCACTTCGTCCCAGCTTACCCTTCCCCCTACACATGTCCTCAAGTCCATTCTCTACATCTGCGTCTTTATTCCTTTCCTACCCCTAGGTTCTTCATGACCATTTTTTTCTTTAGATTCCATATACATGTGTTAGCGTACGGTATTTGTTTTTCTCTTTCTGACTGACTTCACTCTGTATGACACACACTAGGTCCATCCACCTCACTACAAATAACTCAATTTCATTTCTTTTTATGGCTGAGTAATATTCCATTGTATATATATGCCACATCTTCTTTATCCATTCATCTGTCGATGGACACTTAGGTTGCTTCCATGTCCTGGCTATTGTAAATAGAGCTGCAGTGAACATTGTGGTACATGACTCTTTTTGAATTACGGTTTTCTCAGGGTATATGCCCAGTAGTGGGATCTGCTGGGTCGTATGGTAATTCTATTTTTAGTTTTTTAAGGAACCTCCATACTGTTCTCCATAGTGGCGGTATCAATTTACATTCTCACCAACAGTGCAAGGGGGTTCCCTTTTCTCCACACCCTCTCCAGCATTTACTGCTTGTAGATTTTTTGATGATGGCCATTGAGACTGGTGTGAGGTGATACCTCATTGTAGTTTTGATTTGCATTTCTCTAATGGTTAGTGATGTTCAGCATACTTTCATGTGTTTGTTGGCAATCTGTATATCTTCTTAGGAAAAATGTCTATTCAGGTCTTCTGCCCATTTTTGGATTGGGTTGTTTGTTTTCTTGATATTGAGCTGCATGAACTGCTTGTAAATTTTGGAGATTAATCCTTTGTCAGTTGCTTTATTTGCAAGTATTTTCTCCTATTCTGAGGGTTGTCTTTTCATCTTGTTATGGTTTCCTTTGCTGTGCAAAAGCTTTTAAGTTTGATTAGGTCCCATTTGTTTATTTTTGTTTTTATTTACATTTCTCTAGGAGGTGAGTCAAAAACGATCTTGCTGTGATTTATGTCAAGGAGTGTTCCTTCTATGTTTTCCTCTAGGAGTTTTATAGTTTCCAGTCTTACATTTAGGTCTCTAATCCATTTTGAGTTTATTTTTGTGTATGGTGTTAGGGGGTGTTCTAATTTCATTCTTTTACATGTAGCTGTCCAGTTTTCCCAGCACCACTTACTGAAGAGGCTATCTTTTCTCCATTGTATAGTCTTGCCTCCTTTATCAAAAATAAGGTGACCATATGTGCGTGGGTTTATCTCTGGGCTTTCTATCCTGTTCCATTGATCTGTATTTCTGTTTTTGTGTCAGTACCATACTGTCTTGATTACTGTAGGCTTGTAGTATAGTCTGAAGGCAGGGACCCTGATTCCTCTACCTCCATTTTTCTTTCTCAAGATTGCTTTGGCTACTCAGGGTCTTTTGTGTTTCCATACAAATTGTGAAATTTTCTGTTCTACTTCTGTGAAAAATGCCATTGGTAGTTTGATAGGGAGTCCACTGAATCTGTAGATTGCTTGGGGTAGTATAGTCATTTTCACAATGTTGATTCCTCCAGTCCAAGAACATGGTATATCTCTCCATCTGTTTGTATCACCTTTAATTTCTTTCATCAGTGTCTTATAGTTTTCTGCATACAGGTCTTTTGTCTCCTTAGGTAGGTTTATTCCTAGGTATTTTAGGCTTTTTGTTGCAATGGTAAATAGGAGTGTTTCCTTAATTTCTCTTTCTGATCTTTCATTCTTAGTGTATAGGAATGCAAGAGATTTCTGTGCATTAATTTTGTATCCTGCTACTTTACCAAATTCATTGATTAGTTCTAGCAGTTTTCTGGTAGAGTCTTTAGGATTCTCTATGGATAGCATCATGTCATCTGCAAACAGTGACAGCTTTACTTCTTCTTTTCCGATTTAAATTTCTTTTATTTCTTTTTCTTCTCTGACTGCCATGGCTAAAACTTCCAAAACTATGTTGAATAACAGTCGTGAGGGGCTTCCCTGGTGGCGCAGTGGTTAAGAATCTGCCTGCCAATGCAGGGGACACGGGTTCAAGCCCTGGTTCAGGAAGAACCCAAATGCCGTAGAGCTACTAAGCCCGTGAGCCCGTGCGCCACAACTACTGAGCCTGCGCTCTAGAGCCTGTGAGCCACAACTACTGAGACCGCAAGCCACAACTACTGAAACCCGCAGGTGTAAAGCCTGTGCTCTGCAACAAGAAAAGCCACCGCAATGAGAAGCCCGTGCAGCGCAACGAAGAGTAGACCCCACTTGCCACAACTAGAGAAAGCCCGCGTGCAGGAACAAAGACCTAATTTAGCCACAAATAAATAAATAAATTTTTAAAAATAAATAAATAAATAATAGTGGTGAGAGTGGGCAACCTTGTCTTGTTCCTGATCTTAGTGGAAATGGTTTCAGTTGTTCACCATTGAGAATGATGTTGGCTGTGCCTTTGTCATATATGGCCTTTATTATGTTGAGGTAAGTTCCCTCTATGCCTACTTCTGGAGACTTTTTATCATAAATGGGTGTTGAATTTTGTCAAAAGCTTTTTCTGCATCTATTGAGATGATAATATGGTTTTTCTCCTTCAATTTGGTAACATGGTGTATCACATTGATTGGTTTGTGTATACTGAAGAATCCTTGCGTTCCCACTTGATCATGGTGTATGATCCTTTTAATGTGCTGTTGGATTCTGTTTCCTAGTATTTTGTTGAGGATTTTGCATCTACGTTAATCAGTGATATTGGCCTGTAGTTTTCTTTCTTTGTGACATCTTTGTCTGGTTTTGGTATCAGGGTGATGGTGGCCTCGTAGAATGAGTTTGGGAGTGTTCCTCCCTCTGCTATATTTTGGAAGAGTTTGAGAAGGATCGGTATTAGTTCTTCTCTAAATGTTTGATAGAATTCACCTGTGAAGCCATCTGGTCCTGGGCTTTTGTTTGTTGAAAGATTTTTAATCACAGTTTCAATTTCAGTGCTTGTGACTGGTCTCTTTGTATTTTCTATTTCTTCCATTCCAGGTTCAGTCTCAGAAGGTTGTGCTTTTCTAAGAATTTGTCCATTTCTTCCAGGTTGTCCGTTTTATTGGCATGTAGTTGCTTGTAGTAATCTTTCATGATCCTTTGTATTTCTGCAGTGTCAGTTGTTACTTCTCCTTTTTCATTTCTAATTCTGTTGATTTGAGTCTTCTCCGTTTTTTTTCTTGATGAGTCTGGCTAATGGTTTATCAATTTTGTTTATCTTCTCAAAGAACCAGCTTTTAGTTTTATTGATCTTTCCTACTGCTTCCTTCATTTCTTTTTCATTTATTTCTGATCTAATCTTTATGATTTCTTTCTTTCTGGTACTTGGGGGCTCTTTTGTTCTTTCTCTAATTGCTTTAGGTGCAAGTTTAGGTTGTTTGAGATGTTTCTTGTTTCTTCAGGTAGGACTGTATTGCTATAAACTTCCCTCTTAGAACTGCTTTTGTTGCATCCCATAGGTTTTGGGTCATCGTGTTTTCATTGTCATTTGTTTCTAGGTATTTTTTGATTTCCTCTTTGATTTCTTCAGTGATCTCTTGGTTATTAAGTAGTGTATTGTTTAGCCTCCATGTGCTTGTATTTTTTACAGAGTTTTTCCTGTAACTGCTATTCAGTCTCATAGCATTGTGGTCGGAAAAGATACTTGATATGATTTCAATTTTGTTAAATTTACCAAGGCTTGATTTGTGACCCAAGATATGATCTACCCTGGAGAATGTTCCATGAGCACTTGAGAAGAAAGTGTATTCTGTTGCTTTTGGAAGGAATGTCCTATAAATATCAGTTAAGTCCATCTTGTTTAATATATCATTTATAGCTTGTGTTTCCTTATTTATTTTCATTTTGGATGATCTGTCCATTGGTGAAAGTGGGGTGTTAAAGTCCCCTACTATGATTGTATTACTGTCGATTTCCCCTTTTATGGCTGTTAGCATTTGCCTTATGTTTTGAGGTGCTCCTATGTTGGGTGCATAAATATTTACAATTGTTATATCTTCCTTCTTGGATTGATCCCTTGGTGTCCTTCTTTGTCTTCTGTAATAGTCTTTATTTTAAAGTCTATTTTGTCTGATATGAGAATTGCTACTGCAGCTTTCTTTTGATTTCCATTTGCATGATATATCTTTTTCCATACCCTCACTTTCAGTCTGTATGTGTCCTGAGGTCTGAAGTGGGTCTCTTGTAGACAGCATATAGATGGGTCTTGTTTATGTATGCATTCAGCCAGTCTATGTCTTTTCGTGGGAGCATTTAATCCTTTACATTTAAGGTAGTTATCAATATGTATGTTCCTATTACCATTTTCTTAATTGTTTGGGGTTTGTTATTGTAGGTCTTTTCCTTCTCCTGTGTTTCCTGCCTAGAGAAGTTCCTTTAGAATTTGTTGTAAAGCTGGTTAGGTAGTGCTGAATTCTCTTAGCTTTCGCTTGTCTGTAAAGGTTTTAATTTCTCCGTCTAATCTGAGTGAGATCCTTGCTGGGTAGACTAATCTTGGTTGTAGGTTTTTCCCTTTCTTCACTTTAAATATGTCCTGCCATTCCCTTCTGGCTTGCAGAGTTTCTGCCAAAAGTTCAGCTGTTAACCTTATGGGGATTCCCTTGTATGTTATTTGTTGTTTTTCCCTCACTGCTTTTAGTATTTTTTCTGTGTATTTAATTTTTGATAGTTTGATTAATATGTGTCTTGGTGTGTTTCTCATTGGATTTATCCTGTATGGGACTGTCTATGCTTCCTGGACTTTATTAACTATTTCCTTTCCCATATTAGGGAAGTTTTCAACTATAATCTCTTCAAATATTTTCTCAGTCCCTTTCTTTTTCTCTTCCTCTTCTGGGACCCCTATAATTCCAATGTTGGTGCGTTTACTGTTGTCCCAGAGGTCTCTAAGACTGTCCTCAATTCTTTTCATTCTTTTTTCTTTATTCTGCTCTGCGTTAGTTATTGCCACTATTTTATCTTCCAGGTCACTTATCCGTTCTTCTGCCTCAGTTGTTCTGCTGTTGATTCCTTCTAGAGAATTTTTAATTTTATTTACTGTGTTGTTCATCATTGTTTGTTTGCTCTTTAGTTCTACTAGGTCCTTGTTAAACGTTTCTTATATTTTCTCCATTCTAGTTTCAAGATTTTGGATCATCTTCACTATCATTACTCTGAATTCTTTTTCAGGTAGTCTGCCTACTTCCTCTTCAGTTGTTTGGTCTGGTGGATTTTTACCTTGCTCCTTCATCTGCTGTGTGTTTCTCTGTCTTCTCATTTTGCTTATCTTACTGTGTTTGGGGTCTCCTTTTCGCAGGCTGCAGGATCCTAGTTCCCGTTGTTTTTGGTGTCTGCCTCCAGTGGCTAAGGTTGGTTCAGTGGGTTGTGTAGGCTTCCTGGTAGAGAGGACTAGTGCCTGTGTTCTGGTGCATGAGGCTGGATCTTGTCTTTCTGGTGGGCAGGACTGTGTCCGGTGGTGTGTTTGGGGGTGTCTGTGACCTTATTATGATTTTAGGCAGCCTCTCTGCTAATGGGTGGGGTTGTGTTCCTGTCTTGCTAGTTGTTTGGCATAGGGTGTCCAGCACTGTAGCTTGCTGGATGTTGAGTGGAGCTGGGTCTTAGCGTTGAGATGGAGATCTCTGGCAGAGCTTTTGCCGTTTGATATTACGTGGAGCTGGGAGGTCTCTGGTGGACCAATGTCCTGAAGTTGTCTCTCCCACCTCAGAGGAACAGGCCTGACACCCGGCCTGAGCACCAAGACCCTGTCAGCCACACGGCTCCATCTGTTATTTCTCTTTTTTCTGCTTTTTTTCTCAAGAGTTTCTTCCTCCTGTTTTCTGTTTATCTCCTGTCTTCTTTGTCCATTTTTTCTTGATTGATCTCCCTTTCACTTTCACCCTGTAGCTCTCTCTGGGCTTCTATTTCGACAGCAACAATGGGACTCTGGATGGTGTGGGCCACTTTTTTTGCCAATTGGCCGAGGAGAAGTGTTTGTAGGCGGATTGTTAACCACTGTGCCACCAGGAAAGTCCCTCTCTTCTTTTAATAGTTAAAATTTACCCTAACTTTTATCTCTTCCCTCAAAACTGAGAATTCTTTCATAAATCAACCCTGATAGTTACAGTTCCTGATAAACCACTCCTGATAACTTGAATGCTATTGAAGAAGTAAACTGCTCAATTCTTTCTTCCTTAAATGCAGTAACTATGTAAATTATCTCATCTGTTATCTCAAAAATCCATATTATACTCAAATAAAAACAGAGGGTCAGCAGACTAAGTCTTTAGAAAGTTATACATCTCTAATTTTGTGAGTATAAAATTCTCACATAGACTCTTATTAAAAGGTAAATTTCTATGCAATAAATTTAACAAATACCTTCTAAATTCACTTGTAGAGATCTTTCTTTCATAAAATAAAATCAAAACAAAATAGGTAGAATTACATGTTTTGTTTAAAGGCTTCAGAAGTATCAATATATCACATTAGTTCACTACTCCATCTCTTACGCCTGGCATAACGCCTGGCCTACGATAGGCACATAGTGAATAATTGTACAACCAGTGAGTGACAGTCTGAAATAGGAGAAATCAAAAGTGACAAAATCCTAGTTTTTACAAAATACCTGTGAATTAGATTAAACCACCAATAACTAAATTATCAGCAGTGTCTGTCACTCTCATTCTAATTTCACCTTCCCCCTCTACCATACCATCTGGCAGGGAAAAACTGAGTTGCTTAGAGGCAGAGCTGGAACAATGGATAGAGTCTTTTCCTGTTACTGAGTTATGAAAGCATTACGACTGTGAACAATACAACTACACAAGATCCAAAAATATCTAAATTCTTGTTATAGGGATTATATTTTTTCATGCTTACCGATGACTTGACTTTTGCAGGATCAACTTTGTCATAAACTGGAGTGCAGTACACAATCAGCATAAGGAGACTCAGCAGAAAGGCACTGCAGCTTACAAGTTCGAAAAAGTAAAGGCCTCCACACAAAGTACATTGTGACACAACTTCCTCACAGATAAAGGCCAACAGAGACAGCACCTACAAAAGAAACAAAACATTTTGCTTAAGTGTTTTTCAGGGAAACCTACGTTATTCAGAAAACACCACCTGTTCACTCAAATATTTATCAAGTGGAGACTCGGCAAACAAGATTACTGAATGAACCCGATCTACACATAATTTACACCCCAGTTGCCTTGAAGGGAATATAGGTACACAGATAATTAACTACCTACTGTGTGCTAAATGCTAGAACAGGAGAAATCCGAGGTGTTGTTATAAAAGCACACAGAAAAGGCACTCAACCTGGAGGTTGGGAAAGGCTTCCTGAAGGAAAGCTGAGACCAGAAGGACAGTAGAGTCAGTTGTGGGGTGAAAGGTAGGGGGAAAAGTTCCAGGCAGAGAAGCAGTGCACAGAAAGACCTAGAAATGAGAGAGCTTGGTACCTTCTCATGCCAACCACACACAGATATCCCACAAGCCCCACTCAACTGTGAAAGTGAGTTGAGTCAACATGGCTAACGTGTCAGAGGGGAGGGGATGGCAGCACAGAAATGATGAAATGAGACCAGAGAGGTAATAAGCAGAGGCCAGATCTAAATGCCTCCTTTTACTAGTTTAAGGAATCTGGATTTTAAGCATTTTTAAAGCAAAGGGGTAGGGACTTCCCTGGTGGCGCAGTGGTTAAGAATCTGCCTGCCAATGCAAGAGACACGGGTTTGAGCCCTGGTCTGGGAAGATCCCACATGCCATGAAGCAACTAAGCCTGAGCGCCACAACTACTGAGCCTGTGCTCTGGAGCCCGCGAGCCACAACTAGCGTGCCCACGTGCCACAAGCACTGAAGCCTGTGCGCCTAGAGCCCGTGCACTGCAACAAAGAGTAGCCCCCACTCATCGCAACTAGAGAAAGCCTGCACGCAGCAACGAAGACCCAACGCAGCCAAAAATAAATTTTAAAAATAAATAAATAAATGTATAAAGCAAAGGGGTAACATGATGAGGTTTATGCTTTTAGTAGTTCTTTATAGCTACAATATAAAGAAGGGACGGGGAGGAGAGATGGGGGAGAGACGGGGAGGGGGAGACAGTGGGGGAGGGCAAAACTGGGGCTGGACATCCAGTTGGGGAAGCTGATGTAAGAAATCAGAGGAAAGACAGTGAGCAGGGTAGTAGTAATGGACAAGAGTGAAATCACTGGAAGATGCAATAGAAGCCCTCATCAGACAGGATGAATACAAACGGAATAGCAAACAAGATAATATATATATGCTTAAACCATTTTATTTTCATTTAAAACAAAAAGGCACATTTATTTATTCAGTCTTTTGAAATGGGCCTTTTCTTTGAGAATGCACCTGACTGGAATTCCCCATCATGTTTTCTGCATTAATCACTTCCATCATTTATGACTACCATTTCCAGACTGATGTTATTTGAAGTGGAGCAAGATCTGGGACACCTGAGAAGCAGCACGCAGAATCCTTCTAGAGTTGGACGAGTTTTACTAGCCTTTCACAGTTGCCTTGCTCTTACTTAATTCCACTGCAAGTATTTTAGTAGCTTTTTTGGTCTTTCCAAAGCATTCAATTTATTTTCATAGAAACAATTCCTTTTCACATTCAATTTTAGTCTTGCAGTTATTTAACTGGCCATAAAAAGTATAATTTGGGGGACTTCCCTGGTGGTCCAGTGGCTAAGATTCTGCAATCCCAGTGCAAGGGGCCCGCGTTCAATCCCTAGTCAGGGAACTAGATCCCCCATACTACACTAAGAGTTTGCATGCTGCAATGAAGATCCCGCATGTGGCAGTGAAGATCCCATGTGCCACAACTACGACATGGCGTGGCTAAATAAATTTTTTTTAAGTATAATTTTTATGCATTTGCATTGAATGGAGAACAGTTATCTCTGGCTAATTCGGCAACTCAATTAAACGCAGGTGGTTTTAACAGCACTCCCACTGTTGTGTGATGTGGTATTAACACACTGATGCCTCACTGAAGAAAGAAGAGTTTTTCTTCTTCTTTTTAAGAGGCAAGGGTGCTGGGAAGAGAATAAATTCCATTTTAAATATGCTGTATATGAGAGGTCTGCAGAAGAGTTAGGTGGAGCTGGCTAGGAGGCAAAAGGATATATGGGTCTGGAGCTCAGGAGACAGGTCTGAGGTGGAGACCAAGATGTGGGAGATTACCTAGAATGAGGAAAGTCGGCCCTGTGCAAAACTGTGAGGAACCCCAAGATTTAAGGGATGAACAGAGGGGGAGACACCAGCAAAGGACAATTAGGAGCAGCAGACCAAGGGGTAGTCGATCACGAAAAAAGTATTTCTACTCAGAGCAAGTAATCAAGAGTGCTGGGGGCTTCCCTGGTGGCGCAGTGGTTGAGAGTCCGCCTGCCAATGCAGGAGACATGGGTTCGTACCCCGGTCCGGGAGGATCCCACATGCCACGGAGCGGCTGGGCCCGTGAGCCATGGCCACTGAGCCTGCGCGTCCGGAGCCTGTGCTCCGCAACAGGAGAGGCCACAACAGTGAGAGGCCCGCGTACCGCAAAAAAACAAAAAAAAACAAAAAAACAAAACAAACAAACAAAAAAAGAGTGCTGAATGCTACTCACAGTACTGAAATGCTTACATGAGACTGAGCTGCAGGGTTGCTGGTGACATCAACAGGACCATTTCAGTGTGCTCAGGGAGGCAACCTAGATTACTGTACTGTACACTGGAAGTGAGGGCTGGACAAGGCAGTGCAATAGAGACAGCCCAGTCACCCAGTGCAGCTTTGAGTGGCCAGATAAAGGGTAGTAGTGGGTGAGGTCAAAGGGAAAGGAATTTCAAGACAGGAGAGAACTGAGCATGATAAATGCTTAGCCAGAAACCTGTAAGATGTCTAAAGACAGAGAAAGAAAAGAGGATCTCTAAAGGCAAGATTCAGGGCTCAAGGTGTGAGGCTAACTCTTCTCTAGAAATAGGAAGGAAGAGAGAGAAGAGATTCACTTGTGCAGTTTGTGTGGGTTTTGTAGAAGCTAAGGGAATTTCCTTCTGGGTATTAAACCATCAAAATGACTGATGACCCAAGTGAAAGCCTTTTGGGAAATGCCGTCTCACACAAGTCAGGCCAGCAGGAGCAACCAGATATATTAATGGCAATAAGACTGCTACCAAAATCAACACATACATTAAGTAGGCAATCAAAATTTTATCCTACTAAACACTTTCATCAAATCAGAGGTCAATAGTACAGCCACTCTGGAAAACAGTTTAGCAGTTTCTTTAAAAACTAAGCATGCAACTGCTGTATGACCCAGCAATTGCATTCCTACATTCTGTATATGACCAAGAGAAATGAAAACTTACGTTCCTGCAAAAACTGATACATGAATGTGCATAACGTTTTACTCATCAGAGACCCAAACTCTAAACACTACAGATGTCCTTCAATGGTTATACAAACTGCGGTAATCCATACCATGGAATACTACTTAGCAATAAAAACAAACTTGGTATATGCAACAATCTGGATGAGTCTCCAGAGAACTATGCAAAGTGAAAAAAATCCAATCTCCAAAGGTTACATACTGCATGACTCCATTTATATAATAACAAAGCTTATAGAGATAGAGAACAAATTAGTGGTGGCCAGGGTGGAGGGGAGAGGTGTGGCTATAAAGGGGTGGCATGAGGGAACCATGTGATGATGGAACAGTTTTGTTTTTAAATTTTTATTCATTTATTTATTTTTTTTTTGGCTGCATTGGGTCTTTGTTGCCGCGTGCAGGCTTTCTCTAGTGGCAGCGAGCGGGGGTTACTCTTCATTGCAGTGCACAGGCTTCTCGTTGCGGTGGCTTCTCTTGTTGCGAAGCATGGGCTCTAGGTGCGCGGGCTTAATAGCTGTGGTGCACGGGCTTAGTTGCTCCGCGACATGTGGGATCTTCCCGGGCCAGGAATTGAACCTGTGTCCCCTGCACTGGCAGGTGGATTCTTAACCACTGCACCACCAGGGAAGTCTGATGGAATAGTTCTGATTCTTGATTGCAGCAGTGATTAAGGAAGCTACACTTGATAAAACAGCATAGAGGTACACGTAGACGTACACGTACACACACACACACACACGAATGCAAAGGACCTCCCTTTACATTTTGTTTTTGCAAGTTCCTGTGATTCTACAATTATTTCAAAATAAAAAGTTAAAAAAATTCAAATCCAAATTGGCATCTAAACCTCAAAGGGATTTCCTCCTTCCTGTTGGCAATACAAAATTCATATATTCCCACAACTGAAAAGAATGCATGTAAGGACGAAAATAGGTCCTACTGCTGTGATTTCCTGTAAGTTAATGAGGCATAAAATGGTCCAGAATATCCCAAACAACTTCCTCACATCAGACAGATGTTAGGCAAGGCCTTCCCAGTCACCGCACCACAGGATAAAGCGACACACCAAGACAAGTCCCAAAAGGTCATTGTGTAAAAGTACTTCTTCACCTGTAATTATAATTACAAGAGGAGTTTTTATAAGTCTACGGTATAATAAGATACCAAATGTCTTAATATTCCATTTGCTTTATTCTTGACTCTGTTAAATCTTGTCCAAGTTTTAGGAGTTTCTCTATGAGACATTTGCAAAATATACCTGAGGTGTATGAAAGTCAATTAACTATGAGAAGATATGAGCCTAAAACTCTAATTGGGGTGTGAGAATAGTTGATCTTGAACTATTCTTCCCTACAATAATGAGATTATCAGGAACACTCATCAGTGCAGGCTATAAAACAATAAAATCTTATCTGTAGTAGAGACAAAGACTGCTTATCTACTCTCCCTAAGAAAAGGGCAGGATCCAGCTGGGCCAGAAGCAATCAGTGACAAGTCATTACAAGACCTATTCCAAACTTATTAAAGGAGTCATTCTTACTGACCTTAAGCCCTAAAGCAGTATCAAGAGGAGGGTTCTGCATGGACATCCTAGAGAATGAAGGGGTACTAGATCAAGTTCGGGATTTACTAGTTCCTAGTCCCAGATAAAGGCCAAGAAATCAGCACTGACAAGCTATATTCAGTATGAAAATTTCTCTTGACTCCCCATCTCTGATGCTACTAACCTTCCTTTAAAATCTCCCACAGCACTGTACAGTCTCTAATACAAAATAAAGGGATCATTTCACAATATACACAAATATCACATTATTATGTTGTACATCTAAAACTGTTACATGTCAATTATACCTCAATTTAAAAAATAAGTTAGAGGGAGACCTTCAAGATGGCAGAGGAGTAAGATGTGGAGATCACCATCCTCCCCACAAATACATCGGAAATACATCTACATGTGGAACAACTCCTACAGAACACCTACTGAACGCTGACAGAAGACCTCAGACTTCCCAAAAGGGTGCGCAAGGAGAGGGGATTCAGAGCACCGCCTAAAGGAGCTCCAGAGACAGGCGTGAGCCACGGCTATCAGCACGGACACCAGAGACGGGCATGAAACGTTAAGGCTGCTGCTGCAGCCACCAAGAAGCCTGTGTGCAAGCACAGGTCACTCTCCACACCTCTCCTCCTGGGAGCCTGTGCAGCCTGCCACTGCCAGGGTCCTGTGATTCAGGGACAACTTCCCTGGGAGAACACACGGTGCAACTCAGGGACTGTTGCAATGTCATGCCAGCCTCTGCCGCTGCAGGCTCGCCCCACATTCCACACCCCTCCCTCCCCCGCTGGCCTGAGAGAGCCAAAGCCCCCTAATCAGCTGCTACTTTAACCCCATCCTGTCTTGGCAGGGAACAGATGCCCTCAGGCGACCTACATGCAGAGGCGGGGCCAAATCTAAAGCTGAACCCCAGGAGCTGTGTGAACAAAGAAGAGAAAGGGAAGTCTCTCCCAGCAGCCTCACAAGCAGCGGATTAAATCTCCACAATCAACTTAATGTATGCTACATCTCTGGAATACCTTAATAGACAACAAATCATCCCAAAATTGAGGCGGTGGACTTTGGGAGCAACTGTAGACTTGAGGTTTGCTTTCTGCATCGGATTTATTTCTGGTTTTCTGTTTATCTTAGTTTAGTGTTTAGAGTTTCTTATCATTGGTAGATTTGTTCATTGATTTGGTTGCTCTCTTCCTCCTTTTTTTTTGAAATATATAGATATATTTTTTTCCTTTTTCTCTTTTTGAGCGTGTGTATGTGTATGCTTCTTTGTGTGTTTCTGTCTGAATAGCTTTGTTTTTACCATTTGTCCTACGGTTCTGCCTGTCCGTTTTTTGTTTTTGTTTTTGTTTTTAGTAGTTTTTAGCGCTTGTTATCATTGGTGGATTTGTTTTTTTTGGTCTGGTTGCTCTCTTCTTTCTTTTTCTTTTTTTAATTACTTTTTAACTTATTTAATAATTATTTTTTTTATTTTAGTAACTTTATTTTTATCTTTCTTCCTTTCTTTTTTTCCTCCCTTTTCTTCTGAGCCATGTGACTGACAGGGTCTTGGTGCTCTGGATGGGTGTCAGGGCTGTGCCTGTGAGGTGGGAGAGCCAAGTTCAGGACACTGATCCACGAGAAACCTCCCGGCTCCACGTAATATCAAACGGCGAAAATCTCCTAGAGATCTCCATCTCAACACCAGCACCCAGCTTCACTCAATGACCAGCAAGCTACAGTGCTGGACACCCTGTGCCAAACAACTAGCAAGACAGGAACACAACCCCACCCATTAGCAGAGAGGCTGCCTAAAATCATAATAAGGTCACAGACACCCCCAAACACACCACCGGACGCGGTCCTGCCCACCAGAAAGACAAGATCCAGCCTCATCCACCAGAACACAGGCACTAGTCCCCTCCACCAGGAAGCCTACACAACCCACTGAACCAACCTTAGCCACTGGAGGCAGACACCAAAAACAACAGGAACTAGGATCCTGCAGCCTGCCAAAAGGAGACCCCAAACACAGTAAGTTAAGCAAAATGAGAAGACAGAGAAACACACAGCAGATGAAGGAGCAAGATAAAAACCCACCAGACCAAACAACTGAAGAGGAAATAGGCAGTCTACCTGAAAAAGAATTCAGAGTAATGATAGTGAAGATGATCCAAAATCTTGGAACTAGAATGGAGAAAATATATGAAACGTTTAACAAAGACCTAGTAGAACTAAAGAGCAAACAAACAATGATGAACAACACAGTAAATAAAATTAAAAATTCTCAGGAAGGAATCAACAGCAGAACAACTGAGGCAGAAGAATGGATAAGTGACCTGGAAGATAAAATAGTGGCAATAACTACTGCAGAGCAGAATAAAGAAAAAAGAATGAAAAGAATTGAGGACAGTCTTAGAGACCTCTGGGACAACAGTAAACGCACCAACATTGGAATTATAGGGGTCCCAGAAGAGGAAGAGAAAAAGAAAGGGACTGAGAAAATATTTGAAGAGATTATAGCTGAAAACTTCCCTAACATGGGAAAGGAAACAGTTAATCCAAGTCCAGGAAGCACAGAGAGTCCCATACAGGATAAATCCAAAGAGAAACACGCCAAGCCACATATTAATTAAACTATCAAAAATTAAATATAAAGAAAAAATATTAAAAGCAGCAAGGGAAAAACAACAAATAACATACAAGGGAACTCCATAACGTTAACACCTGATCTTTCAGCAGAAACTCTGAAAACCAGAAGAGAGTGGCAGGACATATTTAAAGTGAAGAAAGGGAAAAACCTACAAGCAAGATTAGTCTACCCAGCAAGGATCTCACTCAGATTAGACAGAGAAATTAAAACCTTTACAGACAAGCGAAAGCTAAGAGAATTCAGCACCACCAAACCAGCTTTACAACAAATGCTAAAAATAAAAACTTTTCTAGGCAGGAGACACAAGAGAAGGAAAAGACCTACAATAACAAACCCCAAACAATTAGGAAAATGGTAATAGGAAAATACATATCGATAATTACATTAAATATAAATGGATTAAATGCTTCCACCAAAAGACACAGACTGGCTGAATGGATACAAAAACAAGACCCACCTACATGCTGTCTATAAGGGATCCACTTCAGACCTAGGGACACATTCAGACTGAAAGTGAGGGGATGGAAAAAGATACATCATGCAAATGGAAATCAAAAGAAAGCTGCAGTAGCAATTCTCATATCAGACAAAATAGACTTTAAAATAAAGACGATTACAGGAGACAAAAAAGGACACTACATAATGATCAAGGGGTCAATCCAAGAAAAAGTTACAACAATTATAAATATTTATGCACCCAACAGAGGAGCACCTCAATACATAAGGCAAATGCTAACAGCCATAAAAGGGGAAATCGACAGTAACACAATCATAGTAGGGGACTTTAACACCCCACTTTCACCAATGGACAGATCATCCAAAATGAAAATAAATAGGGAAACACAAGCTATAAATGATACATTAAACAAGATGGACTTAACTGATATTTATAGGACATTCCTTCCAAAAACAACAGAATACACTTTCTTAAGTGCTCATGGAACATTCTCCAGGAAAAATCCTATCTTGGGTCACAAATCAAGCCTCGGTAAATTTAAGAAAATTGAAATCTTATCAAGTATCTTTTCCGACCACAACGCTATGAGACTAGATATCAATTACAGGAAAAACTCTAAAAAATACAAACACATGGAGGCTAAACAATACACTACTTAATAACCAAGAGATCACTGAGGAAATCAAAAAATACCTAGAAACAAATGAAAACACAATGACCCAAAACCTATGGGATTCAGCAAAAGCAGTTCTAAGAGGGAGCTTACAGCAATACAATCCTACCTCAAGAAACAAGAAACATCTCAAACAACCTAAGCTTACACCTAAAGCAATTAGAGAAAGAACAAAAAAGCCCCCAAGTAGCAGAAAGAAAGAAATCATAAAGATCAGATCAGAAATAAATGAAGGAAGCAATAGCAAAGATCAATAAAACTAAAAGCTGGTTCTTTGAAAAGATAAACAAAATTGATAAACCATTAGCCAGACTCATCAAGAAAAAAAGGGAGAAGACTCAAATCAATAGAATTAGAAATGAAAAAGGATAAGTAACAACTGACACTGTAGAAATACAAAAGATCATGAGAGATTATTACAAGCAACTACATGCCAATAAAACGGACAACCTGGAAGAAATGGACAAATTCTTAGAAAAGCACAACCTTCCGACACTGAACCAGGAAGAAACAGAACATATAAACAGAACAATCACAAGCACTGAAATTGAAACTGTGATTAAAAATCTTCCAACAAACAAAAGCCCAGGACCAGATGGCTTCACAGGTGAATTCTATCAAACATTTAGAGAAGAGCTAACACCTATCCTTCTCAAACTCTTCCAAAATACAGAGAGGGAGGAACACTCCCAAACTCATTCTATGAGGCCACCATCACCCTGACACCAAAGCCAGACAAAGATGTCACAAAGAAAACTACAGGCCAGGGACTTCCCTGGTGGCACAGTAGTTAAGAATCCTCCTGCCAATGCAGCTGACACGGGTTTGAGCCCTGGACTGGGAAGATCCCACATGCCACAGAGCAACTAATCCCATGCGCCACAACTACTGAACCTGTGCTCTAGAGCCTGTAAGCCACAACTATTGAGCCCACGAGCCACAACTACTGAGCCCGCGTGCTACAACTACTGAAACCCACGCGCCTAGATTCTCTGCAATGAGAGAATCCACCATAATGAGAAGCCTGCGCACCACAACGACGAGTAGCCCCTGCTTGCCATAACTAGCGAAAGCCCGCACACAGAAACAAAGACCCAACACAGCAAAAAAAAAAAAGAAAGAAAGAAAACTACAGGCCGACATCACTGATGAAAACAGAGGCAAAAATCCTCAACAAAATACTAGGAAACAGAATCCAACAGCACATTAAAAGGATCATACACCATGATCAAATAGGGTTTATCCCAAGAATGCAAGGATTCTTCAATATACGCAAATCAATCAATGTGATAAACCATATTAACAAACTGAAGGAGAAACACCATATGATAATCTCAGCAGATGCAGAAAAAGCTTTTAACATCATTCAACCCCCATTTATGATAAAAACTCTCCAGAAAGTAGGCATAGAGGGAACTTACCTCAACATAATAAAGGCCATATATGACAAAACTACAGCCAACATTGTTCTGAATGGTGAACAACTGAAACCATTTCCACTAAGATCAGAAACAAGACAAGGTGGCCCACTCTCACCACTATTATTCAACACAGTTTTGGAAGTTTTAGCCACGGCAGTCAGAGAAGAAAAAGAAATAAAAGGAATCCAAATTGGAAAAGAAATAAAGCTCTCACTGTTTGCAGATGACATGATACTACACATAGAGACTCCAAAAGATGCTACCAGAAAACTGCTAGAGCTAATCAATGAATTTAGTAAAGTTGCAGGATACAAAATTAATGCACAGAAATCTCTTGCATTCCTATACACTAAGAATGAAAGATCAGAAGGAGAAATTAAGGAAACACTCCTATTTACCATTACAACAAAAAGCATAAAATACCTAGGAATAAACCTACCTAAGGAGACAAAAGACCTGTATGCAGAAAACTATAAGACACTCATGAAAGAAATAAAGATGATACAAACAGATGGAGAGATATACCATGTTCTTGGATTGGAGGAATCAACATTGAGAAAATGACTATACTACCCCAAGCAATCTACAGATTCAGTTGAGTCCCTATCAAACTACCAATGGCATTTTTCACAGAAGTAGAACAGAAAATTTCACAATTTGTATGGAAACACAAAAGACCCTGAGTAGCCAAAGCAATCTTGAGAAAGAAAAATGGAGGTAGAGGAATCAGGGTCCCTGCCTTCAGACTATACTACAAGCCTACAGTAATCAAGACAGTATGGTACTGACACAAAAACAGAAATACAGATCAATGGAACAGGATAGAAAGCCCAGAGATAAACCCACGCACATATGGTCACCTTATTTTTGATAAAGGAGGCAAGACTATACAATGGAGAAAAGACAGCCTCTTCAGTAAGTGGTGCTGGGAAAACTGGACAGCTACATGTAAAAGAAAGAAATTAGAACACTCCCTAACACCATACACAAAAATAAACTCAAAATGGATTAGAGACCTAAATGTAAGACTGGAAACTATAAAACTCCTAGAGGAAAACACAGAAAGAACACTCCTTGACATAAATCACAGCAAGATCGTTTTTGACCCACCTCCTAGAAAAATGGAAATAAAAACAAAAATAAAAAATGGGGGCTTCCCTGGTGGCACAGTGGTTGAGAGTCCGCCTGCCGATGCAGGGGACATGGCTTTGTGCCCCGGTCTGGGAGGATCCCACATGCCATGGAGTGGCTGGGCCCGTGAGCCATGGCCGCTGAGCCTGCGCATCCGGAGCCTGTGCTCTGCCGCAAGGGGAGAGGCCACAACAGTGAGAGGCCCGTGTACAGCAAAAAAAAAAAAAAAAAAAAAAGATAACCCTCAGAATGGGAGAAAATACTTGCAAATGAAGCAACTGACAAAGGATTAATCTCCAAAATTTACAAGCAGCTCATGCAGCTCAATATCAAAAAAACAAACAACCCAAGAATGGGCAGAAGACCTAAATAGACATTTCTCCAAAGAAGATATACAGATTGCCAAGAAACACATGAAAGAATGGTCAACATCACTAATCATTAGAGAAATGCAAATCAAAACTACAATGAGGTATCAACTCACACCAGTTAGAATGGCTATCTTGAAAAAATCTACAAACAAATGCTGGAAAGGGTGTCGAGAAAAGGGAACCCTCCTGCACTGTTGATGGGAATGTAAACTGATACAGCCATTATGGAGAACAGTATGGAGGTTCCTTAAACTCAAAACAGAACTACCATACGACCCAGCAATCCCACTACTGGGCATATACCCTGAGAAAACTGTAATTCAAAAAAACTCATGTACCACAATGTTCACTGCAGCTCTATTTACAATAGCCAGGACATGGAAGCAACCTAAGTGTCCACACAGATAAATGGATAAAGAAGTTGTGGCACATATATACAATGGAATATTACTCAGGCATAAAAAGAAACGAAATTGAGTTATTTGTAGTGAGGTGGATGGACCTAGAGTCTGTCACACAGATTGAAGTAAGTCAGAAAGAGAAAAACACATACCGTATGCTAACACATATATGTGGAATCTAAAAAAAAAAAAAAAGTTTCTGAAGAACCTAGGGGCTGGACAGGAATAAAGATGCAGACATAGAGAATGGACTTGAGGACACAGGGAGGGGGAAAGTTAAGCTGGGATGAAGTGAGAGAGTGGCGTGGACTTATATATATTACCAAATGTAAAACAGATAGCTAGTGGGAAGCAGCCACATAGCACAGGGAGATCAGCTCGGTGCTTTGTGACCACCTATAGGGGTGGGATAGGGAGGGTGGGAGGGAGACACAAGAGGGAGGAGATATGGGGATATATGTATATGTATAGCTGATTCACTTTGTTATGCAGCAGAAACTAACACACCACTGTAAAGCAATTATACTCCAATAGGGCTTCCCTAGTGGCGCAGTGGTTAAGAATCTGCCTGCCAATGCAGCAGACACGGGTTCGAGCTCTGGTCCGGGAAGATCCCACATGCCGTGGAGTAGCTAAGCCCGTGCGCCACAACTACTGAGCCTGTGCTCTGGAGCCCATGAGCCACAACTACTGACGCCCACGCTCCTAGAGCCTTTGCTCTGCAACAAGAGAACCCACCACAATGAGAAGCCCGCGTGCTGCAACTGGAGAAAAGCCCTCATGCAGTGATGAAGACCCAACACAGCCAAAAATAAATAAGTAAAAATTAAAAAAAAATTATACTCCAATAAAGATGCTGAAAAAGAGAAAAGTTGGGCCTCCCTGGTGGCGCAGTGGTTAAGAGTCCGCCTGCCGATGCAGGGGATACGGGTTCGTGCCCCGGTCTGGGAGGATCCCATATGCCGCGGAGCGGCTGGGCCCGTGAGCCATGGCCGCTGGGCCTGCGCATCCGGAGCCTGTGCTCCGCAACAGGAGAGGCCCCAACAGTGAGAGGCCCGCATACCGCAAAAAGAAAAAAAAAAAAAAAAAAAAAAAAAAAGAGAAAAGTTAAAAAAATACAGTGTATTGAGTATCATGTATCCAACACTGTAATATATATAGGAACATGTAATAACAGAGCAAAAGATCAATGTATAAGAAAAAATAAGAAAACAATAATTTTATATCTCATAATTGAGCATTTGTTATACATAAATTCAGGAAATCTCAGGAAAATGTTCAGATCCACCTGCACTAATAGCTGGAGAAAGATGAGTGGAAAAGCAAGACTCAAATCAGGGCCAAGAGACACACAGGATCAGGATAGGCAGAGGGCATTCCAGGTGCAGCACAAAAGGAACAGATTCATGCCAGCAAGGATTTGCACAGTAGCCCAAAAGGGATAATAAGGCAACCAACCTAACTGGATGGGAAGTGATGAGGAAAATGGTTAAGGAGTTGAGTGACAGTGATGATCGTGCCAGGGAGTATGGACTTCTAGATGCAGGCACTGCCTGTCTGGTTTAGTTGGTTAGCAGACAGGAGGAGCAGAGGTCCGGATGAGGCCTGAAGGAACATCAACAGTTCAAGGGGAGGAGGGAACAGGGCAACTTGCACCAGACAAGCAAGTCACAGGAAGTTTAACACTTCTTTCCTAAACTCCTTAAAAAGCAAGGACTTCTGGGACTTCCCTGGTGGCGCAGTGGTTAAGAATCCACCTGCCAGTGCAGGGACCACGGATTCAATCCCTGGTCTGGGAAGATCCCACATGCCATGGAGCAACTAAGCCCATGTGCCACAACTACTGAGCCTGCGCACCTAGAGCTCATGCTCCACAATGAGAAGCCCGCACACCACAACGAAGAGTAGCCCCAGCTCGCCGCGACTAAAGTCCATACGCAGCAACAAAGACCCAATGCAGCCATAAATAAATAAACAAACAAATAAAAAATTTTAAAAAGCAAGGACTTCCCTGGTGGTCCAATGGTTGGGACTCCACGTTTCCAATGTAGGGGGCTGCACGGTGCGGCCAAAAAAAAGAAAGGAAGTAAACACACTCCTCCAAATTGTAAATCTAACAATGATGCTGCGGAGTGTATGAGTGGTGTGAGGGCTGAAGTGTGGCTTATTTTATTAATCATATATATGTAAGTAATCATATATATTTATGTTTATATTTGTAAGCAGACACTTTTTTGTATTAAAAAGAAAAAAGATGTGAAAGTTAAGGGAGGAAGTTTGAGAAATGTGTGGTCACCAGCATTAAATACCAAAGTGGTTAAAGATTGGAAAAGAGATAAAGTCACTGAATTGCGTAAGGAAATAATGGTGAATGCAACCCATAAATTTAGAGGCTCACTGATTACTTTCTGGTAAACAGTTCTGCTCTCAATGGCATTAAGACATGTACTAAAGATTGCTTACTGAATATTAGGCTAAGCACCTAACAACGGTACGTACATGCAGTGCGGCTCCTTCTAATGACGAAATTTTACCCAAACATAATTAAGGGAATTATCAAGCTGTTAGAGTTGGGAGAGCCCTTGGAGAGCACAGTCTTCCAGCCTCATGCTTACAGTTGATGGACTTAATCTCTGACAGACTAAATCCCAAGTAAGCCAGGCACAGACAAGAACCCGGGTCTCCTAACTCCCACTCTGTACTTGCTTCCCCCCATAAAGCGCTGTTTATTAAGTTCATTTTACGACTATGTATGTTTGTGTAGGTTCTCCCTGTAAGTTGGGTTTTTGAAGTTACAACCATAGTTTTGTGCATTTCCCCTTTTGCTGTTAAATCATACATTAAAACCAAGGTGCTAGGGTCAACACATTTGGGAAGTCTTAGTGACTAAAGATGGTCTTACACTTCTGGTGACTTAAATATTCAGATAATGATTACCCTGTGTCTCCATTTCAGTTTCACTACCTTTTCTGAAACTTCAGTCATCCCACTACATACTAATTCTCCATCATTTAGCAGTCTACCACCAAAAAACTCATAAAAAGAACGGTTTAACGTTTGCTATTGATTATAAGGCTCCATCTACACAATTATATTAGTCTGTGAATTTCTGAATTTGCTATTAAAAACCTTGTAGTGATACATAAGGTTCAAGTAAACAAATCAGTCAGCCTGAAATCAGGTAAGCCTCCCTTGCCTTCGGCAAACATTTATTCTCCCAAAGGTTCGAAGATATAATTTGCTGACATTACAGATCTTCTTCAAGGTAAAAACAGAGCATTTCAATTTAGTACCTAACAGTTTTCACATTTAAATCATGAAAACAGCACCAACATAATACAAACTGCTTCTAAGTGATCTGTTTGTTGGCACTTACAGAGTAACAATATTTATAATTTAATAAATTTAAATGACTGGTGAATTCTAAATCAAACTGCTTGCCTGAAGAGCCATTATGGGGACTTCCCTGGTGGCGCAGTGGTTAAGAATCCGCCTGCCAATGCAGGGGACACGGGTTCAATCCCTGGTCCAGGAAGACCCCACATGCCGCGAAGCAACTAAGCCCGTGCGCTGCAACTACTGAGCCTGCGCTCTACAGCCCGCGAGCCACAGCTACTGAGCCCACGTGCCACAACTACTGAAGACCGCGCACTCTAGGGCCCACCTGCCGCAACTACTAAGCCAGCATGCCCCCACCACTGAAGCCCACGTGCCTAGAGCCCGTGCTCCGCCACAAGAAGCCACCGCAATGAGAAGCCCCCGCTCGCCGCAACTAGAGAAAGCTCGCGCTCAGCAACGAAGACCCAACACAGCCAAAAAAAAAAAAAAAAAAAAGAAGTCATTATAATCATAGTACTATGTAGCCTTCAGGACATTCAACTGGTACCATAAACACAATGTTGGCTTGTGGCAGAGAGAATATCACACATACTTAGATCACTGCACCAGTTTACTAGCAAGGAATTAGGTTGCCAAAGGTCAGTTCTCCCCTTAAAAACAAACGCCCTCAAAAATAACAATAACAACAAAAACGTCACAAAATAAAATATGGGCATAAGGGCCAGTCTAAGGGTAGAATAAACTAATAAAGTGACTGCATCAATTTAGACCTGCAATGACTCCTTATGGTAAATTCTCAGCTGAGTCTATTTTTTCTTCAGCTCTGGAAGGGTGGATGGACAAGCCTTTGAAAAAATTAAGGTCACATCTGAATGGTAGACAGAGCCATGTAACTCCCAGAGTATGTTAACTCAAGAGCTGGTTATTCTCTTTTCTCTCTAACCTCCCCTTCTGTTTGCAGGCTCCGTTCTCTATCTACCCTTTGGTGTTCAGCTCTGTACCAGCAAGCACATCCCACAGAGCCTCAGAGATTTCTAAAAATCTTAGGAGTGGAAAGAACCTCAGAGGAAATCCAATGCAACTTCCTAGGACTCTAAGAATTTCCTAAGTACACAGTGTTTTTTAAGTTTTAGAATAAGATTCATTTCCCTTTTGGGGTCTTTGAGAATCTGATAAGACTTATGGGTCTAGAATAATGTACCCAAACACAGAAATGCACTATATTTTGAATAAAATGTCATAGGGCTTGCAGGTCTCTTATTAAAGTACCTCCTCTTTTTTTTTTTTTTTTTTGCGATACGCGGGCCTCTCACTGTTGTAACCTTTCCCATGGCGGAGCACAGGCTCCGGAGGCGCAGGCTCAGCGTCCATGGCTCACGGGCCCAGCAGCTCCACGGCATGTGGGATCTTCCCGGACCGGGGCACAAACCCGCGTCCTCTGCATCGGCAGGCAGACTCTCAACCACTGCGCCACCAGGGAAGCCCAGAGTACCTCCTCTTTTGATTATGGGTTTCTCCACTACGGTTGTTTCCTTCTTGGAGCTTTCCAATTCTATTTAATTAAAAAATAAGTTATCTAAAGTAAAACAACTTAAAGGCAGAGTTTGAGTTAAGGCAAAGAAGACTTTGCCTGTTGCCCCTGGCTGGATGACAGTTTTCATTTATTCCATATATAACTTCCTTGGGACTTTATGGGTAACTCCTATAATATACTGTTGTGAAGAGGTAAGACATTAAAACAGACAAAGCAGGAACAAAAAGAAAACCATCAAAATGAAAGGCAATAATAAAATATTTTTTAAAATCTATATTAAAGAAAGTGTTCTTGTAACATTACAAGTTCCCCATAAACAGAGGGAATTCACTGGCGGTCCAGTGGTTAGGACTCCGAGCTTTCACTGGGGAGGGCACAGGCTCGATCCCGAGTCAGGAAACTAAGATCCCACAAGCTGTGCAGTGGCAGTTTTTATTCTCTCACTCTTTCTCCTATGTATGATGGAGAACAAGCAGGAATAGTCTAACAACGCTTGAAAGGCAAACTCATCTTCCTCTCTTCTCCACATCCAAGTAAAAAGTCTATCCAAACTTCTGGCTGTGTTCTATTCTGAAGATATGGAACTACAGTTTACTAAACTATAAACAAGGTAATGGGAAATTTTACTTTAGATTTGCCAGTTCTGATTAGAAAGGAAAAATAAAGGCAACTAAAAGCAGATTTAATGGGCAACAGACCAGAATTGATGATGTCTTTTGAGCAGCAAGAGTGCTTCAGATGAATATTATAACCCTTTTCTGTTCTAAAGAGTTCTACTATTTATGCAGAAACATTTTAGCTAAGGCAGAGAAACATAGCTGATATCTAAAAGTCAAGTGAGAGCTGACAAGAGGAAGAGCAGAAGGAAGCCCTTCTGGGTAGAAGGAACCGCCCATGCAAAGGAACAATGGCAGGAGAGAGCTGACGACACCTGGTAAGAACAGAAAGGTTGCCAGTATGGAATTAAAAGGAGATAGAGCCAGACCCTTGGGTTCCATAGGCCACAGTGTCACTTGCTTCCAAGTGACTCCCCAATTATTCTCAGAAGTGATCATTTTGGTGGCTAAAAAGTACTGTTTGTTTTCTGACTACTATTTTTCTATCCAATAAAAGTAGGTCATCTGAGTTCTAAGAATGTAAGTTCTGGTTATCTGATTTCTAAGAACTTAAGATTTTCCCAAGGAAACTAACTGGCTATTTTCACTTGGTTGGTTCAAAAAACCAACCCAACCCATAAACACTCTATAAACAGTCTGAGTTTTCCTCTTGCAGAAAGTGTTACCCATCATTGGTTAAAACAGAACATAGGAGGAGCTTAATATGTGTGTAATCTGAATTAAAATTTAAATCTCCAAGATGTTTTGATATGTTCAGTAGTAGGTTTAAGGTCCTTAACCAATGCCCAAAGTAAACTGAAACTCAGCGACATTGAAAAAGAATGCCCTCGCTCTGCTACCTGCACACAACACACACAAAAAGCTGTCCTTTTGACTTCGTATTTGGTACACACATATTGCTCATTCAGAAGTAATTCTTTTCCAGTCAATATAAAACTTTTGGGAGACAATTTATTGGACACACACATCTCTATGCCTTGTGTAGTATCGGAAGACTTTGTCCAACAAATTAAACTACCCCCTTGGCCTCGCACCAGGAAACCCGCAAGAACCAGAGAAAGATAAACAAAAAGCGTTTCATAGTCTAAATACAGGCACTTTGGGAGATAATGCAGAGTTACAGCTGGGAAAAGAGCCGGAGTCCTACAGAGGAGGAGAGAAAGTCTAAGCGGCTGACTTGGGTCTCTGACGCATTTCCTGCGCCCGCCAAACACGCTCGGTGGTCCTAGGTCGCCGTCGGGGACCCAGCGGGGGAGGGACCCGGGATGAGGGGGCGCCGGCGGGAAGGGGGAGCCCCGAGGGGAACGACCCCTCCCCAGGCGGAGAGGGAAGGAACTGGAGATGTGGAAACGGCCGCTCCTTAACTGCCAGTTGAGAGCCGGTCGACTGTCTCCTCTCGCCCGCCCCGGCCGCGGACTCACCAGCTGAAAGAGTTTGATGATTAGCCGGGTCCCCTTGAGCCGGCGCAGGGTGAAGTAGGCGACGAGGCCGCTCCGGGCGCCTCTGGCGGGGCCCGGGTGCGCCTCGGTGGTGGATCGGTAGACCGCTCCGTTCTCCATCGCCCACGGTCCGGGAACGCAAGGCCGCAACTGGCGTCGCAGACTTCGCCGACTCCGCTACCAGGACCTTCACTTCCTGGGCCTCCGCCCCACTTCCGGCCGACTCCGCCCCTGCCCCGCCTCCTCAAGAGCCCCGCCCCCTGCCTCGAGGCCTTGCCTCTTTTCTAACTTGTAAAGATCTGCGGAGAGACTCAAGGAAAGGGAACAGCAGGTGCAAATGTCCTGAGGATCCAGTGAGCTCGGCTCGTTATGAAACGGCTGGTGTGGCTAGGTTAAATAAGGGAGAAAGAGAGGCGGTGAAGTTGGAGATGTAGGCAGAGGTCAGATACTGTAGAGGCCTTGCAGAGCAAGGGAAAAAATTGGATTTCATTTTAAGTGCTATGGGTTTTCTCGAAGGACTTTCAGGATTTCTCCCTCCTGCTTCTCTCTGAATTCCTTCTAGGCTTAATTATCAAAATAGTTTCATTTACTTGTCTCTTTTTTGTTCACCAGCTGCTACAGCCCTATATGTTAATTTTGTGTGAACTTAAAGATACTCATCAAGGAAGGTAATTATATTTTAGCAACTGAAGTTGATCAAGTTACATACTAGGCACACATATTTTCTCCACAACAATATAATGTAAGTACTGTCATTACTTTCATTTTACAGATGAGAAAACTGAGGCTGGAACCCAGTCCTCCCAGGTACAAAAGCCCCTCCATGTCCCCCAGTTCTTGTTTTTAAAAAAAGGCTTTGGGCTTCCCTGGTGGTGCAGTGGTTGAGAGTCCGCCTGCCAATGCAGGGGACACGGGTTGGTGCCCCGGTCCGGGAAGATCCCATATGCCGCGGAGCGGCTGGGCCTGTGACCCATGGCCTCTGAGCCTGTGCTCCGCAGCGGGAGAGGCCAGAACGGTGAGAGACCCGCGTACCTCAAAAAAAATATATTCCTGAAACACCACCCTGTTACCTCAACACCAACCAATCAGAAGAAAGTCATGCCCTCTGCAACTCTCACCCCAAATGTTGCCTTTAAGACCCTCCCCTGAAAACCATCGAGGAGCTCGGGTCTTCTGAGCATGAGCTCTCCATTCTCCTTGCTGGGCCCTCCGATAAATGCAGTACTTTCCTTTACTACAACCCAGTGTCAGTAAACTGGCTTTGCTGCATGCTGGGCAAGAAGACCCAAGTTCGGTTCAGAAACAAGACCAAGAGGCTGAGTATCACATCCAAGGTCAAACACCCAGGGACAAGTGGAATGTAGGCCTAGGCAGTCTGACTCATGGCCTTGCTGCTAACCACTAAGCCAGCAACCTCAGCCTGTAACCCATCTCTCCATTAGGGCCTTGAAACCGTGTTAAAAGGAAGGGTTACTGCTGCCCTCTGCTTCCACATTTATCTTCTGTTCTCCACAACCCCAAACCTCCCTTTCTTCCCCCTGTAACAAAACAAAAGCTCCCATTCAAATGAATAGAGACAAATAGATACTACTCTGCTGGAGGGGGTGAGGGTGGGGGGTAGGGAGATAATCTACAGTCAGCCCAAACTATCCTTCTGTCTTTGATTAAACACATTCTTAACCTCTTGCTGAGGTCAAGCAGCCACCAATCCTGGCCAATAAAGCCACTGTGCTTTCACAAGGGCTACAAGAATTCACTGCCTTGTTATTCTTCAAGTCACCATCATCCCAAATTAGACACTACCTGTGTCTGAAATTTACTTTGAAATTCATGAAAAAAAAAAAGTTAATGAACAAAGAGATGGATGAAAGGAGAGATTTGTGATAAAGCAACTGTGATAACATGTTAATGGTGTAGTACATGGGTGTCCACTGCACAATTATTTCAACTTCGGTTTGGATATTTTCAAAATAAGATATTAAGGGAAAGTTATAAAGAAGAAGGACACTTAGAGGAGAAAAAATGGATGACTCTCAACGCTCTTGGTTTGTTTACGGTGCACTTGGGAAAGTCTAAAAAGGTACTCTACTTCTCTTTGAACTTAGAAGAGGATAGAATGTAGCCTGTGATTCACAAACTTCAGGGTGCCGAAGAATCATCTGGGAAGTTAAAGATAAAGCTCCTGGGAGATCCAGCCTCAAAGTGTCTGGATTTGGGTGGGTCTTGGGAATATAATTTTGTAAGAAGCTCTCCAGATACTACCGATGAGAAATCTATCCACATGTGGAGGAACACTGTTTCATAACACGATGGGAATGAAAGCTATTAGGTAGGAGACAGCAGACGTGCCATAACCTCCTTTGCTCTGATTGATTCGGGGGTGCCTAGCATTTAGACACTAATATCCCTGCCAGTTTAAAAAAATGTGCATTGGGCCTCCCTGGTGGCGCAGTGGTTGAGAGTCCGCCTGCCGATGCAGGGGATACGGGTTCGTGCCCCGGTCTGGGAGGATCCCATATGCCGCGGAGCGGCTGGGCCCGTGAGCCATGGCCGCTGGGCCTGCGCATCCAAAGCCTGTGCTCCGCAACGGGAGAGGCCACAACAGTGAGAGGCCCGCGTACAGCAAAAAGGAAAAAAAAAAAAAAATGTGCATTGCTTATTGTTTCTTAATAAATTAAAAGCCCAACTGAAGATCTTAGGTCTTCATGAACAAATACTTGTATAGTTGGCCCTCTGTATCCATGGGTTCTGCATCTGCAGACTCAACCAACCACAGGTAGAAAATACTGTTTTTAAATTCCGTAAAGTTCCATAAAGCAAAACTTGAATTTGCTGTATGTCAGCAACTACTTACATAACATTTACATTGTATTAGGTATTATAAGTAATCTAGAAATGATTTAAAATGTATGGGAGGATGTGCATATGTTATATACAAATACATGTTTTTATATAAAGGACTAGAGCATCTGAGGATCTTGGTATCCAGGGAGGGTCCTGGAACCAGTCCCCCCCACCCCCGGACATCACAGGATGACTGTACTAGGGAGTCCTTTGGATGGGGGCAGCCACACAGAAAACTTTCGCTTCATTAATGAATAAATAACACTGAATAATAGTTAAATGCTGGGACTTGCTACATTGAAATGAGAAATCTTATTTATGGAGAAAAGATACACTACATAGAAGAAAGGAAGATTCATTTAAGTTCTGGAGAGTATTCAGTTTTCTCCTTTAATATAGTTAATATTTTTTAAATGAAGGAAAGAAAACATTCACAAAAAGAGATAGTTTGGGAAAATATAATTTGAGATTTTCAACATTAAAAAAATAATTTGGGGCTTCCCTGGTGGTGCAGTGGTTGGGGGTCCTGCCGATGCACGGGGCACGGGTTCATGCCCCGGTCCGGGAAGATCCCACGTGCCGCGGAGCGGCTGGGTCGGTGAGCCATGGCCACTGGGCCTGCCGTCCGGGGCCTGTGCGCCGCAACGGCAGAGGCCACAACGGTGAGAGGCCCGCGTACCAGAAAAAATAAATAAATAAAATAATAATAATAATTTGGTGCTACCTTTTCAGTTGAAATTTTAAGTTTCCAGCAGCTCCTACTGAAAAAACTTCATGGCTCTCTTATCTATGTTAGCACAGTTAGGCAGTAATGTGGATACAAATTTGGACCACAGACACTGTCCTACAAAGAGGCCACAGAAACAAGAAACATACCTAACAGACCAGGTCACGAAACAAAGTGTATGTGCCATAAAAGAGATACAAAGTAAATGTTTTGGGAATTCAGAGTAGAGGGAAATGACTTTCAGCTAAAAGGATCTGCGTGGTAGAGCTTCAAGCTGGGGGTTAAAGAATACTGAACTTTGGACATGCAGAAAGAAGACAGAGGGTACTGCAGGCAGAGGGGCAACGGGATGGAAAGCAAAGAGACTGCACATAGAACAGAGGGAGGAAGGACAAAGGGTTGTCAAGGAGGATCAACGGAGGGTCAGATTTTGGAGGGCCTTAGAAATCAGGCTAAGGAACTAGCGCTTTCCTTTACTGTTGAACAGTGAGGAACCACCGAAGTAGGGAAGTGAAATGACCAGAGCTCTTGCTTGAGGATATTTTTCTAGCAGCCTTGTGTAGACTGGGCTGGTTACAAACAGCCAGGTAGGGGCTGCTGTAGAAGTTCTGGAAGTAGGAAAGAGAGGCTCAAATTCAGACAGTGGTCACGGAAAGAGAGCAGAAGGGATGGCTTGAAAAGACCCTGTGGGAGGGAAAACCAGTGCGATTTGGCGATTGATTTGTTCGAAGAAAAAGGGAGGAATTGGAACAGGTGCTAAACTTTCAAGCCATGTAACATAGATTGACAGAGACAAGGAACATAGGAGGAATTAACTCTTGTCAGGATCAAAGTATAAACTTCAAAAAGTGAAAAACATGATGGTCCTCCAAGTATGTCAGCATGCTTCAAAGACTTATTTAACTTACTAGCGATCAAAAGAATGCAAAAATGGTTCAGAGAATTATATGAAAGATCGTGGTATGCGTGTATATGTCTGTGAGTGTGTCTATGTATGAAATAAAGCTGGAATAAGATTACTAGGTTAGACCTGAAACTGGCTAATGTTTAGCCATTAACTAAATGGCTAATTTGTAATAATCACAAATTACTGCCTTTGTGATTAACTCTAGCAGAGAAATTATTTTCACTTCTATCAGAAAAGAGTGAAGTAAGTCAGACAAAGACAAACATCATATCATATCATTTATAGGTAGAATCTAAAAATTGATACAAATGAACTAATTTACAAAACAGAAACAGACTCACAGACTTAGAAAACAAACTCATAGTTGCCAAAGGGGAAAGGTGGGGGGGAGGGATAAATTAGGAGATTGGGGGCTTCCCTGGTGGCGCAGTGGTTGGGAGTCTGCCTGCCGATGCAGGGGACACAGGTTCGTGCCCCGGTCCGGGAAGATCCCACATGCCATGGAGCGGCTAGGCCCATGAGCCATGGCCGCTGAGCCTGCACGTCTGGATCCTGTGCTCCTCAACGGGAGAGGCCACAACAGTGAGAGGCCCGCATACCGCAAAAAAAAAAAAAATTAGCAGATTGGGATTAACATAGACACACTAATATATATAAAATAATCAACAGGGGCCTACTGGATAACACAAGAAACTCTACTGAACACTCTGTAATAACCTATATGGGAAAAGAATCCAAAAAAGAATAGATACATGTCTATGTATAACTGAATCAGGTCGCTGAGACTTGAGACTTACACAACACTGTGAATCAACAATACCCCAATATAAAATAAAAATTAAATTTAAATTAAAAAGAAAGAAAAAGAAACACCTACTATATTCCCCTCAGGCCTTGGAGACCCACCCAAGCTGGTGTCCCATCCCTGGAGCCTGAGGAGGCTTGGGTCCCAAGGCTGGACTACCCTGGGATTCAGGGAGTTAGAAAGGATGTGCCATCAAATAAGCCCCCCTTGGCCCTCTAGTGCCTGGTCCACTCTGGATGGGACCACAATCTCCAGATTCAGGCGGGGCCTCTTACAGCTAAACCAAGCCCAGTGCACACAAAGAAGGGTGGACCCTCTGGGCTGGAAGAGTTTTGAAAAGTCACCTGGTCTCCACGTCTCCTGGTGGTGGGGTTCTCACCTCCAGCCTCCTTCCTTAGAATCGCCCCACCTCCAGACGAAAGCACCCTCAGTGTAGCGGTTTTCTAGGGGTTGGGGTTTGTCTAGGGAAAGGTGAAAAGTAAAGGGGAAGAAGTAATGAGACACCAAGTCCTTGGGCCTTTGTTCTGGCACATTCCACTCTAACTGACAACCCAGGAACACCACTTTCGCTAAAGGCTCTGGTTGCCTGAGTAACCAGACCTGGGCATGAAGAAATCCTGCCACCTTGTGGCTATTTCCCATAACAACAACTTTAAAACCTCGACTTACGGGCACTTCCATCTTCACAAGGCCTGAGGGGCTGTATATGACACCTGCCCTCAAGAAATGTCCTGGGGGCTTCCCTGGTGGCGCAGTGGTTGAGAGTCTGCCTGCCGATGCAGGGGACATGGGTTCGTGCCCCGGTCCGGGAAGATCCCACATGCCGCGGAGCGGCTGGGCCCATGAGCCATGGCCGCGGAGCCTGCACGTCCAGAGCCTGTGCTCCGCAACGGGAGAGGCCACAACAGTGAGAGGCCCGCGTACAGCAAAAAAAAAAAAAAAAAAAAAAGAAATGTCCTGGGGTAGGTCATCAAAAAACAATTCAAGGGACATCCCTTGTGGTCCAGTGGCTAAGACTCCAAGCTCCCAATGCAGGGGACCCGAGTTCGGGCCCTGGTCAGTGAACTAGACTCCACATGCCAAAACTAAGAGTTCGCATGCCGTAACTAAAAGATTCTGCATCCTGAAACTAAAAAAAAAAATCCCACATACTGCAACTAAAGATCCCGCACCAGCAACAAAGATCCCACGTGCCGCAACGAAGACCTGGCACAGCCAAATAAATAAATTTTTAAATATTTTTTTAAAAAGAAAAAAATAATTCAAAACAGGGCAGACTTTCAAGAGGTAAATTTTACTCACACTGTTTAAAAAGAGAAAACCACACAAAAAGATGCTCAGCATCGCTAATTAGAGAAACGCAAATCAAAAATACAACGAGGTATCACCTTGCACCAGTCAGAATGGCCAACCATCAATAAGTCTACAAATGATAAGTGCAGGAGAGGGCGTGGAGAAAAGGGAACCCTCCTATACTGTTTGGTGGGAATGTAAATTGGTAATGGCCACTATGGAGAACCCTATGGAGGTTCCTTAGGAAACTGAAAATAGAGCTACCATATGATCCAGCAATCCCACTCCTGGGCATATATCAGGATAAACCATAATTTGAAAAGACACATGCACCCCAATGTTCACTGCAGCACTACTTACAATAGCCAAGACATGGAAGCAACCACAATGTCCGTCAACAGATGAATGGATAAAGAAGATGTGGTACATATACACAATGGAATACTACTCAGCCATTAAAAGGAATTAAATAATGCCATTTGCAGCAACACAGATGGACCTAGAGATTATCATACTAAGGGAAGTAAGTCAGACAGAGAAAGACAAATATCATGGTATCACTTATAGGTGGAATCTAAAAACTGATACAAATGAACTAATTTACAAAACAGAAAGAGACTCACAGACTTAGAAAACAAACTTATGGTTGCCAAAGGAGAAAGGTAGGGGTGGAGAGATAAATTAGCAATTGGGATTAACATAGACACACTAATATATATAAAATAGATTAGGGGTCCCCAACCCCCGGGCCACGGACCCGTGCTGGTCCCGGCTTGTTAGGAACTGGGCCGCACAGCAGGAGGTGAGTGGCGGGCAAAAGAGTGAAGCTTCATCTGCCGCTCCCCATCACTCACATTACAGCCTGAACCATACCCCTGCGCCTGCCCCGTGGGTCACTGGCGGCGGCGGGGAGGTCAGTGGAAAAATTGTCTTCCATGAAACTGGTCCCTGGTGCCAAAAAGGTTGGGGACCACTGAAATAGATAATCAACAAGGGCCTACTAGATAGCACAGGGAACTCAACACTCTGTAATAATCTATATGGGGAAAAGAATCTGAAAAAAATTGATATACGTCTCACTGATCAAGTTACTGTATACCTGAAACTAACACAATGTAAATCAACTATACTTCAATCTTTAAAATTAAAATAAATAAAGACAAAAAATTATTTGTAGCTTATATATCTTCTATAATTAACATCTAACGTTATAGACTCTGGGCCCAATTCAATAATAAGTAGTAAGTAAAATTATCTTTCCCTAGACCACTGATGACCCTTCAGAGGGTATGGGGGACAATGCTATAGTTTAGGGGTTTGTAAACTTTTTTCTGTAAAGGGCCAGATGGTAAATGTCTTAGGCCATGAGGGCAATGCAGCCTCTGTCATAAGTACTCAATTCTGTTGTTGTAGAGTGAAAGCAGCCATAAATGATACATAAATAAATGCTATGTTGCAACCATATCCCCATAAAACTTTATAAAAACAGGCACTGGGCCGGATTGGCCCACAAGCCACAGTCTGACAATCCCACTCTAGTTCAGTAGTTCTTACCTCAGATTCTCAGCAGAATCACCAGGAATGCCTGTTGAATCACAGATTTCTAGGGCTCCACCCCGACAGTTTCTGACTCAGGAGATCTTGAGTGGAACTTGGGAGTCTGTATTTATATCAAGTTCCAACGTGCTGCTGATGCTGCTAGTCCAGGACCACCTTTTGAAAAGCACTGCTCTAGTCTGATATATGGCATTGAAAGGGCACTTGGTAATCCTTCAGCCTTATTTTCAGGTTTTGGATCTTCTGTCTAAACAAAGCCAAGGTGAAGAACTCAGACTAGGACACACGAAGGTTTCCGTGCCAGAAGTAAGTTCAAGTGGAGTTCTTAGTACCTAGTTTCAAATATGGATCTGGAGGAGATAAAACATTTGGGCAACTCATCAAACAGTCAGAACTGTGCAAATGTTCAAGGAAAGGGAGTTCCCTGGTGGCCTAGTGGTTAGGATTCCGGGCTCACTGCCATGGCCTGGGTTCAATCCCTGGTCAGGGAACTGAGATCCCCCAAGCTGCGTGGCCAGGAAAAAAAAAAAAAAAAAAAGAAAGAAAAAAAATTCAAGGGAAGAACCTACAGAGAGAAGAAGGATTTAGGCTAGGACTTTGGCAGGAATGGGAGAGAAGGTGAACAGGAGTCACAGAAATAAAGGCATGTTTAGAGAGCAGGATAACACAGAAGTAGTGTCATAGAGGCAAAGAAAAAGGTCTCAAGTTTTCCTCGTCAACAAAGTGTTTGGTGCTGTGTTGTGCCAGGTAAGCAAAGAAAAGTTTGGATCAGAAATCTCCTAGGGATGATAGTTTATCAACAAGATTAGAGGATAAGCAAATAACTTCATCAATCTCCACATTTTATGTATACCAGCGAGGGCTGCAATGGCAAAGGAATGCTAGTGATGCCTTTCGTTCTAGGCTTTCTGCACTCCTGTGCGCGGAGTTAATTCCTCAGAGGTATTTGGGGGGAAAAGACTCTAGATAACTTAGCCTCCTTCCTCAATATCAGTTGGGTATTTTAGTTCAGGACAGTCTGATTGCTTGGGTGGGAGATGTGATGGAGCAAGGTGGAATCTTTTGACTGCTTTGGGAAAAGAGGGTGGGGTCCAGTTTGGGATTTAGATTACAGGGTGTCTCTGTCATTACAAGGCCACTCTTAACACAGGGTGCCTGACACTGAGCATCATTAAAGATTCCAGAAAACAATCTGTTTTCCCCTCATCATCGATTAAGTATTAGTGTTTGAAAATGTGAAGCATTAACAAAAGTTCCAGAAGTAAAAACATACAAAAAGGTACACTTATGTGTTCAGTCTATCTGTTCTGTCTCATTTTGCTCAATCACCCTCTGCAGGTAACGTTTTGTTTGCTTCTGGTTATCTTCCCTGTGTTTCTTTAGTGGAAAGAGACTTATACTGTCCTGAAGTTGCTGCATGTCAGTTCATAGAAGTCAGCTTCGTTTCTTGGTTTTGTTTTTTTTGAATAATTACATTGAGTGGCCATACCTCAGTTTATTCACCCAATTTCCTATGAATAGGCATTTAGATTGTTTCCAATATTTTGCAATTACAAATAATGTCACAATGAATAACTGTTTGAATATTATTTTTGTATTGTCAGATATATATCTTTGGGGTAAATTCCTAGGTAGATATTAAGTTTGTGTAGTTGTGTTAAATACTGCGAATTGCCCTTGCGAGAGGTTATACTGTTTTGCACTCCCAGGAATAGTGAACACAACTGTTTCTCCAACATCTCCACATCTCCCACAAAGGGTAGTATCAAGCTTTGAATTTTCTTCGTTCAGATGGGGAGAAATAATATTTTGGTGTAATTTTAATTTGCATTTCTCCCTGAGGAAAACTGAACATACTTACATATGTTCAAGGGCTATTTTTATGTTTTACTTGTCTGTTCATGTTTTTTGCCTATTTATTTATATTCTATAAGGATTTTAGTTCCCCCACCTCTATTTTAAGAGTTCTTCAAATATTAGGTATACCAGCTCTTTATCTGTGATATAACTACTATCTCTCAAACTTTTTGCTTGCCTTTTGGCTCTGCTTATGGTGCTTTTTGCCATCATGCTTTTTTTTCCCCAATTATTTTTAGGTAGGTGAATATAAAATTTTTCTTTCATTGCATGTGGATTGAGTTAGTTAGAAAGCCTTTCCCCACTCAGATACAAAATAATTTTATGTCTTCGTTTAGTAATTCTATGGTTTCATATTTTATATTTAGGTCTGATACGTTTGGAGTTGATTCTGTGACTGATGTCAGGTATGGATCTAATTTTATCTTTACAAATAGCTATCAGTTGGTGTAATCCCATTTTATACATATATGTATAAATATATACACATGTATAAATATATATATGTGTGTATATATATAACTATTTTCTTATAGAAACAAGCATACAAGGCAGTAGGCGTTTCAGAAGTGGTCTAAGTACATTAATATATTTAGAGCAGATAGCTAAACATACTTGAATAATCATGGGACTAGTATTTAAGGAATTTATGTAAATTAAAACTCCTTCCCTGGTGGCTATGAAAATTTAATCTGTGCAACGATTTAGTTTAGAAAGGACCCCACAGCCTCAACTTCATTTACCACATTTGTAACTCTACACCTAAGCAGGTTGTCCTTGACACTACACAGACGATGGAACTAAGGCTACAGAACAATAAATGACTTACAGAGTCAAGGGATTAATAAATGGAGTAATCCAACTCTTCTGCCTCTTTCCAGGGTCTTCCACAGCGTCCTGAAGCCGCAGTTCTTGCATATGAAGATGCTCGTGGCTTTACAAAGCCCATTTAAGGAGGAGGTGGTGGCTAAGACGCTCATATCTTGCAAGGTAGGGTTGGACTAAGACTACTTTACTTGAAAGTTAATGCTCTCGAAATATTAAGCATCTACTGCAGTTAAAGAGCAGCAAAAGCTTTGGGAGTACAGCAAAAGATGTGGCCATCCCCAGCAATTTCACTCCTGGGTGCATACCCGAAAAAAAAAAAAACACTAATTCGGAAAGATACATGCACCCGAATGTTCATAGCAGCATTATTTACAATTGCCAGATATGGAAGCAACCTAAGAATCCATCAACAGATGAATGGATAAAGAAGATGTGGTACATATATACAATGGACTACTACTCAGCCATTAAAAAGAACGAAATTTTGCCCTTTGCAACAATATGGGTGGACTTGGAGGGCATTATGCTAAGTGAAATAAGTCAGACAGGGAAAGACAAATACTAGGGGATTAACCAGGGGGAATTCAAGGAGAGTGGACCAGGGCAGCACACAGACACAGGGAGACAGGAACACAAGGTGCAGGCGGCTGCTCCAGGCTCAGATATGATATCATTTATATGTGGAATCTAAAAAATACAACAAACTAGTGAATATAACAAAAAAAGAGGCAGACTCAGAGATATAGAGAACTAATGGTTACAGGGGTTGGGGAGTGGGAGGCACAAACTTCTGGGTGTCAGATAAGCTCAAGGATATATTGTACAACATGGGGAATAGAGCCAATATTTTGTAGTCACTGTTAATGGAAAGTAACCTTTAAAAATTGTATAAAATTTTTTTTTAATTAAAAAAAAAGATTTGGTTATCACCTATCTTTTTTTTTTTTTTGCGGTACGCGGGCCCCTCACTGTTGTGGCCTCTCCCATTGCGGAGCACAGGCTCCGGACTCCCAGGCTCAGCGGCCATGGCTCACGGGCCCAGCCGCTTCGCGGCAGGTGGGATCCTCCCAGACCGGGGCACGAACCCGTGTCCCCTGCATCAGCAGGCGGACTCTCAACCACTGCGCCACCAGGGAAGCCCTCACCTATCATTTTAATAGTATTTCCCATCTGAGTAGAACTTGAAAAGACCAGAGTGCACATGCACAAAACACAGAATAATAGGAGACTAACCCAGGTAACTATTGGCAAAGTTGTAGCATTAAAGACAGAACACACTTTAACAGAAAATGTTTAGAAGAGTCACATCCTACAGGACGTCAACCAAAATTTCTGAACCAAAGCCTTGTTTTAAATTCTAAGGCAACACAGGACAAAATCAAATGACTGATTTTGGCTACTGGGTTATAATGGCAGTTCTGAGTGTGCTCAGAGGACCCCTAGAGGTCTTGAGAACTTTGCTGGGATTCCATAAAGTCAAAACTATTCTCATACTACTACTAAACTAAGAGGTCATCTGCCTCTTTCACTGTGTGAACATTTGTTTGCACCGCAGGTGGAGTAAAACTGCTAGCACTCTAGCACAAGGCAAGGCAGTGGCACCGAACTGAACTTGTAGTCATCGTATTCTTCACCACTCTACCACTCTGTGGGAAAATATAAAGCCAAGTTCACTTAAGAATTCCCTTGATGAAGTAAAAATTAATTTCACTAAGTTGCAACCATTTAGTACCAGTTCTTCTAAAATTGTGTGAGGAAATGGAAGGACACGTGTACCACTTCTGCTGCTTACAGAAGTGTTTTTGTGCTATCGAGTGGTAAGCTGAACTGGCCACTTCTTCCACCAGGCTTACTTGAAAGAACTACTTACAGCCCAACTGGTTTTTCAGATGTATTTGGCAGACATTTTCTCAGAAATGAACAAAGTGAGCCTGTCAGTACAAGGAGTAAAACTGACAGTATTTGTTACACCGATAAAATTTGAACTTTCAAAAAATCAGAATCTTGGAAAATTTGTATCCATCACTCAGCCTGACAGTTTCCCACCACTTAATCTTTTCTAATGAGATCTGATAATAACTAAAAAAATGTGATTTGGGGAGACATTTTATAATGGGACATGTCAATACTTGGAAGAACCCTGTAGTTCAGTGAACTGATATTTTCTAAATCCAGTGAATAATGTTACAAAATCACGTAAGGGTAAAAATCCACTCAAAGGGCAAGAAGGACCAATGGATTCCACACTGCACTTAACCTTTAAAAAACTAACACTTGTCAAGCTTTAGTATCAGAAAAGAAAATTCACAATTATCTGGAGAAGCTATTAAAATACTCCTACTTTTTCCACCTATGTATTTGTGAGGCTGGATTTTCTTCCTGGAATTCAAATAGCACATCAGATCAGACGGAATACAGCAGATGAGAGAACCCAGTTGTCTTCCATTAAGCCAGGCATCAGAGCTTGTAAAAATATAAAACAACAATACCCTTCTACATACGTTTAGTTTTGTAAAGTTGTTTTCTATAAAAAGTTACTTTAACATGTAATGGAATTACTATTGTTATTTATAAATGAATATTTTAAATTTTTCAGCTTTTATTATATGGCAAATACAGGTAAATGACCACATTAACAATAATTCTTTGGGGTTCTTAATAAGTACAAATATAAAGGAGTCTTGGGAATTTCCTGGTAGTCCAGTGATTAGGACTCAGCACTTTCACTGCTGAGGCCCCAGGTTCAATCCCTGGTTGGGGAACTAAGACCCCCCCACCAGGCCTCGCACAGGGGGTGGGGGAAGGAGTCTTGTGACCAAGAGTTTTAAGAATCACCCATATTTGAATTTTAGAAAAAAATCTTAACCCAGCATAAGACAGAAAAGAACTGTCACCAACTAATTCTAAAAAGATTTTGGTGATACAATGAGATCAAGGTACTACTCTGCCCCAAACGTGTGTGTCTGTATATATTACTCTCCCTCCCTCTCTCTCTATATATAGTCATATATTGAGAAATTGTAAGTATCATTGTTTTATGATTATTTCTCAAAGTATAACTCTATCCATATATTCTCTAATTATCTGATTGAGAAATACCTTTCAAAAATCCTTGAATTTCATATACCTCTTCACATTAATTACTTCATGTATTTTTTATTGTATGTATGGACTACAATTTTTCCTATAATTCTCTGAAGTGATCATGATCACAGGATAACTCTTACACATATAGTGAGAATTCCCTGATATCATTGTCTACAATCCTATTTCAGCATGGGGAACCACTATTTGATAAAGACATTAATAAGGTGCTACATGAAAGAGGAATTCCTGTATTCTGGCATTTTACCAGTTTAAAAAGCAAGTACTTTCTCTCAAACGAAAGCCCACATACGAAAACTGTAATAGATATTACCATTTGGGCTATTGTTAAGTTCCACAACAGGCCTTATAAATTGATATCTGATAGTTTTAAAGAAGCAAAACTAACAAATATTACACCAATCTTACACAAACTGTTTGTTTGTTTTAATATTTATTTATTTATTTGGCTGAGCCGGGTGTTAGCTGTGGCATGTGGGATCTAGTTCCGTGACCAGGGATCGAACCAGTGCATTAGGAGAGCAAAGTCTTAGCCACTGGACCACCAGAGAAGTCCCACAAATTCTTTACAAAGACTACAAAGAGGGAATACTTTCCAACTTGATTTATGATGTCAACATAATCTTGATATCAAACAATGACAAAACCATGAAAATTACAGGCCAATTTTTCTCAGGAGCATGATGTAAAATTCTAATAAAATATTAGCAAACCAAATCCAGCAATATAGTAAAACTAATACATCAAGATCAAGTTAAATTTATTTCAGGGATACAAAGTTGGCTTAATGTTTCTAAAAGGTAATGTAACTGATACCATTAACAGAAAAATTATCTCAATAAATAAAAAAACATTTTATAAAATTCAACACCCATTCATGATAAAACTTATGATATAAAGTAACTAGGAAAGAAGAGAACTTTCTTTCTGATAGAGTATCTACAAAAAGCATGCAGCAAATATACTCAATAGTGAAATATTTAAAGCTTTCATTCTGAGATGGGGAACAAGATAAAGATGCTTCCTCTCATCGGTTCTATAGAAACCTATACTGGAGCATAGGCGTCACAAAGCAAAATAACATTAGAAAAGACTAAAACTCGTTATTTGCAGATGACATAATTATATGTAGAAAAATATAAAATAAATTACAGATGGTGCACCTTTCAATAGCTCAGCTGGGAGAGCAGAGGACTGTAGACAGGACACATGTAAAATAAACTACGGATGGACATTAACAAATGAATCTGAGTAAGGTTGCTGGATGAGATCAATATGAAAAAAGTATATTTCTACATACCAGCAACAAAGAAAATAACATTTTAAAAGGACGCCATTTAAAACAGCATCAAAAAGGGAGTTCCCTGGCGGTCCAGTGGTTAGAACCCTGAGCTTTTCACTGCTGAGAGCCCGGGTTTAATCCCTGGTCAGGGAACCAAGATCCCGAAAGCCACACGGTGTGGCCAAAAAACTAAATAAAAAATAAAATAGCCTAAAAAAATTAGCTGGAAAAAAATCTATCAAAAGAAGGTGCAAGATGATACACTGAAAACTACAAACACTACGAGACTGAAGGCCTATATAAATGGAAGGATATTCCTGTGCATAGCTTGGAAGATACTGTAAATATGATAATTATCCCCAAATTGATCCATAAATTCAATCTCAATCAAAAGGCCACTTCTGGGCTTCCCTGGTGGCGCAGTGGTTGAGAGTCCGCCTGCCGATGCAGGGGACACAGGTTCATGCCCCAGTCCGGGAGGATCCCACATGCCGCGGAGCGGCTGGGCCCGTGAGCCATGGCTGCTGAGCCTGCGCGTCCGGAGCCTGTGCTCCGCAACGGGAGAGGCCACGACAGTGAGAGGCCTGAATACAGCAAAAAAAAAAAAAAAAGGCCACTTCTTTGGTGTGGCAACTGACCACTTGATTCTAAAGTTTATATGGAAATGCAAAGGGTCAAGAATAGCAAAAACAATCTTAAGGAAAAACAATAGGGGAGGGCTTAGGCTGCCAGATAAAGGCTTTTTTTTTTTTTTAACTACAGACATTGAGACTGTAGTACTGGTACAGGGTAGAGAAACTGGCAAATGGAAAAGAACAAAAAGTCCAGAAAGAGATGCATGCATAAATGGACAAATTATGACCCAGGTGACACTGCAGTTCAGAAGGATGATACCCCCCACCAGAGTGGTAATTAATTAATTGAACACCACACTAAAAAAAAACAACAACCTTTTTCCCATATTTCATACCATGCACAGAAATCAATCCCAGATGAATTGATGAACTGTAGAAAAGTAAAACAATAAAGCTTCTAGAAAAAAAAAAAACTTAAGACTGTCTTCATGACCTTGAGGGCAAGCAAAGACTTCTTCAAAACAGGTAAAAAAAAAATCAATAACCATAAAGAAAAGCTAGCAAATGGAACATTAAAATCAATTTCTATTCATCAAAAGATAGCAATGAGAGTGAAAAGGCCAAACCACAGAATGAGAGAAGATATTTGCAATACGTATCTGACAAGGACTAGTATTCTGAATACGTAAAGAATGAGTTAGTAAGAAAAAGTCCAATATCTCCCTATTTTTCTGAGGGGGAAAAAAAAAGAAGACTCTTAAGATTCTTCAACAGGTACTTTACAAAAGAGGACATCCAAATGGCCGATAAACATGAAACATGCTTAATTTCATTAGTTTTTAAGGAAATACAATTAAAACCACAATGAGATCCTATTGTATAAATAAAAAACCTGCCAGAATGATAGACAATAGCAAGTGTATGCAAAGATGCAGAGCAACTGGAACTCATATACTGCTGGTAGTAATGCGAATCCCTTTTAAAAAATTGATATGTAATTCACATACCATAATTCACCCTTTTGAAGCGACGTCAAGTTTTTAGTATATTCACAAGACTGTGCACTGTATAATTCCAGAACATTTTCATCACCCTCAAAAGAAACCCTATACCTATTAGCAGTCACTCCTCATTGCCCTCTCCTCTTGCAACCACTAATTTACTTTATGTCTCAAAGCATTTGCCTATTCTGGACATTCCATATAAATGGAATCATACATTGACTTTTTTGACTGGATTCTTTCACTTAACATGCTTTCAAAGTACATCCATGTTGTAGCATGTATCAATACTTCCTTTTTCTTTTTTGGCCACGCCATGTGGCTTGCAGGATCCTAGTTCCCTCGGCAGTGAAGCAGAGTCCTAACCACTAGACCACCAGGGAACTCCCATTCCTTTTTATAGCTGAAAAATATTCCATTGTATGGATACATCACATTCTGTTTACACATTTGTCTGCTGATGGATGTTTTGTTTGTTTCCACCTTTTAGCTATTATACATAATGCTGTTATAAACATTTGTATACAAGTTTCTGTGAGGACATACGTTCTCATTTCTGTTGGGTATATATCCAGGAATGGAAATGCTAGGTCATCTGGTAACTATATGTTTAACCATACTGTTTTCCAAAGTGGTTGCACCATTTTACATTCCCACCAGCAATGTACAGGAGTTCTAATTTCTTCACATTTTCACCAACACTTATTTTTTATTTCAGCTGTGAAGTGGTATCTCATTGTGGCTTTGACTTGCATTTCGCCAATTACTAATGATATCAAGCAACTTTTCATGTGCCTGTCATTTGTATATCTTCTCTGAAGAAATATCTATTCAAATACTTTGTCCATTTCAACACTGGGCTGTCTTCCTATTGAGTTTTAAGAGTTTTTATATATTCTGAATACTATACTCTTATCAGATATATAATTTGCAAATATTTTCTCCCAGGAATGGGACCTCTTATAACTTTGGAAAAACTTTGGCTAAACATTTAACACCTGCTAATGCTGAATATACGCATAGCCTTTGAATCCAGGAATCCATGTCTACATATACACCCAACAGAGAGGAGAACATGTTTTCCACAAGACACATTCAAGACTGTTCATAACAACACACTTAGTAACAGCAATTGGAGAACTGAAACCACCCAAACATCTTGTGGTAGGTTGACTATTGGCCCCCCAAGGATGTCCACATCCTAATCCCTGGAACCTGTGAATGCTACCTTACTTGGCAAAGGGGCTCTGCAGGTGTGATTAGGATTTTGAGAGGGGGAAATTAGACTTTGGGATTCTGGTCCACCAAGTAAGGAGTCTGGAAGTCATCTCTCCATCCTAACAAGTAAAAAGCTGAACAAACTGAAAAATCAACAACTCTTCTTACATCTGTCAGAGAAGTGAGGTCACAGGGCCAACTGCAGTCCTCCATATTGGAGAGGCAGGCAGGTGGACACAGAGAACCACAACTTACTGAAGCAGAAATTTCCAAGCAGAAACCTCTAAGGGAGACAGTGCTGGGGTAAGAAAGCTGAAACTGTAACTGACAAATTGCTGGAGGCTCAGAGTGGACAAGTCTGTGAGTTAAAAACCCCAAGTTAGAAGGGGATCCCCACTGCTTTGTGAGTTTTACCTCCTGGAGCCCTACCAGGGTCTCAAAGGTAAAATCAGAGAAAAATCCCCTGGTGCTTCCAGTAGGGGAAGGAAGAAAGTAACCGTTTTGAAATAAGTCAGAGTATTCTCTTCTTAACAAGGCCTGCCCTCAAGAGAAGGCATTTTATCAGAGCCTCCTTAATTGGGGTTTATTAGAGCCTAAACAACCTGGTAGAAGGGAAATACCCAACTCCAGCTCCCTCTAGCCATCCTGTCTCACCTATGGTGTGTAAGGGGGCAGGGGGGATGGAGAAGCACTTATGAAGTTCACAGCCCAGGGACACAGGTTCACTGAGACCTAATCATAGGACTACAGAATGCCTCCCCTCTCCCACACCTCACCACCAAAGTGCTAAAAGGTCTATTCACTGGAGTTCCTTTTACCTAGTACAGCATGTCCAGCTATCAACAGAAAGTTACAAGGCGTAAGTAAAAGGCAAACAAATACAGTGTGAAGAGACAGAGCAAGCATCAGATTCAGACACGGCAGAGATGTTGGAATTATGAGACCATGAATTTAAAACAACTCTGATTAATATGTTAAGGGCTTTAACAGAAAAAGTAGACAACACACCAGAACAGATGGCTAATGTAAGCAGAAACATGGAAATTCTAAGAAATAATTCTTTTTTAAAGGTAGAGATTAAAAAAAAAACTGACAAATGATGAATGCTTTCCATGGGCTCATTAGTTGATTAGACATGGCTAAGGAAAGCATCTCTGAGCTGGAGGACCTGTCAACAGAAGCTTCCAAAACTAAAAAGCAAAGAGAAAAAAGACTGGGGAAGAAAAAGAGGCAACAGAATACCCAACAACTGTGAGACAACTACAAAAGTTGTAACATATATATGAAAATGCCAAGAGAAGACAGAAAATGACAGAAAAAGTATGTGAAGCAATAATGACCGAGAATTTGCCCCAAGTTAATGTCAGATACTAAACCACAGATCCAGGAAGTTCAGAGAACACTAAGAAGGATAACCACCCCCCCAAAAAAAAACTACACCTAGGCATATCATATTTAAACTGCATAAAATCAAAGACTTAAAAAATCTTAAAAGAAGCCAAAGGGAAAAAACACCTATGGAGGAGCAAAGGTTAAGAATAACATCCAATTTCTTTACAGAAACCATGCAAGCAAGAGTGACGTGCTGCGGGAGCTTATACTGGATTACTCACGTGGGCCGAAGTTTAATCCCATGGATCCTGATACACGGGAAGCAGCAGGGTCAGAGTGAGAAGCAATGTGATGGAAGCAGAGAGTAGAAGATGCTATGCTGTTGGCTTTGAAGACGGAGAAGGGGCCAGGAACCAAGGAATTCAGGCAGCCTCTAGAAGCTGGAAAGGAAGGAAACAGATGCTCCCTGGAGCCTCCAAAAGAAACCAGCCCTGCTGACAGTTTAATTTAACCTAGTACAGCTGATTTTGGACTTCTGACCTCGAGAATGGTATGATAATAAATCTGTATTAAGCCACTAAAATTTGGTAAATTGTTACAGCAGCAATAGGAAACTAATATACACCCATCAATAGCATACTGAAAAAATTACAGTGTATTTGCACAATGAAATACTATGGTGCAATAAGAATGGATAACTACTGCTATAGGCAACAAAATGGAGGAACCACAGAATACTAAGAAGCCTGACACAAAAGAATATAAATGTAAGATTCCATTTATATAAAGCTTAAAAATAAGTAAAACTTATCTACAGCTTTGGAAGAAAGGGCAGTAGTTACTTGGTGGGTGGGAGGACTGACAAGGGGCACAAGGGAAGCACCTGGGGTGCAAATAACGCCATCTTTCTTGATCCTGGTGCTGGTTATATGTGATATTTGTGATACTGTGATATTTCAAACCATACACCTGTAACTTGTACACTTTTCTGTACTGTATACTTCAATAAAAAGTGCTAAAAAAACAAACAAAAAAGATTAAGTAGTTTAAAAACAAATTTCCTTGCAAAAATAGGGACAGGACTTCCCTGGTGGCGCAGTGGTTGAGAGTCTGCCTGCCAATGCAGGGGACATGGGTTCGAGCCCTGGTCTGGGAAGATCCCACATGCCGCGGAGCAGCTGGCCCCGTGAGCCACAATTACTGAGCCTGTGCGTCTGGAGCCTGTGCTCCGCAACAAGAGAGGCCGCGATAATGAGAGGCCCGCGCACCGCGATGAGGAGTGGCCCCCACTTGCCACAACTAGGGAAAGCCCTCGCGCGGAAACGAAGACCCAACACAGCCATAAATAAAATTTAAAAAATTTAAAACTGAATCCCATATAAAGTGAACAATTACTTCAGGTAACAATGTAATTCTGAGGATTTTCTAGTACATCTCCAATGTCACACAGAAAAAAAACATGAGTTGGTCTAGACATGCAAACACAGCAGACATACCAAAGTATACCATAATGCACAGTCTGCAATTCTCTTCATTAGTTTCACTTACTTCATCAAGTACTACTAGTTTAGAAAAACTGGTCTTTACAACACCAGGACTACAGAACCCCTTCCGGACTGAAGATTTTATCAATGGCATTTTTCATCTCATATTTTATTAAACAAAATATTTTTGCAAATTAATTTTTACATGCCCACAAACATCCTAAGTTTTTCCCACACTGAAACAAATTATAACCCTCTCATGTATCTTTAGTATTTACATTCAACCATTAGGAGCCAAATACTATTATAAAACCAAACAGATTTTAAAGTTCTAATGAAAGAATTATGTTTGATAGTAGAGATACTGTCCTCAAATATTTTGTTGAAAAAAAATCTTTGGAATATATATTTTAAAGTTATAACAAAGACCAATGTAAAGGGTAGTAACCATTGTCCCCCAATTATCTGAAATTACACAATAGGTCAAATGTACATGTGTTCTTTAGTTGAACTTCAGTAGGAAAATCAAACTATTCTCATGAAGGTTCCAAAACAAGCACTGAAATCTGAGTATTGAAAAGATGGAACTATTACCAGGTGATCTCACCTGTAAGGGAGTAGCTATGTTTCAGTGCACTTGCCAAACTTTTAAAACAGCTTCTGTCCATTAAATAATGATAAAAGGCTCTATTTTTTCTACTAGGAATGCTGATGTAAGATTCTGTAGTTCAAGACATGTTGATGGGGAAGATGTACTGATCAAGGTAAATTCCTTTGACAAGGCAGTGAATCTCATGTACTCGTCTCTTAGAAAGAAAAAAGATCAGAAAGCTTAATAATCCTATTAAGTCAAACACTTTAAAATACTAACAAATCTTATTCATTATATGATAAATACAAATTTAAATATAAGAGAATGCAACAAGTTATTTGAACCTGAATGCAGAGAATAAATACTTTATTAACTGATTACAGTTGAAAGTCACAAACAAAAAAGGGGTATATTAAGGCAGAGCCATATATATATATATCAATATATATATATAGATATATATATAGATATATATATAGATATGTAGATATATATATATAGACAAATCCAAAGACTGTTACCTCTTTACATTTTAACAACCTCTGCATTTTTCTTTTACACATTTAGGCAGTGTGCTTTCTTTTCTTCTCAGTTAAAGAAACAAATCTTGACCAATATTTCTAAATCATATTTTGATGACAACTTACAGGATCATGGATTGAGACCATGACTAGTGTATCAAATGCTATCTGATCGTTTTCTCAGCATATTCCATGTGTGGTGGTATATTTATGTTGGTGTAGAAAATCTGACAACTGATCATCTTCTTTTCCAGCAAAACTAACACATAATTTTTTTAATGATTTTTTAATAGTCTTAACTAAAATAAGCTTGGACTTCCTCCCAAGTAAGTCGAATGCCCAAAGCATATTATTTTCTGCCCTTCTCAAACCCTCCTATATGTTTTAAGTAGCCTTTAGAATATGATTGTATGGCTGTATTTCAGATCTATAAATGTGAGTTTTTCAAAATCCGAAATTACTTCCTTATGCAAAGTGGCAATGCAAACAGCAATCCTACATAGTGTAGAATAATTTTTCTTCTGTATACTTCCCTATTATAAAATGGGCAACCACATACACAAAAAAGACATGAATTTATTAGTCCATCTGAAAAAGCACTCCAGCTCCCTAATTCCACTTTTGAAGGAGAAGGCAGAGGCAAGTTTACATTATCCCAGAAAACTGAATAAATGGCTTTATTTGGTATCTTCAAGAAGCTTCTCCTTCCGTAGGAGATGTGGATGCTGTAGGAGAAGCTGTAACTGGTTTTCGTGCAATTCTGTCTAGTTCCGCGTGAACATCTGATAGGACAGGCTTCTGGCCTATTTAAAGGAAAAGAAACCAAGATTTAGACATAAGTCAAAATATCCTTAACACCAATGTGTCTTCATTTAACAATTGCCAACAGTTTCATTAACTTTATCTAAAACACAGTTATATAAACATCCTTAATTTAAAAATAAATTCCCTTTTTTTTTTCTTTTTTGGCCTCACCACTTAACATGCAGGATCTTAGTTCCCTGACCAGGGAGCGAACCTGCACCCCCTGCAGTGGAAGCAAAGTCTTAACCACTGCACCGCCAGGGAAGCCCCTAAATTCCCTCATTTTAAATTGTGGGGTCTGTTATCAAATAGAAGTAAAACTAGCATCTACCATTTAATCTCATAAAGGTATACTTTTTTAAAGGCATAGAACAATAGGAACAGTAAAAGAGAAAAATAGCAACAAAATTTCGGAATGTGGAAACATGAGTGAGTGGTAATTAAATCAGCAGTACCAAGAAAGGTAATCTTCAACACAGAGTGCGAGAAGCCAGAAAATAATTCAATTTATACCCAGAAACCTGTAAAATGTTCAAAAATGGTAGCTGCAGGTACTTGTGAAAAAGGTGGCAAGAAGGTATGATTAAAAAAGGAGAATGGGTTAAAAAGTCTGCTTGAAGAGCAATTATAAAAACAACAAAAGGAAAAGACTTCATCAAAATTCAAAACTTTTGTGCTTCATAGGACACTCAAGAAAGTGAAGGGATAACCAACACAAGGGGAGAAAACATTTGCAAATCCTGTATCTGGTAAGGGTCTAGTAAAGAGAATATATAAAAAACACTTAGAACTCAACAATAAGAGAAATAACCCGATTTTAAAATGGGCAAAGGATTTGAACAGACATTTCATCAAAGAAGATATACAAATGGTTATTAAACACATGAAAAGATTCTCAACATAATTAGCTATCAGGGAAATGCAAATCAAAACCACAATGAGATACAACTTCACAGCCAAAATGATGGCTCTAACCAAAAAGATGGACAAGTGGTGATCATTTTATAATGTATAAAAATATCAAATCAGGCTTCCCTGGTGGCACAGTGGTTGAGAGTCCGCCTGCCGACACAGGGAACACGGGTTCGTGCCCCGGTCCGGGAAGATCCCACATGCCGCGGAGCAGCTGGGCCTGTGAGCCATGGCCGCTGAGCCTGCACATCCGGAGCCTGTGCTCCGCAACAGGAGAGGCCACAAGAGTGAGGGGCCCGCGTACCGCAAAAAAAAAAAAAAAACAAAAAAACCCCAAATCACTATGTTGTACACCTGAAACTAATATAATATTGTAAATCAATTATATTTCAATTAAAACACACACACAAACAGAGAGACATTTTGGACTTGGTTAAGCAAAACCAAAAAAAACAAAACAACTAAAACACAAAGATGAACAATAACAACTGTTGGAAGGGATGGAGAAAAACTGGGGCCCTCATAAACTGCTGGTGGGAATGCAGAATGGTATAGCATTTTGGAAAACACTTTGGCGGTTCTTTAAAAATTTAAACATAGAGTTACCACATGACCCAGCAATTCCACTCCTAGATAAATACCCAAGAGAAATGAAAACATGTCCATCAACTGATAAATGGATAAATAAAATATGTATGCATATCCATACAATGGAATTTTTTCAGCAGTAAATAAAAACAAAATATTGATACATATGCTACAACATGGATGAACCTCAGAAACATTATTATTTTTTTTTTTTTTTTTTTTTTTTTTTTGCGGTATGCGGGCCTCTCACTGTTGTGGCCTCCCCCGTTGCGGAGCACAGGCTCCGGACGTGCAGGCTCCGGACGCGCAGGCTCAGCGGCCATGGCTCACGGGCCCAGCCGCCCCGCGGCATATGGGATCCTCCCAGACCGGGGCACGAACCCGTATCCCCTGCATCGGCAGGCGGACTCTCAACCACTTGCGCCACCAGGGAGGCCCAGAAACATTATTTTAAAGAAGGCATATACTATATGACTCCATTTATATGAAATCTCCAGATAGGCAAATACAAAGAGACAGAAAACATTGTTTGTTGCCTAGGAGGACTGCAGGGGAGGGAAGGATAACTGCTAATAGGCTGGACATTAGGCAAGGATAACTGCTAATAGGTTGGATGTTTCTTTTTAGGGAGAAGAAAATGTTCTAAAGTTAGATTATGGTAATGGTTTACGTATGTCTGTAAATATACTAAAACTTTGAATTGTACACTTTAAATGAGCCAAGTTCATGGTATGTAAATTATATCTCAATAAAGCTGTTTAAAAAAAAAAAAGCTCCCGGTAACTATACCTGACTTTTTGGCAGATGGTGGTAAACCACTGCTTCCACCTCCAGCCCCACCTCCAGGGCTACCACTACCAACACCAGGGCCTCCTGGGGAACCAGTCTTTTTACTCAGCAAACTATTGAAGAAATTTGCCAGGACACCTTCACTTGTAGCTCCAGCTATAAAAAAAAAAAAAAAGGTAAGATAAAAAACTTGTACTCAAAGCATTCAACTTTTCTATAAATTACTATTGTAGAATTATACACAGAAAATGTTCCAAATTCAAGTTTAATCTTTTGAGGCTGGGTAACTTCTCTAATCTACTCATATATGAAACAAAATATGAGTGTTAAGAGCATAAGATAATTATTAAAAAATTAGAGTGTTATTTTTTATTTTTATTTTTTTAATTTATTTTTTGTGGTATGCGGGCCTCTCACTGTTGTGGCCTCTCCCGTTGCGGAGCACAGGCTCCGGACACACAGGCCCAGGGGCCATGGCTCACAGGCCCAGCCGCTCCACGGCATGTGGGATCTTCCCAGACCGGGGCACGAACCCGTGTCCCCTGCATCGGCAGGCGGACTCTCAACCACTGCGCCACCAGGGAAGCCCTAGAGTGTTATTTTTAAAAGGCAAAAGGCATTTAAAACAGATTGTTAGATGCAAATATATCTCTCTCTTGAAAGGCATTCTTCAAAAATATAACTGTTGAGAAATATTTGCTTCATGTATTACAAAAAGTTACCCAATGCTATATGAAAACCAGTAGAAGTTCTAAGATATTAATGGGCAAAGGATAGCAATAAACAATTCACAGAAGAAAAAACAAACAGAAAGGAAATACTAGGGGGAAAAGCTCTTATTAGTACTTAAGAGAATGCTGATTAGGTTGTGGGCAAACTGCAACACTCAGTGATATGTAAATTGAAGAATTCATTTGAGAAACATCACCAAAAGGCATAAAAAGGTACAAACTCTCACCTACTAATCCCACTTATGGCAATTATTCCTATAGAAATAACTATAATGCATATAGTTTTTTCCTTTATGTTAACTGCAGATAACCCATTATAGGAAAAACATGAATTTCTTCAATGACCTACCATAGCAGAATGATTAAATATAACACAAAGCTTTCATAAAGCTCACAGCACAGAGATGATATGTTAAGACTATACCGTAAAATGGTTCACAGTCTGATTAACTATGAGATTGTACTGACAGACACAAAGATTAGAAGCTATCGAATAAAAATGAAAATAGCTAAAGCAAAAGGTGGAATGACTCTAGGTAGATTTCTATTGTTAAATGTATTGTGTTGCTTTCTCTAAGAAAGAGAGAAATGTACCTTTCATGTTTGGATCAATTTTTTTTGACCCAGCAGGGATGGGTGACACACTGGCAACATTGGACGACACAGATCTGTTTGGTGTTCGAGGGGAGCCTCCTGGGACTCTTGGCGAGGCATCCTAAGTAAAAATAGGAAAGCCATAATTACAGAACCCTGAAACTTTCAACTTCACAGAAATTATCACAAAAAGAAACTACTTTGCAACTGTCCCCCATATCTTCTACTGGTCCCTTTATGCTGCAAGCCCTGGGTAGAAGTGTTTAGCAATTGTGTCCTCATTATTAGAATACCAGAGACCCATTGCATTTTAGAATACTAACTTTCCCTTCAACGGAAAAATAAGAACATACTGAATATGAGGTGTGGTTATGAGTATAAGCTTGGGAGTCAGATCTGGACTCCAATCTGGACTTGCACCCCATCCCACCAGCTGTAAAATCTCAGGCAAGCCATGATGTCCTCCAAAGCCTCCATTTCCCCACCAGCAAAATGGGGGACCTGCCTCATCTGGCTGTTGTGAGGATTTATAAAATAGCACATATAAATGGTCTGGCACAGTAACTCATGTGGGACAAATGTTGCAAAGTAGATATTTATGATTTCAATATTCTAAACGGGAGTGAAGTTTTATCTTTTAAAATCTCACAAATTCCAGGAGAATCCTTAATTCAAGTTTATATCAAAGCATACCCATTTGAGACAGGTATATAATTAAGAAAAAAAGAACTAAAACAATATGCACTGCATTTTAATAATTGTGTCAAAATCTGTAATACTGACCACAGGCCTTCCAGCTGCAGTTGGTGGTTGCTTTGCTAAAAGGGACTGAAAAACACACAAAAACTCTAGGTTAGATATTCAGGCATGTATTGCTGTATTTTTAAAGAAAATATGTACAAGAATAGTTTAACCATTAATCATACTAAGTCTTGTTTCTGATGTAATTTCATACCTGTAGCTTCATAAGAAACACTTGGTCATCTTCGGCCACAATTTCCTTCTCATGCACAAACTGAAATCAGCAACACATAAATGAGCAAGTTGCATATATTATGTTAATGTCATTCATAACTTACTCTCTAGATTAGAATAATTTTTTTAAAAAACACCAAGAATATGAACATTACCTAAACCATATTTACATGGGTGAGCTGCCCTCCCCAAGGCCCTACACCAGAGTTGTCTGATACCTATCTGCAATAATATAAATGTCCTATATCTGTGCTGTGCAATACGTTAGCCTGTGGCTACTGAGCAGCTGAAATGTGGCTACTGTAACTGAGAAACTGAATTTTTAATTTTATTTAGTTGTACTTAATTTATATTTAAAAGCTGTATGTGACTAGTAGCTGCTGTATTGGACAGCACAACCTAAGAGCCATAGGCATATCAGTCACGCTTATAAAATCTGCTAAGCAACAGTTAGGTGTTTTAAAAGGGCCAATAATATCCCAGCTGAGTGAAAATCAACTTGTCCCTGGTTTCCCTGAAATAAAAACATAATGCCTCTTATACCTGCTGAATAATAAGAAAAAAAGGAGTTGCAAATGTCTCCCGCTCCTCCTATTTCTGTACAAGGCAAGCCATAGTCTATTTTCCACCCAGTAGCCAGAGCGATCCTTTGAAAGGTTAGGTCAGATTATATCACTCCTCTGCTCAAACTCGCCCCCCCACCCCCGTCACTTTCCATCCCACTCAGCACGAAATTCAAAGTCCTGACTGCAGCCTAATGATGAGGCCTTTCTCTCCTACCACTCTGGCCCTCTGGGGCTCTTTTCCAGCCTCTCTGGCCCCCTCACACACTCCTGCCTCAGGGCATGTGCACTTCCCGTTCCCTGTGCTTTCAACATTCTCCCCTCTCATCAGAGACATGCCCTCATCATTTCTAAAACTGCAGCCCTCCCCACCTCGGTCCTCTCACTCACCCTTCCCTCACTCGGCTTCATTTCCATAGCACTGATCACCACTTGAGAGGTGGCATATATACTGATTCACTACTGTATCACCCTCCTATTCAGCACCTAGTGCCTAAACAGTGGCTCAATAAATATTTGCGAAATGAATAAAAGACAACTTAAAGCACAATTTTGCTGGTAAAAGGGAGAATGGGAAAAATTGGGTTTTTTTTTTTTGATGTGTGCATTTCTTTTAACAGACATCCAAACCAAGTAACACACTAACTGATTCTTCATTTGACGTTACTTTTCTTATTTCTAACTGCTCAATGTAAATATTTGGGTTTTTAATTAAGAACTTGATTATATGTTAAATCAAAATTACTTTTTCCCGAAACATGTTCAAATTAGCCAGTGAGAAGTACTACATGCAAACACTCATTTTTATACAACTTTTCATAAGCATCTATACTATCTAACCATAAAACACCATATACTGCTAAGCAAAATCAAGATATATAAAAGAAGAATACCTTCTGAAATGATATTTAATAGTTATAAGAATGACATGTAACAGTAAAGACTAAAATTAAATCTAGGAACCTGGCAGCCCCTGGATAGCTGTGGGCTAGTATGAATAACTAATGACCATGAAGATGCAAGATCTGCCTAGACAGACAGAAGCCAGTACAATTATTCTAACAAGGTGTTCTTGGCTTTTGGTTGAGCTCTAGGTTGTAAAGTTCACAACTTGATAGAAAAGGACCCCCTTACCTTTCAACCTACAATCTTAAAATTATGAACTTCCCCTTCAGTTTAAAAGCCTAAATATTTAGTGTATATTAGTGTATAAAACTGTTACCTTTCGGACAGGTGGTTTAGTTATGATGTCCTCAAAATTATCTTCTGCTTTTAACATTTGAAAATTTTCATGTAATATTCCTATCTTCTTATCATTATCCCATCCTGATGGACTAGAAAGAAATGCACATGACAAATTCTCAAGCATTTATATAGTCATTCTTTCATTCAATCCATGATCATATTAAGGGGAATATTTTTATGAAGTTAAATTTGACCAATTATCGAAAATTAATCAGTTTTATTATAATGCTCAAGTTTACTAATTTCTACTTAAAATTATTATCAATCTTCCTGATTTTAAAACTGTCATTACAGGTTTTTTGGGGAGAACGTGGTAATTATTTTTACCTCCCAATTTATTCAGATAACTTTTCAAAGCATGTCTAGATTATACATTGGGTCCTTTATGTATCATAACCAATTAGAGAGTAGATACATTGATATATGCACCCAATAGATAGTTTAGTTATAATAGCAAGCCTTTCAAAAGGGTTCAGGCCAGCAGTAAAACTAAAAGGCAAAGATAAATAAATCAAGGCAGGTTATAAATAAAACAATCTAGGAACAGATTCTCACCTACTCATCATGGAAAAGTCTACTAGTCTCACTTCAAATGAAAATGAGATGATGATGATGATGCACCATCGAACTGGAGCAACAACACATGATAAAACAATACATTTAAGAGTATACTTACATAAATACTGCATCTTTTTCCACAACAATAGCAGGAATCTTATAGGGAAATCCATAGAGTTTCTGAACAATGTATTTATATACTAAATCTATATTTTTGTTTTCTTTTACTGAAGTGTAAATAAGTGCTGCACCATCTGAATGAACACTGTTAAAGAAATTTTTGGACAAACTCCATCAACAGGCACCATAAAATTTTGTGTTCTCAGCTTAGCATTTATGCATATTAGTTTCAAAAATAATTTCCAAAGGTATAATTACATGGTAATCAAGACTTTCAAAACTATAAAATACTTATATACAGGCTAAAATGCAAATAAAACTATCTCTACATAATTGATTTAACTTAGGAGGGCAAAACTCTCATTAGCCAAGAAAGTAAAGGTAAATTTAACAACTGACACCACTACTACCTCTACATTTAAAGCATATGAAGAGGCAATTTATTTTTGTCTTTAACCTTCCTAAACTTCATGAAGGAGGGATATTATTTATCAAAAACTGTTTTGCCTTTTCAACAAAAGTGGTTTGCACTAGTGGCTCTTACAGTTTTTACTAGTCCAGGAATTAGGACTTTGGGGAGAAAGCTCAGGAGATTTACTGAACAGAGAAGATGAACCATCAAGAACCATCAGGAAGCTTTCAGGAACAATCAAAGGCAAAAGTAGACTTCATGACCAAAACGCTAGCACTAGCTATTGGGTCTCAAGAGAGATGATGACTCAGGTCAAGAGGAAATGCTGACAATGGTCTAACTTCTGAACTAGGATACTCGTATTTTCTAGGACACAAACCAAGGCTTATGAACCTTAAAATGGTATTGGCTAAATACTACTTGTCATAATACTTAATTTGGTAGAAACAAACATCATAATCTTAAGTAAGTGCTTAATTGTGTGAACTTTTCATGAATGATCTTTCTCACAAGAGCCAATTTATAATTTGGAAGATTTACACAGCTGGAAAATTTGCAATGCAATTAAAATTTTTTAGTTTTTAAAATAAAGATGATTTTGAATTGTCCTCACTGACACACACACACACACCTCTATCTTTTTTATTTTTTATTTTTTTGGCTGTGTTGGGTCTTCGTTGTTGCATATGGGCTTTCTCTAGTTGCAGTGAGCCAGGGGCTACTCTTCGTTGCAGTGCGCAGGCTTCTCATTGCATTGGCCTCTCTTGTTGCAGAACATGGGCTCTAGGCGCATGGGCTTCAGTAGTTGTGGCTCATGGGCTCTAGAGCGCAGGCTCAGTAGCTGTGGCACATGGGCTTAGTTGCTCTGCAGCATGTGGGGATCTTCCCGGACCAGGGCTCAAACCCGTGTCCCCTGCACTGGCAGGCGGATTCTTAACCACTGCGCCACCAGGGCAGCCCCCTCTCACTTATCTTGAAGTGATTTGTTGTTTTGTATTCTTTTAAAATCAACCAGCTCTACTAAAGGTCTGTAATTATTGTAGTGGACAGTCTCCTTCCTGATTACATCTCTATATGTACATTTCCAAGTGTAGCTTTAAATAAATGTTTAAAGAGACTGTTCTCAAATTTTCTAATCTGCAAAGATAACAAAAAAGGCTGCTATCAACACCTACTTCAATTACTTCTTTTTGTCTTCTTTTGCAGACAAATGCCCTTTAATTCAATCCAACTAACCATTATGTGACATGAGAAGAGAAAGTGCCATGGAGGACAAAGTACTGAAGGAAAAAGGGAAAAGGGAAACTCCCAGTGTCGTGATCTTATTCATCATTCAACGAGGTTCTTGCCAAGTGGTCCTTAAATTAAACGTCCATTAATGACGATGAAAAACTACAGATACTATAAACGTGTACATTACTTATTCCTGTCTACTCCTACTATCTATCATTTCTTCACTTTTCAGACCCAAAAGCTTTGATTGGTGAATGTAACTACAAAACATCTGATCCAAGGGGGCAAGTGAGAACACCTCTCTTCGGTGCTTTCAAGCTGTTTGAAGTTTTCAACACGAAATTCTCTTAAAAGCATTCACTCATTTTATCCTTTGTTTAGTTGTAAATGTTATTCACTGGCTCATATAATCCTTGCAACCTAGACTACACAAGATTCCTTATGCTAGGTTTTCTAACCTTGTGATCATCAAAATTACCCAGAAAGCTTTTTTAAAATTCAGCATAGATTCTCCAGCCTCCCCTTGGAATGTTCCAATTCAGTAAGTCTTAGATGGGCACAGCCAGATTTAAAAACCATTGCATTAGACTATAGTGGAGATAACATACTAAACAAATTAAAAACAAGAACACACAAACCCAAATATTGATCTTTCCCTACCACCCACCCCCAAGAAATGAATACCAGTTTTCAGCGAGAATGTTTTCAATGCCAACTTATTAGAATTTTCTACGTAAGTCTGATTATTTTTCTTAATCACAGTATTTTAAAAACAGCAAATCAAAGTTACATATTTCAATACTTGCTTTTATATCTCGAAATACCTAGATATAAATGATTTGGGAATTGAAATTTCCAACCAGAGGCAGGAGGAAAAAAGTTTATGGAATTTCTGAAGTCATCAATTTATTCCTTTACTTAAACAAACAAACAAACAGCTAAGGAACACTGCACCAATCAATGTATTAAAAGGATACACTGTAAACAAAACTTCCGGATATGAGACTGAATAAAATCGAAATGCTCATCTCTGTAGTCATGTTCTTTCTCCAACACACTAATGGCATCACACTGAGTTAAAATAATTTAAAAAACAATATTAACTTTAAATAATAATATAATGATTTAAACAGTTCAATGTTGGGTGAGGGAATATCACAAAACTACCACTCTGATACAGTGACTGATCAGTAGAACCTAGAATATTAATTACTCCTATATGTCTAGAGACTTTTAGTTGGAGTCTTAAGACTAATGAATACTTTTATTTCTTTAAAAAGCACTGATTTCTATGATATATTGAATGTGATGAGAACACCAAAGAGAAAGTTTTAGTACATAAAGGAATAAAGAATATCAGGACAAGCTTATAATGGGCGGTCATACTTGCTAACTCAACGACTTATGTCCTAGAACAAAGTTTTTAAGATCTAAAATCTATTCTAGTTCTATAAAACACTCTGTATATCCAGGGAGTCTGCACCTCTCACTATTTTCCCTTTGTTCCTCTGCTTATTTGATAGCTCTTAATTGACTTTTATTTCTTTTCTGGCGCTTTTATTCACTCTCACTTCAATTTCACCAACAGCAAAAAAGGGGAATTACAGGCTATTTCTGAAATGTCACCTGTACAATCAATGAAACAATTCTGAATTCTGCTTGCTACAAAAAAAATGTTAGGAAAAAAATTAAGGCATGTTCAAACATCATGATATCCAAATAACTTCATCAAAACTTTTGAGAATTGAAGGTTATGAAATCTAAAAATAAACAATGTCTATCATACCTAATATTAGTTTGGGGGCAAATTTGATGTCATTTTTTTGATATGTAATTTTTTGTTATGCATATATACAACATAGAACAGTCTCCTTATATAACATGAAAAAACGCATACTGTCCATGTTATATAGAACACTGAGAGTAATTATTTCAAATTATTAAAGATACTTATAATTATTATACTGTTGACTTATGACATTTTTGGTGAAGCATGATAGTTTAGTAAACTTTTTTAAACATTTTTAACTGAAATATGAGGATCTGGCAAAAAACCTAGTCTCTCTGAGTCTCAATTTCAAGCATCTTTAAACTGAGTTGAACTACCATTCTTCATCTATCCTGAGACACACATTCCCCCATCCCCCCTCACACTTTAAAAGCTCTTAAACTGAAGCAGAACTGACGGTGTCTTAGATTCTGTGAAATACTGTAGATGATCTCTTTTGGCTTGAAAATTTTATGAATCTATGACTCATTTGATACTGATTCGGGTCCCCTTAAAGCTTGACATTTTTTCTTTGGAAAATAAAGAGCTTTTTATAAGGCAAGTTGTGGTGTAAAAACAGGAAAATATCTGCCAATAAACAGCTCTTTGCCAAACAAAATAAAACCCAAACAAACCGCAGACAAAAGGATTCTATTGTAAGAGTTTAAGCACAGTTTTATGCAAAAGATATAAGTAATTAACTACACCTGAATCACCATTTGAAAAGCAGACAATAGACTTTGACTTAATTATTTTAAATGCTCCCCCACATTCCTTTGTTATTGATAATTTTTGTAGTGTTTAAAGTAAAACTTAAGCTATATTTACATTTATCATTTTTATTCCAAAGGTGAGTAAATTCCACACCCTCCTTCATTTAGATGTGAAAATTTTACATTACAAAAAACATAATAATTTTAGATCTCAAAAGTGTTTATATGTTCTGTAATTATCTTAACTATTCCATGGCTTACACAGTAAAGACATACTACTTAGGACCAAATGGGGAGAAGATGAACTATAAATTATTTTTTAAAGGAAATTTGATTGTATTATAAAGTGTATACAGTGACAGAACTACATTAACAGAATTTTTTTTTTTTTTTTTTTTTTTTTTTGTGGTACGCGGGCCTCTCACTGTTGTGGCCTCTCCCGTTGTGGAGCACAGGCTCCGGACGCGCAGGCCCAGTGGCCATGACTCATGGGCCCAGCCGCTCCGCGGCCTGTGGGATCCTCCCGGACCAGGGCACGAACCCGTGTCCCCTGCATCGGCAGGTGGACTCTCAACCACTGCACCACCAGGGAAGCCCCTAACAGAATTTTTATAATAGTAATCCTTCCAGAATCTCTTAAATAAATAAAAGGCCTTTGATAACTGCATATCAACTTTACATAATGATTATTGATACACCTTTAAAATTAAGTCTATTTTATTTTAAGTACATTTTCTAATATCAAGATATTAGTATATAAAACTTACTGTGGAAAAATAGTTTATTTTATAAAGTTGATAGTTTTCATCTTACCTGTAACTATCTCTACTAAACTGACTATACAATTTGAAGTCTAACTGGAATTAGGAAAATGAAATTTGATCACAAATTTTAGAATATCTGAAGTAACATTTTCTTTCAAAGAAAACTATGATTAAGTTCACAAAACAAACATGTGAATATCATTCAATATTTTAAACTATTATATCTACTTATTAAGAAAAGTTACCTAGGAAAACTAATGTGTCAACTCCAAAAGAAGCCTACAAAATAAAACAGTTGTTCACCCTTGGTTAGTATCAGTAGTAGAATCTGTAGGAAGCAAACTAACCTTTGTGCAAACTACTAGTACTGGAATGCCCAAGTTCTGTGTCAGTGTATCTGCACCCAGAGGTAAAACCACACTGTCGTCTTTGTCCTCCTGTGATGCGGTATTTCTTCTCTGAGGAGAAGCTGGGAAATCTTCTCCTGGCTCTACATATTCTTGAAAGTCTCTAATCACTGAAAATCAAAGTAAATAATTTAATACAGAGTTTAGAAATGGCTCTTTATTTCAGCAGGTAGCTTTTCTGCCATCTAAATACGTATGTTACTAGAGTTCACACTTAGTCTTGTGTTAAGAAACAAAAAGGTTTTGAGAAATCCAATTCAAAGACAGTACAGAAACTCTGGACCCACATTAATTATCAGGAGGCAGAATAAAACACTGAGTGGCTCCAAAGAGTGGGGTTCAATGCAGGCTTGGTTCAATCTGTGCAAATTACTGTGGGCAAGTCACAATTGAGCTCTGTCCCTCTACCCTCTCTAATTCACAAACAGCACTGAAAGGATAAAAGAAAAAATAAATATCGGGGGGGGGAAGGTTTCCACAATCTAAAAGACAGTTCCAGATGGCTTTCTAATATTAACTTCCTTTCTCAAAACCCTTTATTCAGGTCTCCTCCTCTTTACCTAGGTGCAATCTTGAGCCATGTTTATCCTATAACCCCCATAAGAACTAGGGAGATATTACCAATACTAGTAAGTTTTTAGAACTCGTTTGCAGAATTGCCAAAACCTTCACTTAAAAAAAAAGTTAATGTGGGAGAGGAACCAAGATGGCGGAGTAGAAGGACGTGCTCTCACTCCCTCTTGCAAGAACACGAGAATCACGACTAGCTGCTGGACAATCATCAACAGGAAGACACTGGAACTCACCAAAAAAGATACCCCACATCCAAAGACAAAGGAGAAGCCACAATGAGACGGCAGGAGGGGCGCAATCACAGTAAAATCAAATCCCATAACTGCTGGGTGGGTTACTCACAGACTGGAGAACACATATACCACAGAAGTCCACCCATTGGAGTGAAGGTTCTGAGCCCCAATCTGGGGGTCCAGCAACAGGAAGAGGAATTCCTAGAGAATCAGACTTTGAAGCCTAGTGGGAATTGATGGCAGGACTTCGACAGGACTGGGGGAAACAGAGACTCCACTCTTGGAGGGCACACACAAAGTAGTGTGCGCATCGGGACCCAGGGGAAGGAGCAGTGACCCCAGAGGAAACTGAACCAGACCTACCTGCTACTGTTGGAGGGTCTCCTGCAGAGGCGGGGGGTGGCTGTGGCTCACCGTGGGGACAAGGACACTGGCAGCAGAAGTTCTGGGAAGGACTCCTTGGCGGGAGCCCTCCAAGAGTCTGGCATTAGCCCCACCAAAGAGCCCAGGTAGGCTCCAGTGTTCGGTTGCCTTGGGCCAAACAACCCGACAGGGAGGGAACCCAGCCCCACCCATCAACACTCAAGTGGATTAAAGTTTTACTGAGCTCTGCCCACCAGAGCAAGAGTCAGCTCTACCCACCACCAGTCCCTCCCATCAAGCCTCTTAGATAGCCTCATCCACCAGAGGGCAGACAGCAGAAGTAAGAAGAACTACAATACTTCAGCCTGTGGAACAAAAATCACATTCACAGAAAGACAGACAAGATGAAAAGGCAGAGGGCTATGTACGAGATGAAGGAACAAGATAAAACCCCAGAAAAACAACTAAATGAAGTGGAGATAGGCAACCTTCCAGAAAAAGAATTCAGAATAATGATAGTGAAGATGATCCAGGACCTCGGGGGGGGGGGGGGGGGGGGGGGGGGAAGAATGGAGGCAAAGATCAAGAAGATGCAAGAAATGTTTCACAAAGACCTGGAAGAATTAAAGAACAAACAGAGATTAACAATACAATAACTGAAGTGAAAACTACACCACAAGGAACCAATAGCAGGATAACTGAGGCAGAAGAACGGATAAGTGACCTGGAAGACAGAATGGTGGAATTCACTGCTGCAGAACAGAATAAAGAAAAAGAATGAAAAGAAATGAAGACAGCCTAAGAGACCTCTGGGACAACATTAAACGCAACAACATTTGCATTATAGGGGTCCCAGAAGGAGAAGAGAGAGAGAAAGGACCAGAGAAAATATCTGAAGAGATTAGAGTCAAAAACTTCCCTATGGGCCTCCCTGGTGGCGCAGTGGTTGAGAGTCCGCCTGCCGATGCAGGGGATACGGGTTCGTGCCCCGGTCTGGGAGGATCCCATGTGCCGCGGAGCGGCTGGGCCCGTGAGCCATGGCCGCTGGGCCTGCGCGTCCGGAGCCTGTGCTCTGCAGCGGGGGAGGCCACAGCAGTGAGAGGCCCACATACCGCAAAAAGAAAAAAAAAAAAAAAAAACTTCCCTAACATGGGAAAAGAAACAGCCACCCAAGTCCAGGAAGCGCAGCGAGTCCCATACAGGATAAACCCAAGGAGAAACATGCCAAGACACATAGTAATTGGCAAAAATTAAAGACAAAGAAAATTACTGAAAGCAGCAAGGGAAAAATGAAAAATAACCTACAAGGGAACTCCCATAAGGTTAACAGCTGATTTCTCAGCAGAAACTCTACAAGCCAGAAGGGAGTGGCATGATATACTTAAAGTGATGAAAGGGAAGAACCTACAACCAAGATTACTCTATCTGGCAAGGATCTCATTCAGATTTGATGGAGAAATCAAAAGCTTTACAGACAAGCAAAAGCTAAGAGAATTCAGCACCACCAAACCAGCTCTACAGCAAATGCTAAAGGAACTTCTCTAAGTGGGAAACACAAGAGAAGAAAAGGATCTACAAAAACAAACCCAAAACAATTAAGAAAATGGTCACAGGAACATACATATCAATAATTACCTTAAACGTGAATGGATTAAATGCTCCAATCAAAAGACACAGGCTTGCTGAATGGATACAAAAACAAGACCCATCTATATGCTGTCTACAAGAGACCCACTTCAGACCTAGGGACACATAGAGACTGAAAGTGAGGGGATGGAAAAAGATATTCCATGCAAATGGAAATCAAAAGAAAGCTGGACTAGCAATACTCATATCAGATAAAATAGACTTTAAAATAAAGAATGTTACAAGAGACAAGGAAGGACACTACATAATGATCAAGGGATCAATCCAAGAAGAAGATATAACAATTATAAATATATATGCACCCAACATAGGAGCACCTCAATACATAAGGCAACTGCTAACAGCTATAAAAGAGGAAATCGACAGTAACACAATAATAGTGGGGGACTTTAACACCGCACTTACACCAATGGACAGATCGTCCAAATGAAAATAAGGAAACACAAGCTTTAAATGACACAACAGACCAGATAGATTTAATTGATATTTATAGGACATTCCATCCAAAAACAGCAGATTACACTTTCTTCTCAAGTGCGCACAGAACATTCTCCAGGATAGACCACATCTTGGGTCACAAATCAAGCCTCAGTAAATTTAAGAGAACTGAAATCATATCAAGCATCTTTTCTGACCACAACGCTATGAGATTAGAAATCAATTACAGGGAAAAAAACGCAAAAAACACAAACACATGGAGGCTAAACAATACATTACTAAATAACCAAGAGATCACTGAAGAAATCAAAGAGGAAATCAAAAAACACCTAGAGACAAATGACACTGAAAACACGACAATCCAAAACCTATAGGATGCAGCAAAAGCAGTTCTAAGAGGGAAGTTTATAGCTATACAAGCCTACTTCAAGAAACAAAAAAAATCTCAAATAAACAAACTAACCTTACACCTAAAGGAACTAGAGAAAGAAGAACAAACAAAACCCAAAGTTGGCAGAAGGAAAGAAATCATAAAGATCAGAGCAGAAATAAATGAAATAGAAACAGAAAACAATAGCAAAGATCAATAAAACTAAAAGCTGGTTCTTTGAGAAGATAAACAAAATTGATAAACCATTAGTCAGACTCATCAAGAAAAAGAGGGTGAGGACTCAAATCAATAAAATTAGAAATGAAAAAGGAGAAGTTACAACAGACACGACAGAAATACAAAGCATCCTAAGAGACTACTACAAGCAACTCTATGCCAATAAAATGGACAACCTGGAAGAAATGGACAAATTCTTAGAAAGGTATAACCTTCCAAGACTGTACCAGGAAGAAATAGAAAATATGAACAGACCAATCACAAGGAATGAAATTGAAACTGTGATTAAAAATCTTCCAACAAACAAAAGTCCAGGAACTGATGGCTTCACAGGTGAATTCTATCAAACATTTAGAGAAGAGCTAACACCCACCCTTCTCAAACTCTTCGAAAAAATTGCAGAGGAAGGAACACTCTCAAACTCATTCTTTAAGGCCACCATCACCCTGATGCCAAAACCAGACAAAAAAAGAAAATTACAGACCAGTATCACTGATGAATATAGATGCAAAAATCCTCAACAAAATACTAGCAAACAGAATCCAACAACACATTAAAAGGATCATACACCATGATCAAGTGGTATTTATCCCAGAGATGCAAGGATTCTTCAATATACGCAAATCAATCAATGTGATACACCATATTAACAAACTGAAGAATAAAACCCATATGATCATCTCAATAGATGCAGAAAAAGCTTTTGACAAAATTCAACACCCATTTATGATAAAGATAAAAACTCTCCAGAAAGTGGGCATAGAGGGAACCTACCTCAATACAATAAAGGCCATATACAACAAAGCCACAGCCAACATCATTCTCAATGGTGAAAAACTGAAAGCATTTCCTCTAAGATCAGGAACGAGACAAGGATGTCCACTCTCACCACTATTATTCAACATAGTTTTGGAAGTCCTAGCCATGGCAATCAGAAAAGAAAAAGAAATAAAAAGAATATAAATTGGAAAGGAAGAAGTAAAACTGTCACTGTTTGCAGATGACATGATACTACACATAGAGAATCCTAAAAATGCCACCAGAAAACTACTACAGGTAATCAATGAATTTGGTAAAGTTGCAGGATACAAAATTAATGAACAGAAATCTCTTGCATTCCTATACACTAATGATGAAAAATCTGAAAGAGAAATTACGGGAACACTCCCATTTACCATTGCAACAAAAAGAATAAAATACCTAGGAATAAACCTACCTAGGGAAGCAAAAGACCTGTATGCAGAAAACTATAAGACACTGATGAAAGAAATTAAAGATGATACCAACAGATGGAGAGATATACCATGTTCTTGGATTGGAAGAATCAATATTGTGAAAATGACTATACTACCCAAAACAATCTACAGATTCAATGCAATCCCTATCAAATTACCGATGGCATATTTTACGGAACTAGAACAAATTATCTTAAAATTTGTATGGAGACACAAAAGACCCTGAATAGCCAAAGCAGTCTTGAGGGAAAAAAACGGAGCTGGAGGAATCAGACTCCGACTTCAGACTATACTACAGTAAGTCTGAAGTAATCAAGTAAGTAGCTTACTATACTACAGTAAGCTACAGTAATCAAGACAATATGGTACTGGCACAAAAACAGAAACACAGATCAATGGAACAAGATAGAAAGCCCAGAGATTAATCCACACACCTATGGTCAACTAATCTATGACAAAGAAGGCAAAGATATAAAATGGAGAAAAGACAGTCTCTTCAGTAAGCAGTGCTGGGAAAACTGGACAGCTACATGTAAAAGAATGAAATTAGAACACTCCCTAACACCATACACAAAAATAAACTCAAGATGGATTCGAGACCTAAATGTAAGACCGGACACTATAAAACTCTTAGAGGAAAACATAGAAGAACACTCTTTGACAAAAATCACAGCAAGATCTTTATTGATCCATCTCCTAGAGTAATGGAAATAAAAACAAAAATAAACAAATGGAACCTAATGAAACTTAAAAGCTTTTGCACAGCAAAGGAAACCATAAACAAGACGAAAAGACAACCCTCAGAATGGGAGAAAATATTCGCAAACGAATCAATGGACAAAGGATTAATCTCCAAAATATATAAACAGCTCATGCAGCTCAATATTAAAAAAACAAACAACCCAATCCAAAAATAGGCAGAAGACCTAAATAGGCATTTCTCCTAAAAAGACATATAGATGGCCAAGAAGCACATGAAAAGCTGCTCAACATCACTAATTATTAGAGAAATGCAAATCAAAACTACACTGAGGTATCACCTCACACCAGTTAGAATGGGCATCATCAGAAAATCTACAAACAACAAATGCTGGAGAGGGTGTGGAGAAAAGGGAACCCTCTTGCACTGTTGGTGGGAAATGTAACTGATACAGCCACTATGGAGAACAGTATGGAGGTTCCTTAAAAAACTAAAAACAGAATTACCATATGATCCATCAACCCCACTACTGGACATATACCCAGAGAAAACCATAATTCAAAAAGACACATGCGGGCTTCCCTGGTGGCGCAGTGGTTGAGAGTCCGCCTGCCAATGCAGGGGACACGGGTTCGTGCCCCGGTCCGGGAAGATCCCACATGCCGTGGAACGGCTGGGCCTGTGAGCCATGGCCGCTGAGCCTGCGCGTCCGGAGCCTGTGCTCCGCAACGGGAGAGGCCACAGCAGTGAGAGGCCCGCATACCGAAGAAAAAAAAAAAAAAAAGACACATGCACCCCAACGTTCACTGCAGCACTATTTACAATAGCCAGGTCATGGAAGCAACCTAAATGCCCATCGACAGACGAATGGATAAAGAAGATGTGGTACATATATACAATGGAATATTACTCAGCCATAAAAAAGAACGAAATTGAGTCATTTGTTGAGACGTGGATGGATCTAGAGACTGTCATACAGAGTCAAGTAAGTCAGAAAGAGAAAAACAAATATTGTATATTAACGCTTGTATGTGGAACCTAGAAAAATGGTACAGATGAACCGGTTTGCAGGGCAGAAGTTGAGACACAGATGTAGAGAACAAACGTATGGACACCAAGGGGGGAAAACTGCGGTGGGGTGGGGATGGTGGTGTGCTGAATTGGGCGATTGGGATTGACATGTATACACTGATGTGTATAAAACTGATGACTAATAAGAACATGCAGTATAAAAAAACAAACAAACAAGGAAACTAATACTAAACTTTCTTTGGGTTATTTGTATGGAAATATGTTAATATTAATGTTTCAGACATTACATGAAATTTGTAAAAATCTTATATGTTCTGGTATAATGTTGTAAGTCATAATTCTAGTTATTACTTTAAAATGTATATCTCAGAAATAACTAAATTTCCTTGTCAACTGCATTATTATGAACTTTCATCAAATCTTTAACCATGGTCATTTTTAAGTCTTTTGTCATTTACAGAGAGTTCCGGGTGTACTCTGATGCTTTCGCAAAAATGTTCCTATAAAAGGGTTTCATCTTCAAGGAATTCATGGAAAAGACTCTGACAAGTACAGGTTTCTGGTAACTGACTATACTGCTGAAGTGAATGAATGAGCATTTTCAGAACTCTAATGGAAAACTGATGAATTCATAAAAGTGCTAACAAAAGATTAAGATAAAAAAAATTAATTACATGGGACTGAGTGAACTGATGAGGATGATTATCATTTTTGTGATTTTCTGTTTGAATAAAAAAAAAGTTAATGTGAATATACCAAGAGCGTTAACAATGTATACTTTAATTTAGTAATTACTCTTCAAGGAATTCTTAAGGGACCAGTGACACACACAGTGATTTCCATACAACTGATTTTCATGTTTAAAGGCAAAACAACAAATTTGGAAACAAATTATCCACAGCACAGGATTAAAACAGTATATGTATGTGGGAATATTATATATAGAGAGCCACAAAGAAGGAAAACCGTCCTAAACTTACATGGGGTCAGGAAGAGGGAATCTTGAACAGTTGAGCATGATTTCACCAGGAACAGAGGGGCATACGTATACCTTTAGCAGCTCTGGTAGCTATCACCCTTCAAATCAGAGGCTGAAATATAACTGGTTCTCAAGTTTTAGCATGCACCAGAAGTTTCTGATTCAGCAGTCTGGGAAAGGGCCTGAGAATGTGTATTTCTGACAAGCTCTCAACTGTACTGATACTGATGCTGCTGGTCTTAGGACCACACACTGAAAACCACTGACTACTATAGCATAAACTTAAGAGAGGGGAAAAAAAAGCCCCAGAGGTAATGGGCAACAAGGAAAAAAAGGTATAGATTAAAAGCAGTTAGACATCCTTTTCAATAATTTAGGACATACATTCTCTTAAGTTTTTACTGTTTCCGTGCATATAAATTCCAGTAAGCTGTCAAATTTCCCCTAAAAGTTATCAGCTAACAATAGCAAAGAACAGCAGCATATCTTTTTTTTTTTTTTTTTTTTTTTTTTGCGGCCTCTCACTGCCGCGGCTCCTCCCGTCGTGGAGCACAGGCTCCGGACGCGCAGGCCCAGCGGCCATGGCTCACGGGCCCAGCCGCTCTGCAGCATGTGGGATCCTCCCAGACCGGGGCACAAACCCGTGTCCCCTGCATTGGCAGGCGGACTCTCAACCACTGCGCCACCAGGGAAGTCCCCGTATATTTTCTTAAGCAAAGTGCAACACTGACACATGAAGAGCTCTCAGTGAAATTAAGAACTATGACAAGTGGCTTACAGCTTGTTAGAAATGACCCGTATCGAGAGGACACAGCAGTGAGAGGCCCGCGAACCGCAAAAAAAAAAAAAAAAAAAGAAATGACCCGTATCATTTTCATAATTTCCATGAAAATTTCCAACTTACATGGGCATGTACAAAATATATTATGTACTTTGTAAATCATAAAACCAGCTTAACATCTTTATATTTATGTTGTTACTCAACATCGTTATGGACATACTTCATTTGACAAGGTTAGTAAAGATTGTTCTACTTATCAAGAAACGAGACTACTGAAAATGAGCAGCTGAAGAAAGATTCAAATTTTTTTATCCTGAAAACCCGCTTTCCAAAATGAACACATACGGCCTTTTGGCAAAGAAGAAGAGGCGCCTCTACTAAAGAGTCTGCCATTATGTATATGTTTCCAATGTAAAACTATATTAAAACAGCATATCATTCAAACTGAATTTCAAAAGCAGTACTCTCATTGAGTTTCCTTCATTAAACCTTATTCAAAGTCAAAAGTTCCTAACAATTCTGATAGTCAGCTAGGACATTTTGTCTTTGAAATCTATATTTTCTAGACTACTCACACTTTTGTTCCATTTCTTTCATTTCTTCAGGAGGAATTTTCAATTTGTCAATGTGTTCTCTAACAACACTTGCCCATTTCTGTAAAGAATCCAAAGCAGTCCAAGGCTTTGACATATCAACAACCAACATAACTAGAGTGTCCTTCAGAGAAATGGCATCCAGTGAAAATTTAAGGAGGCCTTTGTGATACGGGTCTCCATCCAAGATCCATACATTACATCTTGTTTGATCTACAACAGACAAAAGAAAGTTACCAAGGCAACAGGATAAAGTCATTTCATCAGCCAACTAACAATACTACTTGGTATTTTAAGGCATCTCCACAGGAGATGTCTCCTTTGGCAAGGTTCACCTACTTGGGTTACATCTACCAATTCAGTAAAGTGCTAATGAATACTCAAGAAAATGATTTAACTGCCAACACAGAAAATCAGCATCCTCTACTTCATATTTCTCAATCCCAAACCACAGACTGAGCAACATGTTTCTATTCTTACCATCAGCAGATAGAGCCATGCATATTCAAGTTATTATATACGAAAATGAGAAGGCAAGTGATCTATAGAAGAAAAAAATGGCTGATCAGATAAGAAAAGCTGGAGAGTAAATGACACTTTCATGTCGAAAAATGAGACGATGGTAAAAAGAGGGCAAAACAATCATAGGATACTATTATTTCACTATCGGAGGGAAAATGAACTGAAAAGTTGAGATTCTTCAAGGTTAGCAAGAAAGCTGAAGTCTGCACACCAATACCTTAAGACATTTAAAAATACCACTATATGAATCCCAATCTCAAACCAATAAAAGTATGCCCTAACATAACTATTTACTGACTGGCATGACACAGTAGGTCTCCTAGTAAAAAATGACACGCTAAGAAAAGTCAAAGATTAATATTAATATGGACAGCAGTGCAACTTGGAAAGACTTCAGTAAACTTACATTACAAATAAACGACACTCACCATCCCTGTCTTCATCATGAACATTTAAGTACAAATATTCCAATCCTCTTCCTTTCTTGTACTCCTCTATTCCCTGAATTTTTCTTATTAAGCTTGTTTTTCCAGCTCCATCTTCACCTGTAAAAAAGGACAAATCTTTAAAATTATAATATGGACTATTTAAGAATGCTTTCTAGTGTAGCAAGAGAAAACCCAACTGGAACTAGCTTCAACCAAAAGGGTAATTTGATGGAGTGGGGGCTACTCTTCGTTGTGGTGCACGGGCTTCTCACCGTGGTGGCTTCTCTTGTTGTGGAGCACAGGCTCTGGCGTGTGGGCTTCAGTAGCTGTGGCATGTGGGCTCAGTAGTTGTGGCTCACGGGCTCAGTAGTTGTGACTCACGGGCTCTAGAGCACAGGCTCAGTAGTTGTGGCCGCATGGGCTTAGCTGCTCCACAGCATGTGGGATCTTCCTGGACCAGGGCTCGAACCCATGTCCCCTGCATTGGCAGGCAGATTCTTAACCACTGCACCACCAGGGATGCCCCCCATAAATACTTCTGTCTACTATTAAACTCATTTAATTTCAGCAAAACATCATTTGTTATATTGATTACTAATCTGAATTTTATCAGTTCCATAGTTTTTATGGCATTTAATTTATAATTTGTTTTTATAGTTCAAGAACTATTAAAAAATTTAAAGAATTTATATCTAGTCACCTCAGTAGGCATGAGCATTAGACATAATAAAAATAACCTAAATCACCGTGTGAGACCTATGAAAACTTTCTTTTAAAGAGTGTTTAAACAGGAAAGAGCACAGGGATTTTTTCTTTTTTTTTTTTTTTTGGCTGTGTTGGGTCTTCATTGCTGCACATGGGCTTTCTCTAGTTGCGGTGAGTGGGGGCTACTCTTCATTGTGGTGCGTGGGCTTCTCATTGTAGTGGCTTCTCTTGTTGCAGAGCATGGGCTCTAGGCACGCAGGCTTCAGTAGTTGTGGCTCAAGGGCTCCAGAGCACAGGCTCAGTAGTTGTGGCACATGGGCTTAGTTGCTCCGCGGCCTGTGAGATCTTCCCGGACCAGTGATCAAACCCATGTCCCCTGCATTGGCAGGCGGATTCTTAACCACTGTGCCACCAGGGAAGCCCAGAGCAGAGGATTTTTAAGACAGTGAAACTATACTGTATGGTACTATAATGGTAAATACAAGTCATTAGACATTTGTCAAAACCCATCTGATGTACACCAAAAACAGACCCTCGTGTAAACTATGGACTTTGGGTGATAAGGCTGTGTCAATGTTGGTACACTGACTGTAATAAATGTAACACCGTGTGGGATGTCAATAGTGGGGGAGGCTGTGCATATATGGAGACAGGTGGTATCTGGAAACTGTCTATACTTCCCACTCGATTTTGCTGTGAACATAAAACCACTCTAAAAAAATTAAGTTTACTAACTTAAAAAAAAAAAAAAAAGAGTCTGAGTCTGTTCTATAACTTGAAAGGATCAAGATTTCTCTTATGACAGGCTACTTTCCTGAAAGGAGTCTTCTAAGTTAAAATGACACCAATTGAAAACTTATTACCCCACAGAAACAGTGTTATGTATTATAAGCAAACACTTAGTGCCCAGACTTATCATAGAAGCTTAAATCAACAATACGACGTTCACTAAGAATTTTCGAAGTATAATATATAGAGATCCATAAAAATATGCAGTAATTAGTCAGACAAAACTTCACTTAATATGAGCCAGCATTTATCTCTTTAATTCCCACTTTAGATGTTAAAAAAGTGAAAAAGTATCTTTATTTTTTTAAATTTATTTATTTATTTATTTATTTTTGGCTGCAATGACTGGGTCTTCGTTGCTGCGCGTGGGCTTTCTCTAGTTGCGGCCAGCAGGGGCTGCTCTTCGTTGTGGTGCGTAGGCTTCTCATTGCGGTGGCTTCTCTTGTTGTGGAGCACGGGCTCTAGGTGCGCAGGCTTCAGTAGTTGTGGCGCGTGGGCTCAGCAGTTGTGGTGCACAGGCTTAGTTGCTCCGCAGCATGTGGGATCTTCCCGGACCAGGGATCGAACCCATGTCCCCTGCATTGGCAGGCAGATTCTTAACCACTGCACCAACAGGGAAGTCCCAACGTATCTTTAAAAGGGTCAAAAATTTGAGTCTGTTTCAACTTCTTTTTAATATTTCAAATACGTATTTTATATACAAAAGTTTCTGAAAAATATATATACTCGTAGATAATCTTAAGCATAAGCAAAAAGAATAAAACCATAATAATATCCGTTAGAAATAATCACCGATAACTTGGTTATCTCTGATGGTAAGATTATGAGTGATTCCTTAAGTAATAAGTTCGTGTCTTCCTTTTAGTTTATCTAACTTTAAAGGTTTAAGTCAACAGGTTCAGAATAGATTTTGAGCCCGAATTCATGGTATCAAAAATATTGTCAATCGTAGCTGCACACACTCACCACTCTAAGTTCTTGCAGCCATCAGCACAGTGTGGCTGCTGCCTTTTTCTAAAGTCTGACTGCAAGTGGAAGGGGCCACCCCCACTTATCATGAGACCAGAGTTTATTCCTCCCCAGTGAATACTGACCATCATTCATTTCACTGGACTAATGGTTCTCAAAAATGCATCAGGATAACCTGGGGGGGCTTGTTAAAACACACTGCTGGGCCTCACCTCCTGGCTTTCTGAGTCAGTAAGTCTGGGGTGGGGCCCACGCATCTGCATTTCTAACAAGTTTCCGGTGCTGCTGATGCAGCTGGTCCAAAGACCACACTTTGAGAACTTAGACGTTTAGACGTCACTTAGACGTTTACTACACTAAGCCAAGCACTAGGATTACAAAGATCCATAGGTCAAAGTTGCTGTCCTAGGAGCTCATAAATTGGAGAGGGAAAACAAACAGAAGACAATTTCAAGATACTGTCATTAGGACTGCACTAGAGATGTGCAACAAGCAGGAAACCAGACCAAAGGGAAGATCCTGGATTTGCTTGGAAGTCAAAAAGGGCTTTACACAGAAAGTAACACTTCAGCCAGATCTTGTAGTGTTAATGAACCATAGAGAGTTAGTCATTCCAGGAAATAGGAAAGCATATACAGAGGCCTGGAGACAAAGAAATGTCCTTCTAGAAGGGACGAATAATTTGAATTCATGAAATTTAGAATGTAAGGGGGAAAAGGAGCCAGAAAGTGAGAATAAAAAGGGAATGCCAGATCACGAAGGGCATCCTATGCCAGGCTGAGATGGTTAGGCTTTATCCTGAAGAGTCACTGGCAGTATTTAGGTATTTTAGAAAGATTGCTATCACAGAGGTGTGGAAGAGTGACTGACAAGGGTAGGCTTGGGAGTAAGGAGACTAGATAATAGACAATTACTGGAGTCCTAGCAAGAAATGAGGTAGGTCTGAACTAAAGTATTAGTGGTGTGGTGGGACAGCTGGACTCAAAAGGCTGATTTGGCTGGGAGCTGGCAGAAAGGTTAAGGGAAACACAGAGGGCAGAGAAGACCCTCCCTTGCCACAGCTACAGTCGCGCCACCCCTCCTGTTCTACCACTTACCTTTAGGTGGTTGGTCCTAAGTCTTCCTTGCAAGCTTCCACCCCGCCCTCCGCAACATTTGTGTCTCCCAGGGTTCCTTCTTCAGACCTCTATTCTTCTCGCTCTACATATAATTCTAGGGGAATCTCCACACAAGACTTCAATACCACCTATAATCTGGTGACTCACAGACTTCCTTCCAGCCTCAGTCTCTCCTGAACTACTTACTGGTCATCATTATTTGGATGTCCCATAAATAACTCACATTTCAATATGCACAGAAGTATTAATATCATTATCTTGCATTTTCCCCCCCAAACATTCACTTACATAATTAATAAGAGTCCCACATCAAGGCCCTTATCCACTGTTCCCTCTATTTAGAACATACTATGTGTTACCTAAGCTTCTTCGTAACTTCCCTCAAATATCACTTCCTCAGGTAGGCTGTTGTCCCTAACCACCTCATTTAAAATCACAACCTCAATCAATCAATAAAATCACAACCTCCCAACACCCCTACTGCTTCTTGTTTTTTCTCCATTGAACTTACTAACATAATACGGCTTTTTCTTTTTTTTGCTTAGTCACTCCCTACCCCCCAAAACTCCAGAGGAACAGGCATTTTTGTGTTTTGATAACTGCTGCATCTCCAATGCCTATTAACTCTTCATAGTGAAAAGTATATTCCTAATCCTCCTACACAGTAGCCACTGATAGACTGTCTCAAACAACAAAAAAATATGCCAAGATATTAATACAAGTTTCACAAATCCCTGAATGAACAAATACAAATTCTGTCCCCTTACCCACTTAGGGAGAGTTCTTTTTTTTTTTTTTTTTTTGGCCGTGCCCTGCGGCATATGGGATCTTAGTTCCCCGATCAGGGGTCAAACCCATGCCCCCTGCAGTGGAAGCATGGAGTCTTTTTTTTTTTTTAAATAAATTTATTTATTCTATTTATTTATTTTTGGCTGCATTGGTCCTTTGTTGCTGCACTTGGGCTTCCTCTAGTTGCGGCGAGCGGGGGCCATTCTTCATTGCAGCGCACGGGCTTCTCTTGTTGTGGAGCATGGGCTCTAGGCGCGCAGGCTTCAGTAGTTGTGGCATGTGGGCTCAGTAGTTGTGGCTCGTGGGCTCTAGAGTGCAGGCTTAGAAGTTGTGGCACACGGGTTTAGCTGCTCCGCGGCATGTGGGATCTTTCCAGACCAGGGCTCGAACCCGTGTCCCCTGCACTGGCAGGCGGGTTCTTAACCACTGTGCCACCAGGGAAGTCCCAGCACGGAGTCTTAAGCACTGGACTGCTAGGGAAGTCCCGGGAGGGTTTTTAAACTTTAGTGTGCATCACTGCAAAAGCCTCAGAAGTCAGGACAGAAAAGGGATGAAATTTCAAGTCCATCAATGTGCTTCTATATAAGAAAAATTAAAGGACTGTAATTTACCTCCCTTTGCCCACAGCCTAGTCAAACAGAACCATCAGTGGCTTCTGCTTCCATCTCTATGGAAGCAGCAGTAGCAGCAAACACACAGTGCCTACCATATGCATTTAACCAGCAGTAATTCCAACACTACCACAACTCTAGCGGAATGATGATTACCTCCCATTTGAGGATACCTGGGGCTCAGAATGGTTAAAGTATCTTATCCAAAGTCTCAAACAGGTAGGAAATGACAAGGCCAGGATCTGAATTCACATGAATTGAACTCCAAAGCACCCTCTTTCCAATATACAACAAATAAACAGTAATTAAATCTTTAGAAGACTATTAAACATACTGCTTATTATTTTTGTATTATGACAAAAGAATAAGACATTCCTGCTTCCAGGGGTCACTTATTTTCAGCAGAAAAAGAAAAATGATTTAGTGCATTCCTCTCTGTGGGCAGCCTCTGAGTGATGATGGATGGTTATGTTCCCATTCTCCTGATTCTACCTCTAAGGATTGGGAATGAAGTTTGTTTTACCATACTAGTATTTTCTTCTCTCCTGGAATTTTAAACCTTGGGGACCCATTTTAAGAAAAATTTTACAACATTAAATTTGGAAAAAAAGAGTATACTGTCAAATAAATGGAATACGGTAAATATGGTAGTTAGAGATTTTTAAATGGTAAATATGGTAGTTAGAGATTTTTTTCCTCCCATTCTGTGATTTGAAATTTCTCATTTCTGGTAACAAATTACAAGTGTTCACAATGAGAATAAAGAACATTTCATAAACACACATGGGTTATAAGGAACTCTAACGACAATCCTCTCTACTTAGAGATGAGGAAACTGAGGCCAGGCCACAGTCACAAAGACTGTGGGAACATGGTGACAGTAATCCAAACCTCCCAAGAGAATCCAAGTCAACCTTCTCAAGAGTGCAACTCCCCTTTGTCCTCAGAAGAAAATACAATGAGGGAAGAAAAACAGAAGAATATCTTATTCTCAAGAATATTCTAAACCTAACTAACAAAGAAGATTCTCCAGATGTTTGAAGACGCACTTTGCTTGCCGAAACAAAGTCTTTCTGGGAACAAAATTTCTCCCGTCTTCAACTTTAATGACATTTGGAAGTTACAGTTGGTTGAAAATTAAACATTCATATTCTACACATTTTAAAATAAGTCTTAAGCCTCAATTATAATGACCATTTTCTGTTGCTGTCACTTTTTTTTTTTTTTACACCTAAATGAACTCTGACATGATCTGTCTTGATGGCAAATGCAGACATCTGAAAATAGATTTCCTAAAAGGTCTGAAAAGGCCAATGAAGACATACTCTGTAAACAAAATCTCATTTGTTACCTACTGTTTCCAGAAATCTCATCTGAGGTATTTGCAAAGATATAGTCTTGTTCTAGGGTTATACACATCTTCCAACCACATTATTTGTTCGACTGCTTTTTCTCTCTGTCTTAACCCATCGGCCTCCCAGTTCTCTTCTCTCACTATATAAACATTCCACTCAAAACTGAACATTCACCAAGTTCATACCACGCTCTAATCCATTCCGCACCCTGCAGCTGAGTGATCTTCCTGAAACAATCATGCCACTCTCCCTCTTAAGACCCTGAAAGGGATTCTAGTTAACGATATTCATGCTGAAGTATTTAAAGGAAAATATACCAACATCTGCAATTTACTTTGAAATGCATTTTTTTTCATAGTTGCATGGTGAGACACATATGACAAGGCAAAAATAGTTAAATGTTAACGGAAGAATCTGGGTTTGAGTACATGAATATTAACTGTAAAATTCCTTCAACTTTTCCATATGTTTGGAATTTTCATAAAATGTCAAAAAGAAAACCCTAAGGGTCTCCCTGCTGTTCTCGCAGTAAAGGGCAAACTGTAAAGGCCAATGTCCCTTGCAAAGGCCCCCTCACCTTTCCTGCCCATCTCTCACCATGTCCCACCACCTGCACGCTAGGCTCCAGCCATTCACAACTTCTTCCAGTGCAGCAGAGAGGCCTTGCTCTCTCAACTCTACATCTTCGCACACGCTTTCACTTCTTTCTGGAACATTCTTCCCCTCTCCTTACTGCACCTGGGAGAACCCTACCTTATCCTTCCTGTCTCAGTTTAGTCTCCTCTAAGAAGCTTTCTCTTACTCCAGAAGTCCAGTTAGGCACCCTCCTTTGTACTTCCACAACATTCCACACACTTCATATACTTCACTGTAGTGTGTCAGCTTATTTGTGTGTTTCCTTCAGTGTGTCACGTCTGTCCCCGTCTTTCAACAAATATTCTCTGGGCAAGTCATCTTAACAGTAAGCAAGATATAAAGCCCTTGCTTTTAAGATGCTTACAGGAAAGAAATTATCCCATTCTTAACGGGTACTTGCTTGCTTGCTCGCCAAAACCAGAAACCGTATCTTAGTCTCTTTGGGCTGCTATAACAAAAACACCATAGGCTGGGTGGCTTTAAACAACAGACATGTATTTCTAACAGTTCTGGAGGCTGGGAAGTCCAAGATCAAAGTGCTGGCAGGTTTGGTGTCTAGTAAGGGCTGGCTTCCTGGGTCAAGGACAGTTTCCTCACTGTGTCCTCACATGGCAGAAAGGGTGAGAGAGCGCTCTGGAATCTCTTTTGTAAGGGCCCTAACGCCATTCAGGAGGGTTCCACCTTCATGACCTAATCATTGGCCAAAGACCCCACCTCCTAATGCCATCGTATTGAGGGTTAGAATTTCAACATGAATTTGAGGGGACTCACTCACTCTATAGCACCTGTCCTATACACAGAAGATCCTTTACCAACATTCTTATTTCTTAATCACAACCACATGGAGTCTCTGTTTTCATAACTATACCTCATCTGTCATTGCTCATCCTGGGCCTTTACCACAATCTACTATAATAATTCATCACTCATATCTATAAAATTCAAGTGGCTCCCTCTCATCAATAACAGATCATAAAACATACCTCCTTCACTAAACTTAGGAAAACTTTCTTGTCACTGTACTGAGTTGTCAGTATTCAGCTGCCTTGCTACAGCCAAGCTGAACTAAGTTTGAAGATACTGTAAAGTCCGTCATGAACCTTCTCTTTATTCTATTATACAATTAGAAGGATCAAAAAATGTTAAAATTCAGGATGCCTATGTTTTGAATTGATGGACATTTAAAAATCATCTTTAACGGCCTAACCATTCAATAAACAAAAGCCATTAAATTCCAAGTCATTTTTGGAAAACAAAACACAGAGCCTAATAGTATGAGTAAAATGAAGTAAAAATTACATACTTCATTCTATCCAATTAATATACCTTTAGAGTGGCAAGTAGGGCAACGGGGTCTGTGTGGCTTCAAACAATGCTCAAAGAATGCACCTACGTAACACCTATGAACTTTAAGAAAGTTTTATCTTCAGTTCCTCAGCCTTCAGCTGGCAGCGAAACAGACACACCAGCATTAAGTGTGCCAGCCAAATAGTTAATGATCTGTAAACATACACTTGTACAAGTAGAGAGTTCCTGTTTAAACAGACTAAGATGAAAGCCCTTCTACAAAGCACTCTTTAGTGATGATGTTAAAATTATTCTCTAAATAGTTCATCTAAATGTGCATTTCTGTATTAGGTTTTCTTAAAGAAGGCATATTTTAAAGATGTTTTTAAAACAAATCAGGGAATTCCCTGGTGGTGCAGCAGTTAGCATCCCATGCTTTCACTGCTGATGGCCAAGGTTCAATCCCTGGTTGGGGAACTAGGATCCCACAAGCCATGGGGCACAGCAAAAAAAAAAAACAAAAAACAACCATAACTAGAGCTTCCAAGACAAGAGGGCAGAGTAGAAAAATGTGAGCCCACCTTTTCTTACAAAAACACCAAAATCACAACTAACGAATAATCATCAACAAAAAAACGCTGGAACCTACCAAAAAGATATCCTACATCCAAAGACAAAGAATAAGTCACAATGAGACAGTAAGAGGGGGCACAATCACGATAAAATCAAATCCCATACCCACTGGATGGGCGACCCACAAACTGAAAAATAATTATACCACAGAAGTTCTCCCACAGGAGTGAAAGTTCTGAGCCCCACGTCAGGCTCCCCAGCCTGCAGGTCTGGCAATGGGAGGAAAAGCTCCCAGAGAATCTGGCTTTGAAGGCCATTAGGGTTTGATTGCAGCAATTCCACAGGACTGGGGCAAACAGAAACTCCACTCTTGGAGGGCGCACACAAGGTTTCATGCACATCAGGACCCAGGGAAAAAAGCAGTGGCTTCATAAGAACCTGGACCAGACCTACCTGCTGGTATTACAGGGTCTCCTGCAGAGGCAGGGGGCAGCTGTGGCTCACTGTGGGGACAAAGACACTGGCAGCAGTAGTTCTGGGGAGTACTCACGGGCGTGAGCCCTCCTGGAGGCGGCCATTTTCTCACCAAGACGCGGCCCCTCCCAACAGCCTGTAGGCTCCAGTGCTGGGATGCTTCAGGCCAAACAACCAACAGGGTGGGAACACAGCCCCACCCATCAGCAGACAGACTAATACTTAAAGTCTTCCTGAGCATACAGCTCCCCACTAAATACACTCCCTGACACAACTCTGCACACCAGAGGGACAACACCCACCTCCACCCACCAGGGCAGGAGCCAGTCCCTCTGACCAGGAAGCCTCCACAAGCCTCTTAGACAGCTTCATCCACCAGGGGGCAGACAGCAGAAGCAAGAAGAACTACAACCCTGCAGGCTGCAGAATGGAAACCACAATCACAGTAAGCTAGAGAAAATGAGATGGCAGAGGGAAATGTCCCAGATGAAGGAACAAGATAACACCCCAAAGGAACGAAGTGAACTGGAGATAGGCCATCTACCTGAAAAAGAATTCAGAGTAATAATAGTAAAGATGAGCCGAGATCTTGGAAAAAGAATGGAGAAACAGATCGAAAAGGTACAAGAAATGTTTAACAAAGACCTAGAAGAACTAACGAACAAACAGAAATAAACAATAAATAACTGAAATAAAAAATACACTAGAAAGAAACAACAGTAGAATAAATGAGACAGAAGAACAGATAAGAAGACAGAATGGTGGAAATCACTGCCGCAGAACAGAATAAAGAAAAAAAGAATGAAAAAAATGAAGACAGTCTAAGAGACCTCTGGGACAACACTAAACACACCAACATTCACATTATAGGGGTCCCAGAAGGAGAAGAGAGAGAGAAAGGACCTGAGAAAACATTCGAAGAGATAATAGCTGAAAATTTTCCTAACATGGGAAAGGAAACAGTCACCCAAGTCCAGGAAGCACAGAGAGTCCCAGGCAGGATAAACCCAAGGTGGAACATGCTGAGACACATAGCAATCAAACTGACAAAAATTAAAGACAAAGAAAAAATATTAAAAGTAATAAATAATATACAAGGCAATACCCATCAGGTTTTCAGCTGATTTCTCAGCAGAAACTCCACAGGCCAGAAGGGAGTGGCACAATATATTGAAAGTGATGAAAGGGAAGAACCTACAACCAAGAATACTCAGCAAGGTTCTCATTCAGATTTGACAAGCAAAAGCTAAGAAAATTCAGCATTTCCTCTAAGATCAGGAACAAGACAAGGATGTCCACTCCCACCACTTTTATACAACATAGTTTCGTAAGTCCTAGCCACAGCAATCGGAGAAAAAAAGAAATAAAAGGAATCCAAATTGGAAAAGAAGTGAAACTGTCACTGTTTGCAGATGACATGATACTATACATATAAAATCCTAAAGATGCTACCAGAAAACTACTAGAGCTCATCAATGAATGTGGTAAATTTGCAGGATACAAAATAAATACACAGAAATCTATTACATTTCTATACACTAACAACAAAAGACCAGAAAGAGAAATTAAAGAAACAATCCTATTTACCGGTGCATCAAAAAGAATAAAACACCTAGGAATAAACCTACGTAAGGAGGCAAAAGACCTGTACTCAGAAAACTAAGACACTCATGAAAGAAATCGAAGATGACACAAACAAATGCAAAGATATGATATACCATGCTCTTGTATTGAAAGAATCAATATTGTCAAAATGACTATACTACCCAAGGCAATCTACAGATTCAGTGCAATCCCTATCAAATTACCAAAGGCATTTTTCACAGAACTAGAACAAAATAATTTTTAGTTTGTATGGAGACACAAAAGACCCCAAACAGCCAAAGCAATCTTGATAAAGAAAAACAGAGCTGGATGAATCAGGCTCCCTGACTTAGACTATACTACAAAGCTACAGTCATCAAAACAGTTTGATACTGGCACAAAAACAGAAATATAGATCAATGGAACAGGACAGACAGCCCAGAAATAAACCCACACACCTATGGTCAGTTAATCTACAACAAAGGAGGCAAGACTATACAGTGGAGAAAAGACAGTCTCTTGAATAAGTGGTGCTGAGAAAACTGGACAGCTACCTGTAAAAGAATGAAATTAGAATATCCTTTAATACCATACACACAAAAAAACCCAAAATGGATTAAAGAGCTAAATGTAAGACCTGAACTATAAAACTCTTAGAGGAAAACATAGGAAAAACACTCTGACATAAATGGCAGCAATATCTTTTTTGATCCATTTCCCAGAGTAATAGAAATAGAAACAAAAATAAACAAATGGGACCTAATTAAACTCAAAAGCTTTTGCACAGCAAGGGAAACCATAACCAAAATGAAAAGACAACCCATAGAATGGTAGAAAATATTTGCAAATGATGCAAGGGATTAATCTCCAAAATCTACAAACAGCTCATGCAGCTCGATATCAAAGAAGCAACCCAATCAAAAAATGGGCAGAAGACCTAACTAGACATTTCTCCAAAGAAGACATACAGATGGCCAAGAGGCACATGGAAAGATGTTCAACATAGCTAATTATTAGAGAAACGCAAATCGAAACTACAACGAGGGACTTCACTGGTGGCGCAGTGGTTAAGAATCCGCCTGCCAATGCAGGGGACATGGGTTCGAACCCTGGTCCAGGAAGATCCCACATGCCGTGGAGCAACTAAGCCCGCGCGCCACAACTACTGAGCCTGTGCTCTGGAGCCTGTGAGCCACAACCACTGAAGCCCGCACACCTAGAACCTGTGCTCCGCAATAAGAGAAGCCACCACAATGAGAAGGCCGCACACTGCAACGAAGCGTAGTGCCCGCTCGCCACAACTAGAGAAAAGCCCACATGCAGCCACGAAGACCCAATGCAGCCAAAGGGGAAAAAAAAATGCAATGAGATATTACTTTACACCACTCAGAATGGCCATCATCAAAAAGTCTACAAACAATAAATGCTAGAGAGGGTGTGGAGAAAAGGGAACCCTCCTACGTTGGTGGGAATGTAAATTGGTACAGTCACTATGGAGAACAGTATGGAGGTTCCTTAAAAAACTAAGAATAGAGCTACCATATGATCCAGCAATCCCACTCCTGGGTATATATCCAGAGAAGACCAAGGTTCAAAAGGGGGACTTCCCTGGTGGCGCAGTGGTTGAGAATCTGCCTGCTAGTGCAGGGGACGCGGGTTCGAGCCCTGGTCTGGGAGGATCCCACATGCCGCAGATCAACTAGGCCCGTGAGCCACAACTACTGAGCCTGCGCGTCTGGAGCCTGTGCTCCGCAACAAGAGAGGCCACGATAGTGAGAGGACCGCGCACCGCGATGAAGAGTGGCCCCCGCTTGCCACAATTAGAGAAAGCCCTCACACAGAAACGAAGACCCAACACAGCAAAAATAAATTAATTAATTAAAAACAAAAGTACCAGGCTTCCCTGGTGGCGCAGTGGTTGAGAGTCTGCCTGCCGATGGAGGGGACACGGGTTTGTGCCCCGGTCCAGGAAGATCCCACATGCCACAGAGCGGCTAGACCCGTGAGCCATGGCCGCTGAGCCTGCATGTCCGGAGCCCGTGCTCCACAACAGTGAGAGGCCCGCATACCGCAAAACAAAAAAACAAAGAAACAAAAGTACCAATGCCACCGTGGATGTGAGGATTAAATTAGTCAATGCTTTAAAAAAAAAAAAAAAAGGATACATGCACCCCAATGTTCATTGCAGCGCTGTTTACAATACCCAGGACATGGAAGCAACCTAAATGTCCATCAACTGAGGAATGGATAAAAGGGATGTAGTACATATATACAATGGAATATTACTCAGCCATTAAAAAGAATGAAATAGTGCCATTTGCAGCAACATGGACGGACCTGGAGATGATCATACTAAGTGAAGTAAGTCAAACAGATAAAGACAAATATCATATGATATCACTTATATGCAGAATCTATAAAAATGATACAGTGGGGCTTCCCTAGTGGCGCAGTGGTTAAGAATCTGCCTGCCAATGCAGGGGACACGGGTTTGAGCTCTGGTCCGGGAAGATCCCACATGCTGCAGAGCAACTAAGCCCACGCGCTACAACTACTGAGCCTGTGCTCTAGAGCCCGCGAGCCACAACTACTGAAGCCCGCACACCTACAGCCCATGCTCCACAACAAGAGAAGCCACTACAATGAGAAGCCCGCACACCGCAAAGAAGAGTGGCCCCTGCTTGCCACAACTAGAGAGAGCCTGCACGCAGCAACAACGACCTAATGCAGCCATAAATTAATTAATTAATTTTAAAAAATGATACAAATGAACTTATTTACAAAACAGAAACAGACTCATAGAATGAAACAAACTCATGGTTACCAAAGGGGAAAGGCGGGCGGTGGTGGAGATAAATTGGGAGTTTGGGATTGACATGTACACACAACTATTTTTAAAATAATCAACAAGGACCTACTGTACAGCACAGGGAACTCTGCTCAATATTCTATAATAACCTAAATGGGAAAAGTATTTGGAAAAGAATAGATACATGTATATGCATAACTGATTCATTTTGCTGTACACCTGAAACTAAAACAACATTGTTAATCAACTATGCCCCAATATAAAATAAAAATTTTTAAAAACCGTAACTTTTCATTAGATCAAATTCTATTATAATAAAGTTATTTTCATGTCCTCATCCAGGCACTGGGCAACTTTTTCTGTAAGGGACTAGACAGAAATATTGTAGGCTCTGCAGGTCACATAAGGTCTCTGTCACATATTTATCTTTAGTTCCCCCCCTCCAACTCTTTAAAAATGTAAAAAACAAACAAACCCCATTCTTAGCTTGCTGGCCATACTAAAACAGTCTATAGGCCAAACCCTGTCCTAGTGGATGGACCAAAAGGAGGAAAGATTTGTTGATCCAATTACAGTGAAATTCTCCATAGCAAATAAGCCTGTATTTCAAATTATTTGTCTGAACCCTATTCAAATAAGTCACTCTCTGTGAGTGAACCAAGTACAGGATCCAAGCACTTAAAAGAACTTCAGGGCCTCCCTGGTGGCGCAAGTGGTTGAGAGTCCGCCTGCCGATGCAGGGGATACGGGTTCGTGCCCCGGTCTGGGGGGATCCCATATGCCGCGGAGCGGCTGGGCCCGTGAGCCATGGCCGCTGGGCCTGCGCATCCGGAGCCTGTGCTCCGCAACGGGAGAGGCCACAACAGTGAGAGGCCCACATACCGCAAAAAGAAAAAAAAAAAAAAAGAACTTCAGTTTTACCATAAAGCAGTAACAGCCATCAACTCTCACTTCTCAGCTCAAATTTGAAAACCAAATTGATTACAAAAGAAAAACTCCACACAAAGTCACCAAAACAGTATAGAGGTAAAGGTGTGCTCATGATATTGTTTGATGTCCTCAAAAGATCTAATTCAACAATACGATGTACTGTCCATAAACTTTATAATGAGAATTTAATTAATGAATTAAATATGTGAAGATCTAGGGGATGTGATTTCCAACTATAACATTGTCACCATTAAATGTGTGAACCCAGACAAGTCAGGTATTTCCCTGACAGGTATTGCTCCCTGTCTTCTAAACAGAGGGGGAGATAAATCCAGACAACCTCTGAAGTGATGGATTTAAAATTCTTTGACTATTACAATTCATACCTCCTTGATCAGTGACACACTAGAAAAAAAAATTTTTATAAGACATCAACAGTGTTTTAAAAAGATAACATAAAAACATGAATCATGAAAATGAGCAGTCAGAACACTAAGTACACACAATCCGTTAGCAACAGCTATCTTGAACACTTCCCATGTATGCCACTGTTTGAAGTGTTTTACTAACATTACCTCATACAATCCTCACGATAATCCTAAAAGGCAAACAGTATAATCTGAAAGATTAAGCAATTTGCTAAAGAAGGGTCGGTCAGGATTTAAATCCAGCAATGCTCCTCCACACTATTATCACAGTCACTGATCGGGAGCAGCTTCCAGTCTTCTCCCCCCAGCTCAAGACAGACAGGGATGACAAAAGGTAAAATTAAGCAGCACTCTGCCTCCCTTTCCTCCCAGTTTCCTTTCCTGCTACTGTGGAAAGCTGAAGCACTGTACTCTTCTTGCTCAGCACAGGTTTGTGTGCCTGATGCCTGCTTTCTATGCAGACCTTTGATTCACACTTCCAAACTTCTGTAGGAAACTTTATGGTCCACAGCATCACGACAGAGAGAATTCTAACCTGCCATATTCCTTCTTTACCCAAGTAAGATACCAACATTGTAAAATTAACATTTTTGATTTGGCTTTGTATGATATAAAATAAATCATCCTATTTTACCTGAAAGCTCTGGTGACAAGAGCCATGAGGCGTCATCACTGGAGGTACTTTTGGGCTTGGACCTTCTGCATGGCCTTCCATAAATTATCTGATGACCCAGATAGGGTGGGGGGTTTTGATCTGCTGTCCATCTCACAAAGAGCATCTCCTCCCTTTCCTCAGCCGGCAAGAGCAGGGAGAAACTTAACCAGCTGTAGCATCTGCACCCAGTGACTCAAGACTACCTCCCTCCAATACGTCCAGGAGTGCACATACAGTGGAAAGTTAGACAAACCCAACCCTGAATCCTAGCTCAGCTGTGTAACCTGGGGTTCAAAGCCCTCTTCTCCAAAACAGTGAACATGCTACATAGTAAAGCACCTAGCAGAACACTCAAGTAACAAGCATAATATATGATACTCCCACCCCATCAGTTCCCTACCTTTGAATATCATTCAGCAATCCACATCAAATTAAAAAATATAACTTATCCCTTTATCATTTTTCTCTCTCTTGCAGCCTGACTAGACATGAACTGAAAACCACTGAGTTTAATTCAATAAACATTCCCAAGGCCAACAAGTGCTGATCCCAATGGTTATTAACAGTTCCTATGCTCCAGAAGGTCAAAGTCACACTAATGCAATAGTTCTTAATTAACAAACATGATATATATTTTACAATAAAACTGCCTTTAAATTAACATGCCAATTTTTAACCTACCTACCAGATAGGCAAAGATTAAAATGAATAATCCTTGGTGTCAGCAATAGTGCTAGACAAACAAGCACTTTCACATACTGATGGTGGGAATGTAGAATGGTACAGCTTTCCAAAACTACTGTTTAGTAATATACAAAAAGACTTAAAATATATATACTTTTGACCCAGCAATTCAACTTAAAAGAATTTATCCCAAAGATAATATTTGGCAAGTGGAAAATGGGGTATAACAATAATAATCTGTTTACCAATCTTATAATTATGATAGAGCCATATATTTTATTCAGTCATTAAAAGGGAAGAAATCCATATCTACTGCCACGCAAAAAAAAACCCTCTGATACATAAAGAAAAAAAAATCTGACTTCAAAACACAAGGTATGGGGGGCCTCCCTGGTGGCGCAAGTGGTTGAGAGTCCGCCTGCCGATGCAGGGGATACGGGTTCGTGCCCCGGTCTGGGAGGATCCCATATGCCGCGGAGCGGCTGGGCCCGTGGGCCATGGCCGCTGAGCCTGCGCGTCCGGAGCCTGCGTGTCCGGAGCCTGTGCTCCGCAACGGGGGAGGCCACAGCAGTGAGAGGCCCGCATACCGCAAAAAAAAAAAAAAAAAACACAAGGTATGAGCCTATTTTGTTTAAAAAACAAATATACATAGAAATATACATAGAAAAAATGAACATTCCTATCCTCATAGATTTTTTTTTCTCTCTGGCAAGAAACATGTATTACTTTTATAATTTAAAATAGTGAATACTAATTTTAAGAGGAAGGTATGTTACACATAATTTCTTTCAGTTCTTTTAATCCCAGGAACTATGAAAGAATCTCAGTTAGGAGGCTGTAATTTGCCCACAATCCCACAGCTTCGAATAGTAGGAAGGGCTGACTCCCACACCTGGGGGCCTCTAGTTAAGGACTCTTCCACACCTGAGCGCCCCGGGCCTTTTCACCAGGTTTTTAGCAACAGCAACACATTCCCTTAGTCCTGCAGTGTCCCCTCCCCACCCTACTTAGCAAAATTTTACTCAGATACCACCTTTTCCATAAAAACTTATGTAAGCTATTTAGCAATTATTTCAGACTGACATTTGATTTTTTTACTATATACTTTGAGTCTTTCCCCACAGAAGGTTATAAGCTCCTGGAGGGCAGGGACCTAGTGAGCCCCGTTTCCTCCAGATGACCCAGCAGAGCATTTTATGCACAGCACGTTCTAATAAACACTTGATGAACAAATAAATAAAGAGGTCAACTGTGAAGTCTAACAGCCACTGCCCTGACTTTACAAATAAGGCCCCAAAATGTTAGTCCATGGTCACTCAATAGTAACAGTCCCATGCTGAACTTGGGTCTTTTCTTTTTCCTAACTCAGAGCTCCTGTGTGTTTTGCATTTTCAAAGTACTTTTGCTGACCTTCTCTCACATGGACTTCACACCGGCTGACTTACCACTGTATTGGCCGACATCTGTAGTTCTTCCAGCTCTGTTTTCTGTTTTTGACAGCAGCACTAAGGGGAAATACATGAACCACTCTTGACATTTCTTAAACCTGCGTTGAAACTATACCTCTAGCTGGAATAAAATAAAAGCTGGTCATCAATCATCCAATGTTTATTTACTGAGCACCTATTAGGGGCCAAACATCATACTCCATTAACCAGAAACCTTTATTAACTGGCACCTGTGCTTACTGATAAAACTGATGCCCGTAATAGCCTAAAGCAAGGGTCTACAAACAAGCCCACAGGCTAAATCTGGTCTGCTGCCTGTTTTTGTAAATAAAATTTTACTAAATACTGCCACACCCATCCACGTATGGATTATCTATGGCTCTTTGGGGGCTACAAGGGCAGAGTTGAGTAGTTACAACAGAGACCATTATGGCTCACGGAGCCTGGATTATTTACTATGTGGCCTTAATAGATTGCTGACCATCATAAAATATCAATATGCCATTGGACTCTCAAAAACATTTTATATTTTTTAGCAGTAGTGACACATAACAGGCAATAGTTTCCTTAATCCTTTGAAAATTACCAGTCCAGTATCATATATGTGGTAACACTATTCCTTGCATCACATTCCCATAACCAATCATGCCAGAAAACAGCATCAACTGATAAAAATCTGTGTTTCCCACAAGTCATATAACCTTGGGAATCTTTAATCCCAGCTTCTCCCAAAATTAAGTTTCTGACTGAACAATCTCATTATTTTTAGAGTAAGTCCTCACACAGAAAACCATTCACTTCTTTGACAAGTTACTTCTCTGAACAGATCTCTAGTCCAGTGTATATCTTGAGGTTTCCTACTTGCAATAATTCAAACATAATAGAAACTAGTTTTACTCCTGATGATGCTCAGTATTTTGTGGGGTTTTTTTTGGCTGCACACTATCCTGAATTATCACCTTCGGGGAAAAACGCAGACTCGAGATTGCTTCCCTGAGTGGAATCAAACAGCCCATGTATACAAAGAAATACTTTACTAATTTAAATCCAATTGCAATATGTTCTCAAAACATTTCTTTAAAAATATACAACTCACAAGCTTTACAATTAGAAATAATTACAGAATGTCAGAAAAGATAAGACTTAAGAGATGACTAAATCCAAATATCTTAATTTACAGGTGAGAAAAATGAGGCTTACATGATTTACCGGAAGGGCCAACTAGTTTTCACTAATTCATGCTGGCCTTAAATCAGGAAGTTATACTGATGTCTTATCTATAAGCCAGGCACTGTGCTGGGGTCCAGGGCTACATATGTATCTTCACAGACAATGAACTCAATTAATCTTTATCAGTGAGTTTTTTTTGCAGTGAGACAGATTACATCACGATAATCAGATAAAATTCCTTAATAACTGCTAAACATCTTCTTGCTTTTCCTACAAAGAAAGCTCTCTTCCTGTAGAGAGACAGTCCAGTGGAGCCAGGCTGCACAATTCAGAATCCTGATGTTGTCCCTTTCTGGCTATGTAACCTCACAGCAATTTACTTAACAGCTCTGTGTTTGTTTCCTGATCTTTAAGGGGATAATCACGGTATGTAAACAATCCTTATGTGGCTGGTACAGGTAAGTGCTCTATAGATTTTAAGTATCATTGTTGTTATTTTCCTTAGGTAGTTTTCTTATCAAAACATGGTTAAGTAACCAAGGTATGGAGAAAGTGCCCTCAAAAACAGCTATTGAAATACATATAATTACAATCACTGTTGTAAAGTTTGATTAAATATAAAGGGTAAAGAGGAAAAAACAGTTCTTAAAAGGTCCATTTATAAGTTAAATCCTACTTAAAATACATGCACAAGAAATTTTGCCCTTTAGGGACTTCCCTGGTGGTCCAGTGGTTACGAATCCACCTTCCAATGCAGGGGACGCAGGTTCGATCCCTGGTCAGAACTAAGATCCCACATGCAGTGGGGCAACTAAGCCAGCACACCACAACTACTGAGCCCACGCGCTCCAGAGCCCACAAGCCCTCGCGACAGAGCAAAAGACCCTACGTGCCACAACTAAGACCCAACGCAGCCAAATGAATAAATAAATATTTTAAAAAAAATTTTTTTCCTTTTAATATTACGAACAAACAAGTTCATTCGCAAAATCTTTCATGAAACATTGGTTAAATGCTAATGCCATCGTGTTTCTGGGTTTCACTAGAGGTCAGGCCCGGGTAGAGTAAATGACCGCTTCAACACAAATGCCATGGCAACAGACGTGTCCCTCATTAAGCTACATCCTAGAATCCAACAAATATTTGGATTTTACTTTAAAATAATCATTAGTATTTTTACTCAAAGATGGCCTTTTAAAAAATATGCA